>NC_064434.1:25357504-27757504 GCF_023343835.1 Lagopus muta | reverse complement strand
ATTAAATGCCAGGGTCTCATTAATGTTCCTGAAAATTGGGCTCACTAATGGAAATTTGTGGCCTCTAAGAAAGTTTCAGTTAGTTCCCAATTCCAGGTATCAAAATGACTTTGAAATGTCAAAATAGAAGAGATTAATTACGGATTAATCTAAGAGAAAGATTATTTTCCTTGCAGAGGTTTCACTGATAGATCATACCCCTTAAAAACTTTATGGTCATCAGCGTACAATATGCTGTAAAAATGTCAGTGATTCAATTTTTTATTAACAAATTGATACACGAGACAATTTCACTGGCATTATGTTGCCGAAAGTGCTATTTTTGAGCTGGGAAATGCATTAAGCTATGTGACTATGTTCTGCCTTATGATTCACTTGTCATATAATTAACAATTTACTTCTTTACCCACACACTCTGTTGGATGTTGCTACGTCCAGTAGTATAACTACTGTGTTTCAGTAGTTCAGGAAGATGAATCCAGAATTAAATGAATAATTAACATGCAAATTTCATAGGTAAAGTGCCCTGGGAACCCCTGGGATAAAAAGTACCATGCAGAAGTGCAACACTGACAGTTAGGGTGAATTTATGTTGAGTGCAGACATGATCTCAGTTCAATTCCTGTTTCTCTTGGAGCCTTCCCAAATAGTTACAGGTAATTCATTTAGGCATAGGTTTTTGTGCCTGGTCCCTGGAGCAAACCACTGTCTCCCTGAAGGTGTTCTTCACTGAAGCATTCACGAAGCTGAAATAAGATCCACATTGGCCAAAAAGCTGATAGAAAGTGCTCTCAGGCATTGAGAAGCAGATGATGCACTCCAAATCTTTTTATGGCCAGAAGGGAACACATTATGTATGTGCTAAGAATTTATTGTCAGGCCACTTTAACAATCTAATAAAAATACAGCAAACATTTATTGTTTGTTTATTAGCAGGAATAATAACACATTGTCTGAACTGATTAAGAAAGACTAAGAAATGTTTCTCTAATACCCTTAAAAATATTACCCAAGAAAGCCTTGAAATATCATCCCTTTTTCTTGGATGTCACGTTCATCCTTCCAACACAGCTTGGAGTCCTCAGGCTGACAGCTTCCTCCTTAAGCAGAAGGGGCAGGAGGCGTTATGACAAATCATCAGCATCCTGCAGTCCTGTCAAGGAAGGAGCATGATGCTCGTGGTGGAAGTTTCTCCTCCTCAGTCATAGGACTGCTTGTTTTTTTTTCCTTCTGGGCTGCTGGTCACAACCCGGCAGCAGCATGCAGTGACTGATGGTAGTATAACCTCTTCAATAGAGTGGCCATTCCTTTCAAGCAGGGCAGCAGCAGTTACTTGGCCCCATTGCAGGGGAGAAACCAGTGCAACTGCCAGATTCTTCCCCTTCTCCTTTTCTCTCTATTGCATGTGGTTCTGTAGTTAGCTATTCACTGGAGATACGGTCCCGAGCCAGAGATTTCTGATTAATTCAGGTTTTGCTCATCTGGTCTTGCACTTCTGCTCTGTCTCTAGTTTGACAGCAGCAATGTTTATTTCATTGGCTGATTTAAATATTGTCAATACTCGATCAAGAAACACAAGAGTTCCTTAGCTAGATCATATGATATGATTCCTATAACATGAAATATGAAGGTCATGGTACTAAGGTGAACTATTACACTCCTGTCAACTCCAAAACAAAGAGTGTTGATGAGCAGTGACTATCTCCTTCCTGTAGGGAAAAATGCAATGGGATCTAAAATGATTCAGGAAGATTTCTTTTGATATTTTGGTGCACAATGGGGAGTCAAGTTAGGCAGCAGGCAGACAAATACACAGCCATAGAGCACTTCCCAGGAGGCTGTCTGAGTTCCTGGTTCTTGCTAAGCTCCAGCCCCCAGAGTTACACTGTTTTCAGGGAGTCTACACTCTTCAAACTCTGATCTCCTGCAACTCCTACATGCTTTTGCAGCAGGTCATGCACAAGTGAAAGGTCCTGGTTATCTTTAAGCTCTGCTGTGTGCAGGAAAATGTGAGACTAAGAAGCTGCTTAGACCATGGAGCCTGATGAGAAGCATTAGCCAGAGCTGCTCCTGAGGGTTCAGCTCCGCACAACTCCAGGGACACCATCAGATGACCCAGTGAACACTCCTGCCAGCATGCACTGTTGCCTGAGCTCACTCTAGTAGCTGTTTTCCATGATAGGGTGGACACAGCACTTTCTATGATGATAGCATTCAAAATTATCTCTTGTTTTTCTCCTCCTGGCCTAATCCTATCTCCATATGCATAGTGTGTTCTCTTCCTTAAGAAGAGTTTAGGTGTAACAGCACGCATCCTGAATTATACTATCCAGAGAACTCTAGTGAGTTGGAAATTGTGTCCTGAAGTTGGATGCTTAACTTCATTCTTTTAAATAATGAAAATAGGGTAAGTTGTTTGTTTTTTTTTTGGCACAGAAAGATCCAGGCAAGTTTCTTCCCTTTCATGGTTCAACTTCATATGTAAGACATCTATCCAGGTTGTATATGGTTCAGTTTCATTTCCCTTAGTCAACTGAAAGAGTTTCCATTCCCTGCCTTCAAAGTTTCATGCCCCTCCCATTTAGGAAAATGTCTCACATGAGACTATTTTGGATGAAAAGGAAGGAAGAAAGAGTTCACTCTCCTTGAAGCTTTGTCAGCGAGATGAAATACGAGTCTCCTTGTGCCTGTAAGTATAGCATGACTGTGCATTCTACTCAATCTTCAGAGCTTCTATAATGGGAGAGCACCTAGCTTTGACTCCTTCTCCTGGATGAATATTACACTTATGAAACATTTATCAGTTAAAATTAATAAAGAAACCTTTGGAGACCCAAAGATGTCTTTATTTTTAGCACGCTTATTTGAGAAATTCTTTATCTTGAGAAAAGAAGTCTGAGGAGTGACATTATTGCTCTCTACAGCTACTGAGTTTGTAGTGATGTGGTCTCTTTTCTCAGGTGAAAAGGGGCTAGAAAGTGAGGAAATTGACTCATGTTGCACTGAGGGACGTTTAGATCAGGAGTCAGGAAGAATTTCTGGGTGAGGACATTGAGTGCACCCTCAGTAAGTTTGCAGATGACACCAATATGGGAGGAATAGTTGATCTACTTTGGGGGAAGAAGACTCTACAGAGGGATTTGGACAGGCTGGATTACTGGGCCAAGGCCAATAGGATGAAGTTCAACAAGACCAAGTGCCAGATCCTGCACATTGGCCATAACAACCCCAGGCAATGCTACAGGCTTGGGGTAGAGAGGCAGGAAGACTGTGTGGAAGAAATGGACTGGGGGGTGTTGGTTCACGCCCAGCTAAACATGAACCAGTATTGTGCCCAGATGGCCAAGAAGGCCAATGGTATTCTGGCTTGTATAAGAAATTCTGCAGTGAGTAGGAGCAGAGAGGTGATCATCCCTTTGTACTCATCTTCAGTGGGGCAGCACCTCAACTACTGTATTTGCTTCTGGGCCCCTCACTACTAGAAAAACTTTCAGGCCCTGAAGTGTGTCCGGATATAGGCAGTAAAGCTAGTGACAGGACTGGGACACAAGTCTTATGACTAAGGAAACTGGGTTTATTTAGTCTGCAGAAGAGGAGGCTCGGGGGAGATCTTATTGCTCTCTATGGCTACTTGAAAGGAGGTTGTGGTGAGGCGGATGTTGACCTCTTCTCCTGCATGAGTAGTGATAGAACTAGAGGGAATGGCCTCAAATTGCACCAGGGGAGGTTCCAGTTGGATATTAGGAAAAAATTATTCTCTAGAAAGTTGGTCAGATGCTGGAATGTGTTGCCCCCGGAGAAGGTTGAGTCACCATCCTGGGAGGTGTTTAAGAAACATGTAGACCTGATACTAAGGAACATGGTTTAGAGGGGAAATATTTGGTGATTCTATGATTCTTTACAGAAAGCGAGGTTAGGCACTGGTATGGGCTGCCCAGGAAAAGAGTGGAGTCCTCATCCCTGAAGGCATTTAAGAGACATACGGATTTGGCACTTAGAGACCTGGTTTAGAAGTGAACCTTGTAGTACTGTTTAATTGTTGGACTTGAATGATCTTAAAGGTCTTTTCCAATTGAAATGATTCTGTGATTCTGTGAAATATATAGCAACCAGAAGAAATCTCATATCTAAATTAACAGAAATATAGTTCGATTAAATATATGATGTTCAAAACAATTTCCATAACTTTTTTTGTGATCTACATCATAGCTCATAAAATTCATGTCTTCTGTTCTTCAATCATAACAGTTCCGTGTGATCAAATAAAAATGGATTAAGAGGAAAAGAGATTATTTTGTTTGTTAATTTGCTGTTAATCCTGCTAGAGCAAAGTAATGATCTGTTAACTAGTAGAACGTTCAAAGTTACAGAATTCTGTATTTTGGAAAACAAAAAACAATGATCAAAAACTGCTAGCAGAAAAAAAATGACTGGGATCTCAAAAAGGGAAATTTAGTAACAAAATTTGCTCATTTTCCTGTTCTAATAGTTCTACTTACTTCACAAAACTACCATAAAGTGAAACTAAGACATTCAATGGCACCAACACTCAGTTTCTGAAGAATTAATCTGCCTGAAAAAGAGCAGTGCCTTTTCCTCCAGTATTATACAGTTAATCAAAATCCGGGCCATGGCTGGGCCCAACAGCCAAGATGGTTGTGCCTCTGGAAAAAGAAAAGGTAGAACACAAAATCAAAACGTATCAAAACAAAACCAGAACCACAGAAAGAAGCAGCAGAGGGAATGTCAAGGGCAGAGGAGGAGGAGGACATGCTCCTTCTTGGAAGAGATATGTGTATTGCCTCCCATGGACAGCCCATGCTGGAGCATGTTTGTCCACAGGACTGCAGCCTGTGGCAGGGACTTGCACTGGAAGCAGGAGAGGGGGAAGGAGCAGCAGAGAAGAGCTGTCATATACTTAGTATTGCCCTTGCCCTTGAGCTGCTCTGAGGTGAAGAGGTCTGGGGAGAGAAGAAGTGAAAATGACTCTGGAAAAAGGGACTAGGTAATGGAAAAGTCTTGTTTCTCACTACCCAAACCACTCGTTAACTATCTGTTTCAATTGCAAGTAACTTAATTTTCCCAGAGTTGTTTCTGTTTTCCTATGATGATAACTGGTAAGCAATCTCCCTACCTTTTACTACCAATGAGATTTCTCCTTCCAATTCTATTTTCTCCCCAGTCCTGCTGATGGGTGGGAAGGATGGGGGCAATGATTGAGTCGCTGGGTGGGAGTTGGGCTGTTAGCCATGGCTAACCCACTACATGGACTAATTTTACCCTATCCTTTAATAGCATTTTTTTGTGTTTGTTTAGCAGCTGGAGGCAGAATGTGCTATCCTGAGGAAAGGCATTCGTTCCTATCAGTTTTAAGTCTGAGCAGGTGGGGAAGCAGTTACCGACACTTTTTTTGGTATCACAGGATAGCTGACGCTGGAAGTGACTTCTTAAAGTCACCTGGTCAAACCTTGTTTTTTTCTTGAATGAAAACAGCATCATATCAGACACTCTGAAGAAAACAATTCTATCACAGCTGAAACTAAGACAACAGGATGATGTCCAGACAATTTATGAAGATCTCCAAGGAGACTCTCTGGGTAACAGGACAGTGTCTCTGGGTAACCTGTGCCAATACTCAATCACCTGGAGAACACAGAAGTGTTCATGCAGAACATCCTCTCTTCCAATATGTTCCCATTGCTTTTTGTCCTGGCAATGGGCATTACTGAATAGAGCCTGAATTGGTTCTCTGCATTCTCCCTTTAGTTATTTATAGGCATAGATGAGATCCCCCCAAGCCTTCTCCAGGATGAACAGTCCCAGCCTTTCCTCATAGGAAAGATGCCCCAGTCCTTCTATCATCTTGGTAGCCCTTTGTTAGACTATTTGCAGTACTTCCATGTCTCTCTTGTACTGGGAATCCAGACAATGGACCCAGTACAATCCAGACTGGAACCAGTACTTGAGATGTGGCCTCAACAGTGCTGGGCAGAGGGGAAGAATCACTTGCCTTGTCCTGATGACGGTACTTTGCCTAATATGTCCCAGGATATCATCAGACATTTAGACTTTTTTTCAGCATTGGCCCATTACTGGCTCACATCAAACTTGGTGCCCACCAGAGCTACCTGGCCCTTTTCTTCAAAGTTGCTTTCCAGCTGAGTGACACCCAGCATGTGCTAATGCCTGGGACTGTTCCTTTCCACATGCAGTAGTTTGCATTTCCCTTTGCTGAGTTTCTTGAGGATCCTGTCAGCCCAGTTCTCAAGCCTACTGAGGTTACTCTGGATGGCAGCACAACCCTCTTGTGTATTTTATGGAAAGGAAGAGGATCAAAGCTGTTGGAGACTTCAAATGAGCAGATTTCAGAAGGGGACCTCTCCAGAAGCCATGGGTGAAATAGACCCCATTTGCAGTTCAGCTATGTAGCATTTGGAGCATTCTAGGTAATAAATTGTTTGGCTTTTGCAATACTAAAATGTTTTTGTGTGTGCTGGCTAACGAAAGCATCAAATGTTCACCTGGCAAACAGTCTGTCTAATCTATATCACAATCTGTCCAGTTGAGTCAGAGAACCTAAACAAGAAACTCAGTTCCCATCTCTACATAAATACAATCAGGGAAAATGTAGTCCTAAGAAACACACCTTTATAAATGAGATCTTATCTGGTAGGCAGACACAGAAGTCACTCAGTCTTCCAAAATAAGGTAAAAGACATAGTTAAAGACAGACGAAGGCAATATATTTATTTTTAATTTTCTTAGAAATGTTTCTGTGTGCAAAACTGCAAGGTGAGTTTCTTATAATGTTATTTACATGACAACAGTTTAATGTGCTGATGCCAGATCGGTGAAGACAATTTGCAAAATTAATCATATCATTTTTCAATTATTTTAATTGGAATCAATGCTCTATCTAATAAAATCAAGACAAGTTTATAAAATTAGCACGTTCGGGAGACAAATTAGGATGGAAATCTATGCAAAATAAGTGGCTTTATGGATTTTTTCCCCATCACTAGTTCTCGTGGACCTGTGATGTCTTCCTTTTGCTAGGACATGCCAAGGTAACATCAGTAGCCAGCTCTAGTCTCTGAACAGTAAATTCACTACTTGATTCCTGCAGTGTTCGCAATAACTTTATTCTGCCTGGTCAGTGACAAACCCATCTGGCGTAACAGATGTTGTATGAGTTCTGTCTAATCTCATTCTAGTTGGAGGACAGTGGAGAATGAAGTTCCCTGCATTTGAGGAAGTGTCCTGTTTTGAAGGAGTTTCATAGGTATTGTAAGTAAACGTGAAAGTTTAGTACATTGCTAAGACAGCTGCAGGGTGATGACAGATCGGATGTGGAGGCAGCTCAAGGTGCAGAGCAGTATATGAGTGATTTGATATGATACTCTTTGTTTAAGCAATTGAATTCCATGTTAGTGGAGTGAATTTGTAGAATGGATGAGGGCTGTGTAATAAACATCACTACTTGAAAAGGTAGGTGAAAGTCCTAGGTAGACATGGTTTGATCTGGTTTTGTTTTCAGCGGAAACCCCTACATAGCTGGACCCAGATCTTTTTGGCTTTGCAATGAGTAAGGATTTCAGCCTTGATGTACCTATATTGGAATTAAAAATGTGAGGAAGTGTCATGATGACCTACCACACTGGAAATATTGTGATGGATCTATACATTATGGGTGTGGGTTTTTTAATGAATTTTTGAATTGAGCTTACCAGGGTTATATGCTTTACCTACTCAGAGACCAGCAAAATGGCACGAGGTAATCACAGTAGGATGACACTAATTTAAAAGAATTGTAATTGAGTTTTAGTTTTCTACTTTTCTCCTTTAGCCTGGCATCGTATCAAATTTTTAACAGCAGAGGTAACTTTGTTCTTACATGTAGTGGGACAAATTACCAAGGTTTTGAGTAAAGAACACAGTGCATATGAATCAGATTTTGTAGGAATAAGAAGCAAGAGCCCAGGCTCCCTAGTAGCTATCTGCGTTCACCTCTGATTTAAGTCCAGTGAAGTGGGGTTTTAATGAACCATGTGCTCTAGTTTTAAAACACTAATGTAAACTCTTCCAGCTTTGAATAACAGAGGCAGCAAGGTATTAATTTTTAAATGGGGTATTCTGTGCAGAGAAGCTTTCTGCCAAAGCATATTTTAAGTCTTACTTAAGATGGATGTCTAAACAAGGTGTCAGATGAAGAAACGAAATAGTACTGTCATCTAAATTTTAACAGGAGAGATTATATAATATTGTCAGTAATATTACATTACGCTGAAGTCCAACTCTAAGAATTACTAATAAAAGAATAAAACTTTTATTAGACTCAATTATGTATTTCTGAAACCATTTTGTAGAGCTCTTTGGTTAGCCATAGCTTTTAAATGGGCAGCTGCATTAACTCCCTTATCCACTTCCCAAGCCTTTACTTCACCATTCGTTTTGCTAAACTGAAATCTGCTGTGTTTATTCTAAAAGCCTGCTCACTAAAGGTGGATTCAGAGCTTGTGGTCACCTCTTAGTCTGCACAAGGGCTTGAGACAGGAGCAATTGTGCCTCCATATACACGTTTGCTGCCCCTGTTTTGTCTCTGACAGTGTTGGTTTGTCAAAGGCTGTTTGCTCTGTATTGCAGCACAGTTCAGAAAAAAAAAGGATGATTGTTTAAAAATAATTTGAGAATTAAAGGCCACCATGACAGAGATTAACCTAAAGCAACTGATGTATTCCTCAGTATACAGAACATCATATTTAGAAAGGGAGTCAGTGCCTTGAGAAAAGATGAGTAATACATTTTCCCCCATGACTAGACAACTATATTTGCAGTTTGAGGAAGAAGTCTGCCTTTGTTTCAATTAGGATACAGATTTTTTTTGTTGTTGTTTGTTTGTTTTTTGTTTTGCTGGTTCTTTTATGAAGATTGCTTGCCCAATTCAGTTTGAAAATTCCTTAGGGGTTTATAATTTGTAGCCATCTGTCTGTGGCCTGGTAAGGCAAAATAACTGTCTCCTACTCTCAAGCATTAATACGTTATTCTGAAACATCTTTTTTCTAAACCACACCAGTCATTATAATTTACCCTACATTCCATTATGCTTTAATTGCCTGATCATCTGTGCAATTATGGTTCAGTAATAAAAAAAATTAAAAATAAAAGGTCATCTGTTAGAAGGAACTGTCCTCTCATTTTACCTGCTAGGTATGTTTGCTCCAAACTAAGCTAAGGTTGGTAATTGAAGAAATGAAAGAGATTGTGTGGTTGAAAATGAATTTGGTTATAGGAACACACAGCACAAAAAATGATTTCTTATGAGACATTCACATTTTTCACATTTTAATTTATCTGTAATTATTTATGCTAATTATAACTAAGTATCTCTCTTAACATACCCACAAGAATGGAATTTATATGTGACCTCCAAGAACAGAAACTTATAAGGAACAAGTTAAAAAATATAATGCTAGAATATAACAGCTCAGTTATCAGATCTTCTCACACCCAGGCCTTTATTTGTCCTGTAACACAGACAGTTCTCACTCCACTACACAAAAGCACATTTAGTGTTCAGAGTAAAGGACTTGTATCTTCCAGTTATGTGCTATCTAGTTATATCCCCAAAAAACTTCATTTAAGAATACTTTCCTTTAGCTGAGTTTAAGCCAGATCCTTAACTGGAGAAACTATCTTGTCTCTGCATCCACCAGTTAGGCTGATGCACCAGCTGAAGACCTTAATTTGTGATGAACAACTGAAAGCAGCTGTTACATATTATGGGAAGTTCCTGGTGGTTGGAAGCCTTTCTCCCTCACTTCTGTATTCCTTTATTCCACTGTGCCAGCACTATATATCAAAACAGCAACATTTCAGTGCAAGGTCCGAGCAGAATTCCTGATGTGGTTTTTTTTTTTTTTTGGTCTGTCGTCGTGATCAGAAGTACTCTGTACCCAGAAATCAAAAAGCATCAGGAGAGGGATATTCTATACTACTTTATTTATGGAACTAAAGTAATAGAAGTAGCTGAAGTAACATTGATCACATAAAATTTTTATTTTGCTTGGAGCAGTAACAGACAGTACCAAAAAGTTGGTGTGTTATTCAGGGTGGTGCTTTATTTTGCAGCTCCATCAATTGATTTTATGCAGCTTTAGCTGATGGGGTCATGAAGTGAAACATTACAGTATCTTCAACAAGTTAAATAAAATTATCATTTTTCCTGCTAATTGAGGAAGCTGTGGGCTTTGATTTGCAAGTATTTTTCTGGGAGGAGGGGGGAAGATTGAAGTTAATTTTACCTGAATATTGCATGCTCACTTCACAGTGTAACAATGACTGATGTAAATGCCCGCTAACTGCATACTCGCTACATTTTCCAGGCATTAACTGTGAGCATTAATTATTACATTACCAAATGTTTTTATTTTTTCCTCATGTGAATGCTGATGGGTTACAGGCTGCTCAGGGAGGTTGTGGATACTTCACACCTGGAGACATTCAAGGCCAGGCTGGATGTGGCTGTGGGCAGCCTGGTCTGGTGGTTGGCGACCCTGCACACAGCAGGGGGTTGAAACTTGATGATCACTGTGGTCCTTTTCAACCCAGACCATTCTATGATTCTATGATTCTAGATGTATCCTTACATAAATGAGAGGCAGGGAGGCCATGGTCATGTTGTCTGAGACAGGTGTCACATCAGATGAGGTCATGTGGCATGGTGTTTGTGGCAAGAAACGGAGCCAAGGCTGTGGCATGAAGGCATTTGCACTAATTGTTGTAATTAAATACATTGGATAATTAAATATTTTGGGTAATAGTAAGATTTATTGCTTGTAGGGTTTGTGGAAAATCCTGCAGATGTGGCTAATGGCATATTTCTGATTCATTTATTAACTTCAATGCTAATATCATCATATAAAATATTAATGAATTTTCTGAGCACTTGATGTTTTGAGGGCTGTGTTAAATGAATGAAATAATTCATTTGACTGTAATAACTGAAAAAATTTCACAAGCAAAAGAACTAATTCTTGACAGCCTTCACCATCAATCTGGAGTAGTTCATGTTGTCATGTAAATTTAATTTTGTTTGTAGATGTATTTGTGGAGGAGAAATATCACATGGTAGGCCAGTAGCTGATGTTATGTACTAACTTCAAACTTTCTGGATTTTAGTCAAGTCACAGAACCACCACTGCCTTAGTTCTTCTGTTGTAAGAAAGTAGGAAAATATATTTGTTTAATTAAAAATCAGTCTGCAAATACTGTGGTAATGAGATATAAATATTCATACAATAAGGTTTTTTTCACCTTATTGATCAAAGGATATGTGTGCACTAAGTTTCTCAAGTGCAGTAAAGATATATCCAGATTGGCTCTGCATGAGCCAGCTGGGACCTAGAAGGCTAATATCTCTTTTTCACAAGCACATACAAGCTGAGGTGGTCTGTTGACTTTGATAAATTATCAGATGGCATGTTCTCGCTTCAGATCTTGTCTGGATGTCCATTTTGTATTTGAATGGTGCCTCACGGAGTTATAGCCTTGGTCTTATTTGGAACAGGAATCTTGGCAACATCTTTCGCAGATGAAAGCAAGTTATTGAAAGTGTTTACAGGAAATGCGGGTTGTATATATTTCTTAAATAGTAGATATGTACTAAGCAAAATACAACTCTAAGTAATATTAACCTGGAGTAGATTAGGAGTGAATAGATTCTTGTCTTTTCTGAAGTGAAGAATGATTCCTGAAAGATGCTCCTTTTTTGATTCATTCATATACATATGAATTTAATAGTTGGCTGTATGATTGAGTCTGAATACTCAAGCCATACATTTAAATGTCTCCATGGCTTATGCACCTCTGTATCGTGCAAAGTGTCTTCTTTCAGAGACACTTGTGAGATGCAGTATATTCTCATGTTGATAAGTGCCAGATTTAAAGAATCTAGATGTTGAGAACTATAATAAACTGACAGGAAAAATTCTGAAAAGATTAAATAATGTACTGACGAACTAACCACAAGTAAATGGTTTGTTTATCTTGTAACCCTTTGCTGTTGCATCTTATGTTTGTTTGCACTGTGTCTCATACTTTGCTTTTATTGTCAGTAACATACACATGTAATTAATGGCAAATATGATTCATGATAGTCCATGATAGTCCTAAAAGTTCATTTGATGATGACAAGTAACTAAAATGAAGAGACAAATTCCAGATGAATTGTTTGCCAAATAAAAATAAATTCATTGTTGAAGATGAAAACTTTTGTGATGATAAGGGTAATAATTTTTGTGACCCTGACTTAAACATAGATCTGTCACCTCCTACGAGGATAAATAGCAACAAAAAGCCTCTAAATTCCCTTTAAAGTCTTCACCAGTATCAAGAATTTGCCTCAGCAGTGATTTTGTGAGGCTGAGCACCCTAAATGCTTTTGAAAACAGTATGCTGGAGATAACAAATGCTCAGTGCTTTGGTACACTTCTGAAAATGAGAACAGTTGGGTCTACAGTTAAAAGCAACAGATGGGGAGTTCTCCAGCTTTGAATGTTCAGTAGGAGACCAGAGTAATGCTGTCAGCTTGCCAAAGAAGACACCAATTTGGAGGAAATAATTATTAGACTTGCATCCTCCTAGATTCTTCAGTCTCCAAAGTTGCTGTTCGATACTTTTGTTCATATTCAACAGATTATTTGCTCTCAAAATATTTCCTATTGTAAAGGTGTCAAAACACCCTGAACCCCTCTGTTTTCTACACCATTTCCTATGTTACAAAAATAGTCAGCTTCAAGTTGTCTTGGTTGAAGACTGGCTGAAGGCATTTTATGTGAAAGTCTCGAACTAGATGGGATGTTATATACAGGTTTATGTGGTAGGTGCTACTCATGGCACAGTTTATGATTGTCACCAGCAAACACACTTATATTTTGTCCACTTCATGTCAAACTATTTGCTGAACATTCTGTCTCTGCATTGGGCCACAAGAGATTTTGATGAGGCTTGCAGTGATTTTACTATTGTACTGGCACACAGCTGTCAACATGACAGTCTACAAGACTGAACACTTAGAACAGAGTCCAGGTGTGACTGGGGCACAATCTGTGTGACTTTGTGCTTCGGGGAAATAGCTAACCCATCAGGAACTGTACTGTGCTTGTGCTAAGGGTTTGAAGAAAATATCTGTTAGGGAGGACAGCATGAGATGAGACTTCTGACACTTTGATCAAGATCTGGCCATAAAACTGAATTCTTATTATCTCTTAGAGGACTGTTTTGTAGCATTGTGGGCAGTGTTTTCTATGCCTAAACCTTGCTTTCATGAACTGTGAATCTACCACTTAAGGCTTCATTTGCCCTGGGGATGTAGCCACAAACGTAAGTTGTTCAAAATACAAATAACCCTGACAAATGCAACCTATACATGAAACAGTACCTTGCAGCGCTGGTTATTATAAGGCTACTCTAACTATTCAGTAATTTCCAGGTGATTGCAAGATGTCACTTTTCTCCAATAGAACACAGATGGGAATAGTCAACTGAGGACTGAGGACTCAAATTCCCCCTGTGATGAGGAAAGGGAGAAATACATGGTAAGTCTTCCTGCCTGCCTGTCCCTTTCTTCACAGTCATGTACAAAGAGAAGAAGTTTTTTCCCTTGAAGAGTGTAGGATAAATAGGACAACAGTCCAACAGTAAAAGAAAAGAAGAAATTTTTGTCTTTTGCTTAGGCATGCAGCTTAAGCAACCTTGTGCAAGATCATAGAATCGTAGAATGTCTTGGGTTAGAAGCAATCTCAAAGATCACTTAATTCCAAAGCTCTGCTGTGGGCACAGTTGCCAACCACTAAATCAGGCTCTAGCCAGGCTGCCCAGGGCTCCATCCAGCCTGTCTGGAACATTTCAGTGATAGGGCATCCACAGTTTCTCTGGGCAGCTCATTTCAACACCATACCGCCCTTTCTTTGGAAACTTTTCTTCTAACATCTCATCTAAATCTCCCTTCTTTTAGTTTAAACTGTTCCCTCTTATTCTATCATCATTAGATCGTGCAAAAAGTTGGTCTCCTCCTGCTTGTAAGTTCCCCTCATGTACTTGAAGGCCGCAACAAGGTCTTCCTGGAGCATTGTCTTCTCCAGCCTGAACAAGCCCAACTTCCACAACTTTTTTTCATAAGAGAGGTGCCCCAGCCCTCTGATCATTTTCATGGCCCTCCTCTGGACCCACTCCAACAGCTCCATATCCCTCCTGAGTTATTTCTCAGACACTAGGGACTTTGCTTGACAGCCATGACTTTCCAAATATGATGGAGATTTGCTTGACAACCACGTCAGCCAGCTCCTTCTGGATCCTGAGATGCACATCATCCAGCCCCATGGACTTACGTACGTTCAGTCTCATGAGGCAGCCTTGAAGTTGCTCATCTCTTACAGTGGGGGAATTTTTCCACCCCAGACCCCACTTAAAGGTTCAGGGATGTGAGAGATGTGAGAATCCTGGCTACCTGTGAAGACTGAGGCGAAGAGCTCATTGAGTATCACAGCCTTCTCCATATCTGTTGTAGCCGGTTTTCCCTTTTTATTTATCGGAGGGAGTACACTCTTTGGTATGTCTCTTCTGACCAGTGTTCCTTCTTGTTATGCTTCACATTTCTCAGTAATGGAGGAAATCTCTGACATAACTGGAAAATGACTTCTAATACCCCAAGTCACAGCTCAATGAATTGCCAACAACATGCTTTTTCTCCACGGAAACTTTCCTCTTTCTCTATGTATATACTTGCTTGTCCTGTAAAAGTAGTGTGATGTTAGTTCTGTTACTTTTTAATTTTCCTGCTATTATGCTAGTGCTGGTTAGGCAAAGAATATAAAATAAACAAAACCACCTCCGCAAGCTGGTAATGCATTCATTTATTAATCATACTAAAGGTAATTACTTTAAATGGATGAATATGAGATGGTGTATTTTGCTGTTCTTTCAAGTGATGTGGAAAAAAATGATTAATTCCAGTATGGAAGAAATGTAACTACAGGATAAAAGTGATCTGAAATCTATATATTCCACAAGAAGTGAGGAAAATAAGCAAAAAACTTGCCAGTTTCATAATGAGGCTGTGGGAGGTGGAAAATATCAATAAAGAGTCCAAAAAAAGCTGATCTAAGCAATGATCTAATGAGCTCCTATTTTATCACATTAGACATTTTTCTTTTAAAGAGGCATAGTTAAATAAATACACTTAGATAGTATCTTGCATTAAAGTCATTCTAATCTTCTGGAAATGTCCATAGTTATGTGATCATTTATTTCATTTTTAAAATCTTTCCCTTGGGAGAAATTTTAAAACATTATAACTGCTTGCAGGTAGTTATACCTTTATTTTTCCTGTAATGTCTGTGCAGGAGGCAAGAGCCAAGAATGTTCCCATATTCTTTTTTTTTTTTTCTTTTTTTGAAGTTACCTTAGTAATTTCATTATGATAAAATGAAATCAATTGCTTGTAGTCAACAGGGAATTAAATATAATTCAGAATTAGCAATTTAAATGGGCCACATATCTTTCTTAAGCTTTGCTAATCAAGAAAGGAGACAAATGTTTCATCTGGATCTAGTTAGGTGCCTGGAATTTCTGGTGTCAGAAATATCTATAAAACATTGATGATTATGCTTGTTAACTTAAGCTGAAGCTCCGTTTGCTCTTACCATCCCCTCCCTCCCCCACTTTTCCTTGTGTATGTACTTTGTTCCCCTCTTCTATTTACTCTTTTCTTCCTAGAATCCTGTTTTTCTGTAGGAAAGGGAGGAACAAAAAAGGATGTGGTCTAGAGAAAATAGTCATTTCTGTTTCAGTTCCAGTCCTTACTGCATAAGGGGTATGATTACTCCTTACAGCAGTTCCTAGTAGTTCCTTGCTTGTTCCCATCACTGCCTTACTAAAATCTGCAAGGTGCTGCTTGCACACTGTTCCATCCACAAAGTGAGTGTAAATGAACAGCAAAATGGCTCAGTCTGTCTTGGGGAAGGCCAGCCTCATGTCAAGAAGGAAAGAAGCAAAGAAGAAATTCCTCTGGTTCTTCTGGAAGCAAAGAGATTTCTGGAGAGAAAGACAGGAGCTGGCAAGAACATTTGATGCAGCTCTAGCCCACTCTGTCCTGAATGGAGGGTGTTGAGCACATGCAGTTACTAGGCATAAGGCAAGGTAAAATAGAAATGGCCCAGAATCCATCCCCAGGTTACAGTTTGAATCTCATTTGGCATAGGTCTCATCAATACCTCCACCTGCAGACCCAAAGGTAGTCCCAGAGGTGTCCAGAATGGTTGGTGGGGCATGCCGTGAATGACTACTTGAGTTCCCTGTTTACTTGAAAAGATGTAATGCACTGCCTTGAACTGACAGGTTGTATTCACAGAAGCAAATAGGAGATGCAGATCATTGCTTTGAGGTACCTTAACAGATCAGCTGAAAACTGCAGAGCTTTCCTGGCAGGAGTGTGCCGAGAGCACAGAGACTTGCAAGAGGTGACAAATCAATAGGAAATTTAACACAGGTGTCCGTGTGTGAAATCTTAAATTCAACAGCGCATTAAGTCACAGTTTTGTGCCAGGTTAACATCCCTTTGAGAAAGCAGTAAGTTTCAAAGAGAAAGGTTTATCTTTAAGTGGAAAAATCTGTCGTATATTTGGTCAGCTATTAATCTGTACTGAGATGCAGTCTCCCAGACTTGTTGATTCATATATCAAAAGCAAGGCTGTGAGGAAAAGGTTTATGACTAAAGGCAAGGTAGGTTAATTGCTAACCAATGGGCTGAATCCTAAGTACCCTGCAGTGTGATTTAAGATTTATATAATGGTGATTAATTAATAGAGAGGCAGGATGGATTAAGAACAGGTAAAGGGGAAAGAATCTAGTGGAACAATAAAGATGATAATTTACCATGGTTGTATAGAAATATTCATTTTGTCTGTTTATTTGAAATGCATAGTAAGTCTCTGAGAACCTCTCCACTTTTTGAAAGTAAACGTGCTTATATTTCTTTTACAGTTTGATGTGCACTACATATTTTCTAGGGTATTTCAAACTAGCATAAGGAACTGGTGAAAGGAGCAATGTGTGAAAATACTAAGCCCAGTAAGTCTCAGCCTATAAATAAAGACTTCTTCCTGATCATTTTCCTAGCCCTCCTCTCGACCTGCTCCAACAACTCTACATCTCTCCTTGACTGGGTGCCCCAGACTTGAACATAGTACTCCAGGAGCCCGATAGGAAAATCCCTTGCTTCATTTGCTATGGCTGAAAAATAAATTGGTGAGATACTGAGTACAGGTTGTACTTTGTGAGTGGCTGAACTTACCCATTTCTGAAAATTTTGCAGGAAATCTGAAGAAACTATGACACAGCTTTAATTCACAGCAATCATGAATGCTTATTCCAGTGTATTCAAAAACAATTCTAGTGCAGCTTTAGATTTGGCTGCTTTAGGTGCTTGTATTTGTTCTATACTTCTGGAAGCAATATCTGTAATTATTGATGAAACATACTTGGTGATTTGAAAGCAATTACTGCAACCTCAGGTGGAAATTTGCATCTTTCAATGCAGCTGCAATCTGGAGTAGCCATCAATAAATCAGTGCAAAAAGGCCCTAAATTGTTGTATATATCTATAACTATTTTTTCTGGCTGTAGTCTAATCTATGTTGAGAATATAAATAATGGCTTGTATGGCTTGTGTGAAAACCTCTCTTTTTTGAATTCAAGAAATATGATATAAAATCAAGCTAGATGAAGTAAGGTTGTAACTCACTCTCTGCCAGAGCAGAGCTGCTTAATATTGAACATTTGTTGAAATTCTGGGCATTTAAAAGCAGACTGAACAAAAAATAGAAGGTGCACTGTTTTTCTTGAGATGTGATTCCCCAGCCAAATAGATTTAAAAATCAAGGATATTCTTTGATTTCCCCCCCCCCCCCCCCCCCCTTAAATGGATTTCATTACTCCTAATTATATAGACCTTTACTACTCTAAAGAATTAATATTCACTTAAAAATATACATAGGCAGTAGCAGCAGATACATTTTTTCTTCATTAATAAGCTATACTGTTGCCAGTTTCAAATGGACGTATTGCTCAGTCTATAAGGACTGACTAATTAAATATGTCATGCCAAATAATTACGATATTTGAAGAATAAAGGGTGTAACAATGGAATGTATCTGAAAACTTTAAAGAACACTAAAAAACATAAATCCCAGGTTGTTAAAGGAACTTTGCTCTGTCATTCATAATTAGCCCCGAGTCCTGCAGATTAAGAACTTAAATCAGATGTGTTTTTGCCTGGGAGTTGCCTCATTTCTTTGTGCAAAGCATGCTCAGGGACCTGCACGGAGGATCCTTTTCCTATCTCAAAAACAGTTTTCAGCCCATGTCTCTTAAAGCCCCTTTCTTTTCTTAAGGGCATGTAGGCTCATTTTGAATGTTAATTGAATATTAATTGAATATTAAAAGTTGTATTGGAAATACCTAGGCAGCTGGGGGCACCCTGTGTGTGAGGTGGCAGGAACTACCTGGAAAGTCAATCCTTTGGTTTGACATTGGCTAGAAACTCCACATTCCATCCCCAAACTGAAGCCAGTTAAGTGATGCACACCCATAAGACATGTTTAAGAAAGGGGGAGAGCTGTTAGAGACAGGGGACATGTGTGATGTCATCTGAGGCGTTATGTGAAGACAGAAATGAGCAAACACAGGGGGAGACATGTAGGACCCGGTAGGACACAGCTAGAGATGGCCTCTTGAAAGGAGGCATTCTTGTTTTGGCACATTCTGAGAGATTGCAGCCTATTGGCAACCCACAACAGAGTGAGAGACGCAGTAAGAAACAAGGAAGCACAGTGGGAATTGAGTAAAAAGCAAGGAGGAGCAGAAAGAAACCCTTACAGCCTCCTCCCAGCCCACTGTCTCACCCAAGGAATTAGGAGGGCCTAAGTGTGATGCACACTGAAAACAAAAGGGTTTGGTTTAAGAAGGGTGGAGGTGTTGGAGGGAGGAGGGAAAGGTTTTTGACTGAAGTTGAGCCTGGAGAACATGAAAAAAAAGAAAGGCTGTTGTCTGCTCCCTGCCCTGCTAGAGCTTCAGCTCTGACTGGCTGCAGTGGGGAGGTTGTGACTGCCTAAAAAACAGCAGCCCTTGTGGGGAGGAGGCTGGGGACACTGCGAGGCTACACCTGCAGCCCAGGAGAAGGAAAATGATCAATCCCTGGGTGGAGGAAAAGAAACTCTCATCAAACATCATGCTCCTCCTGATGACCTGTTTTAAAACCTCTTGCCCTTCTGCTGGAGGAAGAAGGAAGTTGTTAGCTTTGAGTTTTCTGAGGTGCATTGGAAGGATGAGCATAACACTTAGAATAAGAGTTTGAAATCTGTAGGCTTTCCTATACAACAACTTTAAGTATATTAAACAGGCTCTGTAAAAATCAATTTTGATAATGAATGTTGGTATCCCTACAGCTGGGCTAGCAGTAACTGTTATATTTTTAGTATACTGTTAAAACACTTACTGTCTTAGAAGTAAATTCTTAGTTCTTCCTATAGAGAGTATTTGTAATTGTATAATAACAAAGGAGGGCAGATTGTAGGTAGACTTCCTGCTAGCACACTTGTCAGGTAAGGTCCTGAGGAACAAAGGTCAGCTTTTTCAGCTGGCCTGTCTCTGAAAGCCTGGGCTTCAGTGCTAAGATTCTCTGTTTCACTTGGCCTTATCCAGAGGCTGTAGTGCCACTTTAGATGTTAAACAACAACAAAAATAATAATAATAACAATGTTGTCCCCAGGGAAATACAGGTCTGGAGATGAGGGGATTAACCAGCATAATCCTCTCTTGTAAAGCAGCATAAGGGTAGTTTGTCACAGATGAATATCAGAGTCATCAGCATCCTTGAAAGAAGTCATTTCCACAGCTTTTTCAGGTGGCATTTCACTTCTCTGTCCTTTAAAGAGTTTGTCATTATAGCTGAGCTATTATTTTGCTTTTGAAATCTGAGGATTTTTATACACTTCTCAGGGCTTTCTGGGCTGTGGGCAGCCCCAACAGCACAGTAGTGCACTGTAGCTCTGACACAGATCAGATGTCAGATGTTCAGCCTCTTGAAAATGTAGGTACAGACCAGTATTTTGTATGTACATTCTGCTATGGTGAGTCTACTGCCCAAGCAAAAGTGAGCTCCTGTATCTTCTAACTGACAGTTGATGCTCCAACCTGTCTTTTAGTAACCATCTCTGTCACTTCAACTTGATACCCCCTACCTGCCCCAGCCCTCTAGGTATGCTTTAAATATTTCAACCCTACCCATAATTTTCACTTCTCTTCCTTCCTCTTGTCACACTCCACCTCTCACATCCTCTTTTTCCCTCACTTAACCCCACCTCACTTCTACAGCAACATCTCCATCACACTGCTCTTGCAGCTAAGCCCAAAAAGCACTTCACGCCTGCTGCTTCTGGCTACTAGTGCATATCACTTTGAAGTTGTTCATGTAACATTGCTGATATTTATATTTACAGCATGAGAGAGAACAATTGATCTAGGCAATATTTCTTCAGCCTTAATAGAAGAATGTATCTCAAGACTGTTTCTGAGTCCTTCCTAAACCAAGATACATTGTATCTACTGCTTCCCTTTAATCCATTATGCCAATTATATTGGCAGACAAGGACATCTGACATCAGTTCTTAGCACATTCATATGAGCTGTCTTTTAGCATTTTGCTCTTTTCTATTGCTTTTGAATTGATTGTTTAGCAGTTTGTTCTAGAATCTTTCTGGGAATTGAAGTCAGTTCTATGGATCCATGACCCTACCCCTACCTACCTTTTAAAAATTGTTCAAACTTTCCATTTTTCCAGCATTTGGGACTTCTTTGGTTAAAATCTGGTAGACTTATGAAAACATTATTGAGCCTAAAGGGCCCAAAATAGTTTGTCCTAACTCTTTTTCCCTAGTGCATACATTGAAAGTCACGAGGCCCTGCGGAAATGAATACATTACCTCACTAAATATTGAATGTCTTTTTTTGGCTTACATTCCTGCTGATTGTTAAATTTAATTTTGTTAAGCCTCAGCGAACTAATTTTTCGAGGAGTGAAGCCCAGAACAAATTTTCTTCATCACTTGTTGTTCTTTTTTATTTTCCTTATGGTTCTCTAACTTTTAAGAGCAAAGGACTTCTTTCAGTCCTTTAAAAAAGTATTTTGCTCACAGATAAATTAAATACTATTTGACAGACTGTAATCTATATTCAACCTCCCTCTTTCAAGCCCAAATCCAAGCAGAGAAATAGCCCTTAGAGACATATAAGACTATTTACCTTGAAGTAAGGCAAGTGTCTAACTGTCTGGATTATGAGGGATGATCAGACAACCACTGGGAGAAAAATTACTGTATTAAGACCAGGTTCTCCATTATCTATTAAACATAATAACTGGCTCTGTGCCTCTTAGACAGTAACTTTGAATCTCCCCTGTGGTTAGGTTACTTCCATCTTTGTACCTTTCAAACTGGCATCTTTCATAAGCCATGAATTCATGTATGTATTTTGAATATTTCAATTGCAGACTTGAGGGAGATGACAGAAATGGTTACAAATTTAATCTCCCAAGTGGAAAGCAAAGCACCTTGCCTTGTATGAGCCAGTGGAGATTACTTTTTTGAAAAGTTCCAAGCCCTTTAAAATAGTCATTTAAAATATTCCTTTTTATATAACACCTTCCACCAAAAGATCTCCAGATGTAGAAATGTTAATTGACTCCACTTTGGTGAATCCTATGAGGTAGAAAGGAAATGCCACAAATTTATATCGGGAGAATCAAGCACAGAGGATAAATGACTTATCTAGGTTTACACAGAAAGCCTCCGAAGGACCAGGATTAAAAATCAGGCTCCTAACCCACAGTCCTTTGTCTTCCTAGCCTTCCTTGGTATAAATAACTGCTTGTAGTAGAATTGCCTTCTTTACATGGGTTACTGCTTTGCTCTAACAGCATTAGAAAAATAAGAAAAAAACCCCACAAATCTCTTTTGTATCCATCTGTTGCAACCTCTTTTAATTCTGCTTTCAAGGACTTGGTCTACAGAGAGACTTCACTGAGTGTATAACATGCCTCTCTTTTAATTAGAACATTAATATTCCCAGTGTTTCTTTAGCTTCTAAGACTAATTTTAATTCTTCCCCCTCCAGTCACTTGGCAAAGAACATGAAGACTTAGTATCAGGATGAGGTTCTATATGCAAAGCTTTCTGAGCCACAAAACATAGGGCTGTGTTGTTATACCTGTCATTTTTTTTGTATAGCAGTACCCGTGCAGGCAAATGTCACGTTATCTCTGCACCACAGCAGGATTTATTTGCTTTGCTCCTTCACTCCCCTGAGCAACATTTCCCTGTATTTTAAACTGAAGGGAATTATGTCATGAAAGTATGTTTAAAATGGTTGCAATGCAACAAAAAGTTTACCTCTCCAAATAATAATAATAAGAAGAAAAAGCTGTTCTGATAAGCATGTTGCTTAGCAACTTGACACAGAAAGCCAAAGCAACTGCTAGAGACCATTCAAATCAACAAGGCATCCGCAGATGAGTTACTGAGCAGCCCCCACTGCAGTGCTGGCACAGGGCTGGAAAGAAGGGATCATACAAAAAAATAATTGCTGATAGACAGTGGAATGTCTTTCATAAGGACAGGGATGGTGGACTCTCACAGAAGGAAAGAATTAGCAGAAGGTAAGAAAGAGAAGAGGAAAAGTAAGATAGAGAAAAATGATGATAAGGACTCTATTCAAATGGTTTACGCAGCCAGAAAATATGGCTAATGGTCACCCCTGAGCAATTACATTAAGCACTTGAGCATGGTAGCAGTGAAGTGACACAGACAGGTAAGATGTGGGAATATGCCTTGTTCACATGACCCCTGCTCAGATTTTTGTGTGTACTTGAGGTGTTAGGAGCAGCAGGGAGGACATCCAGCCATCTGCTGGGCGTGCTTTAGTGGGCTGTATCCCAGCTCCACCTCTCCAGAGCATTAGGGAGTAACAGAAGAGAGATTGCTTCTCTAAACTCCGTAAATTTGATGATTTTGAATACTTATGCCCATTTGAATAAGCATGAAAACAGAGGCTGTATCAGTAGCTGCCAGTGTGCACACCTTTGTGATCACAATTCAGTCATCAAACGCTTTACATTGGGGAAGAAATCCCAGCTTTTCAGCTCCAGTCTACATGCACAAAGGCAAGGAGCGAGTGAGAGCTGGGTCAGACACAGATAGTACTCAGAGCAGCTGTGGGAGTGCAGAGCGTGCCGTTATTCCCCAGCACTGGAACTGAGTTGTGCTATGTTCCATCATATGCTCAGACCTATTATATGTGGAAGTATGTGTATCAGTAATTGTCAATATACTTTACATTTCCTTTCAGTATTTCTTTCCTGAGATCTTTTAAAGTACTTTCAAGTTTTAATTAAAAAAAAAGAATAGGCATTGTGGCCAAATTCTGCTTCCACTAATATCAAGTCAAGTTAGCCACATAGATTTTATTGGTGATACCAGATTTACACCACTGCATCTGAATGCAGAATGAAAGCTCCTGTGCCTACACTGGCAACTTTTTATATACAACAAATGCATTACGTTGTAATGTCTTCATCTTCTCCCCTGAAACATAATCATCTCTGGAGTCAAGTGCAGCAACTCTTTAACAAAAACAGGTTAGCTGTTTTAAATAGGCCATCATGCTTTGGGAGATGATTAGAAAAATGGGATGTTAGGTTGTCTGACTTCAATGAGCTTACAAGTGATGTATTTGATTTCAGATGATTAATTATAGCAATCCCTCTAGTACTTCTAAGGAATGACACTTTAAATCACATCTGTTATCATTTATAAGAACTGAAATTGATTTAGTATTTTGACATGATTCATTATTTAGATGGCATAAATTTACATGTTTCTGTGGTGTTGGTCTATACTCTCTATCAGGGGGAGAACACCATGTCCCTTTGCCTTTCTTTATGTGAAAAATTGGTGTTTTCCTTTCAAAATCACTAGACACATCTCAGCCAATTCTATATTTCGTTAATTATCATAGCTTACATGGCTTTTGCTGTGCTTTCTTTTGAATTTTCTCAAATACAAACTTAGAGTATAAAATACTGAGAAGCCCACACAGAATACCAGGGTAGAATGCAGGTAGTGCCAATCTCAAGAAACGCTGAGAGGAGGTCAACTTACTGGAAGCTGTGCTGGTTTTTCAAACTTAAATCCGTTGAACAATGGATCTCCCACTAAATTTTCTTTTACTTCTATCAAATGTTGGACACGGTATTTGAATGTCACAGCCCATTTGTTTCCTTCTCTGACTATTCTCTCCTGGTAGACTTTGATAGACTTTGATCTGGATATTTCTGCCCTGATTAATGCTGAGTGTCTAGAACTACCCGTGTTGTCTGGATGGAAGTGAGGGAGTCTTCTAAAACTATTCTTTGTTGCTTTATGAGTGTGACCTATTGTGATAGAATATATTCAATACAAGGGTATGTTTTTACTGTTACAGGACATTCTGGTGCATGTCTTTGTTAATGCGGTTGTTATCAATGTTGTGCTACAGGCTTCTCATAGCATTACATGAAGTTCACTATCCTGATTCCAACTCACAAAGCCCTGTTGGTCTGAGCTGAAAGGGCCTAAGGTTTTGTCAGCATTGCACAGCAGAACTTGCAGCACAGTTTGCAAAGAAGTTAGCATAGAAATGAAAAACAGATGTGTTAATGTGGCAGTATGTCCAAGATGATAAATTTCAGGGCACTGGCAAAGGTGCATATTCTAGCATTGTTGTATATCTGCTCCTACAGAGAGAGAAATAGTCTGTGAAGAGCAACTTATCAGTACTCTTCCTCAAGTAGAGGGAACACAGCTCTTGTTCAGCAGCTGAAAGTTTCTCAATGGTTGTTTGGGAAAAGATCTGTTTGAAACAAGGAATCATGATTACAACTACTGCTTTAATGTCCTTGACTTTCCAGAATGGCATGTGTATTTCTGTATAGCAACAACAATAAAAACAACTCTAAAATTTGGCAGTCTGGAAGTCTATTCTGCCTGTATCTCCCTCTTCAAACTTGACCTTGGTGTCTGGTATGAGACACTGGGATGGCAAGAATGGAATGGACACTTCTGTAGAATTGCCACTGCTCACAGGCAGCTCTCAGATCAGGTGTGTCTGGCTCCTGCAGCTGTCAGCCACCATAAGGGGTGTTTTACCAAGCTGGTGTCACTGAGTTATGTGATGTTCTGAGGGATAAATTTTGTTCTCTAACTTAAAAAAAAAAAGAAAAATGACTTTGTGACAAAATGTCTATGGTTTTTTTATGCATTAGTCAACAATTTTGAAGGGTGACAGCAATCATCTCATGCCACCTAAAATTTTATTTTTCAAAGTTTACTGCATTTCTGGTCAGTTTTGAAGAGATGAGGCAATAAAATGTCCTTCTTTTTCTAGGTCCTATGTCTTCTTTCCCCTTTAGTATTCTAACTTAAATGCTAAATTCAGTACTTTTCTCCATGAAAGCTAGTGCTCTTGGGTTTCTGTATGTGTTACTATGATTATTGCACTCTCTAGCGGTTCAGGATGGGTCAATACTAAGAACTGTAATCTTTGCCCATTGTATATTGTATTTTTCATAGGTCTTTAAGAAAAATAATTGGAGAGGCTTGTGTAAGTTTTGTTTTATTGTTGTTGCTCTTTGTTTGCTTGTTTTAAACTCGACTGTCACCTTATTAGAAATGCTCTATTCTTAGTCTTGAGGGAGATCTCAAACCCATATGTGTTGATAGGCCTAACTGGTGCCTCAGCTGAAGAAGGGGATCCTTGAATATAGTGGAACGTAATAGCCTCCGCAGTTTGCAAACCTCTGCTGCAGCTTCCAGGCAATAAAGGCACAATGTATTGGCCTCTTAGAAGAAATTAACAAATGAACAAAATTGCAAGAGAGGGCAGAGAGTGCACAATTGGCATCAACTGTGTTATCAGAATACTCTTCAAGTAGATATTTTTAAAAAATCATCAAAGAAAATGACCTACTTAAAAAAGGCACAAGAATAACGCCAAAAATTGGACTTGTGCCAGTTTTGGATGATTATTCAAGAGAAAAATTAAAAGATTCAGTGCTTTCTGAAGAGAACAGAGAAAAATAGAGCTTCCCTGGCCCATGCTCTGTCAGATAATGAAAGCAGTTTTAAAGCCTAAAACTTCATGTAAGTTACTGCCAGAGGTACAGCAGTTATTGCAGTTGCCAAAAGAGGCATTTACAACACTGGTATGTGAGTTATTCCTCTGAATCCCAGAGATGAGGACATCCCTCTGCATAACCTAACTAGTCTTTACTGGAAATTACATTTATAGATACATTGCTTTATACAGCAATTCCTTTTTGTCCTCACTGTGATGCATCAATTGCTTCTTGTATCATTCTCCTCTAGGGTTAGATAGGGATGTTCTTCTGCTCTCTCCTGAACTCTGAAAAATGTCATATCTTTTAGAGAATCTCTGATAATCCCATAACAGAATTGAAAGGAGTTCTTCATCCAAAGAAATGGCAATGATATTCCAACAGCTTAATACATTTGTAAGGAAACACTGTTGTATTTACTTTGTAATATAACTTCTATTTTACTGTTCATTCATTTTCTAAGGTTTCTAAGTTTCCATGAATTGAATGAGAATTGCTGAAAAATCTAGCAAGAAATGTTTAATATATTATAAAACAGGCACATAGAGACTCATTTCTCTTTTCAACTCTGGATTAAAAGTCAAGTGTAAACAGAGGCAAGCAGATGTTATATTTTTACATCATTTAACATTTTCATCACTCTTGGTGAAAATGCATTAAACTACAATAATAATATTTATTAGTACCAGAACACTCATTCACAGTGGCACATGTGAGCATGAACTTGCCCTCTTGGATGAGAACTGTGGTTCTGCCTTCCATAACTGAGCTCTGTTCACAATTCAGCTCATCTAGCAGAGTTAATATGCTAAGGAAAATAGCAGTTCAAACAAAGAGGATATTCTCCATGTTATAGCACACCTGAATGAAAACTGCATTGTATTCTGTGTTTTTTCCTCATATTTATTTGAAAAACTAATGATGTCAAGAATGGAATACTTTCAGACTTATAAACATGTATTTATTCCCAATTTTCTGCAGCAGATAATATTTGGTCTGCTGACACTCAATAATAAGCTTGTTAGGAAATAGGTTCTTTCTAGTTTCTGTTTCCAAGTCTGCCAGAGCTACAGCAGCTATTTCAGCTGCCAAAAGATGTACTTACAATGATGGTATCTGGTATAGAAGTTTGTGTTCTGTGGATGTAAAAATGCTGCATGCTGATGTCTGATGTAGACTGAGACATTATCCGGGCAGTGCTCCTGACTCAGTTCCAAGGGTTTTCAACCTCTCACTTGGAGTGCTTGCATTCTCCCTGTAGTCTTGTGTCACATCAACTATCATCATATGGGACATAGACAACATAGAGAAAACTGGATTGTCAGCTTTGTGTGAATTTCCCTTCCTAAGAAGGGAAAGCGGAACTGAGATAGGAAACAAGATTTGGAAACCTAGCAGAACTGGGGTAAAGAAAAAAAGGTGAGGAAAAATGTCACTTGAAGCAGGACCAGCTAATGAAGAAAAGGATTAAAGGATACTCTGTACCACTGAACCAGACAGAGATAGGTTCCATCCTTTGGCTGTAAAGCCAGCTAGTGCTGTCAACACATTTATTCTGTTTCATGCTTTCATGCTTCCAAATACAGTGGCTGCATTCAAACTTTTGCCTATCTCTGGCTGCTTATAAATCTTTCCATGGGCTGGCCTGAGAGAAAGCTGGCTGGCCCAGATCAAATTGCAGTAGGGGCAGTTCTAATTTATAAATATAGTACGATAAACAAGTTTAAGAAACAGTGTCCATGTCCTGGAACACTTTGTTTTGCAAATATGTAATCAACGTTGAATAATGCTAACCTGCTATTGCTATCAGTTATCCAATTCAGGCTGCATTTGCTTCTTTCACTACATAATAGAAACATCTTGTCTCATGCAATGGTTGAAATTGTGCCACTTAGATATTAGGTTAAAAGAGCATTACCAAGGCTGCAAAATAAAACTTTCAAAAACTACAGAAATGCCAGAGTACCTCATAATCTTCAGCATGTCTCCAGCATGTATCCATTAAGACAGCCTCCAACCACACAGTCACAAAGCTGTTTTTCTCAGATGACGTTTGCCTCAGTGCACACAGTAGATAGCCTTGGTTTCTTGATATATGGCTATCCATCACAGTATCTGCTATTAAATAATTTCTATTATAGTCCAAGCACATCAGTCACTTCTTTTGATTGTACTGGAAAAGAACTGAAAATGTTATTTTATTAGACCTGTGTAGGGAAAATAAGGAAAACTCAGAAGAAGAGGTTACATATTAAGGGAAATGAAGATTAATAATGGTTGTGAGTACATTTAATTGCAAATGTGTAGATGCTGTTTTGCTTAGCTTAGCTGGTTTGCTTAGCTGGTGTTCAGCATGGCCAGATGCAGGGCCTGGAAGCTGTGTGCCTATCTGGACAAAGGAGCGTTAGGAGTGTTCAAAGCACAGTAAGAAGGTAGCTGTGGCTTGGACTCAGCACTGTATATGGCTACATGGCAGACAGAGGCTGACTTACATACACAACGTAAATGTAAGTCTGTCTGTCATTATCTGCATATAAATATTCAGAGCAGCTCTAAAGGAAGTTGCCAGTGTGGACTTGTCCATTCCATAGCCCAGCCATGCTCTGTTTGTGCTTCTCTCTTCTTTTGCTTTATTGTTGTTGGGAAACTAGAGGGCAGAGTTGTGTGGTTTGCTATAATGAATAGTTATAGCTGACCATGATTTGTATTTTGTGAGTCTTTTTCTCTTTATTAATTTTATTATTATCCTATATTTATTGTGGTATAAATAGGGCTTACTGCTATGAAAGAACTGGTTCTATTCCCAGTATCTGCTTGTGGGTTTCCAAATGGCAGTTGTTAGTGGATAGTAGCACTGCCACATTCTGCTTCTTTGATTCTACCAACATGGAATGATCATCTAGTAAGTAGGGTTTGTACATGACAGTACGGATGTTTGTTCAAACTGCCAGTGGCTAATTCGCTGGAACATGCTCTTAAGACTATTGCATTTTGTTCAGACCTGAGCACTAGTGTCCTCCAAATTAATTAATTACTGACTAGTCCAAGCAGTATCTTTACCCTATTAAATGAATCAGCTGCCATTTCTTCAAAGCTTAGCACACTTTCTATGGCAATAACGAGATACTTAATGTAATCTAAGCCTTTTTACAATGCTTATCACATTCAATCTCTCTACTAGACTATCTTTGAAGTCGACCTGGATTCTCAGAAGACTTCCTCTTTCCTTGGAAGTAATTTCTTAAATAATGGTTGACTTTAAAGGATACAGTGTAATTCTCCAGAGGTTCCTTAAGGAAGGTTTTTAAGAGGGGTTGGAGTAGTCAGGGCAGCGATGTCTTTATTTAGCATTCTTCCATCCCCCAAGAATGGTGCTCTTCTCCTGACGGTGATTCCACTACTACGATGACTTCAGTCTTGGCCTTTTCATGAACATTCCTTCCATCTCTAGGGTGGTATGTTTTAAAACTGTTTAAATTTCTGGTTCTTTGCTTGGCAAAAGTTTACTGAGGTGAACACAGATGACAATTAAGTATGTTAATGATTCTTTGTCCCTCATATTTGCATACGAAATAGCAGTACCAAAATAGAAATGCTTTTGAAGGAATGTAACAAGTTAGAGTTTTCAGATATTAATTTTTGTTGCACTTTTAACAAAATGTGATAAGAGCTCTGTCCTCCTGCAAAGCATGTGTATCTATTTAGTCCTTAGCAGACTGCTGCTAAAACTAGTCCTCAGTAATCGTCCTCCTTTAAACACATTTTTTTTCCAGAATCTGTCTCACAACTCTTTAAAGTTTTCCCAATGGTGATACTAAATTGAGGTAAATATAGCTCTTTAGAGAGATGATATTTAGAGTACAAAAATTCCTCACTTTAGTAATACATACTGAGCAGCATTCAACTTAACAGTTTCTCATATGGGTGAATAAAAATCGGAGCTGGTAGCTCAGCTGGAGTAAATTAGAGTAGTACTGTTTCAGTCACCAGAGCTGTAGCAATTTAGATCAGTGGAAGTTATTTATTTATTTATTTAAATTCTGATATTCATGTAGTAGATGGCAGTTTCACAGAATTAATTAACTAATTCACTTATATAGACCATTTTAGAACTAGAGAGGTACGGTAATCATTTTACTGATAATCAGCGAAGGTCCAAAGGGGTTTTTTTAAAAGATACTTCCATTTCTAAAGTGGAAGTCTTTCAGTGGGAGTCTTGATGATTACAAAAAAAAAAAAAAAAAAAAAGAAAAAAAAAAGCATTATTGAATCACAGGACCATCTCAAGTACATTCCATTGCATGATGCAGAACTATTTCTGTAACTACTGCAGGTCAGTCATGATGCTGTCCAGTCTGAAATCCTGAAAAGCTGCAAGCAAAGAGACTCCATATTCTCCCCAGGATTCCTGGGGCAGTAATGCATTGCCCTTGAGGTGATATTTTTATTGCTCAGCTTGTGGCTGTTGTACTTCTTAGAAGACTTGCTGTTTCCAAGCAAGTCTTAGTTTGTTTCAAGTAGTGATCCACAGGTAACACACTGGAGCTCAAGGGATGATGTGTGAGGCAAGGACACATAAAAAGATTTGTTGTGAGGAATGTACAATGATTGATGGCTTGCTAAGTATTGTCATTAATGAATCCTCTGTAGATTTGCTCCACTGAGTTTAAAAGGCTAGTTTCAATCTGAATATTTGTTGGGTAGAACACAGGTTGTTAATATTACAAATGCTTTTTCCTTATGAATATTCCTAGAAATTCAGAAATAATGCAGAGGTACTGTACAGTTTTTGAATGTTGTTCGTCTTCTAGAAGTAAGTTCTTAAGCTTATCACTATGATTAACTTAGTTTCATTTATTTATATTGTCATTACATCTGGGATCCGTATTCATTAATCAGAAGCCCTACCTGAAATCCGGACACTGTGCAAATGCAGAACAAAGCAATAATCCCTGGCCTAACGAGTAGTAAGCATAAAAAAATAAGCAAAAAAAACCAGGTGGCTATGAACTCAAAAGGAGTAAAGAAATAGAAAAATGATATTGATCAGAAGGATAAACAGGACTGCTCAGGGTAGCAGAGGGTACTATAGATTTTTGCAGGCATCATGGTATCAGAAAATGAGTGAGTGATTTTCTTCCTTGTGGAAAATGACTTGGGGAAAGACATGAGAAAAAAGAGTAATAGCTTTTTATCACTTATGTTGAGAATAAGATGATGAGAGCGCACTTATTGCAGGACTTCCATGTTATGATGCAAGGTTTTAGTGAGGGCGCAATAAGGTGGGGATGAAATGGTCTCTAGGTTTCCCTGTTGTCTGGTCTGAAGAGAGGCTAGACAGGTAAAATGACTTTTGTTTGTAAAGAAAGAAGCTGAAGCTATCCCTGAATACATGCTTTCTCTGTAATAGTAAACATGCTGAAACTATTATATATAGGAGAAAACTAAGCTTGTGACTGAATTCACCTGGAATATTTCTTCCCAGAGTACTAGGATGGGAAACAGTGAGGATGGCTACTTTGTAAAAGACTTTCTTTCTTTCCCTTTCCTTCCAGCTGTTATTACATTAGTAGCCTTTCTCCCTGATGGTGTTTTTTGCAATATCAGCTTGACAATACTTCTTCAGTATCACCCCACTTCTGTCCTAAAATAAAAATTGCAAGGAAACCAGAGTCTTGCAGTAGTTTGTGGTCTATTTTGATATTCATTAATGGTGGTCAGTTTCATCTCTTTTGTTGTTGACTGTTGAGATGGCACTCAAGTGCTCAGGAGCTACAGTGAAGTTTTGACCTGGACAATTTTCTATCTCATTAACCCTTTCTTTGTTTCTCAGCCCTTAACAGCAAGAGGTGGGCAATAGAAAGATCACAGGCAAAGCACCCAGTTAATTAACACATCAATGCACCATCTGCCATAACTTCCTGACTCACCAGAGGAGAACTCAGCTGTCTCTGACCTTACCAAGAACCTTACAGAGAGCTGAGAGCTGGAGTATGTTAGGCATGAAATGAGAAAAAAATAAGGAGGCACTTAATATATAATAATGACATAAGTATTTATAGTAAGAAAACTGACATACAGGAAAAGAGGGATAGTAAAAGAATGAAGCCAGTGTCAGGAAATGAGTTATCCATAATGATCTATTACTCTCTCATATATACTGACAAATATTCATTATTAGTTCTAATGTCAAGTAGCATTAAACGCAGTGCAGTTGCCTTGGCTTTGGTTTTGGCCATATTTGGCACTTGAATAAGATCTAAAATAACTTAAAATAATATATATTTTAATATCCAGATATGATGTTTTGTTTTACTTGTGTCACTCCAAAATAAGAGAGGCTTGAATATACAGGAATAGGCAGGACAGTCTGCCTAGGGTGCATTTCTGTTCAAAAAAAACACATCCTATTCTGAAAGGTTATAAAAGATGAGTTTTCATCATTACAAGTGAAATTGGTCTCCAGTGTGTGGGACATTTCAAATACCTTGACAGAACTAAAAATAATTTCTTGTTGCATTTGCCTCAGTTGTGTTGCTGAGTCTGAGACAGACCCATGTGACACCTCTGAAACACAGTCATTACTTGATCTTTTACTTAATTCAAGATCTTCAGATTTTTCCTACATTTATTTTCCCTTCAGTGTAATGTCTCTTAGCCAAGCACATCACAGAGCCTTAAGAAATGGAACCTAGACATACCTAATAATTCCTGCTCTACCTCACACTTCGTTTTCTAAGCAAGTTCTGGCTCTCCTACTGCTCCTCTTTAGGTTGTGAGGGATAATGTTTCCTTGCCATCCTCAGGCATTCCGTGTGACTTCTGATGCTAGCAGACTTGACATACTTTCAAGTCCCTGAAGCCAACATACAGTTTTAGATACCTTACTCTGTTTCTTTTTCACGTACTCTGTCTTATCACTTATTTCTTCATCTGAAACAGGTTCTATTTTTGCAGTTGAGCTTACCTCCTAGAGATTTTTACTAAATTTTCTACCTTCAAAAGAAGAAGTACTTTGTACTGAAGCTGCATTTTATTTATCTGACTGCTAATATTATTATTTTTTATATCAACAGAACACAGCAAATAAATTAGTCTTCTGGATTTGGGGGCATATACTTCTGAAGTAGATCCTAGTTACTCATTCATTTCAAATGTAAATGCACTCATTGTTAACAGTCATTTTGAAGTAGAAGGGTTAAGATAGAAGTCTTGCTTACATTCACTTTTAAGAAAGAGAGGTCTAGACATTCTCGAACAGCTGAAGCGGCTCCTAGTTGAAACTATTTTTTGCCTCTGGGCAAAAAAATGAAAACGTGGATTGGCTGTAAGGTGTTGTTTTTTGCTTTCATGAAAACGGAGAATGGATATTATGAATGATCCAGTTAGGCCTTCTTACCAGCAGAAAATATTAGACGCTATTTCTACAAGTGCAGAGAGAGAATTCCTTTGGGGATTTTGTATCAAATTATATTCCCTTCTGCATCTTTTAAAACCTCTGTTGTTTCCTTGGCTGTACAGCAAGTCAGTGCAAGCCACTGTTGAATTACTAAGCATTCAAAAGTACACTAATAAAGCATTTTGTCATATTCCAGTAAAAGCCGCCATGGCCATAAAGAAGCAAGTCTTTAAGTCACACAGCACTTTTTGAATGTCTACTGTAAATACTCTGGAAAGCAGTTCACACTGTTAACAAAGCACAAGAGATGTACATAGCCATTTATAAAACAGTACATCAAGAATGGAGAGACCTCATAGTACAAATTTCTGGCTGTGGTAAATGTAGCCCATGCATTAGGGTACAGTGTAGAAGTCTGTTATAAAAGCTGGCTATATGGAAAGGATAATAATTATGCTTTTATTAATGATCCTTTAGAGAGGTCTTTACATTCTTCCATATATTGTCTTGGAGAAAATGTCCACTTGATCTATTATATTCAATAAAGAGACCTTGTTTTCATTGACATCTCCAGTCTTAGAAATAAATACATAAATGAAAACCATCAAAATTAATGTATTGATAATGGTTATCTCTACACTCTTCATTTAGTATTTGTTGTACCATGATCTGAAGACAAAAACAATTTCAGCAGATCTGAGGAAAAATAATCTTATTTTTTAATAGTTCTTCAACATACTGCATTGTACAGCAGAAGTGAGTTGTTGCAAAATTATCGGATGTCTGCCAGTTATGAATCTTTTTGTACACTGGGGAGCAGTTGGTCGCTAGAGTAGACTTTCTGACTTCAGCTGATGGTTGGTAATAAGCAAACCACCAGTGCCCATGAGTGTATGAGGACACAAGGAGGTCGTAGACATTCGGCTTGTCTGAAGAGCAATATCATAAACAGTTTGAAGTACAATGCCAACGTATTGAATAAAGGTCAATTAGAAAGAGTCCAAGCAGTGAGCAAGTCTGACCACAACAGTAGTATTTCATAAAATGTTTTCTTAATGGTGTTACTTCACTGTGACTGGAATGGCAGCGTGAACTGCTAAGTCTCTGGAAGTCACATGGATTTCAAGCCTCACCTTTAGTTTAATACTGTATGTGCCTCTTTAGGGTAGGATTTTTAAAGCCACTTAGAAGTGCTGGCCATGTTTTATTGCTATATTTTGCTTGTGCTGCCCATGAGGTCTTTTCAGATCAGAGACATCTTATGAGATACAATTATTGCAGGTGTATGAGCAGCAAGTACAGTGGATATTCCCAGAAACTACTACACGAAAAACAATAGTAATTCAAGTTATTCCTGATTTATACTATTTCAAGAAAGCCCTGAGCTATTTCACTTAGTCTGTTTGATCTATCTCCCAGCAGATCTATATCTGTTTGAAAAACTTTATTTAGACTGGTGAAAAACATAGGCATGCACACACACATAGTATTTCTATGTGGGTGATATCTATAGGTAATAATAATTGACTAATGAGTATGGAAATTTAGAGTTATGACAGCATTACTCTCTGTGCCTGCCAATTTATTGGTGGTTCTGGTCAGTTCAAACATTTGGTATTTTCTCTTCAATAAAATAAATGTATTTGTATGTGCTTTTCTTGACTGCCAGATGTCACCATAGATCTGATGCAGAAATGGCTTTAGGCAAATGTGGTAGAGTGTCACAGGCAGTATTCGTCATTGCAGTAATTAACGTAAGCAGTAATGACCTCCAGGTCAGGTAGATTCTTATACTTAATGACTGTCTGAGCAGTGAATATTGCCTCAGACTGTTAACTCCTCCAGACATTTAAGTGTGACTTAACTGCCAGGCATTCTTGTCCAGTATTTGTAATTGTCACGGATTTGACCAGATCAATCTATGTCCGTGACAGGGGCGACAGGCCTCTTTCCTCCCCTCCCCCCACCCCAGTCCCACAAAAATGGGAAGGAAGGAAGGGAGGAAAAGAACAGCGGCAACAATCTATAGAGGAAAACTTATTTTACTATAATATTGGAATACAAAATAACACAATATATACAATTTAATTGAAATTGAGATTAATAAATCAGACAAGATGAGAGAGAGAGTTCCCGGGACCGATTCAAACCTGAAAAGCTTGGAACGGCTAGGAAAGCACCCTCCAGCACCCACTGCAAGGCAGCAAGAGAGCGCCCCCCCCACCCGGAAGGGCCAGATCCCGTGACTGCTGTAATGTACAGGGATAGGTAGCTGGGATTGGGGCAGTGACACTTTAATGCCCCGTACACTACATGATGTTTTGATGTGGAATACTGAAACCCAAAAACAAAAAAACAAAAACAAAAAACATAGAACCATGACATTCCACCCCTTATTCTACATCATTACATCATGCTTAAAATATATATACATATATACAAACAAGCAAAAAATGATTAAAATGCACACATGGCTATATACATATACATAGAATTAGTAACTGCACTCCCCCGGCATCAAGTTTCCTTGTGGTACACATTGGACATCCCCATTCTTCTGCATTACCCACCAAGTGGATCCTGGTCCCTGGGCAAAAACTGTACCACGGAGAGGTTTGCCCTTTCCAGAAGCTGGAAGAACCCAAACTGCCTTTCCTAACATGTTCTTTACATGTACAACAGGGACTTTATCTCCCTCTACGGTATGTAGGGAACTGGATTGGTTAGGACCATCACGATTGATAGATCCTCTGGTATTGACTAACCAGGTGGCTTCTGCCAAATGCTTCTCCCAGTGCTTAAATGTTCCGTCACCCAGTGCTTTTAGCATCGTTTTTAACAATCCATTGTATCGTTCAATTTTACCAGAGGCTGGAGCATGATAGGGAATATGGTAAATCCACTCAATGCCGTGATCTTTGGCCCAAATATTTACAAGAGAATTTTTGAAATGAGTCCCATTATCTGACTCAATCCTTTCTGGGGTGCCATGTCGCCACAGGACTTGTTTCTCGAGACCCAGTATGGTGTTTCGGGCGGTAGCATGGGGTACTGCATATGTTTCAAGCCACCCAGTGGTTGCCTCCACCATAGTAAGCACATAATGCTTACCATTGCGAGATCGTGGCAAGGTGATATAATCAACCTGCCATGCCTCCCCATATTTGTACTTTTGCCATCGCCCTTCTTCCCACAGAGGTTTCATCCTCTTGGCTTGTTTGATGATGGCACATGTTTCACAGTTATGAATAACCTGTGCAATGGCATCCATAGTTAAGTCCACCCCTCGGTCTCTGGCCCATTTGTATGTTGCATCTCTCCCTTGATGACCTGAGGTCTCATGGGCCCACCGAGCCAGAAATAATTCACCCTTGTTCTGCCAGTCCAGGTCTATTTGAGCCACCTCAATTCTGGCAGCTCGATCTACCTGATGGTTATTTTGCTGTTCTTCAGTAGCCCGATTCTTGGGCACATGAGCATCTACATGGCGCACCTTTACAATCATATTCTTTGTTCGGGCAGCAATGTCTTTCCACAGTTCAGCAGCCCAAATAGGTTTACCCCTTCTTTGCCAGTTATTTTGCTCCCACTGCTGTAACCACCCCCATAAGGCATTTGCTACCATCCATGAGTCAGTGTAAAGATAGAGCATTGGCCACCTCTCCCGTTCAGCGACATCTAAGGCCAGTTGGACAGCCTTTACCTCTGCAAATTGGCTTGATTCTCCTTTCCCTTCAGTGGCCTCTGCAACTTGTCGTGTGGGGCTCCACACAGCAGATTTCCATCTGCGATGCTTTCCCACAATACGACACGATCCATCTGTGAACAGGGCATATTTCTTTTCATTCTCTGGTAGTTCATTGTATGGTGGGGCCTCTTTAGCACGTGATACTTCTTCTCCCGGTGGTGTTCCAAACTTTTTACCTTCAGGCCAGTCCATGATGACTTCTAGGATTCCTGGACGGCTGAGGTTCCCCATCCGTGCTCGTTGTGTAATCAGTGCAATCCACTTACTCCAAGTGGCATCAGTAGCATGATGGGTGGAGGGAACCTTTCCTTTAAACATCCAGTTCAGCACTGGCAGTCGAGGTGCCAGAAGGAGCTGTGTTTCAGTACCGACTACTTCGGAAGCAGCCCGAACCCCTTCATAAGCGGCTAAGATTTCCTTCTCAGTTGGAGTGTAGTGCTCTTCAGACCCTCTGTATGCCCGACTCCAGAATCCCAGGGGTCGGCCTCGTGTCTCTCCTGAGGCTCTTTGCCACAAACTCCAAGTGGGACCGTTCTCTCCAGCAGCAGTGTAGAGGATGTTCTTTATACCCTGTCCAGTCCGTACTGGCCCTAGGGCCACGGCACGGGCTATCTCCTGTTTAATCTGTTCAAAAGCCTGCTGCTGCTCAGGGCCCCATGTAAACTCATTTCTCATTCGTGTCACATAATAAAGGGGGCTTACAATGAGGCTGTAGTTTGGAACATGCATTCTCCAAAAGCCCACTGCACCCAGAAAAGATTGTGTCTCTCTTTTGCTAGTGGGTGGAGACATAGCAGTGATTTTGTCGATCACGTCTGTCGGGATGTGACGACGGCCATCTTGCCACTTTATACCTAGGAATTGAATCTCCTGGGCAGGTCCTTTCACTTTGCTTCGCTTAATAGCAAAACCAGCACTTTGAAGAATTTGGATCATTCTCTCTCCTTTTGTGAAGACTTCTTCTGCTGTATCGCCCCACACAATGATGTCATCAATGTACTGCAGGTGCTCAGGAGCACTGCCCTGTTCCAATACAGTTTGGATCAACCCATGGCAAATGGTCGGGCTGTGTTTCCACCCCTGGGGCAAACGGTTCCAGGTATACTGAATGCCCCTCCATGTGAAAGCAAACTGTGGCTTACATTCTTTGGCCAAAGGGATGGAAAAGAAGGCATTAGCAATGTCAATGGTGGCATACCATTTGGCCGCTTTTGACTCCAGTTCATACTGGAGTTCTAACATGTCCGGCACAGCAGCACTCAGTGGGGGTGTGACTTCATTCAGACCACGGTAGTCCACCGTCAGCCTCCATTCTCCACTGGCTTTACGCACTGGCCATATGGGGCTGTTAAAAGGCGAGTGAGTTTTGCTGATCACTCCCTGGCTCTCTAGTTGACGAATTAACTTATGAATGGGGAGCAAAGAATCCCTGTTGGTGCGGTACTGACGCCTGTGCACCATTTTTGTAGCAATCGGTACGTGTTGCTCTTTTACTTGCAGCAGCCCCACAACAGATGGATCTTCTGACAGGCCAGGCAAAACAGACAGCTGCTTAATGTTGTCTGTGTCCACAGCAGCTATTCCAAAGGCCCATCGATACCCCTTAGGATCCTTGAAATGCCCCCTTCTGAGATAATCAATACCTAGTATACATGGAGCCCCTGGGCCCGTCACAATAGGATGTTTTTGCCAGTCCTTACCAGTGAGGCTTATCTCGGCCTCCAACACAGTCAATTCTTGAGAGCCCCCGGTCACTCCGGAAATATGGATTGATTCTGTCCCTTCATGACTCGAGGGCATCAGAGTGCACTGTGCACCAGTGTCCACCAGGGCCTTATATTTCAGTGGTTCTGATGTGCCAGGCCATCGAATCCACACAGTCCAATATACTCTATTATCCCTTTCCCCCCCCTGACTGAGGGCAGGGCCCCTCTATTCATTACCTGTGGTAACTGGAGCAACTGCACTGGTGGTTGATCTGCCTTGTAATTCTTTCACCCGGGCTCGTAGTACAGGAGTAGGTTGACCGTGCCACTTCCCCATGTCTTCTCCATGGTCACGTAGGTAATACCATAAGGTAATTCGCGGTGTATTATTCCTTACTTGAGCCGGAGAGCGTCTGCCTCTAACAGCTGAGATTTTTGATCGTGCACGTAAGAAGGAAGGTTCATCGTCTTTAGTTAGGTGGGCTCGCAAAAGTCTCATCGTCTCCTTCATCTCTTTCACATCCTTCGCTAGACTTGTTTGATTATCCTGATCTTCATCCAGCGTCTCTGATACTGTTACAGGTTTGTCACGGTTAATCAGTTGAGACACTTGCTCCGTCATTCTTGATATTGCAGCAACGGCAGAATGAATTGGGGACAGCAATTGTTCGTAGTTTTGAAGCGTAACAATTAATTCATAAATTAAGGGTGTTCTCTGTTGTTCCTGGTATCTGTCACACGCTGACGTTAGTGTAGCGGCATATTTGTCCGGCGCTGTTGTCACGATTTTCTGCCATATCTCAGGCGTTGTCCTCACTCTTTCAGGGTCGCGGTTTTGTTGTGGGTGGTTAGGAACAAAGTCAGGGTCATACAGCATTTCCACCACGCCTATTTCCCTCAAATACTGGATACCCTTTTCAACTGTATCCCATTTTTTCATTGCAATCTTCAAGCTATTTTTGAAGGGATACTTTTCCTTCACAGCTGTTAACACTCGTTCCCAGAGGGAGGCAGCCTCATCCGAACACCGACTAATTCCTCTATCAATAGCTGGATCTCTGGCAATGGCACCTAGTTGGCGAGCTTCATTACCATCCAGAGACAAGCTATGGGCCCCACTATCCCAGCAGCGAACCAACCAGGAAACAATACTTTCATTCAGGCGCCGTGTGAACTCCTTTCTTGAACCTTGGATTTCAGTCATCTTTAGAGGCCGGCGAGTAGTAATAGAGACTTCCTCTTCATCACTCTCTTCTGCATGTCTCTTAGTTTTCGCTTTTGCCTTTCGCGATGGTGGTGGTTCTGAGGAGGGCCCCTCGCCTGGATCTTCCTCCTCCTCTTCTTCTCTTTTTCGTTCAAGACGCGAAGACACTCGTTTCCATTTCTTGCCCTCCACAGGAGCAACTGGTATTGTTACTGGTGTCTCCTGTGATTGATTAGATTTGACTTGGGGATTTTCCCCTTTGGCTTGAACCTCAGCTCGGAAACTCTCTCTCTCCCGAATGGTATTATATAGGGCACGATAAGCACAAGCCAAACCCCAAATAAGTTGTACCTCCTTAGATTTATGTAAGCCGCATAGTCCCTGACTCAAATACTGGCTTAGTTTCTCAGGATCCCACAGGTGTTCAAGAGTAAAATCCCATGACACTGCGGGTCCCCATGCTTCTAAAACCTTTCCTAAACCTCTCCATATTCCCTGCCAATCATCATTCTCTAGTTTTGGAGAAGACTCCTTATTACAAATGCGTTGGAGTACATTCAGGAGAATTAATGACACGCACACCAACATGAGTATTAATTCAAGATTCGAAAAACGTTTAACAAACCGAGAAGAAAAACTGGAGACTGGTCTGAACATCGTGTTGTTTGTAAAATTAGCTATTCCATTTGGGATGTAGCTGTTTGTGAAATTAGCCATTCCTTCTGGGATGTAGTTGTTTGAGAAATTAGCCATTCCTTCTGGGATGTAGATGTCAAAGTTCAAATCATACCACATTGCAAATAGGTAAAACATAGGTGTCTCCATCAATGCCCTTAGATAGTTATATACGGATGCAATTCCAAAACACACAAGTGTGAGATGGATTATTGGCCAGTAGGTTGTGACTAACACCATTGCTTTAAATCCTTTACCCAGCACCCCCACGATAACGAGTGGGTTCATCGCTGGTACTTGCTAAAAAAGGGTTAATGAATTGAAGCTAACAAGAGGAGGGGAAAAAAAAAGGAAAAAAAGGCACTACTCAGACTAAGTAGTGCTCAAAGTTTACAAATATCCCAGAACACTGGCAGTACGCCTAATCTTTCAAGGTCAGGTTTTCCAGCATAGAAACCTGAACTACTGATAATGCTCCCTAACGAAGCTCTCTAAGAGCAGAGAGAAAAAAAGATTCGTTCTAAAAGCTAAAAAGCAGTCGTGCCCCACGTTGGGCGCCAAAAATCTGTCACGGATTTGACCAGATCAATCTATGTCCGTGACAGGGGCGACAGGCCTCTTTCCTCCCCTCCCCCCACCCCAGTCCCACAAAAATGGGAAGGAAGGAAGGGAGGAAAAGAACAGCGGCAACAATCTATAGAGGAAAACTTATTTTACTATAATATTGGAATACAAAATAACACAATATATACAATTTAATTGAAATTGAGATTAATAAATCAGACAAGATGAGAGAGAGAGTTCCCGGGACCGATTCAAACCTGAAAAGCTTGGAACGGCTAGGAAAGCACCCTCCAGCACCCACTGCAAGGCAGCAAGAGAGCGCCCCCCCCACCTGGAAGGGCCAGATCCCGTGACTGCTGTAATGTACAGGGATAGGTAGCTGGGATTGGGGCAGTGACACTTTAATGCCCCGTACACTACATGATGTTTTGATGTGGAATACTGAAACCCAAAAACAAAAAAACAAAAACAAAAAACATAGAACCATGACAGTAATTGCATGTAGCTGTTTTCCTAAACTTTGAAGGATAGGAGGTGCTACAACTTCTTCAACGAAAAACAGTTAAAATGTATTAGTTTACCTAAAATTCCCTGAAAAAAGTGATGATCAGGCTAATAGTTGACAACTGACTTGAGCTGTATTAAAGAGGATGAGACATTCACCCATTTCCCAATAGTTATTTTAATTTGATGAGGAAATACAAGCTGGAACTAAAAAAATATTTCTTTGTGTCTACATAATCTCAATGTGACATTATAATACAGCGAATAGCTGCAAATTAAACTACATCATGACTATACATATCTATTCATATTTACCTGAGTCCACAGCTGCAGAAAATTACAGTCATAGTATCTGAACACCAGGACTGCTTGAACTCATTTAATTGCTGTTTTAAAAAGTGATTTCAGCTACAAGTCTATATTGGATTTAAAGAACAGTTTAGTGTGGTATTTGTTCCATTATGTTATCTCTGCAAATCTTCTAGAAATCCTGAAAAGGGCTAGAATGCATAAAAGGACTGAATTCTTATTCTGCAGCAAACACATTGAAGTTATTTCAATGGACTCAAGATTAGATGGCAAGATAGCATTTTTAAAGGTCACTCACACTATCTGATATGGAAGAGTTTACAAGTGAAGGCAGTATTTCTCTTGTTACTCTGCCAGTTCAGATTCTACTAATCAGGATATGCACCTGTTACATAGTTAGTGTTCCTAACTAAAGATCAGTAAACAATAAATCTCTTCTGTGAAAGTGTTCTCCATGGGATCAAGGGATCAAACTTCTCTTTTTTGCAAAATAGCTCAATCAGCCTGCAGAAATATAGCTAGCATAGAATTCCGAAATGGAATTAGAAGACAAATTTTATCACCTATTTTATTTTTGTGAAGTCGTTACCTAGTGACTTGTGCTAATGGAGGTGGATAGGAGATGCAAGCAAAAAAAGCAGTCATATTAACTTACAGAATCACAGAATGGTTTGGGTTGGGAGGGATGTTTATGATAATCTAGTTCTAACTCCCCTACTATAGGCAAGGACACCTCCATCTAGACCAGGCTGCTCAAAGACACATCCAGCCTGCTCTTGAATGCCTTCAGGAAGCAGGCATCCACAATGTTGCTAGGCAACCTGTGCCAATGTCTCACCACCCTCACAGTAAAGAATTTCATCCTGATATCTAGTCTAAATCTACCCTCTTTCCCTTTAAAGCCATTTCCCCTAGTCCTGTCACTACAGGTCCATCCCCATCTTTTCTGTAGGCTCCTGCAGGTACTGAAAGGCCACTATATGGTCTCCTTGGAGCCTTGTCTTCTCCAGGCCAAAGAGCCCCAGCTCTCTCAGCCTGTCCTTGTAGGGGAGGTGCTCCAGCCCTCTGATCATCTCTGTGGCCCTCCTCTGGATGCCTTTCTTGTGTTGGGCCCCACAGAACTTTATGCAACTGGATGCTTCAATTCTGTTCCAAACTGGAGAACTGATCAACTATTTAATGCTTGAAAGGTTCACAGTAGTTTTGATAAAAAAACTTAAATTGCTCATTGGCAATCTTAGCAATCTTAACTTGATTAAAGAAAATAACTGCAGAGGTTTTGGGAGACTGTTGATAAACTTTTGGGTGATGATAAGGAAAAAAGTATTGAGGAAAATATCTACCATATTTATTAAGAAATCAAATAACTCTCTTTTATGTAATGGGGATTATATGTAGGTCACTCTGAAAGTAATGTCTCCTATTTATTTCCATGGAAATTACCACAGATATGCAAAGAGCAGAATAACAATATTTAAATAGTGATTTTAAATACTTGGGTACAAAATACTATTTTTCAGCGCAGTCACCACCATTAGCTATGCATTTTTATCAGTGATGAACAAGAGCCTGATTGCTGCACTCATAAAAATCTACACCAGTGGAGGTGACCAGCTGTCGCTGTCATCACTGCTGAAACACTCCACCCACCCTCTCACTGTGCTCACATCTACTGTTTGGTCCCCATAAATGTTCAGCAAGTGTCAATGAATGTCAGTGGTAGTCCACATGCTCTCCCTATTTTATCTACGTTCCTCTTAAACTGGAACTGATAGGTGAGACCAAAACTAGGCACTGGAAATTAGATGCCCTTCACCAGTGCTGAGCTGATGAACCATAGCTTCTCCCAGTCTGCCATTCATTTTCCTCCTGCATACAAATTGCTGCCCACTTTGTGAAGAAAGAATGCTTTTCAGCTTGGTGTCCACAGTAGCCCTGCACTCGGGGACATTTCAGCAGATGGATACACAACAGAAATACTCCTAAACAGTAGCCCTATGTCCCTGGTACTGCAAAGACCGTTTCCCCTTCCCTAACTCGGTCTTTCTTCTGAGCTTATTACTCCTCCATTTGTTTTCACAGACCTGAACCACAATTCTCTTCTGCGCCTGCCTCAGGTTTTATTCAAGTTATCTTCATCTGCAGGATACTGAGACCACAGATTGCTTGAGGACTTGATTCCGTGGGCTGAAAGTTGATGAAATGTTGATTATGTGTTTGCAAACATAGTAAAATTGAAGAGTGACTGACCTTTATTATGATAAAGGCAGAAAATTGACTATTACCTATGAATGCTCAGAAGTTTTTAGTACTTTAAGGTTTTTACAATGGTCTTAAACAACTCCCATTTCTTATATCAAATCCATGCAGGAAGTGCTTTGCTGTAATTCTGTGGCAATTCATATGGAAGTAGTTGGATAAACTGATAACAGTTTCTCTGGCCTTCAAAACTTAAATAGACGAGTTTATCAATAGAAATTAGAATACTGTGTATGTTTGTTTTACCTGTGCTTTGTGAATTCTGTCAGAGGTAGGGAAAAATTAAGATGAATGCAAGATAACCTTGCAGGAAGCTATGAGAATGAGGTAAAGAAAATGCTACTTTTTTGTCGGTTGCTTTCATTGATGTAAATAAAGTCAAATCCTAAAGCTATGAGCTTCAATAGAGTTGCCAAAAGTTGCTACATTGACACCATCTCCTCATAAAACAGACAAATTTAAGCTGAGCCTCTTTTGATACAGGAAGGGAAAACAGTAGGGAGAAGCAAAAATAGTTCAGTTAAATCACAGAACATTGCATTTCTTAATGCAATCAAGGGGATATTATTAAGTTTGATTATCACCTACTGAGACTAAACTATCTAGGTTCCTTCTATAGTTCAAGTCTGTTTTAGGTCCTAAAAAGTGACTTAGAATTGAGTACAAATGTAAATGTTTTGAATTGCCTCTTAAGGAATCTAATTCTGATTTAATGTTTGTAGAGGAAATAGGGAGATGTCTTTGAAGAGGTTAAAGTGTGTCTTTGTGAATATTCTTTCATCTCCTGTGTGGAGAATCTATACTCAAGAATTAGGCCTTCTCTCTTTGATAGAACTGGAAAAAAAAAAAAAAAAATCTGGAAATAAAGCTAATTTGAAATATACTATTTTCTCTGCAGCCTGTACATAAAGAACGATTACAGTAAAGGCTGAGGTTTATTTTCCTTCATTTCATATAGTCTACTTCTTTCATGTGTATGGCTCAGCAACCATTGCAGTCCCATTTTTAAAACACTGTACTCAAGAATATCAGCCTGTTACCCCGACTTGTGCTCCGAAAGCATTCAAGGACTCTAATAATCATTGCTGCCAGAAATCATGTTCCTCACAAATCTTGTACAGGCCAGCACATCCTTCTAAAATGAGTGCTGTTAAACACACTAGCCTCAGCAGATTTGGAAAGCTTACTGAAAGCAGGTTTTCTGCAGGCCTGAGCCCACAACAAACGGAGTGAATAATGGCTTTCAGATAGGTGATCATCAGGCTGAGCCTTTTAAACCCTTTGGTAATAGAGGGTAGCCTAAGTCATCCAAAAAAATGAGACTCTGTTTCACAACTAGCAGCTCTAAAGGAATTCTGGAAGCTGTTTGGCTCAAAGAAACAAAGTATTTTATTGTTTTGAGTTAGGCTAAGTCTCAAGCACCTAGTTTTAATTGCCGCACAATTTGAGGATACTATGTAACAATAATTGCTTGGCAAACATCACTCCAATTGTACTCATGATTAATGTGCAAACTCCAGACCGATTATTCACAGGTCTGAGGTCCAGAAGATGTTAGAAATATGCTTCAGTATTGGTATTTATTTTCTTATCTTCAAGTTATGAACTTCTTTTTGCACCATGACTACTCTCAACTTTCCTCTGGAAAGTCCTGAGTTTAACCAGTATTTCTATAGCCTGATGACAATTTATTCTTAGTGTTGTGTCTTTGGGAGGTAGGTCAAGAGCAGTCCTTAGCAAATAGGACATCTTTTGGTATGAGAAGGTGCAGGAACTCATTTCATGTGTTTTAACAAGGTTTGTCATTCAGCTTTGTTCACTATCTGGCTTTCAGCCTCCTTCTTTGCAGAGCAGTAAGTCATTTCAGAAGCAGCTCAGGCAGAATGTAAGTTGCTTTATTCTATGGTGGGACAGGCCACTATTACATTTTTATTTACACTATTACACTATTACTATTACATCTTAGCATCACCTGAAGTGAAGGCTGGACATTGTAAAAAAAATGGTTACTTGACACTAATAGAATTTCTAAGCAGTTTACTCATTTACTTAGCAGACGAAACTACAGTGCTTCCCTTTCCCATCTGAACTTTTGTAAGTCTTGGTGCTTAACATTTGAACATAGTGTGAGCACGGAGTATAACAGCAGGCTGGTAGGATGCTGTTCTTATAGAGCAGGCATCATTTTTACACTAGCTTAGCTAAGGTGAATCTCTAGTGTGACATTAACAGTAGGAAGAACATTCCTCTGTGTGCTCAGACCTCAGGCAGTGTATACATTTATAATAATGGAATTCTGAATGAACAGAGTTTGTCTGTACTCCTGAGACTTTGGGTTACAGTCTGCAGTTCCCTCACTGCAAACTGATTCAAACATTAGTTCATAACAAGGAAGCATGTATAAGAATATAAAAGCATATATATGAATTTTCACAATTTATATCATAAATATATATTGCAAAATATTTTTCTGCATTTTATTATTTATATATATATTTGGTATGATATTGTATAAAAGTACTTAATTTTCTTGGAGCCTCATCTGTTTCTAGAAATTTTGAGATGACTAGCAATATGTCACTGACATTTTAGACAGGAGTTGCAACAGCAACCAACAAGTCAAGCATTCATTATCAGTTCTGCAGTATCGTGGTCTTTTACAGATTTATCTGTGACTGACTACATCTACTTCTCCTACCTCACCTCTTCATTACTTTTTCATCTACATCCTGCTCTGTCATGTACCTCAGACAGAGCAGTAACATGCTGTAACTTTTATCTTGTTGTCTTGTAGAGTATCTGAACTAGGACTATGCATGTTTTGTGTTCTGTTGAGTCTCCACTACAGAACCACTCACTGATTTCTTGTCTGCACTTGCTATTCTCAGCCTATAGTCTACTATATTCATCTTTGCTTACTTGCATTTTTTTTGTGTCATTTTTCTTCTTTAAGATCTTCTGCACTTCTAATTCTTAAGTCACTGCAGGAAGGACGCACTGATTTGAAACCTCTCACTCCAGGCACAATGGTAAATTGATTTTAAGATTTCTTGAAGTCTTCAATTTCATCTAGGTCCTTTTTTATTGAAAACAAGAACAATAATCCCACAAAGAAGATCTAGAGAAAAAAAAAATCAAAGCAAAAAAAAAAAAAAAAAAAAAAAAATCACTTCTAAGGAGTAAGAACATTGAAGGTAAATATTTTAGTTTGCATATCTTTAAGTGCAATTAATTGCAGGAGTGGAAAAATTATTTTTAGAGTCTGAGACCAAAGTATTTATTACTAAAAGCACATGATGATTTACTGGTTGGGGAAAGAAAAATGCAAGAGAATTTCTTCTGTATTATCTTGCATAGCAACAGGGAAGATTCTTGTCTAATGTGGTTTTCACAGTTTGCTCACAGCATTCTATCAATAGCTGGTTGTGGGATGCCTGATGCTCCTTTTTGTAGCTTGATTGTGATGACGAGCCTCAGTGAGAATGTACCAGAATCTGACTGAGCTACTTGTGGAACAAAATTTTTTCCTTGTAAAGCAGCATTTCTCTTTTCCTTCTATTGGCAACAGGATAATGAAATTATTTCAAAAGACACTCACTTGGTATTGACACACTTGAAGTTTGATTTTACAAAAAGAAAGGGCATTATTTCTTAGTCATTGAAAGCCCCACTTATAATAAATATCTGTTCTTCATTCACAAGCTTACAAAGGTACAGAACAGCTTTTCACACAAGCTAATGAAATTGCTGTCAGATATGAAAGATCTAAGAAAACATGTTTTAGTTTCTTCTCCAATGTTATCCTGCAAACATGTACACGTATGAAGGTCAGTCAAGCCTTCAGCAACAGTGAAAGTTAATTTTCCTTAAAAAAACAAAACAAAACAAAACAAAAAACTGCAATTCCTAAGCACTTATCTCGTCTCTGAGTTACAGAACTTCCTGGCACAGAATCTTTTCATAGTCTAGATGAAGATTGCCACATTTTGTACGCTTATTGTACTTTGTCTCGTGTCCTCATACTTGTTCCAATCTGTTAGGATTGCATGGTTTCAAGTTGGTCTGACTTGTCCTGGAGAATTAAAGAATCTGCCAAGATTGATAAAAAGGAAAGAAGAGGATAGTAATGATACTTTCCCTCCATCAGAATGTCTCATACTTGCAATACTGGCATGCAGGAAGCATGGGAGTATGGTTATTATTATCCTTTTTTTGTTTTTCTGAAGCTGGAGGAGCACGTTACATCTCTCCTTCAGATCATACACACATTTCTCTGACCTCTCAAGGATAACCTCAATCTGAGTTAAGATCACCTTAGTCTGACATGTAACAACCTCTGATTCATATAAAGATATATGAGATATGCATAACTTCAGGTGAAATTTTTTTTTTATTTTTCTGCTCAAGCCCTTGAAAACATACCTAGCTGAAGGCTGATTTCGTGTTCAGAATCAACTTTTCCACATAATCCTGTGTATACCTCTTAGAGGTTTGTGAGTTGTAAGAATCCTAATGCTGAATAGAGTAAGACCTTTTCTATATAAGAGGTATTTTTCCATCTTTTGATTTTTAAAGACAAAGTGCATATAATAAAAGATTAGATGTTAATCTGTGACATAAGATATCTAAAAAACAATGTAATTATGAAAACCTTATGACTGACTGTTAAACAATAATGTATTTGTCTTAATAAGTGCCCTAACTACAGCAACACAAATTTTTCTTTAACTTTTCCAGAGAAGGGCAGCTTATGGAAAAGTTTCAAATAAACCTGAAATTCTCAACATATCTGGAAAGTTACTTACAAATAATATTTTCATATGAAGTGTTTGGGACATCAATAGTGATAAATGGAGTTCAGCTTCTGTCTCTTGCCAATGACCTGTGCCTACAAGAAGCTTCTTTTTCGTCTAAAGGAGGAGAATAAAACAAGTACACAGATGTGTTTTCCTGGCTTACATGAGAGAACTTCCTGCATATATAGAATGATAGAAGAAATTTATTCTTTGAAGTCTACTTCATATGTGTAAATCTAGGTTTACTCTAGGATGGAGGAAAAAAGCCACTGAAAGGTGTTGTTTGTTTTCTTGCTCTGTTTAAATTGTTAAAAAGTGAAGTAACTTCAATGAGGCACATGGATTAATTCCAGATTTATGGTGTACAAAAACTGGCCTAAGTTGGTTATCTCTTCAAGTGAGGTGATTTCCTTGCTCTTAAAACAATTTCACTTGTAATCTTTCCTTTTTATTTGTGAGTAGGTCTGTATTGTTCACCTGTATGGAGATTTTCCAGTACCCAGGACTTGAAATTGCCAAGTTATGTTTGTCTACAAGACTACTCTGCTAAACTACTATGTATCAGAAAGGAAATGCCACATCTCCTGCTGACCAGAGCAGATGCTGCTGCTCCCCTGATTGAGTGGGTTCCAAATTTTGCATGCCTGTACTTACGTCTTGCATGTGGGAATTAACCCTGAACCTGACTATATTAGACCTGACAGCCTTCCAGGCCCCTCCAGCTGTCACTAAAATAAATTCTCTACCAACGTTTTTGCCTGTCCAGAATTCCTTAGGTGGTGGGGAATATATTTTTCTGGTTTTCTTCCATCTAATGTGACACAGATCACAACATGACTGCAATAAATGTGTAGTTTTTGTATTCCCTGTCAAGGAGAACTCACCGGATTGTTTTTTTCTCATGCAGGTTAATTCAATTTTCATGAGGTCTGACTCTGACACTATAGTTGAGTAACATGAAGTTAAAAAGCCTGCCAGCTTCACAAATAGATGTCACAGGTTGCAGGAAGAGCTGACAGTCAAGGTTGGTGGCTGGAGTTTCATAAAACATTCGCATCCCGGTGAGAAATGTGAGCTGGTTTTACTAGCCTTGAAGTTAAATTGGCACTAACAAGCATACTGCTGTCTCTCAATTCACAGGAAGGGCAGACAGATATCTGGGACACAAAAAACAACTGCTGAGATGAGACATCTCTTTGAAACAGTAGTAAACTTTACAGTAGACAACGCTTGAACCAGGAAATCAATGAATAATAATCGTTTAGTTTCTGATCAATGTACAATTCCTCTGATGACTTGAATGGCTAGAGGGTTTTTGGACAGACTCTTGAGAAAGAAAAAGACAATTTAATCTGCCTTGCTTAAGTCCTCCTGTCTGTTTTCAATCTATTTTAGACCCCGTGTTTTCTCTTACAATACTGCCAATCTTCCTAGTACCTTTCTTCAAGAAGCAGGTCAGAAAAATAAGAGCCCACAACAAAGCCCTTAGTGATTTCTTCATTCTTAATTCCTCAGAACGCGACGGGCTACTTAACTCTCTTTTCCCCTGTAAACAGCTGAGACAGTTCACTTTGTTTTCTCATCCTTCTTGTGGCTGGATAATCAGCACCACTGTCAAGAGCTGTCAGGAAGGTCAATGGCAGAGGTGGAGACATCCATCTTCTCTGCATCACAGAGAAGCACTGGTCCCAGACAGAGAGTAATATGCACCCTTCCTCAGTCTTAGGTCTGAGAGAAAGATCAACGAATAGGAACTTCATTTCTCTCAAGCTTCAGCAAAAGAAGGTGTACAATGACATTGTTTACTGGTGTTGAGTTTTTCCCTTCTCTGATCATGGGGACGTAGGCGGTGTAACTAATTGCCTCACTTCTCAACAGGCCTGAAGAAGAAGAATGAAATGACATTAGGACTGCCTCTGCACTAAGGACAGGAATTCAAAGCTGATGATGAGAGAAACTCTGAGTAGTTCAGCACATGGGGAGGAAGACGTAACAGATTCCACCTGAACTTACCTCATTCCATTTTGAGTTCAAGTATAGGATGGCAGCAGCCTTGAACTCTTCAGGATCTGTGAGAAAGAATTGTTTTTTGGCAAAATGAGCAAAGAACTTCCTGGGAATGGGCAGTTATGTTATTTCTGGGCCATTTCTTCTGTATTATGCTGCTTTTGTGTTGGCCTTTCCTCATCTGCTCTTGTCTGGAATGCTGCTATAAAATGAAAGAAACACTTTGTGATTTCTTCTACTGTCAGGCAAAGGAAAGGGAGGCCAGATGGTTGATTTGTCTATATGACTAAGATTTGCATTTGTTTGATGTGAATGATGATTATGTGATACGCAATGTGTGCTGAACCACATATTTGCCCTTATGAAGAGTAGGCTCTGTGAGCCTTGAGCAAAAACTTTCTCTGCCCAGTATTCATAATTCCCACTGCAGTCCAACTGGTTCAACTGAAATGCTGCCAGCAGGTAGTGAGCAGATTCTTTTAGGAGTCTTGCTGAAAAGCCAATGACACCCCTGAGTTGGGGGACAGTAGCATTTGTGCTCATGTTTCTCCTTGGAAACAAGAAAACAATTAAAATGAATTAATGAGAACTTGCCTTCGTCTTAGGTCATCTAATAGGGAATTGTTGCAGAATTATTACATAATATACTATATATAACAAACTGTGAGATGCTGGAACAGGTTGCCCTGTGAGGCTGTGGATGCTCCCACCAAGACCAAGCTGGATGGGGCTTTGAGCAACCTGCTCTAGTGGTTGGATCAAGATTGGAACAAGATGATCTTAAAGGTCCGTTCTATGATTCTGAATTAATATTCCAAAGCATTTGCCATTTATAGTTGAAAGTAAAAATATCCTTAAATATTGTTCGTACTTTTTTATAGTTAGCTTTTAATAGCTGGTTAGCATTTTTAAAATGAGATATTTTGAAAGAATGCAGTATACTTTAATTATTCACTCCCAGTCAACAATTTAATGAATCCTAAAGCCTGTTTTCTAGCTACAGGTCACAAAGCTTATGTGGAAAAGCAACTTGAAATTTTGATAAAAGTTGCAACTGTATCAATATTTACCCTATTAAAGACTAAAATCAATATTTAAGTTACAGCATAGGTCACAAGTAGTCAAAACACAGTCTTTAAGGAAGGATAAATATGTTCTGCTTTGGTCTTTATGATAAAGACAAATGTGGACACAAGTTGACAACCATTTCCTTATACTGCAGTTGGCATGGCAACAGCTACTTAATTACCCAAAATGCATTCTGACAGGTTTCCTCAAATAATCTCACTTTCTCAGTATTTTTCCCTATTCTGTGGAAAAGGTTCTTCAAGCAGTGTGCAAGCTGCAGCTTGTCAAATTTCAAGTATTAACAAGGAGAGCCACCCTTGAAGAACTGAAATGACTTGAAGATGGGACAGCTGCAAAGTCTTGTAGTTCTTGGTCCTGCTGGAATTATTTTATCTTTGTTAGAATGCTAATTGGATGGACAACCAGATGCATAACACAATCATAGAATCATAGGATGGTTTAAGTTAGAAGCAACCTCTAAGGACAATGAAGTGTCCAACCTTTGTCAAGGGTAAGTACACCTTCCTCTAGACCAGACTGCTCAAAGTCTCATCAAACCTGGCACTGAACACTTCCAGAGAGGGGACATTACCCCTTGTCCTGGTACTACACACTCTTGTGAAGAGTGTCTCCCCATCTTTCTTGTGGCACCCTATTGGAAGGCTGCAATAAGGTCTCCCTAGTGTATTCTCTTCTCTAGGCTAAACAATGCCAATATTCTCAATCTCTCTTTATAGGGGAGGTGCTTCAACACTGATAATTTTGTCCCTCCTGTAGGTTTGTTCAAATATGTTCATGTCTCTGTTATGATGTGGATGCAGAGCAGGACAGATGCTTGAGAAGACAGGTAAAAATCTTCCCAGTGGCTCTATCTTTAATTTTTTATTAGTAATCTTTGCTTGATATCTTTTGTGGGAACATATATTAGGAAAACATTTCTTAGGGTTAAGTTTGAGGAAACTACATCCCCCTATAAGACTTCTGCTTATGTCTCCACTTGCTGATACAGCAGCTGTGGTACATGGTGTGTCAAGATAGGAGGCAAATGCATGAACTTAAACTTTCAAAGAATTTAAACATTACGAACAACCTAAGAAAGTCTAAGATTTTGCAGCTAATACCTAACACAAAATGTGCTATTGATTCAGTAGCTGCAATGAACTCTTTGGTTTCTTCACATCTTTAGAGTATCCAAAGCTCTCCAGCACTTTGTGTTTTTAGGTGTATTGAGAATGGAACAAGAGCTCTTCATTCCTGGTTCTGTAACAGAGGTAGTAACTTTCTGGTCAGATGCAAAGATTAGACTTTTTCTTTTTAAAATTTAATTCTGTGATTAAGGAGATTTTTGCAGACCTTGAACAATGGATTCATAAGATCTGAAGTGCTGCTGCAGAGTAGAAAAGTAGTCATCCTAGAATAGGGTTCTTCAATTAAATGGGGGACTTCTTGATATGCAATCATTAGACACTTGGGAAAGGATGATCTGGTTTTTACCTACCAAAATTAATCTGTTTCTTTATTGCCATCCCAATTTCAAAAGAACACAAGGTCTTAAGGGACCATTGTAAATTCAAATAAAATCTACTTTAGTTCAACATATATATCTTTGTAATGGGCTGTTTTCAGAAAACAAATTTCCAGTTCTAAGTTAATTAGTTATTTTTCACTTTGAGTATATGTAATTATTTATTATCTTTTATTTGAATAATTCCTACCAAAAGATAACCAACGATTTATTACTAAAGGGTGATTCTGAAAAAGATGATTTTGGCACTATTTTTTGGAAATGATGTATGGTGAAATTATTTAGATATTTCATTTCATAAATTAAGCATGGATGTATTTTTGACTTTCCAGACCTGACAGAGAAAAATGCGTGTTCTCTTACTGAATGCTACTAGATATTTATATTTTTTGTTCATATTTAATTATGAGGTAATGAACACTTTTTTAAATGTAGTTTTCTACATAGTACTGGAAAGCCACCATTTACATTGGAGTTAAGAGTTACACTGTAAAACTGAGAAATCTTTTCCCTATCTTCTTTCTTTAAGATCATTCATTCATTCTATGGTGTGCAACATTATCTCTTTTATTTCTGTGCAATTTCTGTGTAATCTGCCTTAGGAACAGACTATTTTTAAATTTTAATTCCAGATATCCCAAGCCCAAGTTGACTTGTTAAGGATGAGGTTCAGAGACCATTATTTTATTTCTGTGGCAAAAATAATGTTCTCAGACCTGTCTGAATTTATGCTGAGTATACATACTGAGTATGGCTGACTTTTTCTTCTCTGAGGGTGTGTGCTTTTCCTTCTGTGCATAATTATTTGCTGGTCAGAAGACTCAGAGAGAAAACTGGAGACCTTCCACTTCCAGATAATCCTGTAGCAATTTGAACCACCACCACCATCTGTTTCAGGAAAAGGATGGAAGTTAAGAGATCAGAGAATATTACTGGCACTTGTCATCTTCTCTGTTCAGGTTTGATTTTTGTCTAATCATAATTAGAAGTGCCAAAGGGTCAGAAGAACATAGAAAAAAGAGGTAACCTGACCACTGCCTAATAGTTAGGAGAAGCATTTAGAGTCAGAAGGAAAGACTGCATGCAGGTCAGTTATGACAAGAATATATTCTACGGTTACATTTATATTTGAAATTCAAACCAGCTCCACGCACATCAGTGTAAATTTCCTAGCTTAATTCCCATCATCCAGAATGATCTATTTTCAAGTTTACTGATAACTTGACATATCAGTCTGTACTGGGTAGTGAGTCCTTTATGAAGGATGTGAAAATTTAACCATTATAATTATTATTGAAAATATGAGACCTCTACCAGAACAGACATAAATGTTCTGAAGAAGAGCAGGATTTGAAGGTGGATTCTCTGTAACTTGGCAATGTGTGATAGTGACCCATGACACTTGTATGAAGTTGGCAAATGTGAAATAAGATTTCTAACCCAATGCGACTCTCTGTGGAAGATGGAGGCTGAATAACCTCAAGCACACCAGAAAATCTTTCTTTCGAAGCTGGATTCACCTGTCGTAACACAAGTGTTTAATATCAGATGCAGTGTGGGATCCTGCCTGGTCTAGAAACATGCAGGCTTCCCTTCAGTTGTCTTTCATATCTGCAATCTCCATGCAGATGTTTCAGATGCACTAGAGCATCTCAAGGTAAATGAATCCAGTCTCTAAGAATGGGTAAGCTGAAGCTGTCTTTAGGTTTCATTGCCTATATTGACCTGTTTTCCACTGGTTACTGTAGGAGCCTAGACGTTAGCTCACATGTTGATGACTAAATCTAGCTAAACTTAGCGCTTAATTTAGCAGAATTATTTTACTGCCCTTAGGAGGCTTTTAAATTTTTGGTGCAATCAATATAAAGATGTTAGTACTAAATGTAGAGAATTGAATGAACCCAGCTGGGCTTCAGAGGTGCACCCCTTTATATTACACAAAGAACCTAGGCACCTAAAACAGACGCAGTCAGATTGCCCTGCAAGTGCTCAATACTCAAAATATTGGCAAGACTGTGTTGTAGTTAAACTTCCAAATTAAATGTAATGGACCCTACCTATCTGTCTTTAGAAACCATAGATAATCATTGCTTGATTTAAGAATGTAATTACTAAAAACAGAGCTCTAAAAATATTTTTCCTAAAATACTATTCTTGAGAAGAGCAGGAAATAAAGTAGATAGGTCCAAGGAGACACTGAATAAAAATTGAACTTATATACTAATCAATTCTAGTTTCCTTTTTATAGTATGTGATCCTTCAGGCATCACCTTTTGCAATTTCCTGTGTCAGTAGCCCAGAAACATAATGCAATAAATCATTGAATTGGCGATGGAAAAAAAAACACTAGCTTGTAGCTGTTCTTAAAATTGGATCCAGAGAACAAGATTTTTAGAGGTATTTAAACTCCTAAGTAGGGATACATAAACGGATATAGATTTTTTGTATGGTCAGTGTTGCATCACGTAAGGTATAGGTGCCTGCTTGCTAAGCTTGAAATTGCATGGTGATGAAGGCATGTTATCTGCTTATATAAGGCATGGAAGTAAGTAGACACCTCCAGCTAGGCTACTTGCTAATCTAATCAATAAGAAAATACTGAGACTAGCAGGTGTTCAAAATATTGCTACAGGCATGAACAGTCAGGCGCAACAGTTCCTAATCCCTTTCAAGTTTTAGGTGCCCACTGTATGTTTTGAAAAAAAAAGTCAACAACTGAGGAGTTGTCACTCTTCTAACACAGAGCTAGTGGAGAGGGTGTTAAAAACACTGAAAATGCTCAGAATTCAGCACACTTTGAGGATGTGGGAATCACAAAATCACAGATTGTCCAGGGTTGGAAGGGACATCAAGGATCATGAATCTCCAGTCCCCCTGCCACAGGCAAGGCGACCAACCTCCCAGTTTAATACTAAACCAGGCTGCCGAGAGCCCCATCCAACCTGGCCTTGAACACCTCCAGGGATAGGGCACCCACAACCTCTCTGGGCAGCCTGTTCCAGCACCTCACCACTCTCTCTGTAAAGAACTTCCCCCTGACATCCAACCTAAATCTTCCCTCCCTCAACTTAAAACCATTTCCCCTTGTCCTGCAGTTATCAACCCTTTCAAAGAGTTGATTTCCCTCCTGTTTGTAGGCTCCCTTTAGGTACTGAAGGGCTGCAATTAGGTCACTCCACAGTCTTTTTTTTTTCCAGGCTGAACAAGCCCAGCCCCCTCAGCCTGTCTTTGTGAAATAATTACAACTCCATCTAAAAAGAATCACATCATTCTTTCTACCTTTCTGACTGCAAAACTCAGCCAACAGGCTGCAGATAACAGAATCACAGAATCACAGAATTGTAGGGGTTGGAAGGGACCTCCAGAGATCTTTGAGACCAACCCCCTGCCAAAGCAGGTTCCCTATAGCAGGTCGCACAGGTAGGCATCCAGGCAGGTCTTGAACATCTCCAGAGAAGGAGACTCCACCACCTCCCTGGGCAGCCTGTTCCAGTGCTCCGTCACCTCACTGTAAAGAAGTTCTTGCGCATGTTTGTGCGGAACTTCCTATGCTGCAGTTTCCGGCCGTTTCCCCTTCTCCTGTCTCCACTCACCGCTGAAAAGAGTCCGTCCTCGTCATTCTGCCCCCCACACTTTAGATACTTATAGACCTGGATCAGGTCCCCTCTCAGTCTTCTTTTCTCAAGGCTGAACAGACCCAGTTCACTCAGCCTTTCCTCATAGGAGAGATGCTCCAGGCCCTTCACCATCTTTGTAACTCTCTGCCAGTCTTTGATGAAGCAGCATTACTTAAGAAATAAAGATTCTTCATTCATCAGACCAGAGGGAAGGAGCAGCAGGTTCTAATGTTCATAGGTTAAGATGATTACATTGGATTACTAAGCTCCCTGGTGCCTATTTCTTTCTGGTCAGGTATTTTCCACCAAATAGCAGTTAGTGGACTGCTAACTAAAACCATTATGTTAAAATTCAGGTACTTCTAACTTTATTTCTGTTTCCTACTGAATGAATCTTCCTGGCTGAATTTTTCCTTTTTCTATAGGGATCAAACAGAATATCCCACTTAGAACAGAATTTACTGAGAATTATTTAAGAATTTTAGCACACCTGGAGAAACTGTAGAGAAAGGAGACAAAGATGTTAGAGTTTTCACATGAGCACTAACTGAACCAGGGATGCTTTTAATGCTTTTTTTATAAGCAATGATAAGATCTCCCCTCAGTCTTCTCCCATCTCAACAGTCCAAGTCTCTCAGCCTTTCCTCATCAGGGAGATGCTCCAGGACCTTTACCATTAGCACTATGCTAGACTCTCTCCATCAGTTGTCTGTCTTTTTTGAATTGTAGAGTCCAGAAACCTGGATGTGGCTTCAGATGTGGCTTCACCAGGGCAGAGTAGAGGGGGAGGATCTCCTCCCTCAACCTGCTGACTACACTTTTTTTTACGAACTCAGAATATCATTCCTCTTAGCCTCAACAGCACACTGCTTGCTCATGGCTAACCTGTTACCCACCAGGACACCCAGGTCCTTTTCTGCAGAGCTAATTTCCAGCAGGTCAGCCTCTACCCTATACTGATGCATGAGGTTATTTCTCCCCAGGTGCAAGACCCTGTGCTTGCCCCTGTTGAACTTCATAAGGTTATTCTCCACCCAACTCTCCAGCCTCTCCAGCTCTCTTGAGCAGCAAGCCATGACTTTGTGTTGCAGCTTGTCTATGAAAAACAAACTCTGTATTGATATGAAGCAAAAACATTAATACAGTGGATTTCAGCATGTTCTTAAGATTTCTAGACATGAAATACATAGAAAAATAAAAATCCATATGACTTTCTGAGCACTGCAGTAAAAGATATGGTTAAAAAGGCACTGAACATTGCTGCTCACACACTGAAAGTACATTTGCAACTGCTGTGCAGTACATACTCAGGAAAATGTTAAACCTGCATCAACTGGGTTATTAATAACAGCACAACTGGGTCAGCAGCATGTTGAGTGTAGACTGATTTATAATGTTTCCTGAGTAAGTTTTCAGTCTACCCTAAGCTTCTTGCTGCTGTAACTAGACTGCTGGTGTAAGGCTTATATAAATTCTCTCTGCACTAGTTGCTGAAATACCAAGGTGCTCTGGATTTGCATTACATTTTGATCAATCAAGGAGGATGCTAAGGCTTATAGCTGGATCAGGAAGCTTAAGCTTTCTGATTTAGTCTTGAAAATGGAAATTTTGCAAAACCTGCTTTGCTTGAGAAATACCAACCATGCCAGATGAAATCCTTAAAAAATGTGAATTTTCCATTGTATATTTATCTTGAGGGAAAACTAAAACCTTTTAGGTTAGAACTTGATGTAAAAAAAAAAGGAAGGAGAAAGACTGAAATTAATATTTGGGAACTTATATTCTCTCCTTATGAAGAATTGAGTTTTTGTGTACTGTCAGTTCTCAGCAGCGTGATGTCCATAGACCACACAGTTCGCTGTGCCAGTTGCCTCCCTCTGTGTCAGCTTTTTGACAGAGGGCCAGTTCAGACTGTCTGGCATAATGCAGGATTAAGCACTTCAACATCTAATTTCTGGACCCCTAAACTGGATAGAGGACTTGGTACCAGGTTGGGAGCTAGTTTTTTTTTTTTTTTTGTATTAATGCAAAGATTAAATGAAGCATTTGATGAAGTCTGCACTTCGAATGAGTTACTTGGTTATTTGGAATAGGCAAAGTCACGCTCCTTTTCATGACCTAAAGACTTTATTATGGCCTGGAGAAAGCACTGCCTTTCTGCTAGGATTCAGAGAGGAGAAAGCTTTTGCAGAAGATTCTCCTTAGACTGTTTTTTGGAAAATTATAGGATGATAAGCCATCCTCTCAATGAATGAAGGATGATTTCCTACTCCCAAAGCTCTAGGTAAAGTTCTCCCTATCTCTGTACTCTAGTATTTTTTTCTGCCTGACAAACTAGAGGTCGTGTTTCTTCCTCTCAGATCACTCCAGCTAGTAGGATGGGGCATATTCAATTATGCATAGCAGGCACTAAAATAGTTTGGGTAATTTTTTTCTCTAGAAATCTGGCTCCCAGAGGTTTGAGATACCCTCCCACTTTCCCCCAGCAACATTGTAGATGAGGAGAGGTTTCGAAGTTCTGCTTTTGATTCTGAGCATGGAACAAGCTTACTCTTCCTTTTTATTCCTAATTTTTTAAACTGTACTTGCAACATAAATCACACTGAGCTCTTGATTTATAATATGAAACAGACTCTTTTTTTTTTTTTGTCAAAAATATTTCAGAATTTTTATCTTTGAAGTCTTTCTTGTTGTTATACAGCAACAAGAACATGCAAAAAAACTAATGATTCTAAATCAACATTTTCCCGGGGTGCTGTGCATTGAAACAACTTATTTTCCAAGAGTTATCTTTCTTCAACAAAACAAAAATATGTATAAAATAGAACAGTTGTAATAGTATTCCGACAAGTCCAACTTATATGGTTCATTGTCACAGAGGATATCCTAAGAAAATGCAGAATGGCTTTACAAATTTAGTAATACAGAAACTCCTTGGAGGAGATAGAACAATATACTATGAAAACTCCAAATACATATTCAGCATGTGTACTTTTTAAAGAAAACTTTATGCAAATTTAAGATCAACAAATACAGAATAAAATGCACTAAGAAACTGATATGTAGACAAAGGTTTATTTACACCATACAACATTTTAAATATTTTATACACAGCTGCAGCAGAGAAAGCTACTCTGAGCTTTCCAGAGAAAACTGCAATAATAAAGATGTGAAATATATTATTCATATAAAAGTGAGATTATTACTTTATTGCATTTAAAGCAATGAAGAATGTAGCTCAACAGACATTCATTTAATGACAAAAACTTTGCTTTTATATTATAAAGTAAAAAGTGTAGTAATGGCCAAACAGACTGTTATAAACTTTAAAAACTGCATAAATATATACATTGTGCTTCATGGTGAAGTTTTTTGAAAACTAAACCAAATGAAGCTGTTACAACATGAATCGTTGCTTGAGGTTTATCTATAAAGATTACCTTACAAATCCATTCCACGGGTACTTACAACACACGATGGTAAGAATTGTACACCTGGTTCTCCACTAGCCATACTAGTGGGAAGAAACTGTACGAAAAAACCACTGACATTTGGCACGGGGAGAGCCTGGCATAAAGTAGTCACAACGTTCAGACAGGAGTGTCAGGATTCCCAAAGTTTCTTTATTGTCAGTGCAATTAATTTTTTGTTTTTGTTTTGTTCAGTTTATTTTCATTTTTGTTAAACTTCTGTTTGAAAGTCACCTTCTTGCACATCTAAAGGCAAGTTCAGACATTTCTCCCATTCTGCTGGTCTTAGTTCTAAAGCATCTTTTGCCTCTGTGTCTAATACGTTTATCGTTGTATAGTGTTGATATTCGCCTGTGGTTTTGAAATTGTCCCATGGAACCTTGTTTGGCGCTGAATTCTCCTGAAGAACAGAGAAGAAAAAAGAATTGAATACGAAGATGAAATAATGTATTCTCTGTTTATAAGGCTGATCCCTAAAGCACTCTTATGAGACACAGGAGTCAGAGGGAGGAACTAGCTTTGCAGGGAGACAGGCTGCGACTGTCTTTCTCTGTGAGCAATTGGCCCTTTGGCAGGCTGCTCACCTGAGCTGCCAGCCAAGCCCTGTCCTTTGCAAGAAATGTAGTGTGTGAGGAATGGCCAAATTATCTAGTAACAGCAGCCAGCATTTCAGTAGTGGCTATGTAGAAAAGCACCAGAAGGGAAGGGAAGGGAATGTAATTGAGGAGTGCTTGCTGTCTGAAATATGGAGTGGTCTGAGATAGAGATTGCCAGCTTGCATTTGAACTGGGGCAGGAGAATGGTGGAACAGCAGAAACCTGCTCCTTGAGAATGGGAGAGAGAATTGCTTTACAGGCTGGTGAGCTCATGTAGCATCATGTTAGGATCAGCAGACTGAAAGCTGCCTGTTTTCGACTGTCCATGAATACTTTTGGATTAGGATAAGAGAGAGACAAAAGTCATCAGTGATTTCTGCTATAACATGCTAGTTGCCAAAATCAAACATTTTCACATTTGTTTAAGATCCCCTTGGACATCCTGCTGGAACTCCCATTATTTTTAAATAGAGGTGTGAGTCCTGTCATCGCCACTTATACTCTGCTGTAGACTAAGATATCTGAGGTTGTCTAAAGGCCTGAGATTCTGGTATTTAGGTATCTGGATCACTCTCTGACTGCCTTACAGGATGACCATTCCTCTAGGCAGCTGTTATTAGCAGACCCTTCAAAAAACACCAGTGATATGAAACAGAGTAAGCACCATTCATCCATGAAGACCACCTGTGAGATTTTGAATGAATTCAAGCTTTACATGAACAGAAAATCTCAAATAGAGGGGAGAATAGAGGAAATAACATAAGACAATTCTAGCTCACTTTCATTCAATATGCAATTTTCACATTATAAAGTTATATAGAAAATTATTACTAATCATAGCATTACTGCTAGAAAGTATGTAACACTAAATTACCTGTTTTAATTAGGCAGAATCAACTATTTCCTTGCTCTCATTATCATATCAGATATAGTCAGGGTGTTATGCCTGTGTGTGTGTGTGTGTGTCTACAAATCTGAATTATGATGATAGCAAAGTCAATTCAGGATGAGTTAATTTTTGCTTTTCACATGCAAAATATTTATAGGCCTATTAAAGGAAAGACAGAATTACAGTGACTCTGTGCTCTTTCTGGGCACTCTAATGTGTAGGTGACTCTAGCTGGACTTATTTGTTATAACTAATTTAATATTTGCTTGCCTAGCCAGAGGTAAAACCCTATTGGGTAAATTAAATTATGAAGCTGCTTTCTGTATATAAAGGACTTTAGACATAGGAGACACATACAGATTTTAAATGCGTTCCCTACAGTTCAATTTCTTGTCATCTGTAATGATGTCAGTGAGTTAGTTATGGTCTAGTTGCAAAATGTAATGAGTCTCACCATAGGTTAGATTACTTTAAATATCTTTTGTTCTCATTCTTGAGGCTATATAAAAGTAGCATAAAATGAGGTCTTCACAGGAAATAATATTTAATTCAAAGATCTCTTGTTTCATTGTTATTGTTACAGCACAGCATGTTTTTAATATCCAGGAAGGAAAACTTACCATGCTGCCTGATTTTGGTACATCCCGAAATCTGTCCAGAGTCTGAAATTTCTGATTTAACTCTTGAAACAATTCCATATGCCTCTTTCTTGTATGCATGACCTTCTGCAAAAAAAAAAAAAAAAAAAGAAAAAAAAAACAAACAAACATAATTGCTTATATTTATAATTGAATCTGGGCTTTTTTAAGAGAACCATTCTTTCCTCCAGCATAATAAATTGAATTTGGCAAGGCCATATTTTCCCTATAGACTTAATCAAAGGAAGTGAATTGCACTGAGTCTTCTCTCTCCTCTGTTTAATGCACTTCTTGTATACAAAGGACTGATTTTCCCAACATTTACAGTTACTGAAATAAAGGGACACTCGTATTGCTGGAAAAAGTTGGAAAGTAATGGCAGCATCTCAGAAGTAATTTTCTCTTTTGTACATTAGAAATATTTTACAGAATTTTTGTTTTCAATATGGGTACTAATATTTTGATTTCAAGAGGAATGCAACAGCATTTTATACCTTTTGGGGAAAAAAATAAATATGAGAACACCAAACTCAGGACTTCTAGATCAAAAGACAAAAACTCCAAATGTTATGTCTTTTTAATTAAGATGTCTTGTCATACAGACCACCACCAAATGCATTCAGCTGCATAAAATGCTGTTGATATGGCATTCACATTAAGATAAGTAGGCACCATTTTCAACTTTACTGTCTTTGAGTGATTGGATGCTACGCTCCCTGTAGCCAATGCACAGGGCATTCTTCCACAGTAAATGATTATATGGCATTCCTGTGCAAGAGGTGGTGACCCCAAACAGCCCCTGCAATTGGAGGGGACCTTGGGCCCTATATTGCTTTGGCAGCTATGTGGAGACTGAAACCTGTTTTCAAGCCTGGACTGTCATGCCTATCATCTGTGTTGTTTTCAAAGACGTTCACTGTCAGATATGGATTCAGACCAGCCTCTGGAGCTGAGCCGAAGACTCCTCGCTGTTCAGCCAGTCTTATGGCTCCGTGTTCTGGGAGGACAGGGGACAGGAGGGACTGAGGTGAGGCACCCTCAGCAGATGAGCACAGCTTGCCTTTCTTAAGACTCTGCGTCTGTGTGGACTGGATTTGCAGCCAGGGTCACAGCCACTTGATGTTGATAGGAAATCTACAGGTCACCAGCCTCTATGCACATGTACTCATCATCAAGCCTGATTTTCTTTGGCAGTGTACGTGACAAAATCCACAAACTTATGTACACAGTGCCTGAGTGTGACCCTTCCCCAGTGGCACTTCCACCTAGTCTGGTTTGAATACTTTTTAAAATGGAGCAGCAATAGCTGACTCTCAAATAATATTTTACAAATACAAATTTTAAATTGTTCATATCTTTTATTTGTATTCTGTGTTTCTAAATTCCATGAAATGTGGCTGCTCTCTCGGCTGTGCATTCCTACCGCTATGCTGTAATAACCATATTATCCTTAATACAGCTACGCCCTTGCTTGAGAACTCGTTCCACTTCTAAGAACAGGAAATTGGCAAAATTGTTCACAAAAGAGACATGAGATATAGCAAGCAATTAAGGACCTATTAACTTAACATGACTTGTGGGGTGAAAAGGGAAACAATTTTGCAGGATTCTGTAAGGAACTGCTTGCAAAACATAATTTAAGTAGAGATTGCTGATCTAAATTTATGAGAGAGGTTTCACTTAAGTGACTTCCTAGGGATACTTTTAAGCTGTTACTGTAACAGTAGACAGGGATATTTAGCATATTTCACATACACTGAATTTTAAAAAGGAAGGTTCTGCCTCAAAGATTATTATTTGATGAAATAAGGAGACGCTTTGGGTAATAAAACAGATTTGGTGGGTTAAAATAGTAGCTCTAAAAGTAGGAAAAAAAGCATATGACTATGAAACAAATGTCTCCAGCTGGAAACTTTTTAATAGAAGTCTAGAAACATAGAGAATGTTACTTTCTGATATTTTTCTGAGTTGTGTACCCATGAATTTGTTAAATTGCAAATATGAATAATGCAAATATCTTACTCAGTTCAATACATTATTCCTGAGGAGATGCAGGTGGGAGAAGAAATTAAACACTTGCAAAGTCTGCCAGAAAAAAAAAAAAGACTTTAAATTTTATTCTTAATAGTGGAATATCTGGTATGTACATGGATGGATGGATCTTTTAGCTGCTTTGTGTTTGCCTGGCTTCCATTCTGTAATTTCTACCCTCTGACATCTCTGCCTCCTCACTGCTTAGACAAAATGATCTGAACTTCAGTGAGGCGCAGTAGCTTAAATTTCCAACATTAATTATTAATTTCTAGCTTTTTACACAATTTATTTTATTTCTTATTGGAATTCACTGTATTTTCTGTTTTCTAGAAAATATGCTCTTGCATAACTCTTTTTCTTTTATGAGAAAACATCCCAAAATACATTTGCAGAGGTTTCATCTGTTTTGTTTGTTTGTTTGCTTTCTCTCTCTTTTAAATAACCAGTGTGGAAAGCACAGCTTTATGAATCTGAGAAATACACAAGTTTTATCCACACAGATCTGGAGATCTTCAGCAATATAGACTAGGATGACTGTAGAAGTGAAATTCTTCAGCAGGATGATAGAGAAGCCTTTGATACTGCCCTTAGAAACAACACCATCTTTAGGCTCAGTTGTGGGTTTGTTATGCTGTACCCCCTTCCAGGAGCACTTGCCTGAGGTAACCACCTCTCTACAGACGCACTCACCTTAGATTGCTATAATTCTATAGTCACTGGTTGGAAAAGACTTTCAAGATTGTCAAGTCCAACCAATCAGTTAACACTACAAGTCCATGGCTAAACAATATCCCTAAGTGCCATGCCACAATTGCTCAAAGAGCAATTTGAGTGGCTATCAAGGTGAGAAGTAATTCAGACATAACTGTATACTCACCTCAATTTTTTTTTTTAATTTATGACAGCATTTCAGCTGAAATCTACCTCAAGCAAAAATATTCTGATCAGTATTCATAGTCAATCTTATGATTAATAGTAATAATATTTAAAATCATGTTATTCAGTTTGCTTTGGAAATATTCTACATAATCACAGGTAAAAATGGTCTCACAAATATTGTATGAAATAGCTAAGTGAAAAGAACAGATGGGGAAATGCCTTCCCAGCTCCATAATGGAAGCCTGCTGTGTTTTCAAGATGTTATAGGTCTGATCAGTTGCCAAACTTAGAAATGGGAAAAGATTTTTCCTTGCAGGCATGTTATTTATTTTTTCCACCTTTGTCTTGGAGAGATGTCTTCATGTTAAGAAGAAAAAAGATTTTAAAATTTTGTGTAAGTTTTTAATATTGCTATAATGAATGGCTATTATGGATGAAAATCTGAGAGAAGGCAGCACCAGCAATTTAATATCAATTCAGCATTATTACTAGTGATAGACTTCTGGTCTATGGGCAGAAAAGACAGTCCAAGATTTGTACACTGTATTCTTGCCCTCCCTAACAGAGCTCAAAGGGAGCCAGAGATGACCTGAATCCTGGTGAGCATTTTCTGAATTATTTAGCATAAAAATTGTTTATTGCAAGTACATACAGTAAATACATTTGATAAAAGGGAGAGCGGAAAGATTGAGTAGGGAAAGGCAAGATTCAAATCCTCTCATAGAATTTAAAGATTCTTGTAATCTTTTATCTCAAAGTGTATGTCAATAATAGTGTTTTTTGTATGTGACAGAGGACACCTATTATAAAGCCCTCCTGGGAATTTTCACAGCATCTGTATTTATCCTCAACATAATTAGAGTGACTTTCATTTGATCTTAGAGCTAGGTATTAGTGCAGAGCCTCGGTGAACAAAACTACCTGTCCAGTTTCAGGGAAATTCAGAACATAACAATTGGGGTTGCTGAACACTTAGCTGGCATTAAAACAGCCATCAGAAGCAAGGATCCCAAACTCCTAGACCAGAATACTGCTCGTGTTTTGGATCACCATTAGTGACTGGTCACCAATTGGATTTAAATCCATTTGCCATCATTCTCTGGGTATGTCTGGCCGGCCATATTTTTACCCAGGAAGAGTACGCCTGTTTAAGCCATGGACTGCAAGCTTCTCCAAGAGAATACTGTGAGAGACAGTGTCAAAGGCTTCACAGAAGTCTAGCCAGACTACCTTCACAGCCTTGCCCTCATTCACTCACAAGATTATATAGTCATAGAAGGAGATCAGGTGTGTCAAGCAGGACCTGCCTTTCATGAATCCATGTAGGCTAGTCCTTATTCCGTGGTAGTCCCACACATGCTGCATGATTGCAGTCAAGATGATTTGCTCCATGACCTTTCTCAAAACTGAGGTCAGATCGACAGGCTTGTGAATCCCTTGATCTTCCTGACCCTTCTTGTAGATGGGAGTCACATTTGCAATTCTCTAGTTGTCTGATACCTTCCTGGTTGACCAAGACTGTTATTGGAAGGGGCCTTAAAGATCACCTGGTTCCAAGCCCTGTGCCATGGACAGGGTTGCCACCACTAGATCAGGCTGCTCAGGACACCATTCAATCTGGTCTTGAATGCCTTCAAGGATGCGGCATCCACAACTTCTTCGGGCAACATCTTTCAGTGCCTCACCACTCTCTGAGTAAAGAATTTCTCCCTAATATCTAATCTAAATCTCCTCTCTTCTACTTTAAAGCCATTTCTCCTTGTCCTATTGTTATTACACTGTGTAAGAAGTTGGTCCCCCTTGTGCTTATAAGCTCTCTTGTATTGGAAAATTGCAGTGAGGACTTCTTGAAGTACTCTTTTCTCCAAGCCAAACAAGCTTTTGTTTGGCTGCCAGCTCCCTCAACATTTCTTCACAAAAGAGGCGCTCTAGCCATCTTTGTGGACTTCCTCTTGACCTACTCCAACAACTCCTCAGCCCGAGGGCTCTAGGTTTGGATGCACTACTGCAGATGGGGTCTCACAAGAGCAGAGTAGAGGGACAAAATCACCCTTCTCTTGTTGATGGGTAGCCCAGGTTACTGTTGGCCTCTGGGCTGCAAGAGCACACTGTTCGCTCACACCCAGCTTTTTGCTCACCAAGAAATCATTACTTCTCCACAGACCTTCACCCAGTGAGTCCTAGTCTGTATGCATATCTGGGATTGTCCTGATTGAAGTGTAACAGCTTGTACCTGGCATTTTTGAACCTCATTAAGTTCATGTGGGCCAACTTTTTGAGCTTGTTCAGATCTCTTTGGATGGCATTTCCCTTTCATTTGTCATATCAACTGCACCACTCAGCTTGGTGTCATCAGCAAACTAGATAAGGATGTACTTGATTCCGTAATCTGTGTAACTGATAAAGACGATAAAAAGTGCAGGTCCCAAGACAGACTCCTGGGTGATGCCACTCATGACTGGCCTTCACCTCCACATAGAGCTATTGACCCCAACCTTCTGGCTGCAACCTTCCCACCAATTCTTCATCCACCAAACAGTCCAGCCTCCAAATTCATATTTTTTCAATTCAGAGATAAGGATATAGTGTGGGACCATCAAAGCCCTTATTAGATGGCCCTTCCTTTGTGCATCAGTGCTATCACTCCATCATAGAAGGCCATCAGAACGATAATGTATGATTTGCTCTTGGTGAAGCTGTGTTGACCATCTCAGATCACCTCCTTGTCTTGCATGTATCTTAACATCTTTTACGAGTATGATCCATTGTCCCAGGTGCAAACAACAGGCTACCCAGCCTCTAGTATCCCAGATCTTCCTTTGTTCCTTTCTTAAAAACAGGAGCAATGTTTACCATTTTTCAGTTAATTTGACAGGCACAACTTTTTAAATATAAGATACAATGCTTTGGAAACCACATCAACCAGCTCCTTCAGGACTCTGGGATGCATGTCGTCTAGACCTATAGACCTATACACAGTCAGTCTCATGAAGTGGTCTCAGAATTGCTCTTTTCTATGGGAAGCCTGATTGCTAGTGAAGACTGAGGCAAAGAACTCGTTGAGTATCACGAGCCTTATCAGCCTTAACAGCTTTATCTTTGTCAGTTGGAGCCAGCTTTCCCTTCTCATTTATCAGAGGGGGAACATTCTCCTTTGCCTGTTTCTTCTGACCAAAGTATCTAAAGAAACCCTTGTTATTTTTCACATCTCTCACTACGTTCATTTCCATCTGCATCTTGCCTTTCCTGACGCTGTCTCTGCATATCATGACAACGTCCCTATATTATTCACAGGCCATGTGTCCCTGTTTCTACCACCTGTAGTTTTTCTTCTTATCCCTCAGTTTCACCAGCAGGTCCTTGTTCAGACATGCTGATTTTCTGCCTCCTCTGTTTGATTTCTTATGCTGGGTGATGGAATTTCTTTTGCATGAGGATGGAAAATAATAATAATAAACAATAGAAAGCAGCTTGGCAACCACTTTTGCCAGCTCCCTCAATACTCTTAGATGAATCCTATCTGGACCCACAGACTTGTGGCAATCTAGGTGGAGTAGCAAGTTGCTGATTCCTCCTGAACTGTGGGAGGTTTATTCTGCTCCTCATCTCTCTCTTCCAGCTCAGGCTGAGTATCTTTAGGAAAACTATTAATGACAGAAGGAATGAAGGCATTGAGTACCTCAGCCTCTTCCTCATCCTTGGTGGTAAAGCTCCCTGCTGCATCTGATAAATTAGCCTTGGCAAATGAAGTTCTTGTTGGACTTTTACCTTTCTAATTTTCTCTTTGCGTGTCCTAACATATATTGGAGATAACAGGGATGGAGTCTGTTTTATTGCATTGAGTACAGATAAGGTCTTCCAGTATTCAACCTACACAGCAGCTGATTTTGAATTTCCTCTGTGACCCTCAGTAATTTATTTTCCATGTGATTTTTATTTGTCTGTTTGTACTTCAAATTATCTGTATTAAGGTGAGTAGTATACATATTTTTTGTTATTAAACTGTGACTGTACAGCAGTAAGTTAATTACGTCTAAGAGCATTCAGTGGCACCATCTAGCATAGAATATTCTCCTTGAACACTACTATATTTTTTTAAGTCTCCAAAAAAAGTCTACAATGATGTTGCCTATTGTGAGTGGTATCTTATTCTCTCCAGTTCTTTAAGAACACTTCAGGAACTGCTGGAAGAGAGATGGTTGTAACAGACAGAAATAGTGGAGAACATTCTAAAAATATGATCTGTATAAACAATGGCATTTTGGCACCCAGAAATATTCCTCAAAATGTCTTTTTTGGTAGGATAGCCATAGTCTGTGAGTATATTTTGTATGCATATAGGTTGACATGGAAGGATGAAGGAGATGTTGATGGTGCAGAGTCTTCTGAGACAGTGCTATAGGGAAAAGGGTTGAGGGAGCCAAGCCTGACAGCCTTGTCCATATTGTGTACTAAAAATAGCATTTGTTGTCCCTACAACTATAAAGGACATTGTCTCAGACAGTGCCAGCTGGCATTGTTAACAGACAAAGAGAAAATGTTACAAAAGTAGTACAGACAATCACTCAGGCTTGACCTCACCTTCAGAATCTATCCCAGTTTGCAGTAAAGCTGCTTTGAGGTATCAAAACAGAGCAGTGTTTTGGCAATACAACACTATTTCAAATCTCTTTGTCAGTATGCCTTGCTGAGTGAAAGAATTTGAGTGACTATCCAAACACTTTTTGACTTTTTTTTCTTGCTGTACCTCAGACAGACAGCTACACTACATGGAAAAACACAGGAAAGCCCACAGGCTTAATCATAGGAACCATAAAACAGGAGGTGAGATGGGGTTAATCTGAGTCTGTACTTCCAAAACACAACAACTGTCTGCTGATCTTATTTTCTCGGCAGTGATTCCCAATGGCTCAATCCTTTCCTTTTTACAAACAATTATTTTGTCCTGCATTACAAACATTATTCTAAATATGTTAGGCAGTGCAGCAACAATGTTCCAACCAAGACAAGAAAAAAGGGATAAATTTCTGAAATATACTAGGTGAGTAGAAGAAAAAATGTAATGAGAGGCCTAATTCTTTAGAGCAGAATGTGTACAGCATTGTTGGTGTCTACTTGGTGTTGGGTTATATTCTCCTGAGTGGCTAAGAAGAATGTTTTAGTATCTGTTTCCACAGAGAACGTTCTCACTGGGAACAGAATCACAGAATCACAGAATTGTAGGGGTTGAAAGGGACCCCTAGAGATCATTGAGTCCAACCCCTCTGCCAAATCAGGTCCCCCACACCAGGTCGCACAGGTAGGCATCCAGGCAGGTCTTGAACATCTCCACAGAAGGAGACTCCACCACCTCCCTGGGCAGCCTGTTCCAGTTCTCCCTCACCTCACTGTAAACAAGTTCTTGTGCACATTTGTGCAGAACTTCCTATGCTGCAGTTTCCGGCTGTTTCCCCTTGTCCTATCTCCACTCACCACTGAAAAGAGTCCGGCCTCACCATTCTGCCCCCCACACCTTAGATATTTATAGACCTGGATCAGGTCCCCTCTCAGTCTTCTTTTCTCAAGGCTGAACAGACCCAGTTCACTCAGCCTTTCCTCATAGGGGAGATGCTCCAGGCCCTTCACCATCTTTGTGGCCCTCCGCTGGACTCTTTCCAAGAAATCCCTGTCTTTTTTGTACTGGGGAGCCCAGAACTGGACGCAGTACTCCAGATGAGGCCTCACCAGGGCAGAGTAGAGGGGGAGGATCACCTCCCTCGACCTGCTGGCCACGCTCTTTTTAATGCACCCCAGAATGCCATTGGCCTTTTTGTCCATGAGGGCACACTTCTGGCTCATGGCCAACCTGTCGTCCACCAGGACACCCAGGTTCCTCTCTGCAGAGCTCCTCCCCAGCAGCTCATTCCCCAGCCTGTATGGGTGCATGCAATTATTCATCCCTAGATGCAAGACTCTACACTTGCTTTTGTTGAACCTCATCTGGTTTCTTACTGCCCAGCTCTCCAGCCTGTCCAGGTCTTGCTGAATGGCAGCATGGCCTTCAGGCGTGTCAGCCAATCCTCCCAACTTCGTATCATCAGCAAACTTGCTGAGGGTGGCCACTATCCCCTCATCAAGGTCACTGATGAAGGTGTTGAACAAGACTGGACCCAGCAACAGGAACAGCACTATATTAATACCTTTAAACAAAGAACAGTAAAATTCAGAATTATTTGTATACCTATAATTACACAACTTTTCTTCAGAATCTTTACATTTAATTTTAGAGTCACTTACTCATCAGAATTTTTTGATTCATGTTCTTCCTTTCTACACATTTATCTTAAACCATATTTAGGATAATTTCATTTTCTTTTCCCTACCTTACTGTGTGAATCTTTATCTGGTGCTATATTTGAGAAATTACATGACTACTTAAGGTAACTACACACTCTGGGGAAAAATGACAGTGGAATTAGGAGTGATATTAAGCCACCAAAAATACACACTCAGAAATGGAAAGTCAGCTTTCAGCAAAGGCAAGTCACCAAAGAAAACCCGTCTTGCACTGCAAGGTTTCTACGGCCACTTCTATGACAGCTGCTATGGTTGCATTGGGCTAATCCTACTTCTTTCTCCTCTATGAACCCGAATTCGAAATCTGAAGGTACATGTGCTTACATCCTGTATAATATCTAAGCTACTGATAATGACACATGGACAGCCTATATAAAAATAAATTATTAAAATGTCCCCGAAAACCTATGGTTATATTGCTTCTGGTAGAATGTAGAAAAGAAACAAAACTCTCAGAGACTTCATCATAGTAATTGAGATAGAGTCTAATTCAATGGAACGTAAGGAACCTTACATAAATTTATTTATTTATTTTTAAATAAAATGTGATCTATCAGCCTTGACAACTGCAGCATGTCATCATTCAAAAACTGGCACATTCATCTCATTATTTGTATGTACAACTCATATGTTAGTAAATTAGTATTGAAGGAAGAGATAGAACAAATGATTGAAAGTCTCTTGAAAAAAAGCATGCCTCTGCAACAACGTGGCCAGTCCTACAGAAACATCACACTTTTTCAATAGATAGATAGCTGACAAAAAAAAAAAAAAAAAAAAAAAAAAAAGAAAAATAGATGAAAATGAAGAGGCAGAGAATTTAAAAACTAAAATCATGATAACTAATATTATAATATGACAGTTTGATCTCAGAATAGTTTACAAACAAGTTGCACCAAAGTAGTTCTAATGAACTGCTCATCATGTTCTACACAGTACCAACTGAACAGTCCTATGACATCTAATGTGTCAGAAAGCTAAAATCTGTTAAAATGGACGCCTCATATTTATTTTTAGAAAATTCTACAATAATCAGGAATAATTCAGTGAAACTTACTTCAAAGTCAAGGTCCGAATAACGTGATTTTCTTCTCTATTAAGCAGTAAAAAAGAAAGAAAAAAAGAGGTTTTATTAACAATGGGACTATTCATCAAATGAGACTAAATAACATTATTGTTTTCCTATCAGATATATGTTAGGTATTCAGTGAAAGACTGTAAATTTTATCGTGACAATTTAATACTTTGCATACAGCTTATTAAACTAGTAACATATTCTTTTCACTGAAATAAAGCAGACTGGATTTCACTAAGATGCTTCATATGCATGCTATTTGCATGCAAGCAAACCTGCTGGTACATAAAATATATTTATTTCTATGCTTTCTGTGGTATTTTCAAATGATTATAGTGTTTATTATTTTTACACCGTTATCAATATATACCTATGATTAGGGTCTGTATAAATATACATAAATTGATTCTTTCCTACATCAGGTTTACATTGGTACAACTCCACTGATTTTAATGGGACAACTGATAGTAAAGTCAAGACCAAGCCATCTATGCTTTCCATAGAGACTTGAGCTTGTTTGTTTGCAATGACAATCTGGATGGAGAAAGCGATGATATTTGTCTTTCAGATGACAAATCTGATTCAAAGCAGCTGATAAAAAAAAAGAATTATTTACTAGTAAAGTAATCACTTGTATACAATGCAACAAAGAATATGATTGCTTAGACACATCATGAATAATTTAGCATATAATTTTATTATATAATCTGAAATAAACTGATTATAAAGTCCAATTATATCAGACAAGCAGAAATGCTGTAAAGAAGAATTTTTTTTTTTTTCTTTTAAGGTTGGAAATTGAGTGTCTCACAATAGACAAGAGATGTGGAAAGCAGCAGAGAAGCTAAAAAAATAAAAGAGCAGCAAGAATAGGTGAATGGAAAGAAAAGAGACATTCTCCTTCAGGAAGAGTTAAAGTACCCCAATAACAAAAAAGTGCTTGCTGGTACATTCTAATCCTAATTTTTTGTAGTATTATAGAGTCTCTTTAAGCAATGGTGAACAAACCTTTTCAAAATGCGCTGAATTTCTGCAATGAGATAGAAATCAAACCAATCAAGTCCAGAATAATAATATTACTGACTTCATTAGACTTTGATTTTATCTCGTTTAAGAAACATGCAGGTTTTTGTATGTGGTTTTGTTTTCTTGCATTTGAAGGAAACAGTTTTACAAGTTCTTATCTGGAGAAAGCAGAAAATGTTCAATCTTTTATAACAACACTATGTATCATTATATGGGATTCGCTGTAAAATTCTGACTTATACCAACCCATAATAATAGAAGACAAGTGTAGCACTGTCTACACTGTCTTCAGAGATTGGACAGTCTGTTGTCTGAAAAGCTGAGAGACACTAATAAAAATGGTCTACAAAACAAGTAAGAAAATAAATATTGGGGAAGCTACCATGAATTAGGAAGGCTTGATTGACCAAACCCTCTTTATGAGAGTATTTAAAAACAAATTAAACAACTCTGTTAAATAAACTCCAATAAATAGCATGTAAACTTAAAAACAGCATTGGCTTTGGAGGTAGGAAAACTACAAGAAGCTAAAGCTCAGATTCTTAAAGGTACCTACTTCTCACTCATGTTTAGAGAGCCTAGGTACAAGCATTCCTTTGAGACAGGCCTTCATCATTCCACAGTTAACCAACACCTGAAGAAACCTACATATCTCTAATGAGGAAGGATCTATTTTAAGGTGCAATTAGATCACTTCTTCCACAGTAATGGCTCAGTGGTTTCAAAATAAGAAATTTAGACAGCAGGTGATAAGGTGCTCTCGTGGAGCAGCTTTGAAAAATGCTTGAAAAGCCATTATTTAAGCTAAATTTCAGTAATAAATCTGATACCACTGAACTGCCTGAGTGAGAATCCTAAGAAAAAGCATGAAAAACTTTGAAATAATTGTGTAGTTTACTACATAATGTAATTTAGAAAACTGGAACATTTGTATTTTGCCTTAGGTCTGTTTGACCACAGTGCATATTTGTGGCATGGTTGAATTATTAGCTTTTGCATCCACACAAATCTATCACTGTCTACATGGTAAAAACACACATCTAACTGTCTGTGACATATTTAACTACACTATTGCCAGAAAGATGTCACTACTTCAATTGTGTCCTTAGATCACAACAGTTATGATCTAACAAATAATAATATAGGTTCATCTCAGTGAGTGACCAATGCAAATCTATCATGAGTAAAATTTAATTTAAATATGTATGGTAAAAAACATCTGTTCTATGTTTGTACATTACTTTTCTTTTCCATGGCTGCATACAGTGAAATATATCACAGATTCTGTCAAAGCCTATTCTCCTAAGACATAAAAAGGTATGTAACTGCCATAGGTAAGAACAGCAGAATAAAGATCTGTGAACGTCTGAAACACAGAAATCACTGGTTATGAATGTGATGCCAGACCACTGAAAGTCATTTGCAATACTGTCAGTGACCGTAAGTACAGTATGAGGCCCTCCTGGCTATCACCTCATTGTACTGAAGTGTTATGGTTGAGAGTGGGAATATATTCAGATGCATGAAGGCTCTAGGTACCTTCGCTTGTAAGGGTGGAGCCATTTGCCTGCGGTCCTTTTCCTAAACTATTCTGCATGATGTACAACACGTCTAAAGTGTACAAATCAACACTTTAATTGTGATTATACGTATATACACATACACACGCACTGTATGCAATCACTATGTATATACATACGTATATATACTTACATATATCTTAAACAAAGTTTAATTGCTGTGGCCCTTTGGCTAAAAAACAAGGTTTTTCACAGACACCTAAATTCTTTCTGAATCTAGTCAACCATCTGGCTTGTTCTAACAATTTAAATTAACTAAAGCCAAAGCTAAATGAAAGAGTAAGGGGAAAAAAACCCTCTTCTGTCAAATGATCTGCTGAACTGATCACATCAGCGTGTTTCTTTTCAAAAGACTGCTTCACCAGCCTGCAAAATTAAGACAGATTTCAGCCAATATTAAAATCAGACTGGAAGCTGATTCTTTTTCCAAGCATCAGTTGGAGACCCAGTTGAGCATTAATGAAAGTAGTACATGACTAATAAACGACTACACAGGTTCATCTCAGTGTTTTGAATTTTCCCAAGTTATGCAGTGATACTTAAGGAATGACATAGGAAAATGTGAGTATTAAGAGCTATTTTTGTTGTAGCTCCACCTTACTTCTTCAAATGTAATTTAGGACGATCTTTGGGAGGAGCTTACTTTATTGAACTTACTAGCACTTTTTTATACTGTTCCATCTGTCCAATCATGTTCTGTATTCATTCACAATGAATGTTTTGTAGTATCCAAAATATATTTAGATAGTGAGCTCCTCAATTTAAATATGCATAATGTGACAAAGACAATGTTGTTTACCTCTTTGTCATTTCATTTGAAGCTCCTCTTCTTTAAATCATGGGAAATATAAATAATTGTTCCCCATTTTCTACTCAGTCATTTATTTTCCAAACCTAAATACTTTAACACCAGAGAACTGAAAACGGTAGCTAGTAAAGGGACTGCCTAAAAAGCTGAAGCTACATGCAATTATTCAGCAGCAAGGGAATTATCTGAGATAATTTTGAAAAGGCTGAAATTCATGGGTAAGAAGTGAACTGGATATTCATGCTGAGTTCCAAAAAAAAGCTACAAAGAACCACTAAGGTCTTCATTTAAATGGGCGGGGATGTGTACAGCCTTTTCTAAACAGCCCCACTGAGAAATCTGCATTAATGCTCCGAATTCTCAGAAGCAAAATCACCACATAACCACAGAGTGGTAGGAGTTGACAGAGATCTCTGTGTCCACTTAGCCCAACCCCTGCTCCAGCAGGGACACCCACAGCAGGGGGGGGCAGGACCACATCCAGGAGGCTTTTGAAGATCTCCAAGAAGGAGACACCACAGCCTCTCTGAGCAGCCTGTGCCAGTGCTCCATCATCCACACAGCACAGAAATGCTTCCTGGTATTTAGACAGAACCTCTTGTGCTCCAGTTTGTGCCCACTGTGTCCATCATGCCTACAAGCTGGGAAAAAAAATTCAGAGAGCAGCAAAATGTCATTTTAGAGGGTTAAAAACACTGGATCAAGAGAAAAGGATAAAAGAGTCATACAGCTGATTTAAACATCGCCTCTGGAAAAAGCAAACACGGAAACTTTGTAAGAAACCTTAGAAGGATATAAATACTGTTAAACAAACCCAGTATGAGAAAAATAAGAAAATTTGTAATTCAGAAAAAAAAAGAGAGGAAATTTTAAAGATATTACTAGGAATAAAGACATTTTATATGACTGTGAAATGATCTGCTGAAGTAAACAGCTGGGAAACATTCACTGTCTTGAAAAGTCTTGAAAGTGAAATTGGACTATGCATTACACAAATATGCTGTAGAAAATGTTCTTGCACTGATAAAGGAGATAACCTGGCAAGATCTTTTCCATTTCTAATTTCTACAGCTCTTTGATCCTGATTGATAAAATACACATTACAGAAAAAAAAAAGAAAAAAAAAAACCCAAAACTACCAAGCCTTTCATGCCAAGACCAAAGTGAAATTCTGTAAAAAGAGGTCTGCAGTTGTAATTTATTTAAAATCAATTTTACTTTGTGCTAATCATGTACAGCTTTTCTGTGTAATTCCATAGCAACTTTAAACTCTGCTCACTAGGGGACAAAAATAGAACAGTGAAGAATAATTTCCATACAGCAGCATGGACTAATATGCTGGCACCAGGAAGGAGCTGCTCTCTCTAACAGACTAATAAAATCCCTCTCCATCTCTGTAAAATGGCAAATGCCTGGTTTTCTCCTTACTCTAGTCTGCATTACACCACTACCTGATTAATTACATGAGATACTCCTCAAAATATATTATGTTGTGCAAAGTATAATTGAAACCAGAGATAGAATATTATAGGGCAGGTTATAACCATGCTTCCATTAATATAAAGCCTTATTATCAGCAGTTTATAATTCATTCTGAGATTAGGTTTGACATACAAGATCTTAGCCTGGGGAAGATTTTTTCCCTGAACAAAATTAAAGGAGAATCTCTTTTGGCCCTTAGAGATATTGAAGTGGAATGTGAGTTTTGATTTAAAATATCTTTTGTGTGTATTTAACTGAAGCAAAAAGCTTAGTTTCTGAAAAGAAGATTACATGGGCTATTAGTTTACAATATGAGCTAGATATAAAAGAAAAAAGTAGATGAGCTCTTTGATGTGCAGCTTTTAAGTTGAGAAAATCTACAAGCAAATTTCACCATAGCACAAACATTTCTTCAGAGATCGTGTATTAAAACTTCCAGCATTTTTTTCTGGTTTTCTGCTCCATTTTTATAGGATAATTGACATATGTATTTACTCAGTAGAGCAAAAATAGTTGTTTTTTTGTTTCTGAATGTCACTGGAGCAAGTGTAGCATTTATTTAATGGACAAGCAATTGACAATGTTTCCTAAGGATAATTTGTAGTTAAGATAGCTATCTGTAATACAAAACATGAAATAGGCAATGCAGTCAGTAACGCTGATTAAAATTTCTGATCTCTACATCTTCAGTTACTAAAATCACCTCTGTTTGATTCTACCCCCATTCTTGTCCAACAGTGCAAGAATATGATGCAACAATGTCTGAAGTCAGAGGAATTTGAAACCTTGTCCTTCAACCAAAAGAAAGAGTGGTCTGTTATAGGTCTAGAATTCATTTCACTGAGAGTCACAAAGTTGCAAGAGCTGTCTTCACAGCTTACTGAAGAAAGAAATGAGGAATGGAAGGAAGATAAATCTGAGATAGAGAAAGCCTGAAAACAAATGCAATGTGGAAACATGATAAAGGGGAAGTTCCTGTAGTGCTTGTCTCTCTATTTTTGTTCTCTCTCTTTTTTAATTCACTTCATTTCTTTTTCACTTTTCATATCATAAATCAAAATGACTTCACAATATTTTGCTTTTATTCCGCTCTAGCACTTTATTGACAAGATCGACTGCTTTTTTTCTGTATATTTCTTCGTCCCTCACAAAAAAACTGTTGTTTTTTTGTTTTGTTTTGTTTTTGTTTTGTTTGTTTGTTTTTGTTTTTTAACTGGACTCTTCATTTCTGTCCGCTTTTCTCTCTCTTTTTTTTTTTTTGGGGGGGGGGGGGGGGGGGGGGGTTGGGGAGGAGGGAGGAGGAGCATGTCTTTCTTTCTCTTCTCTCTATCATTACTTCTATATATATTTTTTGCACTCACTACCCTTAATGTATCTTTTCATTGTCTTTTATTTCTGTATTTGCTTCCTAAAGTCCCACATCAGTGATTTAGTCAAAAGGCTCTGGAGATGACTTTCTTTGAATGTATTAAGAGCCGTTATGAGTGAGTAAAGAAGAATTACTTTGGTCACACGTTCTATTCAGGGGATTGATGTTTTTCCCCAAGTAAAGATCTCCTAGCAGAAGCCGAGACAGAAAAACTAGCAAGGAAAACATGAAATTGGGAAGAAAAATCCACTCATAATTTGTGAAGCTATTTCCTTTCTGCTCTTATGAAGTTGATGCTCTTTTCTTCTATTTAATAAATGCTTCTATTATAGGCTTCATAAGAAGGCTTCATAAACCCTTCTTTTGATAATAGCTCTTTGTCTTCTTTCAGGAATTTTCCATTTGGGCATAAAGTGACCCTACATTAACATTTTCTAGAAAGAACCCGTCATTACTGTCCCACAAACCTACCAATACAAGTCTCCTCACATAGTCAGGCAGCAGGTGACCTAATTCCTCTTGTATTTTTTTCCATAATAGGAAAAGAACTACTTTTCCTGGAGGTATGTTGCACAAATCAACTTCTTCCTCTGCATTTAAAGCTTCTATCCTTTTCTTGCATTCCAGTGGCTGGGATTGTACAACTTCATTTCATTTTAATGATACAGCACTGAGTATACAACTTCAAAACAAAAAGCATTCCAAAAGACTGCATTGAGAGTGCTTTCTTCATTAAAATGAAAACACTTTGAACTGAAGGAGCACACTACAAGCCACTTTGATGCCAAGGTAGCAAAGCCAATTTTAATCCATGCATATAAGGGTTGTGCAGGAGATTAACCAGATGTTCAATTACTCCTGCTCAGAAAATCAGTGATGTACCAACATGCCTGCCTGTGCCTATAATTGCATGAATACTGTTGGGTACATACCAAATAAAACAAAAAAACACTGACTTGCTCACTAGGAATCTGCATATCCTTAAATTTATATTTACCTGGGCAATGTATTTATGCAAATACTATAGCATTCCAATTTTTCCGTATATAACATAACATTTGATTGTTCTTAATTAAGCATTATCTTTTGAAAAACAGTATGTAAATGTAAAAACCAAGAGAAAGTTTATGACATACTGTAGGATTAATCTAACTAAATTTAGAACAGAACCTTTTTGATGTTTATGTCTGACCAACTAATTTTGTCCTCTCTGTGGAATCCCTAGACAGAAAGCTGCACTGAGGGCATGCAATTTACTTCATCCTGGAACAGATGTCTAAAAGTGGCCTAGAAGCGTCTGTTGTCTCTACTGACACTAAAGAGGAGACTGATGTGGAAAGCTCCATTGCAGATCAGAAGGAAAATGCCTGCATTTAGATGCATAGTAGGCATGATGGATCTACCCTGCAGAGTTAAAAGTCAAAACATTACATTGTAGCGCTCCTACTGTAGGTCTGTTTCAAAACATTCATTTCCAATGATCATAATGAACATAAAATCTAAATAAAAGAGAACAAATGCAGACCTTACATTTCAGCTTTTGCATTCAATAATTTTGATTTTTTGGTTGTTTATACGGTTTTCAATTTCTTGAATAAACTCACATTATTCTAAGGGCTCACCATCTCTTGGGATATGTGAAATACAGAAAATGATTGGCTTCACAAACTCGCAAGCATAAATGCACTAAAAAAGCCAAATTAAAAAAGAAAAAAAAATCTAAACATTGCAAATGTATTGTTAACTCATTGCAGCACAATATTCCAGTGTTTCAGCGCTAAAATGGACATGAAATTTAAAATAAATAATTTGATTTTATGATTTGAAAATTCTTAGGGCTTATGTTTTCCAAATTGTCCTCTAATTCTGCTGGCTTAGTTTTATAGCCATAAAGACTAGTACCTGCCATAAAGTGATGAGACTTCCATACACTGCATTTTACACAGTCTCCAGTTGCAAACAGTTATGCCTACAGTACTTCTGAGTTTTGGGGTGTTTGTGAATTCATAATTACATTGCTGAAATCAGATACTGGGCTGGCTCTTGGCTGTAAATGGGTCAAACTACATCTTAAGCCATTCTGGTAAGATCATAAATACTTTCTGTAATCACTGCATAAACTACTGTCATTGTTATATTTTTAGTAATTACTGACTTTAAATTAAAAAGAAAAAAAATGTGAAGAATTATGTTAACACAAGTCACAGTTGCCTATGGGCATTTTACTGACATAGTAAGTGGTAACTGCTCTATATAACTACATGATAAAAAGAATAGTTGTATGGTGATTCAAGAGAAAGCTCTGGGAAATTACTAATGACACATAGTGGAGAGATCACGCAGAAAGCATTAAGAGATTTGCTATCTATGCCATATCTTAGAAGGAAGCTTAAGATATGATACAAATACAATCTAAAAATTAACTCTAAAAAAGCAACATCTTAGGTTGTCTTTATCACCAATAGAAAGAAAGAACCATCAGAAAAGAGCACTCTTGACCACAGGTGGGGAGGACAATACAGTGCCAGATATGTGTATCTTCTCAAGGAATTAGAATCTTTCCCTTGGCATCTCACCCATATGTCTAATCTTAACCAGGTTGTTTATGAGCTTCTGTATCTGACTAAAGGTACTGGAAAGAGGGTCTTGTAGATATGGAGAAGGTGATACTACTGGAAGATGGCTTTCTGTTTGTATGTTGCATTAAATTGCAGAACTCTTTTGCACCATGTAATATTAAGTAATACAGCTGAACTGAGAGTAATAACATTAATTATGCAAACTTGCCTTGAAAGAGCCTGTCAATACACTGAATGGGGAAGTACTGAAGTAATTTTTTAGAAATTCTTTCAAAAATTTGTCTCAAAACTATACAAACTCATACACTTCAAAAGAGCAAATAAAAAGTGGACAATTTGCTTACTTGAAAAGCTCCGTATTTCATTTTGCAATTATTTGTTTTCAGTTATATTATGTCTTGCAAAAACTTATGATAGCACAGTGACAATAAAAACAACATGGGAAACATTTCATAGTCAATGCTTGCAAAGGCATTTCTTGAAAAGAAACTAAGTTCTGATCTTCTGCCCAAATTCTGCAGTTGATAAGCACATTAAACTCCATTTTCAAAGAAATATCTACAGGCATCTCCTATTCTATGAAGTCCAGGGTACAGCTTTATATCTAACAATTAAAAAATCAGGTAAACTCTTTGCACAGACAGCTCCAAATGTCATAAAATAGTAGTTAATGGCTTAAAGTCTGCATATACAGTAGCTTTTTTTTTTTTTTTTTTTTAATTCTGACAGTGAGTAAATATCACATTTTTCTCATATGTCTTTTTCATATCTACCAAATGCTCTATTTCATAACATTTGAACTGCTGGTGAAACAGACTTAAAATTCTTAAAGGGGACCATGTGTGAAGTCTACACTTCACTGGTGGTTTTACACAAGTAAAGACTCAGCAGGAATTACAATATCTGACACTTAATTCTTCAGTTACTTTTGTACTTTAAGTTCTGCAGAAAGATGGTAGTAATGACTGCAACCTCTTTCGGTAAAGGCTTTTCAGTTCATTTTTACAATCTGAGTGGCATCTGGGATACACTGCAAGAAGTCTCCCTCTACTTACTGCACATGTCATCTGCACATGCAACCATTCAAACACACATATAACGTAAATCTCTAAATAGTGAACTAATGGATGGAAGAATCCAATACTTACACTAATGAAGGCAGAATCAGACCTACCATATCTGAGTGAGATACAATTTTCACTGGTAAAATGGCAAATATTTTGAATTACATGTGCTTGCAGGTTGTCATTTATATTTTCCAGGAGCCTTATTCTCGTAGCAGCACAGTATTCACCTGGTAGGTCATGAAATCCTTACCAGTTGTGTAGAATGCTAAATCTCCAGAATTGTACAGATTCATACAGACTGGTTCTGAAACTTTAATCTTGTTTTCTAGATATGAACACTTATGACAGCAAGAGAAATACGTACAGCAATGCATTATTCCAAACAATAATTTAGTCTGAATTAAAGCCTTAGCTTAGACCCCTTAGAAATAAGCCACAATATTTTGTCTTACCTTATGACTAGAACAACAGAATATACAATTTGACTGTGTGACTGACCTCTAGAGAGCTCATTGATATTGTGGATCCAGTTTCACTTCTTGATAATCCCGCATTGTCATCCAGCTCTGAGGCAATGAAATTCTTTACTGCTGTGCGGGGCTCAAATGGCAAACTCTGCATATGTTCTTGGGTGGGAAGATGCTGGTCTAAATTGATATTAAATTGGTCCATTACAGAAGGATTCATATTGAATTCTGGATTAACTTTGTAGTGCAATAGCCTTTCATGAGGCAGTGTATCCATGCCTATATTGATTTTGCTCTCATCTTTCAGTGATGGCTGGGTATTTACTGAGCTTCTGGGCATGACGATGTAGTCGCTTTCTATCATCCGTTCTTGAGGATGGACTATGTCCATATCTGCACCTCGCAAATTATCATCAGTGCATAAATACACAGTCCTCCGCAACTCACTGTTGTCTTTTTTCAAGCATTGATTTGCCAGTTCACTCATACTCATAGGCATGTGAAGACCTGCTGGTTGCTGGATGATGACTTTTGAGATGATATTTCCAGGCAAAGTAGAATAGCTCATTCCTTCAGGGTTTGGTCCCTTTTCTTCTTCTTCATCGTTTAGTGAAATTCTAGAAAGAGTTCCTGTTATAGTAGCTGCTCTGCAAGGTCCGATGTCTTTATGCAGAACTGTGGGTCAGAGAACAGACTTCTTACACCATGAAACCATGTCTGTCAAACACTACTTCTGCTTGTAGCATTATATAATGTCCTTTAGCATTGCATCTTCTTACTTTTTTGTATATTATAAATTTTATTTTATAAAAACTGCCTTAGAAAGGGTTTTTATGAACTGATATATACTCTGAGCCTCAATCATTTAAATAAAAGAAAACCATCCCTTTGTTTCTTCCCGATTCCTTGCGTATATCTTAGGTGATTTGCAGCTTAAGCAAGTTTTCCATGTGGAACTAAATTAAGGTTGATTACACTATGATTTCTGTATTGCCATTATTAACTCCACATAACCTCTTGGAAAATGTCAAATAGACTGTAAGACAGAATAATTTTGTCAATATGTCATAATGATCTATTGTAAGATTATAACTGTGGACATGTATTCCTGAGCTCCTAAATGTTCTTTTTCACTGATTTTTTTTTTCCTAATGCTTTTCTCTGTTCAATGATTTTTAAAATAAAAGTGGGAAAAAATTAACTGCATTAGGAAGAAAATCCATTGCTATCAGAAAGACATAATTTGCCACATCTGAAAAGGTTACAAATAGAATCATAGAATCATAGAATCATTGAATGGTTTGGTTTGGAAGTGACTTTTAAGATCATCTAGTTCCGATCCCCTGCTATAGGCAGGAACACCACCCACTAGACCAGGTTGCTCAAAGCCCCATCCAGCCTGGCCTTGAATGGACTGGATTGTTGGCCAAGATCTCCTGGGATGTTCTTTCTAAAAACAAAGATGTTGAGGAGAGCTGGCTATTCTTCAAGGATGCCTTCCTGATAGCACAACAGCTCCCTGTCCCTCTGAATAAGAAAGCAGGCAGAGGAGGTAGGAAACTGGCATGGCTTGGCAAAGACCTGCTTGACATGCTGAGGGCAAAGAAAGGTGTGTACAAGCTCTGGAAACAAGGATGTGTCAACTGGGAAGAATACAGGGGTGCCGTCCGGACTTGCAGACGTGGGATCAGGAAGGCTAAAGCACAGGCAGAACTGAACTTGCTGAGGGACATGAAAAAAATAGGAAGACATTCTACAGGTACATTGGCCAGAAGAGAAAGGCCAAAGCAAGTGTACGTCCTTTGGTAAATATGAAAGGAGAACTTGCTTCAACGGATGAAAAGAAGGCTGAGGTACTGAATGAGTTCTTTGCCTCAGTCTTCACTGCCGGCCACAATTCCGGTATTTCTCACATCCTTGAGCCCTGCATCCCTAAACCTCTAGGTGGGGACTGGGGTGGTAAATCTCCCCCCACTGTGAGGGCAGAGCAAGTTTGTGACTGCCTCGTGAGACTGAATGTGTACAAGTCTATGGGGCCGGATGGCGTGCATCCCAGGGTTCTGAAGGAGCTGGCTGAGGTGGTTGCCGAGCCACTCTCTATTATTAGTAGCTATTATTAGTTGTGGCTGTCAGGTGAGGTCCCAGATGACTGGAGGAAGGGTCACGTCACTGCCATTTACAAGAAAGGGGGCAAGGAGGACCTGGGGAACTACAGGCCAGTGAGTCTCACCTCTGTGCCTGAGAAGATCATGGAACAGCTCCTCCTGAATGACATGCTTGATCACGTGAGGAGTGAGCGTGTGATCCGAGACAGCCAGCACGGCTTCACCAGAGGAAGGTCATGCTTACCCAATCTGGTGACCTTCTATGATGGAGTGATGGCATTGGTGGACAAGGGAAAAGCAATTGATGTCATTTACCTGGACTTGAGCAAGGCTTTTGACATGGTCCCCCACCACATCCTTATCTCCAAATTGGAGGGATGTGGATTTGATGGCTGGACCACTCGATGGATAGGCTGCAGACAGAGGGTTCTATGTCATCAAGGGTTCTATGTCCAGGTCAAGGCCTGTAATGAGTAGTGTCCCCCAGCGGTCTGTTTTGGAACTGGTGTTCTTTAACATCTTTATCAATGACATCGATGACGGAATCGAGTGCACCCTCAGCAAGTTTGCTGATGGCACCAAGCTGAGTGGTGTGGTTGACATGGCGGAAGGAAGGGATGCCATTCAGAGGGACCTCAACATGCTAGAAAGGTGGGCTTGGGTGAACCTGCTGAGGTTCAACACAGCAAAGTGCAGAGTTTTGCACTTAGTCCAGAGGAATCCCAGGCATCCATTCAGACTGGAAGGAGCGGTCCTTGAGAGCAGCCCTGTGGAGAAGGACTTGAGGGTCTTGATAGATGAAAAGCTTAACATGAGCCAGCAGTGTGCTCTTGCAACTCGGAAAGCAAATGGTATCCTGAGCTCTGTCAGAAGAGGGGTGGCCAGCAGGGACAGGGAGTCCCTGATTGTCCCCTTCTACTCTGCTCTTGTGAGGTCCCATCTGGAGTACTGTGTCCAAGTGTGGAGCCTCCAGTATAAGAAAGACAGAGATCTGTTGGAGAGGGTTCAGAGGAGAGCCACAGAGGTGATCAGGGGACTGGAGCACCTCCACTACATAGACAGGCTGAGGGAGCTGGGCTTGTTCAGCCTGGAGAAAAGAAGGCTGCGGGGTGACCTCACTGCAGCCTTTTGGTACCTAAAGGGAGCCTACAAACAGGAGAGGAATCAACCCTTTGAAAGGGTTGACAATTGCAGGACAAGGGGAAATGGTTTGAAGTTGAGGGAGGGAAGATTTAGGTTGGATGTCAAGGGGAAATTCTTTACAGAGAGAGTGGTGAGGTGCTGGAACAGGCTGCCCAGAGAGGTTGTGGATGCCCCGTCCCTGGAGATGTTGAAGGCCAGGGTGGATGGGGCGCTGGGCAGCCTGGTCTAGTATTAAACTGGGAGGTTGGTGGCTCTGCCTGTGGCAGGGGGGTTGAAGATTCATGATCCTTGAGGTCCCTTTCAACCCTGGACATTCTGTGATTCTGTGGATGCTTCTAGGGAGGGAACATCCACAAACTTGCTGGGCAACCAGTCCCAGTGTCTCACCACCTTCACAGTAAAGGATTTCTTCCCAAATAAACATATGTTATAAACCATTCATAACCCACTTTTGGTGTAATCCTTCATGGAAAAAGCATGGTAAAAATAGCAACATCCAACAATTTTTTCTTAGAGTAAGGTTTACATCTGAATGCTATTAATTCCAGAACAAAATACAAAATTTTCAGTAGCAATAAATGATTCATTCAAAAGCACAGTATTCATCACAATCATTTGTCTTACAATTAAATACACATTTAGAGTTCAAGATTTGTAATGAAAGAAAAAGTTTAGGTAGTAAGAATGAAAAATTTTAGAAGTATCCAGTTACTGAGCTCGTTCCAATTGGGTGTAAGGATTTACTTGTCCTGATTTAAAATAGTATTTTAACTCAGATCAATACCAGCTTGTGCAATAAAATCTGTCTCATGGGCTGAGACAGTAAGATGACTAGAAGTATCTCAGGTGTTACATTCACATCACTTTTGGTAGCCTGAGGGCTCTAATGACCCAGATCCTACAGTGCTTGACAGTTCATTGCCATGTTCCGAAGCAAGCAGCTCATAAAGCAACCCACTCCTACCTCACAAAGAACTGGTGCAGATTTTTCAATTATGTAAGGAACAATTTGCCTGTAAACAACAGTACACAAATATCTGATTCTGTGACAATTTACAACTCACACACCCTGTCATCCCAATCCATTTTCTTCAGTGCAGCATGGCTGCTGCATTGTTCCCAGACAGACACTTCAAGCAGTGACCTATTAATTTTTCATTAAAAGGAAGTGAACTTAATTTTTTAACTAGTGAAACCAGTTCACAAATTTATTCAAAATCTATTTCCCTGAGGCTGGCTGCACAGCAGAGCTATGGTGGAAAAAGGTAACAAGTGGGAGCAATGTAGATTAAAGCTGGATTTTTCTCTGCATTACATGGTAACAGACATGCATTTGTGTTACAGTGGATTATCCAGTCCCTTCAAAATACATGTGCATATTAAATCTAATATATACAGTGAACAATTATTGTATTGAAATAAACAGAGCTGGCAGTTTTTTAAAGCTGTATGAATGGAAACTGAAACTCCACCTTAAGGAGATCAACTCTCTTGCCTTGCCATACAGACAGCAAAGACAGACTTTAGGTGGGTGACACAGGACAGCTAAGTCCTGCATCTCCTGCCCTGACTCACTCTGCAGAGAAGTCACCCTCTCTCTTTTTCTCTCTTCACTGAAAATAAGGTTGTCTAGGTAAACTTACCTCCTTAGGAAAAACTCCCTTTTGGGATAATCTCCAAGAACTAAAAATTTCTATAGCATTTGGAGGATTGTTTTTCACTGTGCTTTACTTAAGAAAGGTAGGAAAAAGGAAATAATAAAAAAGAAATTGCTTAAAATGTATTATTTTTTGTATGTAGAGACAGGCAAAGTTGACAAGTTGAAAAACACACTACCGAAATGTCTAATAAAGAAAGTAGAATCCTATTTTATTTTCCTGACATCCTGTTCCTTAAACGACTGTTGGACTCACTTAGAGCCCTAAAAAACAGCCTTTTTAAAACTAACACCTACCCATGCATCCCTCACATACACAGGTTATATATTAATTAACTTATACATAGGTTATATATTCATATAGTGCCATTAATTCTTTTTATTAACATTTGTAAATCTATGTTGGAAACAGTTAACACATGGTATTTTATGTCTACTTCAGAAGGAACTAGTAAAATAATCATTTTTATTAGCTAAATACTCTTTCAATTTTCTTACCTGACCGACAAGCAATGTCCACATCCTTTTCAAAATCAGTCTGCAACAAGAAACAATGAACAACAGTTATTAATTGAAAACAAAACCACAATACCTTTTTGCCCACTAGCGCTTCCAAAACATCCTACTTACAGAGTCATAGTCTGTTAAAAGTGGTTTCTTGTTGCTGAGAAGGTGAAGTATATTGTTTTACAACAGCAGAGCTTTACAAAGTTTCCTAAAGTATAACTGGGTGGTTTTCAAAGTATGCTTGCCTGACCAGAAAAAATAAAATAAAATAGGTGGAGGTAGAGTATATAGCTTTAATAAAATTATACAGTGTATTTTTAAAATAAATATGGAAGAGTAACTACATCTCTTGGAAGGATCATCTCTAAGGATGCTTTTCATAGTTATGTTATAAACAGAAAAAAAGAAAACAGTCTGCAATACAAATTACTGCGAATAACTGTAATCCAATTAGTCCACCCTGTCTGAAACTTCATTAATTTATTATGGAGTGTTTATTTGTTATACAGAATTATGCCCATCCTGGCTACTAATGCAATAAAGTAAACTTTGTATTCCTTGAAAACAAACATAATTTATTTCAATGAGTAAAATAATATTGTAAGCAGTACAAATGATCAGTAACAGTTGAAAATCTAAACACAATTTTTCCAGCTAACCAAAACTATTTATCCTGGTATAGATTTCAGGTAATTTTGGAAAATTTTTAAAATTTCCATGAAGATTTATTAAATAATAATTAACAAACTAACAAAACTGACCTCCTTCTTGCTTTTGAAGTCCAAAGGAAAAATTCTTTTTTAATTCACCACTTTTTTAAGGGCAACTGAATGCACATTTTAGAGCATGATCCTATCTCCATCCATTACAATCAAAGGCAGTCATTGAAAATGAAAGGGCAGATATATAACATACTAAATAACAATATCAGTAAATCCAAGTTGTCATAATAATCCATTCACTATCTTGATAATCCAAGTCACTAGACAGATTTCCCTTTAGGGATCTCTAGCACTTACTCCTTGTTTGAATTAATTTTGAGAAGAACATTTTTCAAGAATTTGTGAAGGGAAGACTCCCAGATGCATCAGTGCTCTTTACACCAGTGGTAGAAAAAAATCATTGTATGTCATTAGATTACTTTTTTCCTTCTTATATGTAAAAATCTTATGTCATCATGAAAAGTGGTGGAGGATACTGATGCATTGTGCTCAGCAGAATGATCACACCAGCAATTTAAAACTTGTTAAGAGGTTTAAGCAAGGAGGTAACGACCTAAACTGACTAATGCTCAAAGATGGTGTTAAAATTCCAGCTGTGTGTGCATTCTCATGTACAGTAATGCAAGTTCTTTTCTTTTGGCTAAAAAAACTAATTTAGTAATCAATGATAAAAATAAAAGCTAACCATGATTTGAGCATGTCCATTAGGAAAAGAACTTGAAGAATCTGCATTGATTGGATCCTGGCAATTTCTTAGTCGACATCTGAATGCATCTTGAACCTGTGAAAACAATAACTTATACTGATTCCTGTGAAACAACATGTACTCTGCACAAGCACATTTGAGGAAATATCTTTTCACAGAGAATACTTTTTTGTTTTGAGCAGAGTGCATGTCTAAGAAAATATTATTATGCAATACTTTTGTTAGAAATATGTGATTCAGCAAAGAGACACGTTTAAAAAAAAATGCAGTTCCTGTTTTCTGGCAGTTGAAAGCAAATATATTTTGCTGAATTCTCACACATAACACAATAGGGACAGCAAAACAACTTTGGGAACGGAAAGGAATATTTTTATCAACAGTTTAAAAGTATACAGAGAATACTTTTTTGAATGCAAAACCAATTTTGTTCCATTTCTTTACATATCCTCAGATGTATTCCAAGACAGTAATAAAATCTAAATATAAATACTTGAATTTTGATTTCATAAATACAAGTATCCATGTTAGCAAACAGTTGGCAAGATGCGACTTGGAAAACAGGAACTTTCTTGGGTGACTTCCAGTCAAGACAAACTAGTATCACTTATTCTTTGAATACAGAAATACTCTGAATGGAATGTCTAGAAAAATCTACATTTCATTTATTATCTGTAGAATTTGCTTGATGTCTAATTCAGAATAATTAAATGGTAGAAAATCAAATCCTACTCATGGATATTTTGTGAATAGCAGAAGAGGATAATTCAATAATTGTTGCTGATGAAAAGACATCCCCTTTTAGTACACTGTATTCTACTGCAAACTGTTTATAAGCTTTCATAAAAAGGAAAAAATGAATCAAAGAAGAAAAGATTTATTTTTGTTATTAGGTAGCATTATTTTAAAGTACTTAATCCTTAAATGAGTAAGTGTGCTCTACAGTAACTAATACAGATGAAGAAAGACTAATACAGACTAGAAAGAAGAATAAAGCAAGGTTCTGTTTTGGACTGATTTAAAAACACCAAGACTTCCCACGTGTGGTAATGTAGAGTGTGTCAGGCCTGTATTGTGACTTGGATTCTGATTTTAGGCACTACACTTACTGTGGTTTTGCATATGTTTGACATTAATTCAATTTGTCATCTTGCAATTGTTGCAAATTTAATCCAGATCTTCTCTCACTATATCAAGTCAAGTCGCACTCCAGAATCCATGCTCTTGGATAAGCACTGGCGCAGTGGTTGGACAAAAACCCCAAAATCTTATCTTCTAAAGCATGCTGAATCTCATCTCAAATCTCATGATAATTGACTCCTTCAGAACATACTATGTGACCTGTCAGCTTATGCAGTGATTCTCTTTGTTTTTGGGACTGGTGTTCATGTAGCTTCCCTGGTTCAGATAGCTCCAGAGTTCATGAAAATCTCCTGCCCTAGTTTCCCTACTTTCTAGTAGTGAATCCTGACACTAGGATTCTCTTACATGTGAATTTTTCTTACAGTATTTCTGAAGGGCAAGCAGCATATGATTTGAACATGTCAACAGAATATAAAATATCACTGCATTCATCATATTGACATATGTTGCAACTTTCACGTGGCCTCACACAAGTCAGAAATAGAAAGCTGAGCTACCTAAATACTGGCTTGTTCTGAATGTCTCGTTCAAATTTGTTGCTAGCATTGGTTAAGATTGTGCTGTCTTCACTTCTTTCTTTGAGGCATAATCTTGTTTCCCCCATGCCTTCTAACATCAAATTACAGTATTTTCTTAGAGCAAGGTAGAGCAGGAGAGACAAATGTGATGAACGTGCAGATACCATGGAAGTAGTTTCCTTAGCAACAGTAACCCTAAGCTTTCATAACTTACTCTCTTTCTACTCATTTTTTTTTCTTTTTTTCTTTTTCTGCAATATGGAAATATAGGCTTTAGATGCCAATGATGCATTTAATCTAAACGTGCTGCAGTCAGTAAGGCACAGCTAAAGGAGAAAACATATGTGGGTTATTCCCATCACCAGAAGGAACAGGAGTTATGCAGTATGATTGAAATTAGCCTTAGACATTCCCATGTTCAAGCAGGTCAGACAAAATATTTTGCTTTGATGGAGAAGAAGCTTCAACACTCCTCTTTCCTGTCAATCTTTGTTCTGTGACATACCTCATCCTCTTCCAATGCTCAATTAGATATTCAAACAGCAAGAAGAGAAAAACAAACAAACAAAAAAACAGGCTCTCTGGACTATGAAGGAGTTTTAAAGCAATAATACATGAGTCTTAATTTGCATTTTTCTTTCCTACTTTGCAACTGATTTATAAGAGGCCTTGTGCTTAATAACATTTATCTTAGGAGTTACAGAAATGAAGTATAGAAAGATTTAATGTCTTTCCAAAAGATCTTGAATTGATGTAGGTCAGAAGTAGACACAGCACATCATGCAGTTCTCTTCTAGTTGTATGTCTTAGTCAACCCCCTAGCTCCTCAGTGCAGCCCTTGTCACATAAGATCACTGGTATAGTATACTACTGAAAGTAAAAAATGTTTCTATCATTTATGTTTATATCTGTATGACTAAAGGGAAATAAGAGGGTTTTATCTATATAGCTTTAAAAGTCTTTGTCTTTTTGTAATACAACAATAATAAGGGCACAATAAAACAGAGCAGTCTTCTTCTTTGTTTGAATTTTATGGTGATTTATTCTGCTTCACATTTTTTTTCCTGACAGTCAGAATTACTGTTTTGCCTGTGCTGGTACGCTATAAATATTAGATCAATCCTATAGGCTATAACTGAGATAGCTTTGTAGCTGTCATCAAGAATGACAAATATGTTGGCAGAGATTCTCTGACATGCACTGGCAGAGCAAAAATCTTTTGCAGACAACAGAAAGTAACAGACTACTCTTTCATCTCGGGAGATACCCTGTGAAGTGCAAAGACTGCATTGCACACTGTGCACGATGTCCTATCTTGGCTTCCACAAGGACTCAACAAAGTGTCTCTAGAACTAGACTAGAAAGCAAGGGTTGCTAGAGTCAGAATGAAACACAAATTATGTCTCCTTCTGTGTAGGAACTTCAGCACTAGTGAGGCCGCACCTCGAGTACTGTGTCCAGTTTTGGGCCCCTCACTGCAAGAAAGATATTGAGGCCCTGGAACGTGTTCAAAGGAGGGCAACAAAGCTGGTGAGGGGTCTGGAACACAGGCCATATGAGGAGAGGCTGAAGGAGCTGGGATTGTTCAGCCTGGGGAAGAGGAGGCTTAGGGGAGACCTCATTGCTCTCTATAACTTCCTGAAGGGAGGTTGTAGTGAGCTGGGGGTCGGCCTCTTCTCTCGTGTCATTAGTGATAGGACCAGAGGGAATGGTTTCAAGCTACGCCAGGGGAGATTCAGGCTGGACATGAGGAAGTATTACTTTTCAGAAAGGGTGGTCAGGCACTGGAATGGACTGCCCAGGGAGGTGGTGGAGTCACCGAGCCTGGGGGTGTTCAAGGAAAGGCTGGATGTTGTGTTGAGGGACATGGTTTAGTAGGAGCTATTGGGAATAGGTGAACGGTTGGACTGGATGATCTTTTAGGTCTTTTCCAACCTTGGTGATTCTATGATTCTATGATTCTATGATTCTATGAAACTAACAAACATGTCTTTGCTGCTGCAAAGTGGTCCAAAAAAGTGCAGACTATACTCATCTTTGTAAAAAAAATTTCAATTGTAGTAAATCTTACTTCTTTCTTCTTCTTGAAGAACTGTTTAATTATTTTCTTTTCACATAAGAAAATTTGAATTTAATTAGTTACTCAGATATTTTGCCTAATCTACACTTTCAACCTAGAGGACTAGAGAAGATGCAATGTTTTATACAAAACAGAGTTCAAACACCAGTACAGTGTAGGCTTCTTTGTCTTCCACTACTATCAACATTTTGATTTCAGCTAATCTATTTTTAAATGTGGAGAATTTGTCTCTATATCTTCACTTCTATCTAACTTGTCATGATTGAAAAGAAAACTCCATCTTCTTTTCTGATAAGGGGCAATCATATCAAAAGTAGGGGCTTTTAGAGCATCGTGTTCTCTACATAGGAATGGAAAAATGCTGTAGAAAATAGTGTCTAAGTGGACATGAACTCTGTAAAAAGATATGCTGGTGGAACAGGGCTACCTCTCTCCAGTGCAGCTCCATTCAACAGATTTTTGGTAGATTCTCCTACTTCCACAGATCTGGAAAACTTTTTTCAGTAAAAGTGTTGGGCTGGTTAGTAGGTTAGATTGTTAATGAAGTTGTCACCAGTCAGGTTAAAGAGAATTTATGCAGTTGCTCTGATGTTAGATTTTAGCTGCAAAGGGCAGGACAGAGATACTAACTTTTCCTTGCTCTTCCCTAAATGTTATCTCTCTCTGACTGCATCTGAAAACATTATCACCAGAACATGTAGAAGATGAAAGGATAGCTCTCTATACCAACCTGTCATCTCCATAACTCCTCTTTCAGGGACAGTAGGTGCAGAAATAATTTTGCATTTGAATTTGTGTCAGAGATTGTAAAAATCTATAGCTTTTGTTCTTCAAGAAAAAGACATTTCTGTTAGCATTTCCCTATATTCATGATATTGGAAAAGCTTAACACTTGGAAATAAACTGAATTTGGGATTGACTGAAAGCCATTTTTAATCGAGTGGGTACAGATTTGTACTGAAGCTGACAGTCTGTATTTGGAATTAACTGATCCTTCCCACTCTCTCTTTCACTTGTTCCTCTTCATCTCATCAGAAAACGCTTTAATCTTTCTATGAAATTTATTTCTGCTGAGGAAGCTTAACATAACTTTAAAGAACAGTTCAGAGATTAACAGGAACACAGTCCATTAGAAAACTGGGAAGCCATTCCTCACCTCCCTTCGGAGAATACAATGGACCATGACAATAACAAAGCCTTGTAATGAATCAAATACTGCAAAAAGTATCTGAAATAATATTGATCTTTTGTCTGTCATAGCCAGAACTGCAGACATCCAAGTCAAGGCCAGAAGTGGTAACACCACACAGGAGCTCCAAAGGGATGCCCTATTGAGAAAAAAGAGAAAAGCAGCACTGTAAAATGATTAAAATACAAAATTGAAAAAATAAATATTCACTTTTAAAATAAAACTTATTTAAGGATGGCACTATATCTAGTAAACTTGAAAATCACAGACAAGTATGTAACAGTGTTGGTACTTTATGTTCTAAAGAACATCCTGTATTCAGTTAATAAACACAGTTGCAAGTTTTTTTTGTTGTTAAAAAGTATTTAAATGTGCTCATCACTCTATACAGCACTCTATACAGTGTTAGCAAACACAGTTGTCATCATCAAACTATTGTCTCACATGCACTGTATAAAATTTGTAACAATAAGATGTAAATGATCAGGACTAACATGGCATTACTGGCGGTGGTGGCTGACAAAGCTGTTGTTGAAACTACTCCACACTTGGCACATTTGAGCGTCAAACCGCTATGAGGCTCACTCATCTGACTGCAAACAAACAGAACACCCACAAAAAGAACAAAATATTGAATTGTCACCAAAAAACGTTGCTACTGAAATTTAGCTTTTAAATATGACGTCATGCAGAAAAATAAGTAGACTTATTCAGGATGAATGCTCTATGTTGTTGCAGAACTCTATGCTGCACTTTACATTATTATTAGCTTTAAATATTAATGCCATGGGGCTTCACTTCATGCAGACTCTATTTCTTCCATTTAATCTAAAAAAGGCCCCAAATATCTTGTGATCAAATCTGCTCAGTACAATGAAGTAAACATAAGCACGTGCTAGGATTGACATACAAAGTGAAATCCCTCTATTCAGACCTGTTACAACTGTTGTTACTTGAGAAAGAGTATAAGACACAAATAAGGAGTATGAAGTACACACCATTACAGATCATTAACAGGGAAAGAAATCCACAATACGTATTCAAGCATCAAACCAACATGGGCATACTGTTTAGTTAGATTTGAATGGCCCGCTAACATCTGGAGTTACTTTATTCATGATGAATGATGGTCTGAATACAGGGCTTGAAATGTATGGATCTGATGAAATAAATATTGGTTGGTACTGAAAAAAGGGTGAGCTGTTTTGTATGTTAATAAAACACAGTACACAAGCATTAAGCTCAAAGTGTTTTGTACAGATAATTGTATCTCAGCACCTGTCAGAAGAATTAAAGGGCAAAACCATGGAATTTAATATTTTTTCTAAATACAGAACATACACAACTTCCTGAGTTGACTAAATAAATACTTTTGCTATTCCTTCTTTGTCTGCTGTCAGAACCAGGAATAACCATAGCTAAGACATGACAGGAAAGATATTCTGAGCTGGAAAATGTAATCATGATGAAAAAAAAGTAAGACTTCAGGTTCTTTCCAAATTATTTCAACTGAATGAATGCCTTTTTATAGCCAAACTCAAGATTCACATGACTTCAAACACTGATCTTCATTAGCTTCAATTTTGATAAACCAAATGAAGATTTCCTATAAAAATTATCTATAAAAATGCAGAGCCATGACCACGTGAAAGTTGGTTGTGGAGATTGAAAAGAACTCTGTCTCTACATAAATTTGCACCAATTAAAAATCTGTGTTGATGAACAAGCTAGAAATATGCCATGGGTAAGTTTAAGCTAAGTTTTGGAAAGTACTCTCTGTTTTTGTTACATAATACTTCACTGTTATTAGACTACCACCTCTTTAGAAATGATAGATTTTTTTATAGATCTGTTCTGGACCTTGTAAATAATAATAGAGCTTGATATATATATTAACACAATCTTTCTGTCTGGTTTTACACGTATTCTATGACAGAGAAATGATTGAGATCCATCAAGACAACATATTGTATTCTTCTTTCACTTGTTTATTCACCCTGTGCTTATTAAAATGAGAAAATGAGTCAGTATATTGTACTTGATTCACTGCTTCAAATCCTACATAAATGATTTCCACAGCTGAACGTTTGAAAAGTGTTGAGTCCAATATGTGCCGTAAAGAAAAAAGTTGCCCTCCTGAACAAAAGATATTTGAAAAAAATGAGTAGCAAAGCCCTTTCTACCAGAAGTCATGTGCTGCAGAAGCTTGTGTCCCAAAGAATGACTCAATACTTCACCCGCCAGCTAGTAGCAAGCAATGGTGTTACCAAACCACCATCTCACAGAATAATAGAATTGCAGTTATTGGAAGGGACCACTACAGATTGAATCGAGTGCAACCCCCCTGCTAAAGCAGATTCTCCACAGGAAGTCACAAAGGTTGGCATCCAGACTGGTCTTGAATATCTCCACATATTCCCTGGACAGCCTGTTCCAGTGCTCTGTCAACTTCACCAAAAATTTCTCCCACGTATTTGTGTGGAAAATCTAGTGTTCCAGTAGAAACTGGAATGTTGTTTCTCCTAGTCCTATCACTACACACCACTGAAAAGAGTCTGACCTCATGCAATTGCCTCCCACACTTTAGATATTTCTTAATTGAATTATTATTAAATTATTATTATTACTGTTATTATTATTAAAAACAAGTCTTAATTATTTCTGTCAGTCTTCTCTAGGCTGAACAGCCCCAGGTGTATCAGCTTTTCCTCTTACAAAAATTGTTCCAGGCCCCTCATCATCTTTGTTGCTCTCTGATGGATTCTTTCTAGGAGATCCCTGATTGCTTCTTGATTAGAGCATCTTCATACTTACTCAGAAAAGCTTGCTTCTGACAACAATTTCTAGTTCTTTATCTATTTACTTTAAAATAAAATAGCTATTCACTAAGTTTTTCACTATTAGAAAACAAGTTACTTGTTTCATCATGAAGTAGACCATAGACAAATGGATTTATATAGCCTACAGTTGAGTAGCTGAAAAAAAGAATTCAGTTAAATTTAAGCTTAGACATCTTTAGAAAATGTACAATGCAAAACTTACAGCTGATCCAGCTCTTGAAATCATTGGAATTAGATCAGATATGAATGTGATTTGCTGAATAATAAGTTAGTGCTACTGTTATAATGCTTTAGTTTTCATTAAAGTTATTACAAAGTTAGGGATATCGATGCAGCAGTGTAGACAAAAGTAGGGGTAAGAAGTTAATACTTTGTAATAAAACAGCATAGAATGAAAGCTTCATTGTCATTCACTGTTTTTTGATACCACCAAATTTTTTCTCCTCATAACTGAGATAATTTGAATGTAAATGCAAATAAAGGAATTAACCCAGAATTTGCATTTACTTATTCTTTTTATTTTTTTTTTCCATTTTTCAAATTCTGATGCATTAATTTATAGTAGGTATTGTCGTAGATGTCAGAATGCTCATTCTTCACAGATTCAAGACTGGCAGAATAGCACTGACCTCAGTAAGAACTGTGTTGCTGTAATGTCTATTTTATAACAGTTTACACAAATGAGTAACATTTCCCACCACAGTAATTAAAGTTGGCAGCCAGACAGAAAAATAATCAGTTCCTTCAGTAAACATTATTCATGAAACTATTTTCCGAACTGCAACAAGTTTCAGTGTATGACAGTCTTGTGAAATCTGCTCAGATTTGTTTAATCTTCATTCTTAATACTGCTGTACCTGTGTTTTATTATGTTTAGCTTATTTAGTTGCATTCCTTCAAAATAATGCAACTACAGCTTTGGAGATGAATGGAACTTGTTAGACACGCTACTACAACGATATAAATGTTCAAAGAACAATCAAATGCATTTTTGGGGAATATCTGTATTGGAAGTCATTGCTACAATTTGAATATGCTTTAACGAACAACCCCACTTTTATTAAAGTAACCCCACGACTGTTTCTTACCCCGCTCTGTGTTTGAGCTTTTTATCTAGGATCCCATCTCTGGAAACAAGTTTATTAAATACCAAAATGCCAATCACCATGTTGACCTGTCAAACAGAAAACAAAAACAAAAACAAAAACAAAAACCAAGAAAACAGTGGATCATTTTCTGAAAGAAAAAAATTATCCTGTTGCATGAGTAAATGGCTCTTTCAAGACTGCAATGTGCCCCTTGTTACACTTCTGAGTATGTCATCAGGAATGATGTGACCATCCCCAAATACTCCAGAAGTGCATATTCTCAGGAGGGTTATACATAGGCCTGCTGCAAGAGGCTTATTTTTGAATCTTGAATTTATACACATCTGCTGGCCAGAAACTCAAGTAATATAGCTTTAATACTTCCCAAACATAATTGCAATTATATTTTCTATTCCAGGAAAACCACACAGCATTGCATTTGAATAGACCAGGGCAGACCTGGTCAGTGCGCACAAATGACAGTAGCCATCTTTCTTTTAAAGCTCTTAATGTCCACATGGATGTCCTCAATTATGTAGAACCAGCCTGTGGTTTTCCATATACTCTTGCACATCACTGTCTCTGTCCTTCACTAAAATGCCAGTCATGAGCCTTGTAGTCTGATCCTTTTTTTTGGGGGGAGGAGGAATGGAATGTGTGGGGTATATGAATGCCTTAGGTAAATCTCTTTATCCCCATTAAAATACACAGTACTGTGCCCTCATACATTACTTGAGGATTTAACCTGAAAAAATTTCCAAATGCTTTGGCAGTCAGACTTTGGCACTTGGTGAACATACTAATGACATTTAATGGACAACTTAATGACTGTTATTATCCATTTGTAATATTGATCAGAATTCAATGAATCTATCTTGCATAGCGCCATGAGAAGGTAGTACCAAGTATTCAATGTTTTAAAAAAATGATCTTTGTTTGTCTGATTATAGAAATGTGATGCTTTTTTTCCTCTCAAACAGATTTTCCAAGACCTCTGCCAAAATCCCTAATTGTTGCCAGTCTGTCCTAACAACTTTTTTTCAGTTTTTCTTATTGTCACTTTATTTTTGGCATTTACATTTTCCAGCTGATGCTATACAATTCTTTTGCTTCCCACACTTAGGCTTAAGAGGCTGCATTAGAACAGCTCCTTGCACAGCCATGAGCTAATGGCAGGGCAAACTGTGACTGTGAACTTCAAACATCTCTGAACAAAGCTTGCCAATTACAAAGAGAACATACAGTTCCATGAGAAAATTATGCCCAGCTTTTTGTAAACATCCTTGGCTCCTCAATCATGGTGTGGGACTCTGAGTTGTACAAAAGGATCCTGGCTGGACTCCAGACAACGATGAGACAAACCATGGAAGTAGTAAACATCCATTTCAGGACAATCTTTGTGGCTAAATGGCCTTATCTTTGATGATTACTAAGACTGATTCTCTTTCGAAAGTGAAAATCAGACGTAACTGGTGTTGATTGAACCATCCTAGTATAAAATTGGTGCAAGGAGAAGAAGAATTAGATACAAAATCTGTAATCTCCTTCCCAGAAGAACAAATTATTGAGTAAAATTTATACTGATTGCAGAGCAGACAACCGATAGCCAGTGACACATGTAGGGTGCAATTCTTCTTACTCTCAATTCAATTCTTGAAATCCTATAAGCTTCTGACTATTTGAGCCTTAAAAATCCATATTTTTCTCCACTGACAGTGATATACATCTGGAATAATCAGCATAGATGCAGAAATCTACATTGCAGATGTCTACAATTAGACAAAGTGAATCCTACAGCTAAATGCATTTCCAGAGATGTGGAATATTAATACGCAAATGAGTAACATTTCCCAGTTATGATGATTTTTTCTTTGCCTTGAAAAGCAGTAGCCATGGAGAACTCGCTGGCTGGTTCCACTCCTCCTGCTGCTTTTGCTGGCACAGCGTTATACTGCCAAGCAGCACTCTATCAAGACTGTCACTGAACTTCACAAGGCAGTGACAATTATGTAGATGCTACTGATAATAACTGAGTGATGCCTGTAACAAGTTTACTGTGCCACCAATCAGTACATTATTCTTTCACAGCTTACTGTGTAAACATGAAGTTAAAACGGGTATAACAATGTGATACAATTAAGTGAATCATGCATTCAAAATACACGAAGTGTCAAGCTGAGCTCAATATTCACAGCAAAATTGAATTCTATGGAATGGCTAAGCCATTTAAAGAGTATATTCCACCATTTCACATGAATATACTGGAAATGATATTGATGTTTACCAAGACAACAGCAGCTGCAGGTCCAACGAAAGCGTAAAGTAGCCCTCCTTCAAGAGACAGCCAACAGCTAGAAAAAACATTAGAGAAGAACTAACACAAATTAAAAATAAGTATAACAGACTGACAAGAAAGCATTAATAATTGCTGCAGCATATGCTTGTTCTGTTTTATGCTCAATCAATACATAGAGATAGAGACACAGAGAAGATAATTAAATTACTTAGTTGGTATGATGGTGTAGACAGTTGAAAAGTGATTTCCATTACCAGTTGCTAATGTTTCAAAAGTTGAAATGCAAATTTTACATATTTTGAAATCTATTATGAACATTATGTAAAATAAATTTGTTAAACCTTGCCAAATATTCTCTAACCATGTGTGATGAGTTAAATGAACATGACTTGCCTATCTATATAACATCTGGTGGATGAATACTTAAAACAATGAATGGTCAAATACCAATAACACAGAACTTGATTAAAACTACGTTTCTATATATTCTCACTTAAGTAATTTAGGAATTGCTATTAAGACTAGATCATACAGACAATGTTCCTGTTAAAGAAAATTCATTATATATGGTTTAACTGCTCTATATTCTCTGGAATATTTTGCAAACAATTTAAATGCATATTTTAAAGCATATGAAAACTGTGTTTTCTGGTGAGCTATTCATCTTGCAGACTTTATCACACTGCATCAGAGCTTTCACTGAAAACCATCAGATTTCCAAACACAGAGCGCTTACAGATTCAAATTCTAAATATTTGATACACCATGATGTAAAGCTTTACATATCTGCAAAAGATCAGGAGCTTCACACACTGAAGTAAATGCAGCTGTGCTATTTTCTCAGTGATTACATATTCAAAGAATTGCATGTTTATTTGAATGTGTGATCACACCTACATATAAGAAAATTCAAATATATGCATTCAAACAATTAACTTGGATCTCACATTCAGAAACATTCACATCAGAACCATACATATTTTATTTAATTTCCAGTGCTCTTTTTGTGCTTTTGAAAACAACGTAAAGTAAATGCAAATCATCGTAATAGTCTGTTACGGCTGGAATTTCAACTGCAAAGAATAAAACTGTTCCCTGTTGCAGTGAAGATGTGAAATCTGCCTCATGAATCCAACTGCATCGAGGTGCTAAATACTGGAAAAATAAACTGATATAAATAATTTATATCTCATTCACTGTCGAAAAGGTAATAAACACCAAGCTAGTCTATATTCCCCCACCCCCCAAAAAAGAAAACAATTAACATTTTTGTAATTTTTGTAAAGTCTAAGAAAAATGCTTTCAAAATGTAATGCAATTTTAATTTCTTTTCTTTTCAAAAACCTTACGTTATTTGTTATGAAAGACTGAGAACACGACCTGCTGAGAATGGATGTTCACTGTGTTTCCTTACCAATATTAGTGAAAAGGACTGCTGTAAATAACTAAAACCTATAATTTAAATGTTCAGAATTATTAGTAAATAGAAACATCAATCCATGAAAACTGTTGACTTATTTTGACGTATAATTTCAATTACCTGTGCTGAATAAAATGTCAGTGGTTTCTTTTAATACAGAAGAAAATGTTTTAGTCACACAAGTCTTCAAGACAAGGAGAGAATTCTTCCTTATACCCTCAGTGAAAAAGACTGTTCAGAAGAGTGATTTCCATTTAGAAAAGAAGGCTAGAAGAGGTTGTATTCTTTTCTTTTACAGTCTGAATTTTCAGCAATTAGGATTTTCAACAATCTAATGTGACTTTTTACAAAGTTTTCAATATCTGCCAATCAAAGTCTCTGAAATGCACTTTCCCCAACTTTTTCCACAGAAGAATTTTGAAGACAGACTTTCATGTACTTTCTTATACTACAAGGCAATTGCTGCCGACTCTTATAGCATTTTTCATTCTTCTCTTTTTCTTTGATCTAATAGCTTTATTTTTGTTTCCCCAAAGCTTCATAGTTGTTTTTATTGTGTTCTCCAATTCTGTCTTCTTTCTCCCTGCTCTTCACATGCTGAAAGCCATATAAATTGATTAGTATAAGAGCATCTACTAGTGGTTTTATGGGGCCCTGTTGCATGGTCATAAAATTCTGCTGAGTGATGAAGCATCTATAGACTTGCTCCTGTGTCCTGCACATTTTGTACATTTTGTAGTGTTTGATGCTCTCTGGGAGAATGGATCCTTCTCTTAGGATCATATAACTATAGAAGAATTTTAAATTTTGCTGATATAACAAATTCCTGAAAGTTATCTGGAGCACTGATTAATATATCTATCTCACTCTATGTATACATCAGCGGGTCTCACAGGTTTACTAACTGTGACTTACAGTAGTTGTACTTTCATAGCTCTCATCATTTGAGGAGAGGTAGTGGAAATATTTATGAAATCCACAGAAATAGTTGGAAAAAATATCCAAGTTTTACACTAATATTTTCAAACAGCTAAAACCTTGTTACTGTGTTTTTTTCTTTTTCAAATTATTTTTGCGGTATTCCTTCAGTTTCTGTATTTGCATCATTACAACAGTCTGTGTGAAATAAAGTTTTCACATGTGGCTTTGAACGTACAGTAATGCAACTGTCCAATAATTATGGCTGAATGAAAAAGACAGAAATCAGATACTATTATCATGGAGTTTGGTCAAGTATGAGCAATTCAAGCCAATCTCTTCGGCCACACCATACTATGAATCTGGGATCTGTTTCAAAGAACTTTGGGCCTCCCTTCTAGTCAAACTTTCCATGTGGGGGACTGGAATCAACCACTTTATTTTCACTTAATTTTTCTCTATTTGGAAATTTTGTTTTGTTTTGGTTTGGTTTTTGGTTTTGTTTTGTTTTTGTTTTTGTTTTCCAAAAATAGTATCTTAAAAATTAGGAAAACTTTGCAACTGGATGCACTTCTGATAGTCGCATATGTTTACCTGAATGTAGCCAAATGGGCCAAAAATCCACAAGCAGTTCAAAAGTGCTTTTGAAAATAGCATAGGTGCTCTGCTTTCACATAGCCTGACAGTTACAGGACATAATTCTTTATTGCCTTCTAAAGTGGTGATATGCTGTCCCATATGCTGATAGGATTCCACTCCTTACATTCTTTTCTTTTTACTGCTGTGCTGTCAAGTGGTAAGAAAATGTTTTTGCAAGTGAAACAAGAGTTGCATTATGATTCTACTTGTTCCCTGTACACCTCCTCTTGTGCTTTTGTTCTATGGCACTGTGTCAGCTCATTTTGGATAGAAGAAGAGAAGCCAGTATGTGTACAGAGACCTACTCTATTTCACTTTCCAGGTCACTCTAAATGAATGATTTGTTGCTTTGTCTGAATATTTCAGTATATCTTCTGTTAAAAATGTATACATCCCAGGAAGGAAGCACGAAGCAACACTAACTGAAGCAAATGGTTAAGCTTGAATAATTTCAGTAGAGTAAATGCAATGGGATTAATCCCACAAGAGGCAGACCTACATTCCCAATGGGGTCTATTCATTGAAATGTCAAAATTCATAATTCTCACAGCCAAACAGGTACTTCAGTATTGGTCAAGGGACCACATAAAAAAAAACAACAACAACAACAAAAAAAAACAAAACAAACAAACAAACAAACAAAAAAACCCAGCATGATGAGAACTTATTAGCTATAAAAATGCCAGAATAGTACATTCTCAATATAATTCCCAACAGGTACCTAGGATGTTTTTATTATTAATGATTCCCAGCTGTAACTGCTGTCCTGTAGTTAAGAAATCAGTTAGGTAAGCCATTCCTCATTAACAAAATGCAAGACACAGAGTGTCACAATTCATAACTAAAGAGCTCAGTGGCTAGAGCAGGTAATCAGGAGAAGATTTGGAGCCTTACCCACCTGAAGAAAGGGCTTGAAGCCCCCTGTGCTATGTACCACAAAGGTGGGACACAGGCAGGGGAACCCTGATCTCACTCAGTGATGATGCTAAGGAGAGTAATTAAATATTCACCAAAGCAAGAACTTGACCTAACTCATCCACATCTCTGATGAATGCAGGCTGCAAAGCCATATTTCCTCTCCTGCTGTCCAGACACATACTTAATTTCTTAGGCAACATGAGGAAAGCTGCAAATGGGAAGACTGAAGGAAAGGTATCCTGATACATAATGTCTCAGTGGTAAGAAGATTCTGTGGGAAGGAGCAAGACTCAAGCCAAGCTCTTTTGGCAGAAGATGGGAAGAGCAGACAAGCTGAGGTGTGACTTTTCCATGGTGCTAAATATGCACTGTAACCAGGCAGGTGTTTAAATAAAACCTGTATTAATAATGTGTAAATGGAATACACAGATCTTCTTGCAGTCTCTCACATACAACAGAAGGGTTCAAGAAAAGGATTGGATCAGGCACTCCAGAAGAGAGGAATGGATGAGAGATATTTGGAGGCTTCTGCAGGGCTTTGGCTCCATGCAGCTCAAGGGCATGAAAGCCTAGGAAGCAGCTTACATTGTTGGTGGGCAGAAACCTGTGTGCCAAAGAAATTCTTGCCAGTACAATTTTAGATGTGTTTAGAGTTTGGCAAAGGTTAACCAGAACATTTAAGGCTCTCTTTTGTAAATTTCTATAAATGTTAGACATCTAATAGACCCAATCCTTAGGGTTTCTAAGTGGCTTGCTGCTTCAAATGCTCCCAGAAAACTGGGATCCCTGGCATTCTGCTGATTTTAGTGCAAGACTGGCATGTGGTTTCCTTTTGTGCTTCTGTGGATCACTCAGTGACTCTTAGGGCATTTCCAAGTGTGAATGGACACCTGTAGGGGAGGGCCTCCAAACCCTGCTAGTTCCTGATGAGTATGAAAGCCCTGTTAATTCAAAGTGTAATTTAACATTTCAGACTGACTTACTAGTGAGCTGTTCCATATCCTTTTGTCTTGGTAAAGCCTATTGATATTGCAACAACTAAGGCTGGTAAACCTGGAAAAAAAATCACAAATGGTAAAAATCATTAGAGGGTGATCAAAATACTGCTGTTCTGCTGGGACAAAAAATGACAGGGCAAGCTAATGTAAAATGATCAATTTCATATGGAATGAATCATCTGATAAAGCACAGATTTGTTTTTCTCAAGCACTGTCAGTGATGTTTTCTGTATTACTTCAATGTACCTAAATTACTGGTACCTTTGATACATCTTAAAGTGAATTAATAACAATCTTCATGAAATTCAGTGAATTATTTTTGTTATTTTATTTTTATTACTTAATATTACACAACCTGGCTGAAAGTTTCTAAAGTGATGTTAAAACATATGTATTACAGAATGCCAAAATAAATACCAGCATGTCTTGAGGTAAATGATTATACTGAAGCTAAAGTGGAAAGATTCCTAGCCTAGTTCTCCATTTATTAATGCACCATCTACTACCTTTCAAGTTCACTGAGGAAAATGATAATACCCCTGACATTGTCACTGCATTAAGGGTTTCATTCCAATGACTCTAAGTAAATGAATTTTATAGACTTACCCCATCCAAGGCACAGGAAACGTTTCCTTATGAGCCGTGTCCTAATTTTTCCAGTAACAGCCATGTATGACTGCCACGCTTCTGTCAAGACCCAACAGAATGAAGCTAAGAAGAAGAAGTGCAAAAATGCGGTGGTTGTGGTGCAGATGCCCTGCAGGGATCAAAGAGAAGCTCATGCTGAATACTTAGGGACACTCATTTCTCTTTTCATGTCACAGAGCTGTCATATTCTATCATCTTGACCTTTATCCTTAACATCAGCTCTCCCTTTATGGTGCAATTGCCACAAAGAGAGAAAGAAAGAGATGTTGGTTTGGATTAGGCAGAAGACTTTGGACTATTTTCTACAGCACTGAATGTGCAGAACAGGAAGGAAGAACATAAAATAAATCATACAAACAGATTTTTCTCTACATTTTTAGTTTGACCAGGAATTTCCAAAATGCCATAGTGGTGAAAAAACAAATACACTGGTCCTAAAATCTCATAGAGCCAAATAAAGTAAACATGGGTATACAAATGCTCCTAATTGCCAGTTGCATTTGCTTTACTTCCACACAGAAAGATACAAACTCTAAATCTGAATTTTTGGCTCTAGATTAAGCTTAATTTATCTGTTCTTACACACAAATCTGATAGAATGTTAACCTATTAGAATATACTGCCTGAAATCTTTTTAGTCAGGTTTAAGTATCATAACCTTACCAATTACTTTGAATATTGTTTTTTATGGGTGTCAGACATTTGTCATCTGAAAAGTATTTTGAGTGCATGCAGTCAGCTCTCCTTTGTCACTGTAGCCCTTAATTAAACTTGATGTTGTCACTTATATAAACGAGCTTGCCTCTTTCTTGAAATAAATTATGATCTATCCTTCACTGTGTTGCTTGAAATGCCAGTTGCAGGCTATAAAGTAAGTGTGCATTGTACCACTGCATCAAACCCAAACCAGAAATATTAAGAATAAAGTCCTCATCACAATTGAAAGTGTCAAAATCACATCAATTGAACAATTTCACACCCAATATTAACAATGAAATATCACAATTCAGAAGAGTGGATGTGATGATTATTTCTTTATGCAACATGATGTGTCTTAAATGAATATAAGAAAGGACTGGACAAGTTTTGACTAAAATCCCAGTTCATTAAAAATATTGAATCAAGGATGGTAGATATGAAAGTTTGGAAAAGATAATACATATATAACACCAGGCTTGCATTTTAGTTCATTTTATATTCTTTATTAGTTTCAGATTGTGTTGCTTTGAAATTTCTACTGTAAATTTTCTCAGATTCTTACCTTCTTGCATCAAATACATAGTTTCACCTTATATCAACCTCAAAAGTTTCAAAACGTTATGCACTTAAAGACTCAATCATTTCATTTCCTGCTATGATTTTACATATATGACAAACACCTTGCCTCATAATGCTGGGTCAAATAACCTATCTAATTTGGGGCAGGGGAGTAGGCAGTGTTTCTAAATTACTGTATGCAAGATAATTATTATTTATGTTTAAAAAGTGAAATGTAGACTGGAGGAAAACAACAACAACAACAACAAAAAAGAGCAGATCCTGAAAATGCATCAGTCATTTAACCTTACATTTGGTTTATTTTTCACATTCAGTTGTCCCCAGTGTATGTGAATTCATAAAATCTATCCTGTTAAAGCCTGACTGGTAACAGCACTTCCTGTATACAATAAATACTTATTTAAGATGAAAGCTATGCAGCAAAATGCACAGTAAGCATTATAGAAAATACAGAAATGTTCTTTCATTTACTCATTGGCTCATTTGTTTTGACTTTCTAAGTCAACCCCAAATGCAACCCCAATTTGCCTTTCCATCAGTGTTTTTGTTAAAACATGGCATGTGCTGTTGGAACTACAATTTGACAAGAAATGACTTTTCAGGAACAATGTAGAATCTTTTAGGAAGAAGTTGCAGAGTTAAAACACTTCAAAAAATGCAAATATGCTATTTGTCTTATAAATAAGCAAATATGAACAAATCCTGAACTGTTTTGGTGAAATCAATGTTATCACTTATGGATGACTGAGTATAGATTGCAAGTTTTAGCTCATTCTTTATCCACTGTATTGAAAGAAAGATGATGATAATCTGATATAAATGTGGACATGGCTCTGTGGAAGAAAGAAGCGTGATGGAAATGTTAATGATCATGTTGATCACAAAATGAGAAGACAGAAGCAAGTTTTATTGAAAACAATCTGTGTTCTAGCTGGAATATACGACTGCTGATTTTAACTAAATTCTGAATGGCAGATGGGCTTCTAATGAACACTGATGGTAAGTCATGTAACAGCATATTTGTATCGCATACTATCAGAAAGATACAAAACAGCCTCAGAACATCACCTAACTACCACTGCTGGATATGCTGACAGAATCATGTGAAGGCACTGCTTGAAGTGAATTCAGCATCCCTCCATCCTCAGCAAGGGAACCAGCCCTGGCAGCTGGTACACAACCAGGTATAGCCATGGGCTCAGCACTTTTCGTCAGTACTCCCCTGGAATCCTGGCTTTTAAGTAATGCCGTATTCTTATTCTTTGATAAATAAAAAAAGAAACTACAACATGCTATGTCTGGGAAAATAATGTATCTGGGATGTGAAATCACAAACAGAAAAAATGATTCATTTTCACCAAAGGCCATCATTAAATTGGGTATTATCTCTAGCAAGAGTGCCGTAATTTTACAAGTGCCTTATTCTTATTTATTTTTCTCTTTCTCACCAGGCCTTGGACTACTCCCAGGCTCCTCCCTCTCCTTTTCTGTTTTGGCAAAGGATCATCACCTGCCCCCCCCCCCACCCATCTGCACCTGCAGCCCATAATTTACAAAGCCACAGCACGTCAACCAAAAGATATTTGTTCACATCCTCCCCAATTTCTTATTTGCTTTTAATTCTAGTATATTAAAACTCAACAATTTAATTACTTGTGCTGAGAGCCTTTCAACTTGAAACAAAATTAATTTTAACAGCATAATTTATTCTCACTTTCTTCAGCTTCTGAAATGAAGTTGGCTGTTACACTAACCTCTTCTTCCTCCCATAGCTGCTGTTCTCAGCTCCTCAGATTTAATTCTAAGCAGGAGAAAGGAGCTTTTCTGTCCTCAGAAAGCACAATTTCATGAGCTTTAATTGAGCCTTGAGTGTTTAGCTAGATTGAATATATAAGTAAGAGAAATAATCTCTTCTTCATAAACAATGTAATATTAAAAGCAAGGCTCACATCAGGCTTCAAATTATTTCCTTCTTTCATTCTTGTAAGGGAGACACTCAGTTGAAAAATGTGAAAAACAATGGTAATTCCAATCTACTTTTTCTAGAGTTTAATATTTGTAATGTAATAATGATAAGTAATACAGAGAACTGTTATCTATTTCCAGGACCTACAGAAACAGATCATGAGTATATCCTGAAAATCAGCATTTGTCACAATTTCTGGAACCTGTCATGGTTCTATGTTTTTTGTTTTTGTTTTTGTTTTTGTTTTTGGGTTTCAGTATTCCACATCAAAACATCATGTAGTGTACGGGGCATTAAAGTGTCACTGCCCCAATCCCAGCTACCTATCCCTGTACATTACAGCAGTCACGGGATCTGGCCCTTCCGGGTGGGGGGGGCGCTCTCTTGCTGCCTTGCAGTGGGTGCTGGAGGGTGCTTTCCTAGCCGTTCCAAGCTTTTCAGGTTTGAATCGGTCCCGGGAACTCTCTCTCTCTCATCTTGTCTGATTTATTAATCTCAATTGCAATTAAATTGTATCTATTGTGTTATCTTGTATTTCAATATTATAGTAAAATAAGTTTTCCTCCATAGATTGTTGCCGCTGTTCTTTTCCTTCCTTCCTTCCTTCCCATTTTTGTGGGACTGGGGTGGGGGGGGGGGGGGGGAGGGCAGAGGCCTGTAGCCCCTGTCACGGACATAGATTGATCTGGTCAAATCCGTGACAGATTTTTGGCGCCCAACGTGGGGCTCGACTGCTTTTTAACTTTTTGAACGAATCTCTTTTTCTCTCTGCTCTTAGAGAGCTTCGTTAGGGAGCATTATCAGTAGTTCAGGTTTCTGTGCTGGAAAACCTGACCTTGAAAGATTAGGCGTACTGCCAGTGTTCTGGGATATTTGTAAACTTTGAGCACTACTTAGTCTGAGTAGTGCCTTTTTCCTTTTTTTTCCCTCCTCTTGTTAGCTTCAATTCATTAACCCTTTTTTAGCAAGCACCAGCGATGAACCCACTCATTATCGTGGGGGTGCTGGGTAAAGGATTTAAAGCAATGGTGTTAGTCACAACCTACTGGCCAATAATCCATCTCACACTTGTGTGTTTTGGAATTGCATCCGTATATAACTATCTAAGGGCACTGATGGAGACACCTATGTTTTACCTATTTGCAATGTGGTATGATTTGAACTTTGACATCTACATCCCAGAAGGAATGGCTAATTTCTCAAACAACTACATCCCAGAAGGAATGGCTAATTTCACAAACAACTACATCCCAAATGGAATAGCTAATTTTACAAACAACACGATGTTCAGACCAGTCTCCGGGTTTTCTTCTCGGTTTGTCAAACGTTTTTTGAATCCTGAATTAATAGTCATGTTGGTGTGCATGTCATCAATTCTCCTGAATGTATTCTTTATTTGTAATAAGGGGAAGGAGTCTTCTCCAAAACTAGAGAATGATGACTGGCAGGGGATATGGAGAGGTTTAGGAAAGGTCTTAGAAGCATGGGGACCCGCAGTGTCATGGGATTTTACTCTTGAACACCTGTGGGATCCTGAGAAACTAAGCCAGTATTTGAGTCAGGGACTATGCGGCTTACATAAATCTAAGGAGGTACAACTTATTTGGGGTTTGGCTTGTGCTTACCGTGCCCTATATAATACCATTCGGGAGAGAGAGAGTTTCCGAGCTGAGGTTCAAGCCAAAGGGGAAAATCCCCAAGTCAAATCTAATCAATCACAGGAGACACCAGTAACAATACCGGTTGCTCCTGTGGAGGGCAAGAAATGGAAACGAGTGTCTTCGCGTCTTGAACGAAAAAGAGAAGAAGAGGAGGAGGAGGAGGAAGATCCAGGCGAGGGGCCCTCCTCAGAACCACCACCATCGCGAAAGGCAAAAGCAAAAACTAAGAGACATGCAGAAGAGAGTGATGAAGAGGAAGTCTCTATTACTACTCGCCGGCCTCTAAAGATGACTGAAATCCAAGGTTCAAGAAAGGAGTTCACACGGCGCCTGAATGAAAGTATTGTTTCCTGGTTGGTTCGCTGTTGGGACAGTGGGGCCCATAGCTTGTCTCTGGCTGGTAATGAAGCTCTCCAACTGGGTGCCATTGCCAGAGATCCAGCTATTGATAGAGGAATTAGTCGATGTTCGGATGAGGCTGCCTCCCTCTGGGAACGAGTGTTAATAGCCGTGAAGGAAAAGTATCCCTTCAAAAATGGCTTGAAGATTGCAATGAAAAAATGGGATACAGTTGAAAAGGGTACCCAGTATTTGAGGGAAATAGGCGTGGTGGAAATGTTGTATGACCCTGACTTTGTTCCTAACCACCCACAACAAAACCGCGACCCTGAAAGAGTGAGGACAACGCCTGAGATATGGCAGAAAATCGTGACAACAGCACCGGACAAATATGCCGCTACACTAACGTCAGCGTGTGACAGATACCAGGAACAACAGAGAACACCCTTAATTTATGAATTAATTCTTACGCTCCAAAACTACGAACAATTGCTGTCTCCAATTCATTCTGCCGTTGCTGCAATATCAAGAATGACGGAGCAAGTGTCTCAACTGATTAACCGTGACAAACCTGTAGCAGTATCAGAGACGCTGGATGAAGATCAGGATAATCAAATGAGTCTAGTGAAGGAGGTGAAGGAGATGAAGGAGATAATCTGAGCCCACCTAACTAAAGACGATAAACCTTCCTTCTTACGTGCACGATCAAAAATCTCAGCTGTTAGAGGCAGACGCTCTCCGGCTCAAGTAAGGAATAATACACCGCGAATTACCTTATGGTATTACCTACGTGACCATGGAGAAGACATGGGGAAGTGGCACGGTCAACCTACTCCTGTACTACGAGCCCGGGTGAAAGAATTACAAGGCAGATCTACCACCAGTGCAGTTGCTCCAGTTACCACAGGTAATGAATAGAGGGGCCCTGCCCTCAGTCGGGGGGGGAAAGGGATAATAGAGTATATTGGACTGTGTGGATTCGATGGCCTGGCACATCAGAACCACTGAAATATAAGGCCCTGGTGGACACTGGTGCACAGTGCACTCTGATGCCCTCGAGTCATGAAGGGACAGAATCAATCCATATTTCTGGAGTGACCGGGGGCTCTCAAGAATTGACTGTGTTGGAGGCCGAGATAAGCCTCACTGGTAAGGACTGGCAAAAACATCCTATTGTGACGGGCTCAGGGGCTCCATGTATACTAGGTATTGATTATCTCAGAAGGGGGCATTTCAAGGATCCTAAGGGGTATCGATGGGCCTTTGGAATAGCTGCTGTGGACACAGACAACATTAAGCAGCTGTCTGTTTTGCCTGGCCTGTCAGAAGATCCATCTGTTGTGGGGCTGCTGCGAGTAAAAGAGCAACAGGTACCAATTGCTACAAAAGTGGTGCACAGGCGTCAGTACCGCACCAACAGGGATTCTTTGCTCCCCATTCATAAGTTAATTTGTCAACTAGAGAGCCAGGGAGTGATCAGCAAAACTCACTCGCCTTTTAACAGCCCCATATGGCCAGTGCGTAAAGCCAGTGGAGAATGGAGGCTGACGGTGGACTACCGTGGCCTGAATGAAGTCACACCCCCACTGAGTGCTGCTGTGCCGGACATGTTAGAACTCCAGTATGAACTGGAGTCAAAAGCAGCCAAATGGTATGCCACCACTGACATTGCTAATGCCTTCTTTTCCATCCCTTTGGCCAAAGAATGTAAGCCACAGTTTGCTTTCACATGGAGGGGCATTCAGTATACCTGGAACCGTTTGCCCCAGGGGTGGAAACACAGCCCGACCATTTGCCATGGGTTGATTCAAACTGTATTGGAACAGGGCAGCGCTCCTGAGCACCTGCAGTACATTGATGACATCATTGTGTGGGGCGATACAGCACAAGAAGTCTTCACAAAAGGAGAGAGGATGATCCAAATTCTTCTGAGTGCTGGTTTTGCTATTAAGCGAAGCAAAGTGAAAGGACCTGCCCAGGAGATTCAGTTCCTAGGTATAAAGTGGCAAGATGGCCGTCGTCACATTCTGACAGACGTGATCGACAAAATCACTGCTATGTCTCCACCCACTAGCAAAAGAGAGACACAATCTTTTCTGGGTGCAGTGGGCTTTTGGAGAATGCATGTTCCAAACTACAGCCTCATTGTAAGCCCCCTTTATTATGTGACGCGAATGAGAAATGAGTTTACATGGGGCCCTGAGCAGCAGCAGGCTTTTGAACAGATTAAACAGGAGATAGCCCGTGCCGTGGCCCTAGGACCAGTACGAACGGGGCAGGGTATAAAGAACATCCTCTACACTGCTGCTGGAGAGAACGGTCCCACTTGGAGTTTGTGGCAAAGAGCCTCAGGAGAGACCCGAGGCCGACCCCTGGGATTCTGGAGTCGGGCATACAGAGGGTCTGAAGAGCACTACACTCCAACTGAGAAGGAGATCTTAGCCGCTTATGAAGGGGTTCGGGCTGCTTCCGAAGTAGTCGGTACTGAAACACAGCTCCTTCTGGCACCTCGACTGCCAGTGCTGAACTGGATGTTTAAAGGAACGGTTCCCTCCACCCATCATGCTACTGATGCCACTTGGAGTAAGTGGATTGCACTGATTACACAAAGAGCACGGATGGGGAACCTCAGCCGTCCAGGAATCCTAGAAGTCATCATGGACTGGCCTGAAGGTAAAAAGTTTGGAACACCACCAGCAGAAGAAGTATCACGTGCTAAAGAAGCCCCACCATACAATGAACTACCAGAGAATGAAAAGAAATATGCCCTGTTCACAGATGGATCGTGTCGTATTGTGGGAAAGCATCGCAGATGGAAAGCTGCTGTGTGGAGCCCCACACGACAAGTTGCAGAGGCCACTGAAGGGAAAGGCGAATCAAGCCAATTTGCAGAGGTAAAGGCTGTCCAACTGGCCTTAGATGTCGCTGAACGGGAGAGGTGGCCAATGCTCTATCTTTACACTGACTCATGGATGGTAGCAAATGCCTTATGGGGGTGGTTACAGCAGTGGGAGCAAAATAACTGGCAAAGAAGGGGTAAACCTATTTGGGCTGCTGAACTGTGGAAAGACGTTGCTGCCCGAACAAAGACTATGGTTGTAAAGGTGCGCCATGTAGATGCTCATGTGCCCAAGAGTCGGGCTACTGAAGAACAGCAAAATAACCATCAGGTAGACCGAGCTGCCAGAATTGAGGTGGCTCAAATAGACCTGGACTGGCAGAACAAGGGTGAATTATTTCTGGCTCGGTGGGCCCATGAGACCTCAGGTCATCAAGGGAGAGATGCAACATACAAATGGGCTAGAGACCGAGGGGTGGACTTAACTATGGATGCCATTGCACAGGTTATTCATAACTGTGAAACATGTGCCATCATCAAACAAGCCAAGAGGATGAAACCTCTGTGGGAGGAAGGGCGATGGCAAAAGTACAAATATGGGGAGGCATGGCAGGTTGATTATATCACCTTGCCACGATCTCGCAATGGTAAGCATTATGTGCTTACTATGGTGGAGGCAACCACTGGGTGGCTTGAAACATATGCAGTACCCCATGCTACCGCCCGAAACACCATACTGGGTCTCGAGAAACAAGTCCTGTGGCGACATGGCACCCCAGAAAGGATTGAGTCAGATAATGGGACTCATTTCAAAAATTCTCTTGTAAATACTTGGGCCAAAGATCATGGCATCGAGTGGATTTACCATATTCCCTATCATGCACCAGCCTCTGGTAAAATTGAACGATACAATGGATTGTTAAAAACGATGCTAAAAGCACTGGGTGGCGGAACATTTAAGCACTGGGAGAAGCATTTGGCAGAAGCCACCTGGTTAGTCAATACCAGAGGATCTATTAATCGTGATGGTCCTAATCAATCCAGTTCCCTACATACTGTAGAGGGAGATAAAGTCCCTGTTGTACATGTAAAGAACATGTTAGGAAAGGCAGTTTGGGTTCTTCCAGCTTCTGGAAAGGGCAAACCTCTCCGTGGTACAGTTTTTGCCCAGGGACCAGGATCCACTTGGTGGGTAATGCAGAAGAGTGGGGATGTCCAGTGTGTACCACAAGGAAACTTGATGCCGGGGGAGTGCAGTTACTAATTCTATGTATATGTATATAGCCATGTGTGCATTTTAATCATTTTTTGTTTGTTTGTATATATGTATATATATTTTAAGCATGATGTAACGATGTAGAATAAGGGGTGGAATGTCATGGTTCTATGTTTTTTGTTTTTGTTTTTGGGTTTCAGTATTCCACATCAAAACATCATGTAGTGTACGGGGCATTAAAGTGTCACTGCCCCAATTCCAAGTACCTATCCCTGTACATTACAGCAGTCACGGGATCTGGCCCTTCCGGGTGGGGGGGGCGCTCTCTTGCTGCCTTGCAGTGGGTGCTGGAGGGTGCTTTCCTAGCCGTTCCAAGCTTTTCAGGTTTGAATCGGTCCCGGGAACTCTCTCTCTCTCATCTTGTCTGATTTATTAATCTCAATTGCAATTAAATTGTATCTATTGTGTTATCTTGTATTTCAATATTATAGTAAAATAAGTTTTCCTCCATAGATTGTTGCCGCTGTTCTTTTCCTTCCTTCCTTCCTTCCCATTTTTGTGGGACTGGGGTGGGGGGGGGGGGGGGAGGGCAGAGGCCTGTCGCCCCTGTCACGGACATAGATTGATCTGGTCAAATCCGTGACAGATTTTTTATTTTATTTTATTTTAAATAAAAGAGCATATCTTCCACACAAAGACAAAGAGGTTTACCTGATTTTTCGTCTTACCCTGAAACCAGTCCTTTTTTCTACAACAAACTAGTTGCCGGTCTCTGCATTCTAATAAATATCATAAAAACCAAAACAACTGGAAAATAAATGCAAAGAATGCAATCTATATTCTTGATAACAAAATGAGTAGGGCTAAAATCCACTCAACTGGAATTTGTTGTAAAAAGATTCAGGAATTAGTATAAACTCATGAAAATAATTAAATTTCATGGAGATTAAAAATTTAGCACTAAAGAGATAAAAGGGTGCTAATTTTATTCTTATGAAATCTGACCACAGACTGAATACACAAACAAGAAACACTTCAAGAACACAATGAAGAAATAGTGAAACAAAGAATAATGAAAACAAAGACAATGCAAAGAACAGAAACAGAACTTCTTGCTAAAGCTGGCATTCAGCGATTGGTTTTTGTGACCCTCAAGTCCTTAAACAGGCATAGAACAATTTATCTTTTCTATGTTCATGCTAAATGAATCAATCTACAAAGGAAAATACTATATAGTTCTCTATTTATTTGCCTTCTTTACTGACTTTTTAAAAATGACTTGATGTATGGGAACTGCTGAGTCACAGCCTGAACCTCTGATTGATCACCTGAGGTGAGCCATGAGTCAGCCAGAGGAGCACAGATGAAGGCAATTCACCTGTGCTGCCGGAAAGGGTGGAGCCAGGCTCCACTTGTCCTAGACCTATTTAAGAGCTGGCTACCGGGGGGGGAAGATCTCTTCTGGAGGTTGCCTCTACAGGTGTTTTGTGGGTGAGCCCAGCATAAGGGTAAGCCTTCCATTTATTCTCTTTTTTTTATCATAGCCTACTTTACCTAACTCTCTTGTTTATTTTGTGATTATAGCGTCTTAATATCCATTGATTATACACTTGAACAACAGAATGTCTTTGTCTCAGGAATGGAAATCACTGTCACACTACAGGAATAGCACATACTGTTCAGTTAACATTAAATTCTAGAGTAAAGTACCACAAAGTGCTAGATGAGCTTTCAGAAACTGAGACAAACAAGCAGGGACTTTCATTGTAAGATAGTGCTTTAGGAAGAGGGAAGGTATTTCAATGGTAAATGTGGCAAGTATGGCTGTCTCTTCAGTTTCAAAATTGTTAATTTCCTAAACGCTTGAGAAATTATAGCTGTAGACTTTCAGGTTTCCCTTTCAGATTAATCCTTTCCAGGATTATTATTAATACTGGCACCACAAAACTTTGAGGGTAATATTTAAATTTTAAAAAATTGCATGTTCTTTTCTTTTTCTGTGCTAGCATACTTATAATATCTCTTATTCAAGCAAGGAAAACAGGAAATCTGAAACGCATACTGGAAATATCAATCTAAAGAGTTTGTTCTAAAATTATTGAATCATCTAAAATGGAAAAGACCTTCAAGATCATCAAGCCCAACCATTAATCAGACTTACTGAGTCCCCTCCCTAAGCCATGTACCTTGGTGTCACATCCACCCATTGAATATCTCTAGGGATGAGGACTGTATCACTTTCCTGGGCAGCCCATTCCAATGTTTGAATACCTTATCTGTGAAATAATATTATTCATACTCTTAACTCAACAGTTGAAAAGCTACTGTAATTAACTTATATACAAACTTTTTGATATTCTAAAATTCTCCTCCACTGTTCTTAATAGCCAATGGTTCAAGTGGTTTAACTTCACTACTTTATGTTCTGATACCTTTACATGATAACCTAAAATAATTAGCATTAGACTTCATGAGCATTTATGTGAGAGATTTGCATGGCTAATTATTGTACTGCAAGATTTTGCATGGTACAAGATAATGTGAATGGTAACCTTTACTTGGAATTTTGGAGCAATTTAGTTTTTTAGTACAACAGCTGTAGTTTATGAATATTTACGCATTCACCTCCATACACGTTATAACGGATAATCGAGGACAATCAATTTTTCTTCTTCTACTCAACCACATTTTTTTCACAACAAATAAGATGACTTTCTAGGTTCAGAGATAATTAGCTTCAAAATGACCCAGTTTCTGTAATTCCTTTACTTTAATTTATGGCTACGGCCTCACAAAGAACATCTTTATCAACAGCATCAAAATTCCACAGGTAGATACATTCAGTAATGAGTTTTCATTACTTTTTTTTTTTGGTATTTTGTATGAATTATCACAAATGTTAAAATTGGGACTACTACATGTGCAGCACAATCTGTTCAGCTGTTTTGGTTTAAGGTTCATTTTTCTGCCACATCTGGTTTTCTGTTCTGGATTGAAAACAGTGAGGAATGCTGGAATGCTGCCCTGCAGGGGTCAATGCTGCGGCCAATACTCTTCAGTGGGGTCAAGTGCATCCTTAGCAAGTTTCCTGATGACACCAAGCTGTGAGGTGAGGTTGGCATACCAGAGAGACAGTATACTATCCAGAGGGGCCTAGACCTGGCCCAAGTGTACCTATTGAGTTCAACAGATCCAAATACAAGATCTTGCACCTGGGTTAAGACAACTCTCACAACAAATACAAGCTGGGGGATGAAAGGATTGAAAGCAGTTCTGCCAAAAATGACCTCGGGTACTGGTGTATGGCAAGCTGAACATAAGCCAGCAATGTGTGTCTTTGCAGCCCAGAGAGCCAACTGCATCCTGGGCTGCATCAAAAGAAGTATGGCCAGCAGGTTGAAAGAGGGGATCGTGCCCCTCTGCTCTGTGCTGGTGAGGCTTCACCTGGAGATGAAGCTTACTTCAATGCTTACTTCAAAAGTAGCTTTGAAATATACCCCTCATGAGGGAAGCAGTCACAATCTTTATTAGCTGATGACAAAGGAGATCAGACAGAATGTCTCTTATTTTTCACCAAGTACGGACTCCAGCAACGCAGGTGCTGTTTGTACCTGATTTAGAAATAGCATGCAGTCACTCCTACCCCTCATATCAGTAACCTCTGCATTTGAACCCAAATTCCTCTGCTGGTCACTATTCTTTTCCAGACCTTAAAATGCACATAGTACAAAATCATTCCATTAATCAGGTGTAAAGGGATATTCTACTATTTTTGGCATAGAAGTGTGTTTGTAAAAGTTCATTTTTTTGTACCTGAAAATCTTCCTTGCACTGTCTTATGTCAAAACCTGTCTGCTCTAGTAAAAACAACAGCATCCTTTATGTGCTGGAATGTGAGCATGTGATCCATGCCAATTAATTTAGTGTATTCCTTGCCACAGTTTTGACATGAGCCAAAAGGTGCTCTCTCAAGCCAGGCTCAACCACAGATTGAATGAGAGCCTGGGCTAGGTTCTCTGCCCTCTGGTCAATCAGCAGGCAGCTTATCTCCTGCCTTGGAGAGCTGAGTTGTGTGCCTGCATGCCGTCTTGTGCCAGTTTGTCTCAGGGCTATAAAAACATTTGTGGCCAATTGTAGTTACTGGCTTGGACACAGGCAAGAAGTGCGGTTGGATAATTCATAACACGTTAAGCTATTGCTACCATATGAGACAATAAAATCCATTCTATATTGTTTACAATTCTCTAGAGGTTGTCACTGCAGTATGTAGGTTTAAAGTATGTTAGCTCAGAATTGCTTTCTTCATGGCATGCTTACTGTAAATTGAAAGCCAGTTGGATGAGAGTTCTCATACACTCACACTCATTTTAGTCATTCTCCCAGTCTGAATTGTTATTGCTAGGTTATACGCAACCAAATGAACTCGGCACAAGCAATATCATAGAACAGGTTAGAGACTAATTTAATTTCTTTGACTGCAAGGCCTGGTAAGCCTGGTAAGGGAATCTTCTTCCCTTTTTGCCTTGGTGCTGTGAATATGCATATTTTTCTGGACTGTCCGAGAGGGAATGAATAAAAAGGATTCTCTAATTGTTTCCAGGGCTAATTCAAAAGTTAGTACAAAGACTCCCCTTAATTTATTTTGGGCACTACACCAGAAGAATAAGGATGGTAAATATATGAATAGAAGATTATAGTCTCATTCTGTATCTTGAGTATTTTAAATGCTTACAAAAGTATTGGATGAATAATTTTTCTAGTAAGTGAATATAGTCAATTTCACCTCATGCATTGCTTCTGCTGGCTTTGGTGTTAAACATTTTAACAATGGTAAATGCCAACCATAGGCACAAAATAACAGTATTGTAACAATGTATGTCCTTACATGAATATGTTGTGAAGTTTATGGAGCAGGTTTTCAGATAAGACAAAAAAAAAAGTCCTTTATGCCTTTAATTTAAAAATCAAGTATAAGGCCATGATATTCAGAAAAATTAGTAAAAACAGCATTGTGAGGTTCTGCATTTATCTCATCTGAAATATTTCTTATTTTAAAGTGGATTTCTCATTTTAAAAAGCATAGATTTGTGAATAAAGCATAATTAGTTTTTTGAATTAATGGGCAAATAAAATCAACCTCTTCTTTGAAGAACAGATGAAGTTCTTATGTTCTTGCTTATAATGGAGGGATGTACAACTAGCTGTGACTCAAAAGAAAACAAGGAATGCACACTAGCAGAATGGTTGTAGTGTTCTGTCAGAAAGAATTCTACTTACTTGGAAAATATGCAAATTAAGGTGGGGATTATAGAAAAATAATAAATAGGCTTCGCTGATGTTATTTACTCTTTGCTTTTCAGTACAGCAATTTTTCAGAAAGTGTTTTTAGACTCTAAAAATTTCATACAGTTTAAAATATGGAATGTGCAGTGTGCTCTCATAAATGAAGACAGTTGCTCTTGGCAGGTTTGAAAAGATATAACAGGCAACTGTGTAAACACTGAAGCAAAAGCTGTTTGGAATATTTAGATGCATTAGCATAAGAATGGCTATACATGTTTGGAGAAGAATGGAGGATACAAGAGCCAACAGTCAATTAGAGTGATGAGCAACTCACGCCAAGCATTCCAAAGGTCCTGAGTCTTCCTAAGTTTAATTTATTTAAAAGTTCACTGTGGGCACTGTGCGAGTAGCCAGGGGCAATGAGCCAGGATTGATAATGAAGGGGTGGCTGAGCTAAGCATAAGGGTTACTCATGAGTCAGCAACGACTGGAGCTTAAAGAAAAGAGTAGTTTATAGTTCAGTTGTGAGGGAGGTCCCTATGCAGTTCACAGAAAAGGAGGATAAAGTGTCTGGGCACTGACAAAGGCAGGGAATCAAAGGTGCTTTGTTGAAGAGATGATGTAACATAAGAGTTAACAATAGCGACTGATAGATTTGCGACAAAAGAGTCTGGTATTTGAGACTTCAGTTTCCTATTGGAGGATTCAAGCGCACGCAGTGCAAATTGATGTCCTGATGGAAAAATTTCTAGGCCAAGATCCAGATGGGTAGATGGAGAATAGTGATTTGTGTTGCTTCTCAATGATATATTGTTAAAGACCTTGTCAACAAATTATTCTTATAGAAAAATATGATCAGCACTCTATCACAATCTCTACTTTCAGCTTAAATTAGATCATGTTTGTTCAATTTTCAATTTTGACCTAATTTGCTAACAATTAAAGTGATGTAATTTTAGGGGGTTTCCACAGCAATCAAAATGATGACAAAAAAGAGAAGTTCAACAACAATGCCTGCAGTTGACTTTCACTTAGTCTGACTGTGATAATCATAACCCTGCCATACAAAAACAGTCCATCTTCTCATCTGGGATACTGACATCAGCAAATATTCCTTCTCTCCATTGCTGTAAGAGTTCCATCTAATTCCACTGTTAATTGAAACTATTGAAGCAATAGCAGCTTTGTAATTATATTATCATACATAACATACCTTTACTCTTATGTTTATTTTTTAATCACAGCTAAATATATACATCCTAAAAAGTATTTATTTAAGAAGAATGATGACAGAAAGATGATTTTGCTTATATGGGTATCCCTAGTTTCAAGCATGCATATTTCTATCTCTGTCTGACCTTCAGTTTTCGTCACTGCATACCATGGCTACTGAGATGTTGAGTAATTAGATAATTGATTGCAGTTGGGGAAAAAAAGCAATAGTATCCACAATCAAAGAAACAAGGAGGTTGTGACCATGTGTACATGAAAGACTGAAGAAGAATAAGAACAATATGTTAAAAAGTCAGTTCACCACTTCATAGCTTCCATTCATTACTTCCATAGTAAGATAAAATGTCATTTTAATATTTTTTTTTTTGAGACCTCTTGTGCTGCTTGTATTTTTGTACTGTCTTGCAGCAAGGAGAAAATTGTGTCAGGTATTACACTCAGCTCTATTTATCTGCTATGCTAAACCAGATGGATAAAAAGTCTGTAGTATCAATGAAACGAACAACCAAAAGCTGAAATAACGTGGAATCTTTCACAATGATTTATTTAGTGTAATTGCAAAACTTGTAATTACTAGAGGGACACTGTAACAACCTGTGTATTTTAAAGGTGTAAAGAATGAAAAGAGAGACAAGAGGAAGCAGGAGGAATACAAACAGTAATAGCTCTTCTATCATAATATTTCAAGCCAAATTTCTGAATTAAAGAGACCAGAAACATCTTTATACTGGCCTTGGCTTTCTTGCCTGTATTCATATCTACTCCTTTCACCTTAGTTCAACTCATAGGGAGTCTCTTGATGGATAGAGAGAGGTTTCCAAATGAAGAAGGAAATATTTTTGGAGAATCTTTGGACAGCAGGCACAGAGACTTCAGCAAGATAAACTACATAAATAACTATTACCTAACAACATGACAGCCTTCTGCAGGTGGGCTTCAGATAATGCTTTCAAAGCAATTTGAAGGGCTTCCCCTTAAGATAGCTACAGCAGAAAAAGAACGACAGTGTCTCAGAGCTGGCTGTTTCAGGGAGACAAATCAGAAAGGCTCCATGATCAGCTTGAAGAAGGTCATATAATCTTCTGAGCTCTGGATGTATAAGCAGCAACAAAAGGAAGCACAATGCATACAAAACTTCCACTATGGAAACTCATTCATAATGTACAGTGTAAACATATATAATTCATACCAAAAAAGCTGATCTGAAATTCCAGTGCTTACTTGAATTATTTAATCTTCAGTTCCACTCACAACAGAAGTGTCCGTTTGCACATAGAAATGAGAGAGTTAAACTTAATAAGAAGGTAATTTGTATTCCCTAATGGAGAGTATGAGGTCACTGTGTGAATGAACATTTATCAAAGAGAAGATGAACTTAAATAAAACTACATCTTTATTGCCTCAAGGTTAGTGTTTTGAATTATATCTGTTCTGTGTATGACTTAGGCTGCAATCTCCTTGAAAGAGGAGCACCCAGTGCTCTCTTAGTGTTGGTACAGAAGAGCACTCCAGGATACCTGATAGACATGATTGCTAATCACATAATTGTTCGGGGTGTTGCCTTGACAGAAACTTAATCCTAATAATGTTTTCCCCCAAAAAGGTTTGATATAGCTTTGGATAAGTACAGCAGTGAAAACCTGGTAAGAAAAGGCAAAATGCATTTCTTGAAGGCTTGTTTTATATATGACTCATAGGGCAAACAGAAACCCTCAGTTTACAAAACTGCAAATTTATCTTCACCCCACATATCAGGTCTGTTTACCAAAATCTGTTGCTGCTTAATAAATTACTCATGTGTTTCAGACTGCCTCTCGTCATCGATTTTAGCTCTAGTTACCTTTGAGTGTTCTGCTATTTCCTGGTTTGTTCCTTCATTAATATTGCCTTCTCAATCCATGGTAGGCACAGTTTCTAAAGATAAATTGTTTTCAACCCTTGAAGGTGGTAACACTGTGACAGCTTTATGGTAAGTGCTCATTCCTAATTATTTTAGAACTACAGTTGAATCAACTTAAGCCGATAAGGCAGATATTTTGTGGACTTATTTTTTCCCCCTCTTCTCCTTTTCCTGTACCTATTTTTAGCCATTAAACAAAGTTAATAAGCATATTTGTGATTATTTATTGTACATTAAGTTGGCTAACTGTAAGACAGCTTCCTTTCTCTGCATGGCACAGAAGCACTGGTTGACTTGAGCTCGTAGATCTTTTTTTAAAAAAAATCTCTTGTGAGAACACTCATTTTAATTACTCAATTGATCTCAATAAACTATCACCATATATGTTTCAAAACCTCCTTTTCCACTTTCTTATTTTAAATTAAAAATCATCTAATATTTTTTCTCAGTCAAAGATATTACAGAGGTTATAATATTTACAAGAGAATTGCTGGCTTAAAAATATGTGAATTTTGAATAAGCTGAAATGCTGACAACTTCTTTGTGTCACAGAACTCTGTTTTTCTTGAAAAAACAGACAACAGGATGCAGCAGATCGTCTGCAGTTTTGGGTCTGAGCATTGGATACATGTGGATCAGTTTTATCTGTGGTCTTTTTTTAAAAAAAATTACTGCTAGTTATTGGGAAAGGTTGCACGAAGTTGTGATCAGGACACAGTGTGATTTAGAGTAAAATTGCAAGTCATAGACCTAGGATTACTTTATGTCTTCAAAACACTATAAAATTGCAACTTGGGACTCAATGTTATAGAATTTTAAGATAGCCAAAGGAATACATGAGTTTAAAATCAGTAAGAGAATAGGCTAACTGCTGAGTGCTTTGGATGCAGTATTGGCTTCAAAAACCTTTAAAATGCTGACTGCAAAAAGATAGGGAGGCATATTGGGGAAAGGATCATTCATTCCCTTCTCTTCCATGCTTCCCTACCTGTCTGCTTAATGTAGACACCACAGCAAATAAGACAGATCGTTGAGCTGATACAGTACTGCTGTTCTTATGATCTAAAGCTGGCAGGTAACAAAATTACATCAGATAATTTTAAAAATCAGGTCAAATCATGAGGGATAACAGTTCTGTCTGTGTAAAGAAAATCCCTTTCATCTACGTAGTCATGAAGAACAGACAATACTCTCTTGCTCTATTTAAACAAAGGTTCAAGATCTTCGATACAACTTTTGTGCACATCACCCAAGCCAGCACCAATTTCTTTCACTTCCCAGGAATATCATCCTCTCTCCTTTATAGCCATCATCCTTCAGTCTTATCTTTTGTATTTTTTTCCTTCATGAAAGAAGCTATATTTCAGATTATTGCTCTAGATGAAATACTTTGATTTAATATAAATGAGCAGCATTTTATAAAACCAAATTTTCTCTGCCCTTATACTGATTTCTCTGTGAATTTAATGGCTTTTCGAGACAGACAGTTTCACAGTTCTCAAGGTGTAGTCCTATTTCCTGCTTGGTTTTGTGCATTTTTCATATAGAAACAGAAGGGAGATGCAGACACATAATGAAACAGAAATGCCTTTCAAATATGGTGAGCTTAGGTATAAAGTGTGGTATCAGTGGTACTGTTAAGGTACTGAAAATCTTTATATCTGATACTAGATTGAGTGAAACTACTAGCTGGCTTGCTGACCTTGCATGCTATTTTTTTTTTCCCCTCCCATCTGTACTTGCTTCCCCCAGCTATAAGCAGTGGTGATGACACGCACCATTCATTAAACATTCAGACACAAAGATGAAAACCATATTTTTACAAATAAAAATTGGAGTAAGTGAATTTTAAGTTGAATGCATCTTTCTGGTTTTAAACAACTTTTTCTCAAAGAAATGCAAAGAAACATAGCAGAAAATCTTTGAACCATCTGTCAAAAGGAAAGGCCAAACATAAAGCAAACAACTACCTACTCTCTTGAGCTCAACAGGTGTTTGTATGTGGATGTGAAGTTTTATCTTCTTATCAATATCTGTCACTCAACAGAATAATGTGAGAATGGCAGAGATGGAGAGATTAAAAAATAACAAAACATAAATAGGCTAAAAAGTGTTGCCATAGAGACCAATTCAGATGTTATAAAAATAGTTTTGTATTGTTGGTATCATTATTTTCTTGTTCAGTATTCTACCTGACTAGAGCAGACAGGCTCAACAAGATCCTCAGAGTCATCCAAAACAAAGTAGCATGTCTAGAGAGGATCTCAAAAGGTGCTTTGAATCTATGGTTACCTGCAAATTTGTATTACTAGATTCAAAAAGCTTAGTAACAAAACTCTTGGCTTCCAAGAGCTAAGACTTTTGGCACTTTGCAGCTGTTTCAATTTGTAGCAGTTTCCTGGCAATTACAGAAAATACCTTCTTACAAAATTGAAAAGAAAAATGTCCCTTTAAAATTACTGAAGTTGTTTCAGTGGTGTTTTGAGATCATTCTTGTTTTGTGTATGGCTTTCATGTGTGTATCTGTGTGTGTGTGTGAGTTAATGAATTCAGAGTTTTTTTGGTTTTTGCTTTTTGTTTTTAACAATGGGAATTTGACAAATTGATAAATAGGACATTATTTAGGATTAGTTTTAACTGTAATATTGAGTTTTCCAATTAATTTTGATATGAGAATCATTGCCCAGTCATTGCTGTATGTGCTAGAAACATTTCTTAGAAACCTACTTTCATAAATGATTTTCTATTTATTTATTTAATACAACAAAGAATTTTTAGGAAAGGTTTTCAGTCAATGAAGTAGATCTCCTCAGAAAAGCATTTTTTGTTACAAGTAAAAAAGGTAGTAACATAAATAAAAGAAAAGAAAATCCAAAAATTATTCCTGCTTTCCATACTTCCAATGTCTTAAACCTATTAAGCAAGATTGTGTGAGCCTTGTGTTTGCTTAGCTTATCCTAGCAGTTGGACCAGTTCACTTTGTTCTAATCCTATTTCTCTAGTCCCTGGTTTAAAAACTGCTAAGACGAGTGTACTTACAGATTAGTTACTCCAGAGATGAGGGATTTGAGGTATGTATTTTATTGCATTAGGAAAGTGATTAGAATTAGTTGAATTCTATCTGCCAAAAAAGGGTGATACATTTTAATGAAAAAATCTGCTTAGTGTGACTGAAACTGAATGGGCGAGTTTTTTGCTTTTTGTGGCTTTTTGTACTGGCAAGGAAGTTGTTCACCACAGGAAATTCTAAGTCCATGGTACTGACAGACATTTCATCCTCTTCTCCTGTAGTGCTGTGGTTTGGTGAGGTTAGCTTTGCAAGCCTCCTAGAACCCTTACCACTGGGCTTGTGTTGGAGCTTCCATTTCTTGCAGATGGTTTTGAGGGCACAGCTCACCCCAACCAGCAGGTTTTTTGTTCATTATTTCTAGGCAACAGGTGTGTTTTGATTGATATTTCTGGTGTGATATTTCTGGGAGCAGTCTGTTTGACCACAAGGAAATGAGCTCAAGAGAACAGCTCCAGATCCCTGCAGTAATGAATTCCAGTTCACAAATGGCTGTGAGATAAAAGCCATTGTGAGGACCTTGCTTCATTTGGAGACTTCAGCAGTGTCAGTGGCTGGTAGTACAGTGGGGAATATCAGGCAAGTATTCCGATGCATGCCACAGGTGACGCTGCTGAAGATCTTATGTGCTAATTCCCAGAGTGAAAAGGAAAGAAAATGATAGAACAAAATATAAAGGACTTGTCATATCTAACATGTTTTCTGCCTAGGCCATTAACACGACAAGGCCAAGCTTATTGGAAGGTCCCAGGAACATGAGGGAAAAAATAAAGCTTTTAACTGCTGCAGTTCATAGTCTTACTGAACCCTGAAATATAGTGTTAAAAGAAGAGACTAATAAAAGACAAGATAGCTTCTAGCATCAGATACACTTGTTTGCCAGAACACTAGCAGGATTTCACTGTAGGAAAAGTAAGAAAAGTCGCACAAAGCCTTAAAAAATGGCAACATGGTTTACATTTTAACAGCATAAGAAGGGTTTTTATCAGGCAATATTGAGAAAAGAGAAAGCCACAACTGTGAAAGAGCTAAATGAAATCCAAAAGGGAAGATGCATGTTTGTGAGGACAAGCAGAAAAGAGCATGTGCTTTCTTTAGCACACTGGGCATTAATTTGAATGCCATTGTCCAAAGCATTATCACAGTCAGATGTCAGAGCAGGTTCCTGGCAAATCCACCTAACTAAATAATCTGTTTCATTGTACACCTATGTCAAAGCCCCTGTCAGAAAGGCATGCATCTGATGGATGCTGCCCGTGGATTTTCTCCACCTGAGCATCTCCAAAGCAGTCATTCAGCTTGACAAATTGCTGGTATCTTTCCAGTCTTCTAAAAGAGAACTGGTCATGGCTCAGGCAGCTTTATCTGGATGTATAAACATCCTAATCTTTGATCAGGATGTGTATCTTTACAGCAGAGAAAATAATGAGTATAGTAGATGAATACATGCACTTTTCAGGCTCAGTAAGCTGACATCTCTCTGAATGAGATATAAATTGGAAAATTCATGAGCACAACATTAGTATACAGGAAATTTAACCACTTTAAGGCAAAACTCTTCTACCTAGGATGTTTCTATTGTAAGGTGTTACCTGACTAAGGCAAATATATGGAGAATTTTTTTATGAAGTATTTTTATTTCTTACATTCGTGGAGCTACTCTTAGAAATGTAAAGGGGAAAAAAATAAAACAACAACTGTAAGAATCTTTGTTAAATCTCATAGAGTCACTGAAAAGCAACATTGGTGGGTTCACCTTCTTCATGGTCAGTGTGCTGTAGACAAAAACTGAACAGCTGGAAGAAAACCAGGCACCACAGGAAAAAACTGACAGTCTCAAGGGGAAAAGGAGACTTTAGCGATCAGTTTATTTCCCTAGTATTTTAACATAGGAGGAGCCATCCATAGTCAGAGTTATTGCTTGATTAGATTAGATACAATATTAGAGTTCAAGATTTTGTATTTTTTTTTTCTTTTTTTCAGCTCTCTACATACAAGCAAAAGCACTCATGGCAGAGACAACAATTCACTGCTTAAATGAAACAGCTACCAGCAAAGAATAAAAGGCTTTACAGAAAGACTTCAGTTCTACGTTGACCTCGTCCTGGCAACAATCCCAGCATCTGACAGTTAATTTCAACAAATTAGAGACAAATAACTAATGGAATAGACTTGCCAAAAACCTACCTAACTTTGCCAAAAAAGAGAGATATCAGTGATGTCAGCATCTAAAAACACTATTATTGCACTGGATAGATTGAATGGACAACACAACTGATGGCCAAATTTTGAAGAGACAGCATGTCAAATTCCTGCTGTACTGGGCAGAGATCTACTCTAAAAGTAACACTGGGATACAAGAAAAGGCAATGAAGCTACTACACCTGTGTGCTAGCTTGCTTTGATTAAGCAAGTTCTGCTAGAGTTCAGAAACAGTGAGGTGAATAAAGTGAGAAATCTTATCAAATTAAAAAAAAAACATATCAGCAACAACAAAAAATCAAAAAACAATTCTCCAGATTCTAGAAGACTCTTTGACAAGTCTTGCAAAGCTACAGCCTTTTTAGTATACCTATTTTAGGCTTCACAACATTACTTTTTCATAAGAAAAACATGATGACATTTCCTGTAGCAGTGTCTTGTCTAGGTACTATTGGATTGGTTACAGTTTCAAGACAATCACACCATATTAAGAAAAAAACAAACAAACAAGACAATATTTTCAAAATGCAAGCTATGTCTATACCAGCAAGCTAAGCAGGACCAGGTTATAGGCTCAAGCACCTGGCAGGTAATGATGAACTGTCAGCTGGTGCTGCTGAACAACCACCATACCCCCTGTCATGGTCTGTGCCAGACCACAACCCCTGCACATTAGCTGGCACACATCTTTGAATAGCACAGGCCAGCAGGCAGCATGGATGCAGCCTGCCTCTTGTTGAAAGACAAGGGTCTGTATGGATAGTCTGCATGGATAAGCTGTGCAGCATCAGTTGTCCCTAGGCCCATAAAACATTTCCTGGCCTGTTTAATGCACTATAGATTGATAGATTAATATTGACAAAAATATGGAGTTTCTAAAATCCTCGTAACAAAACACGGATCTCATTTCGTCTCTCTGAAAACATTGACTCATGCTTCCCTAATTGCCTCAAAGCCTAACTCAAAAGCCAAAAATTGTTAAAAGATTTCTATCATATGTTTGCTCATGCATGCCTGGCTTTAACCCATGCAATATCACTGCTGGCCCCTACTGTCCCCTATCACATCTGTGCAATGGGAAAACCAGTGCTTCTCTCCATTATTGGAAGCACTACGAAGACCGCTACAAAGTGGTGGAGGAGAAGCTCCCAGATACTAAATTATGACACATGCACCTTTGACTGAGTCTGAGGATCATATGGACTTCTAAGACAAAATTTTACAAAGTCTAAAATAAATACATTTCTTAATCTTCACCTTTATCTTAATAGAAAACATTATACAAACAGCTTGCTTTGTCCACTTTCAGAGAAAAGTTTTAATGAAAAAATCTATGTATTAAATTATGTAAATATAATATATAGGCTTTATATTAAAACAATCCAATTCTTTTTCCTTTTTACAGGTTCAGCAATGTTTACATTTCTACTTATCCCATTGCCTTGACTTTGCTTTATCTGTGCATGTTTCAACTAAAGCTGGGAACTTTTCATACATTTTAGTACTTGAACCTCCCCAGCCCTCATGCCCTTAGTACTTATCCATCCACCTGACGAAAAATGGTGTCTTTGATAATTATTTTTTTTTTATGCTAATCTACAATGAGTGCAGAGTGAAAGCAAACACTATCATTCTGTGTTTAGTGGGACTTAAACCCCTTTTGGTACAGGAATAAATGATTACACGGAACATTTGACAGTAAAGAATCAAGCCCTTGATTTAATGCTTCCAAATAACTCTATGTCAAATTATTCTCAGTGTAGAACATTCAAGTAAAATGCTTTCTGTTTCCATACTGTCTTTGGCAGATCCTCATAGTTAAAAAAAACTCCCCCTCCTCACCACCACATAATTGTGTGAGATCAGTCTGAATCCCTGCAGTTTATTACTCTTCATAACTGCTAATATTATATAAAACATATTAAAGTACTAGTGCAGAAGCAATTAAGTAGGGATACTATGCCAAAGTGCTTTGACCTTTCCTACTAAAATATCAGGGATCAATTATTCTCTTTATTCATTGTAGACAGAAATAAAAAGCATATATGAAAGCAGAAAAAAAAAAAGTGAACTAATTGGAAAAAGCTTTTGGCAATACAACAAATTCCATGGGCAATTACAAAAGCATCAATATTGAAAAATAGACATTGTTCCTGCAGGAATGATTCAGGAATAATAAAGTAATTCCAGGTGTAACGTGATAGATGATGTCATACATGATGTAAAATCAAAGAAAGTTTTAATAAGCTGTTGTACTTCAAAACATTAACTTCTATACTACCATCCTCATTTGAAAGCTATTCATAGAATCAAAGAATCATAGAACAGTTTGGGTTGGAAGGGACTTTAAGATCATCTAGTTCCAAACCCCTGCTATAGGCAGGGACATCTCCCACTAGACCAAGTTGCTCAAAGCTGCATCCAGCCTGGCCTTGAATGTTTCCAGTCAGGGGACATTCACAGCCTTACTGGGCAACCTGTTCCAGTGCCTCACCACCCTCACAGTTAAGAGTTTCTTCTTAATATTCATTGTATGTGAATTGTTTGATCTACTAGAGCAGTACTCTCATAAAAAAGCAAGGAAGTGAGCAAGTCAAAGTGAAAATAAGATGAAAATAAGAAGCCCAACCCAGAATCTGTAGGCTGATCTTCTCATTGATACCTCTCTGTATGTCTTAGATGCCTAAGCACCACTAATAATTTGGTGATGTGACTTCTGAAAATTTGACAAGCCCCACTACACGTGAATTTAAGTTCTTTCTGGAGAATGTGTGTATGTGTGTGGGTGCTATTTTTGATTTTGCCACAACCTGTTTCTCCAAACTGGTGGATGGATCACAGTTGTGTCAGATAGTACTGTTATACAACAGAAATAGAAACATAATTTCTTTCTCTACTATATTTATTTGCTTTGCTTGAACTCAATTGCTGGTCTCTCAACTTCACATTACATTATAGTTTGTTGAGGCAAAAGTGTCAGCAAAGTAATTCTAAATATTTCCAACTTAAAAAAAAAGTGCAGAATAATTTACTCGAGATTAAAAGGTTCTTGGTCATGTTATGCAAATATTATTCCTCTGTTACATCAGCTAAAATTTCTATCTCTTCTTTCTAGAATTTTGTGTTCTTTATTGCTTGTTGCATACAGAAAAAGCATAGGCTAGCTCTGAATACGGTAAAAATTTATGTCTGGATTTGAGCACTTTTGCCCCTGTTCTCAGGAGTCTAATAGTGGTTTAAGCATTAATACAATTCTGTGCACTTTTTACACCAACATAAACTTCCAACATAAACTTTTTAAACCAACATAAACCCCTACATTTAACCACCTTACCTTTAATCTTTTTTGTTTTTATTTAACAATTATCACTGCACACTTTCCTCTATTTCAGTTACAACTGTCAATCTTGGGGCTAGATTCTTCAGTACTGCTTTTCTCTTCTTTCTCTCTGTATCCTTTTAGCCTCATTTGCCCCAGGCATACTCCTCTGTCATGCAAAACCAACATTAACGTGCATCAGGGAACGCTCAGATCCCTAATCAGTGAGGGAGATAGCAAAGAAAGGGTGTATTTGAATGTTTATCTGAAGCTTTATTCTGGGAAGACAGATTTACAATTTACAAAGAACTCATATTTTACCATCCAAGAGATACGATCACAGGCAATCCAATCCGGTAATCATTAATAAAGGGCAATACTCTGCTACTCTAATATTTAGTCCAAAAAGTCGAAGGCTTGTGTATTCAGCTGTTAGCTTCTATTTTTCTGTGTGTTGCTGCATTTGTTCCAGAAACCAGCTCTCATGAATGATGGATAATGCATCACTGCGCTGGGTGCCAAGTCAGCTATTTGATGTGTTGAGACTTTTCTTGTTGTAATGATCCACCCATTTTACTTAACATCTTTTTCTCCAATTTCATTTGAAACTTGATACTCACTTCAATGTTCTCCATGAATATTACTGTCATTTCATGTTAGACTTCTTTCAATTGTCATGATTACCTTGCTACTTAGGCAGGAATTTAAGCGGTTTCTATTCATCTACTTTCAATTTTTTTTTTTTTTTTAAGTATTGGCTTGCTTTGTGGCTTAAATGCTGATAGGCACGATGTGCTGACACACATTAAAAATAGAAAGAAATTATAATAGTGCCATGACCTTGCCTCAGACAACTTGCAAAAGACATTAGATACAGACTTAAATGGACTTTCCTTTTTTTCAAATCAGTTATAAATTCAACTTTCTCATTGTTCCATTTGTGCAGGTTAATTAATAAATCTTCAATAAATTCAAGGAACAGGTTTTTGTTTGTTTGTTTGTTTTTGTTTTTAAGAATTCCTTTAGTTTTACAGAATTGTGACAAGCAGAACAAGAACAACTCTTTGGTCTTAAAAATTCAATAAACTTATATCTTATCCATTAAAAAAAAAAAATCAGAAACCTGAAGCTCCCAATTGATCAGCATAATCTTTTTTGTACCATACAGTCTACAAAACATTATTCAATCATCTCTTCTGGAAGTGGTATCACTCATACACTGCAAAATAAGTGGGCAAATGTGAAGAAATTAAATATATCATAGTCTTTAGATAGCATCTCAGCCAAGCAAATGTGGACAGACAGCAATTTCTCCTTTTGATTTTTACGAGAGAATTGGACAAGTACAGTTTCACAGAGACCTGTACAGAAAAGATATTTCACACAGATAAATATCTGTTACTCAAGAGATGAAGTTAAATTTTGTCTTCAGAGATTTAATGCCCATCAATTTACACGTACCATTCAACTAGTGACTCTAAAGACCACAGCAAGAAAAAGTACTTAGCATAGTGAAACTTAGAGGGAGGTATGGTCAAGTCACTAAAATATTAACTGATTATGGTTTCTGAAAGCGTGTAGAACAAAAGTCTTGAAGAAAGACAGAAAATAGTAATACCACATTTACTACTTATTCCTCATTAGCAAGGCTTATTTTTCCCTTACTGCTCACAACTTGAGCTAGGGAGCCAAGTCTGGAAAATATTTTAATGTTATAATATCCAAAATGCTATGCTTTAAGTGTATTGATATCACCACTTATAATAACATTGCTCACATAAGTTGTGTTACTTATGTGAGCAATGTTATTATTGTAATGACAGGGATATCAGGTATAAGACTTGCAAAGCATATGTGGGCAAGAAGAAAGAAAATAAAGTCTGAATCTTGATTGGAATAGCTTGTACAGTATTGTCCAGGTAAGGACAAAGAGTGTTAGATTGTAGGTATGAGAGAGAGCTCAGTGTTCTCATTATTGGCCGATGCTTCTCTCTGAGAAGATGTCATTAGTGTGTAAGTGTACAAAGATCAGCTATCATCCTCTGCTTTGGAAGGGATGACTGGTACATATGAAGGGAACACTGCCAAGTGATATCCAGCACTCATCATTAATCTGTAAAATGTATAAACAAGATAATTCTGATTTTTAAAAACAAAGCTGTTAGTGCCTTAAGAAACTGTCAGTTCCTAGTGTTGGAGAGATTTACCTGCAAGACCAACATGCATGGGAACTTTTTTTGATTACAACGGGTTTTGTCAGATCAATGAGGGGGGAAAAAAAAAGAACAGATTATGGCTGTAAGAAATTTGCCAGCATTTGATGGAGTGCAGTCAAGAATACCTGGTATATGGCTACTTCCCATGCATTCTTCTATTAAACCAAGACACAGTAAAAAGGCTTAAGAGGGTTGCATTTCAAAACCTCATTTATTAGCAGGCTTCTTTAACAGCTGCAGAAAGCAGTGACTCAGAATGGGTACCTATTATATTCGGGTTTGGGTACGGTCCCTCTTATCTGGTAATCCCATGGGGCAGAGTATCTTGGAAATACTGCTCCTCCTTTGTCAGGGATGTGCTCATAGTCTCTGAGCAGCTGTGTCTTTGGTAAATATTCATATATGGGTCTTTTCTAGATGGGGAAGTCTAGAAAGTGGTATTTTGGGGATATAGCTTGAAAATGTACTATAGTAAAGTACAGCAGTAGGTCATATGTTGGCAGTCAATCTCCAAACCAGTCCCAAATAGGTATCTTTTCACAAGTCTGTGAAGAGTGTGCTTATATTTATCAAGACAAGACACTAAACAAGGTTCCCCTGCCTGACTTGACAGAAGATGAAGGAAAAAAAGCAGCAGAGAATTAGTCATGCTCATAGCAGCATCTTCTAATGTGATTGGATAGGATGGAAGAGAATGGTCTTCCCTGCCATTCCAATGTTGAACCAGGCAAACAGAGGACCATTTCTGCCTGTTCAGAAGAGGCTAACGGGTATTGAAAACTGTCATATACTGACTGAGCTTTGCTGGCTTGTCTTGGAAACGAACTGTTAGCTCTCACCAAAAAAGGTAGGAAAGTCATTTTTCTCAGATGTGCAAAACTGTAACCTGAAGAGGGTAAAATGAGCTAGAGTTCATTGTTCTTTCTGATAATACATAATACAGCTTTCCAATAATGCATCAGTTTTGATCCAGAAAAGCATGTTGACACTTTAAAGACCTGAAATTACCACCATTTTCTTTTTTTTTTTTTTTTAATTTTTGAGGATTTAAAGTGATGTTTCCCAGATAGATTAACTGCGTTCTCTAAGTTTTTAAACTCTGCAAAAAATATTTCCATCAGTACTAAGAGTCACCATAAAGCCACTACCCCATATCACACAATTTGTTCAAAACCTGAACTAAAGATAGCAAAAATGCTCTACCTCAATAACAAAGAACATGCTGATTGTAGCAACACACTTTCATTTATTTGCTTGTTTGCATATCTTTTTTTAATCCCTGTTTATCTTTCCTCTTATTTTGAAAACATGCACAGTGATTCAATGCAATGACCATCACAGCATCTTGAAACTACATGCTTTCTGTACAAATCTGTAATTACTTGCTTGGCAAATGTTTTTCTGCCCTTCTCTTTCCTTCTCTTATAGGACTCTTGCTTTAAACAGTATAAACCTGCCTGGCCTGCACTTGTGCACTGAGTTGAATCTTTATGACCAAAGCTAACTTATTTCATACAAGGTGAAACTCCAGTACCATGACATAGTTTCTCTGGTCAGTGGGCCCCTGTGAAAGGAAAGTCACTAAAAATCTATCACATGTCAAGATCAGTAAATTTCGTAGGTTTTCAGGCTTGTTGGCAGCATAAGGTGCAAAATTCAGGAAACGGTATGCAGTGGATGCCTGGAGAAAATATCTTTCCTGGGTAAGTGTTTTGGTGCTGTTATAAACATGACTATTGCTGGAACATCCTGAGAAGTGGTGTATTTCACACAGGACTGCAATAAACCCCACCTGGAATCCTTGATCAGTACTGAAAGGGGGTAGAATAGAAATGCTGAATGATATCTCCTTGTTTTAATGCCATCAACTCAGCTGAACCAGTTACTAGCTTTGTAGTACTTACATTACTACAATATTACTACCCCAGGCTGACAAGATCATATTGAAATGATCCTCCAAGGGCTACCTGAAAGACCCTTCTGGCTATTTTTATCCCTACAGCCTGATGTCAGATGGCTGTACCATTTCAGGGAAAAAAACCTGAAACAGAAACATGAAGCATGAGCTGTCACAGTCAGTTACAGCCTAAAATTGTTCAATCAAAAGCAAAGTATGGAAACCAATGGGATGTTCTTTGTCAGATGAAGTGAGATAAACAAAGTCTGACATTAGTATAAATTGTCCCAATGCTGATAAAGTCAATAGAAGTTGGCTTGTTTATGCCAGTAATCTACTTGGCTCAGTGCCTTGTGGTATTGCCTCATGGGGCACATGCAACACTAACATTTGCTGCATTTGAAGGAACAGCAGTCATATGGATATGTAGAGAATACAAATTGCCAAAAAACACACTGTCATCAAATGATGCAATAAATAAATAAATAAATAAATAAAAGAACAAAGAAAAGGTATTTGCATTGGTTGGTAACAGTAGGTAAGATCAAACATACTCAGATCCAAGAAAACCAGAAAAAACCTCACTGGATTGGAGTGTTGTCAGAGGACAATATTCTCTCATTGATAGATAAATTCTGAGAATTTTTTTTTTTTTTTTTTTTTTTTTAAAGTAAGCAGCATTAACTAGTAGCAAAATACTTAAGTCATTAGCTAGTTTTTACCATACAATTAATTGATTAATAAAGAAATAAAACATAAATTGGTGCTGGGTTGACGTAGTGGCAACTTTAAATGAGTTAAATGAGAGATCAGACTTTTTAGTTGAAAAATCATGTTTTGTCCAATCAGAGCTCAAATTGGTTCACAGAGATGTCACAGCCAGAGGAAGGCCAATAACTGTAAAAATAGTCTTCAAACTTGTAAAGAAGTATACTGTTGCTAAAAGCTAATGCATTTCCCAGATTTTTGTTTATTTTCCTATATGACAGGTGGGCTGAGTTTTACAGTAAAATGCTGAAAACAGTTCAGTTTCCCTATGCATTAAATCTTGTGCTTTTTATTCACATATGGCAGGAGTATGGTTGTTGTATTAATAAATGACCAATATTTGACTATACATTTGTATAGTACATTTAAGTAATACTCTTTAAAACTATGCAGAGATCTTTTACATTTCTGCCTACTTTTAAAAATAGAACTAGGAACAAATTTCATAAAGAAGTTCCAAGTCAGCAAAAAAACAAAACAAAACAAACACACAACCAAACTAGTCTTTACTCTCTGTACTGCTACTACCTTAACAATAGTATGCATTTAATTGATGATTGTACTTGACATTATGTACAAAAAGCTCTAACCATGGAAGCTTTGAATAATCTAAAACCCATCCCCAACAAGATTTCTCTGCTGGAAGTCTAATTTCAAAATGCCAGCCAAGACTGAGGAGCCATATATTGCATGCTCATTAAGTATAATAAAACCATCACAAACTTCTCAAAATCTCATATTATCTTGCCCATAGCCCACGAATGATTATGTACCAATAAACGAAAAAAAAAAAAAAAATCTGTCTTTCATGCTATGTGATATATAGCAAATGAGGCTTAATCAGGATAACTGCTTTCATCTGCTTAAGTATATAGCCTATAAGCAAGCTTTATCCTTCTCTGAATTAAACAACAATTACCACAAATTAAGTGGCTGAAAATTGGTATGATTTGTTTGAAATACAACTCCCAAAATCTAAACTTTCTAGGTATGCTTCTTCACTTCATAGTATGTTCTAACAGAGGACCAGCTTAACTACTGCTGAAGAAATGCAGCTGACATGTTTCGGTAGGCATGAAAAGTCTCTAAATGTATGATTACATCCTACGGAATCAATAGCCCATTTCCATTACAGAACAATAATTAATATCAATAACTTCATGCACAAATATTTGGTATGCTAAAATCTTTAAGAAAGTATCATTGGTGGGCAATTAGTTTTCAAACAGGATCAAAAGTAGAAATCATTTCTTGAAATTTAGATTATTTTGAGACAGCACATGAAAGAAGCACATACTGGAGCTTCTTTGTATAAATTAATCCAGAGTTTTTCTTCTCATTGGTTTCAGAAAAGAGTACTAATCACATTTTAACCTGCACTACAGAACTTATGAACTTACACCTTCTTCACCCACAGACTGGCTCCCAGTATGAAAAAGTTCTCATGCTAGGCATGTTTTGTTGAGATGCTGGCACTGTTACTTTACATTAGATGTACTTTCAGAATACAGACCAGATTAAGCTGTGCAGACTTAGTTTCAGGTGTCTGTGTTACCACACAAGTCTGGAGCACCAAGCTGGGATGCTTGGCTCCACAGAGATGGATATATATATATATTTTTTTTTTTAAATCAAGTCTGAAACTGTACTCTGGAATACTTAAGATTTCAAATATCTTTTTTTTTTTTTTTTTTTTTTTTTTAAATAAATGGTATCTGTATTCATTTCTGAAGTTAATGTAACATCAAGTGATTGAGTCATTCTTCATGGCGCAAAACTGTGAAACCCATGAAGCTACTAGAGTTGCCACAGAAAAGTCACTGAATTCAGTAAGTTCAGAATAATCACTGGGGGAACACTTAATGGAATTGTTCTTAACACTAAAATATGAACGTTTTAAAGCTGACAAATTATGTACCCTTAAGTTAAACTGCTACAAACGCAAGAGCTGAAACTCATTGCTTGTATATTATTATTTTCAAGAACAGTGTCATGTTATTTAGAAAAGCTTTTAGGTTAACTGCTAAACATCATACTAAAGCCCCTTTAGAATAAGATATAAAACAATACTTTCTACCCTAAAGGTAGAGAAGATACTGAAAATACACTGAGTTAACAAGTCCTCTGTGGCACACAAACTTGTGCTAATATGTAGCAAGATCTGTAATTGAATAACTGAAAAGTTACATTAACTCAGTATAATATTGCAAATCCAACATTTGTGATCAACTATTACGTTTTCTGCATAGATGGATGACTCTAGAGGGCCAAAAAAAAAAAAAAATAAAAATGGCACAGTCACTTGAGAGAGCAAAGCCTGTCACTTCTTTTCGTAAAATGATTGGAACACCCACTGTCCCCTGAGAGCCTGTAGGCAAATCAGCCCCACTAGCTGCTTAAAAATGTTAACACGGCAGCCTTGTCAGCACTGTGATTGCTCAGAGAAAGACTTAATAGAAAGAGTAATAAAATTCAGCTGGATACAATGTCACGACTACTTAACATAAAACATCACTTGATTCTCTGCTCACTGAAAAGCAAGTGTATCACTGCACAAAATAGGACCCAATTCAAGCAGCTTGCTCACGGACTCAAATCACATTCACAACTTCTTCTTACCATAAAAGCTGCAGGTACTTCTAACAAAAACTGAAATGGCATGAATGTGAGACAAATAATACAGGAAATCACGTAACATAAAGAACTAGATGCCAAACCAAACATACAGAAAAATATCCAATACGCTTTGACAGTAAACACTTCACCAACCAGGGCAGATTTTGAGAAGGTTGAACATTATTTTGAATGCTGAAATATTCCTGAACTAAGAAAGACTTATTAAATTAATAGATGTTCATTTGCTTCAAATTAAAGGAATACAACTGACATTATGCATTGATATGTACTACAAAATCCTAAAACAATAATAAAAATTATTACATTTATGTTTGCTTCCCATGCCCCACCTCACTATTTTTCCATACAAAGAAAAGATATAAACAGCATATTTTGATACAGTAACCTACACTATGGGTTCCCCATCCCTTTGAATTATATTTTCCTGATTCTAATTATCTAGTTATTTACAACATTGTCTCTCTTCTTCATTTGTTGCTATTGGGAATGAGCCAATAAGATATTTCATTTTAACATAAGTTTCCTTAAGCTGGTAAATGTAATCGTTAACAGACTGTACTCTAGCCTAAGACGTAGTATACATAAGATACACACTATCTTATGTATGTAAGATAGTACATATTCATGCACACTCTCACACACACAAAGAAATGTGATGGAAATTATTAGAGTTCTTTAGAATTTATTCCAGACGGGAATTGTATATTTTCAAGAGAAGCATTGCATATTTTCTAGAAATCCAAACAAAAAAACAGCTAAAACTATTTTGAATAAAGTATAGAAGCTGCAACCATTACAACATAATGCCTATTCTAAATGGGAAAACTTTGGTAGGGTTCCACAAAACTCACTTCAGAGTTGAGGTCTAACTCAGTTGCAGGCACCATCATCTATCAAATGTTGATCGACTGTTCTGTTTACCACAGCTGTATAACAAGTGGTTAGATCTTTTCATCAAAAAACATCTTAAAAATAAAAGATATATGGACTGTTATATGCTAGGCAAAGAAGGGCATCCCACAGTTAAACAGATCATTTTACAGCAAGCAGAATTTTTGCTTTTGTGTTAGATCTGCTGCAATCATTCTTATAGCTACCTAATAGTAGCTCAAATGTATAATGTATTATTGCTGCAGACATAGTCAATGCAATATTGTGTTCATTTGATATGTCCTGTGTAAAATACCATACTCCAGTTCCAGTAGCATTTCTTAAAAGCCCCTGGGCCTTTCTCCACTCTGATGCAACACACATTGCTATATGAAAAACTTTCATCTCCAAAGCTCTGTAGGGTTTTAAGCTTAATTTCAAAGCATTGCAGGATTTTATGCTGCATAGCTCCCTTTTTTAATCTGAGGGTATTGTGCCTTTTAGAAAGTGCTGTACAGAAAACCTACCTCTAGATGTGTGTTAGGAGGCAATGTATCCCACATTGGGAATTAAAGAAACCAAAAAGAACAGCAACGATGCTATTATTCCTTGAAAAGCAGTGAATAGAAATGAAGAGGAATATATTTGCTAGTATATCCAAACTACTATGTGCGGAGTGCTTGATGCAAAGCAATTGTAAACTAACTGCTTAACCAAACAGTGGAGGGCTTATGGGTTGCTTGCATTTTGAAATGAATATGGAGAATTTGAATTAGATTTTAATATAAAAATCAGCCTTGATTTTAACTGTTTTGAGCTTTGTCTAGTGAATCATAATAATATGTGCTGGGTGTGACAGTTCTCATGTAGTTCTCTTAATCTTTTAAGCTGCTAGTTTACAAGAGTTTACTGGCTGTACATACAAGTCAATTAACAACACTGACCTCTCATTTGTTTGTTTTTAAGCCCAGTGTATAGTTAAACATAGATTTAAGAAGATAGATTTCAATAAACATAGATACAGGGCTAGATTCAGGGCACAGACAGACCAAGAGATGAAGTTCCAAGCATCAGTAAGATGCTCTGCATCTCTGATAGCAAAGAGATTAAGAAAAATAATAAAAGGGGCCTTAACTAGTCTGGAAGGTGGGTATGAAATGAACAGCCTGCTTATTTATTTACTGAGTTCCATTTTCTCCTTTTAAAATGTTTAATTCTATCAACTGGGAGAAATAACAGTGTTATAAGGATAGATTTGATTTTTTTTTTTTTTTTTTCCAATAGATAATACTAGACATAAACAAATTAAGAAGTGCCTGGCTTACTCTAAAAGTAAAGTATAGCAAAGACAACTCTGTCATTCAACTTGCTAAAGAAAAAATTGTGACAGCATGTGATTTCTCATAGGAGCACGAAGCCAAACAGGAACATGGCAATTGCAAGACAGGATGTGTGGTTTTGTGAATGGGCTTCTGGACAGGCCTTTAGAGCTCTTGGCTCTCTTGAAGATGGGAGTTTTTCAGTCCTATTATTCTGTGCCATGAGAACATCATGCATGCATTACACTGCAATGTGGTTTAGGTTATAACCTCCCTAGCTAGTGCTACAGAATTTTGAACAGAAGACTCTTAATAATAATACTGATAGAGACATGTTGTTAAGTATCATATACAGCATCACTGTACAGTATAATTCTATTAAAAATATACAGTGGTATAATTTCTACTTCTCCCATTGCCTTTTGAAACTATATCTCAATGAAGGAAAGAAAAACAAAACATTTATTGGAAAGCACAGCAATGAGAACTGTTTGCTTACAGCATTAGTCTCATTGGTATATGATGTGAGTCCTACTGAGCTATCATATTTCATAATCACACCTTCCATTACTTCTCATTTTTCTACCTGTGAGGAAGAGCTATTGCATTCAAACACAGTTATAATGCTTGAAATGTTCAGCATATATTCCTTGACAAAGTATATTTGATCATTTAAACACGACAACAGAAGATGGACATTATTCCAGAAGTGCTTATCTGTTGAGAACTATGAAAGTCTGCATAGAAGAATGCTTCAAAAGAAAGAATGGACCAGAAGGAAGAGAGAGAGAGAGGGTGTGAGCACGCATGCACAGGAATTTCTCTGCCTCTTAGGAAACAAACAAACCAGAAGAAATGAGAAAAAAAAATATAGGAGAATTAAAAGAACAAAGAAAGAATCTTCCCTCTTAACTTGTAACCCCTCTAGGAAGTATTTTTTGTCAGACTCCATGTCAGAACATCAGATATATCCTACAGTGATTCAGGAACATGGAACATTTTCTACAGAGGAAATGACCTGGAAAAAACACCTGCCTGACTGGCCACAGCCACTACTGGATTTGAATACTGCCTCTGTTTCTTACAAAGGTCCAGTGCTTTGCCATCATAAAAAAAAAAACAAACAAAAAAAAAACAACAAAACAACCTGTCCTCCAGTGACATTTAAATATTGAAGAAAGTCATGTCTGCATCCAGTAAATTTTCTTCACTCTTTGAAAATGGACAACACTTATGTAGATATTACTGAATTTTGAAGTGATAGCTTTGATAATAATATTGAATGACATAGAAACAGGGAAGCAAATCTTACGTGGGGCCAAACAAAGAGTGAGCAAAGTCAGACTCAAAAAAGATGATAACAAATCACAGATCTAGATAGGAATGAAAAAAGATGTTAAAAGAAAAAAGAAAAAAAAAGGAGGAACTGATGAAAGTAGAAATTGTGACAAGACCATTTCTCTATCTCTAATTTGGAAACAGATTATTTCTTTTTCCACACAGAGCAGGAGTAATCTTCACCTAAAGCATTTCTTGGTTCCTACCTATATGAAATGCGTTGTAGTTTAGCCTGGCAGGCAGCTAAGCACCACACAGCAGTTTGCTCACTACCCCTCCTACAGTGGGATGGAAGAAAGAATTGGAAATAAAATAGAGCTTGTGGGTTGAGACAAAAAGTACTTACTAAGACAGAAAAAAAAAGGGGGAGGGGGGAGGAAGGAAAGAAAATAGCAATGATAATAACACACATATATATAAATTTTGATATTTCAACAATATAATTACCACCTGCTGACCACTGTCCATCCACCCCCCCTCGCCCCCACTGATCAACACCTCAACCAGCTACCCACAGCTTTATGGCTTTCCTCATGACGTTAGGCGTTATGAAATAATCCCTTGGACACTACAGGCTAGTGACAGGCTAGCTCTGCCTACCCTCACCCTCCTGCAGCACCTTAATGGAGGCAGCGATTGGCCATTGCTGTGCTCAGTCTAGTACTGCTCTGCCACATACCTCTTGCTCAGCAACAATCAAAACATCAGTGTGCTATTAATGCTGTCTCAGCTGAAACATGGATCAGCCAGGAGGTTCTTCTTCCCTCCTCACAGTAAGTGAGGGACTTAATGCACGTGGTATTCAAAAAAAGAAACCCTTCACTCTTGCCTAAGAGGAGACCTGTGTATTTCAACTAGGAATTGAAATTATATTATGTGCCCCTCTTGTTCCCAAAAACCAGCAGTCCCTGTTTTGACAAAGAGAATTTCCCCAAGAGTTATGAGTGCATAGTTGTCCTAGTGAACATGTTGGGCTGTTGTTTTCTAGTCATATTCTTTGTGCAATGAAACGCTATGGATGTAATTAAAGACAATAAGTATTGCTAGTAACACATTATCTTTGTTTTCAGCATTTTCTCTGTTCCTAAATAGAAATCATGAATGCATATTAAAATCCTTTTATCAAAGCACTTTGAATTCTGTTCTAGTTGAGATCTGGTTATTTTGAAATGTAGATAATGATAAATATCAAGCAAAATATAGCACTGTACATAAAGCTCAAGGGATCAGATGTCTGCCATACAGCTTTAGACTGAAAGGAAATGCCACTGTTATAATTTTCAGTGCAAATAACTTCAGACTGTTTCTAAGTAAAACAATTACCATTGATTGAATCTAGGCATTTTATTATATTCAAATTATGACTTATTAAATAATGCATTAGTAGCTTTTTAAAGAAAATAAAAAGCCTTCAGTTATTTTAAGTTATTAACCACATGGCTAACCAAGTGATTAACCCCTGACTCTGTGTTTAACTGAGTCTCATATCAAAAATTTAACGCATGTGGAATGCAAATGGTTCTCATGTAAAACAAAACACAAGAATATCTGCTGACAAAATTGTATCTCAGTGGGAAGAGGTAGATTTTTAGCTTTTATGGAGCTATCTGTGTGTAATGCAGAATGCAGACCCTAAAAAAAAGAAAATAAAAATCACTGAATATCTAAGACAGAACAGGGAGTATCATTGGGAAAGTAGAAAACGCAGCCACGTGTATGGCCATGTGCATGGCCTCTTCACTTGTACCTCCTAAATTCTAACTTGTGAACCCTGTTTACAATATTTTGTTTCTGGAAGTTGTTTCTTGTCAGACTTCACAATGGGAGCATGGGGTCAACCCTCCAATGGCCCAGGAACACAGTTACTTCCTCTGTAGGAAATGATCATGAAACAAAACTAACCCAGCAGGCCACAGCCATGTATGGATTTGAATTTGTAGTTGGATGCTGTCTCTGTTTCTTACAAAGTTCCAGTGCCTTGCAATTATTAAAAAATTGTTCTCTAGTGTAATTGAATACTGAAGAAAGCCTATATGATCATAATATACCCACATCCTGCAAATTTTCTTTACTCTTTGAAAAAAAATGGAGAAGGCCTGTCTAGATGTCACACAATTACTAAGAGCTGTGATTATAATATTGTTATTTGTACCCATCTGTATGCACAACAGGAATTGAGACTTTTTTCTGGTATCTGTTTCACTGGTATATCAGCCTTATAGGCCTACGTACTTAGCCACTCAAATCTGCTTAACATGTGGAATGCTCAGTGCATAACACTCTCAGACCAGTCAGAAGCCTTTGCTAATGCAAAAAAACAAAACAAAAACAAACCACCAACAACATTATTTGATTCCACTGATATATGACTGCAATCAATTAGAGAAAACTTTGTTTTACAGCACTACTGTCTCTAGTACAGCTTTCCCCTTTAGGCTATACCAGCCTCACTATTTTTGTTGGATGGAAGCAAAACATTTGATTTCACTCTGTTATACCTGATGAAAGTTTCAGATCCAACTTTCTTCAGAACGTCCACTGCTTCTGTGTACCACTTAACATTCTTAAGGTCAAAATTATCAGCTATCTCACTGCAGCTGAAGGTGTCCTCAACTTTTTTCCAACCTTCATGCCTCCATGGGAGAGCTGACAGATCTTAGTGTGCTGACATTGAGAAAATAGTACAAGGCTAATATATTTGCTCGGGCTTTTCCCTGTGGGAGGTGTGAGTACAAACTAAATTGAGGGTCTGACTGGAGGGAGAAATAAAAAAAAAAAAAAAACAAAAAAAAACACAAACACATCATGTTTCTATCTGTTAATAAATTAAATTGAAAATTTGTTGATGTTGGAAATACTCCCAGAGCCTTAATGATAGGTTTATTTTTCACATCAACAATAATAATTAATGATACATGTCCCTCAGATGCATTTTGGCAACTAAAATTAAAAAGTGTAAAATGTATAAATGTTAAAATAAATGATTTTAAATTATATACTTGCATGAATGCCTCCTCCTAGAAAATCTCCTAGACTGTGTCCATGCACCAGATGACAACGTTAGAAACAAATTAATGCTGGAAAGTTTATCTGTATTCTCTCCACTCCTCTGCTGGGAATTCCCTTAGCAGACTCTGTGATCTATGCAGATCAGATCACTTTGCCTGCAGAGCCTACTACTGAAATCAGTACCATCCTCTGCACATGCAGTAGCTTTCTAAACTGATAGCACTAGCAGGTTTAGATCATTGTGGGGTAGCAATTTTCCAGACGTTAGAAGGCAAACCATTTTTTTTTTCCGATAGTTAAAAACTGAATAATATTACATTTCAGATGTACTGCTTTTTAGAAGCAACTGAAAACAAAGGTATTGTCAGGGTCAGAGAAACTGACTGTCACAGTATTGTGCATTTGAGCCTAACAAGATGTAGAAGAAATAAGCTAGGGAATGCACTGCACTGCTGTTTCATGCATTCATAATCATCTATTTTTATTTCTTCTTCAAAACAACTTAGAGGTATTCTTTCCAGAAATTTAAGCTTTCACAGCATGCTAGCAGGTTTTTGCACATAAATTTCCAGAAAAGACAAGTGAATCCAAGTCACTCAAGCCAGTCCCAGTTGACACATGAAATTTTAATTTCAAAAGCACCATGAGATGAGTTTAGCAAAGCCCATACAAATCATTTACGATGGGTAACACTGAGAGACTTCCAAGATCTACTTGTGCTAGGGGCAATACACACGTGCCTAAATTGAAAATCTACATGGTGCTTTTTTGACAAAAAAAATTCAACATTCAGTTTTGGGTCTGCTTTGCATATCACGCAGTATTTAGTGAGTACTGAAACTTCAATAACTAACACCTCCAGAGGCTCAAATATGCAATCAAGTTGTCATGGGATAACAAATGAGATGTATTGATAGCTTGTGTGCACGCTTTTAGCCGTGGCAACTGCAAGGCAGCACAATTCCGATTAGTTCTAATTGATTTCATGCCTTAAATTTTGTATTGGCAAATTGTATGCCAAGAGACTAAATGACAACTCAACATTTTGGAATCATCCTATCTGTAATTGATTGACAATTTCCTACAAATAAATGGACATGTTTTATTGTTTAGCAGCCACTGATTAACTAGGATAGAAATGTTCTGCAGGTATTTAATGGAACGTGAATCAGTCTTCTCACTTAAGTTTAACAATCTGCCAGGAATATATTTTGATTGGTGGCATGTAATATAGTTGAGTCCTCTTTCCAAAAGGAAAAGTCTTTCAGAGACAAAGGGAAACAAACATTTGATCAGGTTTAAACTCTTACAAATAGGTTTCTGGAGAGATTTTATGGAATGAGGTTTATGAACAGTTACAAGAGATAAACTCAGTCTAGCAGCAGTTCCATAGTTACTTCTGCACTGATACCAAGGTCTAACTAAGATTCATAGCAAAGCCATTTTACTCCCATTGTAGTATGGCTGCAAAGCCTTGTGAGATCATTCAGTTCAGAGAAACATTATTACTATCCTGTATTCACTTTAAAAGATAAGCAGTGCTAAAATGAAGGTTTTATAGCAATAATTAAATTGCTAGCACTCAAGCCTGAATTCTGACTGACTTAACATAAGAGGATATACTCTAAAGGCAGACCTGAAAGCTGTTTTAAATATAAGGAGTGTAAAATCTCAATGCAAATAACAACAGATTTAAAATTAATCCTATCTTTTAAAAACCCAAGGTATGTAGGCTCTGACACATTGCTTTGTTGCTGTGTATAGCTCAGTTAAGCTTGTTAAGAAAACCATTTTCATTTTAAGCATTCACCTAACTTTAAGTGGTATTTAAAGAATAATAATTCATTTCCTACCTTAGAGAAATTATTTAATAAACATGGGATAGTTTGAAGATCTGACTTTTTATGAAATAAAGAGCACAGAACACCAATTATATGCCATACTACTAATTAGAGAAAGAAAGAGAGATGTAATCACTTACTAATGGAAAAACATTTTGTGCCAACCTTATTCATACTTCCTTCCAACTGCTGGACTTTTTGTGCCAGATACATTTCAGTTTTCTTCAGAAAAGAAAGACACTAACATGTTTTCCATCCTGTTTTTAAACCCACAACTCTAGCGCAAACTGAACTTTCTTGACATTTCAGGAATTCTATCAGTTTTAACAGCGTGAGGCCTTTTTATTACAAACATGTACATTTCCCTGCAGTTTTGCAAATCTCACAATTACCTTCATTTAAAACGTTCATGATTATATCTAAATGCACACTTCTAAAATTTATCTTTACAATTTTCTTTCAACAAGTATTCTGAGCATGATTTTCTATTAAATTCCACAAAATACCTACTTATTCATCCACAATGTCAGTTTTATACAAGTTGTGACAAAACCATCAACAGATAAAAACACTAAAACACAGTTACTGTCAAATTTATCAGCACTACTTTTGATGTCTACAGTGTGACTCACTGGGACTTAAGGTGACAAGAATGTGTGTTTGTTACAATTGGAAAGATTAACACAGTGAAAGGCCAACATAGGAATACAAGAGCAAAGGGATCAACGCCAATAGGATGGTACTTTACAGGAAAAGTAAAGGTGCTTACCCATCTCTGAAAATCTAGACCCACAGAAAGAACTCCAGAAGGAAGGGATCTCCCACCAAATTTCCTTCCATAGAGGCATTCAGCACTTAAATGGGGTCTAAGAGAGGTGCAGCCAGGCTCCACCCCTTCTGATCTCACAGCTGTACCTGTGCTCCCAGGGCTGGCCAGGCCCTTTACCAGGTGATCAATCAGTGGTTCAGGCTGTGTCTTAACAGTTCCCATACAGTGTCCAAGAAAACAAATCTAAAAGATCATGTTTCAGCAACCATCTAAAACTTAGAGGCATTGAATGCATTTTACATTAATACCAAAAAGGATCTCCGGGTACATTATTTTGATGCCTAACTGTAACTAGGAGTTTAACAAGCTAAGCATCCCTATTGTGAGTAAGTCCCACTGTGATCTATAGCATCTAACACTTTTTCTCATGATGTTTTAAGTATACTAAGTATATATGTATATACTATATACATTTAGTGAATGCCAACTTCAAGGGGTCTGCATATATGACCTCTGTTACTTTCACTAGAAAGAAAAGGCAGGAAAGGACAGGATGTGGGTGATTATTCTTGACTTTCCACTATTTGCTAAAAACTAAAGAGTAAATGTAAAGTGTACGCTAACTTGCAATTGGCCAGGGCAAAACTTCTTGTACATCTGGTGCAATTAGTTCTGACTGCTGTTCCAAACAGCATTCTGGATTATTTTGATTGAATCCAGCAAACAGAATTCACTTCTCCCCTCCTCCTCCTCCCCCCAGTAAAAAAGCAAATTGATTCACTTAGGAGCTGTTTCCAAACTTGAGTGTACTTCATTGATAACACAAATCTCACAGTTCATTTACATACCATCTCTTAAGCCAGCTCTGAGTCTGATTCTGTGAACTTCTATGTGATTTGTTTCAGAGTGAAATATATAGTGTATAAGGAAAGAATTCTCATTTATTAGTTTCTAATAAGACCAAACAAAGAATCTGATAAATCCAGTATTCATTTACCTTAACTGCAAGATGTAGGGGCCCAAAAACTCATATATGTGAGAATTCAAAAATAAAAACAACAACAACAAAAGAAGAGTTAACTGTAAAAATGAACTTCATAGTGTATGTCAAGGTTAAACCATACCATATGTTCCTGAAAATATGCAGACACAACAGGGAATTGTAGGGGAGTATAAATAAAATCTAGTACAATAAGTAAATAACCTTTTGCACAAAATTTACATGATTGTTCTTTAAACGATAATCTTACAAAAGAATTTGTGCTTTCTAATGTTTTATTTTGATATAAATAAAAAGTAATGATTTTATACAAATTGTTTCAGAACATGAGCTTTACATTGCATTTATCAAATAATAGTATTTTTAATGTATTATTTTACCAGATACTGATATAAAAAAATATCTTGATAAGATTTTTGTATCTGTTTTGGTATATATGGCAGGCGAATTGTATGCCTGCCTTTTCAGACATGATAACCCACATAGACAACTTCATGTTGGAAATGCAACCTTCATAGTAGAATGAAAATAACCGAGTTGCTGTTATTACTATTGTTCAAAATGTTTAGCTTTGTGAAGTATATTCCTATGACACCTTCATTTAAAAATCTTTTCACTGTCATTACAAGTGTTCATGTTTTTCAATTTTTTTTTTTTAAGATTATTGTTACATAAATGAAAACACATTTGTCTGTAGGTTGATCTACTTCCCATTGACCGTTATTCTATTTCCACTAGAATTCAACAAACAAGCAATGAAGTAGAGAATAGGTGTGAAGCCCAGAATAGCTACTTGAGTCATCAACAGATTGTCTGAAATGATTCAAACAGGTGTTTATGAGAGAATGAGCTCAGGACTGTGGGGGTGAATTCCAGAAGAGATCAAACTTCTAAAAAGATCCTGAAGAACATGAAGAAAACAAACAAACAAATAACTCCCAGCACATACCATTTTGAGAACAGCAGGACAGCAGAGAGTAAAGCCTGGTCTGTTTACTTTGGGCTGAGGAAGGACAGGTAAGGCACACACTGCAGCACTAAACCCAACACTACAGTAAGGGAGTAGGGAGCACAGTGCACCAGTGCTGCGCCTCTCAGCATGTCTGCATGAGTGGTTGGATGGGTGAAGACACTCACCAGCTGAGAGCTGCTGGAGCTGATACAGGTGTGAGTCATAGGTCACACATTCAAAAAACGTTTTTTTTTAATTGTTAATTAAAATTATTAAATTCATTTAAATAAGCTCCAACAAAATCTCCAACAACTAGTTTTTATAGCTAGACCAGGAGGTCACAGGCAGATGGAAAACAACTAAGAAGATAAGAAATAGGTTGGATTGGGTGGTAATTTACCTGGAGGCAAATGACAAGTGGAGTACTACAGTGACCTGTCTTTAATGTCACTGGCAGGGAATAGGCAGCAAAGTTCTTGTTCAACTCTGAAGATAGGACCAAACACAGTCAAGGGCAATGATGCTATCTGGAGAGAGCTAAACGTGTTGGAGGGATGGGAAACTCAATTGAATATGAGTCAACAATGTGCCCTGGCAGCACAAGTGGTCAAGCGCATTCAAAGCTGCACCAACAGGAGAACAGCTAGTAGACTGACAAATGATTTTCCTCCCTTTTTCAGCACATTACATCACATTTAGAATATCACATCCAATACAATCGGGACACCCAGTACAAGAAATTCTTATGGTGAATTTAGCAGACGTCATGAGTATGGTTTGGGCTAGAACACATGCATTGTGAGGAAAAGCTGAAGAAGGTGCGCTTGCTCAGCCTGGAAAAGACAAGGCTTTGGGGCACATAACATCAGCCTGTCAGTGCCTACAGAGAACTGATTGAGAAGATGTAGCCAATGTCTTCACAGAGATTTGGGGTGGGATGACAAAGAACAATTAACACAAATCGAAACAAGAGAAGTCCAAAGAAGGTACATGCAAATGCCTTTTAGCTGTGAGAATAGTCAAACACTGGGGAGTTTCTCAAGGTTTCATGCAGTCTCTACAATTGGAGATTTTCAAGACATGACTACATAAAGTTAAGTCTTTAACTCTGGATAACCTGTTCTGACCTTACAGCTGACTCTGGTTTGAGAAGGATATAGAAACAGACAACCTTCCTAACTGAAAATTTCTGTTATTCTAAAATAGGTCACAGAGTTCTGATCAAGGTTCTGGGGACTGGAAGCAGAGATTACATGCTGATAATGTCTACCCAATCTCTTTCTTTAGCCCACGTAAAATTGAAATGCCTAGTTTGTTTAGAAGCAGCAAACTGAATGATAAACTTGATGTATTTTGAGAAACTGAGTGGCAGGTACTTGTGAAAACATTACCTTTACCACTGAGGCAGGTTAACAGTAGCATGAATGACAATGTTTACTGATCTTGAGTAAGAAAGATCTGCTCCTTCAAGAATCTGAAAATAGGTAGCTAATTCCACTGATGTCAACTGGTTTGGTCAGAATTTGGCACAGTGAAACAGTATTGCTTAAGCAGAACTACTCCTGTAATAGTTACGTTAAGTGGGCTCTTCAGTTAATTGTTTCTGAGTTCCCAAATACACAGCAGGCAGATGTCTGTGGTACAGCGTACTCTGAGAGATGACCTATTTAATTGTGGGTTTCTGTGAGATTTGACTTATTCTGTTCAACAAACTGTTGCACAGAAAGGAAGAAATGGCAATCAGCAGGGAAGGTGACAACTGGGAACTGGTGAAAAAAATGGAAGGACATATTTGCCCAGGTCTTATTGATTAAGTGGATAGTATCATCCTGAAGTCCTCAGAGCATGAGCTAAAGTACAGAGTTCTACTGCCTGAGACGCTGAATTCCCTACATCCTCATTGATTTTCTAAAACAACCTTAATGCTGTGTTAGCATCATTTCTCTGTTCATTCCATCTGCTCTTAGGTCTCTCCTGCTGTTTCCTAGGAGATATATTGCCATGATGCCTGCATCTGTAAGGCGGCAGCAAATATGGGGCAAGAGCCACATGGTTAGAGACAGTACTAATGCCACCTGAACATTTGCTGGGTTCTCAGGGGATCCCTCCACCCACTGTTTCTCAAAACCTGAGGGAGTCCTAGTTACACAGTCAGCTGCTTCAGAATGCTGTGGGAACGTGGCACTGTGGCTTCTCAGCTCCTCTCTACTCCTATTTGACTCTTTCAGCTTAGAATGCCTATTTAAAAACAAACAAACAAATGAACAAAACCTAAAACTGGATTTATTTTTACCCAGTTGGCCTATTTAGTGGACACTCAAATCTTGTAATCTGTAAAATTTTATGATTTTTTTTTTTTGCCTGTTCACAATAATTTTATCAGAACCGCTGTTTGTTTATGTTATGTGCTTTAGGTGGTCAAAGACATCAAATTCTAAAATAACCACATTTTTTCACCTACTTTCAGGGGAGATTAATTTCAAAATGTAAATAGCAAGAGCAATAAACTGGATATTGCAATTAAACAGGGTTGATACAGAATATCAGGGTTGCTAAATGTTGCCTTGTTCCCAAACATCTTTCCTGGTATTCCCTGGCACACATAAGTCTGACTAACAAAATGTGCAGGGTTTTATGACATTTCTAAAAATATGCCTATTTTTTACAAGTGACCCGAATTCCAGAATTGAACTCAAGTATGATCAGAAAGAGACAGTATAGAAAATAATTTTTACCCATTTGTAAATATAACTTATTTGGAGTAGAGAACCTGTTCATTAAATGGGATCAGTAGCATAAATAAAGATGTATTGCTTTAGTGCCAAAGGTCCACATAGAAAAGAAATAAAACCATATTTTTCTGATGGCAAGATAATATAGTAAGAGTTCCATTTCAGTGGAACTTACAAATCACTGATAGATTTCCCCAAAGAAAGCTGTCAATCTCTTCAAATTAAAAGCATATTGCTTTTGTAGATGTAAGTATATCTCACAGTATTTGTGAAATAACAAATACTTGAGCAGTTAGGTTATATATGAAATGTGTTATCTTTCCTTAATTTGGGAAGCTTCATTTCAACATCACAACTAGATTCAGCTGTAAAAAAGGCTACCCCTGGTGTATCAACAGCATTACAGGTATCCTCACATTTAAATTAGATTATGTGGCAAACATCTAACATTAAGTTTTACTTTGGACGTGAAAACAAGAAACAGAAAGAAGCATCAAAATTAAATTAATAAGCATATCATACTTAGTATAGCACTTATTATATTGAAACATGATATGTAACCAAATTCATAATATTATTGCAAATTCATCCTTCAGTGAACCGTGCTACAAAATGGAATCTGACAAAACAGAAATCTCTTACAAAGTTTGATGCATTAAGGCAGCTTTGAATAAAGTTCTGTGTTTGGAAAATCTTGGGGAAACATACTGAAAAAGGCAGAACATTTCTCAGATATGCCCTTCAATAAAACGCACAACAAGTTTGACGTTTATGCTGACAAACTTTAAAAAATTTTTTTTTATTTTGCTATTCCAGTCCAAATTTTCCACGAGGAACCATACTCCCTCCTAGATCAGTAAGAATTCTTATTCTTACTAGAAACTAGATAGAGGCCTCATGATCTAGACCTCTGGTCTAATGTTAGTGTCCTCAAGTTACATTTTATATACTGAAACAGGAGAAAAAAACACTTTTAAAAAAGGAATCTAAGAAATGGAAAAACTATGCACTTCTCTGTAAATAATGTGGCCATTTCTGCCCGTGGGAAATACCATGTTCTTTTTTCACTGAGAAAGGCAGAACTCAGTTGAACTACCAAGAGTGTAACATTGAAACACAGTTCTCACTAAAAGAAGCTTTTATAAAAACATCAAGAATGTATTCAACCTTAAAAGAGCAGATCTAAACTCAACATGCCAAGTATCTATGATTTACATAAAGGAGAAAGTAAATAAAAGAAAACTTACACTTATTCAGACCAAGAGAGTCAATATTTTTTCTGCAATAAATGTCAATATGTACATTAAAAAGACACATGTATAAAATAAATTTCCTGGAGATGGGGTACCTTTGAAATTAACAAAAGTGGTTGATGCAGTGTTCAATGTAGACAGAGAAAACTATGAACTTCACCAACTGACAAAATCTTGTTTGTCATAAATGCACCCTTAGTACACTTAATTCACACATGATTCAAATTTAAAATTGAATTCACCTTTATCAGATTTATAAGCATCCAATCCTAAAGGGAATATACACACATATAGCACTTGGGACAGTTTAAACTCAAACAAGCCCAAAGCACAAGGAAAAGCAGAGCATTCTTCAACTCTGTGAACATCAACAGCATCATATGGTTACTAACTAGATGCCCAATAACAAGCAAATTGCAAGAATAAGAATGGAACAGAATAAATAAGCAGTCAATTACAGCATGTCATATTTCTCAAATTCTCTGATACATTAAAAACCCTGATCTCATCTTCTGACCATAAAATACCATCACAGTCTTTAACATAGAATAATAATTTTTAAAAGTTGACTTGAATATTACATTATTCTTGATAAAGTATTTTCCAAGATTTCACTTAAAGCTTTCAAACAAACCCTAAAAACTTAAATTATTTTTTTGCTTGTGGTAAATAACAAAATCCTTGAAACAAAATCTACAATGTTTTTTAGCTTGAACCACAGATCTTTCTGAAGTTCTAATTTCCATATTTAATTTTCCAGCTCAGCAAAATGAAAACATATTTTTTCCTATAGATGTCAGTATTGTAATCTATACCAAAAACTAAAAATCAAATACTGACTTCTTATGGTGGTATATGAGCACTAAAAGTAAAGATTCTAGAACTTGTACTGAAAAACATATCATGCCAAAACATATCCTTATTTGCAAACGTAGTGAAGTCATACTCAGGTCTGATTGCTTTAATTTGACTAAGCCTTTGCTAAACACTAGCTTCAGCTGGCCATTTTGTTGATGGTACACTCACAGTTCCTCTCTTGGAGGTACAACAAATTCACAGGTCACTGGACCTGCTGAAAAAAAGACTTTTGATGCGTAACAAGGAATATCTTCAATATAAAAAACATATTCTTCCTTTGATCCATCAGAGGTACTCCCTGTCTAGAAGCTCCCTGGTGGTAAATGTATCAAGAGCAAGACATGGACTCAGAAAGAAGACAAGCTAAGTAAAAAGTGGTATTTTAGAATCATTTTTTCAGTCCGTATATTCAAAAACCACGTGACGTTGTTTTTTCTGTCAATAATTTTCTCCGCACATTTCTATTCTTAGGATTGGCAGTTCCCAAAAAGAAGTCAACATAATCTCTTCATTTTTAGGATTTCAGCAAGCAGAAGTGAGGGAGGTCAAAGACATTAAGATTCATAAAAAAAGATGTTCAGTTCAGTATTCCCAGTGTAAAGCATTGGAGTAAATCTGCCATCATACCTCAGGAACACGTTCTCAAATACAGTCATTCTAGTGCACTCAAACCTCATTTCCACGATGGCAATAGAGCCTTGAAATTGATAATAACATACTATGTGTGACTGTGCAAGTTAGTGTGGAAATTCCAGAGAGGTTAAATCTTTCTTCTGCCTTCCACTGTTACTGGCATTCTAAAGTCACCTGCAGATGTCCAACTTTTTTCCACTGAACAAAGTCTTTGAGAATCTCATGGTTTCCTTCTACAAAATCATATTTTTTTTGCTTGCACCTCTACAAAATTTCAAAATTTAGAATATATTAATATCTTAATTTCAATGATTATGTTAAGTTTTGTATTGGAAATGATAATTTTTGGTTTTGGATACGTTTTTCAAAGTACAGCAATGTAACTCCTATTGAGCTTATGATCGTTCTGTCAGCTAAATTTCTAAAGAACTAAAGAATTTCTAAGAACTCATCTAAAATTAATAAATGGTTAATTGTAGATTAAATACAAATTGTAATTTCAGCAGAACGATGAAGGGATTTCATTGGATTGGGAAAAAATCAACACGAGCAGTGCATTATACAGTATAAAACACTGAGTTTAAGAATTACTTCACAGGTTTTTGCTCACTGCAAACTTCAACACCACTCTATTGCCTACACACCTATCTGCCAGTTATGTTCTATTTTATATTCCAAGCTATCAGGTAGCTGCAGTTAATTTTAAACAATCATTTGTTGTCACTGCCCAACATCAGTGGGCACTGAGTGGCTCCTCCAAACACTAACACAGCCTTGCTCTGCAGGAACAAGGCAAATTATTTCTGTGTTCAGAAAGTCTGAGAACAGATTACTAATAAATCAGCAGTCTATCACTAAATAAGATATGCAGGGTTGTTACTTTCTTATAGCTACATCAGTCAGAGATCTAACAGTTCTATAGCTTGTTACGATGTCTGTGCACTTTTTCAAGAGTAGTACTCTAACTTCTAAGTAATTTCCACTTGCCTTTCGAGTACCAGTGTGTTAATAAAAAGACAAAAAAAAAAAAAAAAAAAAAAAAAAAAACTGTAGCACAATCCTATTACAACTATTATAATGAATCCGAATTTGTGCTTTTGATGTTGAGTCTTTGAACTTTCTGCTTTGAAATTTAGTTAGAAAACATACAAGTCCACCACGGAGAGCACAGCTTATCCAGAGGGAACAATACCAAAAGGGATTTTTGGAGGGGAAAAAATAACAATGAAACACAGTAAATATTTTCCCTCTGTTAGTAGCCTATCAAAAATGCAAACTCCTATGAGTGAAGGACTAAATAAATGCAATTACTTTAAGCAAAACACAAATAAAATAGAAGTATCAATACTTGAGTGCAAATGTAACAGAATCTATCATACCTTGTTATGTGTCTGAGTTTGTCCAACCAGGATAAGGATATTTGATGAGATAATAGACAGGCAGAAATTGATTAGAATTATTGACCTTTCAGATCTGATGTATCTGTTCAAATTAAAAAAAAAAAAAAGAGAGCATACAACTTTTTTAAAAGGAAAGCCACTACTAAATCACACAAAGCTTTAATGCAATTCTTAGAAATGCTATAGAGAGGCACTCTCTGATGTCTTCTCTTGCTCAGAGTATCAGTGAACCATTACATTTCAGACATAGGAACTATGATATTTTCATACATAGTCCTTCTTAGTTTCTTTGTATATTTTTAAAAAGTTTCTGTCAATGCTTCTTTTCAAAACTATGACAACAGTTTTCCGACATCATGCTGATAATAATGGGCTTGGATACATTCATGTTTCTTTTCACTCTCCCTCATTATGCCTGGGAATACCCACAGCTTGCATCAACCAGTCTCAAAGCTAACTTCAGAAGCACAGGGTGATTTACATGAACAGAAGATCTGATACACATGCATAACTAAGATTCAGATTAGTTGAAGATAATATAGCAATGTATATTGAAAGGTATTATTGTTATAATGATAACATTAATCTTGAAGTTACACCACCTTTACAAAATAATTTGTATAGAGAAGTAATAATATTATAAGATCTTCATCTTCATAAAATCTAATACAAAAAATGCTTGTTTGGAAAGATTAAATTATAACAGTGAGCAACAGACACTTTCTTGCCAACTTATTATACTCATTTTACAAGTACACTCAGGATGAAAAACTACAAATGCTCTTACCTACTTCCTCACAAGATGCAAATGTTCTCATTTTTCTGTGCACAGCTTTTTATACGTTTGAGCACAGAAATAGAATGATGATGGTTTCAACTGATGTACCTTACTGACCTGATATCAGAGTCACTAACAGAGTAGATGTTCACTGTTAAAGTAAGTGGAAGTTAAGGATGCTCAGTTTATCTGAAGACCAAGCCACAAGTTAATATATTTAATGATCTATACTGTAAATTTTCAATAATATTGCTTTCTACTCCCAATCTGTATGCCAGTAGCTGAGACTCTGAGGTCATAATAAGGGATGCTGCCCCCATAACAGATGTTGACCACTGGGTATGTAATAGATCACAGTCCTTTCTGCTCAACTACAATTTAAATAATACACCATTACTTTCTTTTTAGATAAGAAGAAAAAACAACCCTGATACTCCAATTCACTTTTCTTTTTTCTTCCTAAAAATAGAATAGTGCTGTTAAGGCTAGGTTTATGAATTTGAAAACAAATACAGAAAGTCTAGTGCCTTTGTCTACACTGTCAGTGTGCTGTTACTTTCCAACCTGTTAACTATTGATTCACCTGAGCCAGACTCCAACACTGAGTATCTGTGGCCTATAAAAGGTCTTAGCAGTTGGGTAAATACAATGCAATGAGAAGCTCAGAGAACTGACTTAAGCTAGGAAGAGTTTAATTTCTCTATTAATGCAACAGTTTTAGCTCTTCATTACAGAGGAAAGGAAGGTAAAAAAAAGGAAGATATTCCAAATATAAATACATAAGCATGGGGTCAAAATTTCAACTTTCTTCTCACCTGCAGATTTGTAATAGTTAATAATAGATTATATATACATCTCAGCTATCCTCTCTGTACATGTGGTTACTACATGCTTTCAAGACACTTGTTTAGTGCAAATTGTAATGATGCAAATGACAGCCACTCAGTAATCATAATATTTTTGGAATATCTCAGTGATAGACGATCAAGATTTATCAGACTTTTCTTCAGCCAGAGGGATACAGAACCCATGTTAAGTTCTTCACAGTACGTTACATTTTTTTCTCAGCTTGGAAGTTAGACAATGGAGAAGACCAGTTCTACTGAGCATGACAGTATTTCTTTCCAAGTGCTAAATATATCAGAGAGTGCAAAAATAACACTAAAATTCTTTAGAAATACCCTTTCAGAAATATTCTTAGCTTTGACAGACAGGAATTTAAAATTCTTATACTTATTATATCTTATGTGACTAGATAGTCTACATTTATTATATATCTGTCTAATCTTGTGAATTTCTGAGGCTCCATAAGAAAGGGAAAGACAAAAATGGTATAGAATTATCAAACTGCTTCTAGAAGCAAAACCGTACTTGTTGATTTTACATTTCTCTAAAAAATTACCATTTTCTAAAAATTACCATTTTCTCCGTTTTTCTTTTCTTACAAAGAATTTTTTCTTTTACTGTGGAAGAAGTTAAATGAAAATCCATGTTCACTTTTTAAAAAAATATATACTTCTACTTTATATGCCATTTCCTCTCACTTTCCACATTAACATGTCATGTTCCTTATCACAGATCTCAAAATTAATCACACCACATATTATTTTCTCCATGACTATCTATTGCGCATTTGAGACAATACTTTCATGTATTAAACTTAGAATAGGAAGAAAGTCCATTATTGGACAGTACCAGCACACTATTTGAGACTACTTTACTTTCTTATATGAAATACACCACATAGAAAACCAAGTAAAGTATTAATTAGTGCTATGAATACTTCACCAAAAAAGCAATATCATTCATATTAAAGAGCAGAAAGATGAGTTGGCTGTACCACTGCTAGTAGGCCAAGAGAGGAAAACTAATCAATCACATCAATAGACTTAGCAATGAAAAAATACATTTTTTCCCCTAAATAATAAATGCTTAATCTAATGGTCTCTTTAAACTTTAAATCAACTAAATACAACTATGTATTCATGTTTAACTTTGTTAATACATTACATACCTCCATAGTGCTGCATAGACAACTGCTAGGGTGACCAAGGCCAAACATGAAAGACCACTGCCTACTATTAAGGTTACTGAGGGTGTACCAGATGATTCCATGATCTGTAGGTTACAACAGATAACCATGAAGGAAACCAATCTCCACCAATTAAAACAACAGGTCAAAATACAAAAAAAAGCAATAAAGTAAATATTATAAAATCAGACAGTATCAGAGATAGCTTCAGTAATGTTATATATGAAACAGAAATCAACTTAATTCCAAAACTGATTCATACATAAATCTGAGATATCTTTAATTATTGATACAACCCTTGAGGTCTTTGAGCTTTGAGCTTTAAAATAGCTTAGAATACCTGCATAATATTTTGAGAAATAAAGATGGTAGTAACATTACAATATGATAAGAAACTATGACATGAACACAACTTTAAAATATTCCCCAGTTAAAATTAATTTTAAAAAATTACCTTGAGAAACAATGTTTGGAATTGAGTATTAAATAAACAGGTTGGTTTTATAATAGTAGTATATTAAAGATCTTTCACTAATTTTTCCAAGAAATTGGTTAATGTTTATTGCAGAATTATCAAACTTTCTGAGTTTTAATAACTTTGACTTCGATCTACTGTTCTTACACAGTTCATTTCCTTGGGCCTCTAATCATATGGAAAGAATGGCAAGATGCCTACAACAGTATCATAAGTATTTCAAATTTAGAATTAATTAGTTTGAAATCTGTTTATTAATAAAACAGAAAAATAAATAAATGACCTTGAAAAGAAAGTAGCTTTTCCTTCTATGAAGAAAGCTACTATTGTCAGATACAAGGCAAGGTTTTCCCTCCCTGTGTAGGTGTTCATATTCTGTAATACATATGGTCTTTGCTAATGAAAAGGGAAAAAAAAAATATACCTAAAAGTTTGAAAGGATTCAGTGCCTGATTTACAAAAATTCTGTTTAAAGCCTCAGGGAGGTATGGCAAATTAGATTTTATCAAGATATCTTTCATCACCCAAATGAGAGATAAGGCTGATATACTTTTAGGCCAAATCTCAGTCAGAAAGTAACATTTTATTTCAGACACTTTGTTCCAAGCTGATCTACTTTGCTATTGAAGAGTCTGATCATGTGTTTCTAAACCAAGAAAATGAAATTAAGTCTTTACATGGTAACTTCACAAATATTTGTTTTTAGCTGTATTTTACATTCAGTAATAGTCTGCTGATATCCTTCATGTTCACTCTTTTACACGAAATCTTGATTGTTTTTCTTACATTGTATCAAAAAGCACATTGAAAATCTCTGCTGAAAATGTCCAATGCAGATATGCAATCTGTCTAACTACAGTATCTAGGATTTTCCTAAGAGCAATAATAAAGCCTCCCTATACATTCCCTTGGAAAGGCTTGCAACCTTTAAGAAGCTTGTTAAGTTGATAATTGTTCAATACAAAAGTTTTCAACACATTTGCATCACAATTAGAAGGCTTTTTCTGAAAAAAAAACCAAAAATCAAAAAAAAAAAACCCCACCACAACAAAAAAAAAAAAAACAACTACCACATAGAGTTTAAGAGCATGAAAATTTCACCAGGATATAGTTATATCACAGAATCTGGAATTTGTTTCTCTGAAACACTGTGTACACCAGGAGACTAACAACATTAGCCCACCTGGAATATTAAACAATTCCTCAATGCAACGCCTGAAATATACCTGAGAGGAAAGCTCGACCAGCCCCCCTCCCCCCTCCCCTCTTATCCCCCCTTCCCCCACCCTCCCCCCCCCGCACTATTCCTTTTGCATTAGAACGGGCTTCATTCCCCTCTTCGTTACTTACTATTTCTCTAGGTTGCTGAGCCAAAATGGCGAAGGTAGAGAGACGATCACATAAGCATTTCGTATGGGATGCATCGGTAAGCACAGTTTTACATCCCTGGGTGGACCAGGTTCCCAAAGAGTCGTTCCTGCAAAGGAGAGAGAGAGAGAAGGGGGGAAAAAAAAATGGGGATAATTACGCCTGACGGCTGATTCCGTGAGAAGACAATGCAGCTGAGCCGCGAGGAGCGCCGCGCAGCCCCGGACAGAGCGAGGCACTTCGCGTGGGGCAGGACCGGCCCCACGCCGGGCGCGGAGCGGGAGGCGCGGAGCTGTCCGAAGCCGTGGTGCTGACGGCCCGGCGCGTTGCGCTGCGCGGAGCCCCGCCAGCCGCGGCAGCAGCCGCCCCCTGCGCTGCCAACCACCTCCGAGCCTCAGCAGAGCACTGCGAAAAACTCATTGGGGGAAGAGGGGGAGGCTTTCTCTCTCACACTCTCCCCCCCCCCCCCCCCCCCCTTTTTTTTTTTTCCTTTCCTTTACTAGCTCTTTTTCTGGCTCTTTTATTTAAAAAAGAAAAAAAAAAAAAGTGGTGGTCGTTACTTGTAGTCTCTTTTTGTTTTCTCTATGTGTATTTATTTTTCCTTGTGTGCATGGATAGTTTAAAGGCAGATGGTTCTCAAACGCCTGCCTGGGTTATGCCAGTTGGACTGGGAGATGCCGGATCTTCTGTTCTGATGCTTATTTTTGCTGAGGATTTTTTTTTTTTTTTAGTTGTTTTTAGTGATCAGCCTTGGAAATTTCACCCTGGAAACGGCAGCATCAGATGCCTCCAACTCTTGCCTTAGCTCCAGCAGAGGGGTGGATTTCAGTACAGCAGCACACAACATCACCAAAGAGACACACGAGTTCGCCCTCCAGACATCACTCAGTCAACTCGCCTTTCCCAAGCTCCCTCCCCCTTCGTGATTTCTTTTTCTTGGGGTGGCAGCAACACACTGACCCCAAGTCAAAGAGATCATTTGCTGGCACTTTTCACCGACCTGCCCTGAAGAAAGCAAGATGATTAACACGGTCCCCGAATTCAATTAGCCATTCAATATGCTAATGTGAGGTCTGAAACCCACCCCAGCAGAACAATAAAAATGGTATCAACCCACGTTTTCTTTGTGCGGACAAGGAGAGAGGGAGAGGCAAAAAAATCATTCCTGCTTTTTTTCCTGAACTGCAATGGAAAGGGGAGGGAAATCATTACTACAGGAAAAAGAGGTTGGTTTCAACTAAATCAAACCTATTATCTTTACATATGTTATGTTTAGAGAACACCAATTGGGTTTCTTTCTTCTTGTTTCCCCATCTTCGTGTCCAGGGAGCAACTGCAGGACTCTGCTGCCAGCAGCAGCGTGTGCGCTGTCAATTCCTGTCAATATCACCTCAGGTCACTAAATGACTTGAAACCACAAAAATAATGGTGGAAGAAACAAAACTGGGAAACAATAATTTTCAATCACTGGGTTCACTCTTGTTTCACCCCTTGTGCCTCAATAACCCACCCTTATGAGTGGCTCTAAATACCAAGAGTCCTCATGCAAAAGCAATCTGTTATCCCAAGTCCACTCTCAGAATGCAGTTCGCACCAGTCCACTTCAACATTGTACATCACTAGCTTTTGAATACACAATAGATGTAACCCTTACCTGCTATTGTGTTCAGAACAGTATCCTCTAATATATAAAACAAACAGTAACTGAATGAAACAATTGAGAGAAAATCACAAATTCTTCAAGCCACTGTCTATTAGCGTTCCTCCACAATAGCGCCTTTTGGAGAGCCACATGATAAATCAATATCCACTTTGAAATATGTAGTTACACATTCTATATTCTGAAGCACTATCTTCTGGATAAACTAACTAATTTATTTTATTAACTTTCTCTTATGTTGTGATATAGTCAAGGCTAAATGAGATGCATTTATCTGTACTGATTAAATATTAAAGAATGATAGCTTAAGAGAAATTGGCATGTTTTTAAAACAAAAGGATGGTATTATTCATTCTGAGAACAAGATTTCATATACTAAATTCACCCTATGCTGGAAAACACAATGCATCCAGTTAGCACTAAATCCTTGCAGGTGGTGTCCAATGCAGAGACTTAGACAAGACCTAATTATAAAAGGTAGACAGCCACAGAGATCAGTTTAATTTAAAACAAAACATCTGTTACAATTATGATTGTATTTAAATTAGTATTAATCATGGGCAGTCCACCATGTTTAGAGGGACTCATTCGGTTATTCAAGCTGTTCATGCAAACATAAAATTCCATTCACACATTAGCTGACCAGTTTTCTGTACTACTGTATTATCAGAAATTACAAATACACCTTGTATTCTGCAAAATTACTTGAACATTATTGAAAATTGGAATGGATTTTTCAAAAACACTGAAATGAAGAAAGTGGTCTAATTAAACTTAACAATAAGATATTCAGTGACACGTTAGGAGCAGAGGCAGGCTAATATTGACATTTCCTGCATTACAATCTTCATCTTCTGTTTTTCTTTTTTTTTTTTTTTTTCTTTTTTTCTTTTTTTTTCTTCCCAGCAACATTATAATTCAAAAGGTAACAAATGAAAATTCAGTGATTAAATGATATAGCTCTATTTGTAACTAATGCAGTTGAGAAAAAAATCTAATTTATATATGTAGCCAGTTGAAAGGATGGCTGACAGAAACTGAGCATATTGTTACGAAGTCCATGAAGGAGATGGAATAATGAGTATGATCCAGTGGAAAAGTGTAGCTGTGATTTGTTTCATGATGCTCATGCCTGCAGAACTGTAAGAGTGTGATTATTTACTCAGAGATGTTGAACATTTTGACCTGCAGATATAAAATCAGTATTTTTTTTTAGGTATAAAGTAAATAAGGAGTGGAATTCAGATGAAATTTGAATGAAAATGGATTTTAAAAAGTTATACTATATTCATAAATCTCAATGCTACACTTTATAGTCAAGTATTTCATCCATGATCATCTGTGCCTCTTGTAAAACAGACTTCCTGGGCTTGTCAGAATCAAATCCATATTTAGAAAATTCATTCCTTTTTGGCGTGACTTTCTTTGAATATATGTCTAGTGTTTGGGGTTATATGAATATGCAAACGGGCACCTATTATTCCTGTGGATCTTTCTTGTTATACAGAAAGCTATAAAGAAGTGACAGGTACTATTAACACATGTTCTATTTATATAAAGGAAAATTATCAAATTGAAAATAGGTAGCAAATATAGATGTAGATTCATGGCCATTATTGGCAATTTTGTACTTTTCCACAGAGTTGCGGATGATTTAATCAATCTGGCAGAATTCCCATGATATAAGCAGAGGAATTCCCAAGAAGCATATTCACCATTGCAGATCCTATGTCATTCTGCAGTTTAGGCAGATGTAATAGTGGAGAAAAAAAGGGAAACAAAAAAAACATCAAAGTATGTAAACCAGCCTCACACGTCCATGGCTAACATGGCATAATCTCTCCCCCCCGCAAAAAAAAAAAACCCTCAAAAATTTCTAGATAAGAATGTCCTTCTCAGAGAAGTCTTACAGTTAGAGAAATGCCAGTGTCTTTTCAAAACTCTGTCAGAGTTTAATGTAAACTTTGCAGTTCTGATTAGGAACTGGGTAGATACTGTGCAATAAAAATAATGGCCAAATGATGTACAGAAAAAACATTCTGATTGAATATGATACAGTAGAAGTAATGTCATTTTTACTGATTAATACTGTATTATGCAATACTGCATGGCATATATGATTCTCACTACTGTAAACAATGTTATGACTGTCTCAGATATTGAAAGGGAGATGCAGCTTATAGGATATGAGCATTTTTTTAGAATAAAAGACCCAAATACTTCACAGTCATATCTGTCAATCTGACAAAGACTGCTGATCAACCCACATTTAATATGCTAGCAGCCATGCTTCCCTTATTCTGCAGTACTTTTCTTAGTCTCATGTCATGTTTTTTTTCTTATTATTCACATATTTTGTTAAAAATAGTAATATACATGTCTTACTAATTGCATTGTTCTGTCTACTTTAACATAGTTGTGACTGAAAATCAACTATGGCACCCCTGTTAAAACCATTCAGTAAAGGGCTTAAGCAAATAATATACACCATCTATCTCAAACAGCAGAAGTTGAACAGAAGAGGCAGACAACCATCGTGGCAGTGCAAGGACCCGCAGCTTAAAATGAGAGAAAAGAGGGAAATGTACAGAAAGTAGAAGCAGGGTTGTGTATCCTGGGAGGAATACAGGGCTGTTGTCCATGTGAATAGAGATAGGATTAAGAAAGCGAAGGCGTGGATGGAGCTGAACTTGGCGAGGCATGTGAAAGATAACAAGAAGTGGTTCTATAGGTACATAGGCTGAAGGAGACAGGCCAAGGAGAGTGTTCCCCCTCTGATTAAAGGTAATGGGGAGCTGGCTTCCTCAGACATAGAAAAACCTGAGCTACTCAATGAGTGCTGTGCCTCAGTCTTCACAGGTGGTCAGGCTTCCTGTGTCTGCCAGGACCATGAGCCTCTAGGTGAGGGTGTGGGGAGTGGCTTCTGTCCCACTGTAACGGTGGAACAAGTCCAAATCCTGCTCATGAAACTGAACATGTATAAATCCATGGGGCTGGATTATATCCATCCTAGGGTTCTGAAAGAGACGGCTGATGAGGTTGCCAAGCCACTCTCCATCATATTTGAAAAATCACGACTGTGAAGTCCCCGGTGACTGGAAAAAGGTAAACATTACTCCTATTTTTAAGAAAGTGAGAAAGGAAGACCTGGGGAACTACAGGTGAGCTCCCAGTGAGCCTCACATCTGTGTGTGGAAAGATCATGGAGCAGAAGCTATGTTAAGGCATGTATGAGACAAAGAGGTGATTTGAGACAGCCAGCATGGCTTCACCATGGGCAGATCTTGCCTGACCAATCTGGTGGCCTTATATGATGGAGTGACAGCTTGAATGGTTGGGGAAGGGTGGTGGATGTCATTCTACTTGGACTTCTGCATTTGACATTGTCCCTCACCACATCCTTCTCTCTAAACTGGAGAGGAATATATTTGAAGGATGGACTCTTATATGGATTAGGAATTGGTTGGCTGGACACAGCCAAAGGATTGCGATCAGTGGTTCTGTGTCAGGGTGGAGGCTAATCACAAGTGGTGTCCCTCAGGGGTCAGTCTTGGGTGCTCTTTAACATATTCGTCAATGACATAGATGATAGCATACAGTGCACCCGCAGGAAGTTTGTGGATGACACCAAGCTGAGCGGTGCAGACAGTACATTGGAAAGAAGGGAAGCCATACAGAAGGACCTGGACAGGCTGGAGAAGTGGGCCCATGAAAACTTAATGAGGTGCTGCACTTGGGTTGGGGTAATCCCAGGTACTTATACAAACTCAGGGAAGACCTCCTTGAGAGCAGTCCTGCAGAGAAGGATCTGGGGGTCCTGCTGGACGAGAAGCTAGACATGAGCCAGCAGTGTGTGTTTGCAGCCCAGAAGGCCAACTGTTCTGGTCTGCATTAAAAAAGAGTTGGCCAGCATGGAGATGGATGCGATTGTCCCCCTCTACTCAGCTCTTGTGAGGCCCTGTCTGAAGTACTATGTCCAGGCCTGGGGTCCCCAGCATAAGAAGGACACAGAGCTCTTGGAGTGGGTGCAGAGGAAGGCCACTAAGATGATCAGAGGGCTGGAGCACCTCTCCTATGAGGAAAGGTTGAGGGAACTGGGCTTGTTTAGCTTGGAGAAGAGCAGGTTCCAGGAAGACCTCACTGAGGCCGTCCAGTACTTGAAGGGAGCATACAAACAGAGGGGGGAACAGCTGTTTACAAGGGTGAAAACTGATAGGACAAGGGGGGAATAGTTTTAAACTGAGACAGGGGAAATTTAGGTTAGATATTAGGAGGAAGTTTTTCATACAGAGGGTGGTGACGCACTGGAACAGGTTGCCCAAGGTGGTTGTGGATGCCCCATCCCTGGAGGCATTCAAGGCCTGGCTGGATGTAGCTCTGGGCTGCCTGGCCTAGTGGCTGGCAACCCCGCACATTGCAGGGGGGTTGAAGCTGGATGATCATTATGGTCCTTCTCAACCCAGGCCATTCTATGATTCCATGACTCTATGATTCTACTTAAATAACAGGATAGAAAGCAGACTACATGAACATTAGGAAATTATAACATCAGCTCTCCTGAGGTAACCTTAATTCTCCCAGCTTCTTCAGTGTGTGCATTACTGTACATTTTTTTTCTATTCAAATTGGTGCTGTTTTTCCTTTAGGAAGAGATTTTGATATTCCACTTCTATTACAATTGATGAATAGACAAATATGACAAACAATTATGAGAAGAAAGGAGAAAATGTGGACGATATTTTTTTTTTCACCTGGTAAATGATAGACAATACTCTTATGGCCCTTCTGAAAAGCAGATTATCATTATTGTGCTTGTTCAGATGTGCAAGATGGTATATTAGTGAAGATAAAGTTCTTTCAAGACCTGTTTACTTCTTTACACCTGGACTTAAAACATCAGGGAAGCTGATGGAGAGTCAAACTGCAGGACTCTCTTTTCAAATTGTGCATGTCCATATGTCTGAAGCATAACCTAACCCTTAGTATACATAATTTCTGCTGTGGTTTACCTTGTTCCTGCAGTAGTATATGGCAACATCTGGTTTATCTCCACAGTTGTTCCTAATGAATAGACAAACAAACCAACCCAAACACACTACCAGCAACAAAAAAGATGAATGCAAACCCTTTGCATAATAATGTAACACATAAAAACTGTAGTTTACCAAACTGTTGTTTAGCCTGAAGTTGTTACTATAATTAACAATTTTTTTTTTACCCTATACAAGTTAGAAAAAAATAATGCATGAAATAATGGAAATGAAAAATAATAGAATGTACTAAAATAACTGTTTTATGACTACATGTCTAAAATATGAAAAGTGTCCCCAGAATTCTCTCTGAATTTGCAAGATATCAAAAGAAAAAACTAGGTGACAGATATTTTGCAGTTGAATTTCCAACCAAAACACTATAGGGAGTTCAATTACCAAAAGAACAAGGGCACCTTTCCAAGTAAGGTATTGAATTATTAATTTTTCCACAACAACATCTTTGCAATTGTAGGTGTGCTTTTTTTCTTTTTTTCTTTTCTCTTTTTTTTTTTCAAAGAAAGTGGAAATTCTTGAAAATTTTATTTTCATTTTTATTTTCATATATAAAAAAACAAATGCTATCTGATTGTTATTATTATTATTATCGTTGTTATTGTTATTATTGTTGTTATTGTAAAATGAATGTGCATCTGGGCTGGAAATCAAGTTTTAGTCCAGTGTGATTAAAATTAGATGAGATACTAAGCCATAAAAAATACGTTTTACAAGATAGCAGTTGTAGTTATTATATGGATTGTTACATTAACTTTCTAATAATCTCCAACACATAATAAGATCTAAGGGAAGAAAACAAAAATTCCTTTGGTTGTCAGTTTGACTACTAAACCAATGATTCATCCAAAGGAAAGATATGGAAGTGAGTATTAATGCTTCGATCAATATTTTATTTTTCTTTCTACACTTTCTGTCCATGCAGTTTAGGGCATAATCTAGAGAAAAGTGCACATAAGTTGTACTGCCATCAATACTCTCCTTGACATTAGCATACTATAAGTGTTTCAAAGTGTAAAAAGAAAGGAAATTCTAAAGGAATATTGTGATGAAAATAGTATGAAATAAATACTGGGAGTTTCATGCCTCCTACTGCATAGTTCTCTATAATGGTATTCTGAACTACCACTATAATGTGGACTTACAGCACTTATGCACATTTTTATAAGATACTGGACAAAGCCATTCTACACTGCTTTTGTGCTTTTTGTAGTTGTCATTGTTTTTGCTTGTTTGTTTGTTTCTAGGAATATCATCAATGCTAATTTGAGCTAAAGCATTCTCCCTCTTTTCCCCAGATTGTATAGAAAATCTGATGAGATGAATGATAGTACATCCAAAAAAAAAACAACAAGGGAAATGAATTTTTATCCATAGCTTCATCTCTGACTCTGTAGATGCCCTCTCAGATAAAGCACAGAAGTAAATACTGGGCATTCCTACTGTGTTCGCGCTACCAAAGCATGTCCTTATCTGCTAAGGTTTTATGAGAAGTATGACTTCTTTGCCAATGGATTCACAGGGTGAATGGAACAGATGAGAAAATTTCCTTCCACAATATTGTATTTTGTATAAACTACAGGAAGCAACAGAGGGATGTGTCCTATTTTCATAAAAGCCATAAGAATTGAAGCATACTTATCAACTCTACTACAAATTTCATAGTAAATTGCTGTCTCCTTTCCTTTTTGTTGATGTTTCATTTACTCAGTGTCAATTGTTAGTTTAATTTTGTCTTTCATTTGAATACAATTTTGCTAAGTTCATGTATTATTGCAGGGAGATATAGTGGATGACCAAGACAAGAAGAATCATGTTACATTATGAAAGCATGTACTGCTTAACTCCGAGCATATTTAGAGATAAGTCTCTTCATTTAAGTTGTAGTATGACAGATTTTGTCACTTGGGGCAAAAAAATCATGTAGATACTTATTATGTTAAAATACATATTCTCAAAGTTTTCAGTATTGAGTGTAAAAACATTCTGGATATGAAGAAAATCTCTCAATTTTGACCATATTAATTTATAAGATAATATTATCAGGTATTTAGTAGCAAATATATACACATTTGTATTGCTCAACAAATGGCTTATTAGCTTTCATTTTCCCCGAAATCAGTAGAGTCATTCATATTCATACGTTCAGATTATAAAAATATTAGTGTATATTTATGGTGATGTAAGGAAACATTGCTATCTGGTAATTTTTCAATGATGAACCTGTGAGATCTTTCACACTACTATTATTCACAGGTACTCCAAGCAAAAAGGTACGTTGTGATCTGCATATTGCCAAGGGCTTGAAAACATTAGGGGCTCAGAAGTTTCTCCTGAAAATTAAGAATGTCAAATCCTAGATCAGGGTAGTAGCTATCTTTAATGTTTCTTAAAAATGAAAAGATTAGTAATAAAGTACAGATGTATAATTATTTCAAGATTCAAGGTCAGGTATGACCAACAGGGAGAGAAATAAATTTGAATACTAATGGCAGGGAAGTAGCATAGGCTCATCTTCCATCACTGTTACTATTACAATATCCTATGTTATTCGAGATTGGATGACATGATAAAACTTAAAGGAGAACTTGTTTGCTCTGCACTGAGAGCAGTGACTTTCCATCTATGGTCACTGGAATGGTAAAGGAACATCTGTATCAGCTCATTGTTCATAAGTCATTGGGGCCAGATGGTACCTGCACAGAGTGCTGTAGGAATTAACGGATGTTATAGTTCCATATCTCTCAGCAATTTAGCAAAGGCTGTGGGAGTCTGGGGAGATCTCTGCTAACTGAAACTAACCAATATTAAAATGCATTTTAGAAATGGTGTTTCCAATATGCATTTGAATTTGAGCCACTATACTGATCATATCTATACAGTGGCCCTTCGGTACCTGAAGGGGTCCTGCAGGAAAGCTGAGGAGGGACTTTTTACAAAGGCACATAGCAATAGGATGAGGGGAAATGGCTTTAAATGGGAAAAGGGTAGATTTAGACTAGATTTTACAAAGAAATTCTGTACTGTGGGGGTGGTTGTCCAGAGAGGTTGTGGATGCCCCCCCACCCCCCCCCCCCCCCACCCCCACCCTGAAAGCATTCAGGGCCAGGCTGGATGGGGTTTTGAGCAACCTGGTCTAATGGGAAGTGTCCCTGACTATAGCAGAGGGTTGGAACCCAAACTCTCCATGATTCTATGGATATTATACCTATCTATAAAAAAGGCATGAGAGAAGATCCAGGAAACTACAGACCTATCTGTAACTTTTCCAGTCCCTGGAAAAGTTATGGAGAAAATTATCCTTGGGGATTATTGAAAGGCACTTAAAAAAACATAGCTATTATCAGGCATACTCCTTGTGGTTTCATCACAGGAAAGTCTTGTCTTAGTAATTTAATCTCCTTCTACAATAAAATCACCTGCTTAGTGGATGAAGGGAAGGCAGAGGAAGTAATCATTCTGGATTTCAGTAAGGCCTTTGATATTGTTTCTTACAGCATCTTTCTGGACAAATTGTTCGACAGTGAGATAAACAACTACACACTACACTGGATGATGAACTGGCTCAATGCTAGAACTCAAAGGGTTATAGTAAATGTAGCTACATCTGGCTGGTGGAAGGTCAGTAGCATAGTTCCCAAGGACTTAGTTTTAAGTCCTTTTCAACATTTTTATCAATGATTTGGATGCAGAAATTGAAGATATCATAGAATCATAGAATCCTTGGAGTTGGAAGGGACCCTGAAAAACCATGAGGTTCAATTCCCTGCAATGAACAGGAACACCACAGATAGATCAGGTTGCCCAGGGCCTGATCCAGCCTTGCCTTGAAAGTCTCCAGGGACAAGGCATCCACTACCTCTCTGGGCAATCTGTTCCAGTGCCTCACCACACTCACTGTAGAATACTTCTTCCTTACATCTAACTTAAATCTACCCTCTTTGAGCTTGAAACCATTTCCCTTTGTTCTATCATCACAGACCCTGCTAAAGAGTTTGTCTCCTTCTTTCCTGTAGCTCCCCTTTAGATACTGTAAGGCCGCTATCAGATCAACTCAGAGACTTCATCAGGCTGAACAGCCCCAGCTCTCCCAGCCTGACCTCGTAGGAGAGGTGTTCCATCCCTGGGATAATTTTGGTGGTCCTTTTCTGGACATTCTCCAACAGGTCCATGTCTCTGCTGTGCTGAGGGCTCCACATCTGGATGCAGTACTTGAGTAGGGTCTCACTGCACAGAGCAGAGGGGCAAAATTCCCTCCCTTGCCCTGCTGACAAAATGCTGAGTGCTGAATCTGGGACGGATCATACCTCACCATCTGGTGTCTGTCTATGATGGAGTGACAGAATTGGTGGACAAAGGAAGGGCAACTGATATCATCTAATAAGGCCTTTGCCATGGTCCCTCACCACATCCTTATATCTAAATCAAAAGAGGGGTAGCCCACCGTGAGAGGGAGATGATCTACTCGGGCCCTGTAAAGCCCCATTTGGAGTACGGGATCCAGGCCTGGTGTCTCCTGCACAAGAAATGCGGAGCTGTTGGAGTGGGTCCACAGGAAGAACAAAAAGATGACCAGAGGACTGTAACACTGCTCCTATGAAGCTCCTATGAGAGAGTTGAACTTGATTAGCTTCGTGAGGAGAAGGCTTCAGGGGACTTTACTGTGGCCTCCCAGTACTTGAAGGGAGTTTATGAACAGGAGGGAGGCTAACTTTTTACATGGGTAGACAGTGATAGGACAAAGGGAATGGATTTAAACTGTAAGAGGGAAGATGTTAGGTGAAAGTTTTTTATTCAGATAGTGGTGAGGCACTGGAACAGTTAGCTCAGATAAACTGTGGGTTTCCTATCCCTGGAAGGATTAAAGGCAAGGCTGGATGGGGTCATGGGCAGGCTGATACAGTGTGTTCCAATCCTGCCTTTGACAGAGGGGATGAAACTAGGTGATCTCTACAGTCACTTCCAACCCAAGCAACTTGATTCAATTCTGTCCTGTCCTATCCTCTTCTCTTGTCTGCTCTCCTCTGGCAATGTTTTGAATTAGGCTCCAGAGATGCCAACCATAATATAGGAATAAAATTAAACCACATAAAGAGAATATCAGGAGAGACACGTTAAGTGGTCAGACACTGGAATGATGTTCATAATGATGATGCAGACAAGAGCTTTTGGAGCTAGGTATGTACATGCTACTTTTCAAAAGCTTAAAGACAGTTTCATTTCAAAATGCCCAGTGGAGTCTCTGTTTTACATTGCAATTCAGTGGTTTCAGTTTCCTTCTCTACCAGAGGATTTTGAATTGATATTTTGCAGCAGATAGCCTAACCACCAGACTACTGTGTATTCTGGTCTGGGAGTACCCTGACTCCTGTTGAGGCAGGTGCTCAATGAACAGAACTTTGCACAGGGCTCAGAGGTCAACCAAAGCATGGACTTTGTGGCTGTACTTCAGGAAAACAGAGTTTGGAATCTACTTTCGAGCTCCTGCTCCACTTCATCTTAATTATTCAGGAGTCTGAACATTAAAACAACAGCATTACAAGCTCCCTGACGATCCTCAGGTTCTATACATTACTTTGTATTTTAAATGCACTTCAAAAAAATACTGAATTTAAGCCAAGAAAATAGTTTAAAATGTTATAGAATACACAAGGAATAAAAAATAAAATGGACAATTTACTCTATTGACATCACGATGTCAGCAGCATGTTTGCTTCTTAATCCAGTTGATACTCTGCAACATTTTCTAAACATTCAGTTTATAGAGTTCTGTTTTCCATGTATGCTGGGACCGAGGTTATGTCCTTTGCCTTGTGTATGACACTTGGCTTTTACAAACAATCTTGTTTTGTAAGTCCTCCCCAGGAGTTTCAACAGATCTAATATATTTTTCCTCAAATGAATTATTTTTTATGTGGGAGATAATCTCACCATTCCTCTTAATTAAAATAAGTACTTCTTTTTTTTTTTTTTTATTCCTTGGAGAAGTCTCTTTGTTAGATCAGATGTTATCTTGTGTACCTGACTGGCCAACTAACAACTCTTGTTTCAATAAGAGTAATGCTAATCTCCTTATTCTGTCCCTGGTGAGTCAGTGTGCACCCTGAATGAACCTTCATCACATCTTTTATTGGTTATCAGTCTGAACATTAAAAATACACTTGATACAAATATCTCAATAGGAGAAATGCATATAGGTTGCTGTTGGCTCTTAACTGGTATCAAACACATACTAATTAACCAATTTTAAGCGACAAAGAATTTATAGTGATGATGCTCAATATCTTCAGTAGGATAGCCTTTCTTCATTGAAAACCTTAACTTTGGCCCTGTAAAATTGTAGTCTTCCCTTCATACAGTCAGTGTTTAGCTTTAATGTAAAGAGTAGGAATAATGATGAACAAAGGTAGTATGAGAAGCTTCCTTATTTCAAAATGCCCCACAGCTTGGAGATTAGGTCATTCCTTCTGAAAGGTTCCCAATCTTGCAAGCAGAAATGCGACATGAGTTAAGTCTCTTCTAACTTGTGTGAATAATTCAACAAAAGAACTACGGTGTAGGTTTTAGTTAGTTTGTTTGTTTATTTGCTTCATTGGGTTTCTGTTTGATGTAACACCCAAGTTACTGCTAAGTCAAGGCCACTGTGAAGAATGGCAGAGAGATGACTTGTTTATGTAAACTACTGAAAGGTAATGCTAAGGCTCTTCAGAGCACACTTGAATGAAGACTTGGTGAACAAAAACTTTAAGAGTCATAAAATCCTGTGGGTTTAGAATTTTGCATATTTATGTGGTGAATGGAAAGGAGGTCTGATAAAGCCCATTAAAGATTGAGGTACCTGCAGTGGAAGGTAAATATCTCATGTAACACCTGAGGCTTTATTAAAATGGTAATGCAACAAATTGTTGCAAGAAGTTCGAGTGTGGTGACTTTGTACATGCCTAGGTGACAGTAAATGTAACATAAAATATCTAAACACATATCTTTCCTACAGTGTTTTTAAAAAATATGATTAAAAGCATTGTTAAAGTTGACATATGTAGGTTTGCATTACATCTCTGTAAATCACAGGGTTAATTCCTATGACAATACAAAGAGTCATGCATCTTTTTTTTTAAACTATATCTATCTATCTATCTATCTATCTATTTATTTATTTATTTATTAAGATGCGGGACAACTACTGTGATTACAGAGTAAAGTAAGTTCAAGTACCAAATTAGAAAATTGAGGTTTTGTTTTTAAAAGAAAGAGGAGATTTTACAATAATCTCCTTAGTGTATCTTGAATTTTGTGAACTGGACTTAGCGCAGTTACTGCTGCCTGTCAATAAATCTTATTACCTTAGGACGTAATAATGTGGCTTCCAGATTCAAAGCATTTTGAGTGCAGGTACTTTGCAAAACCTTTGCGTGAGCTATTGCTCATCTAAATCTTCCTGAGTTGATGTGTTCAATGAAAAACTGTCTGCTACTGAAAAATTACACCAAAACTTCTGCACTCACAGAAAACAGATACATACAGTGGCTTGCTTCTAGAATTTCCTACACCAATTGGTGTCATTTCTATACTAAGAGAATAAAATGCGATTAGTAAACAGAAAATAGTGTCAACTAACACACTTTTTAGCAGTGCTTCACATCTATTTACTGGTAGTATTACCTAAAATAAAGTCAGCAGATACTGGTAATCACTGAAGATAACGTTTAAACTGTGGTTTGTTGTGGTGTTTTTTCTTGTATGTGTATGTTTTTGTTTGTTTGCTTTTGTTTTTGATTATTGTTATTGTTGCTTTTCATAGGATTTACTAGCAGAGAAGCCAGAAGGAAGTGTGCATCACGCAGCAACACAGCACATGACATCAGATGCTTAAGCTCCCCATAGCACTCAGAAATGCTGAAAAAAGAATGAGGGTCTGCACCATGCCATGTATAAACACTGAAAATTATTTATCAGGGATTATGCTAAATAGTATAATGCTATGTGTTGCAGAGTAGGCCACTGTGGTGTGTAGTATATCTGGTACACCTACACTGAAAAAGACAAATACATTTGTAACAAACATACCGAGCCCTGGAGGACACCACTTGTGACCGGCAGCCACCTGGATTTAACTCCATTGACCACAACTCTTTGGGCCCAGCCATTCAGCCAGTGTTTCACCTGGTGGAGCGTACACCCATCCAAACATGGGCAGCCAGCTTCTCCATGAGGATGTTGCACAGGACACTGTCAAAGGCTTTCCTGAAGCTCAGGTAAACCACATCAACAGCCTTACCTTCACCCACTAAGCGGGTCACCTTGTCATAGAATGAAATCAGGTTTGTCAAACAGAATCTACCTTTGGAAACCCATGCTGACTGGGCCTGATCCCCTGGTTGACCTTTAACTGGTGGCTCCCAAGATTATCTGTTCCTTAACCTTCCCTAGCACTGACACTTTATGCTCTGCAAAAGCAGGGGGTGTTATAATGTCTTTTTCTTCTACGTGCTGTTGAATATGATGCACTCCTTAGCCTTTGGGTATGATAGAAAAGAATGGGAGAGGTGTCCCAAAATTAATAATGTTAATATAATAATATTCAGCTATCATTACACATCACCTTGCAGCTTAAAGCCTTAAAACAGAGATGGACTGCACCATCCTGAATCTTGATATGAGTTGGAAGAAAGGTAAGATGTCCCTAGGATTCAAAGCCAAAATGAATGCCAGAAGGTAAATTTTTTCTAGGCCCAAAAGAAAATGCTATATTTATTTTATTCTGTCTCTCAAAAGAGGGCTCATATCATATTTTGTGGCTTATAACTTTGTATCACATACACTACTGAAAATATATGTATCTAAAAACATACATAGGAATATAAAATCATAGAATATCCCAAATTGGAAGGGACTCATAATGATCACTGAGTCCAACTCCTGGCTCCACAAAGCAGCGCCCAAAATCAAACTCTATGAGAATGTAGTCCAAAGACTCCCAGAATTCCCATGGGAGCCATGACCACAACCCTGGGGAGATTGTTCCATGCCCTTTGCTTTCTGGTGAAGAACCTTTTTTCCATATCCAGTGTGAAACAGCTTCATGCCGTTAACTTAATTCAGCTAATACTGCAGTTTCAGCATAATGACATGAAAGGCATACAGCAAGTGTTCCGTCTGTGTGTCTGCAATTCGTTGTATAAATGGGGCATGCGTAAGCTGAAAATTCCAAATTTGAAATGCCATTCTTTTCACTCAGACACACTGCTACAAGCAGAAACTGTAATAGCATCTTTTTACATGTTGAAGTAATTTACATTCTGTTATGTTCTCACACTACACAATGTTTTAGAAGTGTAATAAATAAAGAATACGATTAATTTAGATTACATTACTCAATCTGTGTTATATACAGACTCCTTAGTACCTGAAGCTTATTAGCTAGAATGTATCTCCTAGTGAAGACACAATGATGGAGAAGAGGAGGCTCAGGGGAGACCTCATTGCACTCTGCAACTTCCTGAAGGGAGGTTGTGGTGAAGAGGGGTTTGACCTCTTCTCCCAGGCAGCAAACATAACCCAGGGAAATGGCCGCAAGTTGTACCAGAGGAGGTTTAGGTTAGATATGAGGAAAAACTTTTTCTCTCAGAGGGTGGGTGGTCAGCAGGGACAGGGAGGTGATTGTCCCTCTCTACTCGGCTCTTGTGAGGCCCCATCTGGAGTACTGTGTCCAGGTGTGGAGCCCTCCATACAAGAAAGACATTGAGATTTTGGAAAGGGTCCAGAGGAGGGCGACTAAGATGATCAGGGGGCTGGAGCACCTCCCCTATCAGGACAGGCTGAGGGAGTTGGGCTTGTTCAGCCTGGAGAAGAGAAGGCTGCGGGGTGACCTCATTGCAGCCTATCAATACCTGAAGGGAACCTACACCCAGGAGGGGAGTAAACTCTTCAAAAGGGCTGACAACAGCAGAACTAGGGGAAATGGTTTTAAGTTGAAGGAGGGAAGATTTAGGTTGGATGTTAGGGGGAAGTTCTTTACTAGGAGAGTGGTTAGGCCCTGGAACGGGCTGCCCAGGGAGGTTGTGGATGCCCCGTCCTTGGACGTGTTTAAGGCCAGGTTGGACGGGGTCCTGGGCAACCTGATCTGAATGTGTATGTTTGGTGGCCCTGCTAGGCAGGGGGGTTGGAACTACATGATCCTTGGGGTCCCTTCCAACCCGGGTGATTCTGTGATTCTGTGATTCTGTGGTGGTCAGGCACTGGAATGGCTGCCCAGAGAGGTGGTGGAGTCACCATCCCTGGCAGTGTTCAAGAGGCGGCTGGATGAGGAGCTGTGAGATATGGCTTAGTGCTTGTGGTAATGAGAAGGCTGTTGGACTAGATGATCTTATAGGTCGTTTCCAACCTTGCGATTCTATGATCCTATGAGTACGATTGCAAGTGCATATAGACGTTCCAGGGAACGTCAAGAATCCACTTCGTGTCAGGGCAGCATGTATATTGATTGGACCTGTCAGCTTCAATGAAATACCTTCAGTGTAACTCAAATAAGAACCTGGCACTATATTTTGATCTCTCAGACAGATAAATGATATGTAAAATTACATGTAAGCAAACATCTTTTTATTGACTATGCATCAGAGAAAATGTGTATTTTAATTCATATCATGTGAAGCTTCTGATGTGTTCTTCAGTTATCTTAATTTGTGGCAGGGATTTAGAAATATCAAAACAAAAAATATGATTTTGCCACTCTAAAAAAGTTCATAGTATATCCAAATTTTGAACGCAGTATGCAGTTCTGATCTCTTCCTTAACTCAAACAGATGTAGTAGAAGTAGGAAAAATACAAGGGGAAGGGATGAGGTGACAAAAGGTACATCACAGCCTTCACAAGGTACCTTTCAGTCTCAGTAAGGGGTGGTCAAGGGAAATCTGATAAGGATCTATAAGAGTGTCATGGTGAAAATCAACAAGAAATGATTGCTAGATTTTCCTTGCAACACAAGACCAAAGGGTATTATAAGAAATTATTAGGCTGTACAAAACAAAGAATAGGTCTTTTTTTCACAAGGGGTGTAGTTAAACTGTGAAAATGATTGCCTTAGGAGCTTATAAATAACTGAAGATTATGTGAACTAAAAGAGTGATTAGATAAATTAAGAGTAAAAAGAAAGTCTTTTAAGACTACAGCACACCAAGGTAAAAATCTGGCTGTACATCACAAAGCTGCTGGAATTCGGAAAGCATGCCGGGGGAATTTACACTAAATAAGTTGCTTGCTTTTAAGAAGTCTTCTAGGCATTTGTTAACAGCCACTGTGGCAGACAGGATGCTGGGGCTAGACTAATCTTTCATCTGTTCAGCTCAGCTTGTATCTAAACTATTATTCCTGGTTTAAAGGTTTTGCTTTCAATATAAATACATCTCATCTTGCTGTGGATATTGCATATGCATATTAAATCTACAACATACTGCTGAGACAACAATATCTTCACTGAGCTTCAGTAATGTTGAAGTACTATGACATCCTGAATTTACAAACTGAATTTCTTGGCACCATATAGGTGGATATTGAGCCATTAATTTTTTATTACCTTGCATTAACGGTTTATCAAAGAATAAGAGAAAAAAGTCTTATTTCTTTGATTTTATAGAGTAGAACTGGGATTGCGTAAGCCTGCTTGTACCCTAAAAGATTTCATAGTATTCTACTGAGATGGGTAGAATTATACACAATTATAGACACAGAAAACAGGTTCTGCTAAGTGATATATGTTATTGTATCTCAATTGATTTCAATACACATAATCAGGTCTATGTTTGGATTTATGATGGCTTCACACTTTTTATTCTATGCATGATTTTGAGTGTTCAGCATTTATAAAAATATTTATTTCTTTTCTTCACTAAGTTTCTTTCCCCACATAAAATTACACTTTCTGAGCTGTAAAATGGTCAAATATTAATCTCAAGCAAGTAACATCTATTCTGTATTTAAAAATGTCACTGCTTTTAAGTCCAATACCTAGTAGTCCTGTAGGGCTAGAGGCAATAACTTGTGAAGGAAAAAATTCTCAGCTTTCCAATTGGAAACACAGACCCTTGCTTCTAAGCCTGCAGGGCTGTCAGCCATCAAAGTTTGAAGTCATGACATTTTAAAGAAAATATATGGAGAAATTATTTTTATAGGAACAGAAAACCATTTATAGCTTACTTTAGAAAGTTTTTATTACTCTTTTATTTTGCCCTATGCTTTCAATAACTAAGATATCTGGTTTCACAGGTGGATGCATATGAAAACAGTACGAGTAAAATCCTTTAAATTGTTTAACTCTTTCTAAAGATTAGAAGATAGAATTCATGAAAAGGTGTTAAGATTCATAGAAGACTGAGGATTCAAACACTCAAGGTCAGTAAATACAGAATTAAGGGCTTCAGCTGCACCTTTTATGGTTGTGTAAGATATCTCACATTAAAATTAATTAAAATGACTGTGGCATAAGTTGAACTAAGCCATCCTTCTTTTTAAATGATATGTTAATTAGTAGGTAGTACAATAAAAATTGGAATTTCTTACACAATCCTAAAAAAGTTATATATCACGTAAATACATAAATTCTTGAGATTTTTTAAAAAAGTCTTCTTTGGAAAAATATTAGTTCAATTGCTTTAAAACAGCAAAAAAATTGCAGCCCTATAGTTTTGAGTTTCAAAAATTTCCAACTTTGATCTTACTTAAGTATAAAACAATAAAAATTAATATGTTTTAAACAACATTCTATTTCTGCTGAACTGATTTCCTTTGAAGTTTCATCTGTATTTTTAACTTTGGCAATTCTAACTATGAAATAACTTCCTTTCTGCAACAGAATTACTTCAAAATTAAGGTGTTTTTTTTTTTTAATTTAGGAAATTGAAAAAAAAAGCCACTATATATTGCCCATGATTCAGCACAGTGTTAAATATGCCTATAACTTCACATGCCCGTGATGTTAGTAGTAATATGCTCATGTTTCTTGTGAGATCACAGTCATTTCCACTTCAGTAGCACAAAATATCAATGAACTAAGCCTCAAAATAGACCTTAAATTTAAGCAAAGTTCACACCAAATGACAATAATCTATGCTGGTGCTAATGGACAATCAATGTAGATCCTACTGGCTCCTAAATCATAACAATTTTTACAAAAGTAAAGACTATATCTATTATTTTACAACTAAGGTTACAAAAGATTTTTCTTCTTGAATTAGTCATTGAAATAATTGATGATTATTGATCAGTATTGTTTATACACATTATAAGACTACAAGGATGAAAAATTAATATATAGATGAAAAGTTATAAACAACTTTAAGTGTTTATACAACACTTAGCAGAATGAGGAATCCATTCTAGCTTGAATGTAAGTAATAATCATAATCACAGAATCATATTTCTCTATCAAAACGTGTTTGAAAATTTCTTCTGTGCATGTAATGCACTTTATTTCCATTTCTCAGATGCTACCCCTCCAACATCTAAAAGAAAAAAGAATACTTCTCTTAATTTCCATAACCTAGAACTATTCTACTTCATGTTGACTTAATATTACAATTTCTAGAAGTCACTTAAAGCCCAGAACACTTATACAAGGTCATGAGTACGCCTTGTGCTGAATGTTCAGGAAAAAAAATTTCCTCTGTTTCTCAACAACATCAATAGGCAATTAAATATTTGCTAGTAGTTGCAGAAAACATTTCTTTGTTAAGCAAAGTTAATTCTAACACTGCCCCACTTAATTGACAGTCATTACTCTTCAATGTCATTGAAAAGGGAAAGGCACACATACTGAAACCCAGTACAAGTCCTAGCAGAAGTCAGCTGATTGCAAGAGAGATCATTTTGAAGAACTCTGCCTGGATACCATATTTCTTCCCTGACTGAAACCATATGAAACTCATGAAATGTTTCACTGCACATATGAAAATGTTCAACTGGAGAAAGTCCCATGGAAGGCACTACTGGGCACGCATATTTCAGAGAAGATATTAATGATGCACTTGCTGTTCTATTACTAGCACTGTGAAAATCTGAAATATGCTGTGAGAGGGACTACTTACCAGGGCATTGCTGGACATACAGGAATAGAGACACAGCTGAACAGTGAACACGATAGGACTTGAAAAGCCAAGAAGAGAAGAAAAATTGCAGTACTTGAGTTGGGTGTCAGGAAAAGCTGATTTAAGGTTATTGAATAATGCCTCAGTGCATATTCCATCTGCCAGATTCCTTTATGTCTGTACAAGCAGGTGGTACTTTAATGAAACATTCTATAAAGTTTCTCAAAACAAATTTGTGATTTCAGTGTGCAGCATTTTACGCATTTCCCCCTGCATGTTAACAGGTTTTCAAATATTTTATCCTAATTTAACATTTTATTCTCAAAGAATGAGAGGCTAATTGGTACTACTTGCATGATATTAGCATGTATTTTGGTCAAGTCTATAGCAACTACGGCATGTACAAAGTGCAATGGTGCAATGGCAGAAAATGGCAGAACTATGGAATGGGATAAGAATGTGAGACAAAACTGTCTTGGATGTGAAGACAGTATTTGTAAGAAAAATAGTCTTAATTCCGTTTTTGCTTGTAATTGCATTATGAGCTTTTGTTGTAGCAAGACATACTGAATTATCCATCTGCTACATTAGCAAATATTTTTAAAAGTGCTGTGAATTTTAGTATTTTCACTAGTAAATGGCACATCCTAGCCTATTAAAATGCTAAAAAACCAAGACTACAGAAAAACAAATTGATCACATAGAGAAAAACATTCAGTGCCCAATTCCATCTTCACCGAGCATCATTATTTGCAGAATGAGTTCTGAAGATCAGCACCTTTTTGTGTGAAGCCAATGTAGTGGTTTTTTTTGGTACATTTCCTTTTTTTCCAGGACATTGTATTGTTTTTAAGTTACCAGGACAAGGTATTGTTTTTAAGTTACGTAGAAAACAACTATAACAACAAAATAATATAAATAGGAATTTATCTCAAATTATGGAAAACAAATGTGTTAGCAAGCACATCAACATGCTTTCCAAAACATTTAATTTCTGACTTAAAAAATAAAGCTATATCAATTTTTACTTGACTTTGTAAAATTTTTTTTAGAGAGAAATGTGAAGATTTCAAAAAATAGTCTGCCACTGAATCACATTTTCCTCTTGAATTTAAATTAGCAGAACAGTTTTATTTCTTGAACTGATAAAGGAAACCTCGAAGCATCACTTTAAGGAGCATCACTGTTCATAAAACTGAGATTCTGAGCACACACTCATTTGTGTAGACAACGTGTAAGTCATTACACGATCTGGTTCTAATACTACTGTGTATATAAAACTTCACCATTGCCAGCTGAAATGCAAATGACAATAGCAACCTGTGCATACTGTCATAGAATATATATAAAAATTTATCTCAGTATTTGCTAAAGTAGACAGCAAAGAAGTCTTCTCCTTTATCTGCAGCCTTGTTTACAGATTTCCCATGAAATTACTGCCAGAAACTACAAAGGTCACATCAAATTTCTGTGAAGGTGTTTCTGGATATATTCCTCTGTGTCCATGACATCATATATCAAGCACTACTGTAAACGTATGCACTGTAAGCACTGCTTTCAACGAGAAGTCATCAAATTAATTAAGAGAAAACTCAAACTATTTTGTGACTCATACATTTTTCCCTTTACCAGTTTTGAGCCTTTTCATGAATGCATAGCACACTATACACTGCAGGAATAGAATAACTGATTATATAAAAGAAGAGACAGTGTATAAAACTACCAAAGCTTTCCTTTGGAAAAGCAAATCCCTGAGTATCTCCCAAGAGAATTATATGAAAAGATCATGCAAACGAACATGTATATTTTTATGACTCAAGCTATGAAGTTAAGCCACATGAGGCATTTCATTTTGTATTCACCATCAACTACAATTGCTCCTCTTTCCATTTAATCTTTCATCTCTGTAGCTCCTCTTCAAAATCTCATTAGATTAATAGGTCACTGAAACACTGATCATATCTCTCAACCACCTTCATCAACTTATGAGTCAATCCTGAAACATACAAAAGCAAGATCAGTTTTGCACTCATTTCCTCTAAAGTATTTTAAATATTTAATACTAATTTCTTCCCAACTTCTGTGTCACAATGTAGTAGGTATTTTAATACAAGGATAATATAAAAAAAGAAGAAACTACTCACATTTAAAACTCATCTGACTGACAGATCACTAAATCAAACATCTAATGTAGAAGACTTTTAGAGAATATGCAATAGAAAGAACAGCTAAGGGCAGCCTGGACTGGGCTACTGGAATCTCATGATGCCAAAGCAAACCTAGCTAAATATCTGATGTTCAGTTATATAATGTTGACAAACTCTGTGATTTGAATTTTAGACTTCTTAGTATCTTCCATTTCCCTTAATTCTGCTAAGAAATCCAACATATTAAATACTCCTCTCCCTGTGGAAATGGAAATAAAAAACGAAATGTATTTCTTTCTGAGAATATTTTGGTAGTGAAATCCTCCCATCCTACTGAAACCAGTAAAGGTGTCAGAGCAATGAGTGACTGAATACCTAATGTCTGATGAAAAATTGAAGAGAACACTGAAAAGAGAAACAAAGATAATCAAAGACTCAGAAAATGAGATCCTAATGAGAAATGCTGTAAGAACAGGCATATTTAAGTGAGGGGAAGGAAAAAATAGGAGGAAGCATGACATCAGTTTCCTCAAATATGAGGTTGCCAGAAAGACTGAAGTAGGGGCTACTAGGAAGGCCTTTCATCTGTACGAACAGTAAAGCCTTGATCATTCTGCCCCAGGGAGCCTTGGAATCTTCATCATTTTAGGGTTTTAAGAACAGGTTACAGAGCAGTCTGCTGGGAATGTGCAGGAGATCCAACTAGGTCTCTTGAGTGCAGTCCCTTACAATGTGCTATGAACCTATGCCTTCTTCTAAAGGGAGCTATATTTGCTGAATACTGATAATGCTGAGGTGGCTCCCTTTCCTAATGGCTGTTATAGGACTGCGCTGCATCTTGCCCATTTGAGCACAAAATTGGGAACCAGACGAGGTTAATACTTGGTAGATTATCAATGTGGATTAGAGTGACGCAAGTTCTTTGCTCTTTTTTTTTTTAATTGTGGTATATGTGTTTTAGGATTCCTACAGATGACACCAAACCAATTTCAAAATTGAGCAGAACCGCAAAGACAGATATAACACCCAAAGTTAGCTGATGTATGCAGAAAAATTTCAGCTGGCTTGGATGGCTTTGGAACAGGTCCAAAGGGCGTCTGTTTGTGCATGAAGGGACAGAGGAGTTAGACATTTGTACAGCCACTTACCCTGACTTTGAAACACTGGCTTTCTGTAATTGGTGCAGGGGTGTATTCAAACTGCCTAATTTAGGAGTTGAAATTACTGTGGCATTTAGGTTCAATACAGAAAAATAAAATTGCTTAGTCTCTGGGGTGAACAGACTCCCCAAATGCCACTGAGAAAACATAATCTCTATGATTATATATACGCTTATTATAATCTGAATACAGGCTTCACAATCAAAATGAACATGATTTTAAGCATTTGGCTTATCTTAGGTACCTGAATAGTCCTTTAACAGGAATATAACGTAGAACATAAACCAGAGTATTGTGACTTACAGAACAGGGAAGTTAAAATATTTAAGAGGTTGTATTTCATTTTTAGATGATGCAGAAACTACTGCAAATGTTCAGAACAGTCAATTAGAAACAGTAGAATTCATAGTAATTTGTGAAGCAAATTATTTGATACACTGAGAAATATAAGCTATAAAGCATACCATAGTCAAATCAATGATAATAAGAAATAGTTTTGATGATTTTTTTTTTTCCAGTTTTATTGTTCCATACAGGGACACAATAGTATTGCGGAAAATTGATTTTCTGTGGAAAAGTTCCCCTGTTAAGCATTGTATTCATCCCATTGGAAACCAATGAGTGTTTTAAAAAGAACTAATAAATAGCTCAAACAATGTTAGCAAAGTTCTTTCCCCTACAGAGTTAAACTCAGGCTGTTAAACTGAACAGTGATGTGGGTCAGCAATCCAACACTTGAGTTACTAATACAATGGCCTCCTGTGAGGCACAGTGTTTTCTGTAAAGTTATTTAGAGTTGACAAGCCATATCACCTCCCAGGAGATGGATAAGACTGTGTGTTGTATATTTTATAATTCTGCAAAAAACATTACGGGCTTTTTATTATCATTGATCTATGCATATAGCTCCTTGTTGAGGTACATAACAGCTTTCTTTGCAGATAAAAGAAAACAGATACTAATACTGTAGAATTCTAATATATCATGTATAAGCAATTTAAAAACATCCACAAAACCAAAGTCACACTTTTTATAAAAGGAACATTTTCTGATCAAGTGTCAGGGGTCTGATTTCAGCAAAAAAGCTCTGATTACCCTGACCAGTCTGTAATCATTGCTCTCCATAAAACTCTGCAAACACTCTCCCAACATTTCCCAGAGGATTGACTTCAGTGTCACTTCAGATCTGGAAGAACCATATATGTTTCTTATCAGTATGTTTTGAAAATGTCCCTATTGTGAGAAAAATATGTGAAAAGCTGAGATTTCAATGCACATAAGCCCCACACTTTGGCTTCACTCTTTGGCCCAGTGGCTGTATTTGAGCTCAGGCCTTAGTCCATGTCTATGTTATACCACAGTTACGTGGTACTTGGTCTTCTTCCATACCAGCACATCCTACCTGAACTCTTCACTACGGACTGCCTGGTGATGAGCAGGCTGTGGCTGACGCTAGACCTGTTTTGCAGTTCTTGTTTGGATACTGTGAGACTGCACCCTTCAACTAAGTTTTTTGCTGTAAGCTTCAGTTCCCAGCTCAAATTTCCTTTAGAAGCTGGTCTCTCCTGTTTCTCCCTGTTGTCAAAGTGCTTTACTATAATTCAAGTACACAGTGACAAGGGACAGCTTTAAATGACAGCGTTCTCGAATGAAAACTCCTACTTACTTTTGTCTCAGTACACTGAGGGCAATCAAAAGTTTTAGCACCTTTCTGGAGAGGTTGTGAACCTTATTAAGCTGCACTGGGAAAAACTGTATTATCTAGTACTGTGAGAGAATGTGCTGTGAGTTAGTACTATACACTGAAGAGGAAAAGACCTTGAATATCTTTTGCTGTGGTATTGTAAGAATTGCTTATGGATGTCCATTAATCAATTACATTAAGTACAGCATCTCTCCCATCTCACAGGAAACATTTAAGTTCTCTTTGACTCTTTCATACTTTCTTTGAAATCTTGGCCAGCAGGACCAGGTGCCATCACTCTACATGATGAAATAGCTTTACAGATTTGCATATTAACAGTACAATGATAATTTCCCGGAGTATCTCATTCTGTCAGCTGGACTCCAAAGTCAATAAAAAAACTGTACTTCGACCACTGAGGTTTCTCTTTCTTCATCTAGGAAGAACCTTCCCTTCCAGTACACTCCTATATCTTGAAGGCTGGTTCAAGGCAGGTCCATAAACAAAGCACACTGTCATGATCCTAATTCCTGGCAATCCTAGTGATGACTTTAGCAATAGCAAAAAAGAACTGCTTTCCTGATGGAGGTGACACAAACACCAGAAATTTAGCATTTTTGTCTATAAAAGCCTACCTTAAGAAGACAGTAGTTCTGGTGGAGGGCAATTCTGTTGTGTCTCTGAAAACCTGCACTGGCTTTAGCAAAAGAAACAGTGTTTTAAAGCATATAGAGACCTTCTCAGTGGAGAAAAACTCTTCAGGTTTGTATGGTGTGAGGGGTCTGAGCTACCCATGGCTCTTTTCCCAGGATGGTGAGTTAATCATCAGGCTGCAAGCAAGGTCCCAGATATTAAGTGTTATGTTTTAGGCTGAAATGGGACACAGAATAGAATATAGAAACTATAGAACCAACAAGTAATGGAGATGAAAGTTGGAAACAGAGGTACACTCTTGGCTTGCAGTGTGGAAAAAAATTGGACTGTGCTCTCCTTTTGTGTTGTTTCAAAATCAAGGATGTAAAACATACTAGTGCCCAGAATCCAATTTTTTCCCCTTGTTCTTTTAGAAATCAATTGGGCTACAGAAGTCTCTGTTTAATTAGATACTGGTCTCTGTAAAAGTTCATTTATTTCCTTAAAACGATTCAACTCCAACAACTGTGAATAGCATGGTTGGAACTTTCTTTTCTGAGATGGAAGAGGTAGTATGACGTTCTAGAGATTAAAGAAGAAAAGGAGGGTAAAATTATAGTTTCAAAAGCAAATACTCTTGAAGTCTGTCATGGTTTTACCAGCCCGTAAACCATTGACAAAGTTCATCTTATAACTCACCATACATAAGATCATGATACAAATCACTTCGCCATCATATAATAGAAAGGTGCCTCGCTGATCTTCTTCAGTGAGAGCAATAAGCCAATGAATTTTCTAAAGACATGAAGATGTCACATACAATTGGCAATTATTAAATTACAGACTCGTGGATGTCTGACTCTCCATGTACATTTCTAATTAGGTACTCAACATCAAAAAATAAAAATATTTCAGTTATTCATATTTAATATTTCCTAATGGTGGAGATGTCACTCCGTTCACTGCACTGCCTCATGTGAACCACATTCCAAGGAAGCTAGTTCTCCCTCTTTGCTGTAGATCAGTGACACACTATGGGGAACTGATTGTACCCTACTTCCTTTTTTCACCTAGGGCAAATGTGCTCTAAATTGACACAAGTTTCACTGAATGCAATATCAAAATTCAGTATGGGCACAGACTAAAGCAGGTGTGATACAGTTCTGGTATTTTGGTTAGTTTTCAACACATAAATTCTTTGTTTTCAACACATATATTCTTTAAATATAAAACCAAGAAAAGCCCAAAGAAAAAATGCTTTAAAAAACATTATCCAAACAACAGTGAAAGAAAGAGTACTTACTAAGACTAATTGCTTGAAAGCATTTGCCAAGAAATAGTTGTGTTTTGGGTTGTTTTTTTGTTTTTTTGTTTTTTTTTTGGGTTTTTTTTTTGTTGTTGTTTTTTTTGTGATAGAAATTGATTTTAAATTCCCAATTTTTTATTAAACAGCTCATGTATGAGATTGATACTGAGGTTTTGCTCAACTGGAACAAAGCTAGTGAAGGACATCTCAAGCTTGCTTTCAAGATTTTCCTAAAGCTGAAGAATGAAAAACTGTCTGTCAAACTGGGGCAAGGGTTTTTCTTTCCTGTCTTTTCTCTGTGACTTTATTACACTTGATATTTTAGAATCCAAGAATTTTTTTTCATCTCCCAAAACATGTCTGAAAATTACATATACAGCAGTTGGAGGCTTCTAATATTTTAAACAATGATTTAGAATCCTGTGGAGAATTTCTAATCATATTTGTGAAATCAGACTGGTAGCATCCCTGGGGCTCAATAATCAGTCCTTTATTATCTGTGATTGGTGTGCCATCAGAGGAAATTTATTAGTCATTATATTAATTTCAGTGTAGTAAAATGCTTAATTTTTGGCCACGCACTTGAAAGAACTAATTGATATGTCTGCTACAGTTGTAAAAATTTGAAGGAAGTCTAGAAGAGCTTTCTGGCAACTGAGACAAATATGTTGGAATCCTGTAGTAATAAGGTAACATATACACTAATGTCCCTTTTTCCTCTAGCTGGGATTTGGTATTCTTTATTTTTTTTTTTCCTGTTGAAAATACAAGGAATACGTGTTCTCATTACTCTTCCCATAATCATTCCTTTTTTCCCCTGTCTCTTGTACTCATACTTAAGCCAATGGTTAAAATAAACAGCTTTGCAGAAACAAGAAAATATTTACTATATCAGATCTTCCCACACAAAATTATCAACTGGATATGAATAGACTCATTCTCCATGTGCTCCTATAATAATAGCCTAACTTTGCCTACCCAAAACTGATTGTTTCTCACACTTGTGCCTGTAAAAATTGATACAGAAACTTCAAATTCACTTCAAATTTCATTTCTCTTAAAACCAGATTTATTTATTCACTTGGCTGTTTTCCTGTTGATGTTCTTGAAATGATTATTTCACATGCTTTCTGATGGGCACATGCTCTTCTAACAGTAGTTGTTTCCAGAACAAAACACAATACCCATGCTTCATCACCACAGCCAATAGCAATTCCTTCTTATTCCAAGCTGAATTTTCCCTAGTTAGCCTCCTACCTATGATGTCTGTCTTTGACATAAGTTGACTCTCAATTCTTCCCAATTGTGTTAGTTCTTGGTTTTGGTTTACTCTATACAAATGAGATTTGCCTTTCTCCTGTGGCCTGCTCAGCTCCACAAAATTGTTTCTGAAGGTGTTACACAGGTTTTTTTCCACTCAAGGACTTGATTTTTAATCTGTACCTGCTTTTCTTCAATAATCTGATCTGTCAACGTTGGCCTAATTTCATTTATATACTGATGACAAGGAGATTGATGCTATAAAATAGCCCTTAATATTTCTTCTGCCACATCAGTACTGCTTGCTTGCCAAGCAGATGACAAAGCTTGGATTTTTAAAAATTTCATACAGTTTATTGCCTCCAAAATATACATTGCTTGAGGGGAAATAGACACCACTTGAAATCACTGTTCTTTTTTAAGTCTGCCATTGTGTGTTCACTATAAAGCATTCTGTAATAGACAACACTGTGTCTCCCAGATCTTCTAGCACTAAAATCATACATAAGTTTTTATCCATCAAAAACCATTGGCAACAGAGACACAAGCCTTCTAATCCAGTATAACACACAGCCAGTATCAATGATCAGCATAGCCACTGGCAGTTTTTAACTTAGAGGACTCAGCTACTTTTCCACTGTCTTCAGAAAAAGCACAGACTTAATTTCCAACCTTCTTAACATCTACAGTCCTTTCTGATAATATATGAGAGTTTACAGTTCTAGATGAAGGAAGGTAAACCGATTATAGGTTCTCGTTTCATGTTACAAGACAGGAATAGCATATTCAGATGATCTATTATGAAAAAATACAACATGTATTTTTCATGTCTGAGGTCACATAAGGTCTACTGATTTCTTGAGGAGATACCACATTGATTTCTGGATGAGATTCTTTAGATTTAGGATGAGATTTCTTTATGTGAGATTCAAACTTTCAAAAACAATTGCACCACGTTGCTTTAGCAACATATTTCTTATTGCGCTTATTACTTCCTTCTCCCACTAGTCATCAAGTTTCTTTTGCTCATTTTCACAGAACTGCAAAATCACAGAATTGTGCGTGTTAAAAGAGTTCTCATGGGGGTCATCAAGTCCAACCCTAAAAGCAGGTTCTTTACAATAGGTTGCATAGGAAAGTTTCCAGGCAGCTCTTGAATATCTCCAGAGGAAACTCCACAACATCTCTAGACAGCCTGTTCCAGTACTCATACAGTAAAGGGGTTTTTCTTTGTGTTTGTATGGATCTTCCTGCATTCCAGTTTGTGCCTGTAGCCCCTTGTCTGTCACTGCACACCACTGAAAAAAAGCCTGGTCCCATTCGTTTCACTCCTATAATTTAGATATTTATAAATAGTGATAAGATCCCCTCTCAGCCTTCTCTTGTCCAGGTTGAACAGTTTCAGGTTTCTTGGCCTTTCCTCGTAAAGAAGATGTTCCAGATCCCTCATAATCTTTGTGGGTCTCTGCTCGATTCTGCCTAGAAGTTTCCTGTCTTCTTGAACTGGGGAACCCAGAACTCAATACAGGACTCTAAATGTGGCCTCACAAGGGGAGAGGATTACTTCCTTCAGTCTGTTGGCCATGCTCTTTTCAATGCACGCAGGAAACCATTGGCCTTCTTGGCCACAAGGGCACACTGTTGGCTCACGGCCAATCTGTTGTTTTCTTATATTCTTAACATAGCTGGGAATGAGGGAAAAAATAAATAAATTTAAAAAAAGTCAACCCTGAATGTAAATTCTCATATCCTACTGACTAATGCATTGATTTTCTTTGTGCCACAGAGAGAGATTCCTGTTCAGACAGACTGATGATGGCAGATAGCCAGCCTGTGCTGGCAATCTGGCTGGCAGGTCAGCAGAGCAGTGTTAAAATTGATACAAATGCTGCCCTTCTTCTTCAGAGGTGATAAGGATGTCAGCTAGCTCAGGATTTCAACAGAAAGATTGTCTGGGTCAAACCCACAGCTATAACTAGACCCCTGACTGTAAGACTTCGGGATAAAGCCAACAGACTATGCGAATCTGCTCACGTGCAGTTATGGAAAGAAGCTGGGATCTCCAGAAACATAAAAGTGGAACTACTTTCATCCAGAAGACCTAGATGACAAGCTTTCCTTGAAAAACACGTAAACATGTTTTACATGGATATTTGTGGGCTTTATTCTCAACAGGAAAATGCAGTAACATCAGCATCACAGGATTTATCTTTACAGTAGTTTGGGGCCATCCACAGTCTTAATTCAATCACGGGCATTTTAGAACTGCTTGGGAGCCTGACAGACTTGAAAGAAGGACTATACACCTGAGAGAGAAGTTTTCCCCCATACTCCAAGAGGAAAATAATTCACTACCTTCATATCACTTGCTCATTTTAAGAGTTTGAATTCAGAGTTAAGCAGTTTTTGTTTTTAAGTTAGAGATGATGATTTTTATTTTTTTTTAAGATAATAAAAATGTGTTCATTTAAAGGAAGATTTAACAGAAATGCCCCCTTATCTGGATCAATAAGAGGTAGTAATCCTGTTGATTGAAGTACTTCTTGTCAACACAAGTAATACAAATCCATTTTTGGGATTCCAAACCAAGGCACCTGCTTTTCACTTTTAATTCTATTTGCTTGGCTGATAAGCCTAATGCTTGTTAATTTTATTTGTAACTTATTGAACCAGTTTCACTGGTGTGCTTTGCTTTACTTGTTTGTACCTCTTCATTTATGCACAACAAGCTTGAACTGATTTTAGCCGGCTGATTAAGGTGATTGGCATCAAAGGATCACTGCAAAACAGAATGTACCAGTAAATGCAGCCTTTCTTAAAAAATTAAAGCCACGTTTTGATCTCCTCTCTATTACCCTTAAAGGTTAAGGAAAAATATATTATTCTTAACTTTAAATATAGAGAAGCTCACTGATCTACTTTTCTGTTCTGCGAGCATGGAAATATATACCTATGTGAATTAATTTTTGATCAATTTGACATATTCTTGTTGATTTTTATATTATGCCTATAATATCAAATTCAGGTGTCAGTATATCAAACCATCAAAGTGTGGATATGGACTTCTCTTTTGCTGTCTCACATTTGAAAGGACTCAGGTGGTTCACTATGGAATTAGGGAGGCTTGTTGTTATTCAAAAAAAATTTGGCTTTGGTTGGGATGCTGCTCCAGTCTCTGGTTTGCAAAATGTCCAGAAAATGTTGGGTCAATGATTTTACATAAAAAGATACAAAATTGTGCTGAGTGTCTATATTCTCAAACTTTATCCTTGTTTTATGAATAATCACTTTATCTTGCATATTAGGCCTCCATAATCCCAGACAGGCTGGGGATGGACAACAGAAATCATGCACATAAATAACCCAGTCTTACACTGTAAATCCTTTAAAACCAGCTTGCAAAATACGTAAAAGGAAGAACAAGGAGAACAGCTGGCTCTCCAAGTGCAGATCAGCTGCTGCTTCTGGCTTTCACAGCCTACCACAGCAGATCAACAGCCGCTTCTGTCAATGATAACCGCAGCTGTTTTTTTGTGGGCTATATATACAGAAGTTTAATAACCTGCAAGTAGTCCAAGCTCTTCACATATATGGTATATGGCAACAAATGAAGACAGCATCCCTTCCAAAAAGCTGCTAAAAGCTTCAGAACAAAGAGCAATTTTTCTCCACAATACTTTGACATTCACAGTAACTAAACAGAAGGCATTCATCATAACACTGCTATAAATTCAAGATATAAAGAGATAAAAATCAGAAATCAATGGCACGATTTGAGCTTATATTTACACAGATGATTCAGGTTGCTTTTTTATTCATATTATGATGATTTAAACACTTAAAATAATACTAAAATATTCTAGTCATGTATGAAATCTAATTCAGAATTATTAAAGGGTTTCAACAGTTTTACAAGCTTTCCACTTTGGAGAGATTAGGATTTGGATCTAGAGTACACAGCAATTTAAAGTTAGTGGAGCGCTTCACAAATTGGAATTCTAATTTGGAAGAATGAAGGTCTCCTAAAAATGTGACGCACACCAATAATTTAAAGTTGTTTTCTCATTTGCAAGCTCAGAATCCCTACCATTTACAAAGACACTTATAACAAAAAGTAAAGCATTACAATAATTTCAAATCAGTAAGTGTGGTGGAGAGTGATCCTAAGACACTGAAATGCTATGCTTTCATTTATGGAAGACCTCAATCTTAAAAATATAAGCAAGTCAAGAAGTTTCTTCCCTGGAAAGACTGAAGACATACTGAAGTAAGTAGCACATATTACAGAAGCATGCATAAACATTTCAGGTGCAGCTACAGAAGACCTCTCTGCCTGTGAATACAGCTTAGAACTCAGTTTTTTGTTATTTATAGAATCACTCATTTATCATTACTTGTATTAAATATAAAATTAGTTCACTAAATCAGCCTTGTCAGTGATTCTTTTTTTTCCTCCTCTAATAATTAGATAGACATACATTTTCTATGTGCACATTTTCACATACATGCGAACAAAAGCACTTTTTTATCTTGCTGTTGGGAAAGAAGTGTTGTATATTGGTCTCAGTCCTCTCAAAATATGAGAAACAAGTCTATACATGATTGAGTGACACTACGTCAGCGACATGATCACAGATCAAAAATATTCTGTAGTGAAAATAAAATGATAAAATATATTTAATATTGCAGTACAAGGCCTGATTTGCTCTCAGTGGCAAAGTGACAATTCTGTACTACTTTTCCGATCCTTCCCTGTGTCTGCTGGAACTAGTTCAGGCTCAGTTTTGTTTGGAATATATCACTTTTCAATCAACAAGATTGTATTTTCTATTTTGTACATTAATACCTCAACACATTAAACTATATTATGAATTTACCATTTAACTTTCGCTTATCCTTTTTCCTTCTGTAGAACTGCCACCATTTTCCTCCTTCTGGAAACCATACATATTTGACTCTTTAGTTTCTACCCTCTTTTTAAGCACAACCAGAGGTCTCTTGTCCTTGGCGTTCCCTGACTAGCTCTTGAAAAATATATCATTTGATGATTTTTAAGCCTCAGCTTTGGTCCATACTTTGCACTGAAAATTTCTCCTATGTGTTCCTTACCATATGATTCTCATCAGAAGCTCTCTTTTTTTTTCCCCTGTCCTATGTTGTCTCCATGTATCTCTGAATATTATTGATCCTTCTTGAGATACTCAAGAAAGTCAATATCTTCAGCTTCTTCATCTCTTTTGAGCCCCACCTAACTGTACTTTCAGCAGTTTCTTTGGAGTTCCTGTATTTCTTGCACTATTGATTATGAACCTTTTGAATGTTCTGCTCTTATTTGCTCTGCCTGCATCTGTAGTTCAGAATATTACATCTACTCAGGGAACACTGACTTAGTAACTTCTCCAACTAAGTTTCTTCTCCCTTTACAGGCTGTGAGCAAGGTTTGGAAAAATAAAAGACAAAGCAAGCAAAGCAGGCTATAGACAACACTGATCAGAAGAAAATGATCACTGAGTAAAGCTAGTTTATAGCTAATTAAATAAGTTGCTATTGAAACAAGCTGAGAAAGATTTTAAATTAAATTCATTATCAACACATGACTGAAACCACTAAAATGAGGAAAAATAACACATCGTTTTGAAACAGTTTATCTCAAAATAATTTTGTAAGTGAGGCCAGTATTTTCACTTAAGAAGTGGAAAAGACCGTATGGAGAGAAGAGATTTACATTCAATTCAATCAATCATTCAATAATGCTGGAAATTTAGAGTATATTTCCATTCAGCTCGTGTCTTTGCTCGGTAATTCAGCTTCTAGTTTCCCCCTTTATCATAGCAATCTATCAATATGACCTGCAAAAGTATAGGCTTCAGGAGAAGCAGACAAATAACATGGAATGAACAGGTATTCTCACTCTATTCAACAGTGAATTCCTGAGATGCTCAAGGCTCAAGGCATATACTAAAAAGAGAATGGTTGTGCTGAGCTCATTTTCATTTTTTATGGGGGAAAACTAATTCAGAAATGAACCTGAATATGTTAATGAAGGACTTAAGAGTATAATACACTACTGATTTTGAACCTTTGAGAAACCATATCAGATCAATGAGAAGGTTCAATTTTTTGAAGAAATTAGATTTCCTCTTGTATATACATTTATAATACATTTCCCAAATGCCAAAGGTTTCAGGATCAGGCCAAGACTCATAATTACATTCTTTATTTCTTCCCTTTCTTAATTCCAATTTCTAATTGGAATGACTAGAATTGTGAACCTCCTTTTTAGTTGCCCTGCCATTCCCTCAGTACTTCTTTTCCAGGTTCTCTCCCTTGCACATTTCTCCCATCTGAGAGAAGCTTTCACTTCTACCAACCTGGAAGCGTCCCTTCATTTATTTACAGCCACTTTCATTTTGAAACTGTGCGTTCTCTTGTCTATAGACTTTTGTATGACCTAAGTGAACTGAGAAGTATAGTCTCTATCATATACTCTGTGTATCCCCTGAATATATTAAAAATGAACAGAAGACAGTTTCTTGGTGATACAGAAAGCATCGGTGATGCAGAAAGCATCGAAGTAAAATAGACTCCTACTTTCAAAAGCTTAAAGTAGAGTCAAAATGTTATTTCTCTGGTTCAAGATTTTATATTAATTTAATTGGCACAATCTTAAATTTGGTTGTAACATGTAATCTTAGAGCCAGTAAAGTTTGGTTTAACACAGAAATTCATCACTACTTTGAAAATTCTTTTCTTCCTGACTACTTCCTCATTAATTACTGTGTAGGACATTTTTCCCACAGAGACAGGCTTTCAGTCTTGCCTCTAGTACATCAGCACACAGTACAGTGCATTTTGTCAATGTTATGCTCAGTGATTTCCATGCTGTGTCTGGAGATAATCCAGCCTTCCATATTGCTCTGAGTCTGCCTTTAGCCTCACTCACTCTCTCTTTCCTTTCCTCCTGTCTGTCGGCCAGAGTTGTGCTTTATTTCTGCTAACCTAAATATTGATGACTCACCTGTTTCCCCTGTGTAATTGAAACACTAATATAAAAATATCTTTATTTTGTTCATAATACATGCAATATAAGTATGGTGAAGATCTGTTTAAAATTAACATATATTATAATTCTTGTATAAAATATTACAATAAATGTAATAAAAATTTAGGTACACTTGAATCAAAGTGAGAATATAACTGTGTGACTGCCAAGATGGAACTACGTAGGCCTGACCTCTTTGAAGTACTTAGGTTGCTCTGAAAGTAATGCCTCCTATGTAGCTTCCATGGAAATAAGACAGATACAAAAAGCACAACAACAGTACTTGATAAAGCAAATTCTCAGCTACAAAACATGATTTTACAACCCAATCACCGCTACTATGCATTTTGATCAGCAATGAGCAGCAGTGAACAAGAACCTGCTTGCCGTGCTTGTAACAGTCTGTACCAGTGGAGGTGGCCCACTGTTGCAATTGTCAATAAATGTCAATGGGTGCATTTTTTTTCTGCATGAATCCAATGATACAACTTTGCTTCATCTGTGCTTCCATGTCAGACAACATTTTGTCATACTGCTCCTCTGCTGCCATCTGTCACATGGCAATAAAGTGTAACAGAATATTGGTGGGAAGGTGCAATCTCTACTACCACCAACATCTGCCTCTGATGTTGAAGGCCAACATCATGAAATATGAGGCATTACATCCAGAACAACCCCTGTAATAGGCACATTTGTACAACAGAAGAAGGTCCATTTCCACAGGTTAATCCCTGCAAGCAGGTAGATATTTAGACCTTCAGAAATTTCATCTGACTCGGCTCTTGAGCGACCTGAATCTTAATTCACTTGGCTCTTTAAATTTATCTGAAGATCCATCTCATGATTTACAATTAATCAGCGCTGATTTTGTGCTCCTGACCATTATGAACTAGCCTAGTATTTCCAAACATGACTGTGAATGAAGCAGCTGAAAAGAATTTCATTTTGCTCATTTTTATTACTGATGTCTATCCTGATTAACTTAACCTTCTGGAGTACAAGCACAAACACCACACATCTGAAAGTTGTACTTGACCTGGTAAATATGTATAACACAAGACTGCTGAAGATCAAAGCAAATTCCACTGCAGTCAGTAGTAACTTTTCCCTGTGTGCATATAAATACTCATTTACATGCATTGGTGTAATTAATCCATCTGCTGACACATGCACAAATCATTCAATATTCACAAAATAAGGCAGTTAGTTTTTTAAAATACCTTCTTTTGTAGTGTGCAATTTCTTTTTTCTTTTTTTTTTCTTTTTTTTTTTTTTAATTAACATGCTGATTAGCTTTTGTTCAGAGTTGATTCAACTTTCATTTAAGAAGCTAATTTATCTGGAGAAGCAATACACGGCAAACCTTGTTGAGCCAAGGCCCCATCATACCGAGTTTTATTTAGAAAATTCATTTTAAAAAACATTTTGCTAACATTTTGCTATTCCAGTGAGTACTTCTATTGTGATTAAAAAAATAAAATCCCCAAAACTCTGAAGACTAACTTGTCTGTTGACTAGGAAGTGTTATTCTCTAAGACATTTTGTGTCAGAGAGGCCAGTAATGAATCTTTGTGAACTATTTTTGGAGCATTCCAGATAACCATGAACAGGTTGAATCAGATGTCAGACAAATCAATAGCTTAGAGATTATGGAGTCATTGGACTAGCACAGCACTGGCAGTAGAAAATAAATGGTCACAGCAAACTGAATGATGATAGGGAAATCTAAGCTATTTCAAAGCAATATGATAAAGGAAAATTCCAACTGTTGCTAAAAATAGATTCTGTAGAATTAGTGTATTTATCATGCACGACTTTGTATACTCAATCTCTCTCCAATATCTATTAGGATCCTACTGAAGAAGCACAGTGATTTATATAAATGGGGTTGTGACCAAGGAACAGAAATAGAGCCAGAATCCAGTGAATGTACAATGCTTGGAAGATATCAAAATACTCACATGAATTTCTTTACCTTTTTCATATTTCTTTCACTATCTTTTTATTAACTATATTGAGGTTTTCTGGAACACCTCCAGCTGAAACATATTTTCCTATTAGCAAACTGACCAAAATTACATCCAGTAAAGTTTTAGAGCACCAAATGCTATACAAACACCCAATTAACTTCACTAGTTAATCGAGGATTTTCCTACTCAAGCTATTACTACACTGTCTGCAGTTTTGTCAAACAGATAGAAGTAGGTTGAGATTAATGATGCTTGGAAATAAGCGTTTAGGTTACATTTTTTCCCCTTCTTTTTACGGACTCAAGTCACTGTCAATATTCTGAAACTCCTTCCTTGTGAAGGTTGAAATTACTGGAAAGATCTGTCTGGAAAAAAAAAGTAGTTGGTGGAAAACTGGAAAACTTACTGAAAAAATGATTCTCAAGAAGGGCTTTTTTTTTTTTTTTTTTTTTTTTTTTTTTTTTCAGTCTAGCTCCTGAGTTAAAACACTGGTTTTAACAGCAAAGTTGTGTTGTCTGGCTGGAATTCTGTGAATTATGAAGCAGAGCCTCCCAGTCTCTAGGATTAAGCAAAAGACTCGAAAAAACAGTGAGATAGAAAACAGCAAAGTTTCACAGGCATTTTTAACTAGAAGGTAGGAAACGGGTAGTGTCCCAAACTTGAGAGGGGAATATTGGCTTCTAGTCTATGCTCAGGTGAATCATATAAGTATGAAAAGGAGATGTACCAATGCTGACACTGAACATGCCTTCCCACCAAAATTCTATTAATCCTATTCAGTAAGAGCTGTTTGTATTTTCAAATATATATTTGTGTTTTTTCTCCTCCCATTTCAATAACTAAGTCTCCTTCCTTGTCCATCCTCTGAACACACCCATGGTCCCAATTTGACTCATATGTCATTATGTAATTGAGACATAACAGCTTTTAGGAAGCAAACTGGTGGCTTTCGTGAGACTACCCCACAAAGTGGGACTATTTTAAATACGAAACCACCTTGTACTTTGCAGTAACATGCATTCCTTCACGGTACTACGAGGGTAGTGTTTTGCAACCCCCTTTGCTATTTTTTTTTTTTCCTTTGTGAACCATTTCCTTCCATGAGGAAAAAAATATATATATATATATATATTGTGTGAAACAGAGTAAAACAATACAACAAAAAAATCATGGACTGATAACTTGACATTGCAGATCAACACTTTACAGTGAAACTAGCAACACTGATACATGGTAGCTTTTATAGAACAACCGTGTAACACGATGCATTTAGCAGAAAGCTGTAATTGGATACCATTCCATCATTCCCCTGTGACTGGCTGCAATTTCACCCACTGAAAAAGTGGCTTTTCAGCCCTGTGAATCTGCAGAGTTCAGATTCAGAGCAGCAGAATCCAACTTTTTGACAGTGATGTACACTCCACAGAAGGAGACTGAGTTTTCCTTCACACAAAGGCAAAAAGAGCAAGCTATTTCACTTCATGTCCACGGGGAAATAATCTGAAGATATCTAGTTACAGCAAACTTCTAATGGCAAATTCTAGCATGAGCTGTATTTTGTCCTTCCACATTTTGGTGCTTGGTAATAGAAAGCTGTCTGGACTGCAACAATAGTAGCATAACCTGCTTTTAGTTACAGACATTACTGCAGCATTTTAACCAAGTTTTCTTGCATTCAGACTGTTTTTAATGCTGTACTCAAAAGAGATTCACTGTAGCCTTCAAACATTTAAGATGACACTCAATTTGCCAAGTAAAAGCACACTGTGACCCAAACAACACCAACAGGTAATTGACAGAAATTAAATTACACGTGATCTCCCTGATGTTCAGTCGGGACTACCAAAAAAAAAAAAAAAAAAAAAAAAAAAAAAAAAAAAGTTGAAAGGAATGAGTCTGTCATAATCTTCTTTCTTCTATGCAAACTAAAGATCTTTGTCTGCTCCTTTGCTCCTTCTGTAGGAGCTATAAATTTGGCTCCTGTTCTAACAGTTGTGGCACACTTTCTGCTCCACTGTACTTGGGATATGAGAAAATGCTTTTGCTGAAAAATGAAATACACAGTTCTGCAGCAAATACTGCTTATGTTTGTTAGTCTCTAAATTTTGTACTCATCTTTTATCATTAAAACTTTAAATAAATATTGTACATACTCAATTACTAATTACTTTGATAAAATCTTACAGGAAGGTGCATTCATATGATTGATATAATTCAGTATAGTTATTTTGAATTTATGTTAGCCTTCAATAACTTTGAGATAATCTAAAGCAGTGCCAGCCAAATCAAATTTGATTTTAAGGGAATTAACCATATTTTCTGTCAAAATACATTTACAGCTGAAACAAGTTCAGTGATACATACATCTACTATAGGCACACTGACAAATTTAACAGAGCAGAATGTGGTCTCCTACTTGCACAAATTATTATACATGAGAGTTACTTTCCCCATACAATAATTACACCTCTGTAAATAAACCTAGTTCTTTCTTAGAATACATTTTAACATTCTCTCTGTTGTGAAGGCAACTGCAAAATGCGTTGCCTCCTGGAAAGCACTGCATGTATTGTACTGCACAGCAGGAGTGCCAATGCTCTTAAAGGCTTTGAGATTTAGAGAGATTTATTCCTGAGGTCGTTTGCTACCTTTGTTGAAGAGTGATTTCTCTACTTCTCTGAGCACAAAGACAACAACTTCGCCTAACGCTGGCATGTGGAAGTAGCAGTTGTCTACTGCAGTGGTTTGGAGCCAAATTCAGCATCTTCATTCACAGAATTTAAGTAGCTCTTAACAGTTTAAAAATGCAAATGTTCTTTACTCACAGCAAAACAGAATGAGATTCAGTGGTGCATTTCATCTACTTTGTACATAGGACACACCAAAAAGTAATATCTACTACCTATTTCCTTGAAAATTACAGCAGATAAAAAGAAAGCACAATAACACTAATTGATAGAGAAAAATTCTCAGCTACAGAACACTTTTTTAACACAGGGACCACCATTTACTATGCATTTTTGCTAGTAATGAACAAGAGCCCCCATGCCACACTTGTAAAAATCTGCACCAACAGAGGTGACCCACCATCACTTTTAGAATGCACCATCCACCGCCTCACTGTGCTCACATCCACTATTTTGTCTCCAATCAATGTTCAACAAGCACCAATGGATGTCAACAGGCACATTTTTTTTCTGATGGATAAATTCAATGGCACACGTTTGTTTCATACACACTTCCATGTCAGACACCATTGTGTCAGATTGCCCCTCTGCTGCCATCTGTCACATGGCAACAACATATAATATTGGTGGGAAGGTTCAACTTCTACTGTTACACCACCAGCATCTGCCTCTGATGTCATGGGCCAACTTATAATATGAGGCATTACATTCAGATCAACCCTTATACATAGCTGAATATAATGTAGATGTTCTTACAGCTGCTCTCTACTACCACAACGATGAGGCACAACCATAGCATACAAGTAACACAAGCTTTGAAGCTACAGTTGAGGATTTATGTTTCATTGTGGTTAAACAAAGTATCTTTTGTGTTGATCCTCTTGCTGCAAAGACTTACAGTAACAAAGCAGAGCCCCAGGTCATTTTTATGCCCTGCAAATCTATGAAGTATCTCTGACAACACTTTTCTTCCTCACAGGCTGTCAACACGAATGTTACAGTCACTCACTCGAGCACTTGTGCACCAGGCCAGTCTCCTTCCCTCCAAATGAGATCACCCCTCACACTAGCTAAATAATCAATCTCATTTTTAACAAATACTTTTATGGCACTAGAATCAAACAAGATCAAGTTCTCTGTGAACATTACCCTAGTTGTGGGGAAAAAAAGAGGACAGCCAAACCAAAATCAACAAGGCTCTGTTTGTTTAAAACAAAGTAGTTTTGTAACTAAAGCAGAAAAATAAATAATGCAGATAAGAAGCCCTTTAGAAGGACTCTTATACAACAGTTGCAAGAATGCAACACTACTGTAGCAGAACAGAACAAAACGTGATTTTGCATAGTGTACTCTATGCTGGGGCCACATAGCAGGGCACTTAGGATAAGAGCACAGGAATAAGGCAAGACTGCAGAGGTACATCTTTGGAAATCCTTTGATGTGTCAAGGACATGGAGGCTGCATGTGGACTCTCCAAATACTAAATAGCTCTCATAAGACCTGTCATCAGCAAACATGCCTAAGAGGTTTCTGGAATTCATTTAGATTTTTTGGCTTCCAGAACATCCAGCACTTTCAGCTACACAATTTAATTACATACTAAGTGAAAAAGTGCTTTGCTTGTTTTAAACCTCTTACCTGATAATTTTATTAAGTGCCCTCTCATCTTCCATTATTGTTTTCTGTCTGTGCAGTATTTCTAGTTATTCAGAGTACTTCAGAGTCACTGCCACCACCTCATTTGGCTGATTAACAACATGACCTTAATATCATGTTCTTTCTATTCAGGCATGAAAGTTAATTTTATAGGGATTCTATTATATAATTTACTACAGTAAATGTAACACATCTGTACATTACAAGGTATAGTGAATCCTGCTTTTACATTATCTCACTAATTATGTTTCTCTCATCATATTTCTGTCATACTTACATAGAAACTTCCAATTCAGTTCTTGCACCTTACTTTGTAGGCTTTCAACACTTACGTAGAATCTCTGATATCTCCAGTGTTATTTTACTACCTATTCATTTGATTTCCATTGGTTTTACATTTGCTTGGCTAGTTTCACCTTACTACTCTTTTTTTTTTTCTTTCCTTTGCTAGCCAGCTTTAACTTTACTTTTCAGTTTTGTGCCTTTATTAAATACACTATTCTATTTTATAATTTCCTCTACATTTAACATTCACTAAAACATTTTAATTTGAAAAACACCCTAACCTGTTTCAGTTTAGGGAAACCTATGTCTTTAAAGTGGATTCAGTCTAAGTGTTTTACTAGTTCTAAATCATCCTATAGGAAATGTAGATGGTTCTTCACATATGATATGCTTTCCTACAACACATGAATGAAGTGGGGAACACTGTTAACCTTTTTACAATTGAATTTATCACCTTCAGCCTACATTTCTCTTTCAGAACTTCTCTTTTTTTTTTTTTTTTAATGTGCTGTATGCATACACACCATACTCATGACAGTGATTATGCCCTTGTGAAGATGAAGTCTAGATACCCAGCATATTCTTCTTTAGTACAGAAGTCAGTCATATAGTCCTCATTGGAACTCTAATCAACTATTTATATCACTGATAAACTGATAACCTAACTGTTCTGATCAGTATGGAGTATTCACTGTGCAAGAAAACACAGGCCTTCCACAGTCTAAGTGTACTACACGGGAGCTATGGAGATTCTATGGAATCTTATTGCTTTCAATCCCATGTGCTCCAGGATTTTCTTCATTACTGACCCTGAGACTGTTACATCGGAATCTGGACTGTTCACTGATGTCTTTCAAAGATTTGTTTACCTACTTCTGACTCTTTGCTCCTTTTTTCTGAGGACTCTGTCACCCAATGAAAGTGCTACAATATTTAATTACCTTTTTAAGAAATATGCATATGCTCACAAGCACACATACACAAATACACTATGATTTGAAAGCATATTTTTTCATATTTTTTCTTTTACAACATTAAATAATGTTGCAGTAACAAAAATGTTACAACAAGCTCAATTCAGTACAAGCAATATTTTAAACACTGATGCATATATAGAACAGAACTGGGAAGGAAAAAGAAAAAAGAAAAAAAAAAAATGGTATTGAGGTTTTTTTAGGGTTCCTGCATGAATAAAGGCAAAGATGGTGGCAATCCTCAAAGAAGGACTAAAACAGTTAGGAAGGGGTGAGATACAAGAGATTACTTTCAATTCAAGAGCATGTAGTACACGAAGAAGAATGAATAAATTCTCTTTAGTAAATCTTTCACTAGGATTTTGAACTATAGAGCTTGTATAAAACCATGTGTTAAACCAATTGCTATTTACCTACAACATGTTACAGATAATATGCTGCTCTTGTCAGCAGTGAAAGCAACCAGTTCGCTCTGAAGGTAGTCATATATTCTCCATCATCACAGGTTTTTTTTTTTTGTTTTTTGTTTTTTTTTAGAACAGTTCAGAAGCAAGAGAAATACAATAACGTCTTCAAATGGTTTTAGGAGAATGGTATTAAATTCATGTCATTCTCTCCAGCAGCACTAAGAATGGTTTATGACAAGAAGAAAATCATATTTTTTTGTGTTTCCTCAGTGGTTTCAACAGCTTTGGAAGACTTTCCTGATATGAAGAAACAAATGATACTGTGTTTTTTTTCTTTTATTGATATAGATTAAAAATAAGCTAACTGCCTTTTTCTTTCCTTTTGCTCTTCCTATATGAAATTTTTACTTTTTTTAAAATTATTATTATGATTTCTGCTTCTTTCATTTAGTTTGAGGCATTGGAAAAGTCCAGGGTTCTGTCAGACATTACTGAATTCCAATATTTAATAACTGGAGACATTACGCACATAGAATATGAAGGAAAGCTAAAACACTTGCTCCTAAGGAGAAAATGTTCTAAGTAAGTGCATTGATAAAGGAGGCAATATGGATTTTCCACTTACAGTTATACTATTAATCAATGGACTGATTTGGTTCCACTGAAATTTGTCCCAAACAAGTCCCACAAGATAAGGATCTAACAGAGATGTAGTGATATTGGCTTGGAGGAAGAAAATTACCTTCTACAGGGAGCCATATCTGTTTATTACTCTGAAGTCCATAGTCTTGTGAAAAGATAGCAATGATCATTTGCGTTCACATATTAAAAAAATCCTAGCTATTTCCACTTGTCCTTCAGTACTAGAATAACAAAGCTGATGAATATGGAATATGGTATTTAAAAGACACACATGCAAATACGTTCTTGAAAAATTCTTTTTACCATTGGTGGAGCTGGCAATTTAATAATAGCTGTATTTGACAGTTGTATGAAGGACAAGGATGAGATGGACTATACAGACATTTCTCTCTCATTTTTTAAAACTTATAATTTGCGTTTTAACAGTTCACTAGATAGTACACATGACTGAAATAAAGATGGGAAGAACCAGATCTAAAGTATCGGCTTATAAACAATACTTACGAGTGTCAGATGGGAAAACATGGGTGTCTTTGGTGCTCCTGAAAGTTGTTTTCCTTTTAGATACTAACATTAGATTGACTGCATAAGATAGAAAGAGATATCTCAGCATTCACCATCCAGTAATGTTTCAATTTTTCTTCAGCTTTTAGTGTCCTTTCCTTAATAAACTGGCAGCTTACTGTTCTTTATGATGTGGAGTTTTTAAAGCACTTTTATGTAGCACTTATTTTTTATAAAGCAGATATATTTATGGAACTTGGTGACAGCATAACAGTTGCTATATCTTATGCAAAGCTAACAAAGCTTTCCTAGAAGTGCTGTCATTTAGTTTGTCAGGCAAAGCAAACAAGCTTTATCAGCCTGGTAACCCAGGCTGCAATGTGTTAGGCTGAAGTATGGAGTGTACATTCTTTCATGGCAAATATATTTTTCAATAAAAAATGAATATGCCATTAATGGCAAATGCCACAAGGTTTGTATTGTCCTGACAGTGTGGGGAATCAGGACTTGTCTCCCCACATTGATTTATTTCACCTGTGACAGCAGTTATATAGCAGCCTGAATGTATTTTGGTTTAGCTGTATCTTACAGTAATAAAAAGTCATTATTTGTGTGAATGGAACTTTCTGGGACTGCAGAATAAAAATGTAATGTGTGAGAGTGCAGGCATGGGGCACTACAAGTCCTACACAAGAAAGACAAATTTCAGATAATGCATTCAGCACAACCACAAATTCCAATAACAACTATTCATAGTCAATCAGTGGTCACTACAGGCTTGTGACTGTATAAATCAAGGAAAGTCAGTAGTGTAGCTAACAAAAATGATTGATTGGGAATCAAAGAAAAGAAAGGGCATGTGAGTAGATTACTTTAAAACGCACATAAAAAACAGCAACAACCACCAAATATACTCAGCACCAAGAAGGTAGCAGTGTCCAACCTGAACAACACTCTTCTCTTAGTAATGCCCCAGGATGCTGATGTTTCTCTGTACCCTGCTACCCCATTTTTCCTGAGGAAGACAGAACACCATTCACATATGACCCAGAGGGATAATGGATGGAGAATGTAACACCAGGTAAAAGAGGTAGATGGTAGAAAGCCTTTGTACAATTTTACCTGTATAATAACGCTTCCGTATTGATCTGGACTATTATTGCTTGTAGTATTGTAATTTTACCAATAATAGATATTTCTTGTATTTTGACTAGCCTGTTGAGTTTTTGATTAGTCTAACAATAACTCCTTGGCTCCACAAATAAGATTTTTTTCCCCTTTTGCTTGCAAGAAGATCGAGTGTTACTATAGATACCAAAATGAGAACTACTGGAAAAGCTTCAAAAGGCCTTAACTTACTGTTGCATGCATGCTACATTTTAGAATATTAATTGCACTCTTAGGAAAGAGGGAATATTCTAAGCAGTTAGTTGTGGGTAATTGCATAGTTCTGAGTCAGTCACACAGTATAAAAGTAGAAAATGCAGATAAAAATGCAACAGACAACTCAAGAGCTCAGTTAGCAAACAGAGTGATACAGGATCAGTTCTAATTAGAAGAGGAGAGATTTAGATTAGGTATTAAAAGGAAATTCTTTATTAAGAGGGCAACGAAATACTGGAACAAGGCTACCCAGAGAAGTTTTTGGTGCCCTATTCCTGGAGATGGCTCAAGATCAGGTTGGCTGGGGCTCTGGGCAGCCCTGTACCAAGCATAGGAGTGGAACTGGACAGTCTTTAAGGTCCCTTCCAAATAAGACATTTTCTATGATTCAGTGATTATGGTATTCTATAATTCCATGATTAGATTGGGTAGAATCATAGAATCATTTGAGTCAGAAGGGGCTTTAAAAGGTCATCTAGTCTCCCCTGCAATGAACAGGGACTTATACAGCTGGGTCAGGTTGTTCAGAGCTTGATTTGGTCTGACCTTGAATGTTTCGCAGAAATGGGACATTCATCATCTCACTGGGCAACTTGTTCCAATGTTCTACTACCCTTGTTGTAGAAAAGTTTTTTCTGATATCCAGTCTAAGTCTCCTCTTTTTGTTTGAAACCATTTTCCCTTGTTCTATCACAACAGGCCCTATTTAGAGAAAAGAGAATGGGGAGACACATGCAGTGATTTCTATTATTGTTATTATTATTATTGTTTTTAATAGGATTTTTCTCAGGAATGTATCAGGAGTTATAGTTTGTTGCAATCAGACAGTTGGCTTTAATCTTTATTTCTAAATTTTCTAACAAGCTCTTGGGCAACATCTATTCTTGGGATTCTTAAGATTACTGTCACCACTGGAAAATAAATTAAATATGTGGCAAGTTTGTCCTAAGAATGTTATATCATCTCTTTCTTTTAAGAATTTTCAATGAACCAGTTGATCTTTATCCCATTTTAGCCATTATTTGCACATAATTCTTTTCAGCCTATTTACCTTTTCCTCCTGACACAGTTTTTGCAGTACTTCTTACAGCCTAGTTTTCAGCATACTAATAGAAACTTGTTGTCATGCACTTACAGAGAAATTGTTGTTACTGCCCCATAACATCACTTTTATATATATACAAATGGTAATACATTATAGAATCTTTTTAACTTTTCTGACTTCTCATGACTTGCAAATCCTAGTACAAGATTTCCACAAGGTGAACAGGCTTTCACATATCTAAGAGGAAGACCATTTTTTCAGTTATACCACATCAATAATTTCTCAAATATTTCCTTATCTTTTTCTGTAAAGATGGGCACACTTCTTCCAATGTAATACTAACTTCCAATTTCATTAGTGAATTCTTCACTTTTACTTTCAGCTTCCTAATATAAACAGTAACAAGTCTACATATTTCCAAATCTTGGTAAGAAATAACAACTCATTTAGATTTCTCCTTTTAATATATTGCTGTTTATTATTTCCAATTTTTATCCTCACTTAGGTAGTTTACAGCCTACATAGTCATGACTTTACTGAAGGCAGCATTGAACCAAATTTTTAAACGGAGAATTCCTAAGATGTCATATCAAACGCTTCACTAGAATTCAAATATATATGATCTACATCATTCCCATTGCCCATTAATTTTGTAATTGCATCAGAAAAAGCAATGAAGTTTGACTGATGAGATACAGCTCTTCTAAATCCTCCTAGCCTATTGTTTATGGATCTCTTACCCCATCTATTAACGATGCAATATTTATTTCATTGCTTTACAGAGCATTCAAATAATATTTATGGCATTACAGTTGTCAGTACCAATCTTTTATTTTCTGGAAATCAGAACCTATGTTTCTTTTTTTCTACTCATCTCATACATTCTCTTTTATCTTTAAGCTTTCAGAAGCGGGCATCTGTAGACTTAGTGAGGTCAATAAATCTTTTGATCTCAAATACATGCCATTCTTGCCTCTGTTTGAAATATATCATTAACATTGTCGTAAGCAGAGCTTTTAGAGCGTATTCTTTCATAGACACATAAGATGCAATGTCAGGTGTTACAGTCTGGACATATTCCATTAGACAATTACATCATATGGTCCTATACACAACACTTGAGACTAAGTATGGCAAGCATGCTTAATTGTCATGCAGTCACACACATTTGATAGCTGTTCCAGTGTTTGCACACTGGAACAGGTTTCAAAGATCGGTTGTGGAGTTTCCAGCTCTCAAAATCTGGTGGGCCCCAGGCAACTGGCTCAATTGGACCTTTTTGAGCTGGGAGTTGAACTAGATGACTTCTGGAAGTTTCTTCCAGTTTTTAGGATTCTGTGATTCTCTGAACTTAATTTCTAGAATATTTAATTTTGAATGTAAAATTACAATAATCCATCCATACTCTTCTGTTCAGACGTCATCATTACTCACATGCATATTACTGTCCTCTTTTTGATATTTACTCTGTGTTTGAAAGAAATCCTTTCATCCTTGGTTTATATGCATTCTTTGTGATAACAAGGTTGTTTTTTTTTAAGTGCTTTTTGTTTCATCTGGTTTAGACATTTTATTTACTTTGTAACATATTTTTTTCCTCTTAAAAACCTCTAGTAATAACTTTCAATCTTTGACAATTGGTTCAGAACATAAGCTAAGGAAAGTATATAATGAACCTGAGTATTCATCACTCAAATGTGGTAAATTGAAACTTGTTGATATTTTATATTTCCATCTAATTTTGTGCAGCATTATGCATTAAGAGCTCTAATGTGTGCATTAGTTAAATTAGTTAAATTTGAATATGTCATTAGTTTCTAAAAGATATATGGAACTGTATTACACATTTTAGAAGAATGGTTTAGAATCAATAATGGGCTCAGATACTCTCTCCCTGTTATCCTTCTTTAGCGTGTGAGAAGAACCATATTTATGGCATCAGTTCTCAAATGGATTTCCACATGATGATGAAATATTATTTTGATTCACCAATCAAAATAGTATTTTATATATATATATATAATTCTACATATATATATATATATATATATAATATAAAATATATATAATATCTTGTCCTGTCAAAGTGAGAAGCTATTTGTCCTGTTTTCCAAACTGGCTACAGCTATAGGTAGACAGGGCAATCTAAATACCTTATTGAACGGTCAACAGTTTACGTTCTGGTTGAGCCCAATTCCCTGACTAATGTGGCAGGGGAACACATGAACACACACCTTGGGAAAGGGGGAAGGGAGAAAAGGGGAAAAAGGGTAGGATGAAGGGCCTAAAAACATGACAACCATGACATCAACAAAAATAGCAAGGCCTTTGCACTCAGCAATACTTAGAATAAATTTCCATAGCCTTGTCCTGTTCTGTTGTTTCCAAAAAGAATGTACCATCAAACAGCACAAAATCATTTTCAATGCAATTGAGAATGCTTAATATTTTGTCTTCTTCCTGAATAACCATTCTCTCCATCCATTAGCTGCTGTCATAAACTCTACTTCACAAATAAGAGAAATAATTTATTTTTGCCCTTGTTTCTTCTTAATCAGCAAATATATGTATGTAATGTCATCAACCCAGTCCTCTCACAGCTGATTCCACTGTCATCTATGTGAACTTCTTACACTTAAGGAGTTAACTCTCAACTCCTCACATTAACACAGCTCTCCATCCTTTTTCTTCTCTTTATTGAAAAACTAAGCAGTTAAGAATGTATTGGGCTAGATCCTTATCTACTGAAAGTATGCGTAGTTCTATTGAGCCATGTGCACAAACTTATGTCAGATGAGAATATAGCACATAGTTCCATGCCACGTGTTCTGAAAGAAAACCTGGCTGGATGAAGCACACACCAAGATGTCTTTAAAGCTTGATATCAAATTGCTCATCCAGTTACTTCCACCGCTATATTTACAGTACTTCCAAATGTCTCTACAATTGCTTGCCTCCTTTTGTAACTTGTTTATAAGAAGTCTAAAGTTCCTTTCAAACTTCGCAGTGGAGTTTAGCTAAACATTTATTGCTAATCCCTTACAACCAACTTTTACTTTGTGCCTGCAGTCACCTTTGTGACATGATTTTATGCATCCAGTTGTGAGTAGAAATTAATTCAGATGTATAATTGCTTAAAATGTTTGTCTAACAAGCTAGGTAGTTGTATGTCTAGGGATAGATTTACAGACAATTTAATACCCAGCTCTGGAACCATGGATAAAAGAACTTATTAAAATAACCTCTCATCCTTTTGTAGAAAATCTCCATGTTTAACATTCAGACACACACCTACCATCAAATCTGCTTTGACTGGATATACAAATTAAAAGCTACTCCTATGAGTTCCCTAAAAAGATATTCCCAATGCTTGAAAGAATAAAATGTTTTGCTTGCACTCATTACAGGCCAAATATTGTTGAAAGCAAAATTACACATCTGTAAAATTACATTAGAATTCCCTTGATTCTTGGAAATAACACTGGAAAAAAGTTTTAAAAGAAGAAAGTAAAGGTATCAGAGTGACAGAAAATCCCTTGAGGCAGCAAAACTGAAGCTGAATATTCCCTACTGTGCACTAAGGAAAGAATTATGCACAAAGATGGCTCACAGACCTCATTTGTTCCAGATGGACTTTCTAATACCCAATAAAATTATCGTATCACAGGATTAGATTTGGGGGACCTTAAAGATCACCCAATACCTCTACCATGGGCTGGGATACCTCCCAGTAGGTCGAATTGCTGAGAGCCCGATCCAATTTGGCTTTGAACACCTCTGGGGATAGAGCATCCACAGCTTCTCAGCAGCCTGTGCAAGTGCCATACCAACCTCTGAGTAAAGAATTTTTCTTCATGTCTAATTTCTGCTCTTAATTTATAGATAACCTAGAAATATTTAAATACAGTCACAACTATTCGTGCTAACAGTTTTCTATATCTACTGTGAAAATTTTTGAAAAATATGAATTTTGAGGTAGTATTTAATGTTAACGTTAATACTTTAAGCTAATATATGCATGTAAGTGCAAATAACAATCTGCAACTTAAAAGTAACTGATTTTTTGAAACGCATTAAAAACAGCATGCAGAATTGTGAATTGCTTTTGGGGCATACAACACTAAAAAAAACACCATTCCTAAGACAATATCTGTTCTGTAGCTTTCAAAATACCTGAAGCATCTGAGATGTGCTTTCTTACAGTGATATAGCTAAACAGTAGACTTTGAAGGAAACATTAAAAACTGACTGGTGCCAGCAATTAGTTAAGGAGTATTTGGGGTAGATTCCGCAAACTAAATTTCAGTTTAGAAGCCCAGGCAATAAGTCACAGTGTGACACAGCGTGACCCAGGCTGTAGTACAGAATACTGTCACATATCACTTGTTCGTAGTATCCTAGTCCACCAGCTATGCTTCATTGTGGAGTTGAGTCTCAGCACACTTTATGCCTGGATACCTTGATGATTAAGATCAGGATTTTATTACTTTCACCATAGCTCCTTCCTGGAATTTGTGTCATTTTCACGAGGAGCGGAATGCACAGGTAATACATGTGTGGCTGCAACTGGCCTCAGAACAGGACTTGAGCTGGAAACATGCTTGGGAAACAAGCCTAGAAACAGCTGCAAGCTTAGAATTGATATTGCCTATTGAAACCTAGATGTACCCTGCATCAAAAAATGGTTTCGTCAAATCCTGGGCGGCATAACTTTACTTAAAAAAGCCTTACTACTTGACAGTTTCCTTGGCTACAGAAGAAAAACTAAGCAGGGTGGTACCATTAAAACAGCTTGTTCTCCACATATACTTTGGATTCAATAGAGAACACGCGGATAAAAAAAGTGCAAACATGCATGCCTGCCCCCTGCCCTTCTGCCCTTCTCACCCCTCCTTTTTTTTCTTTTTTTTTCTTTTTTTTAAACTTCTTCTTTTTTTGACCCATGTCAATCTGAGGTTGCATTGGAATTTTAGACCAAAATTAACTGCATATTATATAAAGGGCATGACATTCCTGGTATACACCTTTATTAGGAAATCAAATCCAATTAGATTCGAAATAAAAAAGAGTGTTTAAAATCTACATATAACAATTGCTAGAATTGTAAGTTGTTCCATATTCCTTTAAAGTTTATTCAATTATTCTTACATGTACTCAGGCACCACAAATTCTCATCAAATCTAAAGAAACAAGAAGATTACAAAAGAAAGGTGTGGTACATATCTAGATAGAATGAAAACTTCTGGAAGAAAGCAGAGGAACTTTTCAGAGTGTTTAAAGTCCAGAGGAGGGGAAAGGCACAATGAGGGAAAGGGGCCAGGGATGGCAGAGTAATGGGCAGTTCCCTTTCCCCTTACCCCTTTCAGCTTTTCAATATAATTTGTGTTTTACTTCAGAAAGCACTGCTGCAGTAGAACTAACACGCTAATTACTTAGTACTACTTCATTTTAATTTTGGCAGCAGAGTTTAAAACTAGGCACTGCTCAAAGCTTTACATATACATAAATAACGATAATAAAAGCTCTCACTTCACCTAGATCAAAGGTCAGAACCATTCAAATGTCTAAAGTAGGGATTTGAAAACTGATACGGAAAATGTTTCCCTTCCTGTCTTTCCTTCTTTTCCAGATCTCACATAAGCAAAATTTCTTAGTGTACCTGGTGATAATTTTCCATTTGCTTGAAGCACAGGAAAGACAAATTTACATTAATCATTCCCTTTTAAAAAAGCAAAAAACCTAGGCACCAATCTCATGGCTACATAGTTGTAGAAGGAGACTATTTTCGCTCTTTGAGGAAGGAACCTTTTGTTTCTTTTTATTTTATTTATTTTTATTTTTTATCCCACTTTTTTCCTTCTAATTTTATTTGTCACTTGAATCCTTCCTTCCCAGTATTCGTATTTCTTATTGCTCATTCTAGTTTCTGAGTTTTGGCCTTCCTTTCTGTTTCTCCATCACTCTCTATCTCTGCTATCTCACTTGCTATATGATGTTGTAGTCTGCTTCATTTATGCCACTGAACACACTAGAAAACCACACCTCTCTGGAAGTAAAATTTAACTAAACGCCTCGGGAAGGGAAAAGTCCTCAGTAATGGCCACAAAAGATGTCTAAAATAGAAGTAGGAGGAGAATTGAAAGAGGAAAGAAAATTGTGCAGCGTTGCAATTACTGTAAGTCTTTCTACTGTTGAAGTTGGATGACATATGTCTGAATCAGAGAGACTTCACAGTCACAGGTGTGTAAAGCCACCTACAGAGTAACTTGGATTTTTTTACGTCTTTTACAAATGCTCTCAAGCTGCACTGTGGTTTGAACAACACTTACATTTACCTTTTGAAAAATGGTGTGAAGAAGAAGTATTGCTACCACATTTACATTTTTATAGTATGGCTTGCTCTGAAAGTGTTAGAGGAGATTGCCTGGCTTAAAGCCTGGCTCAATGATTCCTGGAGGATATTTTTTCCTGCAGTATCCAACTACCATATGGAGTGCCAAGTAGCATAAAAGAGATTTCAGAAGCAATTCCATGATTACAGTTACTATACATTAAAGGCACACAAAAAGTGTTGTAAATTATCTGTATGGATCTTACATAATAAATTACTTCACTCAGATCACTGGTGACAGGCTTCCATTACTGATCATTTTGTTTAAATGCATGGCAATATTTTTAAACAAATGACTCCTAGCAGCAGAACTCCTAATTGTATTTTATCCCACTGCCATTAGATGACTCCTGAGTGACCTTGAGCAAGTGATTCTCCACCCCACTGCTCTGCTTGTCTCCTCTGTTCAGTTCTGTCTTAGTATTTAGACAGATAAGGTTTCTTTTTGAAGAAATATGATCATTCTATCATTTCTAAAATTCTTAATGCAGTTTAGCCTATACTAGTCTCCAGAAATTCCTACAATTCTTGTTAATAATTATAATTAATCATACCAATAGGATGAGTTCTGGAAGACACAATTAGCAAGCAAAACCAAGAGTTAATTATTTCAAAGTTTTGGACCTGAGTTTGAGTTACGCTAAGGAATGACTGAGGACTATACAAGTAACACCACCAGTGAAGACTGATCGAGATGACTCAGAACAGGGAGGACAGAAGGGATAAGATTACAGTTCTCCATAGCAACCTTCAGCTCCACTGAGTATGAAGCTGCTCTTTTCCCTCTTAAAATCTTGTGATATCTTTCATGGTCACTTCTCTCTCCATGCAAAATAATTCCCTCTACAGCCCCCAGGCAGAATTCACTTCTCTTATTAGCTATCAGCAGCACTCTGTTCCTTATCTCCCTCAGAATACACTGCATTTTTCTCTTGTCTTTTACAATCTTCAGGACCCTTCACTTAACTGGATTTTGAAGCCTATAATTAGGAATTCATTTATTTCCCAGAAGAAGTCCCATTGGATGTACAACTGTTCAAGCAGTTTCCTGGAAGAAGTAAAATGATGCTCTAGAACTCTACACTGACTTACAAAGGAAATGTGCTCTGTACGCTGAGTAAGTGCCTTACATTGAACTAGAAGTACAAGATCATGTAACTTAAAACTGAACCAAAGCATATATGTGCAAAATGACTGAATTAGAATGACAGAATTACCTTAAATCTTGGCATTTTCCAACTTTACAGAAGCCACACAGGAAACTGAAATAATATTGCTCTTTTACACCGTTACCTGGTTTTGTAATGTGATGGAAAGCACAGCAATGACAGCAGAGCAGTAAGGCTGCAGCAAGTGAGAATTTGCTCAAATACAACAGCGATAGGCACAGAAATCAATCAAGAAATTGATTACCTCTTGAAGACCTCAGGTTTGCAGGGATCTCTAGCAAGACAGCTTTGCCTTTACTGCCAACTCTCAAATGAGGTCTGAGAAGGGGTGGATCCTGGCTCCACCTCTTTCAGTCACTCAGGCACCTTGCATGCTCCCCTGGGTTGGCCCTGCCTTCCCGCCACGTGCTCAACGACTGTTTCAAGCCATGACTTAGCATTTCTGCTATGGTTTTTATGTACATTTTTAGGCTGAGAAAAAAAAAACTCAATTTCTTCTCAACCTCCCAGTCTGAAATTCCACCATATTTTACTGGCAAGTCTGTAAATTTCAAGAATAGTGTTGTTTTTTAATTTTTTTTTCCTTGCATTTTTCCCCCATCAGCTTCTGAAGGCAGTGTATTTCAGTAGCTGCAGCCTTTGTATTTTCCATTGCCTTATTTTTGAAATATTTGTTTTTTCTTTTCTCTCCTCATTCCTGTTACACTCTTTATCTTAAGCATCTTTCACTCCCTCCCGCTCTACTGGTTCTTATCTGCCCACTTGGGTTTTCTTTCCAGTATCTCTCTCTCTCCAACTCATTATGCCAACGATCTCTCTTCACAGCTCCTCCAAGTCTTCCGCTTCACTCCCAGGCTTTGCATTTAGGCTGCTTTTTCCTTGGGCACTAAGACACAGAAGTTTTCCTGTGTTGATTTCCCACAGCCAGCACCACATTGGTGCTTTGGTGCTATCAGAAATAATTTCAGGGATACCTGAAATTTCTGTAACTTCAAACAGTTTGGTAAGCAACAATTAACTTCTATGTAATATACAGATTCTGAAAATTTTCAGGAATTCTTATCTTCCTTGCATATGGGATATTTATGATGAAGCTGCATATCATGCTCCCTAACATGTAATTCCTATATCTTTTCAAAGAGGCAATCTTAGATTCCTGAAAATAAAAGTCTTTAACTCATGCTGCCTGGCAATTTAGCTGACATTTTACCCCCTTTCAATTTCAGGCAGAGATTAATAACTGATGCACCCATAATAATCAGTTCAGTTATTAGAAGATACTTTTAAAATTAGATGTTTGTTACCTTTGCTCAATCATGCATAGTTATACATAGCAACTGTTCATCGCTTGTTGGAAGCATCAACTCACCAAGGTATTTTTGTAACTTTCCCTCTCAGTCATGCACACACACCTGAAAACTGCTAAGGAGTTGGAGGCTGAATCAGAGGTCAACAGTGCTAAAAATTTCTCTATCTAGTCCCTTCTAGATACTGCAGAAAAGTGTCAATTTCTTCAGGGACAAATCCTTGCTCTGAAGGATTAAGCTTCTCTTCTATCAATAAAGAGAAAAGACTTGGAAGAAACAGTAACCAAAGCAAAGAGTAAAGAGCCAAGGCCCTCAGAGATCTGCTAGAACAAGATGCCCTATCTAACCTTATCTCAGGACCCTATGTAAGAACTGCCCCAGCAGGGTCACTCTCCATCTCCTCACAGCTCAGCCCTGCCCAGCCACGGGCCATGTCCAGCTGAGCCCAGCTGAACTCCCAGGCCTCCATCTGGGCTCAGTCTCAGCCTGTTCCCACCCCCAGGGGTGCCTGAGGCTGCCTCTGACTGTACTGCTCCTGGCTGAGGCAGAAAGATACATCCTGGTGCCAAGCCTTGCCTAGCTCTCCCCACTGCTCTCTGCCCCAGCTCCATAAGGCCTGGCAGTGAGTGCAGAACCACTACCTATATCCCTCAGTCTAGTGGCTGGAGAAATAAAAAGCTAGGAAAAAAAAAAATATTCTATTGCATGCACTATGCATGTTGAGAGATGGTATAGATGATGCAGAAATAATGAGTTGACTAGACTTTGGTGATAAAAGGGAAAAATTAGGAACTCATAAGTGCAAGAAGTCATTGGAAACCTTCTTACAGGTATTTACTGCAGTACACTTCAACACAATGCTTATTTTTCTCTTCTTGAGGTACATGGAAGATAATAAATAATAAGAAAGTCAACACATCATTTATGCTATTTTTAATATCTGAATTTTGGGGAAAAAAAAAAGCAGAAAAGAGTTCTAAAGCTCTTTGTATATACGTGTAATTTATGGATTTCAGTCAAATGTTTAAAATTCATCCACACATTCACATATAACAAACACTTCATCAATTTCCCGAAAAGTCCTGAAGCTGAAATGAGTTAGTTATGAGGACTCCAAGCTTAACACAAAAAAAAAAAAAACACAAATAATCTAAAATAACCACTGTGTGAATTGCATCTAAGTCTATGTGTCTACTTGCAGCAAGGAAGACAGGTATGTTATTCTATTATCTGCAGTAGCGTGTATCATTATTACAGCAGAGAGAGAGAAACAACTGGACAGGACTTTTTCTTTTCAGGGCAGAAAGGTTTTAGCCAGTTTTCTGGTTTTATTCACAGAATGACAGAATCTCCAAGGTTGGAAAAGACCTCTAAGGTAGAGGTGTAGCCTCATCAGTGCTGAGTACAGAGGGCTGATTACTTCCCTGTTCCTGCTGACAACAGTAATTCTGATACAAGCCAGGATGCCATTGCTCTTCTTGGCCACATGGGCACACTGCTAATTACAGAATCACAGAATTGTAAGGGTTGGAAGAGACCTCCAGAGATCATCGAGTCCAACCCCCCTGCCAAATCAGGTTCCCTACACCAGGTCACACAGGTAGGCATCCAGGCAGGTCTCATCTCCAGAGAAGGAGACTCCACCACCTCCCTGGGCAGCCTGTTCCAGTGCTCCATCACCTCACTGTAAAGAAGTTCTTGCGCACATTTGTGTGGAACTTCCTATGCTGCAGTTTCCGGCCGTTTCCCCTTGTCCTGTCTCCACTCACCACTGAAAATTGTGTAAGTAGCTAAGATGAAGCTGTGAGCTGAATTTGTAAACACGGGATCTTGAATCTATAGTGAGCATTTAGTAAAGAAAGACTGAATTAGAACCTCAGTATTAAATAGTACTTCCAAATACGCATTTAAACTGAGAGTATGTTTACTTTCCAACTATGAAATAGCAATATATGTCTGTCTTTATCTTAGTTTAGTATATAAATAAAACTCAAATGCTAGTGTGTCCCAGCTGCATAAGAGTTACTCCAGTTGGTTAAGATAGCTTACAGCAGAGCCTGCTATCACAGCAGGATGATTACTCATTTACCCATGCCACAGGCAAACAAAATATTTGCTTCTGACACTTAGAACAGCCTATATTTTTTATGAGCAGTCCATGCCACATGTTCAACTTCCTGATTGCAGTAGAAAGATGTCCTTAATTTAAGATTGACAAGACAAATAGAATTGCCACTTCCTCAGTGGGAAAATTAGAAGTGAAGAAGAGAGTTTTATACCTCAGTAGAATTGATCATTGTGACTTTTCTGAGCTAATAATGAAGGAGGAAGAATTAAATCTGCAGCAACAGTGATAGCTTTCACCTGACAACTAAGAACCATTAGGACACAGACAAACATTGTGTATAGCTGTGAGCTGAAGAATTACATTGTAAAGGCCTGATCTCAACATACTCTTAATAACACATGTTCTGACTCCAGAAAAAAAGGAAAAGAAAAAGAAAAAAAAAAAAGAAAAAGAAAAAAAAAGAGCCGAGCATAGGGATTTTTTCCTTTTACTCCCACACCCATTCTCCACCTCCCACTCCTGACATATTATGAGAAAACTCTTAGACACATGATGGAACAGCTGATTTTTTTCTGTGACCCACTCAATCAGAAATTAAAGAACCACCCCTGGTAAAACACCGCAGTTCATAAGCAGTGGGATAAGTCTGAGAGATATGCTACAAATGAGTCTGTAAAATTCTTTTACTGTTGGAGATGTTGCACAAGATTTTGCACCAAAGATTTGTTTTTTTGGATTTTGTGAGAAGCAAATACTAAAACAAAAACGAGAACAGAAGAAATTGCCAGCAAATGAATTTCACTTCCATGAAAAATGTCGACATTTTAGAAGACAAATGCATCCTATAAAGAAGACAAAGTGAAGCCATCTTGTTTTCTGTCCCTTTCTCACACAAACTATGCAATTGAAAAAGATCATAAAAATTTTTCTTGTAGACAATTACACAGCAATACTAAATAATTCACTAGATTCCTTCTGCAGACCATGGCAAAAATAGCAATTTCTTTACCTTTTCTGAGTGCTACCACAAATAAAAAACAAAAGTTACTAAATATGGATATAGTTTGGTTTGCTTCTAAGCAGAGCAATGGAAGTAGAACAATAAAATGATCTAAGAAATTCAAATATTTAGAATATTATTATTATTATAGCACATTATTTTTCATGTGTTGAAAGGTAACTAATACTAATATGAGTGTGTCTGCATGAAGTTTAAATTCCTTCGCAGATGGTAAATAAAAAGACAAAAATAAAACGTATCACTCAATCTACATACTTCAAAAATCATTGTTCATTCCCTTACTATTTGTTTTAAAGTGAAGTTATGACCTCAAATATTAAAAAGAAAAAGTAGAAAAAAAACTATTAAAAATAATATACAGAGTGAGATTAACAGGATTTTTGTTCAAGAGAAATAAGTGCTAGAAAGTGACACAAAGCAGCAACATCTTTTTCAGGAGGCAGTGCTGCTGTTGATGGGTACTGAGGAAATGAATCAATGATGGCTTAATGAATACATCCTGAATGCAACGTATAAATCCCCACTTTTCTACTCAAAGCAAGATGTTTGACTTGCTGGCTTGTTTCTCATTCAATAATTTATCCATTTTTACTGGTTAGACTCTTCAGGGCAGAGATTATGCTAATTGTGAAAATGTGGATGTGTGTTTTTCCAGGTCTTATCAAAAAGTCTTCTCAATCCCTTCAGTTCCACCTAGAGGCACAAATGTACAATAGCAGCAAGAATACTCATCGTGTACATAAAGACTTATGAGTGGGAGGAGGAAAAGTCTCTACTCATCAGGTCAAGAGAAAAAAAAAAATATGAGAAGTGTGGAACTATAAGAGAATGAATCTCATGGATCTCTGTGTTGGCAGCTGATTCTTAGATGCAGTTGAAGAATTTACTGTGTTAAACGCATTTATGTCTATTCCTGGGAAGATTCTCCTCTGTCTGAAACACAGAGGCTGATTTTGAAACTTTTCCTGCACTATCCTTGTTACCATTCAGTTTTGTCAAATCAAAAGGCCAGTTTGGTTGGAAGGAATCTCTGGAGATCATCTAGTCCAACCACTACTAAAGTAGATTGCACAGGAAAGCATCCAGAAGAGGTTTTAATATCACTGGAGAAGGGGATTCCCTGAGCAATCTGTTACAGTGCTGTAATCCTCACAGTAAAAAGGGTTTTTCCTTATGTTTTTATGACATTTCCTATGTTTCAGTTTGTGCCCATTGCCCCTTGGCTTGTTTCTGGGCACCACTGAAAAGAATGTGGCCCCATCCACTTTACATCCATTCAATAGATATTTTTAAATCTTCTCTTCTTGAGGCTGAACAGTCCCAGGTCACCCAGTCTTTCCTCCTAAGAGCGATGCTTCAGGCCCCTCATCATCTCTGTACTCTTCCACCTGACTCTCTCTAGAAATTCTGTTTTCTTTGAACTGAAGAGCCCAGAACTGGACATGGTGTTCAGATGTTGCCTCACCAGAACAGAGCAGAGAGACAGGATAGCCACTGTCAACCTTCTGGACACACACTTTTTAATGCACCCCAGGATACCACTGGCCTTCTTGGTCACAAGGGCATTCTGCTGGCTTATGGCCAGCCTATTATCCACCAAGATAACAAGGTCCTTCTCTGCAGAGCTCCTTTTTACTACATCAGCCCATAATCTGTACTGATACATGAGGTTATTGCTTCCCAAGTGTATGACTCTGCACTTGCTCTTGTTGAACCTCATAAGCTCATCTCTATCTGTCCAGGTCTCACTAAATGACAGTACACCCTTCTGGTGTGCCAGCCACTTTTCCCAGCTTTGAGTCATCAACAAACTTGTTGAGGCTGCACTCTACCCCTCCATCCAGGTCACTGATGAAGATGCTGAACAAAACCAGACTCAGTACAATCCCCTGGCAAACACAGTCTCCAGTCAAATTCTGCATCACTCAATGCAATGCTCTGCCAGTCAGCCTGTTCTCAATCCACCTCACTACCCACTCATCTATCTCACACTTCCTAAGCTTACCTACAGGGATGCTATGGGAGACAGTGTTTTAGTCATAGAAGACAAATATGAGGTCTGCTAAAACAGACATTCAGACTGATTTATTTTGAAGTTAAATTTCTTATATATCTACAGAGAAGTCTGGATTCTGTAATTAAGCTACCAGGAAGGAAAATATTACAATGATAAAGCACTTCTGAGATAATTTTTTAAAGCTTGTAGAAAACACTAGTCATATTTTACGATTCCTGATTTCCCAGTATGTATGGGTATTAATACCATGATCACTGTAATACTCTTTTGAATCGTATCTTAATTATATGCAATGTTATAAGATGCCAAATGTACATGGAAGTGAATACTCAAAGTACACAGTGCTGAAGTTCACACATACATGGTTACACTTCAGACATATCCAGTACAAATGCTGTAGGTCACATTCTTATCTGATACACTTCAGTGTTGCTTAGAAGATTCCAAGCTACACATGAAAATCTTCCAGTATATCTATTAAAATGCATTAACTCAAGCATTATCTTTCAAGACTGGTCAAGAAACATGGCATAACCCATTCCAACACGAAGGCACATTGATTGCTTATAGTAGTGCTGTTCAATACTTCTTTCAAATAACTATTTTATTATATTTCAGTGTTCTATAAGGCTAGTTCCTGTGGAAAGTGGAGGATTAAAAGTAACTCAGTGTTTCTAAGATTTGACTCTTAACAATCTAGTGTTCATACCCTCAGCAAAACAGCTGTTCCAAAAGCTTCTGAAAAAAGTTTTCTTACAGAGAAAAGCATTTACACAAGTCTGAAAATTTACTGGTCAAAGTAACAATTTTTCATATCCTCTATTTCAACATGTGAAACTTTAAGAAAATAACAGAACTCTTCCTTCTAGTTTGATTTATTGAGTCAATTTATGATCACTATGTCCAAGGCTATTTTATGCAAACACCTCTTTTTTTTTTTCCTCTTTTTTTTTTTTTTTTTTTAAATCAAGGTGCTTCTGGTCTACCAAAACCAAGTTCTGAAATTACAACATACAGCATTTAATTAATGAATATAAAAAAATCTACCAGCTCTAGTATGTTGAAATAATGAGGTCCTACCATTTGTGCAGTACAGTTTTAAGTCATATTTATTTCCCTAGTAACTTTAAAATAGCCTCAATGAAGGTCAAATCTGACATTTGTATTTATGAAGGATATCTAATTCTATTTCATTAGATGATACTTTACCAGTTTTTCTCAAATCAATTTTGACTCAAATAGATTACCACTTACTTCTTCGTCCTTTTCCATATCATTAATGCGCAATATTACATCTATGTGCCCCACTTTTGTCACTCATGCTCAGGAATGAATTCAGACTGAAAGTGGTACAAGAAAGGGTTGCTCTATTTTCTATTCCCTATCTATTCTGAAAGAGAACTTTAAAAGAGTTTAAATTGTTAAATCTAGTAAAACAAAGACTGAAAGAGATTTGAGAACAGTGGTTATATCCATCAGCAAAATAATGAAGAAAAGGAGCAGTTTAACCTGGACAACAGTGTGCATGGACAAGTCAAGACAAATAGGTTCTGTGATGGAACTTCAATAAGAGAACCTTATGATGTAAGCTTGCCTGCCCAAGCTGGTTGAGTACACAGTGACCTGAGAATTTTTGCCCAATCCTGCTTGACACAGTGTGAGAAAATGCTCAGATACTGTGTTCTCTTCAATCAATCTCTTCTTATTGGTACTTTGATTTTCCAGTATGCTTTTCTCCTGCATTATACTGGAAATACATCTGTAATACACATTAATTCTGGTGCACGGAAAAATAAGTCCAAACCAGACTATCCTGAAATAGTGCCAAAGGCAGTGTTGTATCAGCACATCCATCAGAGAAAGATATAGACATAAGATAGGGTGCTTTTACAACGGCTAGATCCAGCTTTGGGTCACATCAGTCACATTATGCATTTGACTTTGTACGCATGAAAAAAGGTTATTTGGGGAAAGAGACGGCATGAAGGGTTGTTGCTCAATTTAACTTCTACTACTTGTGCTCCAAGCTGACAAATCTTGATTCTGCCTTCAATTGATTGCTAAATCATCCAAGAAATATGGAGAATAAATTAATGTTATTGGATCTTATTTTAAAAGCATTAAATAGTAATGGTAAAGGTATGGTCTACATGGAAACATTATCTGAGTTTACCAGCATGCACATATGAAGTTCTTCAATTCAAAGTTTCCTGAAGATGAAACTCATCTAAATCCTCATTACCAACGTTCACAGAAATACTGAGTTTTTGTTTTTTTTTTGTAAACAGAAGTTAAACTAAAAAATCTGAAATGAAAAGGAAGGAATAAAGGAGAAAAAAACAATATTGCAGTTTGTTAGAGTTTTTCTTCTTACTATGGGAGTATAAGTCCAGATAAATAATAGCCATTCCTGCAACTGGGTGGAAAGATCATTTACTAGGAGGAAAACACTACTATAGCTATTTTGCTGTCTGCTTTAATTTATTTTCTGCATTTATAAACAGCAAATCTTCCCTGACTCAGAAAATAATACTGGGTACCTTATATAGTGCATCAATTATGGAAACAATTATATTAACTCAATTCCATCCTGTTCAATTGGGAGTCATGCTCTTTTTGCCCTGAATTTATGTTTATTTAAAAAAAAAAACAACCAAAAAAACAACACATCTACATTGTTTAAAGACATTGTAACTGTATCAGGAGGGTTTGGATATGTTTACCTGCTAATATAGCAATCTTAAGTTTAAGCTATTTAGCTCAATCCCATAATAGTTTCTTATCATCCTGGAGATTTTGTTCCGAAATATTTAGATGGTTTAGAGTCATTAGCGTAGGCCAGCCTACAGTAGATTCAGCAAACTGCGTCTCTTTATTTACTGAAATATCTTTCCCTAGGCACTCAAAATATGCTATCACATGGGCTGGGAAACTAGCAGCGTTTCCCCCATCTTTCTACTACAGAAGCCAGGCCATACCAAGGAGATTCTAGGGATTCCAGGATGTCCCCAGGTAACTCCTCTTCCAGGAAAACAGGTTTCCCCTATCCAAACCAACTCACTACACCTTTTAAGAATACCATCTTAGGGTTTGTATTACTTTTTGTAGATTGCTCCTGCCTTGCTCAACGAATGCATTGGGCAAGAAAAGGCATGAAATTGCATCTGATCAGTTTTAGGATAACCTGTGAAAGACAGTTGTCCGAGACCAGTAATAAGAAAAGACCAGCTTACCCTATGACAAAAAACAAGGGTTCACTGGAAGCGCCCCAGAAGGAAGCACCTCTATTTGTAGATTATTTCCCTTTTAGCTACTAGTCCTTACATGAAACTAGGGAGGGGTGGATCCACCCTTTCTGGTCACATAGGTGAATTGCTTGCACCTGTGTTCCTAAGGCTGAACATGTCTCTTCACCAGATGCTCAATCACTGTTTCAGGCCACAGTCTAACAATTCCCAAGCAGTAAGTCACAGTGACATTTCTGCAATTTGTTCCTGAAAATCTTTCTCTCAATAACAAGCCCAACCATAACAAAAAGCATAAAGTGACCATATGCTAAGAAACAGTGGAAACTTGATAGATGAACAATATCACAAATTAAAATGGAAAAAATTTACAATAGATTCAGGAATATTTAAGAAGTCTAATAACTCTTTTGCCCTTTTTTTTTTTTTTTTTTTTAAATAATGCCAGGAAAAATAGAATATTTATTTTGTGCACCAGTGTGCTGATGTTTAGCACTGTTAGACATTCATGCTTGCTTAAACTAGACCAGAAACAACTATATTTCAGATATTTTAGTTCTCAAAGCATTCCCATGAAAAGGAAGACAAAACAAGAAGTATTCATTTGTTGTGGAGAAACATAAGGAGGACATAACTTAGAAACTGTAAAAATCAAAGAAAATGAGAAATACAAGCTTCCCTTGTATAAAGAAAATTACATGCAGTTATTTGAATCACAGTCCTTGCTTAGATTTTTCCATGAAGCTTTCTAGAATATAATAGCAACAAAGCTTTTCAGAATACAAAAACCAGAAAAATATTGCATTTTCCCAATCTATTAGAAAATATGCTAGCACTAATGTTTTATTTTTCTAATGATTATACCAGATTAAATTTATCTGCATGCCACACAGATGGCAGAATTGGCCACTAACATTTGTATATTATCTGTATGTATACGTATATATGTATCAAGTTATAGTTTTATTTTGTATGTTTGTATGTCAAAATGAATTGTTTGTATGTCAAAATGAAATAATACAAGCTCATGCTGTATTAGAAACCATCTAGAGAGATGAGAAAATCTGTATATTTTATAGTAGACAGAAAAGATCATTTTCATGATATTATGTAAAATGATTTAAGAAATGCAATATGAACTGACATATCAGAGAAAAAACTTACACAAGCTTTTGCTGATCAGAGGAAGCAAATGTATATTTTGTACTAGCAGTAGACTGAAATGGATGACTTTATCAGAACTGCTGAGTCAAGTTTTATGTTTTCTTTCCAATTCCACCTAAGGGCTACTCCTAGAGATTTCTGAATTCCCACAGTATCAACACGGAAATAAACTGCAGTGCTAAATAATATTTTATTTTCCTATCAATTCCTCTCTGAAATCACTGTTTAAAGCTGGGAAAGTATTTTCTCAATAGTCTTAAAAACTGAAAGTGGAGGATGGGTAAGTCTTATGGCATAATACATTTCTTACTTCTAGGTCTTAATTCTTACCACCATTTTAAGCATTTCTTCCTCTTCTACTGCTCTGGACAAGGGACTAAAGAAAAACAGATATTTTCATTGTCCAGATGTACAATATTTAAATTGTTCCTTTAGTGTGTCTCATTTCTGCATTTAAAAATGATGAGGACCATTGACTTTCTGAATGGGAGCCCTTCCCTCTCTAACAAACAAAATAAGTTGTCAGATACTAAATATCTAATACGAGATAAAGAGTGCACACACATACAAACAGTAAATCATTTGGTCAGTACACCAGAAGGCAGAAGTTGCCGTTATTTCCATTGTACTAAAAAGAAACTTCTGAATGAGCTTACTTCCTGAAAACAGACATCTTCATTCAGGGATTGCATAAAGTTTTCCAGACAGCAAAACTGTACTTCTCCCTCTGTTAATTGTAGCTGGTCCATGAAAAGCTCAAAATGGTACCTGTTATTGTATATTTTCGTAAAAATATTTTCAGTTTCCAGTGAAAACATTACAGAATGGAGTCTTTTAAGAACTCTACTGTTACCCAGTTACTTTTTTTTAAAATCAAGAGCCAGTGCCCTAGCCTTCATCCTGCAGGCAAAATATTGCAAGGTTTGAAACAAGTATCTTAATACCAAGAGAACAAAATTTGAACAACTTCATTGTAAAAAAATATACTAGAGCTGCTTGAAAGTAGTATTTTATTATGCTGGCCCATGACATCAGAGGCAGATGTTGGTGGTATGGCAGTAGAGGTTGAACCTTTCTGCAGCAGCAGGCCAGTCTGACAGAATAACATTTGACGTGGAAATGCATATGAAACAAAGGTGTGCCACTGAATTCTTCCATACGAAAAAAAAAAAAAAAAGACACCCAGTGACATTCATTGTTGCTTGCTGGACATTTATGGAGATCAAACATTGGAGGTGAAAACACTGAGGTGGTCGGTGGAACATTTCATCAGTGGTGACAGTGACACAACCAGTGGTAGGTAGGCAGACTTTTATGAATGTGGCATGCAGGCCCTTGTTACTCACTGGCAAAAATGCAAAGCTAATGGTGGTGACTATATTGAAATGTCATGCTTTGTGACTGAGAATTTGCTCTATGAAATAATGTTGTTGTGCTCTTTCAATTGTAGTTTCCACAAAAATAAATAGGAGGCATTATTTTTAGAGCAACATACATACATGCTATTCTAATACTACTGCTCCAATGTTAATTAAAAATATTTTATTAAATTAAGTGGATATTTGCACTCATCTAAACACATACAAGTTTGTTCCAAGAGATGGGAGACTCACATTCTAAATGTTCATTTTTTATAAGTCATATGAAGTGATGGAGTCTTGGTACATTTGCAAAGTAGTCCATAAAACAGACAAGTGACACAAAAACCACTTATCATTGTTTTCATTTTATTTTATTTTAACAGAAAATAATTTATTCACAGTTACTGTGTAATTTCTTTCTTTTCTGCAAAAAGTTGTCTGAATCAGATGGAAGATTTGTATTTTGGAAGAATACTCTCTACTCATGAAGATTTGCATTCTTGAGGGCAATTTCACTAAATATACAGAATATAATTTGGCTCTTAAAATTAATTCAGACTGCTATAAAATCAAAGTTTATATTAAAAGCAAAACTGGCTTAGCAGAGTTTTCAGATAAAGCTTCCAGCAGAACTATTAAAGAAGATACCAAAAAACTGCATGCTCCACCTAAAAGTTTTTGTTTTTTTTTTAAAATTTTACTTTGGCTATTTCCTATCTGAAATGAAAATTATTTAGCTGAAGGTTAAAACTTACTTAAAATGAAGAGAAAAACAGTTTATGCTTCAGCAATCACTTCTGGAGTGAATATGGATTCTTAGAAATATATTACAACAAGAAGGATTAAGTAGATTTATTCTCTCTAGATATTATACAGTTACTAAAATCTTGGGATAGGCCTTCAATTTATTACATACCTATTGTCAACATTATATATTTGCAGTATTCATTTTTGCAGTATACACATATATTATCAGTAAGAAAGAAATATTGTCTGGCCTTATGTATGTACACTCAAATGTACTCAACAAAAGTCACAATGAACATGTTTATCTTGACTACCTCATGAACATCTGTCAGACAGCTTTTCTTACTGAATGAAGTAAATTTGTGATGATAAGTATATCAGTTCTATGTAATGTAAGTAGGTATAGTTAAGAAATTACAATGGCCCCAGAGTATTTTTATTTCTGTCTATGAAAGATTGCTTCTTTGTTGTAATAGGGCAGGGGATTATGTCTTGGTTCCTGAAATAATTTCAGCTTACAGAATTTGAGAAAGCTATCCAGTGATGAGCAGCTTCTATCACAACTAGGCTGCTAACAGTACTTGAATAAGCTAGATGAAAGTAGTGTAGATAACATATTGACTCTGCACTGCAGTACACTGCAGTGACTTCACATTAAACGTAGTTTGTAAATGTTATTTTTCCTTTGCATCTAGAAGTCCTTGAAGCTTGGTGACATCTGCAGTAATACTTGAAATATTGTGATCAACATTACAGAGCACTGGATAGGAAAATCAAGGAAACTAGAAATAGTAAAATGTGGGATGCTTCTTGGTAGGTGTTATTTTGCAGTTCATCACAAGTACAAAACAGGAATGTTGCTATTAGTCACATATATTTGTTGCCATTTTTATGTACACAAGAAAGACTTTAAAAAGAGGAGAAAACCAAACAACTCTATCATCATCATCTTGATCTTTTTTTTCTTCCTTGTCCCAAGAGCAGGATTTTCCTCCTTTTCTTCCTTTTTTTTTTTTTTTCAAAACCACACAGGCTGGGAAAGCAATATAATGTACAGAAAATATATCCTGAAAATGCGCATCTCTTTGTACACGCATAAGCAGATATGGAAGGTTTGAGGCTATATGATAGAGGGCTTTGAATAACCTTCTGTAAAATTTTCTAACTTAATTTTTAACAAAACATCTCAATATTCCTTACTATAAAATATTTCAATTGTGCAGAGATGTGGTGATTGACTCACCATTTCTGGGGGCGTTCAAGAAACATGAAGATATGATACTAAGGAACATGGTTTAGTGGGGAAATATTGGTGGTAGGTGGACAGTTGGACTAGATGATCTTAGAAGTCTTTTCCAACCCTAATGATTCTATGATTCTATGTTCCTGAATATTACCTTCCTTTGGTTTCTGGTAAAACTATTTAGACAAGGTATGTTTATGCAATCTTAATCTCATCATATGGTGAGACGTAGGTCTCAGAAGAAATTCTGAAATGGTAAAAGCACAGTTGAGATTTATTTGTCGGTGAACTAAAAACATCAGTAAATTTTTGAGTTCCATCTGATTTTTAAAAGGCGCCAAATGTTTAGCAAGAAAAATGTCTGTTTTGGTTCACATTTGTCCTGGGATCAGATTCAGAATTTCAGAGAAGATAAGTATAAAAGAGCATGTGACAATCATGACTGTCATCAGTCCTACTGATACATGTGGCACTTACAAGCACAAGAGTTAAGTGATCAGTGTCTGAGAACAGTGAATAGGGATACAGGAACAGTTTGAGGAGAGTGTTCACAGCAGCCTTGAAGTAAGCATACACAAATCAGAAAACTGACAGATGTCTAAAGCACCACTTTTTAGGCATCAAAAGGGATTCACATCTGATACTACTTTCCACATTCTAACACCACTTGAATACAAATGACTGACTTGTTCCCTTTTAGACAGAACTATCAGAGGAAACAGTACTTGTGTCTCAAACAAATCTCAATAAAAAAGGACATCTGGAAATTAGCTCCTCATTTAGCTCCTCGTACCCAGAAGGAGTTCAGAAGTAATTCTGAGATCGAAGTCTGGATTTAAGATCTTTCTCAATCTACAAACTGTTGAGTTGTGCCAAAGTCAGCACATACATATATGATTTATATGGCCAGGAAATGGCAATGAGGGATACCAATCCTAACCAAGTGATGATGCCTTTCTTCTTGTGTGGGAAAACATGGGAACTCTCTTTCAAGGACATTTGTAGAGATTACTAAAGGGTCACTCACATTATGAAAGAGATGTATCATGGATGCAGAAGCTTTGGGTTCAACATCCAGCTCTGTTCTCTCCTTACTTTATTACCACTCTGGAAGCCAAAGAAGCACATCTGTTTTTGGTTTTGTTTTTGTTTTTTTTCTTCTTATTTTTAAAGCAGTCTTCATTTATTTTTTTAACCTGATAGGTGTTATGATATCATTATCATCTTAATAGTAGTAAGTATTTCTTTTGGCACCCCCAGACCTCTTATGGATAAGGAGAATCAACCAGAGAAAATGCACAACTTGAGCAGTAGAGGAATCACATGTTGTACAGTGCTGGTGCAGTTCACTCCAGCTACGAAAATGACCAATAGGCCAAGATTAGTCTGACTTCCATGTCCCTGATTGAACTTTTACAGCCCGCAGTTAGAATAGTCTGCTTGTTGCTTATTGTAACTCATAAACACATCCTATGTCACTGAATGAGAATATGAAAATATAACACCATTCTGATGCAATCTATTTCAGAAAGTACTGTATTAGTAGTGTTTTTATTCAAGCATGGAGTTTTGGTGTATTAAATTCTTCATTGCATCTATTGATGAATTTAGGTTTTGTTAAAGGCTTCTATATGGTTCTTCTGTAGCCTTACTGAGAAAAGAAATGTACAAGTAAAACCACAACTGAAGTCCATGATGAGACTATTAGAAATACCTGATTTCCTGTGAAAGCAGATCTGTTATAACAACATCCAAAATTAAACTACTTCCTTATAACCACACATAGGACTTCTTATACCAGATCAGATTCCCAAGGTTTTGTATGACTTGTATCGTTGCTCTCTGTGCTTTCTTGAGACAAACATTTTAAGAAAGGAATATTCTTGGCTTTAAATATATAACAACCTACCTAAGTTTTCTTTTAGCACATATATAAGAAAGAGACTTTCAGTTCATCAAAGCAAGAACTTAAATTATGGGAGACAAAAACTGCCAAGAATTTGACAGGCACACTTGTTTAGTGTGGAAATATCAAGCTAAATTCACATAGACTGAAGATAATGAAGCTACTTATAGAAATAAGCAGAGTACATCCTACTTTGCTACATTAGGGTTCTGTTTTACATTTTTTTCCACCAAGAATTATAGATAAGAGGTAATCTCTATTTTTCATAGATACGAAAAAACAAACCAAACGAAAACAAACAAACAAAAAAAAACTGTCATTGACATATTTTCTGACAGTTACAGCATTTTCACCCAGCTGGTGAGCAAGACAAAAACAGAAGTATTTAAAAATTAATCTACATGTAAATATCTAAAGAGATTGATATACAAAGTACATAGTCTAGAGTACTAAAAGCATAAAGTCTGAATTAAGTTAACTGATTGCATGTACAAGAGCAGAATGAGTAAATATTGAATTACTTAGTAATTAGAACAGGTTTTTTTAATGTTTGTTTTTATGTTTGTTTTTCTGGAAATAATTAGTATCCTTATGTTATTCATTGCCTTTTTAACACTCAAGTAAGTGTTTGAAGTTTCCACATGTTTCACAGATTATGTTATTGTAAATGGCAAATATCTCTCAAAGATATATATTGTTACTTTTACACCTCCTTCTGGAAAGACTGCATAAAATGTAATTTTTAAAAAAGTGATCTAATGGTGATCAGAATTTATGACCTGTACAGCATCTTGAAGAAGGGGCTAAGATATGAGGTCTGAGAGATAACTGAGAGTAAACAGAACCCAAACGTGATAGCCTTAATTGTGGAATTATTCAGTTCAAGGTACAGAAAACCAGTTGTTTGTTTGTTTGTTTTTAAAATTATTTATAAGGCACAATTCATGAAAGTCTGTTATATTCTTCATTAGTTTTCTTACAACATAATGCTGTCAGCTGACACAGGTAATCCCTACAAACAGGATGTTTGCACGTAAATTGGTTCTACTTTGTATTCACAAGTACTTTCTGTCTTGTTAAATTAGTCTCAATACATGAGTAAGCACAAGATCAATGGGAATGTGATGTGACCCATTCTATTCTAATTTTTAAGGTTTAGAAAACATTCTCATTTATATGAAGAATAATAGACAGTTGAAAGGCTATTTCTGAGCTTTTAGTCTTTAGGAGCTGTATTAAGAGGCCATCAAAAGTAGTGAGGTACAATTGTTATTAATAAATCAGAAGTTTGTCTTCATTATTTGTGTCATCAGGCGCAATCAGACTAGATTTTCTACTTCATAAATTTAAAAACTCCTCATTATTAAGAAAATACAGCAGAGAAACCATACAGCCAGAATATTTAGCCTGACTGATTCTTTGCCTGTATGAAGTGATAAATAGTATATATTTTTTTCCTCTGGCAGGGACTGAAAAAGGAGAACTGCTTAATACTGCACTAAACTTGCTGCGGTTCAAAAAAGGAAAAAAAGAAGCTGTCAAATACATGAAATTCTCTTTTCAGGAAGATATCATTTTCACAGTTTCCACAGTTTGCATTTCTAAAATGTCTCCTCTTAAACAAAACTAAACAAATAGACAAACATACAAACAAAGAAAAAAATCCAGATGAAAAAATAGTAAAAACACCATCTGAGAGGTTGTTGAGGTTGGATAGTGATGACCTATGCTTGGAAATCTGCTAAAAATAGTATCAGAAACTTGTTTACATCCCCAAAATACTGACCTTCTTGTTCCTTTATTTTTGTGTATTCTCTCAGAAATAATTGCATTAATCAAAATAAACTGCAATGCATAAGTTTAGACAAACTAGGAAAAAAATAAAAGGTTATATAGGTCATAAAATGACATTTGGATAATAGTTGGAGCTGGCAGTAACACAGAAATGTTCTGAAAGAGGAGTATCTCTGAAATAGCATGCCCAGTATATAACAGGAACTTCACATATACCAGAACGTATTAGAAAACACCTTCCCACCTTTCTACGTCCTCCCTGCTTCTTGCCCACAAATGTCTGTACAAGCAATACCTTTGCTCTTCTGAGAATACGTGATGAAATAGTGGCACTTTTCATCTGGGATTTTGATGTGTATGATCAGTCTTAGATATTTGTGCACATATATACTGGTCTTTCATGGTTCCAGAAAAAGACATAAAAATGATGTTCACTTTTGCAAGAAGATAAGAGTGAAGCAAAGAAGATGGGGAGGTCTCTTCCAAGTGCTAGATATTTTCCATGTTGCAGAAAAGTGTGTAATTCTAGTGGATAGTTACAACACTTAGTACTCTCTCATGTTAGCTGAAATACTCACTTATTGTGATAATAAGGTACTTCTATATTTATTATTTTATTAAAAAAATAATTAAGATAAATCCAGCATTGTTTTACTTCTGCATTTATAATGGAAAATACAGTGTAATTCACATTAAGTAATGCTGTTTCATCTGTTCTCTAATGTAAAAAACTTTAAAAGCATGTAGAATCTATCATCAGGTAAATGCATACTGTGCTTTTAAAGCATACTTTGCTGTGTAGTAGAATGAAGAAAAGGATGTTTCGTGTATTTGTTGGTACAGCAGGGGGTTGCAAAAACATTTTATAAGGTTTCTTGCTCAAAAGTTTTAATCAGCTCATGTATATTAAATTATAAAGTATCTGTGTGCGTGTATAGGTACATAAACAACTGGAGTACTGAAAACACTGGATGCTTGACTATTGACACACAAGAAAAAAAGGAGAGAAGACAAGGGAAGAATGAGTGATATGCATTAAAAAATAATAATAAAGTGTTGATTTTTTCCTACGACTTAAGTATAACCTGCTTAAAAATCCATTAAACCATCTCTTGAATACTACTGACTATATCTCTCATTTCAGAATGCTTGTGTGAGCTGCATATTACACTGCCTAAATGCGGGGGTCATTCATGTGAATTCTGCTTTGTTTTAAGGAAATCTTTCTTTCTTTGGTGTGTTATTATCTGATATTTGCCATTTTCTATGTTAATCTATTTTAATATTGTATCAAAATCATAGCTTCTTTTTGCAAATAATTTCAAAATTGAGAAGATATCAAAGAAAGTGCCCTCAAAATTGTAAAAATTAATCGGATATATCTACATAACAGTCAAAATTGCACTTATGTAGCATAAGCCTACATAATTTCATTTTAAGCCCTGTCAAAATAACATACTCTTTACATGATAAGTTCGCAAACAAACTAAATTCATTACGTGTGACTCCATTTTTCTGGTTCTGCATTGCTGTATAAGTCAGAGTATACAATCCCTTAATTATTGTCATTTAAGTCCAGGACTCCTGTATTTGTGCCAATTATCTTGGAGGGATTCTGGCTTTGGGTTCTCAGTCCAGCATACTATTTAAGCCTAGATCCTCAAAGGATCTGTTGGTAGACTTGACATCAAGAATATACCTATGTTAGAGAATGAACTGATAGAAATGTGATGACATTTTAATTCCTATTTTTGATATATGCAAAGATAATTATTTAATTGAAAGAATAAACATTTTGCAATATTTCCAGAGAGTAATTGGGAGATGTATGGGAGAAGACAACCACCAGAAATTACATCATTAGGATAACAAGTAGCGCTGGGAATCATAAACATAACCTTACCCTGTGAAATTCAGAATTATATAATCCATTACTTAGAGTAATAGCATGTATTACAGGATGATATCCCCAGCACATGAGCTTGATATGTTATTATACTTAGTTAATTAGCTATGTAGGAAATCTCTTACTCAAGAGTATCAGAGAAGACGATGATGACATAAAATATCATCCCAAAAAGCAACATGCTTTCAGCTAAAAATCTATTCTGCCACAACACATCAGCTATTCAATGCAAGAATATTTTCATTTAATTACCTTGCTTGGAGCTGTTTATCTAGTATATTTCCTTCCATTTAAAACTTTTTAAAATCCTGATATACATTTGCAATACTCTTATTAATGTCTAGCCATCAAACATAATATAATATTAATAAAACCTATTTTATTCATATTAAGGGGTATTATATTTAATGTCCTTAATATCTTAAAAATATTTATAATTCAACTGATTAAAAAACAAAACATTATTTTAAATATTTTAAGCTTGTTTCCAAGACTTTCAATTTTATGGAAAAATTCAGTTCATACTAGGTATATTTCTTTAATCAACTGTCTGAAAATGTAATGTTGGCCTCCATTGTTTCTATTCTAAACGACTTCAAACATCCCAGCTTGTATGAGAGAGGGATGACTTGTGCTCTTAGTAATCTGGACAGAGATTAATGAAATACAGTAGCAGTAGAGTATATAGTAAAGCAAACTCCAATATAACCCCTTACAAAGGGAAAGACAAAGATGTTCAAATGCACTTTATGATTTCACCATGAAGAAATGGAAAGCATGATGAGCAGCCCATTTAACGAATTTTCCTCTTGATTCTTTTACTCAGTGTAAACAGAGCTGTTGAGATTGGAGGAGATTCAGAGCCTCACATCCAGGAATGCAAGCATGGATAACTAATGGAACATCAACAAAAAACATCTCCAGAAACTGGTATATTTTCTTGTAGGTTTTGCCACACATCAGTGACAAAATGTACAGCTACTATGCTAGAAATATTACAGTGCATCTCTGTGAATATTGGGATGTTTCAAAGCATGAAAGGCTTAAACTCATCTTTATTTACACTGCACTGAGATTCTTCTCTGTATTCAAATTCTCAAAATAAAATTCATGAAAATAGCAGTTAATTACAATAGTCTATGAAAGTCAACCACACACATTTATTTCATTTTTTTTTTCTCCACCCTATGTGTGACTTTCCACTAAATAACCCATCACCAAAATTCTACACTGAATATTGACCAGATTTTTGCCAGTGAGGACTTAAGGACAGCGATTGACGTCATGAATAGGCACGTGAAGGTCTTTGCTTCCCTCTAGTGACTGCTCCGGAAAGAGTTTTTACTGAATCTGCTTATCTTGATCAAATATGGCACAGATATATAGCAAAGGCCTAACTACATTTTCAGATACCTGTATCAGTGAGATGCTGATACAGCATGGAAGATATATACTTGTGACAGCATTTGATAAATATCGCAGACCTTAACTTGATGTGTGCTTGACATTTTTTTGTGGTGGAATTTTAGGTTTATCAGTCAGATATGATTTCAGTGTTGACAGTACAGTAACAATTGGGGGGAACACCATCTTAGGTGCATTTCAAACTACATCTCTTTACACTCCAAATATTTATTTTAAGATCATTTTGACATGAAAACACTGTTCTTTTAGAAAGACAGCCAAGTTTTGGTGAATTATATGATTCTTTAGTATCAGAGAGAATACTTATCATTTCAATTAGAGTTATATGCATACGTTTGGAAGTAAAGACAAGTAATTCCACAAACTGTAAATGGTCAAAAATGTCTTTTATTATACTTCATATTCATATTACTTGTATTTATACCACCTGAAATTCTGTCTTTGTTGCACTGACTGTAAATAAATTTAAAAATAGTGAGTGTGTATCTGCTGAAAACCGCATACAGTATGATTTGCTTATAAGGAATTTATGTACATGATCTCTTCTTCTGTTCTCAAAGGGAATGGAGAAAACGACAGATGTGTGCAGCTTTTTCTCATATGGATACATAAGATTTCCCTGATTTTTCATCTTCTTAGGTTAACTTGAGAAGATTTCATATTTGTTTAAGTACGTCATAATACAAAGACCTTTAGTTCTATGGCCCTACCTCTCTCAGAAACAGAAATAAATTCTTCAGGACTGTCATGTCTCATCTTAATAAATGAAAAAAAAAAATTAAAAAAACCCAGAGGAATACATATATATATAAAGATATTTAACCTTCCTGCATCGCAACAGGAAAATGGTAATCAGTTTTCTCAGTTAAGGCTTGGGAGTTTGGAGCTCGAACTCTGCTTGGGTTTTGGGTGACATCAGACAAACAACTTTGTCCTGTTTTTTTTCCCCCTATCTTTAAATGAGTGAGGGCAATATCAACCTTGTTGTAAGTTGCTTTGACATCTACACGTGATGAACTATAAGAGTTGTATGGTGTGAGAAAGGTTGAGAAACTTTCTCAGCTTTAATCATCATATGTGCTTTTCAAAGCTGAACTGATTTTAAACAGTTTTCCCCTACAACAATCAGTCAAAGTACAACACATGATGGATTTGCAGATCCCATTTGCTGCATTCCTTGTTGAGGTATTACAAGGAAAACAAAGATTGTATTTTATTTGACTTGGTAGCGTCCATGACTTTTTATGGAAACATAGTATGACCAAATTATTTGCTGTTGTAAACCATATTCAGACTGGTTAATTATCTTCTGCCCTCATTATATACTAAAATGTCAAAGATACAAATCAAATATTTAAAATTGATTATGAAAATACAACCACTAGTTCTTTTTATTCGTATTTCAGAATCCTAATTGCTTACAATTACAAAAAATGCTATTTTTAGTTTCTGGAAATCTGTATTTACATAGAAGCAATAAATAGCAATTGAATTCTCAACAAATGTGTTTGATTAATCACTCAGCAGAAATTCAAAAGAAAGTGAACTTATTATTAAGAATTAATTCAATTTCCATTTTTTGCTATAAATCTCCGCAGGTCATGTAAGCCTGCTCATTGCAGTGTAGGTGTTAGTGAAGAGCAGTGTTATAAAAAAGAACTAAATTATAAATTCCTCCCATGTATATAATGATTCATTTTCTATGTGACTTAAGCAAAGAAAAATCTGGTTTGACTCTTTTTTCAACATAAAAACACTTCACTTTATATCATGTGCTATCTACATATTTCAGCACTGAGTACACCCGAATTGCAGTATAATCTTATCAGTCTGTAAATTTAAATTTGTTTTGATAGAGTTTTTATGTGACTTGTCCCCTGATCTGATCTGATCTGATTCAAATCAGTCAAAACGTTTTAGTTGTCTGCAACGGATTTTGGAACAGGCTTCTCATTCCATATAGTTATGACAAAAAAGAATATGATTCTTTCAATTTTGTATGCAAGACTAAAAAACACTACATAGACCCCATGCATATAACTCTTTATAAAAGTGGATTCTCCAGAATGTATTTATGATTTGAGTAAGTTCATTAGTATTAATTCTTTCATTATATTTCACAAATGAAAGCATAGAAGCTAGCAGAGAAGGTAAAATTTCTGATGCTAATAGAAAAAACAAAGCCTCAGATGGTATGTTATACCTACATGAATTACTCTCATTAGTTTTCTATTGTAATTACAGAAAAATCTATTATTTCCTCCATATCTTCCTGGTGAACAAAACACTGTGACTGTAAAGTAAGGAGGCATTACAATTCATATTTCAAGAAGTGAACTCTGACTTTTGGTATTCTAATTATTAGATTACCACCTTCAGACATTTTGACCTGAGTTGTATGTAGTCATCTTAAAGATAACTGCTTTTGGCAGTTCATGGCTTAGACAGGTGTACTCTTCGCTGGGTAAAAAAAAAATGGAAGGCTGGACGCGAAGAGTGGTGGTGAATGGAGTTATATCCAGATGGTGGAAAGTGGCTGAGGGAACTGGGATTATTTAGTCTGGAGAAGAGGAGGTTTAGGAGAGTTCTTACTGCTTTCTACAACTACATGAGAGGAAACTGTAGCAAGGTGGGGGTTGATCCCATTTCCCACATAACTAGCAACAGGATAGTAGCTAGTTACTAGCAACTAGGTAACAATCTAAAGACCAGGAGAGGTTCACATTGGCTACTCGGTAAAAAGAGAGTTGAACGCACTGGAACAGGCTGCCCAGGTAGGTGGCGGAGTCACTGTCCCGGTTGGCATTCAAGAAACATGTAGATGTGGCATTTAGGGACATGGCTTAATGAATATGGTGGTGATGGGCTGATGGTTGGACTAGAAGATATTTGAGCTCTTTTCAATCTCAAAGATTCTATGATTCCACGATTTTTTGCAAAGGCTTGTAAGTCCAGGCCAAGCAAAGAATAACACTTCATCATGGTAGTTTAGAAAAAGCAATAAAGAAAGACAAAGCTGATTTGCATTCCCTGTCAATTTTATCATGAGGCAACAAGATACAAAAGTTATTTTGTTGGTATGTGTGCAAGCTACATTGTACAACAGCTACATTCTACCCTGTAAGCAAATCTATGAGAAAATTACAATTAACCAGTAAACTTTTCTTTGCACTGAATGAATTCCTTTGCACACAACTTCTACATAATTGTAGCCAAATCTACCAGGGAAAATAGGGGAAAATGAATAAAAAGCTCTAGGAGATGTTTTTTTTAAAAATAATTTAAACATTTTAAATCCTCTTTTTAATGGAGAATGCTTTAATATAAGTATGGAGTGAATTACCAAAGTTATGTAAGTTGATACATTTTCTCATTTCTCATATGTAGGTATTCATGGTTTTACGTAACTTAAGGGTTGCAAATCACCAGAAGTGTAAATTTGTATGGCAATAGGAAAAAAATATAAAACAGACCTTTCACTTACCCTAAACTAAGATTGCATTGTACTACTGCCAACTTTATATTCAGCAGGCACAAACTGCTATGAGTACACATATGGACAAATAAAAGGCTGTCATACTGTTATAACATCCTTCTGTAGCAACTGGCAGAAAAGAGCCCCAGAATCCTAAAAGCCTTTTCTTTACTTAGTGTTAAAATGTTATGTCGCACCACAAACAGCTATGGAGTGCATTGGCTACCACTGATACTTTCCTACAGAGAGCACATGTGCTTGCATTATGTCTAGCATGCTCTGAAAAGAACAAACCAGCTGCATTGTTTTGCTAAATAGTCAGTGATCATTGAAACCCCCATGTGAGGTGCTATCTCATTCCAGTGATCTCTGTACACCGCATCTTCCACAACCTCGTGTTGTTGGTGTTTGCTGGTGTTGCATGTGAGGGTGATACTTGTCATGATCAGTACCATGTTACCAAGTATCCAGCTTCTTACTGAGTTATAAATTCTGCAGCCACTCATGCATACACATGCTGGATCTGCTAAGACAAAGGAATAACTCACCAGCAGATTTTCTTGTGTTCTAGGACTTCATATGTTACGGCCATAGATTCATGCATTAGAGAATGCAACTAAGCTCAGAAGAGCTATTCAGACAGCCTACAAAGCTGCCATACTATATGATATCTTTTAAATGGAAATGTATCCATGCATATTCTTCAAACCCCTGGGTTTACATAGCCTTACCCAGACTTACATGAAATAAAACAAGGAAAGGAAAAACAAACAATGATAGTTATATGGCTAAGATTTAGATGTGGTGCGCTCACAAGCACATGGAAAGAACAGTAGAATTAAACATAGAGATGCTGGGACTCAGCTCTTCAGCCCATGAATATTTTCTTAAGCAGGATGGCAGAGTTGAAGCAGGAAAGGCTGTGAGTAACACACACCGCACTGAGCTGGCAGATCAGGGGGCATGGGTTGCTTCTAGGAGGCTGAAAAGTTGTCCTCAAGGATCTCCTATAAATCAAAAACTGAAAGGCTGGTCCTGAGGATGTAAGTTCTCTGACCAGTGGATTCTTTGCTGGTTGAGACTCTCACCACTGCCCCCCTCTTCCTTCTTTACCTTTTTAGAGACGCAGGACGAAAAGGAGAAAAAAATTCAGAAACTGTTTTTAGGTACAACCAAGAGCAATCATGACACTGAGCTTGTTCATGAAGTGTGTGGACAATGTTCTCAGAAATATGGTCTGAGTTTGGGGTCATCTGGTATGAAGTCAGGAGTTAGACCTGATGATTCTTATAGATCCATTTGCACTTCAGATATTCCATGATACTATGATTCTGTGAAAAGTCATACCTAGAACAAGATCAATTTCTTTTCTTTCTCTTGACAGACTGGGATTATTGCATCACAAACAGTTCCTGACACCAATGGCTCGTTCATGCCATGGAATGCAAAGCAGAAAAGGTGCAACCCTTCAGTGATTTTTTCTTTGACTTGGTCAAAGGAAATAAGTTATTTCTCCTTAAATTGTCATTTACTAATATCCCCAGTATTTTCTCCTACACTGACAGGAAGAGAATTCAGTATCCTAAGAATTTATTAAAGGACAACATTTAGAAGTATACTGTCTGGAACAAATGGAATTCAGACTTTCAAGGAAAAACAAAAACCAAAAAACAAAACTAAAAACAAAAAATCATAGCACTGATTCTAGCATTTCATATAGAGAAGCTGGAATACTTGAGGAAATATCTGAACTCATAAACAGATTGGTTGCAATTAACATGGACAGATGTGCCATACATATATATATATATATATATATGGGAGAATCAACTCTAACTACATAACAAATAAGCGGATTTGAAATTCTTCTTTGGAGCACATGACATAAAATTTATTCTTTAGTTGCACTGTCTCGATACTGTACACATATTTGCCCAACTGTGTATGGAGAGGATACAAGTTTGATAAGTGAAAAATCCTATAAAACATCATCACAGGGAAAAAAATCACGCAATTTCATATAATCAATGAACTAAAACTGCTTGTGCCAAATTTGGAGTGACCAAATAGTCATGGATGACAAAGGCGGGAGGAGGGATTTGAAGATCTGGTATGATCAAGAAGCTCCTAGACTCAGAACTCACTTTATGGAGAGATGATAAGGAATTGCTAATTAGTAGTCAATCTACTATCAAGTATGCCCAAAAAACAGGTAAACAAAGCTTTCCTTTCTGTTGGAGAAGTATTATGCTGACAAGATCAGTAGAGAAAACTACTGTTTACTGAATGTGAACTTGCTACTCGTGCAAATGAAGACAATGCATATAAAGGTGGCAAAAACCATTAGAGGATACTCCTGGCTGAAAAGCATTTAATTAAAAAATATGTTAGCATAGAGTTACTGCTTAGTTAGGAACCTTCAACTAAAAGCAGAGTACTTTTGTTGGATTATTTCCAAAATGCTTGCCAAAATCTGGTTATGCAAAAATCACCCGGTTTGGAAGGACGCAAGCGCAGCACAGCTCTGTGGATCTGCAACACGGATGAGGACTTCAATCTATCAAATCTGGTTGCCTGTTGTTGACACTGTCTAATTCCTGAGGCTTTAGAAGTGGAAAAATAAAAGCAAAACCACCAAGAACCCAATTGCATAGTCTGCCACATATTGAATTGTTTGAGATTTATGAATGATAAATTCAACATTATGGATTTTTCTTAATAAACATGAAGTATCAGAATATGAATTCAGACATATTCTGGAGTAAATACCAGTCAAATGCTACAGAATATAAAAAAACCCACAACGGTCCAAAAAAAAAAAAAAAAAGATCATCCATTGCCCCCACTGCTGTGATCCTTTTCATAAGAGACAGAGGAAGAAAGTAGCATTTTGTTCTTGCTATTTGCTCAGATAAGAGCATTCTTATAAAATAACACAAATACATGTATAAAACATATGATAATCACATCCATTAAGAATTTACTGGTAGAAGATATTGCGAATATTTGATGGCTTATATCAAAGTTCAAAGCTATCATGTTAGTCATCAGTGTACTGACTTGAACTCAGACTAAAGAACAAAAGCACTATCAAATTCACAGGCATACAGCATCTAACAATGAAAAAGGCTCTGTAAAAATGTAACATAGATCATAGACCTGGACAAGAAATACATATTTTTAAAAATTGTTACAGCAATCACACAGGAATCCTTTTTTGAAACATTTAATCTGTATTTAGCCAAAGTTCACCTTGACTTTAATGGGAGATTTACTGTGAAACATTAATGAAGTAAATTACAACTGTGTAAACTTGGATTTTTATCTAAAACACACTGATTTTACTATTTTACCTCTCTACAGAGCCATTTTCTGTTTCACTGAAGAAGGAACACTCTAAAAGGTAGCAGACAACTGCTATCAAGCTTTCACTACCTAGTATACAGCCATTATTTTATTAAGTTACATATGACATTTGCTCCAACTAAAATGAAGATTGCTGTGGGTTTCACCATTGAAAACGATATTTCTCCCTGCAGGAACAGAAATGGGAGCTTTCCTTAGACACCTGTTTGATCAGTTACCCACTTGTCTGTTGCTCAGCAACTGCCATCTCAGAACTACAGCTCTCAGACATCCTCATTTTAGTCTTGAAAGGGCAGATTGAAACATCACTACATGAGTAACCTGTTCCTGGTGAGATTTTGTGTTATTTCAGTATGAATAACCTCAGAAAGGAAGCCTTGTGACTGGAGAACCCAGTACTTCCACTCTACCGATGGATGATTTTACCTGTCCTCACACCAAACCTTTCACTGAGTGTGTATTTCAATATTATTAGGTGTTATAAATATTTCAGCCATAGTCATAACAGCAAACATTTGTCACTTACGTTCTTGAATCGTCCCACAGCACACAATATGGATTCAATGTGCCCTGAAAAACAAACAGAGAAGCACATTAGTTATTGATATTCAAAGAAATTGATCATGCTTGACGTAAACATTTATTTGGATCTCTTTCTGTAAGATTGCCTTTATGTTCTGATGACTTGATGCCATTGAAATTGCAAAAGGTTATTTCTTTTCGAATATTTAAAACACTTTTAAACCTCTGAGTGTCATTGTATTCTCTCTTAGGTAAGGCAAGCCTAAATTTGTCCATTTTGTAAGCATCAGTACAATTGAAATATGAGATAATTAATCTGTTGAAAGACAACTTGAATGAACATTTCTGGGTGTGTTTAGAAGCAGAGCTACAGATTGCAACTATAGGGTACATGGATGCTAAACCAGTAATAACTTCAAAAACACTAAGTAAATATTGAGCAATATTTCAGATGACCCCTTTATACTTTTGTCACTTGAGTATTAGCAGAGATTTTTGCTCAAAATCTTTTTTTTCTTCTTCAACTTCACAATCCCAGTTCCTATCTCTTTGAAGTCAATAGCAGATTTGAGTTGATTGGGAATTTAGGATCATTACACATCATTACATTCTGGGTAATGTTTTAATATTTTAGGTAATTGAATTATCTTTATTATTACTCATGGAGAGTTGGGACAAAATTAAAATTCACACTTCATCCCTAATCTTGAAAAAACTTCCTTTATCAAATCTTGACAAATGATCATGCATAACTATTATTTTATTTTTTTACCAATTATATTAATTTGTATCCTAAGTCTGGGTGAAGAAATTCTATTTACAAACATACTCATAACTAAATTGCAATATGACATTGCACATCTGAGACCCAAAAGCAGGTATCGTACAGTTTATGATAGCTGGTCCCATAGTGTGGGTAGAAATAATACAAAAAATAATAATTAAAAAAAAAATCCAAAAACAAACAAACAAAAAACCCTGAAAAAAGAGACAGGACAAAAATACAGGACAAAAAAGAGAAGTACATTATTAAAAAACCTCAAAAGCACATGGAAATAGAAGTCATTGCAGAAAGCTGAAATAAACTCAGCTGATATCAGACCACATTTCGCTCTGTTTAAAATCCATTCAAATTTAAAAAAAAAAAAAAAAAAAAAGAAAAGATTATGTTAGGCCATTGCAGTTATTAAACAGAATCATGAAAACAGGATAAGTATTACTTCTGTCCTTTAATAAGGTTATGTATGAGGATTTGTTCTGCCACACATGGAAAATTAATTTCTTTTCATACCCTGTTCAGCTATCCTTCAAGCTCTGCAAGGACCATTCTAGGCTTTCTTCCTATTTTCTTCTTTATCCTGAACCTGCTATTTCCTTTCATACACTCCTTTTGGGTCTGGCCTCCCAGCAAAGCCTTCTTGCACTGCTGTCATTGAGCTACCTTTAACAGCCATACATTTCTGCTAGGGCAGCAAACATTCATCAGAGCTCTTGCCAGTTAATTACTTAGCTGAAGCAAAGGAAGCAGCTCCTGTGTCCATTAAGGATTATGACTGCTGCAGTATTGATTTAAACACTTCGGTACAGGACTTGGAAATGTCAAAAATAGACATATGTATGTGAGTGTGCATACATATATAACTCTGCCTGGCGTGTAAAACTGAACCTTTGAGACGTGATTGGCAACTTTGACAGCTGTGCAGTACAATGCCAACTGTGTTTTGTAGCCAGAGTTTTCAGTCTCATTGAAAATTTCATGTCCTACACTACTGCTGGCTTGTTACTTCAGAGTCCTTGGAGAAAAATTCAGTGCTAGAAGAAGGTGAGAGTTCTTATCATCTCTGCAGCAAACAAGGCTTTTGTCTGAGTTGTGCGATTTTTAAAAAGATGACTTTAGAGTCTCATTACTCAAAGTAGTGGAGAAATATTATCAAATGCATATTTAGATAACATGACTCTTCTGTAAATAACACATTGAAACTCATACTTTCACTATCCTCAAATATTATATTTTAGTTTATGAGTTATATTCTAAATAGCACGTGAATCTCCGATTTACATTTCTTCCATTTCCTCTCATTCTATTATTCAACTGGCTACTTCTGTTATAAAACAAAGCAACAGTAACAAATTTTGGAAACATGAATATTTTAATGCTATTTTGAAGTAAAGACAGTAACTCTTATTAACTGACTGCATTTACCCATCTTTTTTTCATATCTTGTCCACTTAATGCAATCTTGAATGGGGAGGTAAATCAACAAATATGGGTATATTATATATATTGATAGGCAACTTCAGAGGATGCTTAAAAATTAGTCATTAAATCCATTTTAAAATGAACTACTCTGTATAATGAATAAAATTTCAAGAACAAAGGCCCGAAAAGAAAAAAAAAAAAGAGCCATTCAAAAAACAAACATAAATACAAGTGCAAAAAAACCAACCAACCAAACAAACAAAAAAAAAAAACAGATGAAAGAAAATGTCTGTATTTTATTTTCTATTAAATAATTAGCCAATTTAATTGACATTGTGATTAATCATTGAGACATTATTATATAATGTTCGAATTCTAAGGATACAGAAATAATAGTTTTATTTTAATTTCTGTATCTGAAATACAATGTTTGCTCCATTGTGATGTATCACAACTAGGTAAACTCTAATTTTAATATAAGGAAAGGTAATAAACACCTGAACAATATTTCTGTGTAGACACAGTCTTATTTTTTAAATGAAGTCACACAATGGAGGCTATGCCTTGAAAAGAATCTACAAATATTTAAAGACATTAAAATTGTATTATTGGTTTCCATGCTTAGAATGTGTAGATCAAGATTTTGTCACTGCATCTGCCCATTCAGCTACTACATCCAGATGGATTGATACTTTACATAAATATACTATGTACACTTAAGGACTGGGAGTTTGTTGCAAATATCTGATGTTTCTCTGGATCAAATTATAGGGAAATAAAGGAGCCTAAGTTCAAAAGAACTGGCTCTGATAGCTGTTGGCAATGTTATTGACTTTTTGTCTTGTCAAGACGCATGCAATACTCATTAATTTCTCTTACCAAAATGTTTACAAATCAAGGTGACAATCAGAGTCTCTAAAATGACCTTTTGTAATAATGGAGTTTCATCTCATTTCCATGCTTTTAGAACTTGGAAAATATTGCTCTATAACTTACTCAAAGTGATTCAGAACAAAACAAAACTAACACCAACTTATCTCCCTAAAGTATCTTAAAATTGAACAACAGCAGAGAACCCTGAAAACAAAATTGCCACAATTTCTCATCAGCAAACTTGTAATCTTACAGAGAGGTACTTTAAGTAGGTGCCAGTTCAGCTTATGTTCCTTTTTTTAATTTGCTGCTTGATGTTGCATAAAGTTTGCAATAAATTTCTCTGAGATGTTCTTGAATGTATAAACCTGAAATAAGTTAATTTTGTCAGAAAACCTAGATTTTTTATTTTATTTTTAATATATTTTTGTAGTTCCTACCATAACACATACACAGTTTGGCTTATTTAGAATTGAATATACTCTTGTAGTCATTATTAACTATTCCTGAAGAAAATCTTATGTCCCCTGCATTAGAGTTTTTCTGGTGAGTCATAATTACCACTGATGCCAAAACAATCAGTTTTTTCTAACCTGGAATAAAATGTAAACTGAAGATCTTGGGGTCAAAGAGCATTCATCATACCTTTGCCCAGAGACATTAGTCCAAAATTGCTACTGAATGAACATTGGAAACTCCTGCAACTGATTTGTAACTGTGTGATCCCTAGGGAAATTGTTTATAATGAAAAAAATTGTCATAGCTTTACAGTCCTTTGCATAACAGTACTATTTACTAAAGCTCTAGTAACAATTTGTCTTACTATTAATTACATTAATAATTAATAAGATATTAATAATTATATTAGTTATATTAATTATATTAATAATTCATTATATATTAACATGTCTCATTATTATCTCTTTATGATTTTATTTAAAGTAAATTCTAATACATTCTCAGTGATATAAATAGAGTTTATTTGCTACGCCTTCTCATAAACCACCACCAACTTTGTTACAAAACGTTCTTTCCTTGATACTATAGGTGACAAAAATTTCCAGCAAAATACATATTTTATTTTCCCTCTGGCTGAGAACTGTCAAAAGCAGAAAGAGTAACTATTACTATTTTTTTCTAGAGTTAGACTTTTTCATATTCAAAGCATTTTTAACACTAAACTAGATGGAAATATTACAGAATTAAAAGTAATTGCACAAAAATCACAAGCATTTGTAAGAGAAGCAAGGTAGATTGGAATGGGAACATTTTTTTCAGTCTGCTACAACAGGTTAGCTACTAACTGGCATTTCAGCATAAAATAATGAAAGCAAAGCAGTAAAGCACTATGTAGCTCTATGGCATTTGTTGGGAACAAAAAACTAAGTATGTAGAGCAATACTAATTTTTCAGTTTTTTATCCATCAAACCAGTTAATGGAGTGTTTTCCATAGAAAATGCTGTTTAGGAGAAAACCTACAAAACCACAAAGAACAAGGATTAATTTTCCTTTGCATACACATCTGCACGAAATGCATATACTCCCTTTTCAAAGTAAGTTTGAATTTTAGCAATTATACTGGTTTTAATTTTTGATATTTAAACCTATCCCACTCCTTTCTTTCATATGACCTGATAACACTCATAGAAGATTATATCAACTATCTTTGTACTTACATTAGACAGATGTGCCAGTTCTATCTCTAGGAATGAATCTGTAGTTTTAGGCTCAGGTCGTATAGTAACAACAATAATTTTTGAATTAACAACTGTAAAATTCCTGGGGGAAAAAAAACAAACAAAACAAGCATGTAAAAATTGAAGATTTAACTTTATAATGCTAAATGAAGTAGATGGTATTACATTCAAAGAAGTGTCTCATGGATATTTTACATGACTTCAGTTGTCAAATATTCATGGAGAAAATGTATATTTTCAGAAATAGTAAAATCTGTCACTCATTACCTGTACCTGACACAGTAAAGGTTGAAAAACAACAATGATGGCAGAAATGGCAGACATTAAAGTATGATTTACTAATTAGAAGTATGCATCAATAACACAGACCTTCTGTCAACTTGTGAGTGCATATCATTCACTTAACTCAAAGTAGACCAACTAGTTCGGTCTTACAAGAGACAGCCATTTTTCTTTCTAAGATCTGTGTTGGACTTCTTTTCCACCTATTAACTGTAAAATTTTGAAGATGGATGACTGCAGTGGCAGAGCCTACAGCAGTGCTGATTCTGCACTCATGAGAAAAACTATTTGTTTCCAACTGTGAAAAATCATTCATTTGGTATATGAGTGGGCAACTTCATCATCTAAATATATTTAAATAATAAACTTCAGTTTTCTTCTGACTGAAATCCCACAAAAATAAAATAAAATAAAATAAAATAAAATAAAATAAAATAAAATAAAATAAAATAAAATAAAATAAAATAAAACCAGTCTTTCCTGGATAAGTCAGATTAGAACTGGTTTCATGTTACCGTATAGTTTATTCAAAATAATATTTTTATGTTAATTTCCCTAATTCATAATGTATCTCACTTTTTACTTAAAACATGGATGAGAATGGCTTCTAGCTACCTATCTAGGAAAAGTCTGGGAATTGTTAAGGTTATGTTAATACAGGTATAAAGATATGGTGATATAATGTTCATGTTCCTTATAAAACTCTCAAGGCTTAAAACAACTCCCATTGTGTTTTCCCTTTGAATATGGTGTTCCCTTTGAATATAATGGGGTGCATTAAAAAGAGCGTGGCCAGCAGGTCAAGGGAGGTGATCCTCCCCCTCTACTCTGCCCTGGTAAGGCCTCATCTGGAGTTCTGCATCCAGTTCTGGGCTCCCCAGTACAAAAAAGACAGGGATCTCTTGGAAAGAGTCCAGCGGAGGGTCACAAAGATGGTGAAGGGCCTGGAGCATCTCCCCTGTGAAGAAAGGTTGAGTGAACTGGGTCTGTTCAGCCTTGAGAGAAGAAGACTGAGAGGAGACCTGATCCAGGTCTATAAATATCTAAGGTGTGGGGGGCAGAATGGTGAGGACGAACTCTTTTCAGAGGTGAGTAGAGACAGGACAAGGGGAAACGGCTGGAAACTGCAGCATAGGAAGTTCTGCACGAATGTGCGCAAGCACTTTTTTACAGTGAGGTGACGGAGCACTGGAACAGGCTGCCCAGGGAGGTGGTGGAGTCTCCTTCTCTGGAGATGTTCAAGACCTGCCTGGATGCCGACCTGTGCGACCTGCTGCAGGGAACCTGCTTTGGCAGGGGGGTTGGACTCGATGATCTCTGGAGGTCCCTTCCAACCCCTACAATTCTGTGATTCTGTGATAATGCTGCATTCAATAGAGAGGCACAGAAAGAATAAAATCCTACAGAAAGGCATATTCACAGGCAGATGTTATCAAGGAACAAACTAGATATTTTAGATGTAACTATAAGTCACTTTCAATATTCTTATACTCCTTCTTTCTTTCTTTCTTTCTTTCTTTCTTTCTTTCTTTCTTTCTTTCTTTCTTTCTTTCTTTCTTTCTTTCTTTCTTTCTTTCTTTCTTTCTTTCTTTCTTTCTTTCTTTCTTTCTTTCTTTTTAATTACTTATTTTCCCTAGAGAAAAGGTATTTTAGAGAGGATTCCATACTGCTGGATTGAAACAGGAATTGTCATGTCTACAGTAATAGAAATTTAACTCAGCAGACAGTTAGCACAAGGAGTGAAATGATTCTTCTGGGAAAAGGTATGATTCTAGTTAAATTTTACTCAGCTAAATCAAATAATGGAAATATAATGGATGTCATTTTCTACTTTCTTTAATTCCATTGGTTGCACTGTAAGAACTCACTTAGTATTGACAAAAAAATGTATCTCTCTAGCAGACTAACATTTAATGTTTAGCAAACTCTCATTCTGAACAGCTGCAGTAATGGCTGTGCCTTAACATACATACAGTAGCTGCATACCTATAAAAATTCCCAAGAAAAGAATAATTAAAAACAAAACTCCACATAAATACAGAATTGATTTTCTTTTACAGACCATGACAGGTGGCAGTAAAGTTTACTAGACATTAAAAGATTGTGTCCATTTTGGAAATTCACATACGCTAGAGTAAATACTAATAGTATATTGGTTCATAATCAAACTTTGTTATTGATAAATGTTTCCTTGCTGTATCTAGTTTTGTTATGGTTCTGATGGGTGAGATCCAAAAGAGTACTTCAGATGCAAAGTGTAGTTTAGGAATGTTAAATTTGCCTTGATCTCATTAAAAACCCTACCTAACCATTTAGGTTCTCAAAAATCCCTGTAAGTTTGTTTCATCAGAAAATACATATAACTAGATACATTGCTATGAAGTCTGCTTTACTCACTGCTATTCTGCCTTGGCTGAAAGCCTCATTTTATATTTTATATTATCTGTTTAGTTTGTCCCTGGAAGGATGTGATCTGGCAAGTATATGCTAAACCCACATAACACATGAGATGATACTGAATTTGGCTCAAAGCGCTTCAGTCACAACAATTTATCTCAAAACCACTAGTGCGCTCCCAGTGGTATTTTTGCTGAAGACCATTTTTTACAAACTGCTTAGTGCTGAGAAAAATTACTCTGAAATTTAAATAATCAGATTGTAGAAAACTTCCTGAGAGGTGCAATATGTGGGTCTCAATCCCTCTTTTGTTGCGAATGGCATAAAATCTATTTCACACTTCCTGAGCAAGCACAATATGGAGACCGACCTCACCACTGTCTTTTTGTCCTACATCAAAAAAATCTATCTGTAATGAGAAATGAACTTGAACAGGATGGTGACCTGTTGGCTCTCCAGCAAGGCACAAATCAGGGTGAAGTTTTGAAATTTATTGCTCAGAAAATATATTAAATTTGACAGGAACTGTAGTTGAGTAAATCCTTGAAGTTTCAAGATAACAAAGATTATCTTGAGCAAAGTCTTAGGAAGAACTTCCAAAGCAGCCTCCCTTGTGTTTTCCATATCTGAATTAATAACAACATTAATAAAATTTTATTACTTAGCTATTTTTCTGTCAGGGTATATATCCTGAGGGTATTTTTTATATCGGGGTACACATATTTGTTCTATGTGACAGTGATATGAAATTTAAATTTTCTTTTCTTTTAGGAATGACTCTGTGCTGCCCAATTAAAAATGAACTTATGATTAAGGTATGTTGCTTTCTCAACACAATATGAAGGAAATTATAGTTCATTGTGTGAATATTATATTTATTACAGAAATAATACAGATTCCATAGCAGTAATGCCACACAGTAAATTCTTTTTGAGGTACTCCTTAGGTCCAGTACAATGGCTGACATAAGAAAGTGTACAGGTTTTTTAAATGTACAGCATCAAAAGGAGGATGTTAGGAATGATGGTTCATGTGGGGAAATGGAACGTATCAGTGAATTTTATAGCAGGAAAAGTAAGGTGGTTGTATAAGTGTCAGGAAAAATTTTACTACAGTAGATTCATTTCTAGGAAGAAAAGTTAAAAGCTATCTTACTGTATAGCAACCTCCGGTATATTCCTTCAGAATGCTCAAGAAAAGAATTATAACTACAGTCATTATATTTTTGCATATTTTACTGGGAATCATTTTCTTTTTTTAATCTAACAATGTTATTTACATGTTTGGGGATGCAAATATACGAAAATAACAGGTAGCTTGTTATACTCAAAATATTCAATATTTCAATATCAAGAAAATATCTGTATTACATTACAATAAGAGAGCAACACAGCAAAGTATACTAGGAAGTAGAAAATGATGTAGTTTGTTATTTGTGTGTGGAAAGAAAATAATTATATTTTTGTTAGGAAGAACAAAGTATTTTTCTTTCTCTTTCCTAGCCTTCTGTGTTAAATAGTACTAGCAAAATTCTTTTAATAATCAACATATACCACTTGAATTAATGACTTTTCCCAATAAGTTTTAAATTAATATAATTGTCAAGTTCTCATCACATACTGTGTATACAAGGCTTATTGTTAAGAGATTCTATGCCAGTCAAAACAAGAAAAATCAAGTCCATATGCTAAAACAGTTGATTTTGGAGCTTGTGAAATATATTGTATAGCACATCTCAGATAAATATAATCTTCATTTTATTCACAGAACACCCCTTATGTATTAGACAGGAACTCTGTGGTTAGGTGCTTCAAAAGATTTCTTCTAAAGATATATAGTGATATTCCAATATTCTTATTTTATTTTATTTACTTATTAAGTAGACAAATTCATTCAAAAAATGCATTCATTTTCACTCTTCAAAGTCCTGGTATTAATCAATACATGGGAATGGGCCACCTCTAATATTTTGAAAACTATGGAAAGTAAATTTAATTCCATCAAACATTTACTTTATTCCCAGCCTAACTCCTCTTAAAAGAGACTGAAATACCTCTGAACCACTATTGCTTTCTGGATGTTTTACTGCCAGTAGAAGTCACCTTTTTTATCATGTTCCTACAGTATAAGGTGTAAGACTGTATTAAGGCCCTTGAACTCAAACACAAGCCCATCTTACTTAATTTATCTTGGTTCATTTTTTGTCTATCTTCATTTCCAGCATTAGCAAATTAATTGTCATTTTACTTAGAGCAGTATCTCATGTTCAAAATGGCTTTTTGTTGTTGTTGTTGTTTTAATTTACACATTGTGCACAGCTATCATATTTCTGGGCATCATACAAAAAAATAACAACATCAAACAAACAGATGATGTTAATTCCCTTCAAATTTGTTTGCTCTATGCATAGTGCTACTGAAGTATTTCACTATATTCAGCATTAATATAGTTACAATATTACATTTATTGACATTAAATAATAGTATAAGTAATAATAAATGTTGGGTAATATCTTTCATTTCAAAACATAAGCAAAAAGTAATAATACTTTTCCAAACGCAGATGTTTGGATGCGGATTGTATGGCAGCCTCCATTTCATACATGTTCTTGAATAAGTGTAAAATGATAAAGCACCCTCTCATAAAGATTCCTAAAAAAACCTGGATTTTAATTCTTTTTTTTCTGAAAAGTTTAACAGTGCAAATTCAGCACTAAAAATGGTTGCCATTTTTTTTCCAATTCAGAGTTATGTTTGAATGAATACTAAAATGGTTTGAATGAATACTAAAATGGTTTGAATGCATCAAAGTGGATCAAAATTGTGCAGTCCATGAGGACACTGTGCACTATTTTAAGGTCATAAGATCAAATTTTGAATATGGACTGTGAATATGAATATATGTCATATGAATATGAATATGGACTATGAATATGATCACTGTGGGCAAAGTAATCCACTACGATTCTCTTCCTGATAGGTAAGAGATGTAAACTGCAAAAGTTTACTGTAATTTCATTATTAATATTAAAGAAGTAGAGGGAAGTACTGAGGTGCTATACTCCTAAAAAAGATGATATTTCGGGTACCCAGGGTGTTGATTTTTTTTTTAATTTTTTTTTTACATTATAGATTAATCATGACTTTTATTTCTTATTCATGCATATAAGAGAAAGTAATAGCGCTCATTTCCTTTTCTTGGGCAACTGAGAATTGGATTCAAATAATACTGAACATATTCAGAGGCAAAGTGGGATATCTTCATATTTGAATTTCTAAAGACTTCATTTATGAATATATACACTTAGATTATTAGATCATTTTGCTTTAGAAGCTCACAAAACCTCTCTATGAACTGAATTGTACAGGGAAACAGTCAATTTTGCTGTAGAAATCAGCAACCAGATGAAAGTAGAACAGATAAAAGCAAATTGGGAGCCACAGTGAACTTTTACATGGCCCGGAGTACTTAAGTTGCTGTAATTTGTAATGTCCCTGTTTCTTCTACTTGGGGTGCTTCTGATTCTAATGAAAACACAGTAAGGCTCAAAATCTCAGTTTTCTTATGGATGAAATAAATGCAAGGAATGGCTCTTCATATAAGCAAATATATAGTATCTGAAAGTTCACACTCATTTTCTTTAAATCAAAATAATTGGCCTTTGTATTCTGAAAAAGCATGATTGTGGTTTGGAGTTTAAACTGCAAAGGTTTGAAAGGTACTTGGGTACATGGCCATCTCATTGCTTTTTTAGGACTGGCAGAATTTCTCCAAATTCTGCCAAAAAGGGCTAAGTGTGATAGCCATTTGGTTTTGTTTTTCTAATATGGGGCTAATTTCAGGGACTGGTACAGCAAATGCAAAGTGCTTACTGATATTTCGGAAATGGATGAGCTGTCACTGTGCCCTAGGCATAAATAGCTCTTGCCAGCTCTCCCAGTCTGCCAGGTATCCTGCCAGGACACCACTCTTCACACTGTACTCTGCTGCAGGGAGATTTCTATCCCTAACATTCAGTGTACAGCACCTTACTGGGAAGTTGTGTTTGTTTGTTTATTTTATCTCAGTACTTTTTTTTGTCAAATTACATTCGAAGACAACACTTTTGGTTTTCCAGCCTTTGTTTCGACTCCTGAAGTTTTGGTGAAATAGAATAGGAAAAGGTGACTCAATTATTTTCTAATTTTTTTTCTAATTATTATCCTTTCTATTGTGACTTCATTAACACTTGCTGTAGTGTGGCAAAATAAAAATTTTACTGTTAAAAAGACGTTAGTAGACCAATGAAACACACAAGTAGTGACCAGATTAACAGTAGTGTGAAGTACAAGTACATGTGGCCTGAGCCACATATTGAAGGGAATGTTTTCTTTTTAAGCTTAGTGTAGATTAAATAAAACAGAAATGAATACACTTTGTTAAAAAAGCTGTCTCTATAATACAAAAAAACAATACAAATAACCATGAAGGAAACATAATATTTACATATATATTTCAAATAATTATAGAAAAAAAAATCCCATAATACCTTTGCACAAATGGTCATGGCTGTTTGGGTTCATCCAGAAATGTAATATAGTTATGCTAATTAATATTGTATTTATGGTTACATAGTTGCTTACCTCAAAGTTGGCAGAATGAGTTCTAAATTTTTGTACAGCACTGCTCCAAGTACAAATACTGTTGATTCATCTAGTTCTAAAAAGGGTAAGGAAAAAAGATTTTAAAATACTCTTTCCCAAGCCTTGATGAGCATAAAAAAACTCCTGAATATAATTTATCTTTCCAGTAAAAATTGTATTTTAAATAAACTACCATAAATTTGAATTATATCCTAGAATCCTTTCATAAAGATGTTACACTGTCAGAAATATTTCAAAAGATTTAAGCACTGAAAATCATGTTTTCAAAAATCTATCACTGTGTACTGACATCCATGCTAGTTCATCTACTTTTATAATAAAGTGTCCTCAAAAGTTGTCTTTAACATTTAATATGTAGCAAGTAAATTTTCTAAAGTCAAAGGTATGCACTGCAATGGCTTTTGTAAATTGCATTAGAAGCTGGGGTAATTTGTCTGCTAACCATTATTTGGTAAAAGTTATGTCATTTGTTGGGATGGTCCAGACTGCTGGGATGGAACAAAATCAGAAGGCTCAGAAGTGCTGTGCTTCAGGCCTCTTTGAACTACCAAAAGTACGATCCAATCTCTTGGATTTCTTCAGCACTTTCTGTTCGAATTAAGAAATTGAATTCCATCCTTTCCCTCTGGAATAAGATGTTTCTCTTCCATAATATACAGGACAACTTCCATATTATACAGGAGTCCTGTGAGACAAAGACCCTGAGTTCCCTTGTTGAAGTCAACACAAAATTAACATGCTGATATGCTTCTTTACCTGTTGACATAGGGGTGAATATATTTTTTGGAATGACAACCCTATCTTCTGAGTTTCGTGCCCAATCAACCATTCCTTTTCTTCCTTTCATGGGGAAATTGATGTCAGTTAGAACAGATGCAGCGGGAAGCTTCTGAATGCTAGCCACTAGAAGGAGAAATCAAAAAATCAAATAAAATTTTTTCATACTTTAAAGCATCAAATAGGGATAAAAGTAAAGCAATAAAAAATATTCAATAATAAATTTCAAGTAAAGTAGGAATTTGTAGGACATTAACCATCATTGAAGGTGTCATTTTCTGAATATTATGCAGTTCTATTACAGATTAATTATCATAGACTCATAGAATCATGTGATTTGTATGGGACCCTTAAGTTATCTAGTGCAACTCCCCTGCAACAAACAGGGACACCTATAGCTAGATCAGGTTGCTTAGAGCCCTCTCCAGTCAGACCTTGAATGCCTCCAGGGATGGGGTATCTACCACCTCTCTGGGTAACGTGCCACTACCCTCACTGTAGAAAACATTTTCCTTATATGCAAACTCTTTTCTTTGAAACGATTTTCCCTTGCTCTGTCACAACAGACCCTGCTAGAGTCTATCCCCTTCTTTCTTCTCCCCCCTTTAGGTATTGAAAGGCTGCTCCCAGGTCTCTTTGACATAATTATGTTGCATTGATACTATTACTTGTCAGCTAGATTCTCCTCTTAACAGGGAGTATTAAATGAACTTGCTCCTACTCTGGAATTCATGTTAGGACACAGTTCTATCTGCAGAGTAAATTCTAAAATGATTAAATGTGACAGTAAAAGGCGGATGATGCTGCAAATTGCTTTGGGAAACAAATCTTCTAGATGCAGGATAATGAAGCAACAACAGAGCCTTTATTCCCTATACAGGCACAATTTCAAAACAGACCCATTAAGGAGAACCACATACTAAAAGACCTCATTGTTTCCACATAAATGAGAATATTGCAGTAAAGCACTTGAATTCTTTTTTTTAAAAGAACTACTCCCATTCTGAATTCTTAATTATATTTTTTTCATCAAAAAATCCAAACCTTACAAACAACAGTACTATCATATTTGTAACAGAGATAGAAAGACAGAAGAAAGGTATTAAATCATATAATGGGCAATTTGGAATTTTATTTACTCATTCTCATTTTCCTTGCTTTCTAATTCAACTATTATCTGGAAATCACTTTTAGCTTTGCTGTGAAATCTAAGTATAGATTCCATGGCAACACTGCCAGTGTCTAGCAAGACTCCAACTACTTTTAAGGAACTGACAGGGCTGAATGACTTTATGCACACTGAGAGATGACAAACAACACCTTTGTAGTCCTAGCCTTTTTCTTAATGTAAGCCATGTTGATAATAATTTCCTGTGCAATGCTCATCCTAATCAATTTATGATGAGGCTAATACAGTTGGAAGAGTTTGTACATTAGAACTGTACTTTGATCCGTGTAACGATTTTTCTCCCAGGACTACACAAGGGGATTAACTTTAAAGACAATAGGGACAACTGTAAAAGCAAGCAGAAGAGCAAAATTAAAGTAGAAAACCATTAGGTGTTTCATCAGTGGATTTTATTTGAACGGAAACTGTAATTCATATCCAAGAAAAGAGCAAAATTAAGATGTTAACAATATTAACTCTGCAAATGTATTTCTTGGTAACTGAATCTTAGTTTCAAATTAAACTGGTTATGCATTATAGAATACCATCAGTGAGGTGGTACTTAAAGTTATTTCAGGCTTTCCATTATAAAACTATCATCCGAGCTTTACAACACTAGGTACAATGCCTGCTGGGCTGAAATTGGCAAATACATTCCCTGCTCTCAAGGGATGCTTAGTCTTCTGAAATTTCAGGTGTTGTGTGAAGGGAGAAGAGATCAGGTGTTTCCAAATTACTGGGGCATAAAATGGATTGCATGTTTTCACACACAACCAATGGATATACAGAATATATTAACATTGTAAAAATGGATTTTTTCCATGGTTCCTAAAATATAATCAGACATTTATTTTATTTTCCACATAAATAAAATTAAACTCACAGTTTTTGAGTTTTCAAAATTAAATAAAGCCTGTATAGGACAGCATATGTATAATATTTGCACACTCTTTGTCTGTGTATTTACCTATCTGGCTATTTAATGAGCTAGTAAAGCCTCAATATTTCATCCACATTTCCGATGTCAGTTCTTTTTACTGAAATAGGAAATCAATGTTATTCAACAGAAAACTACTTCGGAGCTGGATAAATGGTAAGAGTTCAAGACAGTATCTCTCTGGACTCTGTCTACTTATTTTAAAGAGGCACATTCATTTTGTTGCCTAAGTAATCAGAACCAAATATTCAAAAATATTTGTTAATAATTAAGCAATACACACAACCTAAGCGTTTGACTTATGGCTCATATGACATAAATATGTATATATAAATCTTTTCATATTTCTGATGAGTTTTTCTTTTGCTCACAGTCAGAAACCAGCAAAATAAAAGTGTCTTTATTTTCACAGAGGATACCACCATAATATCTTGATTTTGCATTTTTTTTTTTGTATTTTGTTTTTTGTTTTTTTGGTATAGTTTTGACTGTATTTAGCACACAAAACAATAACCGAAAATGATTTACCAAAATGCTTGCTCTCCATCCTGCAAAGCCTTGAGAGATCCACATAAGATTATCAGGTCATTCTTTAGCCACTTTGCTGAATGATTCTAAGAGTATGTGCCTAATAATTTTAAATATGACACTAAACTTCAAAAGATAATTGAGTGGACTCTTAAGCAGAGGCAACTAATTCAGCCCATGTTAACATGCCCAGGAGAATACATGAAAAAATCTAAATTTCATCTGAAAGAGGTCTTGAAGCATGACCTATGAATCTGTATTTACATTGTGTAAAGTGACTTTGCTGTTCTCAAACTCAGTATAAACAGCATGAAGGACTTCTTTACAATGTGGCTGACAGAAGACTGGCACAGGTTGCACAGAGAGGCTGTGAAGTTTCTTTCTTGGAGATCTTCAAAAGTTGCCTGGCCACAGTCCTGCTCCCCAAGTTCTGGGTGTTCCTGCTTGAGAAGGCATTGGGCCAGATGGACCCATAAGTTCTTCCCACCTTAACCAGTCTGTGATTCTCTAACTTAGTTTTTATCTGCAGTATGAAAATAATTATTTACTTGTTGTTAATGTTAATGTTAAGAACATGATGTTAATATTAAGAACATGAAAATTAGCAAGCCTTCTAGAGGAGAATGCATGTAATTCAGGTGCCCAGTCATTTACATGTCAGCAGCTAAAATGTCAGTTTGTTCTAAAAAAGTCATACATAGACATTAAGACAGAATGACATGTCATTCATTTTACACTTCATTGTACTCATTTTATGTTAGGCATGTATTAGAAAAATCTGTTTAAAGTACTGGACTTTGAATGATTCAGTTCTGCAATAAGCAAACATGCACATTACTTCCCATTTTTAGGAAAACAAAAGTAACACAAATTTTCTAAGAATACCTTAACAAAATGTCATGTCCTGAATGTGCAAGACAGAATGCTAACTGATCAGGACTGAAAATTATAAATACTGAAATTTCTTGTTAGTTTATCTATACTGGCATTTCCTATGCTTTCAAAACAAACACAGTCAAGAGCTTCCACTAATTTGGAGAAAATCTTTACTTTTGAATTAACTTTAGCTTGAAATAACAAGAAATAATAATAATAATAAAAAGCCACCCACAGGGATTTTGATGAGAGAAGATTTAGAAACAGAAAGTTTTCATGTAAAGAAATATATTTAAGGGCAGAAATTTATTACATTATTTCACTTTCTGAATAGTCTCTCTTATTTTGGCCCTTATATACCTTCAGCTACAATTCTCATATGATTTCTCAAGGTAAGAAAAGATTGTAGAAAATAGGAATTTAATAACACATATGTCTGTATTCATCAACTGAAGAATTTAGGAAATAGAATATAATCTGTTTTCAAGAAGCAATATCACCTTAGTATTGAATACACCTACTGAAAGTTATAATGCAGGCAAAATAGCCAGTCTTTTTAGAATTCCATGAATACTCATTTGAAGCAACTTGGTATAAATGATAAGACATTGGTTCAATTACACATAAGTACACATACATCTTTGATGATTTCATGATAATTTTTGATTCAGATAAGTATTAATTCTAAGTGTCACAGAATCATACAATCAATGGAGTTGAAAGGGACCCTTAAAGGTCATCTAGTCCAACTCCTCTGCAATTCAGCATTTATAAAATTCGAGGTCATCACACAACAGGTTCTCATTTTGCAGGCACCAGATACACTGCCCTTCTGGGAGAAATAGTGCTAAATTTGTTTCTGGGTAAAATAGTAATGAATAGAACTGTCAGTGTCACAAAGGCCTGTGACAGAGAGCATGAAAAGATTTTTTTGTGTGTGTTAAAATTCAGAATACTGAGTATTTCTGCAAACCTCTCTATAAAGGCTCAATTAGAATAATTTTTATACATTTCATAACTTTTCTGTTTATCTAAAATGTAAAATATTTGTTTGTCTGTTTATAAAATAAGCAAACTCATTCAAGTCAGTTCATGCTGGATACACATGCAGATGAAATCCCTTGAGTGGTTTCTGATTGCAAATTTGTTATGATGAAAAATCAAATTTGGAAAAGCTGAAAGAGGTAAAACAAAAGATTATAATTTTTTTCCCAAATGTCTGTTGTTCCAAGTTTGGAACAACAAAAGGTTTCTTAAAAAAAAAAAAAAAAAAAAAAAAAAAAGCACAGATGACACAGATGACTCTCTACATATAAGATATATATTTAGGATATATATAAAATAGAAGTTCAGTTCCATAGAAAGTGATAGAAGTGATAGCATATGAAAATTATATTATCATAGAATTTGGCCATAACTGAAATGCAACTTCCTCATGTCTCCACAAGAAAAAAAAAAAGGCATTGTAAATGTATAATCACTGTTACTCTTCACTTAATGTCAATGCTTGCACTAAGATGTGGCTATTTGTAACTGGCCAACATGCTACAGAGAACAGAAGCACGTTGAAATTTGCAAATTTGAGTCACAAGACTCAATGAAAATTTAAAGTTTTTCTTTGAGTAGTCAGAAGAAATTGTATTCTTATGGTAAAATGAATGCTTCCTGAAATATTTGGTTATTTGGAGTAAAGTTTTAAGGTAGAAAGCTGTATTTCATTAACTAGAAGGCAATTTTGTGTTCTATGAGTAATTCTGAGGAAGATGAAGACATGAACAGCCAAAGAGACCCATAGTCGAATCCAAGGTAGTCCATGTATCCAGAAGTTTTATTATTTTTCATTTCCCTCAGTATTACTCTATATTCATGTAACTAAGACTAAGGTCTCCCTTAGCACCTCCTGCTTGTCAGAGGGCACTTTGCAATGTAAAGAAGGAGTCAGCATAAAGCCAGACAGGAGATGGAGATTAATGTAGAAGATATCACATGTAAGTTGATGACTTCTAGTGTTACAGACATAAAGATTAGAAACGTGGTGAGGGGGCTATGCCATTTGAAGCATTATTTTAGATTGAGTATGCAGGGAAGGTGTAGAAACCAAGCATTTTTCAATCACTGTTACAAGAAAAAAATGTAACTGCTGGTGATTCTAGCTGATAACAAGGAAAAAGAGAATGAGATTGAAGATAATGTTAAAGTAAGAGGGCTCAAAAGAAGGGAAGGGTAATGAAGCTTGAGAGATGGAAGAGAAGTAGAAGGAGGGAGATCATATAAATGTTTATTTATCATGTTTACTGATTAGATATCCACTAAGGTCTCTTACAAATGTAGGCAGAGACAACATTACAGAGGACAAGAGATCAGTCAGAGGGTAGGGGCAGTAGATATGAAAAGTGATTAGAAGGGAATTGACAAAAATATTCCCACAATATTACATTGCCTGGGGAGATGAAAAGCAGAGGTAGAATGACTGCTTCCCAGAAACAGCAAATTGAAGCAAAGGAAGGATGGCCACTGCCTAACCTCTAGGGAAATGACAACCAAACCCTAATCCATTCAGAGATATAGAAAGATGTGAACTAACTTACACAGGATACTGAAAGGTAATATGAGATGTGATTTCTTGTGGATGGATTTAGACTTGATGTATAAAAGCCACACAGAAGGAAACTAAATAAAATCATGTGAATCAATACTTGTCTATAATCACAGCTTTTTGTAACAGATTGGACATGGATCTTTTTTTAATTTTTTTATTAACTGAATAGCCTTTTTTATCATATGAAATGAAATCATAAAGAACTTTCAGATACAAATATAAGCATATTGAAATTGAGAGAATTGTAAATTCTTTTGGCATAGAATGTTAGTGAATTAATTCCACGCAATTGTCTGTTGAATCCTAAAAGGTATAACCTTCTTAAAACCACATCCAGCAAAAAAGTATATATGGAAGAATGTTTGCAGATGGCCCTCTTTTTCTACAGCATTATCTTCAATATTTTATAACTTTGTGTTGCTTGGATCCAGATTCTAATTTCCTCCCTTTAACTGTTAACTTCAGTCACCTTTCTTGGTTAAAAATATATGCTACAGCTTGGCAAGAAAGGAGGTGCATAATAGCCCTTCCTATAGTGTTGTAATTCTTTTCTAGCTATGTACTAAGGAGTGTGAGACAACAGAAGATCTTCAAATCTGATCTGTAACACAGACACATAACTATTGAATATCTAAAACTTGTCCTCTAGAAACAAAATGCACCATACTCCTTTGGATCATTGAAAGAAATGGCCAAGAAAGGGAGAATAAGCTTCATTAGGAATACTAGTAACACCAATAAAAATACACATTTATTGAATAATTTGCCCACGTGACATGGTAATATCATAAAGATTACGTAACAAATCTAGTAATGAATACAAATAATGAGGATAATGAAGGTGTCTTTCTCTGATTAAAAGTACAGTGGATGAATATTTGTCATGATGAATATGGCACAGATGTTGAGACAGACTTAAAAGCAACAAAAGGCTAGAAAAACTGTAGGAAATATGTAACATAGTTGCAAGATGTGGATATGCTGAGGTGTAGAAAAATAAAGGACCAATCAGGTCTTCAAGGACATGAGCAGTAAATGCCCAGGTTTACTCACCTAGAATTAGACTCAAATGGAATTGTGGTAATGACTCCAAATTGCAGTATGAAGATACAGATGTGGGCTTAGATTTGTACAGATCTATTTGAAAAGAAAATTCACTGGGCATGTGCAAATCTCCCCATATGCTTTCACAGAAGCATTCTGAACAGAACATCTCAATGGGTTTTTGTTTTTGTTTTTTTTAAATACTTTAGCTCCATTAAAAAAAAATGAAAATTAGAGTAGTAGGTAAGATACAAAGCTCAAGCCTGTACCTATGATTACTAGAAGTAATCCTAATAATATATCTACTAATTCCTAAAAATACATCTTCAGTTGCTTTTTTTTTCTTCAAACATAGCCAAGTCCAAGTGCAAATTGTCAGTCTAACACTGTTCTTTACAGTATCCTTTATGTTTGGAGCATTTGAATTTGGAAGATCTACATGCTTTCAGGCAGCCTGTGCCATTGAAGCCACTGTACATTCCCTGCTGTCTTCTGGCTTGCCTCACCTATCAACTCACTCCTGCTTCTCCCTGAACACAGCAACTGGTAGACAAGTACTACAACATCTACCTAGCAAGTGCCTTCAAGAAAGGCTTAAAGAAAGGCTTAGGCAGATTTGTACAGAAAATCTGAAATAAAACTAGTGAAGAAAGACATCTCTTCTGTGTCTCAGTTTAATGTTAGAGCCATGGCTCTAACCTTCCTCACAGGAATTTATAACTAGATCTTTGCTTTCTGGAGGCAAGTCTTGAATATCCTCTATGGAAGAGATAAAACAGATTAAGATTTGCTTAAGGGATTGCAAAAAGTGGTCCTGAGGCACTATGAAATGCAATCATTGGGATAATGCACGCATGCTTTATTTAGATTTTTTACATCATGCATGGCACAATGAAAACTCAGTAGCTCTGTGGGACATAGAGATACTGTTCAGTATAAGTAGTAAGTAATTCTAATTAGACCAGGTTGATTTACTTGGTCACACTGTTGAATTCTAAATTAACTTTAATAACTCAGGAGAAATATCTCAGAGTTATTATGGTCATTTCAATAAAACAACTGTGCAATGAGGAGATGCTTTAAAAAACTTCTAACTAGAAAATTGGGCCTATAAAGAATGACAACCTGGTTATTACAAGCTGTTATAATGTTGCTATATGAATCACTATGGTGTGCGGAGATTGCGCTCAGCTCTTCTGGTCAAGTCATCTCCAGAATCCTGTTTCTTCACTCTTGAAAGAAAAGGCTTTTCAAATTTATCAAATTTGTGGAAGAAGGAATCAAAAAAACCCAAGCAGCTAACTGAAGAATGAAAACCAACTGTGAACCAAATGTGAACCAGAAAACAGAATTAAATTATACAATATTACTGTTTACTTTGTCTGAACTAAGATGCCTTGTATGTCCTGTAAGTTTTTGGTGCAGTTGAGAGGGAAAAAGGGTGCTGTCTGAGCAGTCTCCTGATGGTTTTAAAATTCATCTGATTTTATGTAGATATTGTATAATAAGCTTAAATTGCATTTTATGAATAATGGATTTACTGAACTTTACCTGTGTCTGAGTATGTAAAATGCAAGCTCAGTGCTGAAGTTAATCATAGCCTTTGGTCAAAATACCTAACTTAAGATACAACATAGCATTCTACCTACAGAAGATTCTAGTTTTTAAAAAGTGTTTCATTTCAGAACCACATTTCAGATGCTCTTAACAATACTTTCAGCTTTGATTTTACATGATAGAGGGAATTACCACATTGGACAGATAATCTGTAGAGACTACCATAAATAAGAAAACATTTTTTCTTGTTTTCCTGAGACACAACAGATGCTGTCAAATGGAGCCATCAGCATGCCCCTGCGGCATTCAAATCCCTAATGATGAATGTACGGCTCTGCAACATCTCCTTTACTAACACATACACCTGATATAACTCTGCTATATCTTTAGCATTAAATCCTATCTGAACCTATTTTTTGCTAGTTATTCCAAAACAAATTTTGTTTTCCACAGCTACTGTTGTTTCCTTAATTTGTTGTGCTAGTATATTTATTAAATATATATCCAGAATAGGAGTCCCTCAAACTGAAACTGCATTGCTTTGGCTAAACATGCCTTATTTCCTGGAAAACTCTAAACAGATAACATTCCATTCTACAACACACAGTGCTTCAGAAAACACAATTACATCTATGATATAAAGATGAAAAGAATTTACTCCAGACTGTTTGCTCATGTTATTTGAGAAGACACAGTGGTGAATTCATTTGGAAAGCAATATCATGAGTATGAGATGTGGAAATAAGATGCAGGGATGAAATTTTTATTTTTTATTTAGTCCTGTTTCTACTGGACTACCCAACAACATGAAGTCCAGTTTCTTTCATTAATTACCTGTTCAAAGCAGTAATACAAAGGGTGGCTGAAGATACACACAAACAAAGCTATTACTTTACAATCAATTTTGTTCCAAAGCATTCTGTACTTATTGTCTTGTAGAGATGTTCAGCAGCAAATAATAATCATTTGAGCCCAGTTTTGCTGTTAATGCTATGCCATATTTGAGAATGCTGTCAGTATCTATCTCCACATTCTGATCTAGGATATGGCCAGGAAAAAAAAGACATTATCGTCCAAGAGTATTTGATTGTTTAAGAATTTTAATCCACATTTAAAGTGGCTTTCCTAATATAAACCATTCACTGGAGAACGGGACAAAAAAAAAGAGGTCTCGTTTTATTTTGCTTTTTTTCCATCATAGTATGATTATAGTATTATTGCTCAGTAGCCAGTATTTTACAGAATGCTGGAAATAAAATTGCCTTTTTTTTTCCTTTAGTTATTTTTCCCTCTCAAGTCTGTATAGCTTTTACAGTGCCATTGCCAAAATAATATTTTCAGTGTACTAAATGGGTCCCTAATCCCAAAACATCTAAACAGTGTTTTATTGGAAAACAAACCAACTGCACTCTGTTGGCAAACATTCATAAAAAGTATCTAAATTGAACCAAACAGGCACAAAGTTTACTGGTCAGCGTAAGAATAATCATTTTTTTGATAATATTTGTAAGCAATAACTTTTTGCACAAGTGAAGGTGCAGAGGATGTAATCTGGGCCTATATTCATATGAACTGTGGCTATTGTATGATACTTGATAATTTAAACATTTGAGTTCTACAGATAGATTATCTTCTGCAAAGGGACATTTGAATAGTAATGAAACGTTCTCAAAAATATGAACCAAATGTGAACCAGAAAACTGAATTAAAATATACAATATTACTGTTTGCTCAATGTCATCATTCAACAAATGAGACTGTCAGTGCGTGTGCTAAGACAACATAGTGGTTTCACTGCTTGGAGCAAAAAATTAATTGGACATAGAATAACTTTTTTCCCAGACCATACACCAACATTCACACAAAGAATAAAACAGGAAGTGATGAGAATTTAGCATAATGAATTAAAAATACTTAAGTGAAAGAACTAGTTTATCACATTAATAATTGCATTATTCAAGAAAATTGGGAAAAGTGTACAATGTTGGGTTTGTTATTAGGCAACTAACTGGGGATTTGGGCTGTCATGGTGCAGGCAGCTGGACTGTCTCGTGATAAGCACATATGGGAGTTATTCAGCATTGTGGTAGGTGCTTGGAACAGTGTGTCCATTGGCCTTGAGGAAGAAACTAAGAGAGGAAGAAGGAGCTGAAGGACAAAGATAAGGAACAAGAAGATGGACACCACCTGGAGATGGCCACCATGGAACAATGTAACAATGAAGGGCCAATGGTAGGACTGGTGTTGGGCAGCCTGGACTGATACCCACCAATAAGATTCTGACAAGTGGACTTCAGAGGGTATATAAGATACTGTTGAATTTCAATAAATGTCATTTTTCAGCATCCCCCATATTGGTGTCTGAGGTGCAATGGTCCTAGTGAGGAGAGATTGCAGGTAGAGCAAGGAGAGATCGCTAGCCCCTGCAGTGAGGGATCCTGCAATGGTGGCATGTCTGTGGCAGCACAAGATAGAAGAAACAGAAGAAGAGGGGGATCTAAACCCTTAAGCAAAAGCTTCAAGTTTGTTTTAATAACTAATTTCTTGGGCTTTTTAATGATGACGTCCCATATCTAGTCTACATTTGTGGAATTTTTATATTGTGCCTTCTTTCAGTTTTTATTCTTTTTCTGATAAAATTCAGTTGGGAACAAACAAATCTCACTGGAAGAGGAACTTGACCTTGCTTTTCTTATATTCTCTGAAAAAAACTTTAGCCTCCAAAACCAGGATAATTTTCTTCTTTAGTCCAGTGCTCAATATACAGTGGCATATACAAAACTTGATGTAAATGAAAAAAAAAAATCTACAAAAAAATTAACTAGTACTACTATGTGAAACTCTTTCAACATGAAAGATTAAGAAATCTATACAAACACTGAGTCTACTTTAGTAGTTTGTACCACTTAGAGGATCAAATGCATTGTGTATGACGCAAAATGGTGGTTTGGCAATTTAGCAACTCTTATCATGTCAACCATTGTGTGATAATTGTCCACCAGACCCAGGAGGTAACATAATTGCATTAATTGAAGGTTTGGCTTTGTTCTGGTGAAACACATGAAAAAAACTGAAATCTTAATATAAAATAGAATGCAAGCTGAACAATTCCATTTAATGCCAAATTATAGCCTGGAGAGACTTTCAACATTGCCATGAATGGTGATGGAACAGGTCAAAGTGAGTACAGAGGATGCTGGGCAGCAGTTAAAATTCTGAATCCAGCAGCTGAGTGTATCAATAGGAAAAAAAAAAATCTGTGAAAATGAACAAATATACTGTTAAATAACTTACATTTTTTTTTTTTTTTTAATGAAGAAAATAAAATACCCTTACAAATAACTTCTTAGGAATAATGACCAAATCTCTGCATGTTTACTTGCTGCCTTATTCTCCAAGCTTTAAAAGAAAACTCGTAAATGAAAGCTTCAAGTTTGTGCAAAGAACAAACATTCTGCAAATTCACTCTACTAACTCATCTAAGAAAATGATAAACAGCATAAACATAAATACTTGAACCTCCTCTGAGCTCTCGTGTTAAATATCTCTCATAGGAGATGAACTAGTGCCATATGTGAATTCCTACTCTATTATGTGTAGTCTATTATTTTTGGATTACAAGAGTTTTTGATAACTATAATTTTTATTTCTGTAAATGATTTCTAAATACTACTAGGAATGTAAAATAGATAATGCAGCATAAAATCACAAGCCATCTTTTTCAGTATTGGAACTATTCATCCAAGAAACAGGTATAAGATCAATCTGGCTAAGTTAAATGACAATCATTTTGCAGAAATTAACTTCTCTTTGTGGATTGTTGACTGTGAATAGAGACCATTATTTTACATTGCCTAGATAGTGATGTAATTTTGAAAGCCAAATGAGCATTAAAAACATTCTGCAATGAATAATCTAAGATACCTAAAGGCAAAATGAGACATTCTCTTTAATCTTTATGAACATATCGTACCCTCTTGAGGTAAATATTAAAAAAGAGGGGATAAATTTGCTATATTTTTGATAAATGTTTCCCTCAGAGGCAGTAGCCTTGTACATGTAGATGCAGCAGCTTATATGATTGCCAAATCCTGAAAATCCAGTCATCCTGATGAGTGTCCCACAGTTTCTTCCCCTTTGGCAGGCTGGTCTTTTTTCATTCCACTTCATTATTGAAAATGAGATTTTAGTGCAAATACAGGGAGGAAATATGTTTCACCAATCAGCACTATTTTACATATATGAATATGGTCCCATGTATTTCTTGATCTCATGTTTCTGAGATCAGCTCATATTCTAGCCATGATGTTCTACAACACGACCAGAGGCAGCATTTGAAAGCTTTTCTGGACAAGTTACTTTACTAATTCACTATTTTCCTTTATATGATTTTGAAATCTACCTCTGTCTAAGAAAATTATCTACTGAATAATGGAATGGGGCCATAAGATTTTAATAACTATGTATTAAAAAAAAAAAATAGCTAACACTGCTATTAATTAAAATAATACTAAAAGTGCAATAAATTTCAGTAGGTTAGGAAAAATATCTCCTTCCCCCCCAAAAAAAATACAAACACTAATTGAACAGCTCAAGCTTTGAACTTAAATTCATATCAAAAGAACAAATATCTTTTTAGAAGAATATTTCCAAAACTACCTTTTTAAAAATTGGCAAAGGAATGCTGTTAGTGGCCAACTACATTGCCTCCATATATATATGGAGGGTGTCAGTTAAAGCAAACAAAGAAAACCAAACAACAAAACCAAGCTATTTTGCATCATTGCAGTGCAGTTTAAGCATTTGTGCTCCTTATCCAGAATCATTCAAATATGGAAGGTCACAGAACTGTTCTGCACACTTTGAGTATATCAAAATCTTCCTCCCATGACAAATGCATTTTTAGGTGAGTTATGAGAAAAAGAAAGAAAAAAAGAGATCTTTTACAGAGTTCCTGCCAAAATTTTACAAGGTGGAAAAAAAGTTATATTTATGCAAATCTCTAGATCTAGATCAAACCTCTAGTTTAAATCTTAAACTTCATAAGTAAACATTACAAAAGATTTTCTGTCTCTACCTTGAGGCAGAGAAACAAATACGGTTCTAAAACTCAAAGTTGAAATCACAGGAAAGCATAACAAAACAAAACCCATTGAATGATCTTAGGGGTTCAGAAATCGCAAGATGATAAAGCAAAAGGTACTTAATTACTTTCAGACTCTATACTTGATTTTAGCAAACCTATTAGCTCGATGATTTGGGATCCTTTCTACTGATCTTACTGTTAGCTCTGTCACTGTTATCCAATTTGATCTTAACAGATTAGCAGAGATAGCTGCAGGCCCCTATACATAAGTCCAACTATCTATATTAAAAAACAAACATTAAAAAAAAAAAACAAAAAACAACAACAACAAAAAAAACAACCAAAATCCACAAGCACAATTATAATTAATCAGAATTATATCTGTATGATTTTGCATGGCTTTGAAGTTTGATCTTAACAGTGTGTTGTAATTTCACTGTCGAAATAATTATTTAGCATAAAAATACTTTTCACTGATATGAAAAATCCACTATCACTCTCATGAAATTGAAATGAAAACTGATAAATGCTTACATTATTTAATTCCATTACAATTTACTCAAGCTATGTAGTTTGGAAGCAGTGGATTTGTATTATTTGGTGTTACAATCTGCAGGAATGACAGACGAAATCATGTAGTTTATTATCACAGTATGTTGATTTGTCTAGCATTTGATAGAAATTCTTTCCCTCCTTTTAAAATAAACTTAGATACATCGTTTCTCAGGAAACACTGAAGTGCACTTCTTAAAAAAAAAAGTTTGTCATAAAATAGCTGATTTATCCAGAAAACAACAGTTTTCAATTATCCAAGTAAAAAGGGACCTATAAACAGAATGATTCAGAGAGGAGTTTACAGGAGGTAGAAATCTAGGAATAACATCATAATCTAAAATACATATATTTCCGTGATGTAAAAAGCTATTTACACAAGTGTGCTGAAGATAATTCTGTTGCCGGCATACTTTTTTATGAGATTCAAGCCTGGATGTCAGCATTTTTCAGTTTCCAATTGCTCCAGTGTATATTTAATACAAGGTAGAGAAGGGAAACGCCTATTAGATTATTCTCGTTTCTTATAGCCGCCATTTTAACATATTGAATGGCTAGTTTATTGAGATTCACCTTTAGGGCAAATTAATAAATTGTATGCACAAAAGTAACTACTGAATTATGTCTTTTACTAAAATGCAGCCACAGAATTAAGTAAGCTTTTTTATCCACGTTTGTGAAGTTTCTTTGATAAAGATTGTCACAGAAATTTCCTCCATATTAATTATGTTTTTTCTTAAGAAACTCTGAGAGCTGTATTTCCTCAGGATCACTGAATTCACAGATTTAGAAAAGCATGGAAAAAAAATAAATCTACTCTTTGCCCTGTCCATAGCTACATTTTTGGGTAATGTGAGTCACTTAATAAGCTTATTTGACATCAGAAAAGAAATATGAGCTCTTAATCATTAACTTCAGGCACTAAGTCAGATGCTGGGAGTTCAAAGTCTGCATGAAGTTTTTTCCTTTAATCAGGGAAAGAAGCTTGAATCTTCTAAAAGCCAACATATTGATCTGATCAAGGATTTGCTAAGGCTGCTATAAAGGAAATTATATGAATACATGTGGATGAGAGGTATATAAGGAAATGACAAAATTTTCACATGACTTTTCTCTGCAGTTTTTTTTATTTTCTTTATTTTCTTTGAAAAATCTGTCTCTTCTGGTAGCTGTTAGTAACCAGAAGCTTGTTACATATACTTTGAGCAAATGAAGAACGGGAAAACATGTGGCTGACACTGACTGTGTATAAATCTTGGCAGACAAAGATTTTTTAAGGAGTTAAGAAAGAAAAGTGACAAATGGCCTTTTTCACATAAATGAGCACTGGATCAACAGAGAGCACACCGGCTTGGGGCAGGGCTCCTACTGCATGTGAAACCGCTGAGGACTTACAGTGAAAATCATGAATGAGAAGAACAGGGGATAGATGGCAGAACTTAAGAGTCAGAATTACTGCTACAGCAACCAGGCTCTCTCTGCAGGAACAGAGAGTACCACCAACTATGAACCACAGCGCAATAAGAATTAATTATGTCTATTGGGAATGGCTTTCACCCCCTGAGGCATGCCTGAAAACTGTTTGGGTAGGCGCCAGGAATTCCACACAGTATGGACATCTGTGGGATGGCTTTCAAGCATTTAGTCCTTTTCAAATCATGTTTGTAGACACAGACTTAAAAGGAGATTTCTAGTACAGAATGGAAAGATGGTGGGCACCAACTCACTCAGGCTATTTTGAGAAGAACATGACAGTGAAAATTTAGTTAAATATAACAAAAGATTGTTAATTAAATATTGCTTATGTTGGCATGTATTCAGCTAATTCTTCAAAAGCAAGGCAGAAATCTGAAGAAAACTGAAATATTTCAAGAATTAAAGGGATCTTGTATTTTGTAACTATCAGAAAAGTATTTCACTGCAAATCACGCAAGATTAACTCTTCTTCCTTGTGAAAATACGTTCTTGAATAAAAGTTATATTAATGATTATGATGATATTATGATTATGATGATTATAATGATATTTTTATACATAAAATATGATACACCACACAGAATGTTTCCTATTCACCTTCTAACAATAATAAATATGCAATCCATAGAGTAGTCCTTTAAAAGTCGTAATTTTCCCTAACTTTTGCTTCCTGAGAATATAGTGTATTGCAGAATAATGGATAGGAGGACAGAGATCTGAAATAGCTTCTGATATTATATATAATATACTAGTCTGAATTAGTTGTCCTGCCTACATCATGGTGAAATCCAGATCTGCAGAACAACATAGAAGGTACGACAAAGGTTTATCTTTTGATAGACCTCTTACCCACAGTGAGACTAGAATTTAATGATAACCAAAGCATAACCTCTGAACACTTAATTTTGAACCTGAAAAGTAGTAGATTTCCAATGTGAACAGGCAGGACTCTTCAAGAATCATTCACAATCTTTTTTCACAATATAGAAATGGAAGGATAACATCCCATAGGAAGTCATAGTCATTGCTTTGCTGTTTTTACTGGCTTTTGAGGATTTATTTTATTTGGTTCTGAATGCACATTAGCCACATTCTCTTACATACAGCAGCCTGAGAAGTTACATACCTTCTTTTACTTCAGAAAAACAAACTTACTTCCACTAATCTCCAGGGCACTCTTTCACTCTCTGATACTGTCTATGGTTTGATTTTATAATGTGCCTGAGTAAGGTTACGTATGAATGCTGATTCTGCTCTTCTTAAATTGCTATGGAAAATAATAATCACCATCTTCTTCCATTAATGTCCCAATATTTTATGTGATGAGAGATCCACAGATATTTTGGAATTTTCATTTTCATTAGTCTGATAGGTCCAGTTTTCTTTCTATTGGGAGTAAATGTTGAAATTGCAGAATTTCACTTTAAAATTCACAATACTGTGCTGTAATACTGCAAAACCCAGAACAGGGAGTAATTTCATTACAAATTAAGTGTATGTGTAAATTATTAAAATAGCTGTTTCTTGACTGAAAAAAAAAAAGAAAACAAAAAACAAAAACCCAGCATTTTATTTACAACACTGTATAAATTAATAGAAATGTTTTTGCCTTTTTCGTTCATATTTAACATACTGGATAAAGAGCTTCAAGCATTAAGAGCAATTCAAACTCTTGGTATATCCAAAGCCAGTACAATATTTATGGTATATAAATCTAAGGTTCTCAAATGCTGCTTTGAAGATACACATCAGTAATAGAAATACAAATAAGATAAGGAGACTGGTCTCTGTGATTCTGTGATTCTGTGATTCTGTGATTCTGTGATTCTGTGACTGGTCAGATTCCATTCTGATAAGTAAATTAACTTTATAATGTGGAGTGGTTTAGAAGAGAGTAAGAACAGGTTCACAGAATCACAGGGTTGGAAGGGACATCAAGGATCATGAATCTCCAACCCCCTTGCCACAGGCAGGGCCACCAACCTCCACATTTAATACTAGACCAGGCTGCCCAGGGTCCCATCCAACCTGGCCTTGAACACCTCCAGGGACGGAACATCCACAGCCTCTCTGGGCAGCCTGTTCCAGCACCTCACCAGTCTCCTAGTAAAGAACTTCGCCTGACATCTAACCTAAATCTTCCATCCCTTAAAACCATTTCCCCTTGTCCTGCTGTTATCTACCTTTTCAAAGAGTTGACTCCCCTCCTGTTTGTAGGCTCCCTTTAGGTACCAATTAGGTCACCGTGCAGCCTTCTCCAGGCTGAACAAGCCCAACTCCCTCAGCCTGTCTTCATAGGGGAGGTGCTCCAGTCCCCTGATAATCTCTGTGGCTCTCCTCTGGACCTTTTCCAACAGCTCTCCATCTTTCTTGTACTGGGGGCTCCAGACTCGTACATAGTACTCCAGATGGGGCCTGACAAGAGCAGAGTAGAAGGGAACAATCACCTCCCTGTCCCTGCTGGCCACCCTCTTCTGATGGAGCCCAGGATACCATTTGAACACTGCTGGCTCATGCTTTTTATCCATCAGGACCCCCAGATTCTTCTCTGGAAGATATCTGCAGGTACAAGACCTACAAGACCTAAAAGCCTATTTCCTTTACATTCAGGAAAGGGTGAATGAACCCACAGTAACAGACAGAAATAGAGCTCACTCATTTTTTCTAGGATTCTCAGAGCTTGGCAGATGTACCATTACTAGCAAGTTACAGATAGAGTAACTAGTACAGCTAGGTACGTATTCTGAAAGTTCCTTACATTTCTATATGTCTCTATAATGGGAAAATTTTAAGATGCATTGCAAAAGCCTGCAAGATTATTAAACATTTATGGATAAATTTCACATATATGAATATGGAATGAACAATTACAGAGTAAACAAGGAACTCTGCAGGTAGAAGCCAATGGATGCTGTTTTAAAATAATTTTATCACTTACGGTATTTAAGACTCTATGAAGGCATGAATCAGACTTTGTCCTCTACAAATATTCATAAAGCTTATATAAGTGACTCAATCTGAAATCCTGAATAAAAAATTATATGTTAATCACTATACTGGATCAGACTACTCATCAGAGTACCAGTGTCACAGACTGATTTTTACATGGGAGCATTAATTTTTAACTTTATTTTTTTTCTAATAGACTATAATCAACTGCATTCTCCAGTGAAACACTGACTTGTTTTATTTGTTTTTATTCTATTCCTCCTAAAAGCTATATTTCATTATCATTCAGAATTAAATGTGCTAATTATTTAAAGTCTCTGCTTGTTTTTTTTTTTTTTTTTTTTTTTCCTGTGAGAAAGATTAAACAGAGATGTCAGTCTTAGTTTCCCTTTTCATTCACTAGATGTGTACATCTAGTACTTTTTAACAATCTGTTCCCAAAAATCTATTCTAATCGTTCCAGTTCTCAAGCTGTTTAATTTTTTAAAATCACGCTTCTCTGGACTTCTATTATTCACAGGTTTTATTTACTCACAAAGTAGCACTTCTCTTTGCTTTAAATGCACTGAATCATTCAGTCCTAAGCTAGTCAGAAGTTTGTCTATAGCTAGTGGAATGAAGATATAGAATGCATCTCATGTCCTTACATTGGGTGCCTGAGATGGTATGAATGTCTCTCCTGAGCAGTAGATTGTTCTGACTATAGTTTAAAGTGACTTTGAAGAACTTTAATTCTTCAGTTAAGTAAAATGAATCCCAATGAGTTTCAGTGAAAGGGTCTGAAAATGAAAACATAGTCTTTTTTTTCCTCTGAGCTCTAAGAATGACCACAGGATTTTACTGAATTCCTTCAGATAGATTTAGATATGGTTTGAACTACTGTCCCTTACATGCTCTGTCAACACAAAATTTAATCTACCAGTGGATATTTTCCAGAGACCTTCAATTTTCACATCTTTGTGGCTCTTTCCAAGGCTAAATAACTTTGTGATATCTGGATATTCTAGAACACTACTGATCAAAAATCAGTATCCATTAAACTAACATCAACAAAAGTAGCCTTTCTCACACTGAAAATGCTGTTTATTTTCTATCAGTTCCAAGTAGCATCCATGACAACCCACATTCACTTGAAGACTATATTCTGTTCTCATTAATATCTTTGAAGAGCTGAAAAATTGATTTTTTTAATTTTTTTTTTTTTTTTTTTTTGTCAAGAGAGACTCTTTTAACCACTTTTTAGCTACTGCTCTCAAAGAAATTCATTTGACAAGAGGAAACATCTTCTTTCCAAAAGAATCCTAATCTACCATAGAAATATGTGTCTCCTAATACTGTCCTATACTTCCAATTCCCCATTCCTTTAAAGGCACTTCTGCTTGTGGCATTCCAGTCTTGCAGTCTAGCATGTTTGTTTTTGTTTGTTTGTTTGTTTTTAATTTAAAAATGAACATTTCACAATAGTATTTCAGTCATCCTTTATCACTTAATGACTTACTTTGATGGGGCTCAAAATTCACCAAAGCCCTAAAGTAGAACTGCTTAGGAATTTAGATCTCCAAAAAAAGTCTGTTTAAGGCAGGATTTATTCTTCAAACTGAAATCAGAAACCCACATTTATAAAAGAGAAAACTGAAAGCAATTAACACAGTACAGTAACAAAATGTTTTTTTCTCTCTCTGAATGTTGCATCTTTGCAGGTGATTCTGTGCTTCCAGCTAATTCAGAACCTGAGTGGTAGCAAAAGTTTTTCACACCTTTTTTTTCTGTGCCTGCTCAGATGGTCCTGAGCAGGAAAAGAAAGAGGATGAAGAGAAGAAGCAGGAGGAGGAAGGAGGCTCCCCCTCCTGTCAAAGGATTTTTTTTCACTTAATCATTTCTTAAAGGAACATAATATAGAAGTGAGAGAACACACATAAACACCATCTGTACTGTCTATGCACAATCAATGTAAGTTGTTGCTTTTAAATTTGTTAGGCTTTTCTTAGCATTTTCTCTATCCCTGAGAAAAGAGCTAAGAAGAAACAGGCTTTGCTTCACTGAAATGCATTCTATTTGGCTGTGCTTCCTAAATCAACCCCAAAGTGGAGATATTGTATCATCTAGATTTGGAATCAGTCTCCGAGGTTTATTTAGGAAGCAACCAGAAATTGAACCTAAGATCCATCATGCTGAAAAGTTTAATAGGAATATGGTAGCTGTCCTTACAGTCCTCTTAGCTACTTGCTGATGCACAGTAATGTGAATCAGTGTTGCCTGACATATACGGAGGTCGCTCCAAAAGCAATGTCTCCTATTTATTTTCATGGAAACTAGAACAGATACAAACACATCCAGTTTTTGGTTTCCATAAACATTCAGCAGGCATTGATGAATGTCAACAAATTTCCACATGGAAGAATGTAATGACATGCCTTTGCTTCACACACACTTTCCTGTCAGACACCATTTTGTCAGATTGTCCCTCTGCTGCCAGTTGTCACACATAAAAATTTAACAGAACATTGGCAACAAAGTTAATTTTTACTGCTGTGCCTCCAGCGTCCACTTCCAACGTTGTGGGCCAAAGTAATACAATAGGAGGCATTATTTTTGGAGCAGCCCTCATAGTTAAGGTAACTCATTACTTCTCTAGAGATGAAGACTGAGAATGTACAATGAACAGTCACTGCAACATGGCTATGGTGTGTTAACTTTTTAAGCCACAAGTTTATGTGTCTTGAAAGAAAGAAAAGCACTCCATCTGGATGGTGTCAGGAGATTAGCGTATCTGTCAAACACAATTAGGTGCTCAGATTACATATGGACCATTACAGTGCCATTCAATTAGAAACAAACACGTAAAATGGTATCAGTAGAACAAAAACAAAACTCCACAATCCTGTGAAAATTGCTACAGAACTGGATGGTCGCTTTTTTTTTTTGCTTTTTTTTTTTCTGACTAGAAGTAATAGTTAATCCTTAGAATTAGAACCTTCTTTTCATATATATAATGAAATCTGGTAAAAGGCATTTAAATTATCTGAAGATGCTGAAGGAATATTTTGGTAAATATGGTAAACAACCACAGAATAACTGTTGGATAGTTCTGATTAAAGACAAACATAATAAAATAGGACTGTGTGGAATATACTTGCTTATTTAAATGACAAGATTGTTATTACAAATTGAAAACAAGAATTCACATATTTTTAAACACTTTTTGGTACTACAGAATTAAGGCTAAGGCAGAACAACAGCAACTGTATAGATCTTGTCTCAGCTGAGATCAACATAAACATTCCCTAAGTTCTTGCTACAGTCAGCCAGATAGAGTCACACAGACCTCCTTAGGATAACTACAGAAAAACTCAATCATTCCAGATACATACCTTACTGCTAACAACCTTCAGTTCCCATCTCACTGTTTCACCTGAGTTCAAGCATTTTGGTCAATGAGTTGCACAGTAATTATCCTGTCCCTTTTCAAAGAACTGAGCAAGGAGTAAAGTGGAGGACTGGATAAACACACTTCAAGAATGAAGATCTAGGCAGTCAGAATAAGCCTATAAATCCATTTTACTTCTCTTTATCTTTCATCAAAGGAAGATAAAGAATTATGTAGCTAACAGCAGATGTACTCCTAAATGCCTAAAAATATCTGAGATGTGAGAAGAGCAAAAATAATCAAAAGAAAAACTATGAAGATTAAGTAGTTATATAGACTAGCCAGTGCACAGCATGGTTTCTAATTCAATTGGAAAGTTGTTGCTGTTCCACATGTGAAACCATGGATATGTAGAGATAGAGATTATTTGAATGCATCTTATTAAACATTTTCAGTGTGTACTTTTCCACATTTTTCTAAGGACAGATCAGATCAGAAAGCAGTAAGTCATACCAAGTAGCACAGACAGTGCTCTTTAAATAGACTCATCTTTCTATTTTGTCATAAAAATGCTAATGGAATAAGTGTTTTAAGACAGTTACTTTCTTTCCTTTATAAATATGTGCAGAGTCTAGCATAATGAGGGACTGACAATTGGAAGAATCTTTAAGTGACACTACTTTGCAAACAGTAAACAACAGAAATAATAAACCACTTGGTATAAGCAAATGCTTCCCACATTGCCTACTGAAAAGTTTTAAGCATTTTAAGATTGACAGAGGTTTTCTAGGTTTTTTTCTGAGTTCTTTGACATCTCTCCAAAATAAGGCTGTATTGGTGCTTACAGTTCTGTCAATCCAAATATAAACTGGACAAGAATCATAAATATTTATTATTGTACAGAAAGCTAGATTTTTGATAAGGACATTCCAACTGTTTCCCTCTTTCTTTTCAAATCAATTTCTAAATGACCTTATTTTCTGAATATTTCTTCTGATTCGCTGAAGAATTGACTGGCATATTAATGCATGGAGATCATAACTGAAAATCTGGAAGAAAATACTGAGATCAGAAGTTTTTCTATCAGGTAGTCATTACAAATGAACAAATAGAAAGCCTCATGAAACTGAATATGTATGTCTATGGAGCAGGATGACATGCATGCCAAGGTTCCGAAAGAGCTGACTGATGTGGATGCCAAACTGCTCTCCATCATATTTGAAAAGTTGTGTCTGTCAGGTGAAGTCCCCAGAGACAGAGGAAGGGAAACATCACTCCCATTTTTAAGGAAGGAGAAAAGAAGACCCATATAACTGCAGACCAATGAGCCTCACCTTCACACCTGGGAAAATTATAAAACTGATTCTTTGGGAACATATACTAAGGCACATGTGAGTTGAGGAGGTGATCTGAGACAGACAACATGGCTTCACCAAGGGCACATCGTGCCTCACCAATCCACTGTCCTTCTGTGATGAGGTAATGGCTTCAGTGGACAAGGGAAGGGCAACTGATGTCATCTATCTGGAACTGTGCAAGGCCTTTGACATAACCCCACACCACAGCCTCTAACTTGGAGAGGTAGGGGTTTGAAGGGTGGACTATTCAGTGGATAATGAATTGGTTGGAGGATTGCAGCCAGAGGATTGTGGTCAATTGCTCTGTATCCAGGTGGAGGCCAGTGACAATATGCTTTAACATCTTGATCAGCAATGTAGACAATGAGATGACTCCATGCCCGGGACTCCCAACACAAGAAAGATATATTGCTGTTGGAATAGATCCTGAGGAAGGTTGTGAAGATGATCAGAGGCCTGGAGCACTTCTCCTGCAAAGACAAACTGAGGGTGCTGGGCTCATTTAGCTTGGAAGAGTCTCTGAGGAGACCTCATTGTGGCCTCCCAGTACTTAAAACAGCTTATAAACAGGAGGAAAATCATGTTTTTATACAGACAGATGGTGATAGAACAAGGAAGGAAAGTTTTAAACTAAAAGAGGAGAGATTTAGATTAAATATTAGGAGGAAATGTTCCACTGAGAGAGTGGTTTGGTACTGGAAGAGGATGCCCAGAGAAGTTGTGAATACCCCATTGCTGGAGCTGTTGAAAGACAGGTTGGATGGGACCCTGGCAAACCTGATCTAGTGGGTGATTCAAAGAAGGGGATTTAGACTTAGATGATCTTTAAGGTCCCTTCCAACTTAAGACATTCTATGATATTTTGACTCTACAGTTCTATGATTCTATGATATGACTACCTGACCACCTAACATTTTCCTAGTATCAGAAAATTGCAGGTGTAGAATGTTAATTCAGTGATAAAGATACTGAGCAAACAAGAAATACTTTAAAAAAAGCTATTCAAACTCATTTTTGGTTGATTTTTTTAACAGAATGCAGAGAGAATTCAGGAGCATTTATGGCAACCATTGAGTGTAATTCATTTGCTAAGAATCTTCGTATTTGCTATTCATTACGTTGCCCGGCAACTCTACAGAGCTGAAAACAAAATTCTAAAACCACCACACAAAGAAAACCTGGCATAAGAAACTAAAGGCTTACTTATTTTGAGAAATAATGCATTTTGTTTTTATCTTTAATTATTGCTTCTCTGTCTATGTTGATTATTTTCACACTAGAACATGTGCAAAGACATTGGAGAGTACAACATTAATAGATAATGTCTAAAAAATTAATATGCCTCAAGCCATTAAGTATTTAATTATTGTCTTAATTAGCAGGAATTTCTAAGTACCATTTGAGTCACTGTTTATTCTGGGAAGGCTACAGCATATAGCTATGGTTCATAGCATTTTTATGATAATTTTTTGAATTTTATTTTACCTAAAATATTTCTCTCATATTTTGAGATAGAATTATAAAGATAAGTGTTGTGTACAGTGTACCAACTGTATTAAATCAGAAAGCATATAACCAAGCATCAGAGATAATCTCAAGGAAGAGACGGAGTCCAATCTGTATTGTAATAGAAACAGCAACTCTAAAGTACATACTTGGAATTTCTGATTTTCAATAGGTCATAAAAATCATGGAAGAAATTCCTATTTCTTACCTACATTTCCAGTCATTAGGTATGAATTCTGAAAGTCCATCATTCCCATTCCAACAATGTGTATAAAATCTTCAATCACCTGCATTAACTCCACCGAGCCTGGATAGATCTAACAAAGGAAGATCAGATACTCTGTAACTACAATATCAAAATCTTTATGGCAGCAAATTCAAATAAAATCTTAATACAATCCAATGGAATGTGAGATGTAACAGTTGAATTCTCTTGCCATTTTTAAATACATAACATTCTGCATGATTGTACAGCAACCACATTTGCCATTAGATCCTCAGCTGAACAAACACTACTTCCCATAAAGCTACACAATCTGTGCAGTGTTTGCTGTAAGTCATTGCACTTATACAACAAACAAACAAACACTGCTTTACTGAACATTACTCTCAATATAGGCTAAGGTATTTCATGTCCTAGAATAATTGTAATGCATGTGTTTTTTCCCTTCCCCTGGAAGATATCTTCAATAACTTCAAAAATTGTATAATGAACAGATGAATCTTACCCTGGCTTCTGCACCATGATAACCATTTGATGCTTTAGTCATTATTTAAGTAACATAATTTATTACTAGTAATACAGTTGTTTTGCTGATGTGGAATAGCTGGATCATTGATTAGCTGAGGTTGGAAAGGGCCTCCAGAGATCATCTAGTTCAACTATCTACTCAGAGAAGGATCAGCTCCAGCATGTGCCAGGATAATGTCGAGCTGCAGCACCATCTCTAAGGATGGAGAACTCAGAGTCCATCTGTGCAACTGCATTCAATTGCAGTCATTCATACAGTGAAAGGGTCTATCTTATATTTAAATGAAATTTGCTGTATTTTAATTTGTGTTGGTTGCTCTTTGGACTGTGACTGGTATCTATCACTGAGAAGAGTCTCTCTCAGGCTTTTTTACTCCCTTCACCATGAATCTATAAAACTGGCAGGATTCCCACTTTTTCCAAACAAAATGGCAGCTCTTTCAGCCCACATGCTATATAATCTAATGTCCTAAACACCTTCATGACTCTACAATACGTTGTATTTGCATTGTGAAAGTAGCTTATCACCATGACTTTTAAAGTGGTAAGGACATTTAAAAAATATATATTTTCAAAGCTATAACAATTACAAAATAATTAAAAATGCCTATATTCAACAATAACATATAATTAAAACAGTTATTAAATACCAAAAAAAATGCTGCTGATATCACATGCATAAAATTAATTTTTGGTGGTTATGATCTTTGTCATGAACAGGATAATTTTTAGTAGTACAGGTTGTTTTTTTTTTTTTTTTTTCAATGGAAAAAAGAATGGATCACCTGCTCACATAGCTTTCTTCCTTTCTATTAGCGAATTCTCCAAAATTTCAGTTATGAGCAACATTCAAATCACTTTTTCTACTGCTAGGAGGACAGATTCCAAAAAAATGCCTAGGCTGACTATAAATTTGAGTATGATATACTCCATCTTCATTTCGCTTGATCTGTCAAGATCTGTAGCTATGTGGTTCAGGATACTGGTGTATTCAATGTGATTGTTTCCTGCATGGATATTTTTACAAAAGGTAGGGCAGCAATATAATTTTTGTGAAAAATGTATGATGGCATTTATGATCCTAACATTGCAAATGCTGCTTCAAGTGAACGAGTCTTCCATTTTTCAAATGATGAGGCAGTGAGATTCCAAATGATGAGACAGTGTGTTAGCCTAACTCATCTTTTTTTTTTTTTTTTTTTTTTTTTTTTTTTGCATCCACCTTATTCATAGCACACACACAGATTATGTATGAAGACTGAACTTTGAGAAGATACATTATTTCTAGTTCTTTCACAAGGCATTATAATAGTTATAATAGTTCAGCACAAACTGTTGAACAGTCAGTGTAATAGAGGTAGTCTTTGTTTCGATATATCTGAAGCACTGCCTAATCAATAGGTTCTAACAGACGGTGATGAAAAATATGGAGAATATCTCCTGAGTTTTGATGGAGAATATCTCCTGAGTTTTGAAACATTATTATCATTATTGCGGACTTGAAGTGGTTTCCTGTCTGCAGCGCTTAACAAAAGCCAAGTACTAAAGTGAATACTACTTATCTGCATCCTATGTAACTTGTAATTAATTGTATCAACTGCTGGCATATAATCTAGAAAAAATGATGTGTTGAGGCACTGCAGCTTTATAGCAAGTCAGCAATTTACTGACAGTGAATAAGATTAGTAAGATTTTTTTTTTTTTTTTCCTAGGAAAACAATGCAGAAAACACTCAAAAAGATCCAGGCTAACATATACTGTGGAGTTCAAGGAAATAAAGGGAAAAAAAAAAAAAAAAAAAAAAAAAAAAGTAGGCTAGACTGCCACTTTGTTTACAATGTTGCATTACAAAAAAAGGAAAAAACGAACAAACAAATCCAAAATAAATCAAAATAAAAGAAACCAAACAACTATTTTTAATGAGTAAGTGATGCTTGATATAGATTGCACTGGCAGTACATTACAACTTGCATATTTGCTACTATGATTTTGACTAAACAAGTATTTGAACAGACCATAAAATTTTAAACAACATTGCTTTTGTTTTAAAATCCAGTTCTATTTTACCATAACTTTTAGAATCATAGAACAGCTCAGGTTGGAAAAGACCTTAAAGATCATTGAGTCCAACCACAACCTAACCATACAAACTTTAACAACCCACCACTAAATCATGTTCCTGAGTACCACATCCAACTGGATTTTAAACACATTCAGGGAGGGAGGGATTCCAGTTTTTCCTGATATTCAAACTAAACCTCCCCTGGCGCAACTTCAGGCCATTTCCCCTCATGCTGTCACCTGTCACAAGTGAGAAGAGACCAACCCCACTCTTGCTGCAATGACCTTGTAGGTATTTGAAGAAGTTCCATCCACCAACACTAAATAAAATGAGATACCTTGTCCATTCTTGTATCTGGATCTTACATAGAGGTACAAGAAAAACAAAAGAAAAATTTGATTCCTTACTAAATTACAATGTATCAGCTGCAGCATCTTAAAGAATCATAGAATCCTAAGAGTTGGAAGAGACCTCTGAAGGCCGTTGAGTCCAACCCCACTACAATGAACAAGGACACCATAGTGAAAGCAGGTTGCCCAGGGTGTGATCCAGCCTGGCCTTGAAAGTCTCCAGAGATGGGGAATCTACTACATCAGTAGGCAACCTGATCCAGTGCCTCACCACTCTCACTGTAAAAGATTTTTTCTTTATATCTAACCTAATTCTACCCTCTTTTCTGTCCAAAGCAAAGTTTGTATGAGTAGAGAAACATCTTGATCTTCTCTTTCTTAGTCATTATAAACATGATTACTTCCACCTACTCTGAATGCCTCAATTGTTTGTATCTGTATATAGGTCCCTGTTTATCCTCATTCTCACTGTTACTTGTGTCAGAGTAAGTTTGATAGTTCTATGGTCCTGTTCATAAATATAAACAGTGTTCTTAGTATAAACATGTAAGAAACACTGTAATCCATGTAAAAAAATGACTTTTAAAGTGAATTTTAAATTCCTTTTTTAAATATAATGCTTAGCTAGCTTAATGCTAAACTTCACTACTTTACAAAAAGTATCATAATATCTATCATAGTCCAAAATTGGTCTCTCCTAAGGATAACATCTGATCTCTTAAATACAAGTTTAGAAAAGGTCTACTGCTAAATTTCTGTATGTACTTTGGTGGTGTCATAAGAATTCTTTGGATGAGTTTTGATGTGTTTTATATAATACAGGCATGATTGTAGCTAGCCTTTACAAATACTTTTTGGCTTTCATATAGACTTCATTACAGCAAGAAAAGACAAAACATAATGAATAATCCCATTGAATGCAATGAAAATCTCTTCATCAAGAGAAGCTTCTTACATTCTTAATATAATTTTAGTCTGAGGAAGTAGACAATGGGAACTTTTGGAAAAGCATCACTTATTTCCAAAATATTGTCTTATTTAGGATTTCCTTCTACTTACAACAGGGTGCATGTTTAACATCAGTTTTAAAAATTATATGTTACTCTTTATCTTGACTGACTAAAGTAAAATGCTGCTTCTAGTTAAGAAATACAATAAATATAATATAGTCTGCCTGCAATTTTTTAAACTGACGGGTTACAAAAGGCACATCTTACCTGTTGTGCATCTTCCCATTTCTCTTTATTTTCTTCATCTAAGAGGTTACTAATGATTTGAAAGAAGTTCTGAAAAGTGAATTAAATACAAGACAAAGTAAAATTACTTTCAATGACATAATTGTATCCTTAAGTCAATATTGAGAAAGATTTCCTTTTTGTGTTACAGATGCATTTCTGCAATCTATTTTCTGTCACAGAAAGAGATGACATTAAAAAATATTAGACTGACAAAAATATACATATTTTACAGTTAATTATTCATTTCTGGCTGTATAATTATATTTCACACTATCACTTTATATAAAATAAGACCCATATTATGCTTGCTCAACTTCTAAATGTGATGGTGTTTCATTTTTAAATTGTTCTCCTTCCAGAAAATAGATTATTACATATTTTTCAAACAAAGTATGCCAAGAAAATAATTGGCCCAAAGTTACTGTTTTCTATTTGAAACAAGAAAATGATCTTTAATGACCACAAACTACAGGTACAATTGGATTTCATTGCCAAATGCTGCCTGAGATCAGGTGCATCTTACTTTTTGCCTCTATGCTTTGACAGAAAAAGAATAATCCTTTTCTTTGACCTTAAAGTATCACTTTCTATTTCTGATTGTCCTATTGATTTTGTTGTAATTAAGCAAAGATAAAAGCAATAAATCACAATTTAAAAAAAACATTCTCTTCCAAGTGTTTGTGCAAAACTGTTATTTCTGCTATTATTGGTTCTCTTTCCCAATTTTATTTTCATTTTGTTCATCCTTAAAAACAAATGGTTTGTGCAGACTCTGCTCTTCTAAGCTCTGTTTCATTTTTCTTGCAGACTGACAAATTTGGCTATAGCCTGTCAATTACAATTTTTCTGTTCCTTCATAAAAGATACCTGAATCTTCCACTGACCTTAGCAGAATTGTATGATTAAGATCCTTGCAGCTTCTGAAAATTTGACACACTATTTTATGTTTATTGTTAGTTACAAGAAAGTATTAAAATTACCATTAATTAATAGATGCATATAAAAAAGACACAAGTAAAACAACAGATGAGCAATAGTGAGTTTAAGATACACACTGCATTGATAATAAACCATTAATGATGTTTATGAGCCTGGTGACAAGAATGTCTTGCTTCTTAAGATTGCTTTTATCTCTGTTTAAGTTCTATATTGAACTTAGTGTTATACTTAATGTTATACTTGTAGTAGCAGTGGAGGTGGCAATGTATGAGGGTTTTTCAGTCAGCAATATCAGTGTTTTGTGAATTAAACAAATATGGGTTTTAATGGCTTTGCTGCATTAATTATGAATATGTATGAGATGCACTCCAAAAAAATGTGACAGGGGAATACAGGGTGAAAAAACTTTCACCTCCTTTGACTACTCTTTTTCATTATATTAATGTTGTAAGAAGCAACACTGCTGTTTATTAAAATGATTGACATCTTAAAGGCCAAACTGTGGAAGCATTATGGATGTGATCTGATGATATTACTGCAGTAAACACTTGATCTCCTCATAGCATCAAGATCCTTCCTGTCATAGTAGAGTTACGTATTGCTGAGCTGACCATTATAGAAAAAGCTGTGACAACACAGAGCTAGGTTTTGAAGTTCTAAGTTTTTGCCAAGGCTTATCTAAAGATGATGCCAGTTACTGTCAGGAATGGACAATAATTTTTTTCTAATTTAATTTCCTGCCTTTCAATCTTTTTCTTTTTTAATACAATGGATGCAGTTCTCTACTCCAGTCCAAATTCTTTGACTCCTTCTGCAGGCATAAAACTGTCGTGAATCCTTTTGTATGGCTTCAGAAGAATTCCTCCCCAGGAGGAATGAATGGATAGCCTTAAGTCACCTCCACTTTTGTACTTCTGCCTAGGAAGCGTGTGGGAGGTGGAAGCTGGGGGAAAAAAGCATTGGGCAATCCTGTTCACCTTTGATTGATATTATAGTCCTTGTGGTTAATACAAACAGAATTGTCACAGAATCACAGAATGGTTTGGGTTAGAAAAGAACTAAAAATTTTACTCTTTATCTAGTGAAGAAAGTAGAATGGAATTAAAACACCATATGCAGTTTCCTCAGTTTTGAGCAAGATCATTTATTTTTCCCACTTTTGTCATATACTTTGATGGTAGGCTAAAAAGTATGAAAAAACATAAGAATAAAAGTGAAAATTAAAACAAAATATAATTTTCAGAGCATGGTAATGTATGGCATAGATACCCTACATGTGGACATATGAGACTGATGTTATTCAATCAGGATTTCATTTTATATTGTCAGAAATAAGCATCTTCATATATTTCTTGTACAAAAAGCATGCTTCATTCTGTTTGTTTTTTTTTTTTTGAACATTTTACACTGGTTTTCAGAATTTCTCCTAAGTTTACATTTTATTCAACTTTTCATTTTTTTCTCTTTGAAATTCTGTGCCTTTTTTTTTTTTCACCTCCAGATGGGATTTAACAATTCTGATATTCAGGCAGTTATTTCTTTAGTTTGAGAAAATATTCCTTATTTCCTTTATAATATCCCTTACCAGCTTTTGCCTTTTCGTATAATTAAAAATTACTAAAACAGTACAAGTAGTTTTCCTCAGTTAGTTTTGACAGAATATGTTTAAGAATATTGGCAAAAGTTCTACACAGCTAAACTGAACAGAACTTTTGGCATTTTCATTAGCAAGAAAAGGGAATAAAACTCTAATATATGTAAATTCCAAATGGCCTGATCTGCTAAACCCATGAACAAAACTGTTCAAATCAAGCAGATTCTTAATGCTGTTTCCACCTAAGATTTCTATGGTGCCCGCAAACCATGACAAAATCATATTGGACTGTGAGATTGTTCAATGCAGTAATTAAAATAACATTTTATAGTTAAATTTCGCTGAAGGTAGAAAAAGATATTGAACTTTATTAAATTAAAAATAAAAATCCTAACAAGAGAACCGCATGAGAAAATGAACAGTTAAAATGTAGGTTGCTCTGAAAGTAATGTCTCCAATTTATATCCATGAAATCTACAACACATGCAGAGAGAACAATAACAGTATTTGATATAACAAATAACCCTATTTTTCAACAGTCACCACCATTACCCAATTCACATGGATGATGGTAGACATGCTCTTCATTTCCTAGTGTGACAGCTGTGCATGGCTATTCAGAACATGGCTTTTCTCTCACACCACTGTTGCCAATGCAGAAACAGACCACCTACCACCTAATTGTGCTCACATCTACTTTTTGGTCTCCACAAATGTTCAAAAGTGCCAATGCATGCCAGTGGGTGCAATTTTTTTTCCACATGGAGGATTCAATGACACATCTTTGTTTCATATACACTTTCAGTCAGACACCATTTTGTCAGACTGCCCCTCTGCTGCCATCTATAAAAATGGCAATAAGACATAATGGAATATTGCTAGAAGGTACACCCTCAACTACCATATCACCAAAATTTGCCTCTGACACAGTGGGCCAACATAATGAAATAGGAGGTATTACTTTCAAAGCATTTCTTTGGGAAACACAGATCAAAATACATAACTTTCAGCTAGCTTCAAGATAATGCAATAGACCTTAGTTTCATATGGAAGTTCTTTTTTCTATGTGGAAAATTATGTAAGAAAACTGAAAATGTAATAGCAAGCTCTTGAAAACTTAACTCCGGAAAAAATGGCTTTTCAAAGATACACACATATATTTGCACACATAGATTCCAAGGTGTAGTTATGATCTGAGTTACTTTTACATAAGAAAAAACTTAAACACAAGTTGCATTAAAACTTAATAATTAATTTATGAAATATCTTTTTTCCGTAAATATTATATACATTCACTTCAGTATACTTATGGTCTTTGAAAAATTTCTAAAATTCCCAAATATGGATGCAACCAATATCCTAATCCATATTTCCTGTAAAATATTTATTTTATAAGCACTGCACAATAATTCATCCAGTCCATTATGTAGAAATATTCTATTGTTATTTCTCATATAATGTTCATTTGTTTTTTTCATTAAATACAGCTGAATCGTTTTCTATTTTAGGTGTGTATCTTAGTTTCATAGTAAACAATGTTTAGATCTATCTTTCAGAAATAATTTCCACATTGCTGCAAATACGTGACATTCAATGTATTGACATAAACTGCACCAGTTGAATCACTCTCTTCCAGTGCGTCTCTTACCTGTACTCCATCTGATGCTGGGATGTAACTTGCTCTTTTAAATGTGTCTGTAACATTTCTGAGAATTTCCACAGAAATCAGAAGGTCTCCTGCATAAAAGTTTTTCCTCTGTGTTAAATCCAATAGTGTCTTTGTTACCTGGGACATGCCATCACCAGCCAACATTCTCTGTCCCTTTGCAAGGTGCTCTTTAATCTGTACCAGAAGAACAAAACGAATATCAGAACCTACTTTACTGAGAAAAAAAAAGGTATAATAAATTCAAAATACAACATAATATTAACTAATAAATCTATTATAACAAAGTTCATCCTGTTAAAGTGAAGACAAACTAGCAGTAGAGTACGATGACCACATTTTCCTTTACCAGAGAATCACAAATTTTATACTGACAGATTTGTAGGTGTTCTATTTCACCTGTTTGCTTCTCCTGGGACACCAGCAACATCTCAAAATCCACATTCTTAAAGGAACCCAAAGGACTGGACTGTGACTTTAACCTACTGCTGTGCTGATGCAAGGAACTTCTCCAAAAGAACAGATCCAATACTGACACTCAATAAACAACTAAGAGCTCTGAAAGGAGTAAATAGTAAATATTTTGTATAGTTCAATCCATGGAAGTATACCCTTCACTTCTGACGGCTCAATTTACACAGTCAATACAAAATTGAGATTTGGATGGTGCTCCCTTTTCTAATACTAGCAGCACAACTTGGAACAATCGTGTTAGTTTTTCAGGACATGCAAAGCTTAGAATTAGGATTTGCTCCAGTATAGCAACCAATAGAGCCTATATTAGCTATAGCCCTCCTAGCAGACCAGTACAGCACAAGTGTTAAGGGTAATCAAAAATGCATATGCTGGTAATAATTGCCCTGATAAGAAACTGAACTTGTGGATCCGATCACCTCTTAAAACTTAGTTCAGCTTTAGAAAAGATGCATAGCATATCACAAAGATGTCACAAGATGCGCAAAGGCTGAAAAAGTGAGCATATTTTAAATATCTTTCTTTTAAATATACATAGCATTTTATACAAGTTCTTCCAAATTGAAACTACATTAAATAAAAGTTAAATGATCTGAGATAGACAACAGCATAAGCAGGAGGGTTAAAGAAAAAGTTCTATTCAGGTGGCTACTAAAAAGCCAATACCATCTCCTAAAATGCATCTTCAATTGATTTTAAGCCTGTCCCTGTTACTGACATCTGCAGGGGATCATAACTAAATTAATGTAGTGTAGTGGTGAAGCGCAAGGAAAAAGTTAAAGATCTTTGTCACTTATAGAATTCCCCAGCCATTTTGTGTGGGTATGTGTGGCTTCACTTACAAAAAAACCCACAACAAAACAATACAGAGAATGTAGTAAAAATAGTTCACCGCTTAAAGGGTTCAAAATAATTTTCATGAAAATTTCCAATTAAAAATGTAATAATTTTCTGACGTGTATGATCTTAATAGCTTTTTTATTCATCATGTAGCATTGTACTTCAGTTACACACTCAACTGGTCTTGATATGAATCATATACAAGTAACACAGCTGGAGTAGGACTAAGTGGCTAGGTTAAGTTATGTCTACACTTTTAAGTCATCTTTACAGCAGGTAGGGATTGTTATGAACCACAAGAGTCAAGTCCACACCCTAAGAATACTTAAGACTTTGAACAACTATGAAGCACTGGGTTTGCCTGGGATATACACATGCCTGTTGCAGGATGGACAAGCAATGGACACACTTTGAGCCATGAGTACAAAGGTACAAGCATCAATGTGCAATCAAATATTTTCAAAAAAATCAGTGAGGAGAAATAAGCCTGTCACTTTCTTTTTTCTTTTTTCTTTTTTCTGTTTCTTTGACAAATTTTTCAGCAGAAATACCTCCCTCAGTCTTAAACCAACCATCTGAGCAAAAAACAATCAGAAAAAAAGTAATTATATAGGAAACTTGCTTTCAGCAATTTTATTGTGTTGTTTTCATTCATTTTATGAGGCCTTCAAAGTAATGTTGAAGGAAAATTACAGTAAAGAAAAAGGTATGACAATAGAAGAACATTGAGTTAACTTTGTGGATAAATAGCATTATGAACTATTAATTTCTTGAGAATGAATGAAAGCAACAAAGAACTTTATTTGTGATTTATTTTCCCTTTGAAATCCTGCCATTTACCTTATCTTATCATGCATTGGGTCTGACTGGCAAACAAAAAGGTCAGTAACACCACAGTAGAATAGTGGAAGTTTTGCTGTAACTGTCTAGATGTTCACTAACCCCAGTGAAATTTCCAGCTTTTAATGTCTGTATCTTTGGTCAAGCACAAAGGACATACAATATGAAAGACAGTCCATAAGGCAGAACCCCCAAATCTGACACATGCCTCAGGACATAACGTGAGAAGGACTTAAGTGCAGAGAGAACAAAGAGGTTCTTTTAATTTCAGTAACAGCAGTAGTGATCAGTCCTCATTAAAAACCCTGTTACACTTTTATGCCTATATTAAAAAAAAAAAAAAGATAGGAAAGATGTAGGAGTATTTAGCAGGCTGTTCCATACTGCATTATTTTGCTTCCTTTTCCTCCATCTGTATGAACACCATCCTCCAATTTGTTTTTCCACACTCCTGCTAGACTTTAAACTCATATTTTAATGATGGTAAGAGACAATTTATTGTTGGTTTTGGATTATGGAATGCACACAGAAATCTTGGTGGTTTCAGCTGCATTTTGGATGCAAATAATAAATTAAATATTCCTGTGTTTGACTGTTCTCTAAGCGTTTGAGCAAGCAAAACTGTGTAAAGATCTGTTTTCAGTGAAGAATTTTACAGATCTCCAGCAGTAGAAATGGGAGTTATAACTACACTCTTCAGTTCTTTCAGCATGACATTTTGATTGTTTTTGGACATGGTGGTAAATGTGGTCTAGCAAGTCACCACAGTACCACAAAAGTAAATTATTACATCTACTTCAAAAGTAGCAATGGTTGTGCTGCAGGTGATTCAAACTACCTAAGACTAATGGACTCTTAAAATTACAGCTCAATCTGGGAATGTTTTAAGTTTTACCCAGAAAGCTCAGCTTCCAGTGAAAGTATGACAACTTTTCCTTGGGTCACACCACTTGTACACATTGCACATCTTTTAACTACTCAGGCTCCAATCTTGAAGTTTCCTCTTCTGATCCTTAACTACCGCTTCTGAACCTTCTGTCCCAGCAGCATATCGTTACAAGTAGGACAAAGTAGTTTGAAAAACAAAGAACAAAAAATGGTACATTGTGTTTAGATAGGGAAAAAGACTGAAAATTAGAGTCAATTAGTGGAAAGATTGTTTATAGCCTGGAAAAAAAACAGAATAGACAGGTAAACACCCTCTGTAGTATGAGCTCATGCACACAAGTTTAAAATCACAGGCCATACGCTCAGTTGATGTAAACTGGTGTAGCACTATTAAAGCAAATGTCCAAAATAATAAGAGTTGAAAGTGTTGTCTCTTGGATTACTTGCAGATCTACAAGTGTATTTCAGTGTGAAAATACAGTATTTCCTAATCAGCGGTTGTCATAATGACTTTGTCACTGTATTTCTTATTTTTTATGCTATGGTCATTGTGATATTATGCATTCTCAAAGGAAGATAATTTTGGTCACCACTGTAGGACCTTGTAGCTGTCTGTGAAGGTCATTTTTTAGTGGTCTTACAGGCAGGATCATTAAAAATAAAGTTTATGAGCCGAGAGATAGTGAAATGAAGCAGCTGTTAAAGTGATACTTCAATTGTCAGTCCAACCTCTAGCTGCCTGCAGTATATGCTATCTATTTGAAAAATTACTGAAATGTTTAACTGGACTTTGACTCAGGGTCCAGCTGTCTTTATCCCCTGATTTATTAGAAAGTATGTCCCAATAAAAATGTCTTTTCACAATGTCAGAGCTACTACGCCCCAGGCTTCAGATAATAAATTTATTACTGCATCACAACTATTGCAAACAAATAGCTTGATGGAGTCTGAAAGGATAGAAAACAGTGTACCTTCAAGAAACCCATAAAAGATTCAAAAGAATGATTAAGCTGAATAGTAATTACGTCATCTTGTTTTAAAGTTATTTTTAATGTGATGTTGTAATCATGGATTGGAATTACTAAAAAGTCATTATAGTTTTATGATAGAAAGAACATAAGAACTCAGGTTAGGAAGCCTTAGACAGAAGTGAGGAAAAATATTGTGAAATAAAAATACGACTTGAAATTGCTCATAATCTGCAAATCACTTTACTTTGTGCCTCCACAATCCAACACTAATATTTTATAAAACATTTTTCATGAAGAACTTAACACATGGAAAATACAAGAATTTTTGGATCACCTGCAAAAGTCACCTGAATTACTAAAAAAAAAAAAAAAAAAATTATTGAGAATGTAAGTTCCTCTAGGAAACAGCTCACAGTTCCTGAAATCTTATCTTAAACACTCAGAATCATGTTACCTAGCCTCTATGGCCACTAATCTTCGGGCTTGAATTCTGCACTGAATATTAAGTAATGATTTTACATTGAAGTTATATTAACAACATTGAGACCTGTGTGTTCAAAGAGAGGCACATAAATAAAAAAAGGCAGAAGATATATTTTTGGCAGCTAAAATATTCCCACAGGCACAATCCTGAACTGAACTCATGCAGCATGCTGATGTGTAAACTATAACATGAAGTCACTGTGAGAAAGCTCCCCCTTCTGTATTTGAGGAATATATAGTTATAGGGTATGCAGACAGTCCCTTAACTATTTCAGAACACAAAAGTTTCTAGAAGTTTCATTTACTTTTCCTTAACATATATACATATAATTTTAAGGCTGTTTCAGTGTACAAGAATTCCACTTCACACAAGTTTTAAAAGAAATAGTGTGTGGTATAATCATAAAGGTATGCATCTTCAAATATGCATCTAAACACTTATAACCTGATTTTATACAAATCTTTTCCACCTCTATCCATACATTCAGCATTTTATGATGGAATTTTCTAAAGCATTAAAAAGTAATTTCCTACTTTGGCATTAGTGAAATTAGTTGGTAGTCTCAATCTAACAGATAAATAAATAAACAGTTTCTGAAGAGAGGAAGTAACATATTTCCTTTATTTATAATGGAAGAGGAAAAAATAATTGGTATGCGCTGTGTCAATTAAGATTAAAGATATATATTACGGAGAACTTCTCAACAGAAAAGGAAATGATGCATCATATTTCACCTGAAGATACTGTGCATACTTAGGGCCTTAATAACGATCAAGAATAACAAAAAGCTGAAATAAAGTAAGTATAATTGATTCTGAGAGGAAAGACTTCGGTCTGGAAGACCTCATGAATTGCTTTTCTTTCCTATAATTCTGTAAGATGTCCCTGCAAATAATTTGAATGGCAACCTATCAAAAGTAGAACCCTGTGATTTAAGGAACTTACTCCTAATTTACATTAAGGAAATTAAGAATTGTTTTATTGTATAGAAACAATTGTCCACTCACATAGACTTCCAGTATTTTTAGGCAAAATATTCATCAAAGCAGTAATTTATCTATTCATTTATTTACTCTTTTTAGAGAGAAAAAGAACAACCTTAACAGCAGAGAACCTGTGCTCTTCTAGACCCTGACCTTATGCATCTCTGCACAAATGTCAGAGAACTGTATGTATTCCCCTGTATATGGTGAGGCATATTGACAAATTCATGAAAAAAATAATCTATCATATATGGCAATCTAATGCATTATAAGATCAAGAATGTGAATAGTTTAGAGGTGCTTGGCTCTGTCTGTGCTTTCTTTTTTTATCACTTACTCTTGCAAGAATTTCCATTATATTGAGATCTTTTTCCACTTTAACTGATTCTATAATTTTTTTTTATTGTCAATGTCAATACTGTCAATTATTCTAATCCTTTAGTTACTAAACAGGTATCAGAGAAAGCCATTATAAAATTTCAGTATTTTAATTTTTTCATGGATTCAACATATCTAAATAGGAAGGGTATAAAATTGCTCTTTACTAGAGTGACAAATGGATTTAGAGATGAGGAATGAATAATCATTAAACAGATGACTTCTTTAGGTTGTACATTTTGCTTATATTGATTACTGTGTTTGTTGACCAGGATTTGCATTATTATTTTATGAAGTACTGTTATTAAATGCTCCAATTATCTTTGATTAAATCCCGCTCACGTTGACATGCTGTGTGAAAAAGCTTGTTCTTATTATTGTTGTTTCCTTTTTTAACCAGAGGGCATGTCTTCAAGAATTGTGTTATCTATGTGTAATGCAATATGACAAGAGCAAGAGTTTAGAGGGAAAAAAAACGACGAGTCTGAGAGGCTTGTTTTCATTTTATGACAGACATAACATTGCTTGAGGAAAAGTTTCCTGGCTCCCCATATTGACTGAATGGGAGGTCACAAAGGTACATGCTACAGATGACATCTCCCTCTTTTTTTGTAGTATGTGGCCATTCTGTTTAATTCTGTTGTAACATAAAGCTCTGCTTAATTGATGCACTTTATATATTTATTTGAATTTGTATTTCTGCAGAGTTATTTGAATCATGCTCACTTCTGTTTGAAGGACAAATCAGAATTGTTCTTTCAAGCAGAATAGCACTAGAAGAGAGCCCTAAACTCTACATGGGAGCCCTGCATTAAGTAATGGGCCATAAAATTTTCTGTTGTGTCTCACAAGCTTAACAAATCTGTGTTTAAATATAGTGGGGAATGCAACAAATGAAGTAATGGAGCAAATAAGGCAGAGGGATGACTGTAGAAGTGTGAGAATGGTGTTTTACAGCTATTCATCTACACAGAATCCTGCAGTCACTCTGAGAGCTGAGTTGGAATGAGGGTTCCTGCAGTTCTGTAGATTTAAAGGAAAAATTAGATTAATTCTTTCTTGAGTCCCTACAGGGCCTTCATCCCTTGTTTTCTTTCTGCCCATACCCTAGTGGAATTCACCTGTTGGCTGCAACGTTGGCTGGTGAGGAATATCAATGTGATTGGGGAGAACTCAGCTGCTCACTGCTGCAGCAGACCTCTCCATAAAACAGCAGCAGCAGCAGCAGCAGCAGCAGCATTCGTGAGAGCACGTATAATTTAACACAGATTATTCGTTCATAAACCAGATGCTGAAAGATGATTGAGGATGCTGAGATGACAGTGGGCACTTTTATTTGAATTTAACAACTGGGATTGTTTTTATATGGGAAAGCAGATAGTCAAAAGCAGAAAGGAAGATAAACAACATATTCAAATTGAATTAAAATGTGATATGCTTATGCAGAACAGAAGGAAAATATTTTCTCCCACTGTATAGCATATCTTGGCTTCGGATATATGTGTCTGTTGAGTTCAAGCAGTAAATTTCATGTACAGAGAATGCACTGTGATAGCTTTAAAGATATTTTCTTCTCATCCTAACTGCTGATTTCTGGTACCTATTTTGATACAGTCAGTTATGAAAAGAGTAACCATTCACTTGGGATGGAGTGGATTTGGCAAAATGTGCATTTATTTACAAAAAGTGAAACAGATCTGTTAAGAGACTGAGAAAGGCATATTAACTTTAAAGAATGGTGTTGAAACACACAAAAATCAACACTTCTGTCTGTGCAATAAGTTTGGTTGAGCAGGCAGAGATTTCCCACAATCAAATGAGTGATTTTACCATCAAGCAATCAACCAACTGAATTGTTATTAACTTTTTTAGAAGTTTTTCTTCTTCTTCTTCTAATGCAGAATTGGAAAATGTGAGTAAGGCAGGGGAAGAGTGCTGCCTGCCACAATCACTCAATCAGTTGTTTTGTGATGAGAGAAAATAGAAAAATAGTTTGTCATTTTCGCGTAAAGTTATGAAGGTGACAAGACAGAGCTGACTCTAGCAGATTCTGGGCTTACAAGGGAGACAAGGCAAGGAAAGCAAACAATTAACTCCCCTTCTCAAATGCTTTGAAGTAGAGAAGATGAAGAGAGCTGGCATGCAGCAATAGGGTAGACTGAGGTAAATGGATAACATTGTTACTTTTGTCTATGTATTCAAATCTACAAAACTAATCCTGCCTGCTTTGGTCTGCAGCTATATAAAAAGAAATGAAGCACTAATCCAGCAAAAAGAATTAGTACATTTTTAGTAGTAAACCTTTGATTTCCAAGTCATTTCACTGAGGAGGACAGACTGAAATACTGTCTTTGTAGTATAATTTGGAAAAACAACATCGTGTCTAATGAATTGCAGCTGAGATAATCACTATTCACCTCAGAGTTCTTTTTATCAAATCATATTTTAGTTAAGATCCCAGAAAATTGTGAATAACTCTGTTGTTGAAAGAGAGGAAACAATTACATTATGAACTAGAAGTAACATTTTTACAGCAATAGTGTCATTTTGGTATGCAAAAGTTCACCTGCAAAAGTTCCCATACTTCATAAGTGTTAATGTCTTAATGCTAGTGTGATATTTCATATGGAGATTTCTTCTTCCTAAATCTTTACAATTAAGAGTGGTTTTTTTTTGTTGTTTTTTTTTGGTTGGTTTTTTTTTTTTTTTTTTTTCTGATAGAAAAGAAGCCAGTTTGGCATGAATGCATGTCTGATTTAGGGGTTATGTTGCTCAAATTGGCAGAAATTAGTACCTTATTTTCATCTAAGCAACTGAACATAGGTTTTCTAATAATATTAAAGATGATTTTATTTATGAGTATACTACAAATCTCTTATGAACTGGAGTGTCCAAAAGCCATCATAGGAAGTCTCACTCTAGGTACAAGTGTGTGGCAAGGCAGTGATGCATTAATATCATTTAAGCAGATCCCTCAAAAATTTAGTGAAAATAAGTAAGTCTTACTTGAGGCATTTCAACCACTCTTTTATCTCAACTATCTTTTTTTTTTTTTTTTTTTCTACTATCCTAGTAGGCTTTTGAACTCTTAACCACTGATTTTATTTTTGGTCTTGCGTGCACTCACATCCAGTTGTGGATTCAACAATAGCTGAATTTCTTGTTGTCAGCAAAGGTTTTACACTGTTTGTATAAAGGAAGTTAAGAAAGAAAAAGAATAACATCAGCACAGAGCATGAAACTTCTCAGCAGATTCAATCCACTTGAAATGTACTGGTTTAATTCCACTGATTCAAAACACCCAGAACTCACTATTAGATTATTTCATTGACTAGTACAGTGAAAAAAAGAGAAAAAAAGAAAGGACTGAAACTTGAAAGAAGATGGGAATTGAGAACTGCAAAAACCCCACCACCACTACCACCAATAACAAAGCACGTGAAGAATGCATTCTCAATTGAATTACTTTCTATACTGAAGACTAGATGTCTTTCTATGAAAAATGCTTTGATTCAAAAAAAGGTTGCACGGGAAGTCAAGTATTCACAATGCTCATTTTCTAGAACTAAGTTCTATAAAACAGATCAAAACAGAAATTGTTGAAACAAGAAAAATGAGTAGCTTACTGAAGTACACAGGAAGTTCTAGAAAGGAAGTAAATGCAAAAAAAAATTTACTTGGAATTTGGTCTGTCACTAATTATCAATTACACAGCTCAAGTGGCTAGATTCTGACAGCCTAAATACACCTACGTAGCATGGCTTTTGCTTTAACTTTGTGCTACAAGGAGACACAATGCCTTCTGATTCAGTTTATATTTTCTCACGGTGTTTTTAAATCTGACTTGACAATGTATTCAGTCAGTGGAGTTATATAAAGTTTGATCTACTTATAAAATTTCAGGGATTCAGAATATCACTGTAGAACATTTTGGAGACATCTTTCTTTTATGAAAACATATAAAATAAAATATTAGCTCCAATTAACAAAGTAGTATTTCAACTAAACAATATTAATTAAAATAATTATCCCAGATCAAAGAAAGATAATAAGCAATGAGGAGAATACTTACTAGTCCGATACAGTCTAAGATTGAGTCTTTAGATCATCATCTAATTTGCTTTCTACATATAAAATATATTCCTTAAGACGACTAAAATATGTTAGTTGACCAAAGGATTTCAATCTAACCTTTGTAAAGGTAGAAACAGAATAGCATTTAACAAGGTCCTTAACTTCTTCTATGGAAAAATTCATTTGGTAAAATGCACAAATAGTCTCTTGAAACAAGCAAAACAAAAAGCAAACAAAAATGTTTATCTCACAGAAAGAACAAAACTTCTGAACTCTAAAAAAAATCGTGGACAGAGAAATCAGAGGAATTCTTTCCTGTCAGATAAAGTCTAGTGTGACCATATATGTGACTATGAACAACACAGAAGGAACTTAAGAAAGGATATCCTCTGCCACTAGATCTTAGCCATCTAACTTCACATTCATTCATAATAAAACAGATATTTTTAATTCTTTCTTTGTTTTAACCAGCACTTTCTCAAGAACACATTTAAAAAACTGTGCATCAATGGGCAAAATACTCCTTAGCTGCACAAAACATTGGTAAGAGTCTTGAAACTTGATTATGAAAACACTTGATTAGGAGCGTTTTCATATTGCAAAGCAGCACTTACTGCAAACACACTAGAAGTACACAAGAAATTCAGAAGAAAAAAAAAGTCTGATATATAATCTGTGATGCTTACTTTTCTGTTCATTAAGCTATTGCTTGATCCCCTAGGCCACATGATTAAGATAGGCAATTCATACCTATTTATCATTTTGCATTTTCCACTTATAGTGTCTTAGTAAGAATAATCCTAATTGGGTTATTTAAATGTTATTATTAGAGCTAACCAAATAATTTACAAAGGGTTTATTTCATGGATTTGGGCATTTTTGTCCCTTAATTTGCTCAGTGAATAATTTTTTCATATTAGTCAACCAGCTGTATAAGCTAGTCAAACAGCATTTGTTAAATTCATGTGATGACTGATTTCTACCAACTGTTGGATAAATTATTCATGACTAATTGATTCTCTTATTCAAAGAGATCTAATTATTATTTCCAGTTTTAAAAGAGACCTGTGTTTCATAGCACACAAGATAAAATAAAGTAACAAAAATATAGGGAGTATATTTTTGTTATAACTGAGCTACTTTAACCACTTGACTGCCTTTACTCAAGCTCCTACATCTCGATGGTGGACAGCATGCCCTCCTGTGCTTCAAGCTGACTGCCAGTCTTCACACCATGAGTGAAACCATTCCCCTTCCCAGTTCTGTCAGGTTCCACTGTAAATTCTTCTCTTCACAGATCCTGCTGTCATATTCTTACCATACCAGAGGTATTCTGTGCTGTGCTATGAAGAGACATCAACATTAAGAAGAAAATTGTGTAGGCACAAGTTCAGAAGACAAGAAAACGTTTCTTCTGTTTAATCTGTCTGCTTAAATTTTTCATTCACACAAAACAGAGATGTAGTTGAGGCTGATCTCAAGAATATGTTGAGGATATATATTAGTTAAAGACTTCGAATTTCTCTGAAACTGCTATAATAGAAAATTAAATGCACTATTGTTGTGATTTAACCCCAGTTGACAGCTAAGCACCACATAGATGTACACACACTTCCCAATAGAGAAAGAAAATCATGAAAAACAAGTGATGCAAAATGCAAATGCTCACCATCAGCTGACCAATGTTCAAACTGTCCCCCACTAGCAGAAGCCCTGGCAAGCTTTTCCCCCAGTTTTTATTGCAGAGCACAACGTCACATGGTATGAAGAAAACCCTTTGGTCAGTTTGGGCCAGTTGTGCATATCCAGCCCCACCTTTCCAAGAAACAAAAAGACCTTGACACTGTGTAAGCACTGCTCAGAAACAACTAAAACATTATAGTGTAACCAATACTGTTTTCATTAAAAATCCCAAAATAGCATAGTACTACTATGAAGAAAAGTATCTCAGCCGAACTCTGCACAAATAACCATATATTTATCAAAGAAATACTCATAGAAGTAGACAGTTCCATTTAAACAGTGGAAATCCCTGTCTTCTTCTCATATATTCAAAATGCCAGAATGTGCCTGTTCTGAGTAGAGCAGTAATTCTGCCTGACATATTCTACAAGTGGTTGGAAAAGGAGCCAAATTATTTATGGAGCTGATTCTTATGAACAAAATATATTATCTTTAGCATTATGAGTACATTTTTAACTTTATTGACAGTTCATGAAAATATAGTGCCATTTTTCTTTGATTTATATAGCTACCATATTACTCTCCATACAAGTCTCAGGTCAAGATGAAGTACCTGCAGTGTAGTTGAGTTTTTCCTAGTTAAATGGTGCTTATTATGGATTGAAATCTGTCCTATATCACTTTTAGGAGACTAAAGGAGAAAATAAAGTAAAAATAGGTAACTCTCTGCATGAGAAAGTGCACCTATATTGTAGCTATATACAGTATATATATCTGTTCTTATATTAAGGAAACAAAACTACAGTGTCAATCAGATGTGGTGATGAAAAATTTTACACAATAGCAAAAAATATTGTTTACTGTGGACATCTGTTCTAAAATTGTTGTTTGTAGGAAAATGTTTTCTTTAGGAAGAAAGTAAAAAAAAACTTATTGATGTTAGAGGGACAGTCTATGAAATTACACTGCACTGTTTTTGCCTTGTGTGAATTCCCAATTCAATTGGAGTAACAGGAGCCACTGGAGTCACAATTTCATAGAAACATAGAATGGCTTGGGTTGGAAGGGACCTTAAAAATCACCCTAGTTCTAACTCCCTGCCGTGGGCAGAGTTGACAGTGGCTAAATCAGGCTGCCCAGGGCCCCATCCAACCTGGACTTGAATGCCTCCAGGGATGGGACATCCACAGCTTCTCTGGGCAACGTGTTCCTATGTTGCATCACATTCTGAGTAAAAATTTTTCTCCTAATACCTAATCTAAATCTCTCCTCCTTTAATTTAAAGCTATTTCCTCTTCCTATTGCTATAATACTCAATAAAAAAATTGGTCTCCTTCCTGTTTATAAACTCCCATCAAGTATTAGAAGGCTGCAATGAGGTCTCCCTGGAGCTTCTCCAAGCTAAACAAGCCCAGTTTCTTTGTTACTGTTCTTTTGTCTCTTTGTTAGTGGGGAGCTTTGAAATAAACACAGATGTGGCCTGATAGACACACAAAGTTCTGAAATTCTCTACCCACAGCCCAAACTGGTAAGTATGAAGTGTTTTTACTATAAATATCAAATAAATGTAGATAATAAGAACCTCAAGAATATTGTCTACACTTGAGGCCAACAAAAGCAGCCAGCTTGTATCCCCCAAGCTAAACTCTCCTTTAATTCACTGAGACAAAGATGATTTTACTGCCTGCTGGGAATGGTTGCTCTGCTACGTTGCCTTCTAAGTGCTGCTGGTGTGGTCTTAAATTATGTCAAGGGGTGTCCTAACAGACACAATATTATACAGCGTAGATGGATGGCACTGAAGCTTGGATGCTCATCATATTTACTTATTTACTACAATAATTTTAAGTGTCGAGTTCACAATCTGTGCAGACAAGTCAGCAAGTGCTGTAATCAAAGCAGTATTATTTAGCTCCCATCATATGCTATGTTCTTCCTCATGGAGCATTTGCTTGGACATAGGAGTGTGAATTCAGGTCTATAATTTTTGTTTGGAGGGAAAAGAGACAATGAACTGTTTACATTCTTTCAGGCAGGTATGCCATTAGCATACAATATATTGTCTGTATGTTATATATATATCAAGTGCTTCAAATGAACTTCAGAAATATCATATTTGAAGACTATACACCTATTTTTTACTTTTTGTGTTTCACATAAGAAATCCAAGCATTTTAGGTCAGACTCACATTTTATGGGAACCTTCAGAAAACTGAGTGCCAATCCCACTATTCTTAGTCTGACTTAGCAAAATAACAATATTTGTGAGCACACTGAGGCATCTCATAAATTCTTTCACAAGCACATATACTTACTATTAAAATACCGTCTGTCAGCAGCTTCCTTATAAAGCCCTATTTTCAGGGATTTATAGGGTTGACAAATGTATCTTATGAGGAAAAGCCTACATTTGCAGACCGATGATCTTAGAGGTCCTCGAATTTCTATGATCTTTTAAATATGTTGTGCTGTTCACTGTTCACTTTGAGAAGCAGCAAGGTGTATGACAAGCAGATTTGCTTTTGAGCAGCTTCCAAATGCAAAAGTCTTTTTTTTTTTTTTTTTTTTTTGCCTTTAAATTGTATGTATATAAACTGAAAATAAGTCTGCAATGTTGTGTAGTAATAAGATGGTGTTTGGATGCTTGCGTAATTTTAAAGAAGCTTTAGCTATTTTTGAATGCTCTTTTCAAAAGATTATTTCACAGTATAGTATAATCATATTTAACATTATAAAAAAGGAAATACAGAAGAATACATATAATTGATCTAGGATATAAATGTGGATTTTTTTTTTGTTGTTCAGTGATTATCCCTTTCTGCCAGGCAAACCTGCAGCTCTTCAAAAAATACCAGTGTCTCACTAAAAGCAAGCCAGGTAAGTCATACCAATAAATAACATGAAAAAGTATTTCCCATTGTTTGAGAATTTCCCATCACCTGAGAATTATTTCCAGAAATATTATCTAAAGTCTGAAAATCAATACAGAAACAGTAGAAATAGGATCAACACTATGAAACTTAAATTTGGGGAACTACCACTGGCTTACTACTTTTCAATCTACTGAGGATTTTTAAAAATACCGCCTAAGTATTGCACTTGGCTCAGAGACTGGGAAATTCTGAAGCACAGAGCTATGTTGGTGCCCCCGTACTGAATGATTAACGGCAGATTAATAAGAAAGTCAGACAAACTATATTGCACAAGCAAAGACCACTGTTTGTGAGAACTTCAAATGAACTCTTTCCTCAGAAATCAAGTACAGCATGCCTGACTATGGAAATAACCACTGTAACTAGCACATACCAGAGTGGTACATTTATAACATAACATATTGCATATAAGCATGTGCTTATTGCATATACTTGGATATAAGCATATATCAGCAGTATATAGAACAGTTCCGTTGGAAGAGACATTAAAAGATACAAAACTGTGTATAGTATGTAGCATATAGCTTAACAAAGAAATTTTTTGTTAATCATTCTAAAAAAAAATATTTCTTCATCTAGGTTAACTTCATTTTTTCTAAGACATTACAACTTCAACCTATAATCATTTTTGTTTGTTACATTTGAAGGTGAAGTTCTATATTTGATATCAGGAAGAAATATCATTTCTGACTTCCTAGTGTGCAATTAAAGATTCAAGGCACTATAAAATTACTCAGCAGGCCTCTCTTCCAGTAAATCTCATTTATTCACATCTCATTTTCTAATAAACCAAAATATGTGTTTTCCTTTCTGACCCCTGTAAAAGTTTTGCATAGTGGGCACAGAAGAAGGGAATCTAAATCATTTTTCCATTACTACAGTAAGATAAAACATGTTTCACTCAAGCACCAGTAATACATCAGATCTAAATATATGAATAGAAATGTTTCTTTCTCAGGTCTCTTTTCCTTCTGATGTTTCTCATCAGAAATCTTACTTGAGAGTAAACAGGTTTCTTTTCACATAAGTGATTAGAAATGAATAAACAGAGCAAGTACTAAAGCTGGCTTTGCACCTACTGAATGCTGCAAGTGTCTGTACTCATTTGATATGCATCTAGCAAAACTCGGATGTTCCCAGAAGGCCACTCCATGAACACTGAGAGAGCAGCGTCTGCTAGTGGTGCCTGTAAGTCAGAAAGAGAGAAAATATTTATACATGTGAGAGCAATTGGAAAGAATGAAGTATATTTAAATTACATTCCCTGTTATTTTAAAAGTACACACATAGACACAATTTCATACAATAATCATCAGCATATATAGAGAGTACTACAAGATTCTGAAACATATTTCAGTTCACTTTGTGGGTATTTAGCACTGTTTTGGTAATTAAAATATGTTTATGTTTTGCTTCATTTTCACAAATTTGCCTGATAGGTTTTATCAGATTGATCTGTCACCTTTCTGTCTCTGTCATATACACATCACAGTCCCATAAATGTACACTATGAGACATGTTATCTTTTATGTACATTATATATGCAAATATATGCATATGTAAATATGTGAGATATATATATTCACAGATATAGACATACACATATGTGTATGTCTAGTGACTATTTCTAAAACATAAAAAAATGATTTTTCCCTTTTTCTTATTATGTAATTTCAAAGTAATACCATACCTGTGGCATTGAGAGGACATCGATTGAATGCCATGTCCCCAGCTGGGGTCCTTTTCCACACCATTGACATCAAATAGTCTTCAGGACATATTTCATAAGGTGCTGTCATTTAGAAATGAGAATTTTAAAATAAAAATTAATGTAAAAGAGACGTTTTCCATCAGAAATGTAGGTTTTCCATCTTGCACTAATTCTTCCTGAGATGTATATACTAACAGCTTTTGATATCATTTTGAGAATGAAACATAAAAATGGTACAGCAATTTTTGGATAACAACTGTCTTTTTGATGGCCATTATTTCATAGTCTGTGCCCCTATTGTCTTCAATACACACTCTTTAGATCTCGTCTGCAGTGTTAATATGTTTGAATCTCTTCCTTTTCTCTATTTTGATCAATAGTGCTGTCTACAAGAAGGTGACAATTAAATGGTTATAAACTGCAAAGTCTATCTTACACTAAGATTTTTAAGTATTTTTCTAACACTTAAAATACACGTGAAAGAATCAGTTCTAAATTTACAGTCTAAACTCTACATGTGTTAATGGTGTCAAATAAGAACCATACATTTTGAAGTTCAAAAATGAAGTTATTTCTTTGAAATGTGTTTTATTGCAAGTTAGTAATTAAGAAGGGAACTCAATGACTGGCTATAAAACAATATGAACTTTCATTGCTTATTGCAGTATCATTAAAAGGGGAAAATATTTTCACATTTCCATAGTAACAGAACTATGCAGAAAAAAAGTAACTTTTACAATTACACTGTGTTATTTTCACATGGTTATGACTTACAGATTACTTTCACTCTTTGTATTTTTCGTTGTATATTCCCAGTTTATGATTTTTGAGCTATTTAAATCAACACAGCAAATATGTGGCTGAAGCCACATCACAACGTAAAGCATTGACAAATACCAGTTGTTGAAATCATTACAAGTTCAGCAAAAAAAAAAAAAAAATTAGATATTTAAAAGTATCATTATATGTATTTCAGGAGAAACAGAAGAGAAAAAGGAAGGGAAAAAAAGGAAATACTGTCACTATTTTACAGATGGAGTGAAAAGGAAGAAAGCAATTCAGTGATTCACCCATGGTTACACGGGAAATCTCTAGCAGAGGCAGAAACAGACTCCAGGTTTTACCCATCAAATTGCCTATGCCGTAAAACTGTCCCTGTTTTGCACTTCTACTGACAGAATACTGAGGTGAGGGAGGGAAGAGAACAGTCTTTTGCTCAAAGCTGTACCTTCTCTCAATAAATGACAAAGAATACCTTGCAGATGGCTCAGAAATGCTAATATGAATCACACTTGGGGAGAAAAATTGCCTGCTAAAATTGCCTTACCATCAGCATTCTTGAATTGTAAATCAAGACAGATTGTGCTGATAAAAATGCAGGAGATCCATTAATGTCAAAACCCAAAGCAAGTTGGTTATATTCTGGAATATAGGTAGAATGTGGTTATAATTTAAAATACCGACAGCTTCAGATATGCCCAAAAAGGGGATGCATGAAGCCAGAGCTACAATGGTAAAAGTCAGGCTTTGACAAACGTGATCGATCTGGTGATAAATGCAATAACTATCCTGTTATGATCTTACAAACAAAAGAAAAGTTCTGTTTTGTGTTACATAAGATTAATATAATGCAGAAGTAATATTATAAATTATATAAATATGTTAATACTTAGAGTTCTTTGAGAAGCATATCTGTCACTCACTTTGGCCATTTCAGGCATGGCATTTTCACTAAGAACACTTGCTGATTCTGAACTGACAGATTCTGATTTACAGAGTTGATTCTGAGACCCAAAAATCTTACTTCTCTACAAATGCTGTTTAGAGGTTTTTTTCCTTGCTGAAAATACCATATACATGCATATATACTTGTGTTTACATATTCTATATTCTCTGTTTTACATTAGCAAGTCACCAACAGTACAAGAGGTTTTCCACCTATCTGCTTGGCAGAGTGGTGCTTGTGTGTTCTTACAAGATTTTTCAAAACTCAAAATTACATTTAAACTTGATCTTAGTGTCAGAGATAACCTGTGTACCTGTGTTTTGTGTTCAAAGTAAAAAGCATTTCCAAGACTCAGAGTTATCTGGAGAGAGATGCAGGAACAAGCTGGAGATGTAACTGAACCCAGGCAAACAAATTTTCTAGACCTTTGTTGACTTCATGCTGTGCACCTAGATGCCTTTCAACTCAATGTACAAACAATTTACATCAAGGAATGGTGCAAATAAAAAGCAAACCAGTTCTTTCCTAAACTGAAGTACATTTGGCAGAGCTTACCAATCAGACATCCACCCACATTAAAGCATCTGCGATTCTTCAACCCAAGTTGCACATGGTGACATTACAGTCACATTTGAGTGGTACTGTATCTGAATTAAAAAGCTTCTCTGGTCCTGCTGGCTCTGGTAAAGTACTTTTGAAACTTAGGCACAATTAATTCATAGCACACCCACAGAAAGAAATGGGAATTAGATGTAAAAAATCATATAGCATTGCTAAAATTTAGGAGCAAAAAATAAATACCTAGGTAAATTTGCTAAGGCTGGCAAATAAAAAGCAGATCTCTCTTTCACTGACAGTGTGATTCAGCTGTCTCTTCCCACACAGAACATGTACTCAAATTTACCCTGTTTTACCCTCCCGGTTATGCAGTGATAGGCCTGATTTAATCTTATCTAAGCACAACAAAGCTTAACAAAGTCAATAGTCTAGAAGCATAGTCCTCCTCTGACATTGACAGTGAGAGGACACGCACCTCCAAGAGGCAATCAAACCAAATCTGGAAAAGCTGCTGTACTACAGAGCAAGCAACACACATAACCTGACAGACATACAGTCAATCTAAGAAGCTAACATAAATGGGAAAGGGTGACAAAAGGGTGAAGTGGGTTAGCCAGAGACATACAGTAGAGCTAGAACTCTTGGATCCTAATTCAATGCCACAGGTAAAATTAACTCTAACAAAGAAACAGAAAAAGCTTTTGACCATCTTGTAGAGTAGGGTTGTAATGAAAGATACAACAATATCCAAAGGTCTAATTTTATTATTTACTTGTTGACAATTACTTGAATCTTCCCACTTCTCACATTCTATCACTACTAGCTAGCACTGCTTCTGGAGAAATGTATCACCTTCAGTACAAAATCATTACCTTGGCTTTTGAAGCAATTTGCAGTATTATTTTTGTTAGCAAACAAGGTGATCTGTAATTTTTTCAGTTAACATTTAAATCAAAGCTATTCCTACATTATATCTTCTACATCTGACAACAGGCTCATGAGAAAAATATTGAAGTTCAATTCTGAGTATAATCTAGGAAAAGCATAAGTATTGGAACATGCATTATTACTATGGAATTCTGTCTTATGGAATTAAGTACTTCTGGAAATGGGTAGTATATCACTGGAACCTAAGATATTCTTTTAATTATTATAAGAACATGGTCCTGCTTTTACAAAAAGGAATTTCCAGGAGCGCTCTCATTAATACAGAAGTCTTTTTTCCTGATTAATCTGGTACTTTATTTTTTGTTCTCTCATGTCCTTTAATTTTTACTTATTGATTTGATAGAATTTATGTTATGGGTTTTTTTTGTTTGTTTGTTTGTTTTTTTGTTTTTGTTTTTGTTTTTGTTTTTGTTTTTTTTCCAAAAGCTTCTCATCAGCCTGCCACGACATGGGTTGCAATTCCTTTTGCTAGCTAGCTATCTCCTTTATTCCTATAGGACAGATTTTGTCCTACTATTGTTCATCTAATGTCCTACTATTTGTTCATCCTGTATTGACCTTTCCAATGATTCTTGCTCAACTAGTTGCCTAGCAAGTCCAGTATGTTTTTTCTTTCTTATATTTGTTAACTATTTTATCCTTCACAAAAGGATTCTTTAAATCCTTAATGCTGCCGACCTATTAGGAGTGAAATACAAATTTAGATGTTTGAGATACTACAAAGGAGCAATGACTGAAGTCATACTATACACAATTTTTTGTACAGTAAAAAATAATCAGAGTTTTAAAATTAATAATTGTGAATATAAACCATTCCCAAAGGAAGATGCTCAATGTTTGCCTACAAACCAAGCTAACCCAGAACCTTGCTTCCAAATAAAGTTATTAGCCTGCCTACCTTAGTGATGATTTTATCCAGCTTCTAAAAATTCCTGACATAATTCAGTCCCTGCCAGAACTGTTTGAAGATAATCACTGATCAACTATGAAGAAAATCTTGAAAAATGCTCAGATGGTGCAGATCACAGATACAAAATTCATTCAAAATTTTGAGTTACTCAAGTGAACAGCTCTGTTTGCAATATATCTTATTAACTGTAACAGCAGAATAGGAAAAGGTTTTAATCTTCTTTTACTTACACCATTATAAGTCAGCAATATATAATATTTAGAAACTTCAGAAACTTATACATAAAAAGAAATCAGTGAAACAAAAGTAACTTTTCAGCAACTTTGTATCTTATCAGTTTTGCTTCATGTTTATTCAAAAATAATTTTTTCTATCATTTTATTTTTTAGAAAAGTTCTGGTAAATTAGCCATTGAGATGCCTTAGGAAACATAAGTCTAGAAATAAACAAATTAAATCTGTTATTCACATACAGTCTTCTGCAGAAGTATAACCAGTCAAAATGTACTTTAGGTTATTATGGTTTCTCTAAGCGTACTGGCTCTAATCTGGAAATAATCAGTTTAATAAATAAATATAGAAAATGGCAAATAATGCTCTGTGTGAATTTGACTTGTAAAAACATTTGTAAAATATTTTATTAACAGCAGGTGGCAACCTTTGAAAACTGGATTGTAGCAGCATGGTCTTACTTTTAAATATGCAAACAATTTCAAGGTTGGTTTCATAAGAAGAAACTGGTTTATCCGAATGTCTTTTTATTGAGAACATTCACAATAATGTTCTCTTAGTGTTGTACTTTTATAGAGGAAGTCTACATTTACTATGGAAATTCGTAAAATGAAAAATATAATTTATTTAGGAATCCAATATAAATTCTGTTCATTTTTTCCTGCTTTTTTTGAATAATGTATGCTTTATTAAAGCTAAAGAGAGCACTGCAGAATTAAAAGCTGGTAAACTTCACCAGTACCGTATTATATTTTTATCAACGAAGATAGTCCTTGCAGTGTTCTTCAAATGTATTGTACTACTCTACTGGAGATACCTTGACAACTGTTCTCTGATGGCTGTCAATGGATAAACAAGCTGTCTATAAATAAGTGGGCTCAATAACATAAAATTCACATCAGACATACTTCCTGCTTCCTGACCCAAAGCAACTTTTCCATTTAGTCCTTTCTGTCCTTAGCACATAGCCATCTAAATATGAAGTGGAGACTGCTAGATACATTTTGAGGCTTCCCAGCCTCAAAGTTTAGAGCCCATGATTTCCCAAGCGAATGTCTATGTCATTCTATACTATTTACGACTTGTTTCGTTGTCATATACCTATATAACAAGGCATTCTTTTTCTTTAGGAAAAGGTGTCTTCACAGATAAGTGTATTCATATTCACCCAGTGTTTTTATTTATTCATGACTTTTGAAGGAGCTAAAATGTACACCTTTGTTACCTTGCTTTTAGAAAGACTTACATCTATTGTGAGGACAAAGTAAAAGTGCTGCAAATAAACACATTTAAGCATTATACTAAAGCAGGAAAGATGCCTTTTTAGTATTATATGACTTCCACCTTTTACAGAATGTCACTTATGTATTAATTCATTCTGTACATTAAAGTAATGTTCATTGTTTTTCTCTGATCTTTACTGCACAGTAATTTTCACTAAATATTTAACACTGAGGTCTCTTGTACACGGGATAAAAATAATTCCATGATTTATAAAACCATACCTAATATGCTCATATCAATGCATTAGGCAATAATTTCTGTAGCAAACAATAATTTATCCCAATGTACATGTATCTATGCAATAAAATATTTTTCTGATACATTTATATATTATAGTATCACAATTTATTGCAAAGCTGTTGGAGTGCTCTTATATCCATTGAACTAGTTTACACTTAGCTACATCAGCACAACTCTACTGAGAAAAACAGTAGTGTTTTACCTGAAGCAAGGCCAGATATGGCTTTTTAGGACTATTGCTCTATGGATCTTGCCTCTCTCAAATATGTCCATTAAAATAAGACATACTACAGTGTAGGTAATAACAGTGATTATATTTGGTTCTCACCAGGACATCTCTGTTCACTGCACCGTCTAACTTCCTCTCCAGTTCCTTCACATTGTTGCCCAGTCACAGCAGCCCCCTGACAGATCCTTATTCGCCTCTCCCAGCCACCATCGCAGGATTTGGAACATCCACTCCAGTGGCCCCACTGGTTCCACTGGCCATTTGCTATTGGGTAAAGTATAATTACAGTGATGACAAAATGACGGTAATAAAGGAATTAGGTTATTCTTTACTTAAGCAGAAAAGAAATAGAATTATGTAATAATGACAAATAGCGATATTTAATGGCCATGGAACCTCTAAAGATGGCCTCTATCTGGCCGCTGAAAATGGGTTTGTTATCTAAATGATTTGTCTCCCAATATATATATATAAAAAAAAAAAAAAAAGTTGCACTTTCACTCTATGTTAGATTGCAAAACACACATTGTCACATTTTTGTACTTTATATGCACTTGTATAGCGCTGTACTAGAGGCACACATAAAAACACACATTTGCAATATGCATAAGTATCATTTAAGTAACTAAATACATTCTTGCAAATGATATTTTAGAAGCAGGATTTTATATGATCTGACAGGGCAAATGAGGCTTAGAAGTAGAAATACATGCAATTTAATCACCTTGAAAAGCTGCTTTTATGCTACTAGAAAATCATGAATACATGCAGTTTTAGAGCAAGAGAGAATCAGTTTATGCATATACATTTTTTAGGTTCTTGAGACACTTTATTAAATATTTTAGTCCTCAAGCAGTTCTTTCTCAAACTGCTTTAAATGATAAAACTGAAAAGCAGCTATGCAGTCTGTCACACAGCCTTTTGTGGATGCATTCTCTTTTATCTCCAGGTGGCTTATCAAATTAAAAAGAAGCCTGGCCTCAGCTACCCCTCTGGAGAGGCTGCTCTGCTCCTTCACAGCCTGCTGAGGACTGTGGTGGCCCAGAAGCCTGTCTGAATGGCAGTAGCCCCAAAATTAGAGTCATGGGGGGGTCCGGCCCTTCTCCCTCCTCCTCCTTTAGCCACAATAGGGCAAGCAAGCACTTACCTGTGCACTCAGGGTTATAGCACTCCCGGCTCTCAGCCCAGGGCCCCCTGCATTCAGAGCCGCCGTGGGCTGCTGCTGTGCACTGCCGGCTTCGCTGCTGGGTGCCGTTGGAGCAGGTCACTGAGCACTGGCTCCACGGGCTCCACTCCTGCCACTGTCCATCCACTGTCACAGCAGGCACAAAAGAGATGGACACAACAAAGTTACTACCAAAGCAATGCAAGGCTTCACAGGCTTGTTCTCATGTAGGGATTTCATTCTGGAGAAACAGAGCTCTTTGGACTGAGCCAGAAGGTATTTGACTTACAACAGTCAAATACAGATCATGTTATGAGCTACTTTAAAATAATTTGAAATGATTTTCCTTTTTCTTTTTCCTTTTTATCTCCTCATTTCCTCCTTTTCATCTCTTCAGATTTTACACTGATACAACTAAGGACAAATTATGACTTTGCTCATAAACCACACAATTTGAAAGACTGTGAAGTTTCCTTTTTCCCTAAAACAAGATCTTATTTAAAGGACTTGTCTTTTAAGGCAAGAGTGGGGACCAGTTTTGTATCACGTAATCCCTGAGCCCTTGAAAGTGATTCTGCACAGCTGCAGCTGTCACTCACATAAGTCATTTTATGAGATTCTCAGTCCCCATTGTGAAATTAAATCTGTTAGCTGAATAGGAATGACCACATTGCCTGACACACAGACTCTGTTCTCTACACATATAATTAATTTATTTATATAATTGAGCCTCCTTCTCAGGTAAATCATACAACAGTCTTTTGAGAGAAAATGTAGATCAGAAATAGCCTTTTTTTTTTTTTTTTTTTTTTAATTTCTTACATCAGAAATTTTATTGATTGAAATAAAATATTAAAATGCAAAATAATTAAAAACATTAACCGATTTCCCATATAAGTGAAAATGTACACTTGTTTTTGTAATGGATAATAGGACTAGATAGTATTTTAAAAATATAGGTGCACCTGTGTTCAGAGAAATAAGGAGGTGAGCTATTTTACTCTTTTTATAGCAAAGGTAATAGCTGACTGTATCTTTGGTATCCAGGATCTCAGAGACCAGTGAATTAAAAGAAGTGGCATTTAAAGCTTTTTTGTTTTTCTGTTTTGTCTATTTCCTGAAGTTCTATATTAAAGATTTTATGCAATGCCTTGTTGGTTGTGAACCATTTCTCAATGCAGATGCCTCTCAAGCTGGGAAGCTACAGCCTGATAATTTCTTCAGCAGAATTTTTTCCAATTCAGCAGATTTTTTTCCAAACATGAAAGCTAGTTGCATTCATTAATCATTAGAGCTTTATGTGAAGAGGAAAATATTATGAAAATTACATTTCAATGCACCCTCTTCAGTTTATTCATTGCCATATAGTATTATTTAGGGTAGGAAAGATCAAATCCATTATCACAGTGTTCTTGGAAAAAACTCATTCTGTGACTTCTTGTGTATATTTCACAGATTTTATCTTTAGAAACTAAAAGTATGTGAACTTTCAACTTCTGAAATACTGCTATGAGGCTAACAGACTTAACGTGAAGATTTCTTTATAAAATTGAATATTCATATTACAGCAAAGTAGAAAATATACTTCCTATGGTGAAAGCCAGTAATGTACAGATAACTGTTCAAAATCCAGAATTATGAGACACATCTCAATTTTATCAAATTATGTGTAATACCTTTTTTTCAATACTGAAGTGAACTGAATATGTTAATTTATTCTCTACTAGTTCTATTTGGCATTTTTCTTGTCAACTTTGCCTCATGCTCATATATCATGTTAATTACTTTTGTGTAGGCTCAAGTGAAATTGCACAGCTACCAACCTGGTGAAAAACTAGATTAAATCATGTTTTTTGCAGCTGCATGCAGGACTAAAATGAAAAAAAAAAAAAAAAAAAAAAAAAAAAAAAAAAGTGCTGCAGTATGTTTTGTTCACCAGAATTAAACAAAACTGTAGCTATGATCTGCAGTGATCATTTGGACTACTACAGTCAAAGTTACTAGGAATTACTACCCATCTTTACTCATTCCATATGTCCTTTTTTTAAAGTTTGTGTGTGAGCACAAAGGATAATCAAAGAAATTGCAAGCAACTCACACTGAATGCACTGTAACAAAGCATAAAGTTGCTATATAAGCTCACCAGGGCAGAGTGCAATATTGCACGGTTTGTGTTGTGTTTCAGGTCCATCACACGATCTTCCCCCATACTGGGGAGGTATACATGACCTTGTCCTAGTTCTTTGGCCTCGACCACATGTGAATGAACACAAACTCCAAGGTGACCATTCCTCCCAAACGCCATGTACTGCAACAAACCAAAGGAATTTTAACCAGAAACAGACACACAAATAACAGAAGGATTTTAAATTAAGCAGGATCAATATTGTAAAAGGGAATTACTTTGCCAAATTCAAGGTAACTGGTACAGAGGTATCTCTAGTGCTGCTAAATTATTCTTCCATTTAAAAGTAATAATAATAATAAAAAATTAAATAACAAACTGTTATTTTCATTACATTTCATTACATTATACTTAATATACTAATCTCACTCACGTTTTCTTTTCTTTCATTCTTCTTAGAAAGCTGTCTTCCCTTTTCAAAAACTGTTTATTAATTTCTGGTGCATGACCTGATATGTATAATAGCTCTGATTTTCAGGAGACTAGTCTTTATGAAAACCAGGCATATGCTTTAGATCTCAGCATAAAACTAAAAACTTGAAGGAAACAGAATTAAGTTCTATTTTGAAAATAAATGGATAACTGCAACAATGTTATTATGAAAACTAGGGCTCTTACAACTGTTCCACATGTTTATATTCATGAGGAAAACTGGCAGCACATGTACTTGACTATCTTCCTCAAAAATACTAAGAGCAAATAAGCAAAAGAGATTTGCAATATATTGTTACTTGAACATATTCATTGATTTAACATACACAGTAATGCATGCATCACTATCTTAAAAGATGTTGACTCAATAAACTTCAAATACTTTCAGAAAACAGAATAAATTATAACCACATGTAAATATTTTTATATACAAGTAACTCACAAAATTTATATAAAGAAACATACAATTTACACATTTTCTAATTTTTTTTTTCCACTGCAGGAGAAACTGATACATATATATCATATGTATTCCCTTTTCAGAAACAATGGTAGTTAAATATTCAGCAAGTTCTTCAGCATAGTGCTGTTAAATATGTACTCGTAAGAAAACTCTAATCATAATTTGGCAAAACTGTTCTTTATACATTGAAAATACTGCAAAACACACTTTACTTATTCTTGTTAAATAGAAAACAAAAACAAAAAACAAAAAACAAACAAAAAAACATTTGCACAGATTTTGATTAGGCTACATTTGGAAAAAGGAAAACTTTATTAATGCTAGACATTAGGAAAAATCCAGAGAATTAGTACTCAGTTTGAGCATTAGAGTTGGTATCATAAAACTGTGTTTCTGCAACATGGTCTGTTTGAATGGTGTCTAGAGGGTGAAATGGTGTACAACACCTCAGTGTATCGCTGGTAATGGTTTGACACATTATAAAAGAAATAGATTTTCTGATTTTCCTCACATTTCTTTCATCACAGTGAGAGAACTTTTCATTTATAGCTTCCTTTGCCCTGAAGGCACGTATCACCTGCCCCATTCCTACAAATAAAACTCTCTTCTTGTATGTATCAAAATAAAATTTCCTGAGGTGGAATTCAGTTTCCGAGGTGAGAAGGAGGTACAGCCCTCTGGTATGTTATCCCAGAACATTCAGTAAGATCAAGGACAATTGTTCATATAGGTATGTTCTACTGCATTTCAGTAAAATTAAGGAAAATTGTTATTTCAAATTTTAACATTAAGATAAAATATTTTTTAGGTAACAGCAGAGAAATTGTACCTGATACAAAACACTAAATTTCATACAGTGAAAATTTTCACCCACTAGATAACAGCTCAGATGGGCTAAAGTTTTTGAGTTGGTCGCATACAAGTGGTTGTAAAGTAGAATAATTATTTCATGTCATACATGGCTAGATTTATAAAAATTCTGTTAATTTAAACACCACATAAATCTGCAAAACAAACAAACAAGCCAAACAAAACAAAACAAAACAAAACAAAACAAAACAAAACAAAACAAAAACAACCGCCCAGGAACTTCCAACTTCCTGTCAAAAATGATAGATTTTAGTAATTTAAGAAACCTTGATTAACTTTGACATTTTGTCAAAACCAGGAAACCTAAGTCCCCTAAAAATAATAAGTTTATGACTATATGTGCACATAAGCTCTTATGTTTTGTCTTCTCTTTAACATTTACTAGGAGTAAAATTGATAGTCAGAAGAAACAGGAAAATAGTTTAATTTACTGATACCACAGTGACTGATGAAAAGTTGCCCAGTTCAAACTAAAAATAACCTCATAAAAATAAGAAACATAACCAGGAAAGACTAATTATAGAAATACTGTTCTGTAAAAATAATAAATTAGAGAGATTAGACAATATATAGATATAAAATGAGATTTTTTTTAGGGTCCATATGAGTTTACATCTAATGTTTAGTTTGGAGTTTTATTTTGATGTTGTCAAAATATTATGCTAGTTGTCTTCATTCAAAATAATTAGGAAAAAAAAAACGAACAACAAAACTCAAAACTGTAACAACAACAGAAAAAAACATAAACTGAGGGCTTGTTTAAACTATTGTCTTGAGACAAGAGATTCTGGCAAGAGTGATTACACGTTAGGAGGAACATGGAGTAATTATTTTGTGATTTTGGATATGAACAGAAGCCAGAAGCCAAAACAACATGTCTCATTTGGGTGGATGCAATCTTGCACCAAATTCTATCTGTTTCTAGTTTCAAGTGAGATGCACCCTAAATCATCTTCTGTGAAAACAATTGATTGGTAAATCAAAACTTCAAAGTATGCTATTGTATGTATAGGCTTGTATATCTGCAAGTAGTAGATAACTAATGAATTCAAGTATGGAGATGGCATACCACTAAGTAAACAACCAATGTGAGCACTGAAATCTCAAGGAGAATTAATACATCCAATGCATCTAGATCAGCTTTAAAAAACATTTTACTTTTACATTTCTTACCTTTACAATTTTTTTTCCTGATATTTCACTTATGTTTTCTTTTATATCATTCCCTAAATGCAAAAAACCATATAACATCCAATGAATTATAGCCAGATGAGCTATGCCAAATTACACCAGATGGAGAGCTGGCCCACAGAGGAGTTACTGTTTTCTATAACACAGTTTCAGATGCAAGATTCATTAGATGGGACAAAAATACTCAAATTATTGCCAAGTTATCTGTCAAAAACATTGCTAGCACAATGAGCTTGGATTACTGCACAGCATCTTTCCCTTCATTCTGCCACTCTGTGAACCTAATCATGTTTAAGTGAACACCCACAGTGTTCACAATGCAGAACTTCTGTGAGATGGGAGGAGGCGTTAGGCCATGCTGGCCTTCGTTCTACAAGAATATTTTGGTGGATTTTTTTTTTTTAATTGGAGTTTAAATGCTTATAATTTGTTCAGCATTAAACAGAACAGATATTGGAACAATACTATGACCACTGATGTGTTTTGTTTTAAGTTACAAATATTTCAACATGACTGAGTAATTGTATGGAAGCTGATGCTCGATACAGGATTTTAAAAAAAATAAAAGATATTAGAGATTTTGCATGCATGAATTTAAATGCTATAGTTTCTGATACGGTTTCTGCTTCTTCAGTACGTCTTAAATTGTGTATTCCAAGACTTTTCTTAAATTAGTAGCAAATAAGCTCAACAAAATTTCAGAAACCTGCATACATCCTTCATGTTTAAATCATACATCCATTCTATTTCTGCTGTGCCTCTTTCTAATTATAAATAAAATTTTCCTCACTATTGTTTTCCCACTCTCAAGTGAAAGTTTGAACTTCCAGAGCATAGATTACTAACAATTAAGCTGTAGGATTTAAAAACTTTAAACAGTTTTGTAAGTGTAGCCATGCAGGCACAGAATATAAGGAAATATGCAACCTTTCAGCAATATGGCTAAACTTCACTGACCTAAGCCTCGAGAAATAAAGGGAATACAGCAGTCTTAGCACAGTCAAAATACAACTTTTGAGCATACAAATATTTGAAGTGTTTTAGAATATTCTTATTCCTGTTGTGTTTTGTCTTACCCATAATCATGAAAGTTCTGAATGTCAGCCAAATTTTTTAGTGAAAGTGGTTGATGGCAATGAAGAAGAAGAAACAAAAAATAACTGAGATGATCTTCAGGTACAGAAACTCAATTTTTTTCTCCTTGAAGTCTTAGATGCATTAGAAATTATACAGTAAGCTAAAATGAATCAGTAGCACTGCAGTATTGGATACTGAGATGCCCTTACTTGCAAAAGAAACAACAGTTACATGAACTATATTTTGTTTCTTACTACACTGCATATTCTGAGAAGGCTCCTAAATCTAAGATACTGTCTGAATTACCTAATGGGCTCCCATCCCTGAAATACTGGACTTGAACAAATATAAATAAATGAAAAATTGTGTCAACAACAGCTCCTTCGTGATTTTAGTTTAACTCTTTGTAATATTACATAGGTGTTATATACATACATGTACTCAGCAGAATGAAAAGAAAAAAAGATGAACCAAATAGCCTTCATGTACTTAGGCAAAACATGTTGTGGTATAGCCTACTGTTGAATAATGATGAACCTGTTGGATCACATTCTCAAAATTTACGAGGACAGTGAGATTACAGGTACATGTATATAGATGTATTCACTACTATCCAGTGATGTCTATTCCCAGTGGAAGCTAAAGGGAGTATATAAAGACTATATATGAAAACACTCTTTCAGGCTTTCATTAGTATTTTCAATTTGAACAAGTTCTCTTGAAGCTTGTTGATAAATGGTTGAAGTATAGGCCCCTCTGCATAATTCTTTATTTTGAAATGACAGTTTTGCTGTTTGGAAATGCTATCGTAGCTCTCAAAATGGCTGTATTTTTACTACTCGCATAAACATATAATGAATACACTCCAGTAGATCTTGTATGTATAGGTTGCAAGTTGTACTGTTATTTTTGTATTTATATTGCTTCTAGTTTACTCTCTAAGATGTAAAAGTTTTCTGTACCAACTGAGAACAAAAGCTGTGTGTAATGACTGGTGCATGTCAAGGTTCAAAGGCCATCTCCCATGTACAGATGCATATGTTTGGGCTCTTCTGATAAACTTGTGTTTTAATTACAGGACTCTACAAACTATGTGTTTTTTTCTGTATGAGCCAGGAATAATCTTGAATTCTGCAACCCTTTGAGACAGAATAAATAGTATAACAAGACAGAGGATAATAATAATAATTAAAGAGATGTTTAAAAACTTAATGGAGCTGTGACTAGGTAAAGCATCTTTCTAAATTGCTAATCTTGCATACTGCCACACACAAGAACCCCTGTAGCCAGAGACCAATATAAATGAATAAGGCTACTGTAATTATGTAAAACAAAATACCTAGAAGACATACTATCATAGCATGAGATACATAAAGATTATAGGAATCAGGTGTGGTGACCTTAAAAATATTTTGGCAATTCAGTGAGAATTAGTAGCCACTGCTCAAACTGAATTCTGGAAACAGAATGTGAGGAAAGAGCTCCTCCGTGGTTGAAAAATATGGGACATTATTTTTTTGTGAGCTAATTTGCTAGACAATGCAAATTTTAGGAATTAACTTTTTTTCCAGATTATTGTGAATATTTATCTTGACTGCTGTGTTACATAGATTTGTTGTTTTGATATGAAACTCTCATATTCCTTAGTGGAGAAAATTAAGATAAAATTCTGTAAAATTAAGTGATCTAAACCCTTGCCTTTTCTGTGGCAATTTTAAACGAACAAGAAGGCAAGCAGAGCTGCATATCATTGAGAGTGCTGGAAAGTGTTTTCATGTCTATATTATATGAAAGGAAACCTCAAAGGAGTCTTTACAGCTTTGACTGTTTGGAAAGTTTGTTCTTTTATTTTATAGTTTTCTTTTTGTACTTCCTATTTTTGTACTTTCAAGTTGAGAGTTTTATTTGGAAAGTATCTCACCTCTGGTAGACTGCAAGGTAGCCTATCCTTTTATTATTGTTATTGGCCACCTTTTTTTGTATGGAAAATTTAAAGACGTCACAGTCAGACACATCTGGAGTTTTCTACCCTGAAATATTGAAAATCCAGGTGAATTGCTTATCTAGACTAGAATGATAAAGCATTTGGTGCTGATACAGTGTTGGCTTATAAAGATACAATATTTTAAGATGCTTTTAATTGTAGGAGTCTGTAAAGGCTTATACTGCTAATATAAAAAATCTGAGGTGGTCACATATGCACCTTCTCTCGGATATTTTCCAACACATAATTGCAAAATGAATCTACTTGCACGTGGTGCTATTCACTCAGACAAAGCTCAGAGGGTATGTGTATGAGACAGTACAGTTTACTTCAGAAATTGAGTAAGTTTCCATAGAATCTGAGGATGCTCAGATGAAGGTTTACAAAAGAGCTGACAAATTTGGTCATCTGAACGGAGGCATATCATTCTTCCTTTTCAGAAACAAGGGAAAATGAATGTGGTCACAGGCCATATACCTTCCCTTTTCTTTCCTATCTTAGATAAATCATACCCTTGAGCAGACTCTAAAGAAACAAGATGTATCCTTTCAGCAGCTACCTCAAATGTGCCTGTCTCTTCTCCTTAGAGTTTAACTACTGCTGAACTCTACATCCAAATCTCTGAGATGAAAGGAGTAGGAAAACTGTAATGCAAGATACTAATGACCTTTACCTTTTGTCAGCTGTAAGAGGATTATTTTTGTCCCATCTTTCCTCCACTAATGAATAACTGTTACTCTTGCCAGATTAATGTAAAAGAAGACATTACTGTGCAGAGGACACTGTCCAGCCCATTGCCTATAGGACAGTATTCTAAATGGCTAAACTGCAGAATCAAATTACCTGTGTTAACACTCTCTGTTAATCAGTCTCTGTTTCTTATCTATTGGTAATCTGGGTTTCTGCCCTAGTTTATATTTTATACTTAAACTGTGCCTTATATTTTATTCTTTTTTAGTGGAAAACAGAACACAGACATAAAAAAATCTGAAGCTGTCAGAAAAAAGGACTCTTGTTATATACCTTGACTGTTCTGAAAATAAAAATAACAATTTACATCATAAAATTTTATAGCTGAATAGAATTACACTTCTCTATTCTAATTCATGTGCTCTTAGGAAATTCATAATAATAAAAATAAAAAATATAGTTTCAAGTTCTTATCATTACACAGTTCAAAAACATCCACAATTTTATTTATTGGCTGCTAACACTACCTGGACAGAGGGCAGTGTTATTGCAAACCCTTGATTCTCTTAAAGGGCCGCTGCAGTGTGTCCCGTAAGGTGATACACAAGTTCTGGTTCGCACCTGCGACCCTTGACCACAAGTAACTGAACACGTACTCCACTGGGCCCACTCTTCCACACCAGATTCACCTGTATTCAAGACAACAAACAAACATGAATATAGGGATAAGTATTAATGAGACATTTTTCTTGCTGAAATTCATTACAATCTGCCTTTGCAAATTAAAGACAAAAGTAACATGTCAAAATAAATGTTTAAAAGTTCATGGAGTAAAGCAGCTGTGAAAATGTGCAATGAATAGAAAATAAAGACCTTAAATTCTATAGTTTCACAGTTCTTGTTAGAAGGAAACACTTTGGTCATTTAGAATTATTTGTGATTTTCTAAGAACAAGTGCCTCTCAACATTTTAGGAACAACACCACCCTCAGGATGCTCCAAGAACATAAGCAACTATTTTTATATAGTGGTAAAAGATTTATCTTTGATACTGACACATTTCACTCTAGAATTAAATTCTTAGAACTCTGCCAGTAAGGGAATTTGGATTCAAAATAACCCCAAACCAACCTCCTAATTTCTTTTCTTTTCTTGAGTGGAGAAGAGTCATGAACATGAACAATGGAATGGAAAATTTGATTTGAGCACTGCTCTGTTCTTTGCTTTTGACCTATGGCTCTTCTAAATTGATAAATGCACTAGATCTTGTTACTGTGCGTAGTACTTAACATTATATTCAAAGCTGTCAGATTTGGAACAGTGAATCAAAAATTCTCAATTAATAATTTATCCAATAAATTGATTAATTACTTGCCTGTAATTTGGAATAATTTTTCATTTTTAAAATTCTGTGGCTACATCAAAATAGCAAAAAGTTTTTCATTCCTGTTTTATGGGATCCACTATTCTAATTTTTATGTAATTACATTGAAAGATATAAGTATAGTGAACAAAACAATGTAATTTGTTAATCTCATACATTTGATTTGTGTAGATTTTCACTGCTGATACAGAGCACATTATTATTATTATTTTGATGGTCTTCTTGCATGAATATTCAGGCAAAAATATTTAAGTGTCATAAATTAAATGACTATACTCATTTCTCAATTTACTTTCCCAAAAGCATTCACATGCAGCAAAGTTGTTGAGTACTCTCAGAAAACAAATGCGCAAGTAATCTGAAGAGGACTGAAGGTGAATGCTTTGAAAACTGTTAGTAAATAACATTGTATTCAGGTTCACTTCTACCACTAAAACTCAGTAAAAAAATAGCAAGCCTATTCTACAGCCTGGATTTTTTAAAGGCTTTTCTTCAATCAAAAATTTTTATGCTGTAAAATCAGTGGTAAATTCAGCTTCACAGTAATGATAACATTTCAGTCTTGAATACCTCAAGATTGCAATCCTATCTTCCAAAATTTTTGGTAACAATCAAGGGAATGCGTGCAAATCAGGAAGACTCTGGTGGTTATCTTGCAAGAAGTTGTTAAATTTTATACTATTTGTTGAAACAGTGCTTTTGTTAAAAGCATCTGTCCAAGGTGGTTATTCTATTTTTATTGTTTAGTTTTGTTCTGTTTCCAGAGACCAAGCAAGAAAGCCAGGCAAAATGCATGTCTCTGAGAGCCTTCTAAGAAACAATTCTAAGGCTATTTAATGCTTTAAAATAACTATGCTGCTTATTTGGTTAGAACATAGAATGCTTTAAATTCAGCACACAAATCCCTCTGCTTTTTTATAAAAATGTATGTAATTGTAAAAGATTCTAGGGACAAGGAGTAAATGACGAGACACTTTAACAGGAGTTCACCTAAGTGAGCTGCGAAGTCAGCTTCTTTATTTGTTGGGAGAAGAACAGAGAAATTTAATCACTGATTACTGGTTTAATCATTTTACTGATAGACAGCATTTTGATTAGACTGCTACATGACTTGAGTTCAGGTTAGAGTATATAATATGATAATAACAGGTAGAGAATACAGTTATACAATCTGTACTCTAAACTTCATCTATGTCATTAAAACACTTGTATTGCTATGAGTTTCCTGGCTAAAATTTTTCTTGCATTTTTTTTCCCTACAAGTTTGAAGCTTGACTTTGACATTTTGAAGTAGTTAAGATGAATGGTGAAACAGCAGAAAAAGTCAAACTGATGTTGCTTATACTCAGTGCAAATTATCCATTCTCCTACACAGCTAATAAAATATAAAAATGATGCATTACTAATAAAAAATATCTGAGTTCTTAACACGACAAAAAAGTCCTCAGAATATGGTGGAAATGAGCAGTAGTCTGCATGTAAGAAGCATGAGTGAATTTTGAAACTGATACTGATTAAATCCTGAGCGTGTGTGTACAGTCCATTCACAACAGGTAGAATTCAGCAATATACTGCAACATATAAAAATGATAGAAAAATTTAATCTTTGCCAAACAAACAACTTCCACACTAACATGATTTTTGTGCAAAAAGAGTGAAATTGGAGAAAATTTTAAAAAATCCACAAACTTATCTAATCAATTACTCCACTTCCTTTTGCCAAATACAGTTTGATTTTTTGGTGATTTTTAATTTTTCCAAGTATTAAATTCTGCTGTTAGTGTGATTTTATTTTTATCTGTCTTTAAGGAGGAAAATGTCTTTGCAGATATAGGCCAATGCTAATCATTTCAATTTTAGCAAATAGAGAATTTTTATTTTCCAAAATAAATGTGGGTTCCCTGGAATGCGTAGATACATCTTTTTTTGTTCTTTTAATTTTATTTTTAAATGGAAATTTGAAAAGGGATACTTTTTATTTTCATTCTGAGTTTCAGTTATTTGAGAACTCTTGGATTTACTGTGGTATCATATTAAAACTACATTCTCAAATTAACAGTTGGCAGGCTACCAAGCTCTCCTGCTCTGCTGCTCAATATATTTAAGAGGAAACAGAACTTACTGTATGGGAGGCCTCATTGATCTGTGTAACACTTACCTGTATTATACACTCTAAATCCCATAACACCTAAGGGAAGGATCAGTCCAAACACATACAATGGTAAGTATGGGACAATAAATTATTTACACAATATTTTAAAAAATATATTATATTCTGCCTTGTATCGCTCACAAACAAACAGGAAAATGCATCTGTTAATATCACATGTTAAAACTCAGTTTCCCAGCAAAATTCAGTGGATTAAGTCCACTTTTCTAACAGTACTAAACACTTATAAACTAAATATCTTTCCTAAGAAAGTTCTCTCTCCCTGTCTCTACCTTTTTAAGCCGTATAAACATTTTGTATATTTCCACGTTTTCTTATTATACAAAATATAATATTAAGCAAGCTAAAAATATAAGAATCCTGAAACTCAGCATCAATTTACAAGATATTTTAAGGGCTATTAGCCTCCTTAGCATCTAAGTAAATGCGTAAATTATGTTAGAAACACCTATTGAATTGGTTTAAGAAGATATCACATTAATTATATCATAAGAAAATGAATGCATTAGAGGTGAAGAAAATATGCGATGGTCACTACAAAGAAAAATCAAAATGAAGATATGAAAATTAGTAAGTATGTCCAAAAAGAACACAATATTATTTAAAATGTGTTAACCTACAGTATTTAAAAGATACATTTCCTCAAAGTTTGGTATGAAAATGTATGTGCTCTGCTGATACATCTCACCTGCTTTCAGAGCAGAAACTTGCAAAACAAGCCTATATAATTTTGTTAATTCATCTCCCACTCATCACACAATATATCAGAAAGTGATGGTATACATGCTGCATTTATAATCCAGTTCTCTAACACCATAATAGATGCACTGCAATGGATGACTAGAAATTATCAGATACAAGTTTTACCTGATAATATGAAAGGTTTAGGGATTTATATGAGGAAATAAAATAAATCCTCTTATTTGTATAGTAATTGTATGAATTCAAGAAGCAGCATAAAAGCAAAAGTGTTATTCTATGCAGTAAGCAACTAACATTATAAGTCTGATCTAGGCATGTAAGTAATAAGTTCTACTTGTCCACAGTAACTGTATGAAGATCAACAGGGTTTCTTGGCTCCCTACTTTCATTTATGCATGATATACAAGAGTGTTTACTTACAGTAGCATCAACTGGGAGTTAGATATAAAAGTAGTCCTATGGATTAATAGCCGGAAAACAGAAGTCTGTTTCCTCATCTCAATTATTTACCAGATAGATCTACACTGTTTGCTGTAGATGCAGATGTGTTTAGATTACTCTACTGATTTCTGCAAGTCTGTTAAGCAAAGCACCTTACTACTAAGAAAGACAACATGCAACACAACTAGATGCAATTGTAATTCTTTTACTAAAGTGAATATAAAACTGAAGGCATTATATATGATTGATGCAGGCTTATTTTCTAGGTTAGTAACTATGAAATATAGAGAAAGTTGTTTCAAATCCATACAATAATTATGGGGCACAAGGCTTTTAGTGCAGTAGTTTATTGGAACAGAGTATGTACGGAACCATTAAAACGTTAGATTTTGCCAACAGATACACAGACCATTACTATGTCAAAAGGGGGAATGATTTCGGTGCTGTAGAGTTTAATTGCCCCCATTAAAAATTTGTCATTGACTTCACAGGTAGCTGTGGTAGATGTTGACAAACCGATGTTTTTGTAACTTCAGCTCTGGATTTGTAATATCATTTTGGTGTTCTTAATCTAAAGAAAATGCAGTTGTTAAAAAAAAATAGAAAATATCTTCTAGAAGAAAAACTGTTAGATAATTTGCACATCCAATTAAAAACTACTTACGGCCAATTTCATTTTGCAATTATGAATCTGGAAACTAGATAATAGAGCATTGTGCAGGGCCAAAGATAGTAAGTGCTGAATGTAGGGACTTTAAAGTCATCCTAGTAATTAATTAATTTGATAAGTGGCTAAGGTGGGATTAGACCTTAGTCTATTTATACAGAAATTCTGGAGCATGCTCTTAACATCATCTTTGGAAGAAAAAAAAAAAGTCAGAGTAAGCTGTCTTGTGTCTTCTACATATGAGACTGCTTTTATTACTATTCATGCTTACATGACACAATTCAATATCCACATTCACAGTGCATGTTTGTGTACCTGATTCTTCGCTACTTTATTTATGGACTTTAACTGGTGAAAAAAAAATAAATGATTCAAAAAAATTATCAGCTTAGAAAACTGACAAATATGCAGCAAAAGATTATGGAAACATGCAGTGGTTTTGCTAAAATTAACAACAGTAAATAGAAAAATGTAACTGATGTATTACCAGTTTGTGCCATAAATTTAGCAGCATCAGCTTGTTCCTGAGGGACCCTTTTCTCATGAACAGATCGAGGTCGCTGACTTTTAATTGTATGATCTCCCATCATTCCAAATTCTAAAGACAGAATAAAGGTTTATGAAAGCTTGTGTGTAGACATTTTTCAAAAGACACATACTGTCTCATGCAATATGTTCCTAAACATACCTGGAAGCTTGTGATAAGATTCAGGTAAATGATCATGGCAGTTATCATCAACTTAGCTTTGCTACACTCAGCTTTTAATAAATACTTCAACTTACATCTGCAGATTCTTAAACATGAATTTCATTTATGAATCAACAGTCAGTGTACTGATACATACTATAAATACACTGTGTGACATGGGACAAAACCGATTATTCAAATGCAGACACATTATTATTAGAGTTAGTGCAGTCCACACCAGAAAATGTGACAGAGCTAGACACTGCTGTTCTTCAACACAGCCTGTCCTCCAGAGGACTTCTATTTCTGCATTTGTCTTTCAGGCTGATGACGCCTTCAACAAAGATAACAAGTCATCTTTCGGAATGGTGGCAATGCAAATCAATAACTAAGCCAGTGAAGTGCTTCATTTTTTAGGTTGAATCCCAAAGAAGAAGTGTTTTTGAATTATTTCATTCCTACAAACTATTGGTTATACAGAACATAGATTATATCTTGCTCTCAGTATTTAAAAAGAAGTCCTCATTGATTTTAATGGGGAAAACTATGCAAAAATCAATTACGTAGAAAGGTTCTCAGTGTGGGAGACAAGCACTTCAATTTTTATTTTATTGCTGCTGTCATTTTCTCTGTCTGGTCCTGTACAAACATCCTGTCCTCTACATCATAGTCCATTTTCCTTTCTTTGATGAAAAATGGAGCATTCTTTGAACTTAAAGCAGGGCAAGTGCCTCTTTTGCACAGTACCCACTGGTCCTCCCAAGTACACACAACAATCCACAGTTTGGTGTTACATATTGGGTTTTTGGTAGCACTCTATTTTATGTATCATGAGTTCAGAACTGTGGACTAACATTGAAGGTTCTTCAACTACAGATACATGAAGCTGCTGATGAGGCAGCAGGCATCTGAAGCACTGAAAATAGAAAGATTATAATATACCCTTCTGCTGGAAGGTTACATGGCAAATGCAAATACAAAATTCAAAATTCTCCTCAATTTGTAAAGTTGTCAAGATAATAAAACTTACCTTCCTGCCTCAAAAGATGCAAAACATTATAAATGATGTGCTATTAACAAATCCTATAAGTAGCATCAACACACTATCTCATTAAATCATTAAAATGAGTGAAAAATCTTATTTCAGTTTAGAGAAAAAATATTATAAGGCAAACACAATTTCAAGTGGTCAATCAGCAGAGAGAGGTGATTTTTTTCCCCATTTCTGGCAAGTTATTGTTATATTTCTCCAAATTAGTGCATCACTTTGTAAAAATTCATTAATGACACCACTTTATGTACAAATTTAATTACTCATTTCAGAACAGCAATGAAGTTTGCATTCTAAAGAGAAAATCTGAAAAAAAAATCTAATTACTAAAATACAGTTTCAGATTTAAGCATTCATTTCTTCTTAATACATCCCAGGAATACATGTCAAAATAATTACATAATTACATATATCTACATACATATGAGTGCATGTACGTGTGTTTAAAAATGTTATGAATATATTTTTATAAAAGTATGTCTTCTACAGCTCACTAAGACAGATTCTTATTCTGTTGGAAATCTTTTATAGTTCAAGTTTTGCAGTTGATAATCTATTGCAAATTGAGATTAGAATGCTGCTTTTAAAATTTCTACAAGTTGTCAGGCAGATGGCCATTTAAACTGTAATTAACAACATGATGAGGAACAAGAGAATTTACATAGCTTTTCCGTTGAAAAAAACTATGAAAGCTAGGCATGTTTGCATTTAGTTTGCTGCCTGGACATTGCTGGCTTGTTAGGCAATTTAGAGGATCTGGGATAATTCTGCAGAAGACTAATCTTTAAGTTACAAAAAGAGTACAATACAGGAGACCTTTGCCAGAGACGAGATTTCCAATGACATAACAGGGAGGTGATGTGTGCTGCACATTCAGTGTCCTGCAGGACTGGGCCCTAAAGGAAAACCTGGGAGATCACTGATCAGGTTTATCACCAGCAGAGCTCCATTTGCAGTGATGAAACTACTGCTCATGATTATCATCAGACAAAAGAAAATGGGACTTGATGCAGCAGCTATCACACCTTGACTTTTTTATTTTCCCATTTGGTAACAACATATTTTTAATTTGCACTTTCAACTCAGTTTGACTATTTTCATTGATGGCCTTTATGATGCACTTTTTGATGCATTTTTTTTCTAATCTACTCCTGACATAGTAAGCATTTACTTAGTGAATATATAAAAATATATATAAATGTTTCATAAGAAACAAAAACACTTCTTGAACAATTTTGTCAAATAATGAAACCAGACTTATGCAGAGCTCTCAAGATTCGTATTCATCCGAAGTTTTTAACCAAATGCTGCATTAGAACAAAAACAGAAACAGGAAATGCCCTGCATTGGCATGAGTGAGGACTTTAAAGGCTTCATTAATATTCAGGTCTCATAAGAAAAGAGAAATAAGGGTCAAGAACATTTTTATAATGGAATCAGAAGTGTCCAGTTTCTGCTCATAAGCACAAACTGTGCTCAGAAAATTGTTTCATCTTTAAAGCTCAACAGTACTGCATTTTTTATGAAACATTTTATAATGAAATGTCTTATTTAAGTGACTGTTGTAAGTTCACAATAAATAGAAAAAAAAACTTTTCTTCTTGTTCAGATTCTATCTAAATAGCAAATGTAGAGGACAAACCAGTTATGCATTTGTTTTCCCTTTATACTTCACAGATGAGAAGTATTTAAATGCTTTCTGGGCTGAGAAAACCTTTTAACCCAAGCCAGCTCAAATGTGACTAAATGTCATGGCAGTTTTCAGGACCTGTTTGTGTGGAAAAGGTGAGAGGGGACATCTTAGCAGATGGTATCTGGCATTGAAATGTTGTGTACAGTCAGGTCAATATGATTTATGACATAGTGTCTGGAAAACAATATTCAGTGTTTGAACTGAGATTCCAAGGAAAGAAGTTGTTCTCATTCTTCTTACCTAGTACCTGCTGCTGAAAACATGTTTTCTAACTCAGAAAAAAAAAGCATTTTAAAGATATCAGTTTCTGAATAAATTATTTTGTGGATGCATGTCCTAACTCTCTTGCATGAAAAAAGACAGGCATTTTCTGTGTTTACTTCAAACTGTAATCCACTGATATTAACCACGTTCTTTCATTAAATAAAGTGGGTCAGTGAATCTTTTCAGCAGCAGACAGAACGAGCTAATATGACAGTAAGTTAGGCCTGGAAATATTAAAGGGTTTTAATGTTCTTGTTTTGTTGTCATTGTTTTTATACATTGTTAATACCATAATCTGCTTGCATCAGAATAAAGCCCACAAAGAAATAACTTAAATGTAAAGAACACACGGCTATATGGGGAACCTTGAATGGACCATTTTAACCAGGTGGTGAGTTATAACTAATCATAGCATATTCCAAGCATCTGTGGTAGAAAATCGGAGGTTTAGTTATCAAGTAATTTACCCTGTCAGTTGTCCTTTTGTAGCTGTTAAAGTGCAAATGTTTCCAGTCATAGGAAGCAAATTCTTTCTCTCCTCAACTGTACACAATGGAACAATACTCAAAAGTATTTTAGCAATGTGTATGTCTTGACATGTCTGAGGTATATCATTTCATTTTATATATTACTCTGACACATTACCTACTTCCTTGCCTTTTTGGAATGAAGAAAATAAATTTTCTGAGTTTTCTGAAATCCCAAAGTTTACAGTTGAGTATCATTTATAGCAACTCTTATCTGTAGTTTCATTGGCTTTACCTTAATGTTTATGTTATGTTATGGGAATTTTTATTCCTATTGAGTAACCTTTTTAGTTTTTAAAGGAGAAGCTAAAATCTTGCGGCCAAGGTTTTTAGGAGAGAAGAGAGGTGCCATGTGCTCTCTGTAGGAACAAAGAAGAAAAAACATCTGTTAATAGTATAAAAATGCAAAGTAGAAAAACTGAGCAATACAAAAGAAAAGTATCAGTTTCGCAATGTTTTACTCACCAATGACTAATGTTTGCTTTTTGACAAGTAGATAATCATTAAAATTACGGTACATGTCAAACAGAGTTTATGCTTAGGCTGTTTAATAATAGTTGTAAGGTAGCTACGTATAACCTTAGCTATAAAATGATGTCATAGGTAATGTTGGTTTGGCTCTTATGCTTATTTTATGTCAAATTTCAATGGAACTTCATAGTGTGAATGTATTGATCTAGTTATAGGCATATCATCCAGTATGAATTGTGGTGTTCCTAATGGCACAGTACATAACAGCATTAAAAAAAAAAAAGCCTTTTTCAGCATGATATTTGGTGATGACAATATGAATGAAGAATAACCTAAAAAGAAAGTGATTCTGAGATCATAAGGCTCACTTCAGGTCTTGTGAAATGTAAAGCAGTCTCTGAGAGTTGCTGATCATCCACTGCTTTTACTGAACCTTGTGGAAGGTGAGATGGTCAGGGGCTCCCTGAAGGCTGACCAGAACTTCAGAAGGAAGAAGAGGTGGTCGATTCCCCAAAAAAGACGTTACACAAAAAAGTAATTTTCTTCTCTCACCCACAGCACTTGGGCAGTGCTCCCTCTACTATCCTATCCACTCCTGAACTCTAAATAGAGAAATGAGTATTTCAGTAATTCTTGATAATAGAAAAAATGTTAGATGCCCTGTAGTCAGAATGCGCATTCGTGAAAACTGTGTGGATTGCTCAGGTAGCAGTAGTATGCCATACTCACTGTGCTGATTCAGAAATGTTTTTTTTTTCTCAGAAATTATGTGAAATGTTGATGTAAGTCCCAGGGGAAGGGAGATGATGCAGTACAAGGGGAAGAGAGAAAGAAGAGAGCTATAGAAATACATAAAGAACCGCTTGTTTCAACTATATCTTGGACAGAACTATTAACTGATTTCAATAGATGTAATTAATTGCAGAGTTCCAGGTGTTTGAAAAAGTTTCCTACATATTTAATTTCTTTGTAGCCCTTTTTACAGTTACTTCCACGAAGATAATAATGAAATATTCAATAGTAGCAGTGTTTAGGGTTTCTGATCAGACTTGCAGATGGTCAGTACAATTTCTTCTGGTCACTAGATGGCAGAATGTGTGTTCATTTAGAAGTATAATTTTGTACTGGATTGGGAAACCAGGATTTTCTGCTTCTTTTTTTATTATAAAATTACTTTTCATATTAAAAAATATATTTTTTCAATACAATCAAATAACTGAAAGGGTTTTATTTATTTATTTATTTTTCCCCTCTCTTCTATTTTTCCAAAGAGATAGAATAAAAAATAAAGAAACAAAGAAACAAAACTTGAGTTACTGTTGGTTTCTGATATAGTAAACCCCATGGAAATGAAGAAAATCCCATGGGCACTCTTTTCCCTGTCTTCAACCCTGTTTCACTAGAGAAGACCCCCAAAACGACGCACTGACAGGGCACAGAGCTTCAGAGCATTTGTGCATGCTGTCACTCTACAGGACAGGCTTAAGCTATGGCTTCCTATTAGAATCTCTTAAAATGATAATTCCTTACTAGGCTGGCAAGTTGCCAAAATGGCAACATAGCTATTAGCTGAGTTAAATTTCCATGGATACCTCTTCTGAGGAAATGTGGAAAACAGTCTTAAAACAGTCTTTGCCTGCTTCCTCTGTAAATCCTGGCCCCATAGAAAGTCTTCTTTTTCATCTTTTGGCTCTCCAGAGCAGTACAGAGGAGCTTTGAACAGTTTCAAAATGAATGGAATAATTTCACTGAAGTAAGATCTAAATCAATATGAACTCATGAACACAGTGAGAAAGGTATCATATTGTTCAAGAAAACTGTGATTTTAGTAGTAATAAAAATACAGAAAGCTATAGTATTTGTACTAGCAAAGGTGTGGTGTTTTTAAAATGTATTCTTCTATTTTATTAAGTAAAAGGAAAAGGTCTGTAAGAAATTAGATAGATTACTTTTCTCTCAGATTTATACTATGTGTGTTCCTCCATCTTTCAAAAATTAGGAATAATAACTATGTATTCTAACCATCCACCATATAGTACACAGGTAATTAGTCCATGTTTGTCTCTAGAGGGACTAATCTGCTCCTAGGAAATAAAGCTCTATTAACACTCTTGTTGTCATTTTTAATGACATAAGTAATAAAATACTATGGATTTAATATATGTACTGCAGCACATACCTTGATGAGCTACACTTCCTCATTACAGTTTTATCTCTTTTTTTACTGCATATCTACAGTTGTTCCATTGTCTTACGTGGAATCTGAAGTTGCTTATTCATGGCTACAAATTTGATCAGTGAATAATGTCATAAAGATGTAACATTTATTCACTTTGCCAGTTCACAGAATGATGAAATTGTGCAAGTTCTACACTGTGCTTTCCTGGGCCCAGTTGCTCATCATCTTACAACTAGGCAGGAGAAATTGAGCATGTGAATCTTCTGAAGTGACTCATTCCTGTTCAGAATGAATGCAGCATGTCACCAAAGCAGATAGTGTTTGTCATGTGTGCTTCACAAAATTATAAGTAAGCAGGGAAGAAAAAGAGGGATGAATAAAATCTCAAAGTGCAGCCCTATCCAGTACTATTTCTAGTAAATCTGGCACATATCTGGTAATTATCATGACTCCTATGCAGAAGATGCTCTGTAATTCAGATTTTTTACATTCATTTACCGTGTAATTCATCCGAAAATGTTTGTATTCAAACAAAGGTAATGAAACTGATAAAGGAAATTTACATTGTCATGCTCAACATTAACATCCTCTAAATTCTGCAGTATATTATTCTACCCTATGACCAACTGTTCTCTCAAGAGATTTATGGATGTAATAACACATTAATGAATGAAAAGACAGGACATCACCTTTATTTATTTTTGCTTTTTTATTGAGACTTTAAATGAATTCTCTTGTAGTATGCTTGTCATTTTAATGTTTCTACTATAATAACTTATTCATGTGTAACCTTTTAAAAATTTAAATCATAGTATCATAAAAATACTTTGGTATTCTCACTCCTTTTTTATATTTCATCCTATTTTCCTTCCACTAGGAATCTTTCTTTAGCCATATATTTAATTAAATGACTTGCTGATACAGTTAGTGCAGTAGTTGTTTTAGAATAGAATAGCATTTTTGCACTAGAAATCTCTTTTTGCTGAACACTGCAGAAATCTACCTAGATATTACTCACAAACTAGAATGGCCATTTATTTCTCTGTGCATGTACAACTCAAAATCAGTGAAGATAAATTGTATTTTCCTAAACTATTCTTGAGTTCAGTTGTTTCAACCATTTTCTTTTCTGTTCCAGAAGCATTGAAAAGTAACCAAAAGTAGAAAGCAGGATCCACAAGGAGATCTAGGTTATTTCCTAGCCATATAACTATTTACTGCAGACATTTCTGCAGATGGTTGCTCAATCCTTCCTAAATTATGGAGCTGAACTATCTATGAATTTATGACAGGAAAGTTAACAGTCTGCGTAGGATTCTGATGTATGAAAAGAAGGAACAAGAATCAATGTTTTAAATAGCTACTGCCAGCTCTCACTAAGCGCAGTTAAACTGAATGTTTTTTCCCGGACAGCAAAGCTTCCACTTGAAACTAAATAACAATACATGCTTTTTTAAGAGTATTTTCTTGTTCTTATTTAAGCCTCCAAATTTATTTTTTACAAAAGAATAAAATGGAAGAAGTTTCACTAAACGAATTTTGTATAATGCTTTTTTTTTTTTTTTTTTTTTTTAATAATTTGTGGTACCATGACCCTGGCTGCTCCTATACAGACATCACTGGTAGCTGCTAAATTTTATGTACTCAAGAGAGAACAAAACAAAAGGTTATGAGTGTTGGCTGCTATAAGCTGGCCTGGTTCCACTTAACCAGGCCAAGTTCTGTCAGCTGAGGATGTGGTCTATAAAGTCTTTTCCAAAATCATAGCTCTATTCTGAGCTAACTGGCTTTCATAATCTTTTTGCAAGTCTGACTTTGCTAACTGATAATGCAAGACTAAAAATCATACACATGAGATTTCAACATGCCAGTCCACCTAGCTCAGCCTGGGATACATGCGTATGGCAAAGGATTGCAATGGTTTCCAGGTTCCTGGTACCTCTTAAGAACTCTGATCTCTAATGGTAACTCAGGCAGCACCAACAAGGTTGATTCATAAACAAAATTTTTCTAATTAACGGAATTACCTTAATGCAAAAAGACAACACAAGTGGAAAGAAAATCATTGATTCAGTATTTAAATGGAAGTATGACATGTCATTGAAATAATGAAATTTTTCCCTCAGGAAATAGATGCACAGGACTTTAAGGAAAGCTTGTAAGAGATTTAGCTAAAAACTATCAATAAAAATCACTTTGACCTAGATCTGGTGGGTGTTTTTGTAAATCTTCTATATGTGTTCATTGGATTTAGTAGAAGAACACTTTTTTAGGTCTCTGAGATTCTCATTTAAGTGTCTTATTTAGTGGTTTTACGATATCACAATCAAGCTAAAAAGCATCATCCTCCTTGACAATGAGAAAAAATTATCTGAATTCACCTGCTAACACAACCTTCCTACCTCTGTGGTCACGCTAGAGAGAAAAATGTGTTTGGTTTTTTTGATGACTGTGGCCTACACAATGCCTCTACAAAAGCAAATGAACTGTTCAATTGCAGATATGAGTTAAGCAATGCATAGTTGATCTTTTCCAAGTTGGAACTTCTATGGCAGTTCATCCTTAAGTCTACATTAAGCAAAATCAGAGATTCAAGATTACAATCCCCAAGACTAGGTCAAATATCTAATAATAATATATAAAAAGTTGCTGCAGAAAATTTCATCAGTGAGCTGATGGGCACAATCCATGTAACAGTAATGTATTTTTTAACAAAGGAACAACAGCATTTTACTGGGATGAGAAAATGAGTCTATTAGAATGAGTATAGTAACAATGCTCTACAAGTCAAATGTATTCTGAGAGCCATCAGGTTTTTTGTTTGTTTGTTTGCATCATACATATTTTAAAAAATCTTTTAAAAAGACTATTCGGTAGCTGTGACAGACATTTCTCTTTAATCATGGTGAAGTGCCTTCTGGACCAGTTCTCTTATTAGATTAGAAAGTAATACAAAATACAATGTAGTTAACATGACATTGATACTCAAATTACAGGGAAGGCTGGGGATTACACTGCTGAAATGGTAACCTCAGAGGTGGAAGGGCAAGACTGTCTTTCATCAGTAAGCATCAAAGTAACAGATTTTAGTGTCCTCACTATTTCCATGTCCCTATTTGATGTCAGGGACTTGAATCGCTTTTTTTAACATTGGTAATGTGCCTCCTGTAAATGTTACTACAACCATCCATACTATTGACCTCCAGTATGATTAATGGAAATGTAATTTGTGGCTGATTCATTTGCATATATCAATAACAAGAATCCTTTTTTTTAAAAAAAAAAATCTATTCCCTGACTGCAGTGCATTTCATTTTGTCAGTATAACAACAGATATAGTTACCTAAAATCTGTCTTGTCTCATCACAGTCCAACACGTGAAGAAATACTGCAGATAGTCAACAAATATGAATGGCTGGACATTGCAAGGAAGGATTTTCAGGTGAAGATGTTTACTTCTGGAATTGAGGAGTTTGTGATGCTCATTAAGATGTGAATTTTGATCATACCTTATGTAAATACTTTCTCAGAATGACCTACATCTTATGGACATATATAAACTAAATTGGAGAAGTCTGCAGGTAGAGATATTCCACCTGATGCAGACAGACCTCCTCTTAACACCTGGAGACCTTATAAACGGGATATGTATTGTGGTTGTCTAACAGAAGCCTAAGACTGGCATCTCATCTTGCTTTTCATACTGTTGTTTTGTTTTTTTTTTTTTTTTTTTTTTTAAATTTTCTTCACAGTTACTTGCACTCTGCACAGCTATTTGCACATCTTCCTATAAATATCCTATAATTCCCTCCCACTGCCTCTGCTCTGCTCACTTGAAAAGGCTGAAAAAGAATGGAATCCCCAGGGAGCTCAGTAAAGTAGCTACAGAAATATATTTTATACAAAGATATTCTCAAACAACAAGAAAAATAATAGTTTGCTTTAAGTTATGATGTTGGCTCTCTGAAAATATGCAGATGACTTAGTTACCTGAAAGAAGTATTCCCAAATACAGTCCACTGTAAGCAAGCACAATGAAATATTTGCAGTCAACAAATTCTGAAACGATAAATTAAACTATGCTCACTAACAACCTAACACTACATTGTTTGGACATTCTAATTGTCCAATCAGGAATCAGAATCTGGACTATAAAAATTTGTCTAGTCACAGCTAACCAATACACACTATAGGCTGAAAATGAAAAGCAGCAAGTACTGAGGAATGAAGGCAAAATGTGAGGGTGATAGCAACACACGGTTTTAGTTCAGCTAGAGAACCAGAGGGGAAAAACAGGCAGATGTTGGGCATATGAGCTTTCTGTTCTAAAATAGAGACATCAAACTTCAGAAATGCTAGGGGTCTTATTACTACCAACTACAAGCCTTGCTTTGCTTATTACTCAAACCATCCACCACCATCAGCAGAGAATAAATTAGACATCTCTCACATACAACTAAGTAGCTAACAACTAACTTTAAAGATCGAATAATGCAGGGGAGATTATAAACTCATATCAGAAGATTCAGGAAAATGATACTGCTTGTGCCAAATGTTATACTGTATACAGTATTTGCTTCAATATTCTGTAAGAATAGGCCAAAGAGCTAATGTTAAAGTTCACAAGGCACTAATTCTCAGAAGAATATAATAGAAAAAGAATCCTAGATTTAGATAGGAACTACTCATGTTGCACTTATTCTGTGGAATTACTTCTTTTTTTTTTTTCAGGACATAAATGAATTTAAGCTTGTTTGTTATAAAAAAAGACAAGTTATTTCAACTTGATTAACATCCCAGGATAAATAAAGCACTATTTAGAACTAAAATATCACAATTTTTGAAACAACTTTTGGCAAATGAAAATACAATTCTGTCTCAAAAAATCATTATTTGCTTGATATACAGCTAGCAAACTCTACTAAATTCTATTGAAGGGATCCCAGGTTTCAAAAGTAACGTTCCATTAGTTTTAATGAAGGTTTTGAAAATGCTGCAGCAAACATTCTGCAAAGCTTGACTGAACCGAAGTGCTCTGTGCCAGAACTGACTCTGGAGCCCTGAGGTAGTTCTATCTACAGTCAGAGCAGTTTATTTCCCAGGATAACTGCTGAACCCATCGATGCAAGATATGCTTATACAAATGCCCACATGCTAACATATGTAAAACATCTCAAAAGGATAGTCTGGGTGCACAAGATCTACCTCTGGGAAAAGGGCTTGGTGCCACATGACAGCACGTCTATAGAGTTTAGGCCATAGAACAGCTGTTCCTATTTCTTTCACGCAAGTTATATTTTAAAAAAAATCATTACAAGTTTCCAACATACAAAAGGATCCTACATTTTATGTAATAAATTCCATCAAAAAATAAGTTGTTAAAGCTAAAATGCAATCCCTGTATTGGTAATCACAGTTAGCACTTAAATATAACCTTAATTACAGTATGTGGTGCATTTCAATTTTAAAAAGTTCAAAAGAATAGACAAGTTTCACTCTGCCTCATGTTATGGTGTTCATACTGAACATCAAAGTAGCACTAACTACAAATGACTCAATTATTTCATCTCCAGCACCATAAGTCAAAAGTAATGAAATAATGGAATTAAATGTGCATGTGTAATTGGTATGTGAGCAGCAATGGCTCCAGAGGGACTTATTTCTGTGGTTTTCAGTTCTGGCACATGGGAATGACAGACCTAGAATAATAAATTGTGATTTTCTAGTTCCTATCTCAATGCCATGTCTATTAGACCATACACACTCTCCTTCATGTCCATTCAATTCAATGCTTTACATTACAGGAATAATTACAACACTTTAAGTATGATTTCACTAAATTCTTATTCATGATGAGGTCAGCTTGGACTTATCTCTAAGTGGCAGTCTTTCAAAAAGTAATGACAATAAATTACTCCACATATAAAAAAAATAGAACAGTGCAATAATCTAAGAGAAAACATGCCAGCTGCGAAAAAATCTTTTGTTGCTCTTGCCCTCTGCTGTTCTCTTACTATCCAAAAAATCCATTATGAAATGCTATTGTTATACACATTAGGTACATACTAAGCTGAGGTTAGGAATATCAACCACTCTAGCTTTATTGGTTTTCTATGACAGGGCCTGAGCATTTTGTTAAGAAAGCAAGAACTGAATAAAAATAGTAAAATATTTGTGGAGATAAAAATGACTCTAAGTGATTTCTAGACTACTGATGCTCTTCTAGAAAAATGCCAGTAACAATCAAGAAGAACAGGAACATTAGTCAGAAAAGAAGACGGTCTCTAAAGTACATAAATGTGATATACATTGTTAAATCAGGTAATTTTTGCTTAGCCTCGAGATAACTTTCTGTGAGGTAAGAAAACCTCCTGAGCAGATATTTACTGTTCACACAAATTTTCTATCCCACATGAGTCCCAAAAACTGTCTGTAGATCTGGAACTGGTAGTTGCAAAAATACGGTGTTTCTGTAGTCATTTGACTTCCTAACTCTGTCTGTCAAAATACAGTCCAGGGATTCTAGATAAGAGACTTACAAATTGAGGGTTAGGGGAGAGTTTCTGACCAAGTTGTAGTACACCAGATACTTCTAGATGTAAACTGTTGGGAGAGATCACTATTTACTATTATTTCTAAGTTATGTAACTTCTATTAGAGGAAAAATCATCACTAACAATTACAGATGATTATATTGATTCACTCTACAAAGCAAATGAACCTATTTACCTTAACACAGGACTGACTGTACTAGCACTGTACTAGTGCATTCCAATGGGCAGTAGATGATAGTTTTCATACAAAGAACTTCTTCAATAAAAGAGCTGTTTCAAGGCCAGAGTCACTAATCTATCTGAGCTAAACTGAGTTGCAGACAAAAGGAGAAAGCAAAAAAAAAAAAAAAAGTACTGTGTAAAAGTTGAAATAGCTTTATTTATCATTGCTACTCCATGAATGTGAATTCTAATTTAAAAAAAAAAAAGTAAAACAAAAGATTGTTTTTGATTTACCTATTTCATTCAGTCCCGAATGTTACTGTACGTCTCAAGAAGCAAAAAAAATTGGTTATACCAGAAACTATATCAGTGAATGAATTTGGAAAAATAGAAGTAAAAAAACTTAATTGGATTTACTGAAGCATATTAGGATTTATAGTAAATGATTGCTACCTACATTAGACTTCTCCACAATAAATAAAAAATAAATAAATAATAACAGCAGCATTTCCTAGTGACAAAGAAATAAAAGAATCATAACTACATGGGATTTAATTTGAGAATGATAATAATGACACTGAAAATACACAGATAAAATGTTAAACCACATAATAACCAACCAATAATGTGACCACATAATAACCAACTCTGAAACCAGCTTGTTCCACCCCATAATAGTGCAAAGAAATGAAAACATCAAACTTTGAAACTATGTTCCAAGTTTAAAAATTTGATGCACCTAGAAAGTCAGTAACTGAAAATAGTCATCTTTCTTTCATACCTGGCATAAAACTTCCTGGCAATGAATTTTTGTCATACCCAATCTACTGATGATGCTGTTTCTCAGAGCAATGATCCAAATCTTCAGGTTTTGTTCCTAACCAGGAACTCTGCATCTGCATAACTCTTCCATCAGGATCTCTCTGAATACTGTTTTTGGAACAGTTTTAAAATAGGAGACATGCTCCAAAAGTAATGCCTACTATTTTATTACACTGATACCTGATGTCAGAGGCAGATGGTGGTATGCCAGTAGAGGCTGAACCTTCCCACCAATAGTCTGTTATATGTTGTTGTCATGCAACAGATGGCAGCAGAGGTGCAGTCTGACAAAATGGCATCTGACATGGAAGAGCATATGAAGCAAAGGTGTGTCACTGAATTCCTCCATGTGGAAAAAATTGCACATTCAGTAACACTTGCAGAATGTTTATGGAGACCAAACAGTGAATGTGAACACAGTGAGATAGTGGATGGTGTGTTTCAGCAGTGGTGACAGTGATATGAAAGACAAGTGACATTCCAGACAGCCATGTGGATTTTTACTGGCATGCAGGCTCTTGTTCATCACTGGTGAAAATGCGTAGCTAATAGCGGTGACTGTATTGAAAAATAGTGTTTTATAGCTGAGAATCTGCTTTATCAAACAATGTTTTTGTGCTCTTTGTATCTGTAATAGTCTCCATGGAAATAAAAAGGAGGCATTACTTTTGGAGCAACATATATAGAAAAGATGAACACTGCATGTTTGCCTCCACTGCTCCAGTTTCCTTTGATGACTTGAGCAGAGAAATGATCTATGATCCCATCAGGCCACTGGACTAATGGCAGTGCTCCGATGTGGAGACAGATGGCCGACCGCCAGGCTTCACTGAAGAAGCCTGCTCTGCAACTGGAGGTCTGTGCCCCTCACAGCCTCGTAGAACATTCTCCTTGATCATGCATATAATTTTCCTTAATCACCTTCTGCCTGTGTATCACTCTATGGTCAGTTTGGCGTAAATAACCAGTGTCAGATGAGGACTGCAAGGTGCTTATTAGAGCACCAGTGTTATATATTTTGTTCAAAGTTTGATCAATCATTGCACAGCAAGGTTCTGGAGATCTCTATGTGCCATGGTAGAACCATAACAAGATTTTTGCATTAGCCACTCCATCTGCAAATTGAGAACGGAAGCGTGCGCTCTTGCTCATAGTTTAGTGAATTCAGTGATCTTTACCTGAAAGCAGTTTGATTTGATGATGACGTTTGATACATAAGATGGGTCTTACAAAAATAAAGACGAATGGAGATATATTTCAAAAAAAAGTTTTGGGTTTTTTGTTTGTTTGTTTGTTTGTTTGTTTTTACTTGAGAATTACAGTTTTCTTTTTGCTGTGCATTTACAAATGTTCTTTCTTGAAGAAAATTGTCTGAACAGGAGTGCTTAAGATTCGATAGTGTCATTTAGAAATCCTTCCCTGTGATGAATGCAGTCCATAAATTCACATGATTGTTTCAGGCCTACCTTGGAAAATTGCTGCTCTCTAAATTCTGTCTATATATATAGAGTACTATAAATTGGAGGATCTCATTTTACATTCAAACGTCTCTGCCTTTGTTCGTAATTTATTATTTTTTTTACTGCCCTCAAAAAGCTTTCAAATGCTCTTCTCTACTTTCTCTCCAGTTTTCAGGTTTGTCCCAGAACTACCTGCAGCTGCACAAGTTCTGACTTTCTATCTGCTCCCTGACGAGCTGTTTGTAACCTAAAGTCTATTTCCCCTCTTTATGCACCAACATCATGCTAAATTCATATTAATCTCTCTAAATCTTTCTATTAATATAACCAGCCTATTAATCTGTCTAAATTCTCACGGCATAACTGCAAGCAAGAGAAGTAGATATTTACTGTTTCTAAAGTAATTCTCAGCATACAAATGTACTGAAGTCATTCAGCAAGTCTGCCTTGTCATTAGAATTATTTGCCATCCTAGTATTTTTGGAGGTGAGCTTTATTAAGTACTGAAAACACAGATATTAAAACACTGGGGAAATCCGACTCTAATCATACCCCAGTGATTAGAAAGACTTTGAGCTTTGCTTGCTGGTGGGTCAAGTTTTGTTCCATTTAACTTAAATGTGTTTATACATCTACCTTTATCAATGTATAAAGTATCTTCGGATGAATAACAGCAAAAGGAAAAGTTTCATATCTGTTATTCTTTTCGTCAAACAATATTAGTTGTATTCCACTAGAGAAGGAAGTATTAGATATTCCAAAATAAAATGTTAATTTCCACATTTTACTTTGGAATTGCATATGGTATTTAGGGAAGATAAATACATTTCTTTAACATGTCCAGATAGACACTTTTGGTTAACAAAGCTTGGTTGGTAAGTTATGCAAAAATTGGAGAAATACAGTAAAAAAAAAAATCCTCTCTCCTCCCTTCAGGTGCATTACAGCTGATTCCTCAAATATCATGACACTATTGTATTATTTAAGTTCTGCCTTGAATTATTATTATTATTATTATTATTATTATTATTATTATTATTATTATTTTGAGAATCTTTCACACTGGGTGCAAGTACTGTTTCCAAAATATATGTCAGGAGTAGGATAATATATTAGATGAAAGTTATGTTTTATACTGCAACTAAATATTCACACAACAAATACCAAAATACATTCAGGTAGAGACGATTATGCAAAATCTGAACATTTAAATTAAAACGGTGTATTAAACAGTATAAACTGCTGTATCACTGTTAAAATAAGACAGCCAAATTGCAAGAAATGAGTTACTGGGAATACACAGACTATCTCAAAATAATAGGAAATATCACTTTACTGGAGCAGTAAATGGAGAAGATCTAATTGTGCATTCACTAACTATTATGGGCATGTAAGAAGAGGATGAAAAATGTTCAGTTACAAATATAATTGAAGTCTCCCATGCTAAAACCCATTAAATACACTTCAGTTCCAGTCATAGAAACATAAAATATTCCAAGTTAGAGGAGAACCCATAGGGGTGACTGAGTCCAACCCGTGGCTCCAAACAGCACCATCTCAATTACAACTGCGCATCAGAGAGCGCTGTCCAAACGTTCCTTGAACTCTGGCAGCTCAGAGTTGCACCCACTGCCCCCAGGGACCCTCTTCCAGGGCTTGACTGCTCTCTGGTGAAGAATCTTTTCCTAATCCCCAGCCTGACCCTCTCTTGATACGGCTCCATGCCATTCCCTCAGGTCCTGTCACTTGTAATCTCCTTTTGGAGAAAACAGCTGACATTTCCTCATCCACCTAACTTTGTTGTGCTTCAGAAAAATAAAGGAAATCTCTATGTGGATAACATGCGACACAGAGGTCTCAATCACAGGAAAAAATTCTTGAAGACTTTCTAAAATATATAGCTAGACATCTTATCTATGTTGCTCCGAAAGAAATGTGAAAGTCTCAGCTACAAAACATATTTTTCAACACAGTCTTCACCAGCAGCTGTGCATTCTTGCCAGTCATGAACAAGAGCCTGCACATCACGCTCAGAAAAATCTGCACCAGCAGTAGTGAGCCACTGTCACTTTTGCCATTGCTGAAATGCCTCACTGTGCTCACATTCAATGTATTCAGCAAACGTTAATAAACCTCTGCTAGATAATTCTTCATCTGATACAGAGATCATACGTTGCAACTTTGACATAGTAATGCATATGAAGCATAGTCAGAAATAGAAAACTAGCCAGTACAGAAAGGGGTTGTAACTTTACCTTCAGCCACTCAGTAACTAAAAAAAAAAAATACGTGTACTGACAGATATACACACTCTGCCATCAGTAAAGCTGTGAGATAAAAGTACACCTCAGATGGGGAAAATCTAATTTGTGAAATATTTCTTATTCTATTGCTATTTAGTACAAGTGTATAAAAGATGGAAGAATACTTTACTCTTGTGTTACTCGAAAATTCAAACACTACAACTAACTGTGTAAATAGGGCCATAAATGAGAAATTTATATGTAGCAAACAAGGAACTAAAAAGTATAGAAAACCAGATTCATCTTGAAATACAATGGAAAGCCAATGCAAACCTGTTTGCAATATAGTTGCAGTGATCTTTCTGGCCGGATTGGGCTCTGAGCTACCTGATCCAGCTGTAGATGTTCCTATTCATTGCAGAAGAGTTGGACTAGATGACCTTTAAAGGTCCCTTCCAACTCAAACAATTATATGATCTATGATCTTTCCCCACATAAACCACTTAAAGCAGATAAATGCAGCTGGTTGGAACATAATGTTGGCAGCTCTTTAGCCTTTCTCTTTTGTTGCCCAGTATTAACCTCCTTTAGTAAAAATAATTACTCCTTTTTTTCTCCTAGTTATCTTGTTATAATCACATGGGAGCAAAGCTGTCTGTTTGCAAACATGTTTTTATGTATTATTTAGGTTGTCTCCTCATGACCTTCTATGCACATTTACTCCATTCACCTCTTCTTCACACACAACTAGTGTGCATTTATATTTGAGAAGTGTACAAATAGAATCTATACTTCCAACTCACATATATTTTGTTCCTGTTTTATAAAAATAGATCATCTCTCTGATAAATGTTACATTTTGTTTTATGCATTGTATGTTTACTCCACACCCATAGTTTGTTTTGTTAGCTTTGAAGTACCTTAACCTGACCACAAGAAATAATGAAAAATGCTCTTTTAAAGGTAATGAGAACCAAAGTTATTATTTCAAGTACTTGTAGCAGTTCAGTAAATTTTCAAGAAATTTTGACATTAGAAAGTTGGTTCGTTCCTGTTACACAGGGGCATGTTAGCACTACGCTTCACACAGTGCTATAGACCATTAAGTACATTAATCATTTAAGACTATCCAAAATATATATGCTACAATGTGTGGCAGAGCTGACAGTCCTATTAACAAAAATAGCATCTGTATAGGTGTGAGGATAGTGCTTTCACTTTACTTAAAATAATATTACTGATTTTTTCATCACATGTTGAAAATGTTGAAATCAGGTGTTTCGTACTATTGTATCTCCTAATCATGGCTTCATTTATGTGTCAGTTCCCACTAACATGCCCTCATAGGCAGATGTTCGCCTCCAGAACACATCCATTTTTAGGACCAATTTTTTGAAACACACATTTTGAATAGTTCTACATTTTGAGTAAAGTTGCTATAAAGAGGATAACAGTTAAATTATAATAAGAAACATGATCACATTTTCTGAATGTAGCGTGCATGGCCCTGTATCACACTTGCCAGTATAACTATGTTTATTCTGGTAATATCAAGCCTGACAGATAACATTATAAATATGTAATCAACCAAGAGAAAAGTAAATATTGCAGCTAAATTCTTTAACAACCTTTACTACTTCAGAGGAGAGTTTCCCATTTCCACTCTGCATTAGTCAACCTTTAAAATTTCCAGAAAATTCAAGACACTGCATATTCTACATGACAAAGTCACCAATATCATCCTCATTCTCTGAACAGCTATCATTAAAGGGAAAATATCTAATATACATATTAATATATTGAAGTGAGTATCTCAGCGTGACCAACTGGTTAAAGAGATTGTATACTGTCATTTGAATATGTATGCAGCTCTGATCCTCCTTGTATCACTACTCCTTCCTGTAACTCCATTTGACTTGACATTCTAGCCCTCTGTCTAAATATATAATCATACATTCCCTTGTAGTAATAATATATGCCCTTATTGAGAATGAAATCAGAGAGAATATGAAGTACTATATTTAATGGCATGAAATGTTGGCTCTTAAAACTGTATTAATTATTCATTTTTGTGCAGCAGGTTCCTCAAAGCATTTTAGACTTAGTTAAGTATGTATCTGGGATACTGTGTATTAACCATTGGGATACTGTGTATTAACCATTGGTGGATAAAATGAAATTCAGAAGAGATAACATTACTACTTTATTTAGTTAGCTTTTGTGGTTGCAAATGCAAATGAAAGGGACAAGTACACTGTGTATCTTGCTGGCTAACCCCATTGGCCATTAAATAGTCTAAATGCTAGACTTGGAATAGCTCATGAATAACTATCAAAGTACTTCACTTAAATTGGTGGACTAAATTATTCATTCAGAACTAAAGTGGCCCTAATTCATTTTAGCTTACTTGGTAAATTAAGCTAAAAAGAATTAAGGCCACTTCAACTCTGAATGAGACTTGTCCACTTGCCCAAGAGAATAAGTCATTAATTTCAGGGTCACACCTTCAGTAGATGCTGAATTTTCTATGATATTCCCAAAAACACAAGCCTAAAATCTCTCTCCGCACATCATTGCACACAGTTTTTATTTCTTCCAACTAGACATATATTTATTTTGCTATCTTCTGATCTGTTTTCCTTCTCTCTTGGATGTATAAGCACCAGACATCTGAATGATAGACTTTCAATTTCTGTAATTTGCAAAGCAGGAAGAGAACTAGACATCCATCAGCTGCTGGGTAACTTGACACTACCTGTTTTTCAATTTATTTGAAATGAATAAAATAATATTGCTAGAGTGTACAAATCAAAGGAGAAGTATGAATAAAAAACACTTAGTTTTTATTTTCCTTGCAAACCCTGATTTTGTTGCTACCTCTGCAAGATGCTGACATAGAGAATGCTAAGAGAATGTTCACCTTTAGTGCTTCCTTCCTTCAGAAAAAGGGTCGCACATAAAATAGGGAACAGACATGTATGAATTTGATCATGGTCATAAAGTCTCTTTTCTGAGATTCAAATAAAAGAACTCATCAGGTATTGATAGCCTTTCAGTGTCACCTAAAGTAGCACAGTAACAAAGATGGAAAATATTAGTAAGGCAAAGATTATAAAGAAAGATACAAACTTTGTATAAAGGGAACAGTGGTCAGTTGGCCCCATGTTGCATTTATCAAGTATGGAACAAAAAGCAATTTAATGGATTTAAACTTAGAACAAGATTTACGGCAGTTATTAGGTAGAAGACCAAATACTGGGATAGACTATCTAAGGTTGAGTTTATACCCAAAATTAAAGCATATAAACATATCAAATGGCATTAAATGTATAAGTTTAGACAATTAAGTCTAATTTCTAAACACCTGCAGTGAAATATTTGAGGGGTGATCTAAGTACACTTAAATATGACCTTGATGTAGGAAGCTAGATACCACAATGAGATTGTTTCATGCCATAACATTTAGCCCATGCTTGTGCATAGACATAGAAACATTCTGATATTTATTATTTAATGTATTTGCAGAACAGAATGTAGATAGATTCATGTTCACTCTATATGTTACACCATGTTTCTCTAACACATGTGAACACACCACATGTATCAAAAGCCAGGACATATTGTATCTGATTATCTTGTGTGAAATATATGTAAGTAATTGTGAATAAAACTTGTAGAATTATGCAATACATAAAGCCATTGTTCATTAGTTCTTCTATGAATTCAAACAGACAAAACTACTTTCTATGGTCTGAAGCAATCTTGTTGATCACATACATCCAGATCACCAGAAGATTCAGACTTCCACAAGTGACTGAGTGATAACTGAAATGAGGTGTAACAGGGAACTTGAAAACAAAAATCCGTAACTTTTTGTTCCTTTCCTGGATAAAGCTTTTTATTATTATTATTATTATTTTATTTTCATTTTTAAATAAAATGAACTGCATGTATCTATGTATAGATGTACACCTCTTTCTATGAGCAGAAATGACACGATAAAGGGTTAAGAAGGAAAGTGTCATGTATATATATATGTATATATATATATATTAATGTTTCTGAATAAACTAAGCTGCAAACAGAATGCAGACCAGAGTACCTACACGTCTGGATCTATATATTTGTAATTCTTTTTCATAGGTTGCATTCTAGAAGATGGCAAGCCCACAATACAACTCTTCTCAAATGCTGCCACCTAAAGGCTAAAATGAAGTACAACTACAGAGATGTATTACTAAAACAGAACAAAACAAACAAACAAAAAAGAGCAAATGGGAAACGGTTCACAGCTGCACAAAAGTAGAAAGCAAAATACATCAGTGCAGACTTTTTGTTTTTTAAATCCTGTTTTAAATCCATCCGTGAATTTCTACATCCACTTGTGGACAGTAACCCGAAAATATTCTGAAAATATTCTGAAGACATAGCTTTACCAAACAGTGTGGGTCAACATTAAATTTTGCAGCTTTAGTAGTCATATTGCTGAAATGTAATTCACAAGTCCAGTAAACAAACCTAAGCAGTAATTCTTAAATTATTTATGAGTGAATGGCTCAGAATGATGATACTGTTGAAAATCTCCAACTTCTTTTCTAATTCAAAATATGCTACATCTAATTTAGACATGTAATTAATTCATGTCAGCTCATTAAAAAAAAAAGTACAATATATTTGAGCATCTGTACTTCAGATTTTCTCTTCAATATGCAGTAACACATAAACTGGATACAGTGAAGATTTGGCTATATATTCTTTTAGAAACATTCTGAAGGAAAAGAAGAAAAAGAAAGAAGGAAAACAACAACAACAACAAAAACCCGAAAAAGTCCTGTCAGATTATTGCTAAAGCTAGATAAGTTTTCCATATATGTTAATTGTTAAAGGAAAGGCTTTAAAACACTCACTACAATAAAGTAGGCCTTTCTATATCATTCTGATATAACATATGTGATGTCACAGAAAGCACAAACTTAAAATATTTGTCACTTTATACACATTTCAAACCAGTAATTTTGACATTCACAGTAGTTACTTTCTGATTTCTGACTTCCATGCCTATTTGTTGGTGATACTGTACTTCACAGTGGGACATTTGACTATGAGCATGAAAAAACTGAAAGTAGAGGGAAACAAAATTTTTTGTTTTGTTTATTAGTTTGCTTTTAAATTTTGTCCAATTTTTATTCCATTACACCTGCATTGAAGAGTCAAATATACACAATTTTGCCACTTCAATGGATAGTTTTCTGATCTATAAAAACTGAGATTAGTAGTAAAAGCATCCAGATATATTTACTTATGAGCTAAAATAAAATTTGAGTTTCACTGTGCTCATAGAAAAGCTGATACTAAATTTCGTATGCTATGCTTCTTTCTTTCCTTGTTCTGGCCTTCATTTTAGCAAATTATGTCCAGTAACACTTAAAAATAAAGAAACAGGAAAGCTTTTTAAAAAAGAAAAGGTGTTGAACAATGAACAACCTTGTTCATTAGAACAAGATCCATTTCTTTAAGCATAAATGTTAATATTTTATCCTAAATAAGGAATAACTGCATTAAATCACAGCAGTGACAACAGCCTCTCCAGAACTGCCATTCAGTATATAAACACCCTAGTGCCCTTTATTTCCCAAGGAATATGCATTCTGTTCTTATTTCAGCTCTATTTTGTTCTTCTAGAAAACCAGACTATTATCTACACTAACACTCCCTAGTAACTTTAAAGATCACGTTATGTGCTGTTCTTTCAAGTGGTTGACTGGGTTGGCCCACAGTGATGTTAACATGACTGATGATAAAGTAGTCACAGCAGCATACCCAAATGTACTCCTGTCTCTTACAGCTCCTGTCTGGAAAGTCTCTGCTGTTCCTTCTGACCTCTGTGTTATCTTTCCTTCTTTGCGGATTTGGGTCATAGATCAAAGACAAGTCTGGACACTGGAACTAGAGCTCACTCCCAGATCCCAATATGTTGTACAGAATTGAAAAGTATGAAAAACAAAAACAAAAACCCTCCAACACCCATCTCCCTACAATTAAAAAAAAAACAAAAAACAAACAAACAAACAAAAAAAACCCACAACAAAAAATAAAAAGAAATTAAAAAGATAAAAAGAAAAAACAATCAACATAACACCATCAATAACAAAAGTACTCCCAGTACTCTGGCAAATTGGGAAAGCAATCAGATTTTTAAAACAATTATTCAGATAAATTAATATCTCATATTATTTCCTAGAACATGAGACTTATTGTAATTGACTTGGATAAGAAGAAAATTGTTAACTTTAAGTTATACTCATTTTTCTTAATGACATTACTTCCCACTGCTTTCTTCTGGCAACAATTTCCTTCAAGGGTCTTAGTGACAATCAGTCAATAATGTTGTACAGCATAGGGCATTTCTACCGTATGTCAATGGTGTGCACTGTTTAGATCCTCAATCCAAAAGCAAGCCTGCACAGCACACTTGCACAGTACAGACATACAGCACCATATAGATATACTAGAATCATAGAACAGCCTGGGTTGAAAAGGACCAGAATGATCTAGGTTCAACACCTCTGCTATGTGGAGTGTTGCCAACCACTAGACCAGGCTGCCCAGAGAAGTGTTGGTCTAGATGGATTTAAAAAAATGTTTCCTCTACAAAACTGAGAAGTTTTGGCACGCTATGAACATTGCTCTACTGATTCAAATAATGTGGTTGCTCATGAAGAATCACCAGGCACATCTGCACATATCATATAGCACAGACCGAAGAACAGATCTCAGATTGTGCCATGTGTGTATGTACATCTAAGCACAATGGAAGACATAAGAAGGCTTAATCTCTTCTTCTGGGACTTCATAAATGAAATAGTTCTCATTTGATTCCTTCTTGTGAAAAAAGAAAAAAAAAACCAAAAACAAAACCTGAGGCTTCAGCTGTTTCAAGTTCCAAAAGCTAAGAGAGGACTAAGGAAAACCAAGCAAAACTAAAAGGACGTCTTCTCATCTTCTCTACTATGTTGAGAAATGTTATCTCATAAGCTTCTTTTTTTTATTCAATAAAACACTCTTGATTATGTACTGTGAAAGACCAACAAGTGTTCTTACAGCCTTATTCCACAAGCCTTCTTCTAACTTAGAAGACATGTCTTTTTAGGCGTTTAACACCAAACACGAATTTTCCAGTGTCTGATTCCTGTAGAAGTACTTCATATATCTTTTTCAAGTGTCATGCAGTGTCCTTGTAGTTATATTTTATGGGAAATACGCTTAGACTGTCAATTTATTTTTTCTACTCATTAGCTATTTCCAACACAAAGAAGCAGCAAAATAAAGAGCATTTAATTGCATAAGAGGCCAATTCAGGACAAATGCAATGTTTTCTCATCACATCCCATCACACAAGGTTGCCATTTCTCCACTTTTTAAATGTCTATCCCTTGCTGCTAACACACAAAATTGAATACTGCCTGTGGCATTTACTGTACCTTCATCTGCTGGATTAAACGTTGTCTCAGCTGCTGTACTCTGTCCCTCAGGGACCAAAACCGTTACCACTCAGAATACTCGCAGTGGCAGAAACAGCAGAACACCAATGTCTCATCCCAACTCTCAGTATAAAGGTGATAGCTCACTATGATACTAGCCTATTTACCTTTTTTGTTCTTCTTCTTTTATTTTTTTTTTTTGGTAGGAAACGATGACCTGAAGGTATTAAGGTATTATCACTCTCTTACAATTCTTGACCATACCTGAGTTGAGCCAGAACTCAGAAGTGCTCTTAGGCAGAGCTATGTAAAAGATAAGACTTTTTATTTCATATAGGATTATCAGATGTACAGCCTGAGAAGACAGGACTCAGCAATCTAGCAGATGCTTCCAGTTCCTTCATGTTTCTTTTTGTTTTATAGCACTACCCTGAAACTTTCAAAATACAATCAGTCAAATTCAGAACATAAAGCAAAAGATTTCCAAGCTCTACACTGGGACAAATTACTATAAAGTGGTTTAACTGAAATCACTTTAGAGCAATTTGATGAAAAAAAAATCGTTTAGAGAATTTTCTTTGGATATCAGCTTCCTCACTGATTTAATTCTCAAGTGATTCTGAGAAAACTGACTGGATATCATCCCCGTTGAAATGGAGAAGCACATTCTAATGGAATACAATTCTGTTCAAATATCCAGAAGATTTTTTTGCAGATTTAGTTGTGGAAATAAGGTCCATCTCTTTTATAAATCAAATGAAACTCTGAATCAAGTGATCCAAACTGCAGTGATGTTGGGGCCAATACTGAAACTGTTTTGAGTTTCTCTCAAGTTATAGGACTGTAAGTAATCAAATTGCAAACAGCTACTGACAATATCTATAACATCACCATATTTCCCTTGACACAAATTTTCAGGAGCAAAGTTTTTCTCTGAAAACATTTAAAGTAAGAACACCTCCAGTGAAAGCCCAAAACCTTACAATTTTTTTTCCTTCAAGGTATTTCATTTGATTCATAATTCACAAAGCAGTACATATATCTATCACAGCATTTATCATCCAGATACTAAATGTATTAGTGAAGATCCAGAATTATGCCCTTAGATACCTTAAAAAGCTAGCAATATTTTTAAAAGATTCTAAGATTCTCTGTATTCATACAAAGATTTACTCAGTTGTGTCTTTTAGACACGAAAACAGGTGTTCTCAGCTTAGGAAGATACATTTTAGTATTCGGCAGCAGATGGAAACTTCCTAAGTATTAATTACAGTGAAAGCAGGAAGAGGAGCCATGATCTCTCTCATTTATATTCCTACAAACTCAGTCAGATCATGCATTGTGGATTTACACTTTCTGGCAACCAAGTTGAGAATGAGAAAGAAGGGATCCAGGAGTACTTCAGAAACTTTACCAAGTAATCTATTCTTGTTAAACATCAGTACAGTTTCAGAACCAAAAACTTTGAAATAAGCATGATAAAACCCTGAAAGTGTTGCAGCTCACACAAATAATACACACAGGGCTTTAGAAGCTCAGTCTCCCTGCTTCTACAAATCGTAACAAGATACTGAACCTATACTATAGACTTCCAACTGCCTACTAATTCACACAACTGGAACAAATCCATATGCTCTCAGGAGAGTTCAAACTCTGGTACTTTTTGATTTCAAGCAGGTTTGTGTCTGCCTTCCAGGTCCAGAGAAGAAATTCTTACCACATCTTTTCTTTCAGGATAAGGGATCCACACTGAGGTGTCAGAAGTGTCTGTCAGATTTTTTTGCATGTCCATTGGAATATCCAGGCAAGCATTGTTTGGATTGTGTGTATCAAGATAAACCTCAGGCACTATTGAATGTCAGCCAACAGATCCACCTTACTGAAGGAAAAATAAGCAGAACACTTGACAGCTCTGTAAAGAAATAGAACTAAATGAAGCTTTGGCTAGCTTCAGAGTATAGGCTTGTTGCTGTGGGAAGGGTTTGGGTTTGCTTTTTTTGTTTGTTTGTTTGTTTTTAAAGATAATGCATTTGAAAGAAAAAGTACAAGTGGCACATCCTTGCAGTCACTCACAGTTTTGGACAGGAGTTCTATTATGAACTCTTACAGTTGCTGTGCATATGCGATGTCTGCTGCCTACCCTCATGTTCATCTCAACTTCAAAGCATAGTGCTTGTTTACAAGTTCATCAAACCCTTCCCTGGAGATATAGGTATCAACCAATGAAAGGTGACTGCTTAGATGTCAGTGAATGATCTGCTTAGAAGGGAAACATTTCAGAAGCGGTGAATAAGAACTGAAAAGTTTCTCTTGTCTGCTATGAGGTATGACTAAAGTTAGTAATAATGATTGCTCCTTAAAACACTTAACTGTTTCCTAAATGTATTATTAATTTATATATAGACCATGTTCCAACGATGTTTAGAAGATGTTTTTGAAAAGTTTTTTTCATCTTTTACCTTTCAACTTTACTCCTAAAGAATCTCTCATAAAGCATACTTACTGATTTCCCAACACTTGTGAACACCTAATTTGGTTTTTGTTAGGTTCTGTTGAGTTTCATAGACTGTCATCATAAAAATTCCAGTTACATCTCTAACTTCTCTCTTCAGTTCTCCTTTAAAAATTTTTCTCTTCATTCTAAGTTTGTTTCTCAGCTATATGTCTGTCATACTTTATTGTTATTCTCTTTTCTTCACTTAATATTTCCTTCTCAAACCCTCCCTTGTCCTTTTTTTTTTTTTCTCTCCTGCCAGCTGGAATGTGGCTGTTTGTCATTTGCTCTATTATGGAACTGTTCCCACATATTTCATGAAAATAACATCAGAGTCAGTATTCTTCCAGCAGTTTTCATCTTATTTTTCAGATTCCGGATGAGTGGGAAGAGTAACAGCAGGAGGAAGGAGCCTGATTCTAATCAAAACCAACTGTTAACCATAAAATATCTCACCCCTTTGAAAAAATTCCTTTTAAGGACTTTATGAAAGCCTTTAACCATCATCACTATATGCCCCATGCCATTGATAGTCACACCTATTGATAGCTATCTGCCAAAAACAAAACAAAACAAAACAAAACAAAAAAGAAAGATAAGAAAAAGTGAGATCTGGAATTCACGAGTAATTGAGAATGCTAGTATAACAGGCTCATTTGCAGCAGGTGTGTTAGTGACTCATGATGGCCACCTGACTGTGCCAAAAATGTATTGAACATCGCATATTTTGTGGAAGCATCTCTCCTGCAGACAGTGATACCAGCTGCCAAAATGCACCATAAAGAAGTAAATTTAGTAGACTTGAAGAAATAACTTTTTATTCCTTGAAAAACTTCTGTCACGTGGAGAAGCTAACTGCTTAAAACTCAATGAGATATCCAAATTCAAATGGATCAGAATTTTCAATTAGAAGAAGTCAATAACCATGCTGCAACTAAATCTCCTCCTTCCTCCTATCGGGGTTCAGCAAACACATAGCAGACAGAGCCACACAAAATGAACAGAGCAGTTCAAGTGCTAAAGGTATTGAAGTTATAGTGATGGGTAGACAAGTGAAAATGAGAACCAGCCTGGATATGGAAGCAGCACAGCTGTTTCATAAGGGAAAATCCATCCATAGCTTTCTGTCAGAAAAGCTTTCTGTAAGAACTGCATGGTACCTTACATGATGGGGCTCGAATCTCGGTCATCCCTAAGTACTACCAGGATCCACTTGATTAACTGTAAATCATTAACACAGTACACATTTGCTTCATTGCACAGCTGCAAGAGCAATTTTGAATTAGTGGAGCTGTGATGAAGACAGAAATATTACAGTTCATGCTAGCCAAAGGACATCAGTGCAATTTTACCTACAGGTCAACTACAATAGTTTGTGCCTGAGATGGCAACCCTGTTAGAAACAGACCTGTTAGTCAAGAGGCAGCAGAAAGGCAACCCTGGTATATTGTCTTTTTAAGTATTATCAGCCAAGATGTTGTTATCAAAGCTGTCTTCAAGAGCTTCTGTATGTGTGAATGTCAGTGTTCTGTCAAAGCAAATTCTGAGTCAGGCTGACTTTAACAGTACAGACTTCGCTATCCATTTGGAAATATGACCTCATATGCGAAACTACTCAGGAGGTTTCTATACTGCTTCTGCACAATGTTTTGAGTATATTTTGAATCCAAATCAACTGCAATCCCTTGAAATTTTCATATCTGTATTACTTACTACCATTATCTATTGTTCCGTTAGAATTCCCAATTACAGTTCAAATTGCAATGTATCTGTGTCTCCACACAATGAGCCGTAGTAATTGCTAGAGCATAGCAGTGTTGCCCTCTTTGGTCTTCATTGTAGATCTTTTGCTCAGATGAAGTTTCATATCACTGGGTTTCTAATTGAATTAGTCAGAAGGTCTGCATGTACGTGCGTAAAATGTACTTGAAAGATAAAAATATTTATTACACGAAACTAAGAACGCGTGTTTGTCCTCAACAGTTGTTGCCACAAAGAGTTATTAAAGTGCTGAATCATAATGTGGATACATAAGATCTTTAACAAATAAAACACCTGGTTGTTTCAAACGAAAAGATAGTAAGAAAACTACATTCATGGAACACTAGGGGAAAAAAGAACTGTATTGTGGAGGGGATTTTGCTTTAAAAAAGAAACTAGCTTTCCCACTCATTTGCAATATTTATAAATATAGTTTTGAAATTGGTTTTGGTATGCAAATATTGTTTACTCTTTGTCACTGTCACCTTTCAGTTCCTATCACTGTAAGTTAAACGCTTAAAATCAAGCTTTGAAGCTTCCAAATAACGATGTTTTCTACCCTAGAAAATTCAACACTCCTCACTATTAATTAGTGCTCGCAGTATGTACATATTTTTTCAAACAATGCCTGAAAAACATTTGGAAGTGCATCCTATATTTCACCAATCAAAATTATAATGTGTGTTATCTGCTTGTATCTTTCATCAAAAGCACCATTATATGAATAAAAACAGCAGCCCATCAAGCAAATTTAATTTGTCAACCATCTGTGTAACTGCAGACACTGTTTCAATGTGTAAAGATAAAGTTAGTCTTCAACACAAAAATAATAACAGAACCCGTGAGACACATTTTATATTCCCCTTTTCCCTTCCCCTGTATATATGCTAAAAAAGGGAACAAGATTACTTATTTCTCTGACAAAAAGAATCCTGGACTAATAGAATTGCAAACTTCCTAAAACCACTCTCTTTCTAATATAGCTTTGCTACAGAAAACTCATTTATCCACAGCAAACTCCGCAGGTAGGTAGGCAGGCACACATCACAAGGTTTCAATTGTTTCTGTTTTACAGTCCAGAAAAAAAAAAAAAAAAAAAAAGTTCTCATTTCTTGTTGCCTGCAGATTCAAAAAGTTAGTTATTTGAGCTTGCAACTGGGAAATAATCAGTCAAAGTGAGTGGATCCACGCAGTACTGATCTTTCAATGGGCTGTTACTTTTTGGAGTCATTTTCATGTTGGACAAATTGAACCCAGGAAAACATGCAAACGTGAGTTCTCAGCTCACTGGGAATTCTTATTCACCTGCCACGTTCAGTAGAAGAGATGAAAGGAGCAGAGCAGAGGAGAAACAGAAATAGTGTATTCGGATTTTCTGTTTTCTCCTGAAATGTGTACCAGCAAAATGCTGATTAGAAAGAAAAAAGTCATTTTGCATAACAGGATCCAGCAAGGAACATACGGCATGACATAGAATGTACACACTGAGGCATCAGTCAACATGTCAAGGAGCTGAAGCAACATCCACCAATTACAACATTAATTGCTAAAAATAATTAAACATATTGGCAGAGATTTTCAAAATCACACATGGGCACCCAGTAGCCATGGAAAACAAGTAGGACTTAGTGATGTAAATAGTGATGCCATTTATCATTCTAAACATCTTTCCTATTATTTAAAACATCTTTGAAAGTTTTGAAAAAATCCTAAATACGTGATACCCAAGTTTGAATGGGATAATCTCCACCAACGCATTGAGTATTTTTAACTCATTCCTCTCTTTCACTGAAACTCTTCATATTGTTTTCACATTTTAAAACAGTTGGATACTTATGTCGTTTTACAGAAGTGTCAGAAGTTGTAAATACCTGTAAATATGAAAGCTATGATTTCTAGAGGGAAGAAAAAAATAATTCGGTGGGAAAGTAAGGGTTAAGATTTATTTTCCTTAACTGTTGAGAGACTAAAATCCCAAATGGAAAGGTAAAACTTTTCCAACTGTAGTCTGATAAAAGCTGATTTATAAGGAAAAGGAACAAAGATGTGATTAAGAAAAAAAAAAAAAAAAAGCCTCATTTTTCATCAGAAAATGCAGCAGCATTTCGCACAAGCTTTTTGTTTTGTTCAAACGACTGACCAGCTCTAACTTCTAGATTGAAGGATTTCTTATTGAACGCTATATGCTCACTTCACTGATAAAGCAGAATAAGGTTATAAGTATGATGGTTCTTAAATAATGAACCAGTGCTAATTTACAAGGTATATACCAGAATTTTAGCTTTTGAGTAAACCTTATAGTTGCTGATATAAGCAATGAGGTCATTATAAGTAGAAAAAATACAGCTATGTGATGACAGCAAATACGAGAATACATGTCTTTTCTCGGCCAGGGAAACCCACCACGTAAGACTTGTTCATATTCACGACCTCTCTTTCCTGTCATTATTCATGAATATTCAGTAAACAACTTTCATTCAAGAGAATATTCATGGTCACCCCGAGCTCTGTAAAGCAGTGCGTGTGAGACTATTTGCACTAGTACACCAGCATATTGAAAAGCTCTTCTGTTATTTGTACAATACATTCATTAGCCGATTAAGAACATTCTTTTCAATTGCAAATAGAAAAGAGCTCCCTCTTCTATTTCGAAAGCTTCGGCCGCTCAAACGGAGAGAGAGCAAGAAAAAAGAAGTAACACAAACCGAATAAATCCGCTGTGAACATAGCAGTCTCGAAACATTTTCAAGCAATCTATTTGCCGTAAAAATTGGAGAGGGGGGGACGGTTAGAAAAACAAATCTCAGGCAATGAAAATGAAAAAAAAAAAGGAGAGGCAGCCGCCGCCGGGCAGAGCTGGCCGCCGCTAGTGGGAGCCGGGGGACCGCGCACAGCCGCGGCGAGGCGAGGCGGCAGCGAACGGGGCGAACTGGAAACGCTCACCCAGCGCTCCTCGCCACGGCGAACCGTGGCTTCGGGGAGCTAATTGCGGGGACCGCGGGAGAGCAAAATGCTGTATACTGTTTCATAATTATAGAGCCGTGGGCTGGAAAAATGCACAACAGGATTTTTGTATGAGTCAAGACACTGATTTCTAAGTCAGCATGCTCTAGTGCTTTCTAGACGTTTCTTTTTTTTTCCTAGCCTCGCTTCAATTTTAAAGCATCTCAGTGACCCAGTGCTGCTTTCCTGGTCTGAGCATTAGCAGTCTCATTAACGACCCTCTCCCAATGCTCCAGCTGGTCTCTTTACTGCAGAATCTGGCCCACAATTAAGTTAACACTGTATTAATTTTTTAAGAGTTAATGGCATGGCAGCTATGATGTTTACAGAAGATTCTGAAAGGATATTCAAAATTAAATGCTCTGGGTGGTTCTCAGTATATGGAAGAGGTTTATGCTGTCCCTCGTCCCAAGAACTCATATGAGATTTTGTGAAGGAGTTGTGAAGAAAACAAAGTTTAAAAGCCTGTACGACCACAGCCAGAGCTGCACGAGTATAAATTTTAACACAGCTCCTGTGATAGAATCTGCAGTCATAAAAACACAAGCTGGTCTTCAGGTACCCTATATTCCAATAATGTATTTTGGAAATCATATAAACTAATTGCAGCACTGTATTTTAACATTTTCATGAAAAATATGATTTGAAAATCATATTCAGTTGTTTGCCTTATTAATGCAGTTGACAGGAATTAAAATCAATAATGCAAGTACTAATGCCACTGGTCAATTTATCAATTTTCAGAAGCACTTCTGAACTCGGTTTTATGGGGTTTTTGTTTGTTTTGTTTTTCCCGTTTGAAGCTTTCTTAAAGGTAGAATAATGATCAGAAGTGGAAATGATTCAAAAGATAGTGAAACTAAGAAGACAATGGATGACAAAAAAAAAAAAAAAAAAATCTGTACAAAGGATGCATTGAAATGGGCTGGACAAGATTAGGAAGAGAAAACATGTCATGGGTTCTGATATTCCTTCCAGAGAAGACAATTAGACACTTCTGGTGAGAAAACCAGCAGGAGCATCTATCAAGAAGAAAATGCATGTATAGAAGAACTAGAAATGATTTAGGATTCAAGAATTAAACGCTACTATCAAGTCGCCCTGAAAGACAGTACTGCTGTTGCTCTTGAGAGCGCATAGGCTTTGCAGGGAGTTTGCAAGGCCCGAGGCTTGCTCAGTCTGAACTCTCCTTGACTTTGCCTGCAGCAGGTTTTACTAACAGCTTCATAAAGAAAACAGTAACAAGCAGTAGTTCTCTCTGCACAGAGATGTCCAGCTGAAAGCACTGGCCTTAGCACCCAGAGTAGAGATGGAATGATGGGCATAAGACCAGGAAAAGGATGGAAACTGAGAAGCATACTACAACTTTAATTATTGAGAATTTCTACATATAGATTGCATTCTGTAATAATTTAAGCTAATAATGATTACTGAATTAGACCAATAATTAAATTATACGAACAATGAATTCTTACACACACGGCTGTATTTCTCCATATACTTGTAAAGTATGTTTCCTTTTTGCCAAAAAAACAAGCTTTCCGAGTGTAACGCCACTGAAGTTGTTTGGACAATATAAACAAAGAATTTAAAGAAGAAACAAAAGAATGACAGTATGATAACAGGAAGTGCTAAAGAGACACCAGCTTGACCATGCTGCAAGAATAAATAAAAGAAGGAAAGTTCTATGTGCCCTGCCTTTGTGAAAACTGGTAAGAAACTTCAGTGCAGTGATGAGGAGAGGGACGTCACTGAAGAGTAAAAAGCAAAATCATAACTTTATAATAACATTCAGAAATGTACTAATTGTAAAAATAAAAAACAAACAAAAAAAAACAACTGTGTGAGGGAAATATTAAAGAAATTATCTTGAAAGTCATTAAAATATCACAGAGACTTAAGAGTTGGCATTGTTATGGTTTTAGGAGCTTTTAAACAATTCGTGTTTAATAGAAAACCTAAATTAAGTTATCCACTGACTGTAACTAGAGTTTGTCTTAAGAAAGGACAAGGCATTGAAGGAGAAAAACTCAGCCCACAGTTCTTTGCCCTTTAATAAAGGGAAAATTTGAGTACCACAAGTAGCTGAATATGTCTCACTACTCACGAGCTCTGAGGTCTAAGAAAGGGCCGTGATTCATTTTTCATTGCTAGGTCACTGGGACGGAACTACCTCTGTAGCAACTAAGGCAAGGGACTAGGCAGATGCAAAGTCAATTCACTTCAGCTAGATAGAAAGTACTACCAGAACTGAAGCCTGTTAGTTAATATTATGCTTGGATTTGCAGCCTCCATTATTAATTGCTGGCTCTCCCTCGACTGAAAAGGACTAATGCATAGGATCAAGAAATGTCTATTACTACTACAGTCTAGCCACTGCTTAACATGGCTTTGTTCTTGGTGATCCTGTCCTGGCATGGATTCCTGCTCAGCCACAGTGCCCGGGATGTGCATACTGCTATGGTACATTGTTACCTGACTGCTTGTGTCTGACCTACATGCATGAACTGAGATTCAAGCCCCTTTAGCTCAGTATTTTGTCACTGATTCTCCCCACCACTGTTTGCATTGATCTCAGCTTCAAAGGGAAGAACGCCTAGTAAAGTGGGCATAAACTCCTGTGTCAGTATTCCTCAGAGCCATAGAACAGACACATGTTAAACATGTTAAACATTCCATGTTCTAAAGTTTACTACAACAGATGTGGTCATAATGACATGGTTTAAATTAGTGTTTTTGACTTGTACAACCTAACAATCACTCTCTACTTAAATGTACATTAACTGAGAAGTATCACATTATGGGTTTAAAATGTGACCATTTTCTCCTCTTTTTGGCATGCCTAAGGAGGGTAGGTCATTAACATTAAAATAATCATATATACAAATATGTATATTACATAAGATGAATCTTACATCTTGAAGGCAGTCAAAGCACTGAGACAGCTGGACACTCATCAGGCACGGACACGTTCTTCCTGCTTGTTTCTTTTGTTTAACATGTATATTGAACAGTCTGCTGAAGTCCTTGGTCACATGCAGCTTAACACCTGAAACTCATTTGTAAACACTACCTCACAGTTGTGATTAATTTAAAGATTCAGTAGATCGTTTTTTACTTTCCAGTGTATTTCCCATTTCCCTAAATCATTCTGATCATTCTGTTGGTTTTTTTTTTTCAGTACAAGGTGATGTGAGACCAAATACAACAATACATAACCTCCAGAAGGTTATACTCTAAGGTGATGTTCAATGTGAGTTGCTTTCATCTTTCTCAAAATTAAAATAAAAAGAATACAACTTGGTCTGTTAATCTAGACAAACAAAATATTCAGATACTTCTGTAAGTATTTCAAGAATTCAAAATACAAATTATTTTTAATCTATATTCCTGATAGGACTTAAGAACACAATGTATACTTGTCCATTTGCTCAGTCTTCTGGAACATACAGTACTATATCTTTGCCTTCAGGTTATACAAAATTTTAACACAGTTCTTCTGTACTCCCCACCTCCCTTTTTTTTTTTTTTTTTTGGACTTGTCCAGAGTCTGTGCTGTGAAGCCATTGTTCAGTGAGTTCTTAAAGAAATAGTAAATAATCTTCTTATCCCATTATAAAGATTATTTTACAGTCTTCAGAACCTTGTACAATTTTGGTTCCTTTTACTTATCATTTGAATTTTTTTTTATTAGAAGATTGATTTCATCAAACATATCCCATTAAAAAAAAAAAAAAAACAAAAAACAAAAAACAAAAAACAAAACCAAACAACTAATGCAGATTGAACACAATACCAGTAATTAAGTTAACATTTTTTGGTATATTAATAACTGACTCTGCCTTTCCAGAATTCTGGCACATGCAGAATGAATAATTTGAATGTGGTCTTTCTTACCTTACTCAGCAGGCCAGACAGTTAGTGTAAGATTGTCATTTGTTAATTAGCACTGCAAGTCAGAAATGTTTGTGTTTGTTCTCAGTGCAAAAAACTGCATTTTTATTATTATTATTATTTTTAATTCTTGAGGTGTATTCTCAAGAGATGTGCTCTGTGAAAAATAGAAGTCACACATCTACTTAGAGAAATATAGATCATTGCTACAGGAAGCAACTGAAGAAGTCATTCATCTATCTATCCTAGTGACCTAAATAACTCCCGACAGGTATTTGTCTAAGCTTTTCTTAAAAAACATCCAGGAACAGAAATTCAACATCACTGCACTCCGCTCAAATCTATCTTTTAGAATGTTTTTCCCAGTGTCCCATGCTGCCCTTGAAGCCTGTTATTTTAGAGCAGTATATCACATTTCTCATCATAACATCTATTTACTTACTCAAAGACTGCCATGATATAATCTCTACTTTTTTTTTTTTTCCTCCAAGACTTAACAATCTCAGATACCTTCTACAGAGACCATATTTTTTAGACCTCTGACTTATTTTATTACTTCTCCCTGGCCCCTGCATAATTGCTTTATGTCCTTCTGAAACTTGATAGAGTACTTCAGCTGAAGATTTACGCGTATTAACTAGAACGGAAGGATTAACCCTACAGGTTATATGCCTGTTGACGTATCCCAGTAGGATATCTGCCTTATTTACAGTAGCATAATAACACTGACTCACACACTATTTGTCATGTACTCCCAATCTGAGATCTTTTTCTTCAAAACTTCTGCCCACTTAAACACTTCCTGCCTTGTACTAACTAGCTAATGAGTCCTGCCTACACACAGAACTTCAGATTCATCTTTACTAAAATACAACCAGCTATTGTGTAAAATTTACTCACAAGAAGCTGTCTAGATTTTAGCTGAGATGATTCTGCTTTTGAGTGACTTACTAAGGAGCTGCTGCGTAATGGAAGGGCAGCAAGGGGTGGGGGGGAACCAGGACAGGTGGCCTGAATTAGGCCATGGGTAATTCCATACCACCTGACACCACTTGGACAGCTGTAAAGCTGTGGGGAAGGTGGGCAGGGCAGTCCTGTTATGGATATATGCATATACATATTATCATTGTGTTCTTTTTCTGTTTTAGTAAACAGCTTTTTATCTTAATCCACAAGTTCAATTTTGTTTTTCTCATTCCATTTTGGGGTCTTTATTTATCTTTATTGATGACCTAGATGATGGGATTGAATGTGCTCTCAGTAAGTTTGCACATGATTCCAAACGGGGAAGGGGTATAGGTCTGCCTGGGAGTAGGAAGGCCCTTCAGATGGATTTGGACAGGCTGGGCTTCTGGGCTGAGGCTATTGGTGTGAAGTTCAACAAGACCAAATGCCAGGTCCGGCGTTTTGGTCACAACAACCCTGTGCAGCACTAAAGGTTCAGGGCAGAGTTGCTGGAAGACTGTGTAGAAGAAGAAATGGACCTGAGGCTGTTGGTCAATACTTCTCTGAACATGAGCCAACAGTGTGCCCTGGTAGATAAGAAGGCCAATGGCATCCTGGCTTGTATCAGAAATAGCGTAGCCAGAAGGACCAGTGAGGTGATCCTCCCCATGTAGTTGCTCTGGTGTGGCTGCGGCTTGACTACTGTGTTCAGTTTTGGGCCTCTTGCTACAAGAAAGACATTGAGGTCCTGGAGCATGTCCAGAGAAGGGCAATGAAGCTGGTGATGAGTCTGGAACATGAGTCTTATGGGGAACAGCTGAGGGAACTGGGATTGTTTAGTCTAGAGGAGATTCAGTGAAGACCTTATTTCCCTCTACAACTATCCTGAAAGGAGGCGGTGGTAAAGTGGAGAAGCCTCTTCTAGTGATCATGTTCTGCAGTAGACTGCCCGGGGAAGTGATTGAATCACCACCACTGGAGGTGTTCAAGAATCTTGTAAGTGTAGTACTTACAGATATTTTTTAGAGGGAAAATTTTGGTAATTGGACTGGATGGTCTTGGAGATCTTTTCCAGCTTTGATGATTCTATGATTCTGGGGGTGAATGAATGAACAGCTATGTGGTGCTGAGTTGATGCCAGGTGAAACCGCAACAGAAGTGTATGCTAGTGACTTAGGTATCTGTAAGATGCTTGTTGCAGAGCACTAATGAAAAATTATGGAAGATGTTAGCATGATAGCACAACTTCCAATTTAGTTACTTATGTTACTTATGTTGATATCAATATAGCTTCAAGTATGCTTTTCTATTAAAAAACAACAAACAACGATAGAACAACAACAAAAACACGAAACATTTAACATAATTTGGAGATGACACTATTAAGGTTAGAAAGGTCAGGGTTTTTTTTTCATTTTGGTTTTTTTTTTTTTCCTTTTATTTTATGGAAAATTGCTTAACAGAGAGTGTTGGGGAGCAAGGTGGCCTTATTCATCAGCAGGAAATATCAGCCTTAACACTGAGAGCATACCCTTCTCCACTAATGTGCTCCAAAAGTTGACCATGGAGAAAACACTTTGTTGTACTGACTAAATTCATTTTCCATATCCACCTGCATCTCTGTTGGTCTGCCAAGACTGACAACAGTGACAATTTTGGAATACAGACATCAGGTTCTTTAAGAAAAATGACAAATGAAAAAGCCTATAGATATATTAGGGTTCCTGATGCAGTTGAAATGTTGCAGCTTTTTAGAGAGAATTCACTTCTGAATTTTATTAGTAATCAAGCCAAAATACGAGGGATACCTAATTTACTCCCATTCAGATGTTCCTTGTGGTCAGTCTAGAGAACACCTCTGGAGCAGTGTGCTCCACAATCCTTTATGGTTTCCCACCCTGCTATCGTGCTGATGTAACTGTTCCTAGGACTAAGAAGTACATCGGTGCTGATATTACAGGAGTTAGAAGCATCAGGCTTTGGCATGTTACATGGTTTGTATGCCCACCCAAGGCTTGTAAGGACAGAGGCTGGAGCTCAATGATCATTAAGATCTCTCAAATCCTAAACCATTCTATGAATTAAGAAGGGTAAATTGAGGCAAAAGAGTATGAAACAGCTAAAAAAGGTGACTTGTGATGACCTAATATAAATTTCGCTATACAGAAATTTTAGAATCTTGATAATTCCTGACTCTCTAATCCATCTGTTAAACTTCACAGCTTGGGGGATGAAAAAGCTGAATCAAAGTCTTGCTTTGATGAATTGTGCAGGAGGAAACAGCAGTAAAAACAAGAGAGATGGAGAAAAGACAACCCCTGTGGAACTGAACAGTAAAGCTGTCTGGTGGCTGCAAATCAACCTGAAATCAGGCCAATGAAGGATTTGAAAACCAAAATCATTTAATGCTGGATATAGCAGGTAGGAACCAGCTCTTCTTCCACAATGACCTGACCTGACTTTCTCAAGTAATCCAAAACCCTGAGCAAGATACATGGCTTACTCTGACCTTCAAGTGGGAGAGTTTAACCCCACTTCCCTTAATGCTGTTTTCTATAGAGTGGCTTAATCAGGTCCTTATTCAGAATTATGTGAATTTTTGTCAGCTCCATTGTCAGGATCTGGCTTTACCGTGGAATCTAACAGTACTATGTGAAGATATCAGAGTAGACTTCAACTGACCTCACGTGCTTCTGCAGGGAGCCTATATTCTTGAGGTACATTAGTCTGCACAGTAAGCTGTACAGCAGACTGCTTCAGTACTCAGACTAGGTGTTTCGACACTAGCGCACTCTGTAACACATAAACATAATACATACTCTTCGTTTAGATGCCTGTCTCCTGTGTGGCATTGTACAGGGACTCTGGGCATCTAATTCAGTTCCAGGTATTTGATTCGGCTAGCCAATAGGATATCTAAAAAGGTAACACTACCTCACATTTATAGCGCAGTTAATCTCCCGTTTTATGAAACACTGAGGTATTTAAGAATCTGAGAGTCAGGTTTCTCAACAAGGTTTAGCAACCTAAAGGTGTGATAATCAAAGATAATAAATAACAAATTTTTGTTGAACCCAGTGTGAGACTGACACTCTCACAGAGCTATACCTTTGAGATCTGGATTTTATAGATGACATTGTCAGAATGGCACAGGAATCTAAAATGGGACATAACCAGGAAATGAAATATAAAACATTGCTTCTTTAAATATCTTCTTTGCTGCTGTCCACTCATGTCTAAAGCTTGCACAACTCTAGTTTCCAAATTGAAGCTCTCATGGTACCTAAAGTTCTGCAGTGGGACTTACTGATGTGTGTAGCACCAATCTTAGGCTAAGACTTACCAGGGTATAGATTTTTCTCTACCATATTTGGAGAAAGGACACAATCAGTTAGGCACTACCAGAGGTGGGATTCAAAGCGTTGAAGTGGTCAGTCACAGCGGAGTACACAAAAACTTACTTTTCTACACTTGTCAGAGGGATTTGTACTCACATCTCATAAAGTATATTGTTTAAATGCATTTTAATAACAAACAGAAACAAATAAAAAGCATAACTTCTGAGGTTATTCCACTTTGCATATAAAAGATACTGAGGCCAGGAAAGAATATGCACGTATGACCATGACTCTTAAACAGTGACTTAAATAACATATCTTGCTAAATGAAAAAAGGAAAATATTTAGTAAATGAGGGAAGTGACTTTACAGTGTAGAGTAACCACCTATATTCAGCTTGGTTTGCAAAGTCTTATTATTCTTTACAGATTTTTTTAGGCAATGCTTTAATAATCATTAAAAAAAAAAAAAAAAAAAAAGGTACTCTGTGCACTTTCTTTGAGCATAGTGACTTCCTGGTGGACGATGAGCTGAAGGAGCAGGTGGCAATACCTTCCCCATTCCTGACTGATGGCTGACTAAGGTCAATATTGAGGAAATCCCGTTTTATCAAAATGTTCAAGCATAAAATCATTTCCTGTGGAAAATGGATAGTACTAAAACATATGCCTAAAATTAAGTGAGTTATTTATGTATGTTTCTGAATAGGTCATGTTACCTCTGAAATTGTTTGAATATCTAGCCACTCTCAGCTACAATAAAAAAGCTAGAGAGGGAATGTAACAACAGGACAGAGGGTAACAATTTTAAACTATAAAAGTGTAGATTTAGATTAGGTATAAGGAATAACATTTTCACTATGAGGGCAATGGAATAAGATGGAACTGGAAGAAGTTGTCCAGAAAAGTTATGGAGGCCAGTGTGGATGTAACTTTAAGCAACCCTATCTAGTGGAAGACGTCCCTCACCATGGCAGGGTAGCCGGCGCTGGCTGATCTCTGAGGTTCCTTCTAATCCATTCTATATCTCTAATATTTTTAATTTTTACCCATTCTATAGCTCTGTAGCCTTCTAATCATTCTATAACTCTGTGATATAAACAGTAGAAATCTTCCATTCCAAAGCAGTCTCACACCTTATTTTGATGCTAAGCAAACTTGCAAGAAATCATGTCAAGTATTAAGAAAAACCATTTTTCACCTAGTTAACTTCAGTCACTATGGTATAAAATAAAAATAAACATAAAGGAAGCACACAATTTGTAAACAAATCTAAGTTTATCATTTTGATGATTTTAAAATGGCTTTTTTTTTTTTTTTCAAAAAATGTTAAGAACCAAACAAAATAAAAACTTGCTTAACAGTTTAAGTTGAAATTTAAAGTGGACAGTTGTTTCAGTTTCTAAGAAATAACTAGCTCTGCTGAAAATTTTGTTGCATACTTCATCTGTTTTATTTAGTTTAATTCAATTAAAAATTACAAATGACTTATAGCACCTGAAGGTTCCCAGTAAACAAGAATGAACAGTGAACATCAAGAAAGTGATAGCAGCATAAAAGCAAACATTGAGACTGCTTAAACTCATAGATTTGAACTCCTTTTCAGCTGCAGGACTTTTTTAATGGCTGAAGTAATTCACTGAAACAACATCCCAGCAACAGAAAAATGTCTGATCAGAAAGTCGGGCATGTTGGTGCTTTATTCAATCCAGATAATCTAGATGTACTAATAGAATGTATTATGTTTTGAACATGAAATGAGAAGACTCATCTGACTAAAGGTGGATTACCTATGTAATGAACTAGACGACTAGACTCATTTCATAATCAGTGGAGCGAAATGGGAATTTTAAGGCCTGATTCATCTTGTGATTCATTTGATGTTGAGAAGCAAACCACACATCATCAAAAAAAAAGAAAAAAGAAAGCCTGCTGGAGGGCTTAAGTGTAAATCTAAATTCTAGCACACAGACAACTAACATATGTTACAAATTATTATGTTTGCATAGAGGTATATGTCACTGTTTTACTTAAAGCCTATTAGACTGTAATAACCTTTACTGTATCATACAACTTCCTGTACTGTGTTAGTGTAATTCTTTACAGAATGTTCAAACCGTTAACCAAGTAAAGAACGGATTTTCTAACCTATGGACTTTTGAATTGGAAGAGAAACACAAACTTCATTTCCCTGGATTCTTCAGTGAATCATCTGTGGTTTACAGGTGACTATAAACCATACATTTTTCAAATATTATTTGTTCAAAAAAAAAATCAAAACAGCTTCTTTGCGAACAGTAAATTCAATCTGCTGCAGTTTAATTACAATTCTATTCAAAATCAGTTTTATGTGCTTTGCAATTGTACAGTGCTCTGAGGCACTTGGAGGAAATCACTCTATGAGACTATACTGTATTTTCCCATTTAAATAGTCCTCAAGAATTTTCTTCAATGTTGCCATGGCACAAACTACGATGTAAGAATGGTAATGCTACAATTTTAATTAATATCCTAAGATAATAAACAAATAGTAAAACTGCAAGGATTTTTCACATAAACTTTCTGTTGTTTCATCCTCAACTTTCTGGACTACCCAGTTTAGATCCTAAAGGTTCCACAGTGGTTTCTACTACACTGATCTTGTTCTCTGCTCCAATGTTCTGAATAAGAAAAGCTCTTAGCACAGTCCAAATTGTAAGACAGACAGTTTAGACAGAGTTAATACCCTGAAAGACTGGGATGTGCAACAAGAAAGTCAATTCCTTTACTTACATACAAAGGGTCATATGATGTTATACATACAATTGTGCAGTCCTTTCTTGTTTTCTTTTTGCTACGTGAAGCCTCCCACCTTTAATTTGCCCAGCTTTGAAATACTCTCATTTTTTCCTCATTGCTAAGTAGCCTCAGAAATATTGCCAGTAGTCATAGGAAAGGTTAAGACTGTAAAAACTTGAGTAGCAGTTAACAGTGAAAAAAATAGTCTGTGTAAAAATGAGATTTTAAAAAGTTAAAGTGGTAAACTGAAAAATGTAGAATATTTTTGCAGATGAAAATGCTTAATAAATGGTGATTCAAAAACATATTTCCAGTCATAAGCTAATACTACAGATATGTACATGCGGTAGGGAAAAATTGCACCTTGCTCACTGTTGATGCCCTACTCATAGGATAACAGACAATGGAAGATAAACCACAGACTGGCCTAGCTGCAACATTATAAAGCTAGCAGCAGCTACTTTGTCATGAATAAGAAGTGCCTCCATGCAAATTGTAAGTCTACCACAACATATTAGTGACAGTCTAGTGAGTATGCCGTAGGTTCTATGAAGCAGCGTGCAAATGTATGGAAATATGGATTCCTTCATCATTAAATTTTGTTAATGCACCACAAATTTTAATCCTGATAAGTTTTTTTTCATCCTTTCCCACACAGGACTGAACACTGCATGGAAAACACCCCACCAAGGTTGTCACTTGATATTCCAGTCACGCCAGGGACATGGCTTCCCATTCTTGGCATTTCAGGCTGTTGAGTCTAAAGAAGGAACTGTTATTATTCCCCACTCAAAGCCAACATTTTCCACTTGAGACACAATTCCAACAAAATTAATGTCAGATGAGGAGAGCATTAATTCATTTTCCAAGTAAATTGGTTATCTAGTTTTTGACAGCTTGCATTGTTCATATGTACAATACTGCAGGCAAGAGAACTCAAAAAATGAGGAGAGGAGGGCTGGGGAAGTTTTTAATTCTTTAGTATGTGTCCACAACATAATGGGCAGAGTAAGATACTTTAAGAAGATGGCTACTGTTCATTTTTTGGCAATGGCCCTGGAACTAGTGGATTTTATATATATATATTATCTACCACTGATAGATTTAGTACTAAGACAGAGAATTTACTGAACAGATTGTTCATTAAAAAAAAAGGAAAAAGCAACAACAATATTAAAATAAAAGGCCTACAGCTCTCATTACAACTTTTTCTTTATGTTTCAGTCAACTCAGTGGAAAACACAGAAGAGCTCACTGAAAATAAGATAAGATCTGAAAAAAGCTGCCTAGCTAGTTTAAACAAAAATGGTATACAGATTGTTTTTATGTAAGTTTTCTTATGATATGTTAGGAACCTGTTAGAAATGTGTTAGGAATTAAGTAATTTCTAGGCTAGAATATAAAATAAAATAGATATATCTTTATCTGTACATTCATATTTTTTTATACATTTATAGGCCAACATGGCATATTTTATGTGAAATGTGTTCTGTGTGTTATGTTAAATGAAGGCAAGGCATAAGAAAATAAAGGTCCAATACAATTCCATATGTATTTTTAACAAATAAGTCTTAGAGTATCTTAAAATTCTAATATTTTAATATTCGTAATTCTAAAATTATCTTGTAACTTAAATAATGTAATTTTTATTTCTCTGAAGGAATGACTGAACTACTGGAGATGGTGACAGGAGACTTTATGCTTACACTTAACAACTGGCTAATTAAAAAGACCTCTAAATGTTCCTCTGATGCTGTTATTCCAGTCTTCAAATACAAAAACTGAAGAAATTGGTTGTGACTCATCTGAAGTTATAGAACATATTAATAGCAATGCAGAACTAATATAATTAAAAAACTGAGATTCCAATTTCTCAAAAGGGACAAAAGCTGATAGTTCTAACACTTCATTAAAAAGATGTTGCTGGAATCATTTCAGAAGAAAAATTCAGTCTGAACTGTATGTAGTGAGAGACAATATTTTAATTGTTTGTGTGAAGTAGAAAACAACCTTTCTTACATTCCAAAATACAAGAATATACCTCCCATTACAGCACCAATGACCAGCCACACTACATTATGGGCACTTTGTCTATCCATGCCATAGACAGAGACTTTATGCTGCCATTTCACTTCTTGTGGATCTGAGTAATGTGGAAGGCTTTCCTAATCAATATATTTCTTTCAGTTTTTCATAGCTGAGTAATACGGTTTAGATGTTTTTGTTCGTTTCTTTGTTGTTGAGTTGTTTGTTTGTTTGTTTTTGGAGGGGGCAAAGGGTGGAAGAGTTTCTTCCCCAAACATTGACTAGTGTTATTTGATTCCAGTCATAGCAGAAGAGTGAACATACACTCACAGTCTCCCCCAAAATTCTCACATTGTACAAAAATAAGCTTAGAGACTGGTGGTAAAATATGTGAAAATGAAATATGAGAGAACATGAGAACAATTCAGAAGCAGTATGGGGAGAAAAAAAAAAAATCAAGATTTTGCTAATAAAAGAGAAAAAAAGAAAGGAAAGTATATTTCTCAAAGATGAACTGAAAAAAAAAGAGTATGAATGAACTGAAATGTAAAATCAAAGTTACCTCAAACTGCCTCTATAAAGGTAATATTACTGCATTAATAAGCTGAGAAACAATATCAAAATGAAAAGGTGGAATACTGAAATGACATACTGAAGCATTTGCAGAGTGTTTTGCTCTTGTTCATGTTCTTAGAGTTCCTTGACCTCTTTGGTGTTGTTGCACTACTCACAAGAAACAAAACTTTGCAGGGTTTTGGCCCAGTTTCTACACGAGGAATGACTGCTGATCTAACATGAGAGACTACTAATTGTAGACATGTTATATGAGCACCTCCCAGTTTTCTGGTCTGCACTAACTTTATAAGCCATATTCCCAACACGGTGGTGGGACAAGACACAAATATGCACCAATTCTCCTGCTCTCTCAGGCTCTCCCAGGACAGAGAAAAGAATCAAATCCTCTGGGAAAACTCTGATCTGGACAATAAGGAGCTCAAGACTCCAGGTGCTGTTAAACTCATCTTCCCTTGAATCTGGCAACACTCACAGATGTCGTGAGGGAGATAAATACACTTTAAATTATTTCAATAACTGTAATCTAGAAAAAAAAATATCTGTAACTGTTTAATTCCAATGTGTTATGAAATACAGTAACACTTAGGAATGTAATCAAATACATTTTTTATAAAAAGCCCTATTCTTTAAACAAACAAAAGCATTTTATATTTCAGATTGCAGAGACAGAATAGTAACTGTATTATTTTTAAAACTGTTCAAAACAAAATACATATCATTCAGGAATTTTTAATTATATTTGATGCTCAATGGATGACATGAAGTCCTAGGGGGGGTTAACAGCAGTCTTGAATTACAGACTGTTCATATTCTGTCATCTGAATCATGGATTTCCAGTCTAGCAAACAACAAAATTTCTTGTCAATGTTCCATAACTTCATGAAGAGAATATTTGTTGTGAAGAACACAGAAAAGGAGAAAATTGAGACTAGAATATACTATGGAGCTGACTTTTCCCCTTCTAACTCTTGTAAGTCAGGCCCTGGATTCTGCTGTTCCCAGTGATGGACATATCTTGTACAGGTGCATGTTTTGGTGTTTTTTTTTTTTAAAGTCAAGGTATCTGGCTAAAAGAATTTGTAGTTCGATGTTATCAGAGCACAGGTGGCATTACTTCATTTTATACCTGTAGATATCAGAATACTTATCAAGAGCAGTGCTGAGCCTACACGACTTAATTATATAGAAGAAAATCATAGTACTTTCTTAACTACAGTGAAACTAGTTGTATAAAATTTTAATGAGGCTGATGTGCAAATGAGTCAGTGAGTACAAAGCTTATATGAACTCTTTGCCAAAAGCTTGGTGCAAATAAACACTTGGCCTTGGCATGAAAGGAGAGGGAGCCTCTCATTTGCGTCGTGCAATGGACTGTAGTTCTTTAAATGGAGGAGATAGAAGATGTTTTAAACTAATGGAAAAGGCAAAAATATCACCCACTTTATGGCATTTTATTTTCTTTTTTAACTTAGGGAAATCTGGATGGTTAGCAGTATCTTCCAGATTTGTTTGTCTGGCTGAAGGTGAACTATCAGACTCAGAAAGGAGTATACAATTCCAATTCAATCTATAAGGAAGCCACTCCCAAGAAACAAACAAAAAAAATTGTTACAACTTTAAACCTTTAAATTCAAAGACTTTTGAATACAAAACAAAAACTCTACTCTCCTTCACAATGATGGCTGGCCTCTTGAACACTGAATTGAAAACTTTGGCAGCTGATGAAAGATATTGGGAGGAAACAAACAAACGAAAAAAAAACACCGGCAAAACCACCCAAACAATAACAAAACATTCCAACATTCTGGATGGGAGAAGTTAATTTCTTTAAGACATTCAGTGATTTCCAGTCTTGTCTTTTCTCTAGAAACAGGTATTTGTCAGATCCAAACTTAAAATAGCCTAGATTTTTGCAAGTGTTCCTTTTTCACTTCTACTTAAATAGTTTTTACCTCCCGAGGTTGATTATGGTTCTGTGCAGAGATTTAACTTTCATCAGTAATGACAGATAGAAATCCATAGTATTTTCTTCTCTGAATCCCCACAGGTTTCAATTATGCCCTTCTCCTTTACTGGGGAGACAAATCAGAGACTGGGCTTCTGATGCACTGATGGTCTCCTACTGACAGACTAGTAAATGGCTGAACACTTGTTTCTCATCTGCACTGAAGCAGACAAGACATAACTTGTATCAGTAGATGGAAATTGACTAAATAAATCTTGACTGGAAAAGAAATTCAACCCTAAAGAGATTTTTTTTCTTCATATTAACATATTTAATGCTGACACGCCTCCCGTATATGAAATGCTTACTTTTCATTTTAAAATGCAGCACTGAGAGAATGTATCACCATAAACCATCTACCCATTATTCATAGATATTTTTATTCCAAAGCTCTATTTTCAGCAGGAAAGTTTCTTTGTATGTCTTCAAAACCCTTAATATAGACCTATAAAAATATTATTTAGCAAACATTTCATGATCTAAAAGCAAAATACAAATTAGAAAGACAGAAAGTCATTTAGAATTATGTACTTTTAAATTTTCCTTGAAAAAAATCATTCTTGTAACAGTTTAATTCTCTGAAAAAATCAATGCTTCCAGATAAATCTCATACTTCATATGTCAAGATTGCTGATTGAGATAAAAACAGTGATGTCAAATAGAGTGATTTTTTGCCTGCAGCAGAACTACTTTCAGATAAGATACAAATGTCTTATATGAAATTATGAGGATTTTTTTTGTTTTTATTTCACACAAGTGTTCTATGGGCTATAGTTCTAACCTATAAACAGAAGTCACTTTCATTTGCTAAATCAGTGTTCAAACTTCTGGAGCTTCTAGACCAAATGCTTCTCTGTTACAGACTGCTAACCCTTTTTGCACTGGATATATGTAATCAAGAAAATATACATTTCTTTCCTTCTAATGTTGCCTCAAGAAAACTAAGATCAATTAATACCTTAAAATATGATTGATTGAGGGTTGTAAGTTTGCCTGCAAACATCAGGATCAGAGTTTTGAAAACAGGAAGTGAAACACATTTATTTAATTAAGAAACTTATTCAAACAAACATTTTCATTTGAATACTTTCAAGATGTCATAGAGCAATATCTTAAAGACTAAACACAACGAAATTATGTAATTCAATAAAGGTTATAAATCAAACCAGTGACTGAATGGACTAGAAAACATTGGTATGTGGCTCAGCATCGTGAATTTGTTTTTCCTCAGTAGGCCATCCAGAAGAATACTACCATCACAACAAAAATGAACAGACCTTGATGACAAATGCCACTTCAGAATGGATGGAGGCAGTTTCCTGTTCAGGTAAATGCAGACTGAAACAATTCAGCTCTAATATTTTGGAATAACATCCAACATTTATTAGTTCTATTTAAAACTGTCAGTTAAAACTCAAGTAATTTATAAGGAATTGAACTAGAAAATGTATCTGCTTCTTTAAATATCTATGTGGGCAAGACTTTTTCTTCTGTTACAGGAGATGCACACCATGCTTCTCAATATAAATTTTTTCTATTATAGAATGCTGATAATGTAATATTTTCCACACAGGCACTACAGTGAAAGGTAGGTCATTATCATAATTTACAGTAACTTAACTTCTTTTAACATAGGGTGAAATGTAAGGAAGGACAGAAAAACCTTTTATTTCAACAGATTTTGACAAAGTATAAATAAAGAGAATACAAAGACAACTGACTTGGTAATATTTTTCTGCATTTATTCTAGATGCAGTGTATTTACTTTGAACTTGAAATATGCATTACATTAAATGGCCTATATACTTAGGTATATTTTTATTAAATAAGGTCATCATCTTCAAAGGTCCTTGTTTTCAGTCAGCATGGATTCCTATCCCAGGCAAATCCGTAAGCCCTGATCCCGCAACCACACTTTGCTTGAACTCAAGGCTGTAAGCAACCCGACAACCAAAGTGTGAGGTACACAAAACCACAGCTCCATGTTCCACCACTTTCCAAGTTGAAAAGCTGTTTCAGCGGAATATTGATTTCCCTCCTGTCATTTCAAGCATTCTTATAACTTGTTTTGAGAATATAGTGAGGCTATTTCTGTGAATCTAATTACTTTAAATATTTGAAACATTACTTTAATAAAACAAAGTTAATTATGGGACATCTTTAACTCATTGTCTTAGCTCCAAGGCATTTACATTTGCTTTGCCCTGGACCCATGAAGGAATAATTTCTGATATGAAAAATTAATTTCAGAAAAGGAGAAAAAAATCAATTCAAAATAGAAAGGTTTACTTTCTCACTCCTTTAATTTGACATGTAATCACAACAAGATTAAAGACTTCACAGTGCACAGTATCTTTCCATTGTTTATGTCCTAATAAGAAGTAAAATCTGCAGTAGTGACCGGCCTAACATCCTTCTAAGTTTATTCTTTCATGACATATTTGGAACAGAATCTCTATTCTTCCATTTCCACATTTGAATGCTTCAGATACTTTGGCTGAGATCTTTTTATCTGGCAATCTACATCATTCTCTGTTCCACTTTTAAGGAAAGACTTTTAAAATATTAGAACCACAAGTACAACCCGAATATTCTGGAAATTATGAAGTAGAAAAACAGGTATCAACCTTGTCTGGAAGTAGGCTGGATGCAAAATCCTAATGTAGAAAGAAGGAAAGTCTAGGCTTTGCTTAATATTAGCGATAAGGAATCCCATATATACTTTTGTATTAGAAACTTTTATAACTTATGAAAACTCCTTTTGATAATAACCTGGGAAATACAGAATTCCCTCAGATGCTTCCTGGGAAAGCAGAATAAGAAGCTTAACATAGCAATGGAAAACACAAATATGTGAGAAAAAAAAAAAAAAGTAATTTTCGAAGAAGGAAAAGGAAGAAGAAATCAAAAGAGGAGAATATTGTTTTTACCGTGCATGGATGGAACAAGAAAGCCCTGCATTCATCTGCCTCCTAAGATTCACACACCAAAGATGCTGTGATGAAAAGAGGTTTTAAATGTCCTCTTCAAATATAAGGCATAAGGAAATCTCCATTTGTGTCAGCTCCCAGATTAGTAGCACTTCAGCATGAAACACTTTCTTTGGAATACCAGCGTAACCCTTTACTTGTGATTATAAAAAGGACCTGCTGTTTTACCATTTGCCTCCACATTGGCTCTGTACCCGTATGCGTTGCCTACTGTGTTAACGCTTGAAGAGGATTTTGTATAAAAATAAATACATTTACTGCTTTGTCCACTGAAAAACGTGTTTAATATTTGAAAACTAGAAAAAAAGTAGTGTCTATTTGAAGAAAAAGCTGATGTTATCAGATGAAAGAGTCCTCTGAACATCTGTCTTGAACTGGGAACACCTGCCTGAAAGACTGTCTGTTACCTGCACAAATGAATCACTGTGCTCTCTGATTACATCAACTACACAACAATCAATCTACTGAAAATCTTAGGCCAGCGTTTACAAACATATCTACACACACTCACACACAATATATTTGTATACACATTTACATATTTATTTCTGTACGTGTATACAGGAAAATTGCAAATAAGATGTGAGACCAGGCATGGCACCCAAAACAAAGTAAAATGGAACTAAACAAAAACAGTTCACAACTGGTTACATGTTACATCTCAGCCTTGTAACCATTAACTTATCGCAGAAGTAAACTGTGTGTCAGTTGGCTGAAAGTAATACCTCCTATTTATTTCCACAGAAACTACAGCAGATTCATAGTGCACAATAACACTACTAGAGCAAATTCTCAGCTACAAAACACAATTTTTCAACATATTCACCACCGTTAGCAATACATTCTCACCCACCATTAAGAGCCTGCACGCCAAGCTTGTAAAAATCTCCACCGGAGGAGGTGACTCATTATCACTGTTCCACTGCTGAAATACACACCCACTGCATTCCCATCCACTATTTACTCTCTATAAACATTTGTTAAATTGTCATTGTCATTGTCATTAAACGTCATTGGGTGCCATTTTTTCTGCATGGAAGAATTCAATGACATGCCTTTGCTACATAAGAACTTCCATGTCTGACGCCATTTTGTCAGACTGCTCCTCTGCTGCCATCCATTGCATGGTATTGAAATGCAATGGAATGCATGTCAAGAAGGCTTAGCCTCTACTGCCACGCCACCAGTATCCATCTCCGAGGTCATGGACCGACATAATAAAAGAGAAGGCATTACTTTTTGAGGAGCCCTCAAAGCTATGTAGAGAGAATACTTGTTCCTCAATAATCTAGGAAACAGATTCTTTAAAACTAACCTCCACTGCAGTCATGGTTGTGCTAAGCAAACACTAGAGACTAGAATTAGTGTTAGGAGTCAGAATTTTCCTATTAGGAAAATTTCAGATGTCAGAATACTTATCAGAAGGGTGCTGATTTAAAATAATTATAATAGAACAAAACCTAACTTGGAATAGTGTCATGGTTTTATTTTTGCTCCATGTGTGGACGCTACATGGAGAAAGGGAGGACATCCTTTCACCTGGACAATGGTTGAAGATAATCTGTACATTTATCAAAGACCGTGAGTGACAGCAAAAGGAAAAAGAACTGTACTCCAGATGTGTTTAGTCTGTGCCATCTTTCTAACATATTTTTTTTTTTAAGTAAAGGCTTATGTTATTCCACATGAATGTAGAAAGATTCATTAATTTTTTAATCTTGTGATTTTCTTTTTAATTTTTTCTTTTCCTGCACTCCATGAGATTTCTGTAAATTTCAGCTGTGTTCTTGGTGCATAGATGGAGCTTTATGTTTTTCACTGCAGGAATCACAAATAGAAGTGGTCACCAGAATAAATATTTGCAAGAATGCTCTGCATGATTTTCCATTCCAAAAGCTAACATTCTCTATACAAATATCTCTTGATAATGTAATAAGACATTACCATCTTATTTAAGATATAGGAATTACAAAAGGTTGTTTACTCAGGGAAAGCTACTGAGTGCAAGTAATACACAGAGTGAGTGCCCTATATCAGGAAATTGTTATCTGTCCTCTGTGGATGAATTTTCAGAACACAGTAATACATGGCATCATCAGAATCAGTAGGTGAATGCTGCACTTAGTAGTAGCTAGCTGTTTTCCAGGCAGAATGCATTTGGCAGATGTTAGAATTGCACTTGCCAAGAATACATAATTTAACATAACTTAATGGGGAAAGCGGTAGAATTATACTTTGGAAGAACTAGACTGGCCAGTCAATGAATGGAAGCTCTTTATTATATTTGGGGGAATCTGCTAGAAGCGGCACAGTGATCTGTACTCTACACCCTACTAATACTTTCAAATAGACATTGGAATGAGATGGTAAAGGTAACTCAATTTTACTTTGAAATAAATGTAATTTTCTGTTTGTAATTATGTTCATCTGGCAAGCTGAACAGTTAGAAACAAGGAAAACAATAAACAGAAATGACTCTAGTGACATCTTTTCTGAAAAAAAAAAAAAGATCTGACAAGCAGAGAAAAAAAGCTTATGTGGGTTCCTCACTGACTTTGACTCGTTTGACTCTGTTCTCTGAAATAGCCTGCTGATCAACAACTTGGAGGGTAGGTTAGGTGTTTTGTTTTGAAAACAAATTATGATTCCAACTTACTTGACACAAGGCAAAAATCATCTCCTCGACACTTGCTATGTAGTCCCTGCCACTCTTTGTCATTCAGTCAGACAGAGGTAATCCCTAATGTGTGGTTTCAATTCTGAGCATTCTTATGTGGAAACAGACTCTAGAAAACAAGCAAACAAAAACAAACAAACAGACAAAAACAAACTGAAGGAAGCGCTTCTTCTCTGCTGTATTTTGGTGCTGGAAAGGACTAATAGTTCTGTCCTCAGAAATTTACATTTTCATAGAAAACCTGGTCTCTGTGATAGTTTTATCCAGGTGGTTTATACCCAGCTATCAGAGAATCCAGCCCAGCCCAGCTCAGTTTTCAAGGTATGACAGGCATTCCAAGTGGGCAGGCTTGACACCAAACAGCCATTGGGAGATCATAAACTGTAGAAGTTCCTAGGAGTACAGCTGTCCTAATATCTTCCTTCCTGCACCATTCTTTCTTTCTTGCTGCTCCAGCAAAGTTTCTACACATTTGCTCTCTTTTTTTTTTTTTTTTTTTTTTTTTTTCCCTGCCCAAAACAGGCAAGAAATTGAGAAAGTCTGACTGTAGTTCTGGGGTTAATTTTTAATTTATGCTGTTTGTGCTACATGAGCAGTGTCATCATGTGGAATATACAGGAAATGAAAACTAAAATTGCAATGTATCACTCTGAAGAGTCCTGCTCATTGATCAAGCATTTAACATGAGAGAAGGCCATTTCTTTGCTTCTGCGGTATCTGTTAAGCTCTACTGAAGGGAATCCTTAGCTAGAATTTAACAAATTCTAGGTTCAATTTTCAATTCAGCTTTACCTTTATGTGCATGTTTTTCCTTTCTCTTCCTCACTACAAAAACAGTGATGTGAAAGAGTTATTTGTAGGAAGCTAACAGATAGAAGGATAAATTTGTAAGACAATGTTGAGTATCAAATAATTGTTTCTGCAGAATACTTCTTTCATGAGGCATCAGGAGACTCCTCTGATTTAGTTAGGAAAAAGTGATACATACACAAGAGAGATATTTTGTTAGTCAGGCTATGACTGATACATGTATTCGTTGCTCTTTTTCAGTTCTTTAAAGAGAAAAGATAGTTCCTTTTAATCTACTCTCAAAACTCTAGAAACATTACCTCTGGTGATGAAAATCCTGTCTGGTAATTGCATCATTACTGTTAATGTAGCTGTAAGAAAAAAACATGTGGTGCAATATTTTGCTCAAATTTATTCATCTGGAAATAAAGAAGTAGCAGCATGCAGCTGATTTTGAGGGAAAGAATTTAAAATATCCATGTTTTGACAAAATAGTTATAACTTTGCAATACTCAGACTGTGTCAGTCTTTTTTAGCACAAAGTACCTGTATTAAGAAAGCAGCAAAAGAAAGGCAGAGTAACATTGGGGTTATCATCTAGGATACTCAATTATTCCATATGTGAAAAAGGAAAGGAAAGGTACAACTCTCATTACTGTCACTTTGTCTCTCTGGGCAGAACAACCTGAACTATAACTTTCTTATTTCACCTTTTGCATTTTTACACTCTGTAATCCAACTGGGAACAAGTGTGACTGGATTGAAAACTGGGAGTTAGCAAACTTAACAAGAGAGACACAAGCCTTGACCTGTATGAAACTCAACTTCAATAAGGGTATAAAAACTAAAGAACTAAGCACATACTCTTTCAGAAATCACAGCGGTTAACTGCAGTTCACAAGTGGCATGCAGACACATCAGAATTCACCATGCAGAGAAAAGCTGTGTTAAAGCCATTAGTTAGGTCTGAGTGACTGCAGTTTACAGACCTTTAATGACAGAGCCGGTCCTTGCTCTGAAGACTCTTGTATGAATTGAAATGGTTGCACCACCAGATGTGAAATAAGTGCTCTAGCAAGGAGTACACTGAAAGCTAATGCATTTGTTTATTAAGTGACTTTTCATACCTGTTTTTCCTTTTATACTTTGTTCTCCTATAAGGAAAGGTTGAGGAAACTGGGCTTGTTTAGCTTGGAGAAGAGCAGACTCTGGGGAGACCTCATTGTGGCATTCCAGTACTTGAAGGGAGCATATAAACAGGAAGGGGAACAGAGGGTGTTTACAAGGGTGCATAGTGATAGGACAAGGGGGAATGGTTTTAAACTGATACAAGGGAGGTTTAGTCAAATATTAGGAGGAAGTTTCTCACACAGAGGGTGGTGAGGCACTGGAACAGATTGCCCAAGGAGGCTGTGGATGCTCCATCCCTGGAGGCATTCAAGAACAGGCTGGACGTGGCTCTGGGCAGACTGGTCTGGTGATTAGTGACCCTACACATACCAGGAGGTTGAAACTAGATGATCATTGTGATCCTTTTCAACCCAGGACACTCTGTGATTCTTCCAAAGGCAGCAAAGGGCAAGGACATTTCTTTGTATAATGAAACTAGATCAAGCCTGGAAATGTCAAAAATAATATTTGTCAGTGGAGACTGCTAAATGATGCTGATTATGAAAATACATCTGATTCATAAAAAGATTGAAACTTTTGTCTTAAATAAAAGCATCATCTGCCACTATTCTTTTTTGAAGGTCAGTCTTTTAGTGCTTTTAAACATCTATTTCTTCAGAGTGTTTCTTGGCAGTGATTGCACTGCTTACTTCTTGACCTTCAGCAAGGTATTTTTTTTTCCTCAAGTATATTTTGGACCAAGTATAGTAAAACTACTGTATTACAGTCTAAAAATGGACAGCAAGAAGTACTACTTCCAACAAAATTTTGTTCAGCTTTCACTTACAGTAATCTCATTCAGGGATTCTGTCTTATTTCAAAATAAGGTCACCATTTTATGAACCACTAGTTAAAACTGCCCATAGAAAAGAAATATGAATGACATCATGAAGTTTCCTACAATACAGTCCTTTTTGGGACCCAGCCTAATTCTGTGCATGGTATTTCCCATAGACAAAAAAAAGAAGCATCACAAACAGGCTCGTTAGTTTCTTGTTCAAGTAGGGAAAAAAAAAAAAAGGACAACAACAGAAAACCTTTTCCTTTTTGACCTCACCTTTTTGACATTAACACACACAGACATAAGCATGATACATATTTCAGGCATATATGACGCATAAACAAAAAATAAAAATAGCTACTGTCATATATTTTACAGGAACAAGGACCAGAATGCATTTAACACAGTAATATACTAATGGAAATTCCAAAACCAGAGTTGATGAACAGGGTGTAGGAATTTACAAAGAATAAAACAAGCTTATATTCAGTTACTGTATTATGCTGAGAGAGTTTGGTCTTTTCAGCCTGAAGAAGAGAAGGCTTCTGAGGGACCGTATAGCAGCCTTCCAGTACATGAAGGGGGCCTACAGGAAAGCTGGGGAGGGACTTGTTAGAAGGACATGTAACAACATGACAATGGGAAATGGATCAAAACTGGAATAGGGTAAATTTAGACTAGGTAATTAGGAAGAAATTATTTATTGGGAGGGTGATAAGACACTGGAACGGGTTGCCCAGAGAGGTTGTGGATACCCTCTCCTTAGAAGCATTCAAGGTCAGGCTAGATGGGACTTTGAGCAACCTGGTCTAGAGGGAGGTGTCCCTACCTATAGCAGGGGGTTGGAACTAGATCTTAAAAATCCCTTCCAACCCAAATCATTTTATGATTCTAGCAATTTTACTGAAACTTGTTCATTACAAACCTTTACAGTTCAAGTTAACTTAGGTCATACTTGAAAACATGCAAATACTTTCTCCATATTTTTTCTTCATCCTGCTTACATAGAAATGGCTACAATAAGTCAAGTTGTCTGTGTATGGAAGAGAGTCAAAAGTTTTCTAGATGTTCTTTCTGCATTATAACTACTTGATATGAAAATTGCCCCAAAAGTAATGTCTCCTACTTTTGGATGTTGGTCCATGACCTCAGAGGCAGGTACTGGTGGTACAGCAATAGAGGCTGAACCTTACCAGCAATATTCCATTCTATGTTGTTGCTGTGACAGATGGCAGCAGAGGGGCATTCTAACAACATGGCATCTGACATGGAATTGCATACAAAGCCAAAGTGTGTCACTAAATTCCTCCATGGAGAAAAACATGGCGCCCATTGACATTCATCAACTGAACTTTCATGGAGACTGAACAGTGGATGTGAGCACAGTGAGGTGCTGGTGGTGCATTTCAGCAGGATTATTAATGGGTTATATTTATCACAACTAATTTTTCACATGGAAAGGTTTATTTTTCAGTGAAAACAATCAAGGTGTAAGTATTAACTGAAAATGTCGAATTCTTCCTCCTATTTAGTCAGTGAAGAAATATTCTGGGATGGATTTTCCTCCCCAGATGCACAAACAGTGCTGTTTATTAGTAGTTGGATAGCCAGGAGTTAATCCAGGGTCTGACATACACATGGACAGTCTGATCCATAAAAAGAGAACTGTACTGGCTCAAAATGAAAGTTGCTCTGAAGACCAGGAACAGATGAGATAAATACAGAACGCTTGTATGTAAAATTGAAAGTGAAGAAAACACAGCTGATGCCATGGTAAGAATCCTTTAAATCTTGTAAGCTGATGTTAGAAATGCTTTCACAAATAAGAAAAAAATACAAGGAAAGAATAAGCAAGAAAATTGTTGAACAGTGAACATGCAACACAATGAACTGATTGATGTGAACCTAGATGTGAGATAGACAAGAAATTCAGTTAATTTTTAATTAAAAAGCATTTAGAAAATTGGATAAAATAAAATTTTAATTTATAATTTTACTAAATGTAAAAGTTGTTTTATTGTAACTTCATTCTGACATAAGAAGAGTATACCCAGCAATAATCCCGTCTCTTCGCCTATGAAGGAAGTGATCAAGGTTATTACTTTCATCAATATCTTCCAAATTTCCTGTTTTTTTCCTCTTGATTTTTTTTTTATTTTAAATTTCTATGTAATTGCTATTATTTTGTATCTGACTCTCATGAGGAACATCCTAGGATTTTCTATAATATTCTGGCTGCTTTGACATTTTTACTATTTTTTTAACAATATATTAAAAATAAATAAATGGCCCAGTTCGTTTTTTGGTTAGTTCAATCAAGATGAAACAGAGGTTAACCACAATCTGTAATTTCTTCTTACTTGAAAGGGATTTATAGAACAGATGAAGGTGGACCTTGGAAGTACATGGTGAAAGGACAAGATCACCAGCAACAAAGGAAATTCTAATAGCAACAACATCAACATACAATGGCAGTAGTGAAGCCTGGTCACAGAGTACTCAGAGACCCTGCAGAAGTTAGTGAAAAATTTAAAAAGTAGACTGGATAAGACCCTCAGTGACCTGATGTAAATTTGAGTCAGCTTTGCTTGAGGTTAGGGACTTTATTAGATAACCTTTAGAAGTTCCTTCCAACTCTGCTCATGCTGTAATCAGTCTATCATCGAGCGGTAGATGTTTTCCTTCTTGATTTACGCTCATCTTGAATTTACAATCTGGAATGTCTGTGTAAATATATAGTCTAACAGATAGAGAAGAAAGCATTTGGTGTACCTGAGTTCTCAACCTATCTAATGGCTCTGAAAATCCATGCTGAGGTTCCAAAACAGCAAGATAAGAAGAGTCTGGCATCCACTTAGATTGTACATTCTGTCCAGAAAACAATTCTATTACACATAGTTATTGGTCCTCAGGCACATGAATAAGAAAATAAGAAATGTGTTTTTATCTCAGCAAAGCAATCTTCACTATGAGTACTTCTCTGCAGCCCAGTAGTAATTTTGATAATGATAATACTGCATACTAGCCAGACAACAGCGCCCTGATATACCATTATAATCTGCACCTGAGAAACATACAGAAAACAGTATCATGAGAAATTACCATTTAGGCTGTAATAATGCTTTGTTTGAACAGACCAATGAAGTCTGTATTTACCATAAAGAGAGCAAGATTAGCCTTTCAGATCAAATGTATAAATCCTTCCACCTTCCCTTGGCATTCATACCATTAATTTATAATTATAGTCTTTGACAATAGGTTTAAGACTGAAAATAAATTCAAAATCATTGTTACAATGGTTTAGAAGGATAAAAAGTGCTAGAAAAAGAAAGAAGGAAAGGAGTTATCTGCAGCTGTCCTTGATGAAAGCTGCATGTGCCATAGAGACAATGTTTACACCAATAATCAAAGTTTTGCTCAATCCCTATAATAAATCCATCCCTTGATTTTAAATTGCTAGCAGAGTCTTTGGTGCTGATTTATGTTGGGTCAACCAGAACTCTTCAGAGAATCCAGAGCAAGTCTTGGGAATCAATCTGGGCTAGGATGCATTTCTGGTAGGTAGTTTAGTTGTGATTGCTGATTTGGAAGGTGAAATAGGTCAAAGCTTTAAAGTGCTTTTCTGTCTAGCCAGCCTGTGGTCCCTTGCCCATTTCACTTACTGATACACACATAGCCAGGGGAACAAAAGTACTTATAAAAAATCCTGCTCTTCCTAATGCAGTTGCTTTCCTCAAAAGATTCAGCAACTATTGAAAAAAAAAAAAGACTTAGTGAGGAAATACTTGTTTTCTAAATGACGTATTTGATTAGCTATGCTACTGAAATAAGTTTTTAGAATTTATGGGTGGATCCAGCCATTGTGGTGGAGGACAAATTGTTTTGTAATGACTGCGAAAGTAATAACAGATATGAACGTAGTACTGCTGTTGTTATTTCAAGATACAAAACAATCAAAAATCATTTTAAATGTCCTCAAAATACAGGGGTTTCAGATTTACTTCTGAAGTTAGAGGTGAAGTACTGCAACTGAGAATACTAATATAATATCAGATTCTTGATGTAAATGATGGAAGGGTGAGGGGAACAGAATAAACTCCATTTTGCTGGCAGTACAGATTGAGATAAATAGCTACCAGCTTCAAAATTTAGAAATACACCTCGTGAACCAAGAAATTCAAATACAGGATGCATGAGAGTTCTGCAAAAAATGTTCAAATCCCGGGAGAGAAGGAATTCTAGTATAGGTTAGCAAAGACATTTATAGATTAGAAATATATTAAACTAAATTCCTCAGAAATGTAAGATCATTGATTTTTTTGAGTTCACTGTCAATAAGTCTGACCTGTTTTATAGCATACAATACATAATTTACTGTCATCCATCTTCAGCCTTTTTTGCCCCTGTAAAATTCCATAATCAGGCAGTTCCTATTTTGGCACCTAAAAAACTGCAGAGAGAACTGCACAGAGAATGAAGTGCTCAAAAACTTGAATGAAGAATTGCTTTATGCCAGACAAGGGGTCCTTGTAAATTGATAGTTGGTAGCTGACAGTAGCCGTTACCAGATAAGCATTTAGAGGAGCATCTCCAACATCCTGTGAAGAAAAATACTGATGCACCGAAATACTGCAGCCAACATCATACTTTCCTTCCTCTGTCAACCTCAGTTTTAACTTTCTCATTTCCCTCAGGCACAAGCAATGGTCTGTTTAAAAAAAAAAAAAAAATTAACACCGTAGGAAATAATGTAAAACTCAATTAGCCCTTTTCTTGTCCCTGTGTCCTTTGACTTCACTTTTACTAGTAAGACTTAAATCTTGGTTAAAAAAAAAAAAAAAAAAAAAAAAAAAAGGAAAAAAAAATTTTGGAAGAATCGTCATTTGATTAAAAAAAAAGATAGAAGAGCAGTGCTGCTGAGAAACCTAACAACACACACTGCTGTCTGCACGGCATGGGTTGCATCAGTAAATACTAAAGGAAAAGGTAATGTGATTAGAGGAAGAACAGCCACAGAGGCTCTAGTTGAAGTGGTAGAAACAGTTACAGAAAATGGAAAAGTCAAAAAATGAAAACGGTGAAATATATACAGAATAAAAGAACTGAACCCCCCCCCCCCTTTTTTTTTTTTCATGCACCTGAGCTCCCCTGAGCTAGTTCTGCCTTCCCACCAGGTGCTCAATCACTGTTTCAGACCATGCCTTAGCATTTCTGCTTCAACAATATAATCAAAATGCATATAAGAGTTAAATATATGTATAACATATAAATATAAATATATATATAAATACTTATGAAAGATTACCTAAAGAGTCTTCCATGTATATCTCTCTCTTGAAACATACCTTTGCTTTAATTAATGGAAATCAAAGAATCACATAGTGGTTGAGGTGGGAAGGGATCTGTGGAGGACATCTGGTCCAACACCCTTATTAAAGCAGGGTGAGCTTTTGAAATCCCTGTGACCAGAACTATGCCCAGTACTAGCTTTTCAAAATCTCCAAGTAAGGAGACTCCACAGTCTCTCTGGACAATCTGTGCCAGTGCACACCTACACACCTACACAGTAAAGAAGTATATCTTGATGTTCAGATGGAATATCCTTTGTTTCACTTTGTGACAATTGCCTCTTGTCATGGCAATGGACACTGCCTAAAATAGTTTCCCTTCAGGTATTTTTGCACAAAGATAAGATTTTTCTCTTCTCCAGCCTGTACTGTCTTTGCTAATTCACCTTCTCCTCATAGGAGAGATGCTCTAGTCCTTTCATCATTTTTGCATTCCCTCAATGGACTGACTCTCTCAGTATGTCCATGCCTACCTATACTGAGGAGCCCAGAAAAGGACACAGTACTCCAGATGTAGCTTCACTGGTGCTGAGTAGAGGGAACAAATCATCCTGCCTGGAGAGCTGGCAATATTTTGCATAATGCAGCCCAGGATATCATTAGCCTCCTTTGCCACAACAGCACACTGTTGCCTCATGGACAATGTGGTGTCTGTCAGGACTGCCCAGATACTTTTCTGCCAAGCTGTTTTCCAGCATGTTGGTAGCCAGAATGGGGTTGTTCCTCCCAAGGTGTTGGACTTTGCATGTTTCTTCTGCTGAACTTTATGAAGTTCCCATCAACAAACTTCTCCAATCTATTTAGGTCCTTCTGGATAGTTAAGCGACCAGTATGGTATATCATACCATCACTCCTCCCTAGTACTGTGCTGTCTGCAAATTTGCTAAAGGTACCTAAGGTAAGCATGAGTTCCCCTTTTTTAGTTCATGCTGACTACTCTCAGTCTTCTTCCAGACTTTCTTGTGCCTGGAAATATTTTCTAGAATCAGTTGTTCCATCACTTTCCCAGGGATCGAGGTAAGAGTAACCGGTCTGTAGTTCAGGAAATTAAGAAATTTAATAAAAGTGAATTAGTGACTGACTTGTAAATCTACTGTGATGATTTGAGGGCTTCACTAAATAACACACATACATACTTCATCAATGTAAAAAACTGATCTTCCCACCATCACCTTTAATTGGTATATAGTATCTCCAACTAGGTGCAAATCATGAAGCCGTGCCCATACAAGCTAATTCTAAACTAGTACTTCTGTGATCTGAATGTGCGTTGAGGGAAATATTTCCATAAATTAGTAGTGAGCTTTGCTGTCTGTTCTGTATCAAAGATGTTTATTAAGAATATAAAAAAATCTCATACATGCAAGAGCATTTCAATACCAGACCCCTAATCTTCTACTGTGCAAGTATGTTCTTATCCCTTTAAAAGACAGAGCCTTATCCAGCCATATCTATGGAATCTTTTAGTGAATAAAAATTATCAAATTTTACAATACAGAATCCATAAAAATTATAGATTCACTTAGAAAGTCATTGTTACATTAGCATACCTTTATTTTTGGTATTGTCTGTTTTCAAGTAATCTAGAATAAATGTGGAGGTAACACAGCTGGGAGGCACTGCAGCTGGAGCAGGATGATAGGGAGGTTCTAGTAACAGATGTGCATACATATGAAAATACATATACACAGTCATATGTTTGCACAACTATTTCTGTTTCACACCTGTCTCTATTAATAATACATGCAATGCAACGTCATATAGGGATCCTACTAATAAAGGAATAAATGAGCATTCAATCACAGAAAAACAATTATTTTTTTTTAACTGTTGTATACAGCAACTAGGTATTTTAGCTTTGCGAGCATTTCAAATATGATATAATTTGTTCACACTGTACTAGCTAGTGTAGTCAGCACTCGTGAAAGTGATGAAGTTGCATTCTGAGAACTCACTCCATCAGGCTATAGGCTGCTTTGGATAGTTCATATTCAAAGGAATTCAGAATATCAACTAATCCTTATAACATCTATGAAATGGAAGTATTACCACCCTTCTTGTGAGATGTGCTTTGAACGCTGTGATACAAGTTATATATCCTAGAATACTAAGAGATACCAAAAGTAAACAACTTTTCAAGCTTTTAACACCATTCAGCTCAAGGCAGCTGTGCATAGTCAGACTGGATAAGAAAATTAAAATAATGGAAATTTTGTTATACATTAGAAATCAGTAACTCATAAACACCAAGGCTGAAGTTCTCCATCAGAACAGCTAAAGACAGCAAGTAGTAAATACCTTCTAAGACTTGTGAAAAAACATGATATGATAATCACTCTTTATCTGGTGTATTCTACTTTTCTGAGCTTCATTATTCCAGCTGAGCAATTTGCATTTAAACTACATTCAGTGGCTTCATTTTCTAGACAAGCAAGTGATCCAAGCAAATTTAGACTGTGGAAGAAATCAGTTAAAAAGCACAGGGGCTTTCAGACAAGAATGGACATTTTTTCTAAGTCATTAAAATTTTTCTGAAGCAGCTATATTTCACTAAGGAACTGTGTTATTTGAAAACAACTGCTTTGTTAGTCTAAAAGTAAGTAGAACTCACCTTCCTATCAAAGAAAGTAGACCTAAACAAAACATTTTGTCTATGCACTAGAACATAAATTCTGTTGCTGAATAGCAAAGGAACATAGAGAGGATTCCCACTTAGAGATGAGAAGTATTTTTAACATTTCAATATAAATGAATATAGCAATAATTGTTTGAGAGGGAAATCTTTCACATGAGGATTTCACCTAACTGCATTTAGAGCAACTTATTCTACTGAGGCCCTGTGAAGATTAAGCCTCTGCGCTATAGCAATACAGACGAGTAGTTGTTATAGGAAATCCTATATTAAAATGATTTAGGTTCATGAAAAACAGGTGTTAAAACACATTTTAAAAATGAAGTGTGTATAAATTAATCAAATGGTAAAGACCCTGGGATATTCTACAACCACTTTCTGTTGTACAACTGGAACTAAGCTACCCTAAAGTGAGCCCTTATTGGTGGCCCTGCAAGATGATCAGGACATCTGCATGCACTGTGCATATCCCTTGAAACTCTTGGGTCCTGAAAAAAAATTATAGGAGTTAATAAGGGATTAAAAATCACAGAGGTGTCTTGAAGTACCTTTCAACTATTTAGCCTCTTCTGTGTGCTGTGATCCCTCCAGCTGCAGCTAAGGAGCTGAGACAGTACCAATTAAATCCTTTAATACATAGAATTGGTGATCCTTTCCACTCCTTTCTTAAATCTTCCTACTTCCAGCCTTACAGAAAAGCTAGCAAATAGATAGGGCTTTGCAGCCTATATCCTGAAGGTCAGCAGGAGGAAAGTAAAACTTCACATAAAAACATCTAAATGAAGGTTTGACATACTGCCACTATTATGTATTTTCACCAAAGGTAAATGAGGTCATGCCTAACTGCATTTGTATCAAACTAAGTTGCCCAAAAGAGCAGTTCAAAAACCCTCTAGGCTTGCCAAAGTCATAAATGGTTGTTATCTTACACAGGACAAATTAAGGTGCATTTATTGAGGAACTAGGAGAATCTTTAATTAAGGTGAAGAATAAATACTTCTTTACAATCTTTATACTTGTTTAGCTCTAAATTGGAGCATAAGTAAAATAAGTGGGTCAAAAGAAGAAAATAAATAGATTCTTACAGAAAAACCTACCTCTCTGCAAAGCTTAAAATATATATATTGATTTCCTAAACAAAAATAATAATAATAATCTTTATCTTCTATTTAGCATTGTCCTAATTAATTCTGCAAGTATTATTCTTGTGCTCCTGTGAAGTTAATTACAAATCAGTTTAGTATAATTAGATATTAATATACTCATAATATTTTCTAATAACTCTTAACAGTATCATTGCTTTATATAGATGTTTTGTACTGTACATGAGATCCTGAAATCCTGCAAGTCAGATGCTTACCTGCTGAAGAAATATTAGAAAGCACAGCAGAATCTGACCATATGGTTAAAAATTTTAATAATAAAAGTTTGCATACGTGCTTTTTTTTGCAGTTATCTGAAGATGTCAGGTGCACATTAATTATTTCAATCTTGTTTTCAAAATTCAGTGCACAATTCCAATTTTCATCCTAGCATTTACAAATGTACAGCAAAATATAAATTACAAGAGGATGCCATCTGCATTGACCAATGACTGGAGTCATCTGGGAAGTGTTGATCAATATGCAAATTTTCTCTAGACTCGTGGTCTTCTCTGGAGGCACCCCGCCATGTAAGGTAAAGCATGGCCAATGCCAAAATGCAGAATACAAGAGCAATTTTAAGCAGAATTCTGAAGAGTGGGAGGGACAACATAAGAAATGAATTGGCACATTAGCAATGTCTTGTAGTGTTGTAGATGAATACAATTTACTTTCTGTCTTTGCGATCTTTCATCCCACAGTTCACTTCAGACTATGGAAAATTTCCATCTGTACTTCCCATACATTCAGTAATCATAGACTGTGATTTTTCATGCAAGTCACAATTATAGGATCACTTTACCAAGTGCTGAATCAGTTTCATATAACATAGCAGGATTCGTGGTTCTATATGGAGCTCCAAGTATCACTAGACAAATATCAGTCTTCAAAATGTTTCCCAGGATATCCATAGACAGTTTGAAACCTAGTGGGATACCTAACTGATATTTTCATATTTGGGCAGCCTGAATTAAATCTGGAGGTTGGTGGCCCTGCCTGTGGCAGGAGGGTAGGAAATTCATGATCCTTTATGTCCCTTCCAACCATGTGATTCTGTGATTCTGCGATATTCCGTAACTTTCATTACAGAGTTCAGTACATACTTAGTGTATCAGTGTTACAGTAAAGAAAAATCACTTGATATTGAGGGTGAGAACAACAGTTTTAGTTAAAGGAATTTCATGAGAACAGAGACTGAAAATTTGCTTAATGTGCAACTCAAAAATGCACATCATGAAAAACTGTGGATGAGTCCAAGAATTTCCCATCTCAAAATAACTCTTCCAGCAAGGTTCAGTCATAGGACAGAAATTTTTGTCATCTGGCAGTTGTAACTGCAACACGAAAGGATAACTTCAGTGGGAGAAATAACAAGGACCAAATACCAGCAACTCAAAGCGGGAGATTGTAAGAGCTTCAGAGACAAGACTCACTTCTGCAGAAGAATAAAATAGTAATTGGTGTAATGCAATAATAGGTACCCTGTGAGATTTCAAGGTAGAAATTACAACTGTGGAAAGTATGGACATATGGGACTCCACTGTGCTTTTGTGCAGTATATAATTAAGATTTTGTAGAAAAGTGTTCCATGGAAACACAAGGCCAACAACATGGCTTATTTAGCAAGGCAAATGTATTAGTCTTTCTGTGCCTCATATGGACCCCTCCACAGGAGATCAATATTCTCTGTGCGTGAGCTCCATTTACATTTCCATCTCTACCATGCCACAGAACATGAATAATTTGGATAGGTAAGTCACCTGCACTAATAGGTAGGGGAAATTAATCTGAGCACCTTGTTTCACTATTGAACCTGAGCAAAGGCTCAGGTACAAAAATTATTTCAACTTTATAGGATCATCAGTGCCATTTGCTGGCATACTGTGAATAGAGATTTCAGACCCAGAGGAGTCAAAGGAAAATCAGATTGTCTGCATCACCAAAAAATACAAAAATACAACGGATGGGTTTTTCAGTGCTATTTTGGGGCTGAAAGGCTGCTGGGGTCTGCAAATGTCTATTTTTTTTTTTTTCAATTATTTTTTTCAAGGTTCGACATTTTGTCCCTATGACTGTGCTGTTTGAAGACAGGGTACACAGTACACTATACATGGAGAATAAACTGAGACAAAAAATATCTGTTACAGTTGATAAGAAAAAGAACAGAGATCCAAAGGAAAAACAGGAGGACTGAATGAGAGTGAAATACCTTTTTATCAAGGATCTTAGATGGCAAGACCATCTCCACCATGAAATATTTCTTGGTCTTCATGACTGATAATGCAGAACTCCACATAGACTAAGTGACTGGTAGGATTTGTTGTGATGTTTTTTGTGTTCTGCTTAAATTGTTCAGGCTGCAAGCTTGAACAAGAGATCCTCTCTCTCTCTCTCTCTGCATATATATATACCACAAAGCCAAAATGTAAAATATTGCATTTGAGTGACAAGGCTAATGAGGAACCACTGTGTGAATTTCAACGTAAGCTTTCACTACAAAACAACAACAGAATTTGTCACAGCTCTAAACTGAAACAAATAACCACGATGAAACATGGTAAATATCAGTATAATACAGTTTCATTCTAAATCATACAGAAAGTCGCCAGATTCCTTCACAGACTGTAAATAGTGCTATTCATGGTTGTTTAAATGCAATCATGAAAACTTTTATCTAATTTACAGAATGTGAAAAAGTTGAATCATACACCAAGGCAAGCACAAATTTTAACTATTCCAGGAAGACATAGCTGTTATTGATCTGAAACCCATAAGTGGGAAAAGAATTATAAATATATTTTTTTTCCCCTTTGCTAGTATAATAGAAAGAATGTGTGTATACCTGCTCAAATGTATATGGATACAGAAACTATAAGCACAGCAGTTAGATGACATACAGTTTGGAGAAAAAATAACATTCATATCAATGTAACCAGTCACTAGTATCACCATAGAAAAACACTGTACATACACAAGGCAAACAGTATTAAGACAAATAAATAAATATTCTTAGCTAAGCATACCTCCAAGGAAAGGCAGACGATTAATTAAAAGACTCATCTTTTAAGAATTGTACCTTTATCTCCTTAGACAAAAACACTCAGAATAACAGGACTTAAATGAAAAATTCTATACCCGTTTAGACAGATGTCTTAAGCAAAATATATCTCATAGTTTTTAATCTTTGAATGGGAAGGAAATACTACTCCCTGCTACTATTATCAAGCCCAGCATCTTGGGACACAGTTTTGGATATAAATTGTATCATAGTTAAGGACTCCAAGTGATGAGTTAACTACTTTGCTCAATAAACCATTACAACAATTAATTACTCACTCTAAGAAGGTGTAATTTATTTCTAATTTCACTTCATCTAAGCTCTATTATCAGACATTATATCCTCTGCTTCATTCATGCTGATCTATCTACTATGACAAAAATTCCTGCTTATCCTCCAAAATTTTTATTAATATTGTTTTATTTAGTAAATATTATTTTGCTGCGGTTAAAGTTCTTGTCGTAGATTTTAGATATTAAAATAGCTACTATGAAGTTAATTACTGCAATACAATTTGATTATTTTTCACTTCTCATTACTCAATATTGCTATGTATTCCTAAGAACAATTTGCTTCACATCAGCTTAGTTGCTCTGAAAGTAATGCCACCTATTTATTTCCATGGAAACTACAACAGATGCAAGAGCCCAGTATCACTATTTGACAAAGCCAATTCTTACCTACAAAACACCATTTTTCAACTTTGTCACCATCATTAGCTATGCATTTTCTTCAGCCTGGAGAAAAGAAGGCTGCGAGGTGACCTCATTGCAGCCTTTCAATACCTAAAGGGAGCCTACAAACAGGAGGGAATCAACTCTTTGAAAAGGTTGATAACTGCAGGACAAGGGGAAATGGTTTTAAGTTGAGGGAGGGAAGATTTATATTAGATGTCAGGAGGAAGTTCTTTACAGAGAGAGTGGTGAGGTGCTGGAACAGGCTGCCCAGAGAGGATATGGATGCTCCATCCCTAGAGGTGTTCAAGGCCAGATTCGATGGGGCCCTGGGCAGCCTGGTCTAATATTAAATCGGGAGGTTGGTGGCCCTGCCTGTGGCAAGGGAGTTGGAGATTCATGATCCTTGAGGTCTCTTCCAACCCTGGCCATTCTGTGATTCTGTGATTCATTTTCATCTGTAATGAACAAGAGCCTGCATGCTGCTCTCCTAAATACTCACAGCAGAGGTGACTCAGTGTTTCACAGCTGCTGTGACAGCATTGTTGCTGTGAGAATGTCGCCCACACAGTCCATCTTTCATCAGCCTGAACAGATAGAAGTCAGAAAACACCAAGTCTGGACTATATTGTGGTTGTGGTAGGACAGTCCAACCAATATGGGCAATATGCTCAATGGTCTTCCAACCAGTATGGAGTCTGATAAGAGAAAGATTTTCTTATTTTCTGTCCTGACTCCAGAATTTTGAGTTTTCAACTTAGTAATTGTCTTGATGTAGTGGTTGGAGTTGATTGTTTGTCTGGGTTGCGGTAAATCCAGAAGGATCATCCTTTTTCTATCCAAAAAGACAGTACACATCACTTTACCTGCCAAGGGCTGTACCTTGAATTTTTCTTCAAGGGAGAATTTATATGTTGCTATCCCATGGACTACCATTTTGCATCTGGCACATAGTGGTGACACCACGTCTCATCATTGTTAATGATACAATCCAGGAAACTGTCACATTCAGTGTCATATTGATGCAATAGGTCCTGACAAACTTGCATACAGTATTCATTCTGTTCCCGTGTGAGTATTTGTAGGATCCACCTGGCTCAAAATCTGTGATATTCCAATGCTGCCACCATCATTTCCAATCCACTGAAGTAAATATTTTGCTTTGTACACAGTTCCCAGGTTGTCATCCACTAATTCATGTGGATGAGCTGATTGAGGTGCTTTATTTTGTAGTGTGACACCTGTGCATAGCCATCTGAAAAGTAGTTTGTCTTTCACATTGCTGTCACCACTGCTGAAATGCACCGCCAACTGCCTCACTCTGCTCTCATCCACTTTTTGGACTCCAAATGTCCATCAGCATTCAGCCAGAGTCAATGAGTATCAATGGGTTCAATTTTTTCCACATTCCACATTGTGGAATTCAATGACACACCTTGGCTTCATATGCACTTCCATGTCAGATGCCATTTTGTCAGACTGCCCCTCTGCTGCCATCTGTCACACGGCAACATTTAACGGAATATTGGCAGGAAGATTCAACTTCTATTGTCATATCACCAAAATTTGCCTCTAATGTCATGGGCCAACATAATAAACTAGGAAGCATTACTTTTAGAGCAGTCCTTATAAACCAAGGTATTTTTTCTAATTAAATTCCTTTTGAATGGAAGCAGTGTATAAAGCATTCAGAGAAATGCAGAGGTAAGTGAAAACTGAGAACAAATTTCATTTTTTCTTTTATTTTGCATTTCAAAAATTGCAATAGCAAAAATATTTAACAACTAAATTCCAAAACTTGTTCTGATATTTCTTTACTGTTTTCACATTGAAGTATATCTGCTAAGCTTTGTGCAATCTTTTGTGATTTATATCCGTACGGGAGCTACAGTATCATCAGTATTTCTGCATTTTTACTGTTTTTGACATAATTAATTCTGTTACATTTAAACTCATTAAGCGTGGACTCAAAGTACACTCTGAGACCCTACCTTGAAGGTATTTTATGACATAAAAGTTTAAGCAGAAATTTTGCCCAAGGCATTCTTTCTGCCACTAAGTTCAGTATAAATATTAATAACATACGACCTATATTTTTAGAAGTTAATTTTTAGCTCAGTATTATCACCAGTTTGCAGATAGCAAGTTATGAACTCCACTATTTTATCCTAACAAAATCACCTGTGATGTTTATCATAATGTATTTTATGATGATGCTTTTGTCATTATTTGAGAAAGTTTTTCAGAACTCTAAATAATGTAATTTTTTCCTTCAGTCCTTTTACATCTTTGCTACAGCTACAGAAATGCTGTCATGTATGTTTATAAAATTAAACATAACCTGTGTCTATTTTTAAAATGATAATCATAACCTCCATGAAGCAATGTAATAATTCAAATTAAAGAAATGTAATCTTTGCAGCTTTACAAAATATATTCACTAAGTATGCACCATTCTCAGTGAAGTGTGTGTAGGGTAGATCTTCATTATGCTCATCTATTTTTACATCGCTATTTTTCATCCTTGCTGTTAGTTTTGCCTTTGCCAGCTTTCACAGCATGATGAATATTCTTGGAGAGAGAAGAAACAAAGATAATGTCCAGTTTTTTCAGTGGGATGGATATGTAAATTATAAACTGTATATTTAGGGGATTTTACAACATAATAACACTTTAACATATGTAATTGTCATTGATTTTATCTCTGTCTCTTTTTCTACTAGTAGAAATACCAGCCTTTTCAGGGATAGCTGCTTATGTCACCCAAAGCATAGTAAGAAGGATGCTGGAGCAAACTCCTTTTTATGCCAGATACAATAGCCAAAAATTGTAACTTGTGAGATCCAGGTCTAACATAAGGAAAAATAAAAGCAATAAATTAAAAACATTAAAATATCTGGAACAGACAACCTAGAAAGGCTGTGGAGCCTCTACATTTGGTGATTTCCAAGACTCAGCTAGATAAAGCGATGACTGATCTAACCTAGAGCAGGAACGCTTCTGCTTAGAGCATGAAGTTACATTAGATCGCCTACAGGGGTCCCTTCCAACCAGCTTCTCTATGAACAGTGATTCTGTGGTTCCATACTGCCTGAGAACGTTTTTAGATTAATGACTGTGCACTTAAAAGTCACTTGTCATAACTACGTAGAATATTCTCCCCTTCTTCTCCTAAGCATGAAGTAACTAACCTTGGAAATAGACTCAGAAAAGACTGTAGAAAAGAAGACTTTTTCAAGAAGACAGCAGCAATTTTTCCAATGCTCCAGTATCTTCCTGAGTGGATATAAATGATTGAATAACCATACCCACGAAGTATCACTGGTCTATGATCAGCATGGAAGCAGATATCAAGCATTTTGACTTAGGTCTGTTGTTTTTTTTTACAATATTTTCATTAGCAGCCTTGAAGATCTCAACTACAGTACTATGCCTCAAAAGAGATATTTTTACCAGCTAGAGGATGTTACTGAGAATGGTCAAAAGGATCTTGGAAAGAAGTCTGAAATAACCAAGTTTGCTCAGCTGCAGGAAGGGGAGAATATGATAGTAGTGTTGAAGAATGTAAGAAATGATTGCAAAAAAAAAAAAAAAGTATGCATTTTTTTCCTTCATCCGTAGCTTGTTAAAAAAAATAAAATCAAACAGCACTATGGATTTAGGCTAAAAAACTGGCAAAAATGTACTCATGATAAGGATAGTGAATCATTGGGATATATTGCCCATGGATTACCCATGATTTAAATAGTGGAGTGTGGGTCATTAAGGACAAGTTCAGGAAACACCTATCAAGCATGACAGGTATAGCAGATTCTAGCCTGGAGTTAGAGAAGTGGTAAGATGCTTTTTTCAGGGTCTATTCCATTCCTAATTTTACAAGTATATGATGTCAATCTGTTGGGGGTTTTTTTTGTTTGTTTTTTTCTTTTCTATTTCCTCAGCAACAAAATCCTCAAGAACTCAAGGTTCTTTCTTCCCCTCAAGTTGTATTTTTAATATTTGCTGGTAGGCTGAATCTGTCAACTGAATTCTTCAGCTGCAATTGCAAATAGCTTCCCAGATACAAGTATCTGACTATTTTATAGTTATTTATTTAGACAAAAATTTCTATCTTTTTCTGTTTATTTACTTTCGAAACTAATAATTTGCTACAGAGCTAAGACTGATTCATGCTAGAGACAGCAGAAAGGACAGAAGTCATTCCTGAAACTGGTGACTTTTTTAGCCCTTTTTTCTCCTCTTTTCCCAAAAAGGCTTACACTTCTTTTGCAGCAGGCTTTAAAATGTCTAAAAAATTTAAAATGCAATTGCCAATACACTTGGTGATATATGCTGCAAGATGCCAACACATGCATGTTGACAGAAAAGGAATTCAGTATGGAATGAAAGTTTTGTTACAAAAAGTAAAAGGAAAAGAAATGTAAACTGGCAAAATTCTTTAAACTAATGTCTGGAAGGTACTGAAATCTCCTATGGCATGTGTTAACGATGACCAGACAAAATGCCCATATTCGAATGCTTCAGGCACACTACTACAAAGGAACTGAACTTTTCACTAAATAATTTATGCTAAAATATGTATTTTCTGACATTAGATTTCACTACTTGGAAAGAATTGACCTGATTTACATAATATTCTTATGCTGAGGATCTGACTCTAAAAAAGGTCTAGCTTAATAATATGTTTTTAACATAACTTTCCATTGCATATGTCAAGTTAAGCTGCATCCTAGAGTACTCTCCATTAATCAGTAAGTATGGGCATGAGTGTTAAAGGATGTAAAACCAGATAAATAATGGAATTAACACTGTCCTTGGAGCTAATATATAGTTATAATTCAGAACTTTTTTTCCAAATTACTTTGTGTACATTTGAAATGAGGGGAACAGGAGAATAAATCAAATTTTACTCCAAGGTTTTCAGAAATTCAGTAGGATTTTTTTTTTTTTTTTTTTTTTTTGAAAAAAATAAGATAGGAGAGATTGGGAATAAAAATAAAAATATAATTAAAAATTAAAAATAAAAATAAAAACAACAAACAAATCCAAGTGACTAAGAACACTTTCACATTTCAGTACTTCATCACACTTCGCTTAAAAAAATATTTATATTATGCATTTTTCCCAGTCTAGTTTTTGTGAGTTGAAACTAACTATGCTTTGTATCTAGGCTTCCACTGTAGATCCAATCTATACATGTTAAATTCCCGTAACAAGCATTTTTTTCAAAATTATTCTTTTTTTTTTTAAAGATGAGAAGCTGGAATGCTCAGCAGTTAGGTTCTACATCTACGGTCAGAGTGTGAAGGCAGAAAATGAAAATGAGTTTCCTCACTATTAACTTAGTACATAAAATGACAATATTTCTATGCTAAAACTGTTTTCCAGGAAAGTGAACAGCCTAAATGTAATTAAAATACATTTTAAAATATATAAAAAGTAAAAATTCAAGTTACCAGTCATCATAACAGGAACAACTTCATCTGACTCATTAATATAGGATATCTAGGTAGTGGATTGGCAACAGACAAGATAGATTGTAAAGTAGATTATGCTTAAGCTCTGCTTGGTATCAAGTGATAAGTATCTGCCTGTTCTCTGGTTCACAATTTAATTATGCTTCTGATACAGTTAAAATAACTGGTAGAAAACCTGGTAGAGAAGTACAAGTAGTATGAAATCTTAAAATTTGTCTATTATCCTACACATCTACAAAAATCAGATTTCAAAGTTGTGTATAAAATTTAGCTTTGACAGATTTGAAGGCTGTCTAAAATGCCTTTCTCTGCTGATCTTCAAAGAAAGCAGCAAACATTGTTCCCAAGCTGCCTGTGTACGTTGACTGGGCTGAAAAGGTCTGATTGCCACAGCATGAAATTATACAACTTTTTCAGATATGAAAGTCAGAAATCACTTCTGTTGGAGGAAATCTTTGTCAATATAGATAAAAGGTCAGTCCAATTTTATCTACAGTATAGAATAAGGTTGACCCTTTGGAAGAAATTCTTTATTGCTTTATGGGCTGCAAAACACAGTCTTTTGACACCTTAATTCTTTTCTCAGTATCCTGTGTGAAAAGAAGTTGGTTGTTATAAAAAGAAAGCATTATTACGATGCAATGTTTTGTACCCTTTCTCTTAGGAAAGTTCACTACCACAACATATTTTTATTAACTGGTTAACTTTCTGTTCAATAATCTCCCTTTCATAACTGTCACCATTTCAGGTATCCATATTCAAATAATACTGTCAAATATAAAATAGTAGAACAGGATTTTGAAATAGGAGTTCTTATTTCAAATACTTGTACCAATCATTGGAATCAACTTAATCACTAAAGTGAATTTTTCAGACATATTTAAATATATAAATTGCCTTAGGTTTTGAAGATCTCTGATAATTATTACTTTCTTTTTTTTTTTTCTTTTTTTTCCCCTCCAAAGCAGCACATGCAATGGAGGCTGCAGTCACTTTGCTGAGCAAGGTTTCTGTCAAGTTGCCTACATACAGAATGTACAACTAATTGTAGTTAGCTATGTCTGAAAACTCTTGCCTAAAGTGCTCTCATTAATAATATGTGACTAAAGAAGACTACATTAGATCTGTACGCCGTTTTTACTCTTCCAGAAGAGATGAATATTTTTCAAGTGCATAGCTGAAAGCAAGGGGATATAGATATAATGCATGTATATTTTTATGTGTACACAGAGATTTATGCTGGCACTTCAAAGATTTTAGACTGTCTGATGTAAAGCAGAATTTTAAATGGCTAAATAAAGTTAAAAACATTTTTAAATCAAAACAGATTATAACAACTTAATTTATGCTTAAACTGCAAGAAAACTAACCGAAGATTTTCAATGACTGTTCTAAATCAGTTATTACATTACCTATCTGAAGTATCTAAAGTTATAATTTAATGCCTATTGGGGAAAACTGTAGAAATGATATTATGCACAGGTGCATTATTTCTGAAAGTAGAGGACAGTGTTTTTGAAGGTTTCATTGGTATGGAGCTTGCTTTTTAATTGAAGAAAGAGGTGATCATAATTCAGAACTTAATATTACGGAGTATGTACTCATCAGAACAATTTATAAAGCCTTCAGCACAAGCACCTAATACTGCTAATGGAATTTTCATGCTCTAGTCCTCATATACGAAGCAGAAAATAAAAGCCTCAGACTTTGTCTAAAGAAAGTGCTGTCAAATCTCTTACTGAAAAACAACATACACATTTTGAGACTTCAAGAATTATCCGTAGTTTATATCAAAATATTATTTGAATGATCTTTAATAAATTACTGTGTGTTTAACCATTTTTTTTTTTTTAAGTCTTTTTGTAGTTCTCAGGTTTTCGCAGTTTGTAATTTACCACCTGGAAAGCACTGCTGCATTTAAAAGGTCTTCATTAAGATTTTTATTTATTTATTTTTTTCAGAATACCTTCACTGAATGAATATAAAGGAGAGATTCTTTCTCACTGGCAAGCTGAGATGATGAAACTCAGTTCTTACTTCAGAAATATTCCTTCCTCCTTATGCAAATGATCCTCAAAAGAGAAGATGCTAGGTAATGCTTAAATTCACTGAGATAGCAACTAATCTGGTCAACAGATGCAACCCACAGTTTGCCTCTTGTTGTTTGTCTGTTCATTGTAAGGATTAAGTAATGGTTTTAAACCAAATGAAGGAGATTTAGATTAAATGTTAGGAGGAAATTCTTTATTCAGATTGTGGTGAGACCCTGGCATAGGCTACTCAGAGAGGTTGTGGATGTCCAGTCCCTGGAGGTGTTCAAGGCCAAGCTGGGTGGAGCTCTGGGCAGCCTGATCTGGTGGCTGGCAACCCTGTCACAAAGGATAGTCTTTAAGGTCCCTCACAATCAAAACTGTTCTATGATTCTATGACACCATGATTCTATTAATACCACACTGCAACTCCTGACGAGCCCACACTTGTTCTTGAGGTTTCTCCATAAAATCTATGTAAAGTTCAGACCTTTCAGCAATCTCATTAACTGCCAACTGTTAAGCAGTTTTAACATCTATTTACACGAACATTTTATTGCACTAGTATTCAGAAAAAAATTACCTTGGCAATTAATCTTTCCTTAAGCTTTGCTCATAAGAGGGGTGAAGAATTGTTTATTGCATATGAGAGAGAAATGTTTTGTTTTTTACCCATACAATAATATCTTTTTCGCCCACAGCTATACTCAGATTCCAGCCATCAGTCCAACTTATCATGAACTTTTGCAGAATGCATTAATGATAGCTGTAACAGCTCTATGGCTGTGATTTCTCTGTTGTCTCAAAGTAAGTACTGGCAAATATTGAATTTTATATGACAATGTATTTGTCTTTGATGTTTACACTAACCATAGATCTTGCTGTTTTTTGTTTTATTTTGTTTTGTTTTTTCTTTTTTGTATTTAGAAGTATGTTAAAAAGCACACGTGCAATCATACTTTCTTATGTATATGATTCGTCCACACTTAAATACAGTCTGGCCCAAGGCAGTCAAATCTTTATATGGAACATTTTAATAGCTAGTAAATTAGATGGCCTAAGTCCACAGCTTCTTTGCAGCAGACTGCCAAACCATGCCTTTAAAGAAGTCAGTGCTGTTGCAAAAAAGCTGGCTTAGCACACTGCAACTATCATCTCAGCAAAGAAATGGGGGTTTGCTGATTTTATGCAGGATTTTTTTCTCATACAAGCTGCGTAAGTGGGTCACTATATCTTATTAGATTATTGGCTCTGGGGCAATTTCAAAATTTGGCTTAATTTTATCTCTGTATATAACTCTTTTAACTTATTGCCACATATTTATGTTAGTTGCAGAAGGAAGTGAATAATTTCATCATGATTAGAAATCACTGGAATTGACAGGGAAATCAGTGTACCACTAAGAGTGCTGGCACTGAGCATAACTTTTACAAATGAAGTATGCAATTTGAGAACTGTTCTCATTGCCACATTGGATCATGTTTTTCCAAGGCTTTTTTTTTAATCTTCCATTTTTATAAATAGTCCTGATAATTTAATCACGGCAGTTTAGCCTGCATTATCCTTACAGAAGCAAACTAATTCCTCCTCAAATCAATAGGAGCCTTTCTATACAGTTTCGTGAGAGCTGGATCAGACCACAGGAATGAACATGACTAACAGTCCCTCTGGCCAGCTGACACACCATTATAAATATGTAACTTCACAAAGATGTCTGTTTCCTGCAACTACAGCTGCCAGAGACAATTTACTATTTCTTTTCTCCGCAGTGCATGAAGGAATAAAACCAGGATATACTCCTGTCTCAAGACTTGTGATGCCTCCAATACTCTTTCTTGAAGATAAGAACAGATTTATTCACAAAGAGTGCAATCCTTGTCAACAGAAATAAAATTATTCTATGAATGCAAATCCAAGGGTATTCAATTCTAAAGGACACTGAACAATTTCTAGATTAAAAGTTAAGTACACTCAGAATCACAGAATCACAGAATCACCCGGGTTGGAAGGGACCCCAAGGATCATGTAGTTCCAACCCCCCTGCCTGGCAGGGCCACCAAACATACACATTCAGATCAGGTTGCCCAGGACCCCGTCCAACCTGGCCTTAAACACGTCCAAGGACGGGGCATCCACAACCTCCCTGGGCAGCCCGTTCCAGGGCCTAACCACTCTCCTAGTAAAGAACTTCCCCCTAACATCCAACCTAAATCTTCCCTCCTTCAACTTAAAACCATTTCCCCTAGTCCTGCTATTGTCAGCCCTTTTGAAGAGTTTACTCCCCTCCTGGGTGTAGGTTCCCTTCAGGTATTGATAGGCTGCAATGAGGTCACCCCGCAGCCTTCTCTTCTCCAGGCTGAACAAGCCCAACTCCCTCAGCCTGTCCTCATAGGGGAGGTGCTCCAGCCCCTTGATCATCTTAGTCGCCCTCCTCTGGACCCTTTCCAAAATCTCAATGTCTTTCTTGTACTGAGGGCTCCACACCTGGACACAGTACTCCAGGTGGGGCCTCACAAGAGCCGAGTAGAGAGGGACAATCACCTCCCTGTCCCTGCTGGCCACCCCTCTCCTGATGGAACCCAGGATCCCATTTGCCTTTCGAGCTGCCAGAGCGCACTGCTGGCTCATATTCAGTCTCTCGTCCATCAGGACCCCCAGGTCCTTCTCTGCCGAGCTGCTCTCAAGGACCACTCCTCCCAGCCTGTACAGGTGCCTGGGGTTCTTCTGGCCCAAATGCAAAACCCTGCACTTTGCCGTGTTGAACCTCATCAGGTTCACCCGAGCCCAGCCCTCCAGCCTGTCGAGGTCCCTCTGAATGGCATCCCTTCCTTCCACCGTATCAACCGCACCACTCAGCTTGGTGTCGTCAGCAAACTTGCTGAGGGTGCACTCAATTCCCTCATCGATGTCATTAATAAAGATGTTAAAGAGCACCGGTCCCAAGACAGACCCTTGGGGGACACCACTTGTTACCGGCCTCCACCTGGACATAGAGCCATTGACCACCACCCTCTGTCTATGGCCTCTGTCTACGGCACTCAAATACATTGAATGAAAACTAGTGATTTTCCTACCTAAAAGCTGCATCAAAAATGTCTATTTTTGTGTATATGCCCCAAAATTTGGTGAGCCTTCACTATATTGGAAGAACAGTCAAAATTTTCTCCTGAAACTGTAAATTATCTGAAAACATATTGCATTTGGCTAGGATCAGCACTGAAAAGACAGTTTCCTAATTTTCTGCAAAGTGCACACATAAACTTTTGTATTCTGAGAAAAAGATAGCAAAAGAAAACTATCAGATTCAGCTGTTTACTGAATTAAAGAGTGATAGTGCAAGAGGAAGTGAGAAAGATGAAATGAAGCTAGACCACTGTCTGGGAGTATCTCTGTTCACAGATTTGGATGTTTCTTTAAACTAGTGTAGAGAAACAGTGAATTAAGAAAAGGAAACTTCTTGTTTTCAACTGCAATATTTTCAAGAACAGAAAATAGAGAAAATGCCTTTTTTAATTTTTAATATTAGCAACAACTATTTTCTAAAAAGTACATCATGTCTCACAGCAAAGTTCTACTGGCTCAAAGTTGCTAGCATAAACTTCTTCAGAAATAGAACTGATAAACACCAAGGCAAGATCATGGAGAGAGTAAGAACTAATTATCAAAACAAAGCAATGTAAAGCTGCAGAAATCAAATAGTTCTACTACATTTACAATACCCTATTAAAACCATAGTTTTAGCAGGAGAGAAAGATGAAAAACACAAAATCTTTTGCTTAACAGTATTTATTGCATGTGCTTAGGGGAAAAAAAGGGACATTAGTAAAAGAAAGTTGGAGTGTTCAGTGACAGTTATAGTGAGAAATGAAATGCATAAGAAATGATCACTTTAAGAGTCATATTTACAGAATCGCAATGTATTTGAGGTTGGCAGGGGCCCCAGGGTCCACCTGGCTCAACCTTTGCCCAAGCAGGGTGCTGCTAAAGAAGGGTGCCCAGGCCTATGTCCAGGCACCTATTGGAGATCTCCAAGGAGAAGACTTTGCAATCTCTCTGGGGAAACAGTACCAGTGTACAGAAGGGCTTCCTCGTGTTCAGAAGGCACCACTGAAAAAAGCCTGGCTCAGTCCTCTGTGTACCTTCCCTTCAGCTATTTACGTATATTGACGAGATCCCCCAGAGTCCTCTCTTCTCCAGGCTGAACAGCCCCAGCTCTTTCAGCCTCTCATCATAGATAAGGAAATAGTACTACGCAGCAATAAGTGTTTCACATTGTGCAAGGATATTATCAAATCTCAAGAGCAACAGACAGAGAAAACCACAATGATAACCTCAATTCAGTCTTCAAAAACCGGTACTGGGAATTCAATTGTTAATAGTATCCTTTCTAATTAATATAAAGCAAGTGACATGGCAGAAGTGCTCTTCCGACAGAACACTAAGATTCAACTTCTGTCTTTAACTCTTAGGGAACTAAATGATAGTATGTAAACATAAAGCTGTCAGCTACATCTATTTAAGAAAAGTCATTCTACTAACTTTTATTCTGTTCTCATCATGCCAATGAATGCCAATGAAACTGGCATTAAATGGCAAATAATCATAAGCATGTGTCAAGGACTTGAAATCTTTAGCATAAACAGTCAGAAAAAGAGGTACATTCATATCAACATTAGTTAGAAATTCAGACTAAAGCTTTAAGGTTCTCATTTCAATTTAATACAAAACAAACCTGAGAGGTTACATAATCGTGCTGTTTCTCTTGGGATAGAATTCATCAGACTAATTTTAGATATCTTCAGTGGTTTGTAATAAAGAATATCTCCGGAAGATCCAAATCCAGGAATAACATAAAGAAGTTACACTGATTAATTGAAAGTTCCACTTTTTATGAGTGCAATTACTTTTACAGAAATGCTGCAATTTCTTTATTTTATGATATATTTCTAAGAATTATACCATAAATATTATAATGTGCATTTCCAGATTGTAGAGCTACTCTTGATTATAACCAATATGTCCAAGAAATTGTTTAAAAATAAGGATCAGAAGTCCTGTGAAAGTTCAGCAAGGCTGTACAATGGAAACTTGATGTGATAAGTCATGGATGTGATACATATCTCTAATTTAGGGTTTCCTCTGGTTGCACACAGAATTTCTAAAATCAGAAACCAAATTATTTCTCATGACACTTTCAATCAGCTCAGTATTCAAGAATCCAACCAGTGCCATCTTCCAGTTTCACAGGAAGTTAAGAGCATAATTTTCAAATTTTTCTCTTGATTTGACCAATTTGAGTGTTAACTTCCACACTAATACCTGAAAGACAATATTTTATGAGGAAAACATTCATATTCTGTTGTCATTCTCACATGCTGTTGCTCTTTAAAACATTTTTAGGAATAGCTTCTGCTATTGACTGCATATAAAGATTTTGGTGAGAGAAATAACCTGTATTTCAGGGATAAAAATGGATCTGAATGAAAATCATAAAACCAGTGATTTCCCATGTATTAAAAAAAAAAAAATCAACAGTTATATTAAATGTGTTCTTTAAATCTTAGAGGTGCTAATTTGCACCTTTCAAGTTTTTCAGCTGGAGGCCTATTGATCTGGATCTGAGGAATTTTTGTCTTCTGGGGAGTAAATATTCAGGACAGGTCATGAAAGTTCTGTTCAAACACAGAAAACACTTCTGTAAATATACATACATATATGTTTATATACATATATACGTCAGCTGGAATCTACTGTTTTGAAATAAATCTTTTTTTTTTTTTTTTACTTTCACTTTTTACTATTGCTACTGATCTTTACTAATCAGTTCTTTAATAATCTGAACATTTTCAATATCATATTTTAGAAGAAAAGATGGACACAAATCATGGATGGATGGTGGAATGGATGACGGGGAGGAAAGCATCAAAGACACTCTCCTCAAGTATTTTTGGTACTATGAAGCTGCTTGTAAAGGCACGATGTGGCATGTAGTTGTTTCTTATTACAAACAAATGTCCTAGTTACAACATTTTCCTTTTCAAAGGAAAATGCATTTGCTTTATCTCATTAAGAGGAAAGTATCATCTCTTCTATGACTTCAAATCTAGAGTCTGTTGTGGGTTTCTTTCAGTTATTTATGGTGCAGAAAGGAAGAAGAAATGCAAAAATTCCCAGAGAATCAGAAAAAACACCTTTAGATAGCAGCTGTTGTTCTCCTACTGGTGCTGTTTTACTGATGTTTTAACTTTCTCTTTTTGGTAGGGGCATGTTTTACTGCTGGTTTCTTCCCCCTTGTAATATTTAATGGAGTACCAGGAAAAAAAAGTATCTGTTGCTGAACTGACTTCCCTCATTATAAAGCTGGCACTTGATAACTTGTGGTTTCACTTTAAATTAATGTCTCACTTTCAATTGTATTTTGGTGAAGAGTTATCCCAGTTGTCATTCACAGATATATGCTTACAAAGCTTGAAGGTTTTGTTTGTTTTGTTTTGAATAAGACATGAATAAGTAGATAAAAATAATCAAGTATTCTACCTGGAGATGGTCACTTCACATGATGCACTGAATAAGAATTTATAGCTTGTTATCTCAGCTCTGGCAGATGGCTTTTGAGAAAGACAGACAGCTGATACACTCAGCAATTCTATCATTACACAGTGAAGCTAGAGGGAGTCATTTTTATTTTCCTTTGTTTTTATCATTTTACATATAACCTATATATGATTTTAAAATATAGTTTAAGTTTGGATGCACCTTCAAGCAGCTCTATGTTTCACTGCAGTTTCTTGAACTAATTTTGAACTCCTGATAGGAAAAGTCTGTAGCTATGTAAATAAATGTACTACCTCATTCTTAGGATCAGTAGTAATTAAAAAAGAGAGATGAAGCAAGAAAAATAAATATAGATACAGTGTAATCGTCTAGGCAACAGAGGATTCAGATAATATTGTCCCATCCCTTTTTTTCTTAACACAGAGTGATATGATTGTAAGAGCTCTTTACAGAAGGCTCTTACAGCTAAATGTGGTAAATTTACTACATCTTAAAGGTAAAAACCAGGGAAGTGTGAAATGGTGAAATGTAGAACATAGGAAATTGTGAATTATAGCTTTAGGAACATGTAAGCAGTTGTGAAAACAAGTCAAAACAGTGCAATAATACTGTCAAAATTAATGGTGGTGAGTCACCAAATTAGAGAAATTTCCGTTATTTATCTTTTCAGTACGCTTCATTCTCTTTTTAGCTTTTTTTTCCTTTCCCCCAAAAAACCCTCTAAAAAACTCCCATTATTAATGTCCTGACAAAAAACACAAATAGAGTACTATTAGAAATATTTTTGCCAGGATAATTTATTTGAACTACCTGCACTCCAGCATACACTGCAAAGGACTATAGTACTGTTAAGCATTTTAAACCTTTTCCAGAAAAATGCTCAAAGTTGAACTAATGTTTTTGATTTAAAAAAATTTTGAACATACTGTTTTTTTCTTACATTATATGTTACTAATCATTAGAATAATTTGTGTTGTTGAGAAGAAAATGCCTTTTGTCTGTGATTTTTTAATCACTTCATTGCTAAACCAGAAGACCAGAAGACACAGAATCTATGATCAGAGCTACCTGTGGAAATACAGGCAACTATAGTGAATATTTAGTTAATAGGTTATATGCATACTCAAGCACTTCGGCATTTTCACAGAACTGTTCATATGTGCATAAAAATAACAGTGAAAGGAGGAGAAAAAGCCTGAAGGTCTCTCCCTTGTTAAGTACATATACATGAGATTGATAAAACTGAAGTTACAGTTTTTAGCTTCTTTTTCTTACTTGCGGTCAAAATGGGATTGTGATCCAAATCCTCCATTTCTCTATTCCTCCATCTCTCCCCATCTCTCTATTTATGCAATATCCTGTATCTCTGATTTATTACTTAGCTGGCTACAAATAAGAGGACATCAGTACTTTTAAAAATAAAAGCACTTGCTGAGAAAGTGGATAACTGGCAGTGGGAACAATTCAGCTTACGTTTTTGCCTTTCCAAAAGAACAATGCAAAAATTACAGAAAAGACAGAGATCTACAGTTGGTAGAATGTACAAGTGCTTTCTTTATTATCTGTTCATAGACATCTAATGCTTTGGCAGTCTTCCAAACATGCATATATAATACAGGGAACCACTTTTCTCATAAAAAAAAGAAGTGTTTGCTGGCATGAACTTCAGACTTGGTTGGCTATCTTTTAAATCAGCAGCTAAACCTCAGCCCCTGCCCTGCCATCACAGATAAAGTGGTCTTTGTTACTCTGGCAGAGCTGAAAGGAAGAATTGAAATTTACTCTTTCCTCCTCGGTCCCCTAGCTTCCCTTAGACCACAGCTCCCTAATTAGACTTCTTTTTTTTTTTTTTTTTTTTTTTAATTTGCATTCTTGATATATTCTTATCTGAACCACAAATGCTTTAACTTAAATTCTATTAGTTTGTCTAATTTTGTGTCTGAAGAAAAAATCAATGATTCTCTCAGATGTGACTGGATTGATGATATATTACTTAATGGTTTGGGTTCTTTTTCTGTTTTGTTTCTAGGTAGTTTCATGAGTAATAACCAAAAGTTACTGCTTATTAAAAGGCAGTTCAGTTTGTGAACTTTGACTGTGGTCTCAGGCCTTAGGAAAAACGCTTTCACAAATCACACACAGATCCTTTGCAAATAGTTCTTGTTAGCTTCATTCAGTTGAGAGGATGAATGGATATGGAAATGATCAGGCCCAGGCAACACAGGCCTATTACAGCTGTCAAACAATTAGTGAGCCCAGAAATGAGCTTCCAGCCTGCCATGTAGCTTCCACAAACAAACTAAAACACAATGCCCGCAGAACTGTGAGCCACATGAATTATTAGTGCTTTTTATCAGTTTTCTGTTGCTTTTTTGCATGAATTATTCTTAATTACACTCAAATCTAATATAAATAATATTGGTTATCCCTGGAGTCCTCACAAGAATAATATAATTTTCATATTTGCTGTAAATGAAAAGAAAACCACAGAAAAAGAGTGGTTCCAAGTACATAAAGATAGAAAATGTGGAGGTCAACTGGATAAATTGTGCAGCTTTATAACTGTGTATTAACTTAATTGATGCCTGCTGTCAAAGCAGAAGTACAGACAAAACTAGAAGTACAGACAAAACTAGCACACACCATTCAGACTAGTTCTACTTATTATTACTTTGGTCACCATGAAGAGCACTGCATGTATGCTGTCCTGTCTGTCCCTTAGACTGCAAGACTGTTTCTTCCTACTACCTTTTCCTCTCCATTTTGGCTTAAAATTAATACAAGGGCTAACAAAGGAAAGTCACTGACTTATGTGTTAGGCCATGGAAATATAATCACCCCAGATAATATAGCAGCTTCGGCTGAGTAAAACTGGTTTATTAGTGTGGAGGTTGCCAGGCAACAGCCATTTGGCAGGTGCCTGTTATCCTTTGATGAAAGCTGATCAGGGAGTCACACTGAAGAAGATTGGATCATTATAAAAGAACAGCAATTTGCCCTTATGGCTTAAGTTGAGGGGATCTAATACAGCAAGTGTCTACTGAGATAAGAAGTAACTATTTTTCCTCAGTGTAGAGGGAGAAAATTCTATTTTTTTTACAGAATTTTGCAGGGAAGTGACTGATCTAGAGCACTCTGGGGCCCCGTGCAGGGCCTCTAGGGGCTGTCATGGTCTCTTTTGTGCTGTCTGAAAAACCTTACAGTTCTCTGCTGCTCTGCGGTTTCTTCTTCTTTTTCTCTCAAGCAGAAGCAGTTAGGAAGCCTGCATGATACCTAATGTGTTCAACTAAAAAACCTGTGATATTTACTGAAAATCTAAAGGGAGAGGGGTTAAAACATGGAAGAGTTGTACTATACAAAACATACTCTATGCTTTGTATACATAAAACTGTAGACAAAGATCAGGCTAAGCATTTCATAACAAAAAGCAATCTTGCTCAAGTAGGAAATATCCTTGTTGCCAGTGTCTAGGTTCCCCCATCAACTATTTAATAAGTAAGGAATAAGGGCTGTTCAGTCAGTTAATGTCACAAGGCCCCAATTTCCAGGCTAGGTGAGCAATTTCTAAATACAGAACCAATTTTTCACCTTCCAAAGGACTCTATGGAATGACTTGCATTCTGTAACACCATAACTCAGGAGAGTTATAAATAGAGTACAGGACAAGACCCAAAAAGCAGATGCTGCTAAAATGAAATTTAGGTGGAAGGTATTCTTTCAATACTTAAAGGGAGTTTATGAACAAGATGAAGACCAACTTTTTAGTTGGTCTGATAGAGACGGGACAAGGGGGAGTGGCTTTAAACTGAAAGAGTAGAAATTTACGTTAGATATTATGAGGAAATTCCTTACTCAAAAGGCAGTGAGGCCCTAGCACAGGCTGAAGTGAAGAGAAGAAAAGATGTAGATGCCCCATTCTTACAGGCGTCCAAGGCCAGGTTGGATAGGGCCCTGGGCAGCCTGAGTTGGTGGGTGGCAGCACTGCTCATGGCAGGGGGTTAGAACTAGGTGGTCTTTTAAGGTTCCTTCCAACCCAAGCCATTCTGTGATTCTAAATTTTAAGAAAGCTGTTATTTTTTAAAAATGGAGCAGAGAGAAATTACAATCTGCTTAGGTTCCTGAAATCACTTGATATCTACACTAGCTGACATAATCTTTCATAAGAAATTCAAACTCTTGCTGTCTGGAGGTACTACTGTCTACAGAGTCTAGCTACTTCTCAAAACTGTTCAGGATTATTCACGGGGGTTCTCCTATGCCTATACGTGGTGAAAGAACTGACTTATCCAACTACATCAAGACCATATCCTCCTTCTTTTCTGGATTTAAAAAATAAAATAAAAATGATGTAGCTCTGGACAGATTTTGTCAAAAAACATGTAATGGTGGCCCTGTATGGGAAACCTCAGCCTGTGAAAGACTGCAGTGTATCATTGGCTGACTTGCAGGTCGTGTAAAGCAATTCCTTACACATACCATCTGATCTTTTTTATGTGCTCCTAGCCATGCTGCCACAACTCCTTCCTCACACTGGCCCTGGTTTCCACTGAAGTCCATTGTTAGCTACTTCGGTTCACTGAATTCAAGTAAAATTGCCCCACTTCTCTTGCTGCATTAGTTTTCTGTCAGGATAGTGAATGAAATCAGTTTGCAGAGGTGCCTGATGAGCGACAGAGCAGACAAAGCACATGTCAGAAGTGAAAAAAAGACCAGGAGAAAAGGAGAATTTCTCTTTCACCAGAAGTGAACTGTTTGACTGGCTTACCTCATGTCATATTACATTATTATGATTATTCTGGCTAACATGTCAACTTCTCAAGCTAAGTTCCAGCAATTTTGACTTGGAATCTTCCTTAGTCAGTACTGTAATTTTAATACAAAAAGCAGATGACTAACTTCTGAGTACACCACTGTTTGCTTACCATCAAAATACCTTTACTACTCCTTAAAATAAAAAAAAATTAAAAAAACCAACCAACCAACCAAACAAACAAACAAAAGAAATACCACAAAAAAACCTGGAGATATTCAGTCAAGAAGTTCTAATGTGCTGTTCAAACTTTGAGGAAATGAATTTTAGTCATAGAAATGTCATAGAAATCACAAGTTAGATTTGGAAGTCGAGTTGTTACACCTAATGGTGATATATTTCATATAAAATAGAAAGCAACTTGTTGACAGGGTTACCAGAAGCCCTCGATGAAGAAGCACTTAAATGAGACAGTCAAGGCTCTGCCAACATCCTTTGCAATAAGAACCACTCATCTCCACATAGCACATCGTGCAGATGTGATAATAGAAAACTAACTTCAAACTTTGCACCCAGTCTGGGATGCTCATGATAGTTTATTTCTTTTTTTATTATTATTATTTTTCTGAGAATGAATTTGGGCAAGGCTTCCAGGTGTTTTTTTTCCAAAATAGTTCAATATTTATCCCGTCTTCCCTCTTAATTTCAAAGACATAGTGAGGTTTCTACCTAACCTGAAGCCTGTATCTTACTTAAATTTGAGGAAAAGGTATTGATTTTTTCTGCTTTCCATGAGCCAAGAGAGATTATATCTTACTTGGAATACTCTTTTCCATTATTCTATCTGCAAAAATCCTTCATTTCAGTGATTGAATGGGGGCATGTCTTTGTGGATACTTAGTAAAGTTTGGAGCAGAAATCCTCCTAAATTTCTATTTCATTGACACAATAGCTTTACATAGTATGAAACTGTTTTTCAAAGTTATTGAAGCACTTGAAAATGCAGATAGACCACAGTGAGACTGACAAATACCCTTGAACAGTTCGAAAGAATTTTTACTTTAATGCTGTACCCAGTGCGTTTGAGAAAAGCACTTTCCTGCATCCTTAAGCACCTGACTTTTACTTTTTTGCAAACTGCCCCTGTTCTAGACTTCAAACATTTTCTACGTGTATTTTGCTTCATGTATCCCTCAGGTGGCTTGGTGGTGTCATGTATAGTGTACATTCCACAGTCCATTTTATGATGAAAATGTCACAAATGACTGAAACATAGCAGCTTGTTTCTATCATAGTATATAAATGGGGTTTATTTGCTGAGTTTCTCCATGAAAAAGATGTAAGTAATTTATATTTGTTATTTATTACATGGGTACACTACAACAACAATAACATACCAACCTAATAGCTTGCAAAAGACAACTGAACCTCTGAGATCTCTTTAAGTGCTGCAGCCCTCAGTCATTCCTCAAGACAAATTTCTGTATAAGAGAAAACTGGATATACAGTTTTCAGGTCATCTTGAGAGCTCCCTGATATACTGGAGAAAATTTCAGCTTAGATCTGAACTAGAGGAGTTGTTGTTAGGTTATGTTTTCAATTAAGGTGTTTCCACAAGATGAGCAAAATGACTATCAGTGGAAGATTGTGCATATGTATAGTGTTCAACTTTGTATACAATAAATAACTTGTTCATGTAAATAAAGCTGAAAGGGCTAAAGCGATCAAGAAAAAAGAGAAATTAGATGTTTGCATACATAATTAGTGAGTTCCTATCTGCAAATCTGCAAATCTGAGCTTGATCTGCAAAAGAATATTGAAAAATTGGACAAGGTTTAGAGAAATGCCACAAGAATAACTTCAGATCTGGAAGAAAGAAAGAAGATTTCAGATGAAAATGTTGAGAAACAGCATCTAAAAGATGACTTGATTTTGATATATAGGACTAAGTAGATCCCTTCTGGTTAACTCTTAAAAACTGGGAGGAATTCAGTTCAACATTAGACAACTAACAGTGTGTGGTGTATATAATATTATTAAACTAAATACAACTTCTTTTTTTTTGTAATAATTAAATATACATATTCTATAATTACTCATCAACATTTTTTCACACTTGGAAAATAAATCCATAAAGTATGTGGTCACTACAAATTCACTGATGTAAATTTTTCAGTCCACTGGCAAAGGAAATTATGTTTCTTAAGTATGTGTGGAGTCTTGACATGTTATATGACTATAAATGTGCTATTTTTTAAGTTGTAATGGTCTGGATTATGATCTTCCTAATCATAAATTCAAAGACATCTTATTTTTGTACTTGTCACTTTGCATACTGCCAATACACTGAAACATTCTACAGATCAAATCAAAGAATGTACATAAAAGCTAAAATTATTCATAGTGTAAATGAAGAAACTGGAAACAGAGAAGTCTACATGAGAAAATCCTTGCATTTTATCTCACTAGTCTTCTATACTAATGAATACACTACAGAAAATTCCCGGGGATCTTTAGATTTGATGAGACTTCAGTGGAGGTCAGAGCTGTCTATAGCTGAGGCTCTTGAACATCAGCATAAGTTCAATTTAATGTATATTTTCTGATATATTTCTATATACTTCTGCAGGCTACTGTCATTCAAATTATTAATGAAATAACATTTTCACTTTCTTTCCTAAGGAACGCGTTCATTCACTGGTTCAACTATTGCTCATGGTATGCAAAAAATGTCTTGGGCTTAATTGTTCGGGAGATGGAAGCAAATACAGAAGCATGAAAGTTGTACTTCTGTGACTTTGCAGAAGAGATAGGAAAGAACTCACAGCCACTGCATCATCCTTCTTTGCTTTCTTAATAACACTGCATCATATTACAAGCTAGGACTATGCATAGCCCTGCTGAAAAGAACTTCTAGGGACTGGTGGATGGCAGGTTGGACATGAGCCAGCAAAGTGCCTGCAGTCCAGAAAGTCAACCATACCCTGGGCTACATCAAAAGAAGTGTGGCCAGCAGGTCAAGGGAGGTAATCCTTCCTCTCTGTTCTGTGTTGTGAGACCTCACCTGGATTACTGTGCTCGGATGTGGACTCCTCAGCACAGGAGAGACAAGGATGTGTTGGAGTGCATCCAGAGGAGGGCCACAAAACTGATCCTAGGGATGGAACACCTCTCCTATGAAGACAGGCAGAGAGAGCTGGGAATGTTCAGTTTGGAGAAGAATGAGGTGACCTGAAAATGGCCTTTCAGTATCTAAAGAGGAGTGAACGAAAGGGAGGGGACAGACTCTTTAGCCCGATCTTTTGAGATAGGATATTGGAAAATGGTTTCAAACTAAAAGAGAGGAGATTTAGACTAGATATAAGAAAAAGTTTTGTATGATAAGGGTAGCAAAGCACTGGAGCAAGTTGCCCAAAAAAGGTGGTGCATGTTCTGTCCTTGGAGACATTCAAGATCAGGGTGGAGGGAACTGTGAGCAACTTGATCTAGCTGTTGATGTCCCTGTTCATTGCAAGAGAGAAGGACCAGATGACTTTTAAACTCAAATGGTTATGTGATTCTGAAATAACGCTGAGCACTGTAAAGACTTGCCATGCACTGAGAGAGGTAGCTGCATTTCAGTGATGCATGAAGTAATTCATCTATGTAGCTCATAAAGCACTTAGGGTTCCTTTGGGATAAAAGGCACTTAAAAATGTAAGGTATTAGTATTTCTCATGTGTTTAAGTTGTCAAATCTTCTTACTTTCTTTTCACTCAAATCAGCTTTAAAATTCAATTTTGTAGTGAAACCCACAAACGCTAATTCACTTCAATTAAAAAATCTATTGCCTGCACGTCATTTCTAATGGAGTCAGCTGCTATGCTAGAATACCCTCTTGAATTTTTCTTGTACAATATGCTGTTGTGGTCCAGGTTTCCCTGGTGTTTCTATCCATGTACAGAAACGAGTAATTCTTTTGACTGACTCACAATCTAAAAATCCTTTTGTCGGGGACAAAAAACATTCAGATGTGCCTGCTTTTCTTCTCCAGGATTTGCTACCAGAATGGTAGTGAATATCTGCAAGGTTCACTATGCACATACCTTCTATACCGTGTTCCTCCTCACTTTCCTCCCACTATGCGAGAAGTTTCACTAAGTACAGGAGGCCGCAAATGTCATTTTCCGATCCTTTACACAAATGCCATTTCAGTAATCCTTACATTGCTGAAGACAACTTTCACAAGACTTTCTAGTTAAGTGTCATAGTGTGATAGGATTGCATTCAGAAGCTGTGGCTGGTGTATGTCAACACCTGTGATTTAAAAAGGGGGCAGTAAGGGGATTTGTACTTGAGCTGGCGGACATCGGTACATGCACCCTCACTGCTGAAGTTGGAACGGAGCTGGATATGGTTGGAAGTTGGAACACCACAATAAATGTAATTTTATAGATATTATTGTATGATTTTGTGAAATCTTTACTTTCAATTATTCAATAGCATCAGAATGAAGAAGGCATTTAATAAACAAAACAAAAAAAAATTCAAAATATATCACAATAATTTTTTTTTACTTAGAAATTAGTTGAGATGCAAAAAACTATTCTTCAGAAAAATTAGTACTAAAGCCTAATAGCTTTTTTGACTGCCAAAACTTCAAATTAACATAGCTCAGAAAGCAGCTGTGATAGCATGATCTGAAGATATTTTTCTCAGATCTAGCAAATAATTTGCATGTTAGGCATCCTAAGAATGTGAAGCCATTTAGTCAATAATCCATATTCTTTATGATTTATTCCTCTTTTAATTAATGCTGAAGCTTAAGTTGTAGAAAAAATCACCTAATGATATGCTCTGAGTCTTCTTAATGGAGGACCATCACATGCATTACCCTAGCAGAAGGAAAGTGAGTTAAAGACAGGGATTTAGCTTTAACTATGAATTTTCTGACTTCTTCAGGATTAAACAAGACCCTTAATGTTACTTTAATGTAGTTTTTGGTGGTATAATTCTTCTTAATTCTGTCCATTGCAGTCCTTTGATACTTTATGAATTACTTATCTCACATTAATAAGGCTTAACATGGAGTATTAACCTCCTATACATTCCTAATTAGTTTTTAATGAATTTTAGTTTCCTTGTTAGAAAAAGAGCTAGCTAGCTAACTACCACAAATTTAATCTCCATTACTGGAGCATAAGACAACCACCCCTGGGGATGCATGTCCTTGAGATTTTCACGTTAAACAAGCAGCTTTATAAAAGAGTCAAGAAAACTTAATACGTGTGCCTTGGTTTATCCCCACAATTTTGATGGTGTAGTGAGTCCTGAATTATTTATAACTAGTGGTGCAATATACTATATAAGCTTTAAAAAGTTACTATAAGATGTTAAGATACTGCAAAAATTTTAAAGGCCAAATTGCTATTCATCCGTCAGCTTGATATGCTGGAGCAAGAAGAGAAAAAAAAGAAAAAGAATCAGTACAATTTCTAACATAAGCTCTAATTCAACAATAGCAACAGTCATGATATTACATTATTACAAAACATAATTTCCTTTTTTTCTTTTCTGACATACATATCATACTTCTTTCTCTGAATAGCTTTATATGTGGATGAATTTTAAGAAAAGTATGTATGGGCTATAATTATTTTTTCTGTGTGTGTATAGTGTAAGCAAAAATGTTGCAAGTAACAATTTTGCAAGGGAGCAGCATGTGTATGGGTTACATACACGAGTCTCTCCTGCTTTCACAGTGCTTTAAATCCGTATAAGATGGGAATACAGTTTAACTACTACTACATTGGAACAAGAAAAATGAAAAGAACAGCATCTCATTATGAACTTCAGCAGTAGCTCAGTAACAAATTACAGAGAGATTTTCACTGGCATTATACAGGATGCTGCTGAAGCAGTTCTTAGTGCCAGGATCGAGACAGAAAAACACAAACTCTCAAAGACTTCTGGCTCTATTGGGAGAGTGCTACAAGGACAATGGTCTGTATGCTGATTCTTCAATTTCACAACCTCATTTCCTTGTAGATTTACCTCTAAATAAAACCCTATAACTCTGCGTTTGGAAATGCAGGAGCTATTTGTCAGTCCCTTGCACATCTCCTGCAAAGCTGAGTGGAGAAGGCACGACTCTTTGGGGCTCATCTAGGAGGCTGAGGGCTCTGTTTCTCAAGTGCTATTCTCTCCATCGTTGTTCTACCAAGCACACAGACATAGTGGTATTAGATGTGTGATCTTTTAGAGTGGGAAACACCTGCAGAACTATAGTTCAGTGAGCACCTATATTGCAGTGGTAGGCTGCAGTTGCATAGTTTGAACAGTGTTACTGTGTGGAAGTAGACATTTCTTTACAATATCACAGACTGATCACTTCTTTTTGTCAATAAACAGGATCAAAAATGAAATAAAAGTGCTCTAGTCAGGAAAAAATGTACATATGTACAACTATACATAAACTTTAAATGCAGACAATCCAGTATGAAGCACGAGTCAAGTTACATTCACTTAAACAGAATGATTCTGAATCGAGAAATTATTTCCACAGTACTTGACATATTTTCAAACAGAAAAAAATACAAATATGCTATGTTAATTTTTAGTGGTAGGGAATAGTCACTATTCTAGGCAAAACCAGACAGCTGAGCATTTTAATGGCTGTACTGCCAAAACAAAAGTAGGGATTCTTTCCTCTAAATCAACACTAAAATCTGCATATGCAGGAGATCTCAGTGAAGCAATGACCTAGCAATGTCCTGCATTACCAATAAATTTCACTCATTAATCTTTTACTTACAAACTGCAGTAATAAATACAGGGTTATCCTGCATTCATTTGTTATGCTGCACGTTGCATGTTACAGAGTGAGACCAATCACTCTGTGGCAGCTGATGGGAAACAGACCAGCTGAAAATGAAAGGCTATCCAAATCCACAAAATGCTAGGGGCAACTTAATCACTGAGCCTGACACACAAAGTACAGACACCATATACAGATGTGGTTTAACTGAGTTCGCAACCTTATTAACTTAATTCATCTAGGGGTTAGCAAGCAATAACTTGTACAGTGCAAATCATCAATCCTCCCCATTAGAGGCTGTCATCAGCCTGTGACCCATCCACGACTGGTCTCAACCAGCATGAGGCTCTCTTGCACTCATTTTCATGACGGTTCGGAAAAAAATGGAGTTCCCTCTTCAACAGACAGAGATAAAGCAGCTATTTGGAAATGCACCCCTTTTTCCTAATCCAGCATCAGGTTATCAGGTATCATGAGCAGGCCAGTGGACTAGATGGTTACCATCAGGAGGAGTTATCAATTCATTAAGCTACCCTCGTCAAACAATGTTTTCCAGATGGTGAAGACAGCCATACCTACTTCCCAATTTTAGAGAAATGCTCCTTCTTTAGACAATTCTGAAGATTCATGTATCACCTTGACTAACAGAAGGGCTCATGTGGTTGTCATTCAGTTATACAGAACATCATTACTGCCTTGCTCTCTCTCCCAGTCACATGGATGAAAAAAACGGTGATTTGATTATCAGTTTGACTGCAGATGTGAGTAAGGATGGACATCTTGTATTTCATTTGTTGTAAACAGTGAAGATATGCTAACTATGCATCTGCAACTGCACCATTATATCCGAGACAAACCAGACTGATTCAACATTTAGATCAATGTTATACCATTATGCTGACCTTTATGTCTATTTGTTTTACTACGGTTTCAGTATTACTGCATAATTTTTTATATAAATTTTTGCTAACTCTTAAAGCATGCAGAAGTTCCCACAAAGGACTATGCTGATTTCTTGCATACCTAACAGTGATTTATTGTACTTTTCTGCTACTACTTTTTTTCTTGATTATCACAGATGAATTGGCTAATACATACGCTTCCAAATTATATCACAGTGCATTTGTTTTAAAACAATTCAGCATTCAGTGTTCACTAATGCAGGTACAATAGCATTAATAAAACTGTAAAACTGAATGGTGCAATTTTTACAAAATGGCAGCAAAACCCTCACGTGCTGAAAACATTAATTGCAGCTTTTGGTAAGTCTTTCTGTAAGCATTGATCTTTTCTTTATATATAATAAAGCTTTTCAAAAATATGACAAAATTTTAGTATTTAGTGCATTCAAACTCTTTTATTTAACACACATCACTGACAAATTATTCAACAAATAATATGTGAAAAGATAGGAAGCAAAAGAAACAAACAGAAGACATTGCCATATGAATAGTCACTCTTTTTAAATAAAATGAGACAATTCCCTGCAAGACAGAAGGGCTGAGTGTATTGCTACAATGAGTAGGTGTGGACTGTCCATCAAAGCTCATTTGCAATGACAGAATAAAGTAAAAGTTGTACTAGAGCTTATCAGTCAAATTGAGCAAGAGGTTGTAATGGATGACCTCCATAAATACCTTTTTACCTAAATAGTACATAAAAGATGCATTTCTGAAAGACTGCAAATAGGAAGATAAAAGGATTGAGGATGGGAAAGAAGAAAATGTAGACTATGAAAGGAGTTGGTAAGAAATTTTTCTTTCAAAATGATCAGCTGACTAGCATGTTCAAGGGGAAAGAATAAAGAAAATAGCTTGATGACATGAATTATCTTGAAGATGTGTGTAGCAGTTCTCTCAATGCTCCTGTTAGTGGAGTCTCAGCTTCAAGTTGGATGGATCCCCATCCTAAATTTCTTTCTCTCTTGAGTTCTCAATGTTAAGATTAGTGATTCAGCTGTATTCTTCAGACTGTCTCAGGATGTGAACATTTTACCTTTTGCTGAGTATGTTTCCAGCATGTGACTTTCCCCAGTTGGTATTTCTCTCATATTCATCAGCAATTGTTTGCTGAGTACATACTACATATTTTTGGTATGGCTACATTTGCTTCCTTTTGTGAAGTTGAATGCCCCAGAAGTGCCATTCACCATTTTGCTTTGCAATCACATACGTGCAATTTCTGAACCACGGGTAAGAAAGATTGCTGATTTACAGGAAAGGGCATGGAATATCCAAGATCCACAAATACTGCTGTTATCTTCAGTGAGGGACACCATGCTCCCACTGAAGAATGATGCTTTATCTACTTCCCTGCTTGCAGCTATCCGGTCTCCACAGTACCATAATAGCACTAAAATTTAACAGACTGGAGATAGATTTCATGTTACTGAATATTGAAGTGATCTCTTTGTAGAACATAATAGGATGGTTGGAAAGGCTTCTATGCACTATCCCACATTGTTCAGTCTTTGGCCAATTTTTCCAGTAGAATCCAAAAATTACACCTCTGGAATATTTTACAAAGATCACAATTTATGTTTATTTGCATTTCTGTTTCAAAAGATTTGAATAAAATGGACTGAAATACAAAATTGAAAGAAAATCCAAATGCAGAAGTTAACAATTATGGGGTTTATTTGTTCATTTTGTTATGTTTTGCTTATTTCAGACAGAAAAATAATGATTGAAACTTCAAAAGCATAATGTGCATCTTGAAGAAAATACTATATATACATGTTTCTCAAGCTGAATAGTTAATGGATTGAAATTTTTTAAAGATACATTATCCTTGAAAATCTTATTGAAATAAAAAATATGTATCAGTTCACTTGGAAATAGTAGCATATGCCACCAGGATTACTAAAAAGAAGAAAGAGGAAGAAAAAGAGGGACTGTTGTAGAAATAGTTGAAAAAGAATCAACACAAGTACATTTAAAAACAAACAAACAAACAAACAAAAACCACCTGTCTGGAAGAATCAGATAAAAAGAATGGTCTTGCCTTTTTATTTTTTTATCACGTTCATATTTTCCTTGGTGAAAGATTTATAGATTTCTGTAATATTAGTGAGACAATGAAGAATATTCCTATAATACAGTACATTACTACGGTTCTCTCCCTTCCACCAACTAATCAAAGTTTTCGTAGGGCATGCATTACCCATAGAAACATCTTTACACTCAAAAACAACCGCACAATAGATCATCATAGTTGAAGCCTACAGATAGCTATTTGTTTACTTAGATATTTAACATGCTAGTTTATTTGAAATCTTGTTAGAGGAAGGACTATCTGGGTAGTGAGGTAATGGTCCCAGTAATTAATAGCCACTATGATTTGATCCATTTGTACATCCCTTGTCAAGTCTACATGCCGCATACAACTTCTCCATTGTGCAGAAAGAATGGAAATGGATATCTAGAATGCAAAAGTTTTTGTTCTTCCTCTGTAATTATAAAAAGACTGCATATGAACTTCATGTTCAACCTTATAAATTGTTTTATATTTTTTAATTAATTCTTAGATGATCTTTTGAATATTTATCTCTCAGCTTGTTTAAAGTTATTACCTTTACTGTTCTCGGAAACACCAAGAGCCTGAGTCACAGATAATAAATGCTCCAGGTGATTCATTGCTGTCATTCATTTTTTTAGCCAGTGGGCTCCATTTATTTGAAATACGTTCACACAGCCTAAAATACTTTCTTTCCTTTTAAGAATATGTTTATACAATTTATTTATAAAACATTGTCATTATAGCTTAAATTGAATAGATTTTCCTCCTTTTGGTGGTATGACAAAGTATATTGCAAGAATTATAGGTAGTCATAGTTCAAGGCTCTATCCATCCCTGTATTTATGAGATTTTCAGATCTGTAGTGAAAAGCTAGTTCCACATTAAGTTGACCTATTGAGTCCGTCGCCATGATTCTTCAAAGGAAAAAAAAAAAGAAAGAGTAGCTCAAAGCAAGTGATTTCTATGTCATGAGCTCTCATTAAGTCAGCCTTTTCTATGAAGGGTCCCAGGCATTGTAGAACACTGCAGTTATTACAACTTTCCTTAATTGTTGAATTTCAGGGTAACATAAAGGTAAAGCAATATCAGTTGAGCAGAATTGCCTCCTTGGCAGCCCTTTTGAAAATATTTTTTGGATAAGGATGTTCAGTCAGGCAAGATTTTTGACAGCTTTTTTAATTTAGAAGAGACTGGATTATTTGCACATTTCCCACAAAGTAGTGTGTGTATGGGGGGAGGGGTACGGAACAGGAGTTGTTTTGTTTTCTGTTTTATTTTTAATCCACATGTTTGACTGTTTTAGAAACCTAGTGGATCAAATGTCCTTCAAAATTTTCCCTGAAGAAGTATCTGGTATCTCATTTAGCTGTAACTTCTGCTGTATTTTAAATGATATGACTTAGAGGTATAAAGTGGTTTATTCCATTTGCTTAATATAACCATCTAAATTCCCTAGGCATCAGAGGAGAAACCCAGAAAATTTACAACTGTAGACTTAAGATTCAAGTACTATATGGGTATCTCCAGAGAAAAGCCAACCCACTTAAGTGCAGTGTCAGCTTCTTAAAGCATGAGCACATATAGTAAACAGGAAGTTTTCCAGCCTCTCAAAAACCAATCTGATCCTAGCCTGGCCTAACTTACAGATCTGGATGCCCTGGTATGTGTGCTGTAATCATAGACTAAAATGACAACTTTCATTTTTCTTAAGTATCTAAGCACAATTCCATGGGAATCCCACAAGAAAGCTCTTTATTTCTCTCTCTTTTCTGTTGAAACAGAAGTAACGTGCAACCATGAATTCAAGAGTCCTAGGTCCAGACACAGCATGCCATAAGTTGGCTTGAGTTTTAATCTAGTAACAAAAGTAATCATAACAGGAGAGTTTTAAAGTTTTCTATATCCAAGAAGTTATTCATTTCATAGTATTAAATGCAAAAATAATAATAAATAAATAAATAATCTGACCTGGATGAAGCATTTTTTCACTGAAAATAGCTGCATCAGCAGAGTCTAGTAATATATGCAATTCACAACTCTGAAAACTAGGCAGACAAGTGGATATCTTGAATTTAGAAGTCTTCATCAGGATTTAGGTAGACACAAGTTGAAAGATGGGGCTGTAATTCAACTTGTATTAATAGTACTAATTTGTGGTTGTTGATAAAAATACCAAAGCAAATGTTCTATCATCTGCTATAGCCAAAAGAAATAAACTTCCATGAAGCCCAAAGGGAACATGGTGAAAGAATGGAGATATAGATAACAGAAAGAATTAGAGAGCAGTACCATATCATTAGCTGATTATAAACTCAAAAGAAAAGAGGAATGAGTTTAGATTTCAGGTCACAGACAAGGAGATTAGTAAGGCTAGTAGTAATTGTTGACCTTCATTCATAAGTAATGCCCCTTTTTTTTAAGGGAGAAATCTCAACACATGCATCAGTGCTTGTAAGCATAGAAAGGGATAATATTGCTTTTATTCTCTGCATCTGGTGTTCAACATACACCAGTAGAGCATGAAAGACAGAGCAAGGCTGCCTATTGGGGATCTAATTTAATATCTACATGGTAATGAATAGCTGAATTCAAAATCAATCTCACAACTGGGATAAAATTTAGAATAGGTATTTTGGTAAGCACAACAGAAACAGAATTTAGCTTATCATTGCAAAAAGGCTTAATTTTTGACTACGTATAAATGGAAAAATCTAGCCAAAGATGTCATAAAGAAAACTTCAGATATAATAGTGTAAGAAAATAATAACAGTAGTAACTGTCTAAACAAGTCACCTTATATTTAAATCAATTAAATACACAATATACAGCCAAACCTCAATTAGGAATTTGGTTAATAATACATATTAAGAACTCTTTTTTTTTCCCCTATGTAATCTAAACAAGAAGCTTACATAGTTGACGTGATCTAGCTTACATTGGCATTAATTCATATTCATTACCTTCTTTATTCAGTCAGAGACCATAGCAGCAAAAGTAAATCTTCAGCCTGACTCTAATTCAGTAGGAGAAAGCAAATCTATGCTTGGAGTTTGATACTTCTTGTGTATAATGCTGCCAGTACCAATGATTTTTCTTTACTTTGACTGGAAAGAGGCTAGTCATAAAAACAAAAGGTGCCACAAGAGGCAAGAGTGGTTGCTGTAATGTAAAGCACTGAGACTACTAGGAACACCTAGAAAGCATCTACAGTAATAAACTAAAACAGAAGTTAAACCAACAAAAACAGCACAGAATTATTGTTGCGGTTTAACCTGGCATTTAGCTGAGCATAGCCATTTGCTCACTCTCCCCCACATAGGATGGGAGAGAAAATTGGAAAAAGAACTGTAAAACCTGTGGATTGTGATAAAGACAGTTTAATAGGACAGAAAAATAAAGGAAAAAAATATTTTTAAAATAATGAAAAGAATATACAGAACCAGTGATGCACAATGTAATTGCTCACCACTTGCTGACCAATGCCCAACCAGTCCCAGAGTAGCAGCAGCATCACACACACCCCTTCTCATCCTCCATCCCCACACCCCCTGTCCTATTGTTCAGCACACTGTCATACTGTATGAGACATCCCTTTATCCAGTTTGGACAGCAACCCTGGTTCTATACCCCCTGAGCTCCTTGTGCACTCTAACTCTCTACTATCAGGGCAGCACAAGGAGCTGGAAAGTCCTTGGCTCTATGTAAGCACAGTTCAACAATTAAAACATGGTGGTTTATCAACATTATTCTTATCCTAAATCCAAAACACAGCACAATACCAGTTACTAGGAAGAAAATTATCCCAACTGAAACTGTTTGCTGATGATACAAAGCTGGGAAGAATGGCTGACACACCTGAAGGCTGAGTTATGTTAACATTCAACAAGACTTGGATAGAGTGGAGAGCTGGGCAGAGAGGACCCTGATGAGGTTTAACAAGAGCAAGTGTCGAGTTGTGCACCTGGGGAGGAATAACTGCATGCATCAGTATAGGGGATGACTGCTGGAGATAAGATCTGCAGAGAAGGACCGGGGTGTCCTGGTGGACATCAGGTTAGGCATGAGCCAGCAGTGTGCTCTTGTGGTAAAGATGGCCAATGGCATCCTGGGGTGAATTAAAAAGAACGTGGCCAGCAGGTCAAAGGAGGTGATCCTCCCTCCCTACTCTGCCCTTATGAGGCCACATTTAAAGTCCAGTTCTGGGCTTTGCAGTTCATAAAAGCCAGCATGGCTCAGTAAGGACCTGCTTGGCATGCTGAGGGCAAAGAAAGGTGTGTACAAGCTCTGGAAACAAGGGCGTGTCACCTGGGAAGAATACAGGGATGCCATCTGGACTTGCAGACGTGGGATCAGGAAAGCCAACGCACAGGCAGAACTGAACTTGGCAAGGGACGTGAAAAACAATAGGAAGACTTTCTACAGGAACATTGGCCAGAAGAGACAGGCCAAAGCGAGTGTACCACCTTTGGTAAATGTGAAAGGAGAACCTGCTTCAACGGATGAAAAGAAGGCTGAGGTACTGAATGAGTTCTTTGCCTCGGTCTTCACTGCCGGCCTGGATTCCAGTTCTTCTCACGTCCCTGGTGGCACCCCCCCTCCCATGAAGACACAGCAGGTCCAAGACCACCTTATGAGACTGAATGCGTACAAGTCTATGGGGCCAGATGGCGTGCATCCCAAGGTTCTGAAGGAGCTGGCTGAGGTGGTTGCTGAGCCACTCTCCATCATATTTGAAATGTCGTGGCTGTCAGGTGAGGTCTCAGATGACTGGAGGAAGGGCCATGTCACTCCCATTTACAAGAAAGGGAGTAAGGATGATCCCAGGAACTACAGGCTGGTGAACCTCTGTGCCTGGGAATATCATGGAACAGATCATCAACAGATCATTGATAGGACAAGGAGCAATGGCCTAGAACTGGAACACAGGAAGCTCTGTACTAACATGTAGAAGCATTTCCTTATGTTAAGGGCAATGGAGCTCTGGAACATGTTGCCCAGTGACATTGTGGAGTATCCTTCTATAGAGAAATTCAAGACCCATCTGGATGCCTACCTGTGCCAACTATTGTAGGGTACCTGCTTTAGCATGGGAGTTGGACTTGATGATCTCTTGATGTCCCTTTCAACCCCTGCAATTAAGTGATTCTGTGAAAACAGGACAACTATAAGTCTCCATGTTGCCATACTGATGGCAACAATTTAGGTACTACTTTTGTTCAACACAAAGAATAGCCCATCTTGAGTCAGGAGATATTTTCATTTCATAGTTTTGCTGCATCCACCATGTTTTATAGATTAAAATAGTTATATTTATGAAAATAATCATGCCAAGGCAGTCAGCTTCTGAGTTGGAAACCATCTTTACCCCCTCCACACACTTACGGTGGTATGGATATAGCCCTACAAAGGAACTTTCTCTCCTGGTTTATAAAATGAGCTCCAATAAGTGCTGTAAAGATGACAAAGAAAGAAGCCTGATGCATGGCCAATATAATATTCCTATTGCAATGACCTGGACAAGTTTGGTCTTGAGATACAGCAAAAACCCTATACAAGTGCTTCAGTATTTTTCTTCAAGTCTCAAAGTGCTAGATTGATATATATTCAATATGAAAAGACATTACCTTTACCCATTATACAAAAACAAAAAACCCATAGGGAAAAAAAAAAAAGACATAGAAAAAAAATCTCAGCTATAAAAATCTAGTGAAAATCTGTTAGTACTTAAGGATAATTTTGCACAGCCAGTATCTGTCAGATATATGTGATTACATTGCAGCTAGTTGAAATGCACTGTGGCAGAATAACTTTGCTTCTTCTGCTGGATGTTAAGCATGCATTTATGTTGAAATTAGAATAAAATAATAATTTAAAATAAAATGATAACATTAAAATGAATACACTAAACCTTCTTATAAAGAAAGAATCTTAACATTCAGTCCATTTTTTCTAAACCAAGTTTTTTAGTTTTCTTAAAATGCTAGAAACTTTAATTTAAAATACAGAAACAGGCATGGAACAAAAGTCTTGAAATAGTCATAATGTAAATTATTCTCTTCTATCTTTGGATAGAAGTCAAACTATAAGTACTTGAAATTTTATGTATTTGCAATTAAGCTAAAAATTCAGTAGTCGTTGCTTCAAAGCTACTTCTGTAAATCAATCCCATAACTTAATTTGAGGAAAAATCCAAGGAACCATTAAACTTTTAATATCAGGAGCTGAAATGGATTTCTTCCCCTACTGTTTAAGATGTGCCAGGAAACATCTGAAATTTTGCTCCAGATTAATTAGCTTACTCTGTCACATCTCGATTAGCTTTGGATTAACAGTAGTTTGCAAAACTTCTTGCTCACTAATCCTTTACATCAGACATTTATTTTTCTTTTTAATTGCTTCCTCTGAAAGGTTTTGTGAGATGGTTCAAATGTTACTCTCAGTACCTGTAGGCTGTTCTTTATTTTATTTTTTTCTTTAAATCTCCTGGACAGCATTATTTGTAACATCATCCTTTAAACTCTGATGCATCTGATGGGAACCATCACTAATACAGCTGTTATACATCAAATTATTTAAGTCACACCTCAAGAACTCTGAATAACACAGTAACTTGCTTTTCTCTTATTATGCTGTCACTTGGCTTGTTAATTTCACTTTAATAGTTACATTTCTGTATTCTTGAATGAGAAGAGTTATGGTTTTTAATTATTAATATATGTTATTAAATGGTAATAATGTACTGAGCACTCTACAAGACTGAAAATAATGTTTTCTTGTGGTCCTAAATTTTGCATTAAGAGGATTTGGTTTATTCTACCTGGAAAAGAAAATAAAATTCAGTGGTGGAGTGAGAACACTTAAAAGAAGAAATTACTCTTTGTGGCTACCAAAAGCACATTCAAAAAACAATGACTCCATATGGGTGCTATATAAATCTGAATCTTTCTTTCACCATCAAATCACATTAATATTTCCCAGAATTCCTTGGTCATTGCCCTGTATCATTAAAGATGAAATTGCTGTCATCCAACTTTAAAAGGCTGTAGATAGCTGCATTTTAACTTCTCAACATAGATTTCCTTTAAAAACGAGGAAGAGAAATAGGCTGTTTTAAAGTGCAATTCATTTTCACTACTTTAGATGCCTATTTTGGAAGAAATGCACTTTAGAATTTACTCTTCTTTAAAACATTGGCAATAAAAAAGGTGCAGAAGATGAAGTCAGATCTTTGAATGGGAGAGATGAATCTCATTCTGCATACCTAAATACCACCTAACAGAAACATTCCTTTGTAGTTTTTTTTCATGCATTCCTTTGAATATTTAAAAATAGCCCTGCTATTGATAGCCAACTTATGTATGTCCAAAACCACCAATCATTACTTAGAAAAATCATTATGTTAAGAAGTTTTTATTCTCTGATGAAAATAAATATTTGATATAAATTCAATCCTTTTAGTGTCCAGTATTTACTGAGTATAGTGTTGTTTGGTTTTTTTTTTTTTTGTCTTTTTTATTTATTTTAGAGCTCAACCTGTATCTTTAGTAGATTTATTTTTTATATTTTCACAAATACAGCATATGACCTAAAATCAAACAGTACATTTTCAGTCAGATCTGGTTTCACCTCAAATGCTACTCTACAACCGTTTTCAAATTTCCCATTGACTCCTATATTTGTGATAGATAGGTTCATTAAATTTACTTTTATAATAATGCTCTATTTTCATGGTTTAATATTTTGTGATTAAGAACATTTTTGTTTTTGTGTATGTTAGCCCTGGACAGCAGCCAAGCACCACACAGCTACTTGCTCACTCCTCCCTGCAACAGGACTAGGGAGAGAGTCAGAAGAGACGAGCAAGAAGAGTTGTAAGTCTAGACAGCTTAATAGGTGAATTAAAAAAGGAGACAAACAAACAAACAAACAAAAAACCCACAAACAACAAAGTAAGTGATGCAAATGCTCTCCCTCCCTAAGGTAGGCTGATGCCCAGGCAATCTTTAAACAAAGGCTACCTCCCCTCAAATCCTTTTCCCTCAGTTTCTATTGTTGAACATGATGTTATGCAGTACAGAATGGTCAATTTGGGTCAGCTGTCCAGGTTGTCTCTCTTCAGTCAGCTCACTGGGGAACAGAGTAGGAAAAGAGAAGGTCTTGACATTGTGCATACACTGCTCAGCAACAGCCAAAACACTGGTGTGTGACCAACACTGTTTTAGTTGCAATTCCAAAAATGATAACGTTGAAGCTGCTGTGAATAAAATTGACTCCATCCCAGACAGGCCTTGTATAATATACAAAGCTGTATCTATTAGTAATGAGATGAAAACTGATCTACTTACTCATGCCTGTAATTTATTCCCAGTAAAAACATGTATTTGCATGAAAATAAGCTTAAAAGTATCACTAATATAGAGGAAAAAATATTGCTATTATACTGTAATCATCCCAATGTCAGGCATTACAAAGCAGAATAATGATTACACTTACAGAAATCTAAACAAATCAAGATACAGAAATGCAGTTAAAAGAATGAAATTATCTTAAACCTGTGTTACAAGTACTACATAGGAACTACAAGACATTGAGATAATTTATCATTTAGTATTTACAGATCACATACACGCATTTAAAAATATATATAATTTTGCTTATTATAGACCTCCTTTTGTAATTCTGAAAGGAAAAGACATTCATTAGTTTGAAAGACACCAGGAATGCAATGGCTATTACTATCATGTATTTAATAATACTATTTTTAAATATTTTTCTATTTTGCATGCATGGAGACAGAAAGAACAAACGTTTCCACTAATGGGGAAGCTTAATGCTACAGTCCTTTGTATTTAGTTTGTTTTTTACATGAAGTGTTATACAGGGGAAAAAAAAAAAAGTAATGATACTGTGTAAAATCTCAGAGCTCTTGGTGATCTGTTATATCTCCTTAATGTATGTTTTGGAGGGAATCAAAGACCCTGCAATATAACACCACCATCCCAAAGCAACAAAATTACATCAGTATGATGTAACTTCTCCATGTCTGAATTAAGTTTTCATATTTTCACTTTAATTAACAACAAAGATAACATGTTGAGTTAAAGTGTTAATAATGTAGTTATAAATATATAATCGACACTGTTAAATATTACATTTTTCAATCGGTACAATTGTTTCCACTGTGCAAAGTCTTGAAAGTACAAAACAAATACCATGACTTCCACATACTCTCGAGTTAGATATTCTTATCTGACAGCCATGACTGTCCATGTGACACTTGTTTTAGAGGTGCCAGTGACACCTTTATTGCATAGCTTGGGTTTTTGAACCCCTGTGTCCATGTCATTGCTGACTGACACTGTTGCCCCACTGACACAAAAAAAAAGCTAAATCAAATAAACCTAACTCTAACTATTCAGGTATCTGTCAACAAGCCAAAAGCAATCTTATCCATTAAATTATATAAATAAAACACAAGGACATATTTTGTTGTTTCCTGGTACTTAAATGACCATATTTGACAATTACTAGCACTGCAGTAAAAGACTAAAAGACTGTGTCATATAAGGCCAGTGAGTTCAACAACCTTTCAAAACAGAGTATGCCTTTTCTGTGACAGCAGGTCACAATGTGGTGGAAAGTTGATCTGGCACTGATCTGGTTTAAACCAATGCTTTGATATAGAGTTTGATATAGAATTCTACTTGATATAAAATTCTGCTTAATGTCTTATCTTATAGGCTAATCTCTGGTGGTACACAATTTTTTTCAAGCTTAAAATTTGTTTTGGCTCAATATTAGAGTGCCATATCTGAGTTACAGTGGATCAGCTATTTTGAAAATACTTCAAATGGTGAAGAACAGACTTTGTTGTTACAATGCTATGCTAATCTTCCTACTATAGAAAATAAGAACATCAAGAACTTTTTTTTTTAATTGTTCCAACTTAGAGAGCTCTGATAAAGTCTTCAAAAATATTTAGCTATTCCCATCCATTACATCTCTAATAAATTAAATCTGTATATGCTAAAAGGAATTATTATGTTTCCAAGTGCGTAAAAAGAAGTTTGTTAGAAAGTTATATAGATAAAGAGATCGGCTTAGACAACAAGATGACTAACTGGAGTGTGTCTCTTACTATTCATAACAGGAGAAACTTTTAAGTTAAAAAAAAAAAAAAAAAAAAAAAAGAGGAGAATCTTTTCATGCATCACTTGTTTGTTATTACTACAAGAGTGAAATTACATAACTAAAGGACAGATCTTTACTTTGAGACATACGCCTTTAGAGGGTATACGCATTAAAAAAAAGAAAAGAAGTGCAACGCAGATGTAAATATTAAGGCAAGAGAAAAATAAAACTAGTAAATATGTCTTTATATTTATGTGTTTAAATTCTTGCATAAGCCATTATTGCCCCCCCCACCCCCCCCTTTTTTTTTTTTTTCAATTGCTACTATTATCATTACTATCATTTAATGGTGACCCATGAACGTTTCATATTGTACCTGTACTTCTTGTACTTTCATGTTAGTGTTGAAACAGTATGTCACAGGATAAGAAGAAAGCCTTAGCTCTTGCTAGTTCTAGCTTGGCCAGAAATGAAGCATACTATATTTTATTTGAATATTTTCACAGGTTATACTGACAGAACCATCAACATTTCCAATCTTCTTCCAGCCTCCACATATAAGTTAAAAGGCCTCCGTCACCATAAAAAAGGTTTCCAAATTTCAGGATTTTGGTTAACAGACGACTTAGCTGGGGCTCCACTGGACACTGATTGTTCACAATCTCACATTGCAAATTGTGATAAACTGATGTAAGGACAACACACTGAAAGAAAAAGTAACCTAAAGGTAAAAGTGTTGTGAAGTGATGCTACGGGTAATTTCGTAGGTAGGGAGACTTCAATAGTTTTATCATGCAAATTCTTCTCAGTTTTCTAATTACATCTATGTTTCTACAGCGTTACCAACAGCCTAACACTAGTGGGACAACAAAGTGCATTAAGGCATCTGTATCATTCTTTCAAATTTCTGCCTTCCTGAACTAGCTTCTAATTTTCCTAGCTTCTAATTTCAGTTGGATCTTTACATTTTCAAAAACTAATTATTAAATACTAGGGCAAAAAAAAAGCAGAGATACTGGCATCAGACAATATAGACAGAATGTGTTATCCAGTATAGTTAACAAAACTTTTAGTTTTAAGTGAAGCTTTGAACTGATACTAAATGGTATATCCATATCAATACATATTCTACAAAACTGTGCTTCTACCACACTGCCTCAATGGACCCTCCCATATCTACTCTCTACTGCTTTTGCTATTCAAAAAACCTCATGATACTGTTTGTATATAAAGTTCACAAAAATATAAACCGAATATAGAGCAATCTGGTTCATTCAAAATTTTCAGACCCTCAGTATCTCAGTGTTATGAGGTCCAAAACGATCAGCCCAGCAAAGACAAAGACTCAGGAAAAAGCTTTAAAACACACTACCACTAAAGGTAGCACTAATAACTGATTCTGTCACAATTTAATAATGAACAGCAAAGTACAAGTACCTGGAAATAGAATGGAGAAAAGAAAAAAATCCAAGCTAGCAAAAAGACAAATATTACACTTTAAAGCACTGCAATAAATTTATAATTACTGATTTCTACCTCAGATTATATTATTCTGAATGTTGTTTATTAAGTATGTTACTAGGGAGCTTATCCAATTTGAGCCTCTGACATTCTCATCTCTGAAAACTGATGGAGAATTTTTGCATTCATTAACCTTAATATGCTTTTATCAGCCTCAGGATTAAAAAACAAACAAACAAAAAACAGCTATATCCTGAGCCATAAGAGGTTCAGATGTAAAAAACAGTCACTGAAATAAGAACAAAAGATGACAGTAAAAGCTAGTTAAAGAAATAGCTACTGAAAGCACACTTGAATAGAAAGAATGGGGGCTAAAATAGAATAATCAATTATCAATCACCAAGGGGCACCTGATATGAGAAAAGAAGTATCTTCCTTTTTCCCTGATTGTCCACATACATAGAGCACAAGTATTTGCTTTCATCTCTGAATTACTGATACCAATTTAAGGAAAAAAAAAAAAAGGCCCATAGAACACCTATTTTTTACTGTAAAGGGCAGCTGCTTTGTCTGGGATATCTTCAAAAGGTAAAGAGAATAACTAGAAATACTGTATCCTTCAAACTAAGAAGAAAAATACAGGTCATCTCTTGCTTCATCTAGTATTCCAAAGCACTCAATTATGAATAATGTTTTTGCTACTTTTTGCATCCATGAAGCTACTGCTGATACTTACAGCCTAAAGTAAAATAATTTTTTCATTTAAAAATCACAGCAGGTAAGCTATTCTAATTATTAATTTCCAAAAGTATGAAGAATAACTGATACTAAAATTGCTATTATGAGCACACAACAGACTAATAAAGCACTTACAGAGCCGCTGTAGGTCTCTTAAATAACTCAGTACATCTTCATTAGGTGCCTCCATGCTGCAAAGTTAGTTTTCACACTTCCTCAGTGGGATTTTAATGCCACTGTCATTCTTGTTAAATGAACTCTTGTTGGTTCCCACATGCTGACCTGGGACAAATCTTTTCTGTGAGAAAGCCTAGGTGCCAACAGTCCATGACAGAGCCCAGACCTCTACGTGAAATGTGGCTACAAGATCTAATGTATCACAAAGTCCAAGGACTCCTCCTGGTATCAGTAACTCATATATTTCAGTCCTACTGTAACTAGCTTTGAAATCTCATTTTATTTTAGTTTCCTGTCTGCCAGCAGAGGAAAAAAAAGATGTCAGGATGAAGGTGAGAAGGAGAACAGGGGAACTAGAAAGGCTGGTTTAGAATTAATGAGCCCCTTTTTTGATTACTTTCTGAGGGCATCAGGTTTATCATAGTATATGTAAATGCTGTTTTTACAAGTAACAATTGTTTACACTTGATCTTTCACTAAGAGACTCAGATTCTAATTTCACAATCTATTTAAGACATAAATTCTAAGGAATGCACAGATGAGGCAACTGTGAGCTAAAGAAAGACCATAAGCAGAAACATGAATTATCAAAACTCTCCCAATGTATGACACATCAAAATAAATGCAAGGTTACTTTATTCTCATAACCATTTCTCACTAAGAGACCAATTATCACACCCAGAACTCCTCTAAGAGCTCAGTTCTGATCTTCATTATCCTACCACATGCTAGACTGAAGTTATGAAAAGTCTGTAATAAAAATAAATTTTGAGTGCTTTGAACTTCTAAGATTTCATTAACGGTCTTGTAATGTAGCACAAGGTGCCTTCCTTCCTTTACATATTGTCTATATCCTGTGTATGTTTGGGCCAAAGCAATATCTCTAAGGTACCACCTCAGAAGAGGAGATTTCATGACTCTTTTTATCTAGGCAGATTTGCTCAATACAGATACTGTATTGCAATTAGAAAAAGAAAGAAAATGTAACATTTTTAACTCTATTTCATTTCTATAAGCAATCCAATATCTTTTAAACTTTAAAATGAACTCATACTACATTATTTTTAAACAAGATGAAATAGAGATAAAAAATACTTAAAGAGCTTGAAATTTACCTGTTCACTACAAGCTTTTTTACTTGGTTCTGTGTTCAAAAGCAATCATATTTATTCACATCAAAAATGAAAAAGAAACATTTTCAAATACATCTGAATCAAAAAACAACATGAATTTTTCTACCATCCCTGTCCAGTCAATGCGTGTTACTTACATACTGCAAATAAAAGAGTACAGGTTCTCTGGGAGAGTCCTTTTATTTGAACTATGCCCTAAAATCTGAAATTTCAATCCTCACACCATGCCACAGGATAAAATAAAGAATGGCAGTTGACTTCAGAGAGCCCTCTTAGTGTACTATGTAATTCATCATTAAAGGATTATCCAATTAAGCTCTCCAGCAGATGAAAGAAATCTTTATGTTGACCCTGTCTAGAGACAGAGACAGATCTAACAAAAGACTCCTGCAAGACTGAAACTGCAAAATCAGTCAGATGCTGAAACTGTGAAGTGGATTTGAGCTTCCAGAGCTACCTGCTGAGCATCTACACAAGTGGAAGGGGATACCCAATAGCTTCAGAAGAGTGCTCTGAAAACACAGTATGCTGCATAGAGGGCTCTCTTTCACCAGGCAGCAAAATTCCCAGCTGCAGGTGTGTTCTTCGTCTCTTATTCTAGCTCCTACTCGTTTGCTTGACTCAGTGATGAGATTAGGTGCTTCTGTCCACTCAGCAATTAGTCAATTTTACTAACTTTACTATGTTATCCTAAGATTTCAGGTATAAAACTGCCTTTTTTGTTTCTTAAGAAACACGGTGAAAGAAATATAAATACATGCTTTTCCTGCCCTCCTCTCTTCAGCAATGCTTTGTGAAGCATCCCTCTTTCTCCAGAGAAATGTGGTATGTGCCCACCTGTGGCATAGCAGCTCCAGGTCATAACCAGCTTTCCCCCAGAATACACCTTCAGCCCTGCTTGGAGCTCCTCTCAGCCTGGCAGCCCTTCAGTCAGCACCATTTTTTAAACAAGCAAATTCTCCCTTCTCTCTTACTCAGCTTGCAATAGAAAACCAGCTACGGGTGGATTTTAGGACGGGTGGTCTCCCTGGAGGGAAATCTCAGAGTGGCACCTGCTTTCTGCCCATCTCATGGATCTTGTGTGGGAGGAAAAGGCCCTGCCATGCCAGGTGGTGACGTTGAGCTTGAGAGCAGAGCCAACTATGAAAGTACTGCTGGAGAGTTTTAAAGCCAACCAGAAGGATATGTAATGAGCTTTAAGCACTTCCAAGGTTAGGCAGCTGCTGAGCAGGGGTGTTTTGATTGCCTGGATTCATCCTCAAATTGAGAGTAACTGGCTTCTACCATGAAAGCTAATTCTCTGTGATGTCTCAGTGTGCCATTTGTATTGTGCCACCAGGGAAACTCGGGCGTGCTGTGCTTGCCTACCTGATATGAATTCTTCTTTGATAGATAGCAGATTGCCTATTAGTTAAAGCAGTATAAATGTGGTACTTGCAGTTTATATACCACCTGAATATTCACAGTTCTGCCGTGAACTGGGGAACTATAAAACTTGCAAACACTGATTTGATAGCAGACTGCCTCTGGGGAAAATCACTTCTTTTGTTAAGGCAATAGCCTTCTGCCACATGGAAATCACATTGCTGAAAATTCCCTTCTGCATTGTCCATATAATCTCTGCTTGTTGATTTTTGTTTTGTTGTTTGTTTGTTTGTTTTTACTTTTCACGTTAAAAGATAATGCCTTGAGCATCAAAAGATAATGCTGGCAGATACTTGGTGACACCCTATTTACAAAGGAAGAAATACAAGGACACTTTTATTTGAAGTTAAACAATCAGTCGTATAAATCAATCAGGTTATGATTACCTAGTGTGAGCTGTCACAATATTTTGTATTATATTTGAGAGGATTTTAATTTACAAAGAACCACATTTATGAGGACATGCATGAAATAAAACTGCAAAATCATAGTGAAAATGTCTTTAGGCAGTACTGATCAGTAGAGCTAAAATTATGATTAACAACGAACATGCAGTATATAACTTATCTGTCTGCACATTTAACACTCTGCTGCATAAGAGCATAAAAATAAGGTGGCTGCAGGTTTTGCTGATGATAAATTCTGTTCCTCGTGTTGCAGTGCAAAAATATCTTCTGCTGCTTCCTCTTCTGAAGAAAGGAGCCACTGACATGTAGAATATGGACAAAAGGAAGTGGCAAATTTATGGTATATGAGATCAATTGATTGCAAAAATGTGTTCATCTACAGAAATGGCCCTGACTCTGAACCCCATATTGCTGTGCCTAAGAGCTGTAAAAGTAGCATAGGAAAAAATGCTGCTTGAGCTAGGTATGATTAGTACATTCTGTCTTGAGACAATGCAGTGGGAACAATGACTTATTCCCTGGCTCTTTCCTAAAAACTCACCCTTTGCCACTCAAGGCGGAGCTGCATCACCATGACTAGAGAAAGCAAAGAAAGGATTTGAAAGAAGGGATTTATGTTTCAGCATCCTTCTTCTCTTCCCTATTCTATACAAAAAGGGAGCATACAACCAAAAAATCTACATAGGAAAAAATGTGAAAATGTGACACATTATGAATGGCTAATAAAATGATTCAGAGGTCAATACATTCTCATCTTACAGTCTCCATCAGCAATTTTACTCTAACAGGTATTACACTGTTATTGGTATGCAATAATATAATTCAGCGTGACCAATGGAAATGGTATTCAGTACTAAATCGCCAGGAAAGCAGCAGGTCCAAACTATCTGCATCTCATTTCAGATTTAATTATTGCAATAACATCTCATTTGCTTCAAGGTATTATAATTATCTTCTCATTTAAATTGAGTGGTATTTTAATATGAAAGCAGTTAATGAGGCAATAGGTTGAAAACGTCCATAGCATTGGGCTTTAAAGTAGAACTAACTATTTTAAAAATTGATCATCACTGAAAGTTAAATGCATTTTCATTCTGCTACATGCAGAGTATACAATCAAGTGATTTATATTCATTTTTACAAATTGCAGGAGTTTTAAGTTAAAAATTGGTAGTAAATGCTGGCATTAATCAAGAGTTCTTCTGCTGCATTTTCCATTTAGACTGTACCAGGCTGCAATTTAAAATGTAAATGTTCATTTAATTTGAAGACAAAGAAAAAGAAGACATTTATCATAGCAAGCTGTCAGTTTTCTTGCACATTAATGAAAGTATGCTGATCTATTTATAATTTATCTAGATGGCATAAAGAATTTATTCCATAACGCTGTGTACAAACATGAGCATTTTATTCCCTAATTTCTATTGAATTGCATTTCTTCAAAATATTCATTATTAAAAAATAATACTCTTAAAATTATTAATAATTGATTTTGAATCATAAAGCATTCTCTAGAAATATTAAAATAAATTATTATTATGATTTGCAATTTAAAAAGCCCACAGAGATGTTCCTTCATGACTGTGTGACAGCTCTGTAACACCCATATCCATAGTCCAGGATAAGAGATTTCCTAAGAAAGTAAATTACTCCTTTTTATGTCACTGACTATATTTTTGTTGTTATTAAGCAACTTATTACAGGCATCTCAGTCTGCTCTAGTTATTTCCCTGAGGATTACTTTGAGACACTGAAACTGATTGGTACTGTTTCCTAAACCATTCCTGTCTCTTATATAAATCTGAAACACTTGATATTTTTTATGTTGACAATTTCTATTTGGCCATTAGATACCAACAACATTTTAATTTTTCAAATTTATCTTTGTAAAAAAATTTTTTTTTAGTATTACAACATTTTATGTTCAGCACTTAGAACTTAAGATGACTCAGGACTACAGCAAAAGTTATCTGTTCCCTGAGCACCAGGGATCAGTCATAAGGAAATGGTTTTAAGAAATAACATTTTAAGGAATATGATGAGGTTACCATTGATTGATTACATTGCTTTTTTCCTAGCTTGCTTGAACTATTTACTTCTGTTCTTGTTCCTAACACTTTCTTTTCTGAAACCAGAGGTTTTCTTCTGTCTTCACCACGGTCATCCTTTCCCCAGTTCTCATTTTCAATGCAAAAAGATGTTTACAGATCAGAAAATACTAGCCTTGTCAGAATAAAGTTGTTTTGGCTTTTTTTTTTTTTTTTTTTTTTTTTTTTTTACTTTACTTTGAAGTGAATTTCAGGTGAATTCTTCTAACTCTATCAAATATCTCTATTAAGTAACATTTCCTGCTCATCCAAACCTAAGTATTTCCATCAAAGTTAACGTCTGAGAACAGAGATTATCTCACAGAATGCTTTATATACATCTAATATACTGATATCACAATATTGTTCCCAAACATTTTATTGAGGCCTATATCTTTTTTTTTTCCACCCTACCACAACTAAATGGTAGACTGCTTCCAGTTACTTCTGTGTTTCTGCTGATTATTGCCTAGCTCTAGTTTGCAGTTTCCTAAGCAATTCAGCTATAATAGATACCTTTCAAGTCCCTAATATGTTTGGCCTTTCCTGCCTTTCCCTGCTCCAATCTGAGTACCATAAAACTTTCTATTGCTAGGTTGTGTGTTTTGTTTTTTTTCATGCACTCACGGTAACTCCCTTAAATATGTTACCAGCAAATGCAAATCCCAGTGAGACATATATGCTTTTGCAGTACCTCCTGATTAAGATGTCCCAGAGTTACAGTTCTGTCTCCTGAAAATACTCTTTTTGCATACTATGCTCTACATGACTTATGCATGCTGTGATAATCAGTCATGTTGCTTGATAGCTATTTTAAGTTCTTGCTTTTTTTTTTTTTTTAATAGCAAAATCGATTCAATCAGGATTATGTACAATAACCTTTAGCAATTTAACATTGTCCAGAAATGTTCAGCCTGTGGAGCAGCTGTAGTAAAGACACAATTCATCAAAATCTCCTAGCACTGAAATTTAGCAAACACTGTCATCACATCGGAGATCTTGCTGATACTTGCCATTAGCAAACATTTGTAATTTGAGGTTCAGTTGTAACAGAAGGATAACCACTTGCTAAGATGGTGCTACCACTTCCTCCCCAATGACTAAGCCAAAAGCTTTTTCTATATTTGAGTTCAGCCATACAGGTACTGGATTCCACTTAAAAGTTCTCTTTCATAAACATCTGGCTGGTCTTTTAAGTTTCCTGCCACCAGTATTTTTTCTTTTTTCCTGTGCATCGCACTGTAGTGCCATGCTTTCATCTGCCCAGGAGTTCAAAGCAGGAATACCCATGATCAGTCACACTGTTTGCTGTTTCAAATGCTCCATGCTGTTCTATTGGGTCTGTTATTCTATACTCTTACGTAGAAATTGGTCTACAGGCTCTTATTCTCACAAATGAGGCCAAAATTTAGGCAAGTGGTTTCATATTGCTATATTATTATTCTCCATTTCTGGGGCATGCATTATTTTTATCTGTCCTAACCCACTGGAGTAAATCTTCACTTTTTTTTTTTTTCTTTCTGATAAATAGGCTAGCAAATCTTGGTGTCTTGAGAAACAGGGCTCTTTAATTTTAGTTTTGCCCTTCCCTCTTGATAAGCATTACTGTCCTTTTCTCTTTTCTGCCTCATTTACATAGTTCACACCATTTGCAGAGAGGATGTTAGTTACAGTGTTTTCATCCTACTGTGCCTCTCCTGAATGGATCCAGATCCTCTCATAAACACCAGCACTTTTCCTTTGTGCTAGGGCAGAGCCATCTGTAGTGACAAAACAGCATTGCAGAAGTCATCAGAGTACTGAACATTTCATCCAGCTCTGTGTGCAAACGCCAAATGTCAGGTGCCAGATTCGTGACTCCGCAGGATATAAATATACCCTCTCTGGAAAGGTCAGGCAAGATTATCATCAATATATGAAGCAGAAAGTGACAACGATGTCCATTTCAGTACCTACAGTTGTTTGTAGATTTATAATTTGCTGTGCAGTTGTTGTACAACCACCATAATGATTAGCCAACATTCAGTAACATTATCTTCTGAATCTACAGTAACAGACTTTCACAGACTTCAAATCACTTCTTCGCCATGAAGGAGCAGCTTCCTTTGAAAATGGCTTCTTTTCCCTGGTAATACAGAGCCAAATATATTTTATACATTAAGTTCTTGAGTTCTCACCAACCACCAGCTTGCAGGACTTGATTCCAATGGGAGTTACCTAGAATTTGTTGTCAGTTATTGCTGGGTTGTTACTCACGGTGAGAGTTTTATTTATTTATATATTTATTGGACTTTAATTAGTTTTAAATACTGGTATTGAGCTTTAATTTATCCCTGGGGAATCATACAAGATTGCCTAGCTGAAGCATAATCTGATGGTTTCTTATCACAACTACTTGTTCTTTGATGCTGATATTCCATCCAGATGTTCTCTTGCCTGAGGTAAAAAATTCTTACATGCTCTATGACTGAGGCCATTCTCTGATTTCTATCATTATTTCAACAAAAACTTTTGTTGAAGTCCTCCCTAACTTGTCTTCACTGTATCTGAGGCTACAGTGGCTCTCACTGCAACAACTAGCTTTCATGTTTTCCTGTCATCTGTCTCAGTAAACACAATTTATATGAGCACAGACTCCTAACTGGCATTCATATGCACTGAGAGAAAAACTAACAGCACCATAGTCTGTGGTTCTTCTGGGAATTTCAGCGTGCTTCTTCTATATATTTATATGTAAATCTGATTTAAATTCGGATTCCTTTTTCAGAGCAGGCTGTTTATCAAATAGTGTCCCCTATATCCGCTCCCTTAAGACATGATATAACAAGAACTATTCACCAGCTACAGAAGATTTGTTCCTTCATAACTGCAGTGGATTTTTTTAAAGCACAAGTACCCTCAGCTCTGTTCACAATGCTGAAGCAAAGGTAAGCTTTAGAGAAACACACACTTTGTCTCCTACTTCTTTTTTGCACAGAAGATCTACAACCTCAGACTCTTACGTCTACTGAGTCTGCATTCTGTTTTTGCTCTTTTCTGTAAAATTCAGACACCTCCGTAATTCAGATACTCCAGTACTTCAGTGCTGCAATGAAGAGTGCTGCAGTAAGCACAACTGAAAGAAACAAAGCTTTTATGTGCATACAGCATGTTCAAACTCTGTTATTTCCAAACTACATCAAAACCAACTTCAATTATGCCCTTAGTCGACACTAATCTATGTCCTTCATGATAACTGTTTTTTATACAAAAAAAAAAAAACAGTTCTGTAATAACCTCCACTACTTTTCCCTCAGAAAAAACCTAAAAAACAACAAAAAAGGAAAACTAAAAGAAATAAATAGATAGAAAAAATGTCAGATACAGCTAAGAGTGCATATCAGAAATTTAGAATAAAGCACAAGACAGAAAAACGACAATTCTTTCAATCTCCTCATAAAGTCAAAATGACGGTTAAACAAAATAAATTTAGGTATGTTGAGAAACATATAGCAGACTCCCTACACCATCTAAATTCTTGTACTGTAGTAACACCATGGAAAAACCATTTGCTTTCTGCTAAGATTTTCAGAAGTTGTGATTCCAAATCTTGTTAAGCTGATTTTTTTGAACATATTGTCTTCTTTTTTTTCTTGCTAGTTTCACACAGTGAAAGATATTTCACACATTTCTTTACCTTGGCATGTCTCAGAATATGGAGTAAGAGTAAGAATGCCAATGTTTTTGTGAATGCACATATTTAACTTCTTCACTACCTCTCTTGATTAGCTTTTGGAAAGAATGTCTTTTAAGAAATCAGAAATGCAACATAAAGTTTCATCACTTTATTATTGTTACTATTGCATAAATAATTTTTTAATAAGTTATTTTTTTCTAACCGTACGTTTTTAGGTATGCAAGCCTTGTCTGGAAGCAGAGATAGGGAGCCTGAAGTGAAAATACATGTAGTAAACAACAGCATAAATTGTAAGATTGCATCTGTATGCACCATAGCAGTGTGTTAATACCTGATCTATTGAGAAAAACAGCTCAAAGGATGCAGTGCCCATACTACATATGCATTAACCAACTACTTTAGATAAATTTTTGAGTGATATGGAAAGCAGAAGAAACCATAACATTCAGCTACACTCCTGGAGTGAACCTTCTGGTCTTATTTTATTTCAAAGGAATACCTGGTGTGAATTCTGAGCTCACTCCTTACCATGCATAAAGCAGAGATATTGTGGAGATCCTTTTAGAATGTGCACTCCTAATCTGAGTTTAAATGACCACAGAAGCACACAATAACTTGTCTCACTGATAGACCTAGTTAAGTAGATCTTAACAGCAACACTTTCCATCTTCACTTAGAACTGACTGTACTGTACAACTGGAAGCTTACTCTTATCTCCACCCACTCCCCTTAGCCTGTAAAATAAAAGGCATAATTTTTCCTGCAAAGTTTCCACAATTCTATCCTTAGACTATCACGGCACCAGCACTGCTATTTGCTAAACTTATTCAACCTTGTAACTAAGATGAGAATGTGATTGCCCTCCATTCAGTTTAGTCTGTCCTACAGCAGAAACACGGCCTCAGTTTGAAAATTTTCTTACGTGAAGAGATAAATGGAACTCAGACAAGTTAGTAAGCACATGGCAATTTTGTTTCAAAGATTGTTCATTGCTATGGCTTTTTTTTCCTACCTAACAGCTTCAAATTAGCAGTTAGAAATGTATTACATCACTTACTTGCTACACATAGAGCTTCTTTCCTTTATTCTCTTCCTGAAGGGACAGAAAGGTCGTATTTTGACTTGAGGAGCGAGAGTAGTTTCCTCTCACAAAAGAAGCTCAGAAAGGCAGTCAAAAAAAAACTTCTGTAGGACTCATTTACTGTAGAAGGCAATATTGGAACAGGTGGAAAGCACAACTAGTTAACCTCAGCACAAGTGTGCTTATGCATGCATAGAGTGGGAATGTTTGTTTGCTTATGGAATGCTAAACAGCTGTTGTCCATTGTTTCTATTTATTTATTCTATTTTTGACGTCATTTGACATAAAACATTTTGGCTAACTATAATAACAAGGAAAAAGCATAGGAAGATATTTTTCCTTTTCCATTAGCACTTCCCCTCTTGGCCATAGCTGTCCCATGTCTGCTCCTACCCAGTGGGGTGAGCAGAAGGGCTGCAGCAGACTGAGCGTGGGAAGCAGTGATTTGCAGGAGTTCTCTTCCGGAATGCTCCAGCACTCCCCCTCACTGCATTGCTCTGGCTTTGTGGGCTTTTTTTTTTTTTCTGCTTTTCATGATAAGCCAACTTCTCTCTGTGTAGAAAGGCTGTGGGTGTATTGTGCTTGATCTGGCATTATGAATGTAAAAGAAAAAAAATCTAAAAGGTTTTTGTATCTTCATAGGAAATCTCCATTAAATTTCAATGATGACAGAAGTACAAGTTAGGGAAGAGTGCTACATTAGAAGAAATGCTGAAGTAGCATAGGAACCCATGCATGTAGGTTGCTCCAAAAGTAATGCCTATTTATTTCCATGGAAAATGCAACAGATAGAAAGAACACAATAATATCATTCAATTGAGCAAATTCTCAGCTACAAAACACTATTTTGCAACACAGTCACCATCATTAGCTATGTATTTTCACCAGTGGTAAACAAGAGTTTGAATGCCACATTCATAAAAGTCTGCACCAGCAGAGGTGACCCAATGTCATGGTGACCCACTGCTGAAATGCACCACTCACTGCCTCACTGTGCCAACATCTACTCTCTGTTTTCCACAAGTGGTCAGCAAGCACCAGTGAATGCCAATTGGTGCCATTTTCTTTTGTATGGGGAATTCAATGACACTTGCATGTCAGAGGACACCGTGTTAGACCTCCTAGCTGCTGCCAGTTGTCACGCAGCAACAAAATATAACTGAATATTGATGGGAAGGTTCAACCCCTACTGCTTTACCACAAACACTCGCCTCAAATGCTGCAGGCCAGCATAATGAAATAAGAGGGACAGTAAATAATCTTTTCCTAATATTTAGTCTAAATCTACCCTCTTCCAGTTTAAAGCCATTTCCACTTGTTCTGTTGCTACATGTCCCTCACCAACTTTCCTGTATGCCACCTTCAGCTACTGGCAGGCCACTATAAGGTCCCCCTGGAACCTTCTCTTCTCCAGGCTGAAGAGCCCTAGCTCTCTCAGCCTGCCCTCATAGGGCAGGTGCTCTAGCCCTCTGATCATCTCTAGGAATTTCCTCTGGACCTACCCCAACAGCTCCATGTCCTTCTTGTGCTGGAGCCCCAGAACTGGATGCAGTACTTCAGGTGGACCCTCAAAAGAGCAGAGTAAAGGGGCAGAATTACCTCCCTTGAGCTCCTGGTCACATTTGTCTTTATGTAACCCAGGATAGAGTTGATTTTCTGAGCTGCAAGCTCAACTGTCAGCTTATGTATAATCTTTTATCAGCTGACACCCCCAAATCCTTCTCAGGGCTGATCTCAAGCAATTTTCTGCCCAGCCTGGATCTGTGCTTGGGATTGCCCCAGCCCAGGTGCAGGATCTTGCACTTGGCCTTATTGAACTTCATGAGGTTAACATGGGCTGATTCTCAAGCCAGATCCCTCTGGATGGCATCCCTTCCTCCTAATGTGTCAGCTGCATCACCACCCAGCTTGGTGTAGCATGCAAACTTGCTGAGGGTGCAATCCATCCTACTGTCCACATCCACATTATCTACAAAGATGTTAACTAGCACTAGTCCCAGAACCAATCCTTGAGGAACACCACTAATCACCAGTCTCCATTCGGACACTGAGCCATTCACTGCACAGGTGAAGTTGCTGGACTTTATTAGACTAATGTCTTCTTTCAGGCCAGGGCAATTTGAGTGCCTCTCTGTCTTGACCAAGTTGATAACGTAAAGTCTCAATCTTCCATAAGAACAGAAAAAGCAAATTTAAAAGATTAGTCAGACAGATGTGTGCACCATACTGAAAGAAAAACAATTGAAATTAACACACACTAAACTCATTTTTTTATTTTATTTTATTTTTTTCAGAGACTATGTCTTACATGCAACTGAGTAGTAGTAATGCAGTAGAGAATCTAGAGCAGTTATTCAAGTTGTTGTGTTTAAGTGCTTATGGATCAGAATAGATACTGGCTTCACTTTGTAAAATGAATATCCTCCTCATGACAGGGAGATCAGAAGCACTACAGAAAAATCACACTACTCATTTTCAAAACTCTTATGGTGTGTGTCAATTTGTACGTTGCTTCAATTTTCATTAATTTTGAAATAACATAACCACAGAAAACACAGTTGCACAAGGACTTTTAGAGATAATTTCAAACGCTAAATGAACCAAAGGAGCCTATACCTGTGAGAATAATTAAGTTCCCAGTAATCAGCTATTATTTCCAGGATCAAATCATTTAAATATCAGCTAGTTGAGCTGAAGTATGCAACTGGAATCTAGAAAGAGTGAGAGCTGACATTCTGCAGCTAATCTTAACAATTCAACATTTAATCTAAAGTAAAATAGATATGACATGACATTTTTGATTGAAATACATTTATATACATTTATTTTTAAATTTAAAATACTTAATTTCAGCAGGTGTATGATCAAGTCAGTCCCATTTATCATGGCTCTTTGTTTTTATTGCCTGCAATTGGCATAACTCACAAATCATTTAGAACAATTTAATGTCAGTGATGGTCTTTAGACTTCCTACAATGAACAGTGAAGTTTTACCAGAGAGCTACTAACAATGATACAGAAGCAGTCTGAGTACCATTTATGCTTCTGATCTCAGTAAATTTGGAAAAGGAGTATAAAAGCTGTGCTACAGACATAGATTGCCCCTAAATCGCAGAGTTAATTCAACCAGCTGATGAACTACAATGGATTTTAACAGCCGAAGTCCAGACATGGAAGGTACCACAGCCCTAGCTCTCATGAGTTACCTGTTCAGATAGAAATAAATAACTGACAAACTGCTATGAAGTAAAACATGTAAGTTTGATATATAAAATAGCAACACTAAAACTGGCTTCTATATGATGAGAAATGGTTTTTATTATTATTATTTGTGATTAATTCTCCCCCCTGGGAAGCATAGTATTGCATGAGCTCTATTTTCTGCTCTTAATAACAGTACATAAAATTCTCAACCACTTTAGAGACTGATATTGCTCAAGCTTTGCTTGAGCACAAGACTACAGCCAAGAAACAAGGATATTATTTATTCCAGTCTCCTTATCTCCAACAGTTTTCATTATGAATGAAATCAGGGTAATTTTCTGGCAAAGTCTGAGTTAAAGTCTTCCTGAAGCCTCAGATTTTGAGAAGGGGAACAAGCAGAGAACCAGACACATGTTCCCAGGATTCAGGGGCTGCCTTCATGCCTGGCAAAGGCAAAAAATCTTGTTTCCAATATACTGACAAATCCCCCAAGAAGCTCTGCTTATACTGCAAAACTACGCTGGCATCTTTTTGACTGTTTATAAGTAGTGATCACGTTACACAGAGATATACTGAGAATCACTGGAAGTTTCTTGGGCAAAGTAACACAAGAGCAGTTTATAGTCTATTCAAGAATGTCTTTGCTGTTACAAGAAACTAGTTGCAGAGAGAAGTGGACTCCGAAGGAAACTGAGCTTCAAGTAGTTCTTTTATCACATTTTCAAATGGGAAACAGAAGGTTGATCCACCATATGATGCTCTGAGATATTAAATTTGAATGGATGAGCTACAGAGGAAGCTCAAAGCAGATGTCCAGTCAGAAACAAATTAATCCTCTTTTCTCTCAAGGAAGTAAAAATTGTGAAATCTCTATTTCTATTCAAGGGGCAGTTTTCCCTAACTGGGCTGGTTTTAACCACTCTGCTGCTGTTTCTCTCATAGTGTTTAGCTTTTTAATAACTGGAAAATGGTTAATGGCAGGAGAGTGATTTTTGCTTTGTAAGTTTTCTCAACCATATTATTTAGCCGAGAAAAAGCTTGTTCACTTATAGAAAAGCACAGAGCACCCTGAAGGTTACCATGCCCTCACTGGAAGGTAAGATTTAATTGACTTGTTGACAGCTGGCCGCAGAAGTTTCTTGAAACTGCACAAAAACTGAACTCAGATGCCTGACATCTCTACTGTTGAACTCTACATATGAATCTCTGGAAGTACATGTAAAAATGAATATATACAAGGATTGAAAGGTACATATCAAGCAGATAACATCAGCACTCAGAGATATACTTTGTCTGCCCCCTCTCTTGTTTAAGGTTGCTTGCAATAAAATTAAAGCATCTCCTTCAAATCCATCAGTTCCCTGAGCAATCCAAGTGCACAAGCTCCCAAGCACTTCTCACCCCAAAAAGCCGCAGATGTTTTAGTCACAGTGCAGCCACAGACAAGCAACAACAGAATTATAACAGAGCTTATAGCAAGTGAAATTCAAAATGCTGCTTGCTTTGCTGCTTGCAGTGATAACAAAATTATGAGAGCAACAACAAACACTGAAATCGTTCAAGCAAACAAACTAGGATATGTAGTAGATTTCTGTGGCAGCCGCCTCCCAGTGCTTTCTCTAGGCTTTCTTCTTCCCTTGATGTAATTTTTTCCCTTTGACCACATCTCATTTTACATCAAAAAAGTCATTCTTTCTTGTTGAATGTGTAAATTGGATGTACAGTATGAATGAAGAAGGGTGAAATAACATGAATCTTATTCTGACAAATAAAAAAACTGGAAAAGAAAATTAACCCAAATAATCTAGTTGCACATATTCAGAAATCTTCGAAGAGCTATGTGCATATTGTAAGTTGCAGCTGGCCTGCAGGCAGCTTTAATTTGCATGAATGGCTCTAACACAGAAGCAAAGGACTGGAGGACTAGATGACCTTGGTAGCTTTCTGAGGGTCACTGAAATGCAGTTTCTTCAGTCAGACTCAGAGGGACTCCTTTGATATGATACATATGATAAATTTCTTTCTAAAGACTTCTCCTTTCTCTGGTAAACATAATTCAAGTGCATTAAGACAATAGTATTTTCAGTTGAAATAGGACTGTTTCAGAAATTTGAATATTTCCTTCTCCATATGTTATCTTTCTGTATTCTATTAACAAAATTAATCTTGAGATTTTAGCAGAACCTTTATTTTGGAGCACCGAACAGGCTCCTGTTCAGTGCCACTAATACCCATCATGAGGTTAGCCAACATAAACCCTGTTTTGTACAAGATTCTGATGAATTGTCATGAAATCAGCATGTGAAGATCCATTTCACGCCTCCTTTTCTTCCCAAATCTGAGATAGAGTGACACAAAATACGCAGGTAACATGCTGCAGGCAGCAAAAGTGGCAGCATCACCAGGGTCAGATATCTATTTCCTAATTAATTCAGACTGTTTCTGCTCACTACCCACTGATTAAGTCTGTTACATTTTGGCTGAATACCATTGAACTGAACGTGCTTATCATCCATGCTGTTATTCTACATTAATGCAAAAATAAATCCTTCCGTATATATCACCCTAAGGAGAAAAAAAAGAAAAAAAAAGAAAAAAAAAGTTTTTAAAAAGCAAAGTACGAAGAATGTGCCTAACATTTAAACACAAAACCAAGAAGATTCTATAGAACTGAAATCCAAATTCCTATTTTAACAAGGAGAATTCCTATTTTTTGGTGATAGTTCAAGATTTCAATTAGCTCAGCTGAGGCAATTGGTAGGTTAAGTGCAGGAGCCAACAAAAATGATGAAACAACACAAGCTAAATTGCCAAACATATGCAGAGCTACTCCACTGTTCCATCACATTTAACCTTCTAAAAAACCTGAGACGTTGAGACAAAAAGATGACGTTGATGAACAGAAAAAGGCACGTTATGCACAACTCTGCTCAATTTTCTTGACTTAGAAATAATATATGTTTATCCACTCATTATTGGTTTGTAGATTTGTTTACTGCACTCAGAAATTGAGATAAGCTCTTTAGAAAGGTTCCATTCAGTATAAAACATAATGGTTTAGCTAGAATCCATTCTGCTTCGCAAAATGGATTGTCATGGACATGTCACTAGTGCATTCTATTTGTAATAGCTTCCTTTGAATTCAGAGTCCAGTTCAAGGTCTACATCCTACACTTTTTTTTTTTTTTTTTTTTTTTGGTAGATAGGACCATTCTGCTTAAGTAACTTCAGACAGTTGAAAATCAAAAATCATAAAAACTAGTAAAACATAACAGAAAGGGTTTGATCCATATTCATTGCTAAAAATATCTCTAAGAAATGGACTAATAAAAAAAGTCTTTATCATATTCTTCAGAAAGCAATTTTTTCCTTTGGTACTGATGGCAAAATACATTTTCTCAGTGCCTCTCAGCAAATGAGAGCAACAAGATTGGATTCTACATTGATGAGTGAATACTGCCACACATGTTGAGATATTTAAAACAAACAAACAAAAAAAGCAATTAGAATTTCTTAGTGTTTCGTATAGTGTTCAGCTCCAAATTAGGATTTGCAAATGTGTTTACTTGAATGATGTAAATTACTCATTCAAGGATGAATAGGGGCTATTCTTGAGGCGAGAATAAGAGAATCTACCTACTATGGAAGAAGGGACAGGCAAATCAGGAAGAATACAAATAAGTTGTTAAGATATGTAGAGAGAAAATCAGAAAGGCAAAAGCCCAGCTTGAACTCAACCTGGCCGCTAGGGTAAAAAGGAACAAGAAACTCTTTTACAAATGTATCAACAGTAAGAGGAGGACCAAGGAGAATCTCCATTCTTTACTGGATGAGTCTGGGAATGTGACCACTGAGGATAAGGAAAAGGCAGAGGTTCTGAATGCCTTCTTTACGTCTGTCTTTAAAAGTCAGACCAGTTATCCTCAAGGTACTCCACTCTCCACCAGCTGAGACCTGGTAGTCTCAGCTGCAGAGTAGACAAAACTCCCCACCATTCAGGAAGACGCAATCAGAGATCTACTACTTCAGCTGGACTGCCGCAAGTCCATGGGGCCAGATGAGATTCACCTGAGAGTGCCGAGGGAACTGGTGGAGGTGATAGCCGAACCACTCACCATTATCTATCAGCACTCCTTGTTCACTGGTGAGGTCCCAGAAGACTGAAGGCTTGCCAATATGACTCCCATCTACAAGAAGGGTTGTAAGGAGGATCCAGGGAACTACAGGCCTCTTAGCCTGACCTCAATACCAAGAAAAGTTGTGGAACAGATTGTCTTGAGGGATATCACATAACATGAGCAGGACAACAGGAGGGATCAGGCCTAGCCAGCGTGGGTTTCATGAAGGGCAGGCCCTGCTTGACCAACTTGATCTCCTTCTATGATCTAGTGACCCATCTTGATCCACCTGGTAGATGAGGGAAAGGCTGCTGATGTAGTCTATCTAGACTTCAGCAAAGCCTTTGACACGATCTCCCACAGTATTCTCCTGCAGAAGACAGCAGCCCGTGACTTGGACGGGTACACTCTTGGCTGGATAAGGAACTGGCTGGAGGGCCAGGTCCAGAGAGTGATAGTGAATGGAGCTAAATCCAGATGGCAAGTGGACACGAGTGGTGTTCTCCAAGGTCGGTGCTGGGGCCTGTCCTCTTCAATATCTTTATCGATGACCTGGATGAGGGCATTGACTGCATGCTCAGTAAGTTTACAGATGACACCAAGTTGGCTGAAAGTGTGGATCTGCCTGGAGGTAGCGAGGCCCTACAGAGGGATCTAGACAGGCTGGATAGCTAGGTTAAAGCCAATGGAATGAGGTTCAGCAAGACCTAATGTTGGGTCCTGCACTCTGGCCACAACAACCTCAGGCAACGCTACAGGCTTGGGGCAGAGTGGCTGGAAGACTGCGTAGAGAAAATGAACCTGGGGGTATTGATTGACGCTCGGCTGAACATGAGCCAGCAGTGTGCCCAGGTGGCCAAGAAGGTCAATGGTATCTTGGTTTGCATCAGGAATGGTGTTGCCAGCAGGAACAGGGAAGCAATTGTCCCCCTGTACTCAGCTCTGGTGAAGCCACACCTTGAGTACTGTGTCCTGTTTTGGGCCCCTCACTGCAAGGAAGACATTGAGGCCCTGGAGCGGGTTCAAAGAAGGGCAACAAAGCTGGTGAGGGGTCTGGTGCACACATTTTATGAGGAACGGCTGAAGGAGCTGGGACTGTTCAGTCTGGAGAAGAGGAGCCTCAGAGGAGACCTTATTGCCCTCTATAACTGCCTGAAGGGAGGTTGTAAGGAGCGGGGGGTCAGCCTCTTCTCTCGTGTAACCAATGGCAGGACTAGAGGGAATGACTTCAAGCTGCACCAGGGGAGATTTAGGCTGGATGTTAGGAAATACTACTTTTCTGAAAGAGTGGTCAGGCACTGGAATGGGCTGCCCAGGGAGGTGGTGGAGTCACCAGCCCTGGAGGAACCCAAGGAACCCAAGGAACATTTGAATGTTATATTGAGGGATACAGTTTAGCAACAGCTATTGGTGATTGAAGGTTGAGTGGACTAGGTGATCCCATGGATGTTTTCCAACCTTGGTGATTCTATGATTCTATGCACCTAGACTCTGCTTATAGCCCTTGGGAAATCAGTATAGCCAGAGGAACCTGGAGAGTAAGTCCAGATTCTACTGCAGTGCTGTTGAAACATCCACATTAGTAATTCTGTAATATATCATCCCCATCCCAGAAAATCCATCAAGAAATATAAAATTTTGATAGATTGGCCCATCACTAGTTATAATTAATCTTTTCATTCATCCTGCAGCTTTCAAACTCCTGCAGTTTTGTAGAGAATCTAGAATAACAATTTTTTCCTCTGAAGTTCCAGGTTTATATATTCACATAATGCCATGCCTGTGAAAAATAACTTTTTTGGTATGGAAAACAGTATGAAAATGAGTAATACACACTGTAAAATGGACATTATAAAAGAAATACTCATTACCTAAAAACATATAATCAGCTTCAGTAAAGTTTTCAAATATAAATGTGTACAACTACCAGTGCTAGTCTTCCTGAATTCTACAAGCTTCAGTTTTGAAATTCACTGTTATGGCCATGGAAGTCCCATCTATTTTACAGGTAACTTAGCTTATCTTCCAAATTCATCTGATGTAGATACTTCCTCAGTACTGTTCAGTTTCAGAGGATAGCTGATAAGTAACATTATATGCAATTGCATCAATAAATTCTGATTATAGATCATTTCCTGGGTGAGGTGGGCAAGAGGGAAGTCTCTTGCAGTATCCTGGGAGAAATGTGAACACAAATGAAATCGCTAACTCAGATCTTATGTTTAGAGGCTGCCTTTCACAAATGCTTTTAAGACTGATGTTCTACACTTGATTAATAAATTATTATTCAAATAATAAATTTGACCTCAAAATACATGAGCTTTTCCATCCTTTAGAATAATTAGTTAAACTTTATCATCTCATACAGTACTTTATATATTTCAGTTCATATTACTACTAGCATTTTCCATTGTGAGTAAATAAAAAGCTACTTCTATTTTTTTTTTTTAAACAAGATTTTCTTTACCACTTTTATTCATAAGTCAGCACTGGAGTTGATTAGAATAATTTCCTTCACATTAATTGTGATTTACAAGGTCACTGTAACATTTCAGAAGGAAAGAGGCAAGTGGACGATTCTGAAACATTTTTGAAGTCATTCTCAAAATCAAGTTTTTCAATATTATCTTTATTATCTTCTCACATATTTTTAACAAGGTCAATTTTTTTTTACACAGTCAAAAGTTGTTTTAAATATTTTTCTCCAGGAAAACATGGGCATTTTCTATCTGATTTCAAATGAGGCCAAAGTCTGAAGTCACAAGAGACTTTGCAGCATTTAACTTTTAATCTCTGAAGAACTCAGCTTTGAGGTCTGTCCAAAATATCATTTGGCTCATACGCGCTTTGTAAGAGGATCTGGCATAGAAAAAAAATGTTGATAAGTAAAAATGTCCGTACTCTTACATGATGCTCAGATGATCTTTTGCTAAGTCTACAAACTAAACAAGATCATTCTGAGGGCTATTGTACTTTCTGGCAGTTATATCATCACAAGTGAGCTGCCTAATTACATAAGCAGCCATGATATTTCTGGGTCAGTTGACAATTGCATTTGGAGGCAGAGGAGTCCCTAGGAATATCTGAAAGTCAAAACTGGCAAAAGCTACATCTGCAGTATCTCTGTATTTAACTTAAGGGGCAATGATTCAGTCATTCAACATTTGTCCACCAATCAAGCAAATGCCAAGTCATTATGATAAGCCTCTGGACTCAAAATACAGATGTGATTTTGTGCCTTCACAATATAAGAAGAACATCACAGATATTAAAAAAAAAATGAGTGTTCTCTGAATGTATTGCACTGTAGACAGGATTTTAAGAAAGAAATCAAAAGCAGAAGTATACGAACATATTAAAAACACTTTTCCTTAATAAAGATGAGCACCTAACATATAGAAACAGAATTGCACACTGAGATGATGGTAAATTTGAGCTTCAGATCTTACCAAGGCGAACAGTTAGAACTGTTTCGGGCTCACTGTTCCCTCACAGTTATTTCTACTTTTTCAATTCCATCTTCAGAATTATTCTTCACATACCATTTTTTCAATAAGATGACAACTTTTTTTTCTTTTTTTTAATATGTATTCAAGCACAGTTTTCTGGATTGAGGAAATTTAGTGCAGGGATAAATTAAGAATTCACTTTTGTTTGAAAGGACACTGCTGTCCATAGACTTGCTGTGCACTAGGGTACCTTTTTCTACACTACAAGCAATCCAGGAATTAATCCACCAAAATTAACTAAGGAGAGGACATGAACTGTTGAACTTTGTGGCTTTAGCTTTTGCCTTATTCTTTCTGTAGCTACTTGCTGTTGCTCCAGCCTCATCCACTGCTGGACTTCACCATCATTGGCATCTCTGACAAAATTATGGTATCAGAAGATAACAAAGCATACGAATGGAAGATGAAGTATTTATAGGACTTTTCTTATTAGAATTGTTTGCATCATACTTTATTTCTGTTCTTAATTAGTACTGATGGCACAAATGTGAAAAAATACCAATTCAGATACAAATACTGCAGTCTTTACTCAACAAAAAACATCCATTCTCAGTTTAAGTGTGATGTTTACATAAAGATTAAAATTAATCCTTGCACTTCAAATGAAATGTCCCACCCCATACAATTTCACTTGCAGCACTTGAAGAATAAAAGACATAAAGCCCATATGTGAGTCAGACCAAACTGCCACTTTAATCAAACCTGTAGTATTTGGCTGCAAAGCCCTACAAAAGAGAAAAAAACAGTAAGGAAAATTGAACAAGCCAGGACTGCAATCACATAGGGAATAAATATTGGAAAAACAATACTCTGAAAAGGCTGATGCTGAGAGAATTAAATTAAATACCCATGGAAGTTAATTACTGGGAAAGGATAGTGTGCAAAAGAGCAAGAAGACAAATAAAACTGCTACAATCTAAACTTGATTCCAACTATCCCGTCTGTTGTCTGGAGTGCATAAATTACAAATGACTAATCTGACAGAACAGATCCTCAATAAATGCAAAAGAAATAACAGTTTTGTCCACAACTTCCCTACTTTACTGAATTTCATCTGTTTTTAGGAATTCTTGATAAGTACCTTGGTTTTACAGATTAGAAAATGACATTTTTTTTTTCCCCTGAATATTATTTTCTGCAGAGAAGCCATCTTGTGCATCCATTCCTATTCTGCAGGCCATGGAATACCAAAACCAGTTGAAGCATCCATTTAGTATTCCTTACTTTTCCGATGAAAATCACCCCATTCTGGATTACATTTATCAATTTAGCATTCATACAAAGTAAATCCATAGCAAAGACCACACTATAAAGAGAGACTGAGGAGTATAATTATGTGTGCATACTTCAGCTACATTTGTTGCCTCTCTTAGACTGTTAGAAGGAGAACTCCTATTTTATAGAAACAGATGGAAGTAGGCAAATGATTATGAAATTAAGTGTGGAAAGTATATTGATCCTAACTAAAAGACTACGGTTAAAAGCTTTCAGGTCTGTGTTGTGCTGCACTTGTGCCTTGGCTGCAGCATAAGCTTAGATGACTAATTGTAACAGAGAAGGCTGCAGGCAGCTCCTACTCAGTTCTGGTGATCATATCATCTGTGTGTCCTTGTCTTTACCTTAGAGTGAAGCAGCAAGTTCTTATAGGAGTGTATCTTTGATTGATGAAATAATAAAGAGATGCTTTCTTAAAAAAAAAAAAAAAAAAAAAAAAAAAAAAGCTTTCTTTCTTTTGAAGACTGAGAAGGGATCTTATTAATGTTAATAAGATATCTTAAGTGTGGGAGACAATGGGACATGACCAACCTCTTTTCAGCACTCTGTGGGGACAGGACAAGGGGAAACAGCCATAAACTGGAGCATAGGAAGTTCTGCACCAATATGTGAGCAAACTTCTTTACAGTAAGGGTGACAGAGCACTGGAACAGGCTGCCTAGGGGGGTTGTGTAGTCTTCTTCTATGGAGATATTCAAGACCCATCTGGATGCCTATCTGTGCAGCCTGCTGTAGAGAGCCTGCTTTAGCAGGCGGGCTGGACTTGATCTCACTTTCAGTCTTTCGACTGTCACCTTCAGTCACTTTCAACTCTTCCAATTCTGTGATTTAAAAAAATCCTGAAAGAGCTCAGAAGATTATAATGTAGTGAATATCTTCACAGACAAGATCTGCACAATGTGCTATGCCCAGTCTGGATGTCCAGCCAAACACAGTACACAATGTGGAGTTTCCACATCTGAAGGGACAAAAAATTACCTATTGTTGTTTTGTTTGTTTGTTTGTTTTCCTGTGATCTTCAATTAATATTATTCTAAGGAACACTTCATAGAGTCTGAGTTCATTTCCTACTAGGATCATAAAGAGCACATCCTTACAGAACAGAGAGAAAATGTCTGGGCTCTATAACAAAGACCATAGAGACTTGAAGTCGAATGGCTCTGAACACTAAAATTCTTACTACAGCTCTGGTAATATCATGGCTCTCAGTACAGTAGAAATTTATTTTGCTACTCTCCTTTTAAAAGCCAGTTATAAAAGTGATACACTGCTCACAGTTATACAAACTTCCATTATAATTATTCCCATGCTTGCTTGTTCTCAAAAGCAGCTTAATTAAATATTTAATGGTTATTTCTATGAGATCCTATTTTAAATAGATTGTATTAAGAAAAGCAAACTAAACCTGTATGTTAGAGATATTAAATGAGTTATAAAGATTTACACAGAAACACAGAAAAACTTTCAAATTATGCCAGTGAAGCACTATGCATTCAAAACCACTGTAAGAGGTGTAATATTTTGCCATAGTCCTGAGCACAGACTGTATCATGTGATACACAATGGGTAGACAGTGGATATCACATACCTTGATATTAAGAAGGGCTTTTACATTCTGTCCCCTAATATTCTTGTCTAAATGACTGAAATAAGGATTGAATGATGGGGTGAAGAAGGGGATAAAAAACTGGCTAGACTGTAAGTTAGCCTCAGAGGGCAGCAATTAGTGATAAAAACCCAGCTGGAAGATGGTTAAGCAGAGGCATCTGTGGTGACAGATAGGAGGGCCAACAGTATTTAAAGTCTGACCAGATGGTGGGCCAGAGCACACTCTTTCATTGAAAATAGAATCAGACATAAAGGTGGACAGCAGTGGGATGAGAGATAACGGACAAGAATTGCAGCACAGATTATTCCAACTTGATGTACAGGAAAAAAATAAATAAAGTTGGTTAAACACTGGAACAAGTTATCCATATAAGAGAGGGAGATACATCCTTAGGGATATTCACAGCTCAGCTATAAAGTCCCTCGGGAACTTGATCTCTCCTTACCTGGAGAAAAGATAAATCTTTAAAACGTTCAGAACCTGAATTTTCAACAGGTTACAGAGCACCTGGAAAAGGAACTGTCTTACCATCCTGCAAATGCTTCCAAAATCTCAAACCCTCTTTTGTCACTGTCCTTTACAGAATTAAAAATAAAAATTAATTTTAAACTTTCACAAAACTTGATTTTTTTAAGAAAACAAAAAGAAAATTTGGTCTAGGTCATTTGGTTATGACCTTTTAAGACAATTGTTTCACCAGGATTAGGTTATTTTTCAAAATGTCATTTGCTGGTGAAAAAAGTGAAGCCTTTCATTTTGAAAAGGTCAAAAAGCTTTGACCTTTTCAAAACTCTTTTGAGAAATAAAAAAAAAACTGTCAAGAAAGTTTGTTTTCTGAATAGCTGAATGTAGTTGTAACAACAAAGCAACTCCATTGTGAAGATCCACTGCTTACATTAAAAACTTTACAACATAACTTTCAGTAAAGACACCCAGTTGGACTCAAACACTGATTCTTTCACCTTTATTTTCCTGCCTAAAGTGAAATTTTATTTTCCTTCATGAATAGCAACAACCTATTATGAAACAATCTATCCTCAGTTATTAACATATATTTACTTGTGTCCGAGACTAACAAAAGCAATGATGAGTAAAAACGCATAAAATTCTGAATATTAAATACACTGATGGTACAGATTAGTTAAAGATAAGCTAAAAAAAGATAAACTTTATTGCTCCACAATGAAGAGGAGCATTTCTGTCTGACTTACAACGTTTTTCTCAGTCTGACAGAGCTGCAGCACCTCTGGGCATGACATTTCTCTTGGATGAATGTCTCTTCCATAGTTTGTTAGACATTGCATAATGATGCCTTGATTCCCCATAGGTGACATCATTACAAGAGGTGTTATCTTTTTCATGTTGTCAGAAACATCATTCAACTTCATTACTTTATTTTTCTCAGGTATTTCTGGGTGTTTTTTTTGTTTGTTTGTTTGTTTGTTTTTTAAAAGCAATCTTGTCCTCCTTCATTTCCTTTTCCCTCTTCCTTTCATGGAATATTTCTTTTAAGAATAATGTTTGGGGCAACTATTAGCCCTTTCTACTATTTGTTGAAAAAAGAAAAGCCACATCACTCCCATCTCTGAAACACCACGAAACAAATGGTTTTAGCTATTTTTTTTTTTTCCCAAGATTGCTTTGTAATATATTTTTTAAAAAGGGGCAGGGGGCCGCATAAATATAACTGTTCCCCTGTCACACTGAGAACTTTGATACAATACAAAACATTGAGATATTCCAAATACCCACATCCTGTTCCAAGTTACTAGTACTTTTTCTGAATTATCTGTTATGAAGAAAGTGAAAGTAATCAATATTTAGGTAATTTCATTGCAATCTTCCAGCTGGATACATAAAGATGGGCCATTATCCATTTCCATCTCATTCTGTAGTCACCGAACCTCTGCAAAACGCATAGATCTATCACACTGACTCAGATTGCAATATTATGGTCTAAAATCATACAGGCTAATCACATAAAGAATGCATTAAGGAAAATTTCTTTGAAAAAAATTGATAAGGTGTAAGCAATGTTAATCCAACAACTTTCATCAAACTGTATGAATCAATTATAGGAGGAGGGAGAAGGGGAATTCTTGTAGCTCACTTCAAACTGTATTAAGCAAAACTAGAAATTTAAACCCTCATAGAGCAAGAGAGAAGTGTCTGTAAAGCAATTCTTTAGAATACCCAAAAAAGATTTCTAAAGGAGTAGATGATACGAATATCTTTGATTTCCTTACTGAGCAGAAGGGATGCAATGGATCAGATACATCCATACCCACTGGATACAAGCCTAAAGTACCCACAATAATAGGATCAGAATAGGACAAATCTGGTGGAAATAACTGATAAAATTGTAAAGGGACACCATATTCCTTTTTCTATTTCTCTGCCAACACACCATCATTTTGATTTACAGCTGTTCATCTGCAGACCCCACTTGAGAGAAAGTTGCCAGTTCTACCAGACTAACGATACAAAATCATATCTTCTTGGTAGCACAACAGTTCCTGGAGGCCTCAAGAGGAATGATGTATTTCCCCCCCCCTTTCCTGGCAATTACTGCTTGACAAAAAACATTTCAGGGAAGCATCAAAACAGCTGCAGGTGCACACAGATTTGGAGGGGAATAGGTTGCTAAACTCCTCCCAGAGTAGAGCCTGGAAGCTAGCACCTCTTCCAGGAGTTTCCAATAGCACTGCTGCTCCCCAGTTTGGTACCTAGGGGGACTTCAGAAGGACCAGAGTAGCAGCAGGGAAGATATTCATGAATCTTCCTGCCTAATCATTCTGAACAATAATTTCAAGGGTATTACTCCTAATGAGGCTGTACCGTATTGCTTTTGGATTATAAGCCCTGGCATTATTACAGTTGGACTGGACAACTGTTTAGAACCATATTTTGATGTGATTATTCAGATTTCAGTTAGGCTAACAATAAATTCTTGTTTCCACATACATGTTCTTTCTGCACAAGAGAAGATTTTGAGGATAATAATATTTAAGTAAGGCAAATTTCAATAGGATCTTCACAAACACCAGTTCTGAATGATGCAGGTACGCTTGAAACAAAGCACCAGAACACCTGAGAAAAAAAAAAATAAATAAACCGAACACAAAAACCTGCAAACATTTAGAACAGGAAGATAACTTCCGCAAAAGTATCACAGCCTTTTCAAAGTCTCCCCTTTGCATAAGATTTTTAACTGTATTTACCGCAGTATTAACTGCTATGGAAACTGTTACTGTTGCAGCACTGACATCAGCAGTGGTTAGAATGAAGCTCCTGAGAGAGAAAAACAAACACAACGTGCTGCTGCTTGGGCTTTGAGGTGAGGCTTGGTTTTATTTAGTTTTTCCTACACAAGCATTACATACAGATCTCAGAATTTTCAGGCTGGTATAAATGAGGCCATCTGAACAATAGTATCATGACCACTGCTTGCTCCAGCAGGCCCACAAGTAGAATCATATCATAGAATCACCAAGGTTGGAAAATAACTCTAAGATGATCTAGACCAACTATCCACCAATCGCCTATATTTCCCCACTAAACCATGTCCCTTACTACCACACCTGAACGCTTCTTGGACACCTCTAGGAACAGTGACTCAACCACATCCCTAGACAGCTCATTCTAGTGCCTGATTCCTCTCTCAGAGAAGAAATTTTTATGTTCACCTGAGCCTCCCCCTGATGCAACTTGAGGCCATTCCCTCTAGACTTATTACTATTCACCCAAAGGACAGACCAGCCTCCACCTCACCACAACCTCCTTTCAGGTAGTCGTGGAGAGCAATAATGTCACTCCTGAGCTTCCTCTTCTCCAGACTAAATCCTAATTCCTTCAACCTCTCCTCCTGATTTGTGCCCAATCCTCTCAACAGCTTTGTTGCCCTTCTCTGGACACATTCCAGGGCTTTGATCTCTTTCTTATAGTGAGAGGCCCAAAACTGAACACAGTACTCTGAGTCTGGCCTCACCAGAGCTGAGTACAGGGGGAAGATCACCTGCCTGCTCCCAATGGCAACACTATTTCTGATACAAGCCAGGATGCTATCGGACGTCTTGTTTACCTGGGTACACTGGTGACTCATGTTCAGCCAAGCATCAACCAACACTCCCAGGTCCATTTATTCCATGCAGTGTTCCAACCACTTCTATCGTCAGTGGTCACATTCCCCACCACACCCAGTAAAGGACACAGATTCTCCTTAGCCATGCTCTTGTCTTATCACTGTGGTCAGGTGAGTTCAAGCTGCTTTTTTACCTTTCTGGTTTTCTCCCTGCATGTCCTAAAAAACTCCATACTCTCTGAGTTGCCCACCTGTTTTTCTACTCGATGAAGACACTCTTTTTCTCACAGAGTCTCAACAAAAGCTCCCTGTTCATCCACACCAGTCTTCTTCCCTTCTGGCTCACCTTACAGCACTCAGGGACAGCCTCCCAGGAAGCAGCAGTATGAACAGATCACGACTCAGCACAGCACCTCCATTTTCAGGGCACTGTCCTAGTGTGTCCTGAATCTTCATTGCCTCAGCACTCAAATTAACTTTGTTCTTATCTCAACCCCCCCGGTCCTTGGGGATCACCCTGCAGTCCTTTACAACTCTATTCTTGCTTAAGGCATACTCCAGGGCTGCTTAGGACTTGTCCACAGCTTGCTTACTGTTTACATCCTGTAATAAATAACAACTGAAAGAAAAAGACCGTTATATTTCTCACTCATGCCTCAGAGGAAATGATGACATTAGCACTTCTACTTTTCTGTTGCTCATGTGGTTGAATAGGTTATCCTGCATTGACTGTGACTTTTCTCTTCTGGGTAGGTAACCTACAACAGTTGAAGTATGCAGGGGGATATCTGCCTCTTTTTTATTTTTCCCCTCCAGGTATCTTATGCCATATTTTGCTTAGAAAATCAGAAGAAACAAGTGGGTATTTATTTTTAACAAAAATATCGCAAACCCTAGCTTGCTCACCATAATTGAAACCAAGAAAAACATTTGTCATTTGCCCTCATTTCTAAATTGGGAAAAATTCCAGTGCAAATTCCAGCTGGGAATTTAACTCTATGCAGGAGGCTGTCTGATCTTCAGCAGTTGCTCCCTTCTCTCGGTCCTCCCAGCAGGAGTGGTCATTCTGTCACCAGCGAGTCATAGCTCCACAAATCGTGCATGAAGGTTACTCCAGCCTTACTGCTGGCAGGACGTGGGAGACTGCAGAAGCCCAGCTTAGGATTTCTGAGCAGCAATGTGAACTTGGTACAAGCTGGGAGTGCTTGTCTGCATCACAGCATACACAAGAGCTTCTCAAACACTACAAGCAATTAAGGATTGAACAGAACAATGCTTAATACAAGGACTGTGGTGTGTTCAAATGGTGTTTCAGTAAAGCCAGATCTAAGTAAGGATAGCACTGGATACATTTCTCCAAGTCAGGGCCTCACCACAGCCAATAGTACATTATGGAGAGGTTTCTGAAACTAGTCACAATTAAATTACAAGTATTGTATTTCTCTCAAGGAAGAACTGCTTAGAAAAAGTAATGTCTGACTTACTTTGTTAAGCAATGGGTAAACAATCCAATTTACAACTATGTAGGGATAAAATTTACTTCTGAAACCAGCAAAATTAAAATGAAATACATTTTGCAAGAGTTGCCGATGCAGATTCCATCTGTTCTGCAAGTTAAACCCTGAGTTGAGAATGCCGTAAAGAATGGAACAGGGTGCAAGCCATCAAAAGCTCATAAAATCAGCACTTTTTAAGCACATTTCACACAAATGTTTTATGTTACAAAGTTGTTATAAAATAAAATGCAGAGGAAGAGTTTAGGACAGAGAATCAATCCCCAACAAGCTTATGCATCGAGAAAAAAAAGGAGCAAATGGAATTCAGATATCAAACATATAATATTAACACTTAATAACACTTATTGTTACTTCTGTTAATTTGATAGTATAAAAATCAATCTAATTGCTTTCTTTAATTTCCCACAACCTGCACCCACATAAGCAGGATTCGGTAACCAGTTTACATTAGCTGATTTTGAAAACATGATAAATCCTAATGACTGACAGGATGACAGAAGAGGTTTGACCTGACTACCACTTTCATAATGAAGTTTTTCTACTCAAAGAGAAATGTAATTCAAGAGTTATATTACTTCTTTTGAAAGGAAACCTTGATGCTTTGAGACAGTGACCCCAGTAGGCTATTATTTTTTTTTTCCAAGACTACTCACCAACAAGGACAAAAGGGAAAAAAAGCTATTTGAAAGATAATATTTTTATGTTATAAGATGGCTGTTTTGTCAGAACAGAGCTAGGAGTTCTTCATGAAGCCAAAGCAATAGGATTAACTTTTCAAAGGAATGCCCTCTAAACTAAAAAGACGACATTCTTACTTTCATAGCTCTATAAACATCTTCCCATTTGCCAGTGAATTCTGGTTGTCACTGTAATATCCACTAAAGCCCTTTTAATAGAAAAGATGTTTATTTACAGGTCAAAATATATACTGACCTTTTGAAAAGTTACTATAATTTGTCGCTGAACACTTAATAATATATTTACAATTTGTTGCAGTCTATAAGTGCTTCTTAAACTGTAGAACATACACAAAACTGGTGGCTTTCTAGAATGTAATGTACCACTTCATATGTCCTACTAGTGTAACGAAAATTATTGCACATTGGGTGTAGGTAGCAAATTTATTGTCTGCGTACTATTAAAATCAATGTAAAAATAGTAGCAATTACAATCTGCTGAAAATCTCTCAATTAAAAATATTGGGGAAAATATCTATTATAAATTGGCATATTTTCTTTGGGCATTTCTTTCATTTGCTTTAATAAGATTCAGTCCTCCTGAGTTCTCTTATATATTATAACTGCTAAAATACCAGTGTCCTCAAAACCACATTCTGACCAACATTAAAAACAAACAAAAAAATAAAATAAAAATTGAAAAAAGGTAGTAAAGCAAGGCAGCAAATTCATTCTGGTTTTAGTCTTGCTCTTATGACGTCCTAAGGAGCAAATAATGAGTGCTCTGGATAAAGCTGCCACAGCACAGTACCAGCTATAAGTTCTCCTTGTGGAGAGAGTCAGTAAGAAAATACCATCTCAGCCACAGTGAGAGACACTAATGTCCTTGGCACAGGCATGACCACCAGCCAAGTGACAGAAAAATGCACCACTGCTCTGATGACAGAAAATCATTTTTCATTATGTAAATTGGGGCTGAACACTTCTAGTATGCTAATCTGTGTTCTTCATTATGCTAGTTTTAAATATCTTTTTATTTCAAAATTCTTGAAGAATGATATTGATAACAGAATAAGCATTAGAAGGCATTAACGAAAGAATCTTGTGTATAATGAAGTGATTTACTTTTTTGTTTGGCTTCTTCTGTAATATCTGTTTGCCTTTAGGTTGCCTATAGACATGTATAGGTTCCCTATAGACATTGTGACCCCCTAAGAAGACAGCAGTTCCTTAATTGTCAAAGCATTGATTGTCGCAGCTTTTCATCAAGTATCCCATTTTGCAGTCAAGGTGCCATGGAAAAAAAGAGTACTCAGTATGTTCTTACATAGGTTTTCTGTGAAAGATCTATTAACTCTGATTCTGTTGCCTTGAACAGAAAACTGCTGTCCTGTGGTCATTTTTAAAACTTCTTTCTACAAGTAAATCAAAGCAGGGCTAAGATGATGGCTGAAAAAGTTTTAATTACCTACTGCTGCTGCACAATACACTAGAAAAGATGTACAGAACAACTCTGCATGCTTGGAATGCAAGAAATGAGGGCTTTTTATTGTCTGTTCCAAAGCTAAGGTACAAGGATTTGCATTACACTGATTAAATGAAAGAGAAAAAAGAATATATATTTTAAACATTATAGGAGATTTTTCTTCTTATTTAGGTTTTATACTGCTTTTATTATATAAAAAGTAAAAGCAGATTGAAAAATACAATTGTTGCTACTAGAATTTATTAAATACAGTAATTTAATCACAGATATTTAAACCTAGGGTAATGAAACTCCAGTTCATGCAGATAACTGAAAGATCTTCTCAGACTGCCAGTCTTACACATCCGTGCCAAGCCCCCAGCAGTTTTCTCTGGACCAACAGATCTTCTAAGTAATTTGTGTGGAAAGTAGCAACTCCATCAAGTGTGCTTCACATAACTCAGCCACATCTCACAACAACCTACTGCCTGATCATTAGGACATTTTGCTGGAATATGCAAAACATGAATTTGAATAACACTGACACCTGATCAACTAACCATTGGGCTATTTAGCAAAGGTAGGAAGGTATGAACATGGTTGCACAAAAGGATTGCCGTCTTATTTATTTACTTAGTATAGTGAACACGTTGCTAGATCAGGAAATGACTCTGGATTGAAAACCCAAGAGGATGATAATGCTTCCCAGTAGTGCTGAGTAAGGTGTGTAAATCTCACAGATGTAATTCAAGATGTATTTCTGTGTTCAGCACTTCCTACTGACTAACTCAGAGGTTCCCTACTCAGCATGCTATTCTTTCTAAACCCTTTTGTGAGACATCTAATTCTGATGTACACTGTACAGGAAGCCTTTTTATTTCCATAACATAGATTTGGGTGTCAGCAGGCTATGAATTAGGTGCTACAATAATGTGAAACAGTGTCTCATTCCCTTGTGGACCCACCATTTATTAAAGAAATTTAAATTCAGTTTCTTCAGCTCATATAAGCTTTCTGAACTAACTCAGGAAAACTATACCAACAAGAGGCTGGCCCTGGTTTTGTAATTATATCATTAGCTAATATTAGTCATAAAAAAACAATCACAATACATACATGAAAGAGAAATCAAAGGGATTAATGTCTTAAAACTGGCACAAGAACTTTAATCTCAATTTAGACAACCCTAAGTAGCAGGCAAAGTGAACACCAGCCTGACAGTATGGTTCTTTTCTAGAACTTCAATTTGTACACAGGACATAACCAAGACCTGATGAGTGATTTGCACAGATTACCTCTTAGCCCAAAGGAAGGAGGCATTCTCTGAGAATGGCTCAGTTGGTAGTTGTCCTATTACAGGATGACAAGTGATTTGATTGTGATACACAGTGTAAGTGCTCTGTTCTCATTAAAAATGAACATGCTGTGGGAGACTTTTTCCACTTACTCCACAGGTACCCACTGTGAAAAGCTAAGATATAATGAATATGTAATTTGGATATGTCTTTTATGGAAAAATCCAATGAACCTAAAATAAAACTTGTGAAGAACCCCTAAGGTTAGATATAATTTTTCTTTCCTGTTTTTCTAACTTTCTAACTCTAATTTAGAATGAGGTAACTTGTAATCTGAGCTGTAGCACTTTTTTTCCCCCTAAATATTTCCAGGATTGTCATGTCAGACTGTGGCATATAGTATTACAGTAGGATAGACAAACTGTTACATATAAAATAGCTTGAACCCCACCTCTGCCAAAAAAGAAAATTACAGTGTACAAACACACATCATATACTGCAAACAGTAATTCTGTGGAACATTCCTTATTCATCTGTTTTTATTTTATCTGCAATTTGACCAGTGTTTGTTGGGATGGTGTCTAATATACTCATCATCTGAGCATTTCTCACAAATACACTCTTCAGGAAAACAGCAGCGCTGTCAAACATCTTAAATGTCAAATGTAGAACAAATCAGAGACAATAGGAAAAAAATATTTTTGTTCTGTGTTCAGTAGATACACCTAATTTTATAAAGTTAGATAAACATAAGCATGGTTCACTGCATTTTATCATTTTTAAATACCCCAAAAGGATCTACACAGAAAATAACAAAGATGTTGGAAAAGCCATGTATTTCGGCACAGGCGGGGACCATATTCTACACATTTTCTGTTGTGGAACAACGTAGCATTTCCTGGTTCAAAAAATCAGCTCTATTTCTTCAAACTTAGTCCCAATTCATCTCAGTCCTGGTTCTTATCACTCAGTTGGTTGAAGAAAACATTTACCCTGAACCTAAGCATTATTCCTCAGCATTCATATATCACATGTTATATGATATCCGGTTAAGCTTCATTAATGGAACAATAATCACTACTAGTTTTGCATATCTAGAGACTGGACAGTCCTTAGGTAACTGAAAGTTACTCATATTTTGTTCTGTGGCCTTTGCAAATGCAACACAGAACAGTGAAGGTCGTAGCCAGCGTCCAAGGGAATATATGGATTGCTGCCAAGTTCCCTGCTCAAGAGTGACATACCAATAGGAAATGATAAGGAAATGTAGCACAATAGTTCTACTCTGCCCTTCTGCTGATAGCCATTCTGGCCTGCTGAGCTGGAGATCACTGTTACATGACTCCCCTTTCAAGGATGTCAAAGTGCTACCAGGCAAAATGTTTGCCGTGTTGCAACAAGAGAAGGATTGTAAATTCAGTGTCACATTTGTGTGGGTCCTTCCAAAAGAAAATAATGGTTCTGCACTGAAGCAAGCTTTCAAAAGCTCCCAAGTACCAATGTTAAAAACCTATTAGTCACCTGAGGTGCCTGACAGACAGACATGGGCACCTAGCTAATTAGAAATCTGTTTTATTCACTTTGTCTCCTTTCAACTAAAAACTGACATTAAGAAGTTTCTTAAAAATTATTTCAGAGTCCATAAATAAGTGCTGCATATATACTACTAGCTGAAAATAAGACTGATACCATAGGTTTATCTTTATGCCTGGGTTACACACAAATCACACAAACACTCAAATGTATAAAATAAAAGAAGAGCATCAGTAGTTTGAACAAGAATGGATATATGGTAAATCTGACATTACAGTTCCTAGCACAGGATCAACAGTGCTGCATGTCATTGACGTACTATAAACTCATTTAAATATGTTCAAAAAAAATTTGATAACTTAACCTGGTATCAAGAAGTTACCCTTTATAAGAGACTTGTTATAAATATATTTCAGTTAACTTCTGCAGAACTGTACTTCTTAGTTTCCATATCTTCAACCACCAATAATATTAATGGCATAAAAATTATATTTACTGCTATAGGCTTAATATAGTCAGCTACTTTTCATGAGTTATGTGGTAGTAGAATTTGGAGGTCAGTAAGCTTTGATTAATATGAATAATAGAAAAAAGATTTGACAGGATATTATTTTACCTCAGTATATAATTTGCAAGTGTATAAGACATCATCCATATAACCGAAGATATTTTTAATCAGAAAGATCAAGGATTAATCTTTGATAGTCTTTCATCACATAAGCTTTTATCATATGTTAATAATATAACTTTTATGTAATGTTAGATGTTGCAACTCATCAAAGAGCAGCAAGATTAAAGTAAGAGTAAGGAACATATGTAGGCCACACAGTGAAAAAAAGAAAAAAAAAATAGAAGGGAATAATTAAAAGCTAGAAAAGTAAACAGACACAAAATGGCAAGAACAAACAAATGCAATCAAAAGAAGTTTAAACCGAAACATGAAAATCTGTGACATACAAAATTAGAATACCCCTGGAGAACACATATTCTTAATGACTACATAACAAAATAATCATTTTAATTATTAGTTGAGGAGGTCCTTTTATACTGGTTGGCAAATGTACAAAATTATCCTTTCAGAAAAATCAAAACAAAACCCAACAACCTGTTGTAAGTAGGATTCATTAGTAAGTGCAATACAACAATATGCCCCTTAGGAAAAAAGGCTCCATAAGTTCCTAAATTGTTGAAGATAATGGAAGCTTTTAAATTCAAAAAAAAAAAAAAAAGTCAGCATACACTGCAAATGTGTTTAAATATTAGATGCAATTTGGAAAGTGAAATGTATTTGAAGTACCACTTAATTGTACACTTGTCTAGAAGCTAATCAGTAAAAAATGTATCCAATTTTATAACATTAAATAAATTCTAGCATAACCATTTCAAGTGTATTTGTTATCGAAACACTAAGCATAAGGACCAAAATGCAGCTGAAGGGAACTCAATGTGAATTTTACAATACTCAGTGAATACAAACTGTGCAAGTCTACAACAGGTCCTCCTTTTCCAGGAGCAGGCTTCTGTCTCTGCCTATCTCAGCTGCAGCTGTCAAGCAGGGAGAGCCCTTATCTTACTTGTTTCCTGAAGATGGTGATCAAAAGAGAAGATGTAACCTCCTATTGCGAATTACAAACATGCTGCCTTGTACTCCTGCAACTCCCCTGCTGACTGGAGACTACCACGGCATTACAACATCTCAATGTTTGATGTTCTACTTAACCCTCAGATACTTAAGGCATTTGAAAGGAACAAACACAGAAAAAGGAATATACACTTGCTTTGAGCATCACACCATCAGGTCTGTCACGTTAGGAGCTTGAAATCACACCAGGGAAAGGGGCAAGTGTCTGCAAAGGGCCCAAAAAAGGAATCTGTGCAAGTATGGAGCTTGGATGTATTTGGCATATTCAGCTGTTCAAGATGTAAAAATGCTCATCTCCAATAGGTGCAGAATGGTGACAGCATGGCAGGTAACATCTTTCTGTTCACATGCTTTTGGAAATGGACAGTGACATGCTCTGCCTTAGTTAAACAGGACTCAGAAAGTGAGGTGATCAAAGGAGATGGGGAAAAGCATGACCACAACTTCGAATGTGATGTGAGATGATCAGCAAATAATGGATCATGGCATGCCTAACAGCTAGGTATTTACTTGGAATAAGTTACTGGAGAATAAGATAAATATTCTGTGACACAGGTAAGTTTCTTTTTAGTCCCATTTTCTTTCCATAATTTGGAATGAAAGTGGAAGAAGCTCCCAGTGCTCACATCTTTCTAGTCCCATTCAACCAGCAGACAGCTGAAGTACTAAAGCATAAAGGTTCACATCTCACTTTTTTTGAAGTTGAATGCAACTCTAAAAAGAGGTGTTTTTGTTTGTTTGTTTGTTTGTTCGTTTCTTTTTACACATAAGAACCTTTACTACAAAATATGTGTCTCGTTTGTTTTCCAAACCTGAGCAGATACAGTTCATTTAGAATACAAGAAACTAAAATATTACAAGTTATCTCTATCAGTGTGTTAACACAAGTCTACAAACAATACAGTTAATTTGTTTTCAAAAAGTAAATTAACTAGCTTTGTTTCCCACTGAAATTTATCCCCCACACTGACCCAGGCTATTGTATCATTTGTGCCTGAAAAGGCATGGCATCTGACATAATGGCTTTATTAAAACCATTAATAGAAATATTATATGACGTCTTATGACATATTATATTCTTTACAGAGAGAGTGGTGAGGTGCTGGAGCAGGCTGCCCAGAGAGGTTGTGGATGTTCCGTCCCTGGAGGTGTTCAAGGCCAGGTTGGATGGGGCCCTGGGCAACCTGGTCTAGTATTAAATGTGGAGGTTGGTAGCCCTGCCTTGGCAGGGGGGTTGGAGATTCATGGTCCTTGTGGACCCTTTCAAGCTGAGCCATTCTGTGATTCTATGTAATGCCCTGATTATCAGAATTTAAGTCTCCAAGCACAACTTAAACCTTCTCACGAGTTGGTAGACATGGAGTGATATTTCTCTTTATCAAACCTTACACTGCAATAAATATGTCCAGAATTTGAACCAAGAAGTATGTTCTTTCAGATCATTCTGAGCTACTGCTGCTTCTTCCCTTACTAAACCCATCAATTCCTCCTTTTATTCTTGGTAAATTTGCAAAATTCTATTGCGGAAACATGATCTATATTTGTATGATAGCTTTTCTCAACATCAGTTCCTCTGCAAGTTTTCCCACTGACTTTTTACCAAATCAATTTTGGTACTGGTAACACCACCCCCAGTCTATTATTTCCCCTGAGCTCTGGCAGAAGAACAGATGTTCCTGCACTCCATGTTTGTAATTCACAAACAATCACTTGCTGTGATCATGTATTCAGTCAAAGGACATTCAGAGCAAGAGAGTTCCAACAGACCAGATATCCTAACTGGCGCCTACTTGGATAAACAGATTTTCTCATACCAGATACACAGGGAGTTCTTCCCTTTAAAGGACAGTAACTGCTATGGGTGCTTTCTCTGCAGCCTGAAAGGCCTTAATTTATCCTTCTTGTTCCTATGCTGCCTCATTCCATAATAAATTAGTTTTATCTGTATTCTTCCTTCAGTGGTTCAACAGCTGTTGGTTAAGATTTATAGGTAGGTTTACAGGGAAACAAAAAAGCTTCAGTTTTGATAGTAAGCTTATTTTTGCACCCTCTTAAGCTTCCCTTGCTCATTCAGGAACTCAAAGCTGATAAATAGATTTGGGGCATCTTCTGAAGAAAGCTTGTAGCAAAAGGTTATCTACAAGTTTGTTTCTGTTTCTGTTCCCTTTTCTTGATCTCCGAAAAATAGGTTGATCTCAAAGCATTGTAGTCACTGCTCACTTTTCTTTACTGTTTTCTATTGTTTGTCTACTATTCAACTTATTTTGCCTATCATCTCACGTCAAGAAACTTAAACCTGAAATGCTACAGTGACTATATGGCACGTAAGCAAAAGACAAGAAAGGCCTATGGGAGTTTGAGGAAAAAATACCTTGTTTCTCTGATTTTACTCTGTGTTCAAACAGCACAGTTTTCAGTCACACAGCTAACATCAGCAACACCAGGATAATAGCAGGATTTAAATGGAGCCATCAGATAACTTAATGGAGTTATCTTATCGTTGTTCATATTTGGAGAGATGGATACCTTTCCTCTCAGCTCTTCAGTAAAAAGCTGAAAAGTATCTTTTAGAAAAGGTAACATAAACTGAGAATAACAGGTATACATTTCACTATTACTGATTTCAAAATACCAAGAAACTTTTTGTTAGCATATTCTTGCAATAGGTAAATAATGTGTTTTAAGATTGAGCTTACAGTGCATTCTGACCTCTAAGTGTGGTAATTACCTTGTAGATCACTCTTAACACAAATTGATTTTCTTGGTTTTCTAAGAGTATGCTCAGTCACATTCCCAAATAAAACACTTACTCAGAAAGCAGAATTCAGAGTGAAAACAAGTAAAAGATAAATTAGTCAGTACTTCCAAGGGATGGAAGAACCAGCAAATGACATTAAAGGGAATGGGAGCATCTTACTCCCCCTTAGGGTCTCGGGGTTTAATTATGAAACACTTTTAACTGGGTTTTCTCTCAGTGAAAAAACGACTTGATTATAAATAGTGCCTCTTCAAAAGAAATGGTAACATCACTTAACGGAGACAATCAGTAATCTCAAGGTGCTAATCTACCATCTTCTTTCCCCTCTCGTGCTCTTTCTGACTATTTACCTCTTTGACAGAAGCTTCCACTGTTGAGATAAAGTCTGAGTATATGAATCATCTAAGGCTGTTTCCTGCTTGTTCTTTCAAAGCCAGCAGCTATGCACAACACATTGACAGGAATGCCACAAAAGCCACTCTATTTCTGGCATAGGTTCAAATATTTTTCATGCACCTTATATGCACTTATACAAAATTCAGATGAATCTCCACAACTCAGCAGTTACCTTTTCAGAAATACTAATATTAAAATACCACCTTCTGCTACTCTGTCACTGCTGTTAATAGGGACAAAAAGTCCTCCAATTAAACACAGCTTTCTAATTAAGGCCACAGCATTATTAACTGCTGCACTGCTCTTCCACAAGAGAAAAATAGAGGATTAAAAATTAACCTGGAACAGCCTATGGGTAGACTAAAGCTGATAAAGGGAAAAGAAGAACAGTACAAAAGGTTAAAATATTTCGTATAACCACATTTTATTCTGTAGGGAGGCTAATGTCATAAAATTCAGTTTCTACCAACCATTACCCAGTACAACATCTGGTATATCACCTTTTTTAAAATAAGAAAATAAAAGAACTAAGTGCTTAATTTTCAAAGAAGCTAAAACATCACACATTTTAAAGCTTAGTCTGTGTGAGACTGGCCTATTTTCTTGGGCATTACTGACAACACGTCAGTTTATCTAGAACAGACTGAATACTCAAAACAGTGCATTTCATACAGATCATTTTCTTTGTCTCATTGTACCTCAGTAAATTAGGTCACATGACTAACATTCCTACCCCTCACTAAATCTTCCATTAGTTTTCCTTAGTTTCCCTACAATCCTTTTATCTCCTGAAAGGATTTTCAAGTAAAAATTACTGACAGTGCAATTTTGCTATTGACTCTTGTGCTTTTAGAGAAAATTAAATTGCATTGAAACCTCCATACTGCAGATGTTTTATTCTGAGTACCTTGCAATTTATAAAAATTATTAGGTATAGAAGATAAAATAGTTCAGAGCACACTGAAATCTTTGTACTTTTTGTTACTTTCACAGTATTTATAGATTTATAAATGATAAAAATGCACTCTAAAGTCTGGCATTAGTTGAATTTTTTATTTCCATTCTGCTTGGGTTAAAAGCTTTTTAAGAGGCAAAATGGCTGCTATGAAAATCACCCTTTTGTCTCTTTTGCTCTTCCGAGGAAGCAGGGCAGAAATACCTATTTATCCTCCAAAACATCTTTTGATAGTCTAGAATAAGCATTTTTTCTCATGAGCAGGAAAAACCAACAATTACAAACATCTTAACTTGCATTGAGTACCGAGATTTCAGCCTTTGTCTTCCCACCCTGTTGGGGTCTCTGAGCTGCTCAGCAACCACATCCTGAACCCCAGTGGTTTACAGAAGTGGTTCAGCATAATACAGCAATGAAGGCTGTGACAGATCGTCAGTTGACTGACAGGCAGTCCAGTATCTGTGCAGTGCAGGTGGTGAAAAGAGCTGGAAGCACTAACGTCAACATCCATTAAGCTCTCCCCAGTTGTCACTCAGATCCTCAAGCAACCACTCAGATGTCTGGATCATTCCGCAAGATAGAACAAGCATACACTTGCCAATTTGAATATTTATCCTAGGAAAACATAAGAGCTTTTAAGCAGCTCTTGGTCAAAAGTACTACTAGCTTCCCAGGAATTAAATTGAGGAGTGGGTAACACTGTGGTAGAATCAAGAGTACATCAGGGAGACAGAAGTGAGAACAAGCATAAGGTCAAAATCTCCACTAAGGCACTCACCCAGTTACTGAAGAGAGGCTCTGCTTCGTACATTAAGAAGTTTCCTTATATATAAAAGGAAGAGTATATCTCATTATAGAGCCTTTGATAATTCTAGCAATATGAGGATTTGACTAAAAATGTCTTTTTATATATGAGGAAAGGGTCGTGGAATTGGATATTAGGAGCAGGGGTAGGATGATTATTAACCAGTAGACAGGTAAAACAAGAAGACTGAAACATACAATGTAATTGCTCCCTCCCACTATTTTGTTTTTCAAGTTCCAAAAAAGGAAGTTCGAAAAGGCAGCAGAACTTAGTACTGTAACACATCTCCCCTAGGTAATGAACAGATATTCACATATAGTAAAGTGCACTGAATGGACATTTTAGGGATTTACTGTTTTCTGTTTAAAACTGTTATTGTTAAATGGCACCACTCAAGTTCAACAGCATTTTACTAACAAACTGACCCTCTTGTCCCATGACTTTGGGGCATCAGTTCTACCACGAATGGTTCAGATGAACTACAGGCAGTTCAAAGAAGAGATAGAAGACCCTCTGACAGGAGCACAAAACTGTTTTTGACCTCCCCCACTTGAATTCTAGTTGGCTTTGTTGTTGTCTTATTGTTTCTTTTTTCTTAAATATTACTTTTGCTGGGTATGAATCCCAGGATGACTAGCAGATTTTGTGTTTTGTTGTTGTTGTTCTTTTATTCATTAACAAAGAGAAGTCAATTTAGTTTAAGAAGCACCAAAAAACTGATATTCTCATTTCTGAAATGTCCTTATGTAAGAACAGATATAGCTGCTTCAAATCCCAGAAAGGTAGTGTTCACAATCCAGTGAATTCTTCAGAGCTTTTTTTTAATTCCTTGAGATAAGTTATGGTCCCTGTTTGGATTAGCTTGGTCAGACATCCTTAACCATGTGCAAAGAAACTGGAAAGCAGGACACACACAGCCTGAAAGATCAGAGTAATAATTTATAGCAAACACAAAGGATAGCTAAGATTTAATAAGCTATCAGTATACACATTAATATGCTCAACAAGCCCAGTAAAACAAATCAAGAATCTTTGCTGGCAAAGAAGGCAACATTTGGAGGAAAAAAGGTTGGCTACCACTGAGCTCTGAAACAAACCCTCAATATCTCTACACTGCATCATCCACCCCATCTGATCCACATCAATGATACAGGGTGGTATCAGACTGATAATTCAACTGAATATATTTTTCCTTTGGCATTTTATAGATTTCCACTTTTTCCAGCAGAGGCCTGTGATACCAATGAATTACAAGTCTATAAGCCTATTGACTTCTATCTGAATATGAGTATACTGAAACAGCGCAAGAAACAGAAATACACAGATATTTTTTATTGGTATAGGCAGATATGAGCTTATGTAAGTACATGAGCAATGTGATCACAAGAGGGGAAAGCAAAGATTGATGTAGTTGCAGATAGGAGACATCCAAGTAAACAATCTCATCACAGAGAGGACAAAATAAGGACTGCAGATAGGTAGGATGTATGTCCAGATACACAGGAAGGATGGCAAGACAAAAAGAAACCTCAATAAGCAGTAACAGGAAGAGTACTTTTCTGGGAGGTGGACAACAGCAGAAAAAAATCAGGCTTAAACAAGGATAATCAGAAGAGAAACAAGGCAAGTTCTGACTCCCCTCATCAATGAGCTCTCCAGACTGGTCTCCTGGGTTTCAATGACTGACAACAACCAAGGACCACAGACATCAATACTAGTAAAACAACTTCAACTTCATGTTGTTGTGATTTCACAGCTAACTCAGGCTAAAGACTAACAGCTTTTTATATGTTTGTGATAAGGTGGTTTAATATTATGTACAAAATGATCATTAACAAGAAGTGTGTTGCTAACGAATGAAACCAGAAAGGTCTGGTTTTACAAGTGAAAGACAGTTGAATTTGTTAGTCTTCTGAATGCTACCATCACAATGATTTATAATTCCCTGATGTATATGTAAGCATATAAACAGTTGTAATACCATACTGGTATTTTTGCTCTTGAATCTCTGAACTTCTCTAAACCTCTGTCAAAACATCCTGCCTCTGACTGTAATTTTACATTACCTTTCAGTAGATTTTCTCATCTCTTCACAATTTCCCCAGGAAATGTAAGACAAAGTTATAGAGCAAGGCCATATCAGTACTAGACCTTGGATCCACGCATCATGAGGATCTGAGCCCCTGGGAGCTGAGGGATAAAGTTAGATAGAGACTACAAAGAGGTACAAGCTTCTGTAATATGGAAATGATTGAACGTTGTAGCATCATAATTATCCTTTTCTATCAAAAATTTTAAAATGAATATTCTTCAGCCCTTCTTCTAGGTTTGTGTTTGTTGTTGCATATCAGTCTCTATAAACCAATAAAAATGTTGGATTTTGTTTTTATACTGTATTCACTTTTCATAAACTCGGGCTATATTGGATAGAGATATAATAATAAGACACACCAGCACTTCTCTGCAATGGCTTCCCCCTACCTCCTTCCCAGCTAAAGCTTTTATCCGAATGGGAGAAAGGAAAGGCTTAGCATCTTTTTCTGGACCTAACTAAAGCTATCAAAGATATTACTGTTTCCAGCTTTTTGTCACTGCTCTTTAGCACAACAGTACTGTGTCTTGTTCTGGGACCCTCAGTTCAAGAGAGATCTGGACACATGGAAAAAGTCAAATGGAGGGCCACTAATGTGACCAAGCGACTAGAATACTTCTCCCAAGAGAAGAGGCTGAGAGAGTTGGGAATGTTCAACCTGAAGAAGAGGAAGGTTGGGGTAGGAACTTATCAATGTACATGAATAGTTGCAGGGAGGGTGCAAACAGGGTAGAACCAAGCTCTTTTCACTATCCACTGACAAGACAAGAGATAATGGCAACAGACTGGAGAAAAAGAGGTTTCCTCTGAACAGCGCTTTATTATGCAGGTGATAGAATACTGGCATGGGTTGTCCAGAGCAGCTATGAAATCTCTCTGGCTTGAGATCTTCTGGGTAACCTGCTCTGTGAGTCCCTAACTGAGGAGTGGTTGGACTAGGTGACTTCCATGGGTCCCTTCCAATCTTAACCATTCCTTGATTCTGTGATTCTGAATACTATATTGTGAGGACAAGCTGAAAGAGCTGGGGCTGTTCAGCCCGGAGAAGAGAAGGCTCCAGAGGGACCTAATAGTGGCCTTTCAATATCTAAAGGGGAGTTACAGAAAAGAAGGGAGCTACAGGAAAGTGGAGTTTCAGGAAAGAAGACTCTTTAGCAGGGTCAGTTGTGACAGAATAAGGGGAAATGTTTTCAAGTTTAAAGAGGGTAGATTTAGGTTCAATATAAGCAAAAAGGTATTTTTCATTGAGGGTAGTAAGGCACTGGAACATGTTTCCCAGAGATGTGGTAGATACCCCGTCCCTGGAGACTTTCAAAGCAAGGCTGGATGAGGTCCTGGGCAACATGATCTAGATATGGATGTCCCTATTCACTGTGGGGGAGTTGAATAGATGATCTTTAAAAGTCCCTTCCAACTCAGAAGGTTCTATGATTCTATATAAAAACACAATTTTTTTCCTTTCTTCCATTTCTCTAGCTCAGTATGCATAGAAGAAATCAAACTGCTACTTGAAAAGACAAGCACAGTAAAAGACTCATCATAACCATGCTCAGGAAAGGCCAATGGAGTAAAAAATCATGATCAATAACATTTTGAATATCTATGCCATCTACTAAAAGAAACTTTTGTTACAAATATAAGAAAATCTGTATTTTGTAAAGGGGTGAAAAAAAAGCATCATGCTTTAGTTACAAGCTTTGCTTTTGTTCATAGGAATCAATTAACTGTTTCATGCTCATTACATTCTGATTAACAGATTCTGGAAGCGATTTTCTCTTTCCTCAATTTGCAACTTGATGCACACAGCTGGTAACCTTAGGTCTTGCCTATATGGATGGAGGCAGACAGAATGCCATTCACACTCCATATAGTCAGACATGCCTATTTTGGCTCAGAAGTCATTTAGTCGTATTAGAAAAATGCCACATTCCAGCACAGGGGCTTTACAAAAAAGGCACAGAACTGCACTAATGTTGTTACATAGTTTTCGGGTCAGAGCTGGATCGTATACAGAAAGCTCAGAGAGTGAGCAGAGGAGCTTGAATACCCTTGCACCATTTGTGCAGATGTGCCTGCAGTCATATGGCATTGTTGCTGCTTTTTGACAGAATGCCTGTAATGCTTTTCATGGGAGAGCAACCAGGGTAGAATAAAACTCTAATGGAGAGGGTCAGTACACACTCTATACACTAACAATTCCTAAATTATGGTACAATTTTCTTCATTCAAAATGAGAATTAACCTTATAACACATAAATTGCAGCATGTTGCAGGGATGTTTAACTGGTACTTAATCAATCATATATTAATTATTACTTATCAACAGGAATACTGTGATAAATGAATTCTCATCATATGAAAACAGAATTATACAACTGATGAAAACAGAGTATCGTTTTTAAGATTCACTTTTTAAAATAGCATGCTTTTTTTTTTTTTTTTTTTAAGATTTTATGCTGTTCTATATATTACTACTTTCAGCATACTAACTGTAAGAAGCAGGAAATTGGGCACTTTTCAAAGTGTTTGACAGCAGTCAAGAGTGCCAAATCTTAGAGTTATCTCTCTACACTTTGATAAGGTACCAGAAGTGAGACAAAAAGAAAGCCAGCAGCTGGTTGAGTAATGCCAGTAGAACAATCACCATGTATGGTAAAAAATGACATTCCATCCTCTAAGTTAAGAGTCACTTTCCTCAGATGTAGAAATAAGGAAGAAAATGTTGCGTATGATCCTTCAATAGCAGAGAAAACTACTGGAAGTTTATGCAGTATGTAATGTTTTCTATAAAATGCAATTTGAATTCAGTGATCACACAACTAATCACACAACTAATACTGTTAATTCTGAAGACTAAAAGGAGAAAGATCATATCAGGGAAAAAAAAAAGAAAAAAAGAAGCAATGGCTAAATATACTGTTGTTTGGTGGTTTGTTTTGATCTGTTTTTGGTGAGTTGGTTGGTTGGTTGGTTGTGTTGTTTTTTGTTTTTGTTTATGTCCGTAACAATTGAATGTGATGAAATTTAACCTAGGATGCTTTATATAACTGGGTGAGTTACATAAATATATTTTGAGCCAATCTCAAAACAGTATATTTCTTTTCAGATGACTGATTACCACAGTAATTCTGCGTTGCACTGTATTCTTAAGTTCCATTTCTCTAATGATCCGTATCAAGGAACTCAGCAGACAATGTCTTGGCTACCTATATCCTGTGTGCTCAAGACTTCTTCCAGCTGGAGAACAGGAAGGACAAAGGGAGGACGGCGTGAATCTGTATGTGGCCACGTGATGCACCCACATGACAATTCGCAAGCAATTCCAGGCCCTGAAACTTAGATACAACCGTTTGGAACTCAAATTCGGACAAGCTGATGGAAACAACAATTTTAAATTCTTTAAAGGGAAAAGGCTTGAGGAATCATGGGCTGATAATCTTAAATTAATATCTCATTAAAAAAAATTGCATGCAAATAAACTCTTCCTAAGCACCTAGAATAAAATGTAAAGCAGAAGAGGCAACAAGAATGTAAGAGTTACAAATTCTTCCAAATTAACCAAATATCCTATAACAGGCTACCATGTCCATGTATAAAGAAGAATCATACACTCATAGAACAGCTTAGATTGGATGGAACCATAAAGATCATCTCATTCCAACTACCTGCCATTATCAGGATTGCCAGCTACCAGATCATTCTGGGCCCCATCCAGCCTGGCCTTGAATACCTCCAGGGATGGACATCCACTGCTTCTCTGGGTAACCTGTTCCAGTGTCTCACTACCCTCTGAATAAAAGATTTCTACCCAACATTTAACCTAATTCTCTCCTCTTTTAGTTTAAAGCCATTTCCCTTGTCCTATCACTAGTAGATTGGATAAGAAGTTGGTCCCCTTTCTGCTTATAAGCTCCCTTCAATTACTGAAAAGCTGCATTAAGGTCTCCCTGGAGTCTTCTTTTCTTTAAGCTAAAAAAGCTCAACTGCCTTAGCCTCTTCTCACACGAGAAGTTCTCCAGCCCTTCAATCATCATCATGGCTCTCTTCTGGACCCACTCCAACAACTCCATTGTTTTAATGCAGCCCAGGATACCATTGGCCTTCCAGACTGTAAGTGCACACTACTTCATCATTCCCAGCTTTTTGTCTATCAGAAACTCCAAGTCTTTTTCTGCTTCTTTTCCAAAGAAGCAATGGATACCATACTGTCATCTGTTAGTAAAACTTACACTGCTTTACATAGTCCCGTAAATTAGATGGAGAAAGGAAAAGGTCCAGATAAAACTAACATAGGTAAATTGATGAAAAACTGAATGGAAAAAATACTCAGCACATTAGAGAGTCATTTTCAGAATAGAAGGATTTATTAAGCAGAACTCTTCAAAATTCTGATTGTATTCATATTTTTAACAATACTGGATAATAATAAAAGATGACAGGCAATGATTCTAAACTGGTAGGAAACAATGAGAATTCACAATTCAAAAATCAAAGTTCACACTGGACAAGTACAGTAGTTTTCTTTTAAGGAAGAGCTGAAAATATGTTGGAGGAAGAGCTCCCTAGGGAACAATTCTTTAGGAGGAAATCTGGATGTACTTTTGGATCACTAACCAAACCAGACTAAGTAATGCCCAGTGATTCTCTGAAAGCTAAATGTTGTACCTGTCATGAGTGTCATCTGTGAGGCATGAGGAGTAATCTATTTGAACCAGTTTAAATTCTGCATCTTGCTTCAAGAATTATTCTCACAGAAGGTGAGTGATTCATTTAGAGAATTCAGAAGAGAACCGAAATGATAAAGCTATAATAAATGATATATGATGAAAATGTTGAAGAAAGTGTGGATAATTAAACTCAAAAAAGGACTTAAGAATGGAAAGATTTATCAAATATTTTTTTGCAAGGGTCTGCCCCTTCAATTATATAAAAATTAGCCACCAAGAGGGAAAGAATATTTTTGTCCTGATGTCCACAATGATTAGTAAAGAAATGAGTTAGCAAGAAACATTTTTTGAAAATCAGAAAGAAAAAAAGAAAATTTCCACTAAGGATAGGTAGTAAAGCAGCTTGTACTGACTGGTTGACTATCTCCATTCCTGACAGTATCTAAGAACAAATTAAATGTACATTTTGCAGGAATTACTGAGATACAGTTTTGATTTTTTAAAAAATTTTTTGAAGGGGGAGAAGGGATGAACAAAGACAGATACAATGACCTCTCAAGGCTCTCTCTTGGCCCCTGTTATTAATCAAAGATATTTTTAGACAATTCAGCTTAAACCATCTCACTGAGGCAATGAACGCACTTTAGGTACTGCAATACAAAGAACTAAAGATGTGAGAGAGAAGCAATTCTATTTTTCATAAAAATATAAACAACTGCAGCCACAGTCTTTATTGCATTTAAAGTTAGTTTCATGTAAATGTACATGTATTACAACCCTGTATTACAACCAGATCCTCACAGTAAATCAGAAATGCAAAGTGGACCACTGGAATTAAGTAAACACAATTTGTTCTGATATGCCTCCGCACAGTCTCTATGAAATGCATGTTTTAGTCAGGAGGAAGGGGATCAGTTTTTTTCATCCCATATCAGGCCTTGTTTAGAAATCAACCAAAAAATTCAACAAGAATAAAGAAGGCACACATTGTAATATATCTACAATTTCCTACCCTTATTCTGTGGCTTATTAAAAATATTTAAGAAATATCAGGCAGTCAACAGAAAGATTCAATCAACTTTATGAGAATTTTTTTATCAGGGTAATGAAATAATAATTTGAATTGAGCAATGTATAGACAGAGAACGAACTCAAAACTAAAACTTCTTGTATTTTTTTTCCCAACTGTATATGAGGATGTGGTGACACAAATGTCCATGGATTTGCCATAAAAAGCACATAATGACACATAATATATAATCTGGTACATTTAGTTGGAGCACTCCTGGGCAATGTGGCAGACCATATTCATATCACTAAAGAGCTAATATTTTTCCCCATTGAGTACATCTCAGTTATTTGAATAGAGAGTTGTTGTCTTTCCCATTCAAGTAATCTTTATTTATAAAATGAAATTGACTTAACAGCAGAAATTTAAAAGAAAACACCAAAAATCTAGTGGGCTCATGTCTTTGTCATGAAAGAGGCAGAATTAGTTCTTTAAGATCAGTCTCCTGGATCATCCTGCGCAGTTTCCTATTTATTATTAATTCTTTCTTTGTCCTGTTCTGAAGAGAAATCCAATCCTTGTGATATAAACTGATACCTTCCCCAACAGCCCCTGATTCTATGAATTACTATTTTTCAAGGACATATTTCACTGAAAAATATCTTACCATTCAATTAAGCAGCTTCTTGAGGAAACTTCTTTAATTAGAAACCTACTGAGTGTGGGCAATTATCGTGCATAGAATGGCTAGGGGTTTTCCATACAAGCAAGATCAGAGAGATAAAAGTTGCTTTTAAAAAGACCACATTTTCCAAATTATAACAAACATTTTTGATACAAATAGAGAAATCAATGTACTGATACTCTAAGTTTAAAGGATTGGGACTTAGAAGAAAATAAAGCATGATGAAGGTACCTAGTGAATGAAGATTTTATCCTACTGCTACTTTTTTAAAAGTCAGGGGAAGAGGGATGGAATGACAGCACTAAAAATCTGCATGTATAAAGATTTTCAAAGACAAACTGTACGAAAACAGAAATGAAGATTTATACTGTAAAATGAAAATGTACCTCTTCTGTGCAGATACTGCAATTCACACATTCTTTGTTTGAAGTGTTAAAAGGTTGGTTGAACTGACTTACAATTTATTTTTGAACAGTTATCAAATTCTTTCAAACAAGGAACAGAAGAAATGGAATCTGTTATGTAAGAATTCATCAATATATAAATATTAATTCAAAGATTAATATATGAATATGATATTCACATAGGAATACACTTAATAAAATCATGATTGAGTCATACTTTTTTTTGGGGGGGAGGGATGGGTTAAACTTATCAGTGAAGTTGTTCATTAAAAAGCATTCCCTGTTTTGGACTAACAAATATTATCTATAAAAAGTTAAATGATTTTTTAATGAGTTACAGATTCTTTACTGTATCAAATCATACTATTATTATCTTCACCGTGGCCTGAGGAGAAGAGATGAATGAGCAGTTTATAGTTGGACTGGGATTTATTAAGAGAAGGAATAATCTGGAAGTTGAGAAACTTTTCAGGAAAAAAAAATGATTCATAAATTGCTCAGAATTTTATCATAGTTTGTAAATCAACTGAAAGGCAATCTAAGATGTTTGCTTAGCAATATATTTGATAAAAAAATCTATAAAGAACAAATACAACTGCAGGATTAATATTATGTAACTTTGCAGTTCATGCATTATACCTCTAATTTCCTTGACTTACTGTTTTTCTAATATATGTTCCTTCAAAAAATATGTTAAAAAATCATTCATTACATTGATATATAAAACCTAACGCTGCATTTCAGTTCTGTTTAAATCCTCCTTCTCTCAAACTGAGTATTATGAACAGTAGAAAAACTTGAAATCAGAGCTTTAATAGCAGGTTCACATTCTGGAGGTTGAAATTTCTATTAAAAATTAATAGATTTACAGATGCTTTTAAGTAAATGGTATTTTATATAGTATTTGACATAGAGTTGTGAGCGTGTCAGGGTATCAAAGTTTGTTATTCTATTAGATTTGTGGATCCAATGCAATACAAAGTGAAGGGCAGAATTTTACAGTAGACAACCCATAGTAGAAAAGCTAATTCCTAGTTTTATTCCGAGAGTCTAAGGTAGCATGTATCTGAAAATACATCAGCAATGCATCAGTGAAACTTTAGGTACTAACAATCACCATGATACACAGGAAAAAACAGAAACCTATTACTGAATGACAAGTTTGGAAATAAAACATTTATTTCTTTTTCTCAAATGTAATTTTGGATTCTTAGTTTATTTTCTTTTGTGTATTTATATTCTATATTAACATTAATTTACTTTTTTTTTACTTTTGTCATAAAAGAAAAACAAACAAAAATGTAAGGTACTATGTGTCTTGCAATACAAGAATATGGGTTGCAGAAGGACTTTTTAAAAGTTTTTCCACTGGCCTAATTATCAATGTATGTAAATAAGATACTCAATGTTTAAGTATAAATCTCCTTGGAAAGAGTTTGCAATGACACCTGCTAAATATATGAGATCTGACATTTATCTGTAAGAAAGGCTTCAGAGAGTTCTATTTTCTCTGAAATTAAGAAATTTCTATATGGCTCTTTTGTATATTGAAGAAAAAAAAAAGAAAGAAGAGGTAAAAGGAAATTTCCTTGACATTTTGCAAATTCTAACACATTCCTTCAGGCAAAATGTTTATTTTTATATCTTTCCAGTAAACAACTGTGCAAAAACAACCTTCCAGTTTCTCTTGAAAGAAAACCTGTATTGTTTTTTTTTTGTGTGTGTATGAGAAAGGCTGAAAAACATGCAGGTCCTTTGAATGATGTACTGTAAAAAGAACAGGTAAGTTAAATTTCTTTATAGAAAGCAGCATTCTGTGCGCTTACAGTATCAAAGTAGATTATTTCCAGGACACATTCTTCCATCTTTTATATTCCTTTCATTTCAGAGGCCATTGTGTCCTTATAAATGGTATTTCATATTCACTCGGGGGAAAAACATGTATACTTTTAAAAACCAGTTTTGGTTTAAAAAAAAAAAAAAAAAAGATACATGACCTTAATCTACATAAATACATTTTCTAATAAGGTTTTCTTACTCCTTCAAATACAACCTCCCATGTATCTGTTCTCAGGAATATAGGAAGTGCTATAGAGGATCTCACAAAGTTATATTTGATTTAATATCGTCTTATTAGAATCATCCCAACTTGGATTTAATACACATTAAGTGTGGCTCCAAACTAATAAAGCACATATTATATTTTTTTGAAATTTCTATATGAAAATAAAGATGAGCCTTACAGAGTTCAACTTAACAGACAAATGTCAGGATCTATAGTTTTCTTTAGCATCAAGGTTTAGAACATTTAAGAATACATCTGCTACATACACCTGTCGAAGATGTGTACCTATATATCTATTCCTGTAAATTTAAGACAAGCCATAGGACATAGAAGAAATCCAGGACAGATAAGCTTTTTCCAAACATCTAAAAAGTAATTAAACTCCTCTCTTGTATAACAGGGGATGTTCTCTTTTATTTCTTTAACTGTCTAATCCTTTTTACCATGATCTCAGTCTCAGAGAATTAATTCTTTGCTTTGGTGTGACATGCCTGCTGTATTTAGCCCCAAGATAATCTAGGGGTGACACAGGAAATCATTGCAGGTTTTCCCCAGAGTATATTCTTCTCTAGTCTTGAAGGAATCAATCCTGCAATGAGAAATTGAGAAGACAAACAAGAGAAAATGCTAGAGGCTGACTGAAAGATTGTCTCTACCTTAATAGCAGGGCAGAGGTTCCTGCAAAAGGAAAATTCTGGATTTCTCTTTATCCTGTGGCCCCTGAAGAATCGCTCCAGGATGAAGCAAACCAGCTTTTCAGATGAGAAAATAGTGATTCCTGGAAAGGCTAGATCTGTTACACAGATCTAAAATATTTTCTGGATATATTTAGGAAAAATTATATAGACCTGTTAAGTTATACTTCAGTCTTGCTACAAGCACAGAAAAATATAGCTCTTGAGCTGTTTCTCTATTCTGAAATAAATGACGATTTAATAGTGAGAAAACTCAATAAACAGAAAGGCTCACCCTGGGGCAATGGTGGTGGTTGCTCCAATTTGTTATCCCAGGAGCTATTAAACCTTCCTACCCACAATTAAGTTTGTGTCATTCGTACCCATTGGATCTTCCATCATTTATGGATCATCCTCACCTGTCATTTAAAACACCAGATTAGTTTAGGAGTTCAATTAGTCTGCTACGTCTAATCTATCTCACGTTCAGGAAGAAAAAATATATTATCTCTTTTATTAAAACCTTAATTTAAGTGAATAAGCAAATATTTTACTATCAAATCGTAATGTTTTGAATGTATAAAACAGTGAATACATCGATATATGCGCATATATTGATGTGTGTGTGTATAGAATTCATATATTATGATTTTAATATATAGTGCAAATCATTGTAATATATTTACTAAGTAAAGAAAATGTAACAAAAATGCCTGAGTATAATTTATTGGGAGAATAAAAAGAAGTCCTGTGGAAATTTTACCAAGTATTATATAATTTAATAATCTCTTTTGCTCATATTAACCACCGTCTCTTCAAGCTTTCATAGAAAGACAATGATCCTCAGAAATTCTTGTCTTTGTCTTCTAACACTCTTTTCCTAAGTGCTTCAAGCAACTACTAGCATACTGAGAATAATTAACTGCATTTGCAATTAATTTATTTAAGTTTAAATGATGCTCATATTCACAGATTAGAAAAGCATACTGCATCTAAACAGATCTTGCTAAAACGATCTTTGGTCTTCAGCCTAGATTTTCTCATTTTTTCATTCAGTTAAATATTTTTAATTCTGTGTGTTGGAGTTTGCATAGATAGATCTTCTTCTTAACTATAAAGTGTATTTTAGTATTCTTCATATATTTGGGGATGTAGTGTTAACCCTGCCTGACTATACATTATTTACACTAACCACATATTTTTATTGCTGTAAGCTTTCTTTCCTAAGTTCATTTCAGTCTTCATTGTGGTTGCTTTTCTTGGAAGTTTGCACCATCCTCCATGATGTTTTTGGTATAAAAATTAAAAACTTGCACCTGTAAAACCAGTTCATCAAGAGCAATAAATCTATGTCAGAAGTATTTCTTCAGTGTTTGCTTATATAGGGATCTTTTGTTGTGAGTTCCAAACTGCTATCAGGCAGCTTTTTTATTTTGTGTATCACCTCCAAGTATCATTCACCATCACAGCTTTCAGGATTTCCCCTTTCAATTGTGTTTCAATTTAATCCTCACACAAAGCACTAGTTTACCTTATTCTGAATTCTATTATATTACCTGTCCACATTTCTAACTGCTCTCTTCTTAAAAAATTTTTTCTCCTACACCCAACTGTATTTGCATTTCCCCTGAATCTATTGCCGATTGTAAGTTTCAAGCAGATTATTTCCTTTGTTAAAACATTACTGAAAGTCCAAGAACAAATACGTATTTATGTAGATGTCAGTAACTCATTCCTATTAGTACATAGTGTTTTATAAATTGTACAACTCAATTCTACAAACTGTGAAAAACCAAACTAATCTGAATTAAGTTCTGAAGGTAACATGTATATTATAAGAACAAATTTAATACAGAGGACCATGATAATTATTAACATTTTGCTATTTTCAGAGAGATATTCTTTCAGCTTCTTTTCATACTTCAACAACTCTTGAAATTAGATTCTTAGAACAAAAAATGCAATGTTAATTATTTTCTTGTACAATTTAAAAATTACAGCATAATTGTATAATTTTTGCTTAGTTTAATATTCTAAAATACATATTCCCTTTACTATTTGATTTCTGCATTCTCAGATTTCCCATAGATCACCTTATTTCTTATTTGTCAAGTTCTTCTTACTTTATAATTGTTCTAGAACTGCCCTTAATTTCTTGTTCCTAAAAAGCTTTTTAACTCAGCTATTTTAAATAAGATTAATATCATCCCCTTTAGTCTTTCCAGTATTTGTTTTTTCCCCTATGATGTGGTAAGAAAATCATTATTATTATCTTAACCCCTTTGGCTAGCATTAATCTATTTCTCCTTTTATGCTGCCTTATCTTTGCCCTACAAGCTTTAACTTCGAATATTCTTGTCTGGCTGCCTCTTCTCCTTCCCCTTGCCAAAACACTATTGAATAGTGATTCCTTATCTTGTCTTTCAGTGCCAGAAGCTACCAATAGCACAGTACAGCTGCGACATGTCACAAGAGAAAGGAAGGGCACACAAACGTGTTCTTCATGTCGTGTAAGTGATGTAAAATACTGTAACAAACTACTGATTCTTTTGGAATACAGACTCTTGGTGACACTGAAACTAACTTGCAAGACGCCAAACTGTTATAAAAATCTATAGGTTACGGTTGACATAGCCATAATTATTTTTGGACAGTTTTCTCTAGAATTCTTTATTAGGTATTTTTCACATTAACTACTTTGACTGTGCTCATTCTGCATGCTGTCAGTGTGTTTTAGATCATTTTACTCCTAATTAGAAAACTATACCCTGAAGCATGTTAAAGAATAACTAAAAAAACACGGGCCATTGTTTTGACTGACAGAAATAACAAAACTCATTGACAACATACACACTAGCTCTGATTGTAGGTCTAGCTAGTACAAATTATTAGGCATTAAGAAACCCTCACAAACCAAAGAAATACAATACTGAATACAATACTGAAATACAAAATGTAATTTAACAAGTTTTATGCTGAGCCAGGGATTAAATGTTATATAGAAGTCATCTTAAATCTAAATTTCCCTGTGATTCTTTTTTACGTATTTTCAAAAGTTCATTTTGGAATTCATTCATGTAAATCAGTCAGAAAGTAGCATTTTGGCATTAAGATACCTTTTGAATTTATTTTTACATCTGGTTACACAAACACAGTGAACTACTCTCAAATATGAATTAATTCCAAAATCTTAATAAGCATTTATACATTAAAAAAAAACCAAAAAAACAACAAAACAAAACAACAACAACAAAATAACCCACTATTTCAATTCTAAGATAAGTTGGAAATCTTGAGCTGTGGTCCTCTGAGACTGCTGACTCTCTGTTCAAAATCTGAATCCTGCATCATGCTATGAAAAATACCACACCAAGGAAAATATAACCAGGCAATGAGCACAGCCTCCTTGCTTACATGATCTTTCAGGGAATGCCCTCGATTTTGGAAACTAACTCATAATAAATAAATAAATATAAATAAAGAAAACCAACACCCACCAGTCTATTACAGCTTCTAGCTTCATTGGGCAATACATTCCAGAATTCTTTCACGCTTTTTCTAGCTCCACTAGTTTCTTTCCATTCAGAGCAAAATAATAATAAACAAATAATGAAGTTACCTGCTAACAACCTTTTTTTTTCTAAATAGAAAAAGAAAGTAGCAATCCTTAAACACTGGTGCTTTATTAATTTATTTTATTCATGTTGAAATAGTTAATTTTAACCTCACAAGCCAGAATCTTACTCTTCCCATATACTTATCAGATTTTCTAGTAGAAGCATTAATTGGCTTTTGATGACTATGCACCACCAACTTCTGCAAACATATATGAATTAGTCTAAAACTAACATAAAGGAATAATTGGTCTCTGCCAATTTAGTTAAAAGAAAAAAAATAAAGATAATGCTTAATGTCATTAAAAAACTTGCTTAAACATTAAAATTGTGAGACTCTTGCACATTTTTCAGTGAAATGGCATTGATTGGCTCCTTATTACCATGACTTTGTATATCAATTTAGTGCAAAATTGTGCAGTAAAACTGCATGTCGTGTGAGTGTGCTTATCATGTGAATGATGAATGCTGTACATAAAAATGTAACTCCCTGGAAAATGGAAATGAGCACTCAAAGGTTGTAAAGGACACCTGTGTGGACAAAGATATTTATATACGATATCTGGCCACAGTTCAAAATTCATGCTTCTAGATGTTCACCTGGAACAATTTTGCTGTGGCAAATCTACCAGAAACGAGATGAATACAAAGTCAGGGACTAATTTATAGCATATTTTTGAACGTTTCACCCGCTCTTCCCACAACCCAAAAAAAAGTGTAAAATAATGCTATGATTGGTTGTTAAAATTATTTGGTTGGAAGTGAAGATTAACTGAATGCAAGCAACTCACAGAGAGCATGAGCGCTCCCAGCATCACTGCCACTCAAAAGCACATAGATCTAACATTGCCCTGAAAAGGTCATCAGCCCATCTGTTTCTTTGGCAGAGGTGACAAGCCCACATGGATTAGTTTCTCCTAACAGTATTTAACATTCCATAATCCACAGAGCAAATAGAGACATTCCCATAAAAATCCAGGGGACAATTTAAAATATTTTTATGCTATTACAGATACAATGGGCTAAAAAATTTGTATTGTTGTTACACTCATAAGCATCTAACTTGTAACTACTATTACATATAAAGAGAAGAATATTTTCTATAAATAGATCTAGACTGAGAATTTCATTTTTGGGAGTGCATGTGACACAGTACATCTTATCCTAGTAGTTTTGCTTAAAACATCACAAATCCAACACCACAGAATAATGAAAACATCCTTGGCTCACCTTCTCCCTTTCACTCCTACTGACGTCAGTAGAAATTAAATACTAATGCAAGCAGAGCTTGATAAGCAATGTCATGAGAATCTACATTGTTAGTAGGTTAACTTACAATATTTGTGTACTTTCTAGATACCTACTTCAGCATCTCCAAGGGGATTGAGCAGAATTAAATCATTGAATCATAGAATCACAAGGCTGGAAAGGACCTACAAGATCATCTAGCCCAACCGTCCTCCTGTCACCATTACTACCACAAGTTACTAAAGCATATCTTGTAGCACCTCATTCAGACACCTCTTGAGCACTGCAGAGACGGTGACTCCACCACCAGGAGGACTCCATCTATTGTTTCCACAGGTCAAAATAAAGGCTCCCAGGACTGTGTACTGTTCTCCTCTTTCAGCCTGGCTGAGGACCAAGGTGACCACACACATTTGCTGTGGGCCAGAAAGGCATCTGTCCTGCTGGGAACCAAACATACAGGATTTTTTTTTGCAGTATTATATATACATAAGAGAGGGCTACACGAAATCTAAAGCCTTTCTGCTACTGAAAGATATTAAGTATGCCTTGTTTAAGTAAAACTAATGTTTTACTTAAGTATCCTAAGGAGCGGGAGTTACTAGCCCATGATCATACATAGCCTCAGGAAACTTCATTTGCTCATGAATGCAAGATTTATGGAGCCAGGAGAAGCAACTTAGAAAGCCCATGCAGGTGGTTAGAGCACTTCCTAACTGAGGGATATCTGAGTATTGGGCAATGCATATGCTAAATTCACATCCTAATTTAACCCTCTACAGTTTGGCTGTCTACCTGTACTCCATCATCACAGCAATAGTGTTTCTGCAGATATGCAGAAACGAAGAGAGCTGGAAAGAACATCGCGCATCTTATGAATGAAACCTTTTCTATGTACAAAACCACTGAAGGAAGTAAGAAGCCAATGGCACAGCCTTCTGAAGGCTGAAACAGATTGGAAAAGAATTTATAAGGAAGAAAGATCATATGCAAAGTTAACGGAAAAACAGGCATGTCCAACATGCAGCCCACAGGCTGCATGCAGCCTGGCACAGCACACAACACGATCTCTGCCCTGCCCCACCACAGCGTAGGCTGTTCCCCACTGAGCAGCGCCCAACCATCACTCAGCATCAACCAAACACTTGCATGGTATTAACCCTATCTGGGCAGAAGAGGGCACAGTGCAGTGCTAACTCAAGTTACAGCAAAAAAAATGTATGCATTTTGACACATTAGGTGAACACAGCCCTGTGAATTGAAAAAAAAAATATGCACCCGTGCTTTCCATTTTGATAAAGAAATTTGAGAACAGCTTTATAGATTGCCCAAAAGATTATCAGTTTGTTTTGTATATCTGCAACTCTGATTTCAGTCAACGTAAATATATGACATGCAAATTTTCAAATGGGATGTATAATGTTGTAGTCAGATATCCAACTCAAAAATCTGATCATGTCTCTCTAGTGGACTTTTATAAGCTCTCTCTTAGGAGAAATAAATATTCCTTGCTTCACAATCACGCCTTATTAATGTGGTTGCTTTTTGACAATATATACAGTCGTGAACAACTGTTTTCAGGGAACAATAAAATTTCATCCAAAATCTCTGATGAACACCTTGAGAACTAAGAATTTAGATCACTGCCAATGATCTAGGCTGATGCATTAGTTTCACAAAAGCAAGGTCAAATATCTCACTAGTTTTACGATCTCGTTGCTTTTTTTTTAATGTTTTAATAAAAAACATGTATATGTATTTTGTTAATTACATACATTATATTATATATTTTATGAAGACTGCTCTAAAAGTAATGCGTCTTATTTTATGACGTTGGCCCACAAATGCTGGTGGTATGGCAATAGAGGTTGAACCTTCCCAGCAATATGCCATTACATGTTGTTGCCGTGTGACAGGTGACAGCAGAGGGTTAGTCTGGCAAAATGATATCTGACATGGAAGTGTGTATGAAGCAAAAGTGTGTAACTGAATTCTTCCACGCAGAAAAAAAACATAGGAGCCACAGACATTCATCAACACTTGTGAACGTTTATGGAAACTGAACTGTGGTGCATTTTAGTAGTGGTTACAGCTACCGTGGGTCATCTCTGCTGGTGCAGGTTTTAATGAGTATGGCATGCAGGCTTTTGTTCTTTGCTGGTGGTGATTATGCTGAAAAACTGTTTTGTAGATGAGATTTTGCTCTATCGAACAGCGTTACTCTTCTGACTGTGTCTGTAGTTGTAGTTGCCATGGAAATAAGTAGGAGATACTAGTATCAAAGCGCCCTACATACATATGACCCAAGACAATTTCTCTTCAGCCCAGGCAAGCCAAAAGGTTGGACACCCATGGTGTAAAGCTAGGACTATAGGCCTTCTCACAGACCCCGAACTTGAATGGGTTGTGTGACTGGAGTGGAACAAAAAAAAAGGCAAAGGGAATTAAATACAAGGATTTTATTTTTTTGTCCAAGCATGTGTATTTCCCTGACTAGCTGAAATAAAGGCTAATGGTTTTTTTGTGTGTCGGTTTGTTATTTTTGTTTTTAATTCCTACAAAGCTTCTGTGTTTGTTTACTTCACCTATTTTGTGTCCCAGAAGGGATAAACTGTAAGCTTAGAGTACTAATAAGACTAGAGTTCTGTGAAAGTGCAGGCTTCTGGGAAATCTGAAGGCTTAGCCGAAAGATTAATGTAAAGAGGTAACAACCAAGAGACCAGAGAAACTGCAGGGAGACCAGGGGAGGAAAATAGCAAATAAACATATTTAGAGCAATTTCAGTTTCAAGGGAAACTAAAGGATGTATACACCTTATGCTCTAAGTTGCAAAGCCTGCTCAGTATTTCTCTGTGAGCTTTGTCAGGGCAATGTGACAATTTCTAAAGAGAGCTACAAGTTATAAATTCCAAATACGCTGAAATGGACTTTGTGGCCTGAGGGTCTGCCTTATGAGAGAAACAGTGTGTGATCATCCTTCAAGTTAGCATGCATATAATGTATTCTCTGATCAACACAGCACTTTGTTTCTTCGCCAGTGCATCACTACTACCATGAGCAGTGTGCATCTGCCAAAGGAACAAAGGAGAATACCAGGGGATTTTTGCATGCACGCCAAAGGGATCCCTGTCCTAAAATGGCAGGACTCCTGATTATATCATAGCATCAGACACTATCTTGCTATCATATTGCAATAGTAATTTTCTTTAGAAAAGAACATTTAGCACCTTCAGTATCTTTCCCAAGAAATCTCCAGTGTATCTCCATTTAATTACCTATTTATCATTATTGCATACTACAGACACAAATACTTTCAAAAGTTTCATATTTTCAGCTGATTTTAAATCCAATTTTCTCACTGTGAAAAGCTCCAGACAGACTTCTTTTCAGCATACCACTGTGATTGTCCCTAATTTACCAAAAAGATCAATTTTAAATGATAGCTTTCTCTCTTAAGATGTACATAGATTCTAAACAATTGTGAAACATAAGCTCAAAAGCTGTAAGGATAACTGAGCTGAGAGGAAAGTCTGACCGGACAAGACTTTTCAGTCCTTGGTTGATATCAGACATGTCATAAAGACCCATGTTGAAAAGGCTTTGTGATTCTCTATGCTGCTAGCAAAATAAATTTTATATTTTAATTCAGATCTCTCTTAGTCCTAAAAGTGGCAAGTGGATCACTGAAAAGAATAGCTTTTATGAACATATACACAAAAATTTAAATGCAAAAAAAAATTGTTTTGAACCTGCAGTCTTCAATACTTAACTCTTTAAAGAAAAATATTGTGATCCAACTATATGTGCAGTAGAAAATAAACCATAGAGATGTAAAGATTCCTTGGACACCATATATCAGAGCATAACTGTAAGATATATTCGTAGGAATAAAGAAAAAATATGGAAGTTTCCAACCTCTGAGACCTAAAAATTGCTAAAGTTTCTGTTGATCACCAAAAGGTCCTGTGCTCTGGCTTTCACATTTTTCACTTCGTGCCATCTAAGCAAATTGTAAATACTGTGGTTAAGATGATCTTGTCATATTTTTTTAATAATCTTTACATCCTTTAGGGCCACAGCAATATAGTGCTCCATAGCTCATTGTTCAATAAACATAATCCTCCAATATTTGATAATTTAAAGCCTGGTCAGGAAGAAATTCTCTGACTGTGCTTGCCATCTTTAAATACCTGTCAGCTTCATCTTCAAATGCATATCGTTCTCAAAATGTTTCGTGAAGGGAAACATTTAGAGATGAATGCAAATGCAGAAAGAAAAAACAAGAAATAAAAAGCATCTATTTCTCCTGTAATTTTATCAGTCATGACCCAACATCAGGCAATGGTGTCTAAAGTGATTCCTGTTTTTATCCAGATAGGTCTAGAATGATACTGTTTGTTGAATATAAGTCAATGACACAATACTATTTTTTTTTCATCTAACAAAAAGTAAGATGCAGAATTTTGTAATGAATTCTGTGGAAGCTCCTGGACATATTTAAGAATGAAAAAGAAAAAATAAATTTAAAAAAGTAAGGAGTAAAAAAAAAAAAAAATACAGTGAAGGTAATCAGTGCCATTCCTGCTGATTAATTCTAAAGGATTTTTAGTGCAGTTCTGTATCTCAATAAGTAAGCTGCAACTGCCAGTAGAAAGCCTCAGGACATGTCAAATGTTGTCTGAACCTGTCTTGTTCTTCACGGAGATTTAAGCTTTTTTAATGACCAGGCAGCTATTGCCTGATTTGTTTAACATTTACTTTATATAAGCATATATTTAATATAGATGGTAGGAACACAGAGTACGGGTTTGTATAGAATGATGTACTTATTAACCCACATAATGATGCAGTGGAGAAAAGCATTGTCGTGGTATGAGAACCTCCAAAGGGGAGATGCTGGATGAGGTGAAGAAGAGCACAGAACCAGCAGGGTTAATGAGAGGCTGAGAATGGTACTCAGGATCCCAATGAGAATACACAGCTGATCAGCCAAAGAAGACCTAGGATGTGGGAAAAACTGAGTTCTTGTATAACAAGAACAAAGAGCATTCATCCAACTTATGTAAGACAGCCTGTGTATAGTAACATACAGCCACAGATCACAGAATGACATTTAAAAACATGCTGCAAAACACACAAAAACAGCCCCAAGTGGACCACTGTGGGAAGGGAAAGTGACCAGCCATAAAATTTCTTCATGGGAAGAACTTGGGACACTGGTAGCTCCTTGTACAGCCCCACTCTAAGATGGATGCCAACAAACTTCAGAACAGGAGGGCACTGAAAGTGTGAGGGTAGTTGCACAGAAAACGGCTGCAAAGAGGAGGTGGGTGTGAACAATTTATTTGCATTATCATTCATCTTGTTTTTCAAATGTACTAGTTTGTAGTGGACTAATGCCTTATTAGACTGTTAAGTTTTCAAATAAACTAGCAGCAAAGTTTTGTCTTGACAGTAAGATGTGCTGCTTTTTTTTTTTTTTTTTTTTTTTTTTTTTTTTTTTTTTTTTTTTTTTTTTTTTACCATAGTCTTACTTGGAATGTAACACCAGGTCTTGAGAAATTGCTGAAGATGTTTATTAAACATAAAGGATTTGGGAAACCATTGTAGATTTCAGATGGACGTACTGCATAAAGCCATTTCCAAAAGAGAAAGAGAACAGGAAACATAACTGTAATTTAATACTGGAAATACTGAAGAGGAAAAGAAACTGTAAAGTTAGATTCATTGCTGCCCAGTTAAGGAAACTATTTCAGTTTTAGTTTCTTGGACTGATCAATGGAGTGCAGTGAAAGAAATGTGAAACATCCAAGATGTTCAAAATGTGACTTCTAATGGCTATTCTTAGAAAAATAAAGTGCAGTCACAGGCATCTAATATAGCAAAACTAAATTCTGAAATGACAATAAACGAACACAGTAATCCTTTAAGTAAGTTAGTAAAATATATAAAGATAGTATGCAAGATTGAAGGCTGCTGAGTGAAATGGAATTCTTGCAAATTATATTTCCTTTTGAAAAATCTGGCTGCCTTTCCTGAAAATTAAACTTCAATTGATGTTAAATTGGGCATATATGGTAACACTACAAAAGCATGTTACAGTTCTAGTTGATATTAACCATAAAGAACTTAGTTTTCTTAATCTGGAATCAAATTAATCCAAATAACATTAAAGTAATTGTTTGATGTTCTAATATTGACTGGATATATTAAAGAGTATACACGTTTTCATTTAAGAGTCTTTACTGGCAAACCTACTTTTAATTAAATCTAATTTACATGAATAATCCTGTTGATTCAATGTGATTAATTCTGTGTATGTGAACACAAAAGCATGAATACAGTCACTGAAAATCATTTAGGTGCTACATTCCTGGCATGCTTGTGTTCCTCTTCATGTCTTATTTATTGCAGAAAATCTTTTATTGTAAAGTTACTTTACCTGTTGTCTCAAAATAAAACAATTTTTTTTTTTTTTTTTTTTTTTTTTTTTTTTTTCAGCACTTTAGATTTAACCAGGACAAAAATCCATTATCCATAACTTAAAAGCATGGGATAGGAGATAAACATATGGTTCATTCATTCATTCCCTTCATATATTTAACCCATAAAATAATCAGTAAAACCACTTGAACGTCAGGCACCAGAAAACACTAAGGAAAATATGGATTTGATTTTCATCAGATGTGAGAAGAACATCTTCCAGGTTTAGCACTTATGGCATAATCTATATGTTTTAAGTACTTGCATGATACTGCTTACTGAGCAACCTATAATCTTTGATATATTTATCCTCATAATGCCACCAGAAGGCATCATAGCAATGCTATTGGGAGTGGAAGTAAAGTACAGAAGGAAATAAAATAAACATACATACCATATCAGGCCTCCATCCAAAATGGGTAATTCCAAAATCCCTTCATCGAAGGGCAGCCCACATCTAATAGTGTTAAGAGCCATAAGCAACATAGAATCATGGAATCATAGAGTCTCTCAAGTTGGAAAGTCCTTAAAGATCACCGAGTCCAACCACAACCTAACCATACTACCCTAACAATCCTCTGCTAAATCATGTTCCTGAGCAGCACATTCAAATGGTTTTTAAACACATTCAGGGATGGTGACTTTCTCCCTGGGGAGCCTACTCCAGTGCTTAACAACCCTTTCAGTAAAGAAATGTTTCCTGATATCCAACCTAAATTTACCCTGGCACAACTTAAGACCATTTCCCCTCCTCCTGTCACCTGTCATCAGGGAGACCAACCCCGTTCTTGTTGTAAGCACCTTTCAGATATTGGAAGAGAGCAGTAAGGTCTCCCCTCAACTTCCTTTTCCCCAGACTAAACAGCTCCAGTTCCTTCAGTCTCTCCTCGTAGGGCATGTTCTCCAAACTCTTCACAAGCCTTGTCGCCCTTCTTTGGCCCTGCTCCAGCACCTCAATGTCCTGTCTGTACTGATGTGCCCAAAACTGGACACAGTACTCAAGGTGAGACCTCACCAATGCCAAGTACAGGATCAGGATTACTTCCCTAGCCCTGCTCACCACACCATTCCTGATACAAGCCAGGATGCTAATGGCCTTCTTGGCTATGTGGGCACACTGCTGGCTCATATTCAGCCAACTGTTCATCAGTACACCAAGGTCCCTTTCCAACAGGCAGCTTTCCGGTGGAAACACGGACAAGATGCACTTGAAGGTCTTTCTATTCACCCCCTTAGCTGTTGAGAAGTAGCAAAATTCCTAGAATCAGTCCCACTTATGTAGTCATAGGGCCTAATCCAAAAGGTGGTCTTGGACCACACCTACTTAACTGAGCTCTGTATGAACCATAGCCAAAGATTACAGTCTCTTATTATAAACTAATAAGCTAACCTAGACCTAATCACCCTGATACCAGATGAAGCATCTGAAGCAATCTGGCTTTAGTGGCACTGGTTCTCAAAAGTCTTGTCTGGTCAAGGAGTAGAAACATTCTTAATTTTTCCCAGATTTGAAAGTGCCTTGATTTTCATGGATAAATTGAATGTTTATTGGACTAAAGAGAGCAGACATGTAATAATTTGAACATTGATTGTAAGACAGGAAAGTGTAGGTTCCAGGTCTTGCTCCAATTATGTTTTATTAATTATCTAACTTTTCTTCTGATTGTAATTCTCCTTCAAGCATTTAGCCTCACAGCTATTGGATTTATGAACCCAAATAATAGCATAATCAGCTGAAGCCCTATGTCCCTATGCATAACTCCCACAACTTCATTAGATGCTGGGACTGGCTAATATCCCAGCCTTGGCACTGTTCTCCCCTCCAAGGAAAGCAAACCTTCATGATGCTCTCTGCAGTGTCATGGGTTTCCTACACATTTGGTTCAGACAAGACCAGCTGGATTGGGCTCTGTTTCATATTACTCCTGCAGTGCTGTATCTTTTTCCTCCTTTTCTTTATCAGTATGAAGTACATCCATCAACCTTCAAATCTACCACTATGAAGCACCTGTATGCGTGCCAATCACTGCAGATATCAGCTAATGCCATAGAATGAACAAAACATGTCCAAGGATAAAAGCATAACTCATTACAGCTCAAGCTGAAGTGCCCAGCTTTGCAGATAATTCACCTTTTCTATGTATACGTAATAGAAGGGACTGCAAAGAATATATTAATGGTTAGATAAGCAAACAGAAGAAAAAATGTGCTAGAAAAAAATGAACAATTTATGATTCAAAGAAAGAGTCTACATGAAATCTTAAGATTTGAGATTTTCCAAAATTTTTTCAATAAAAAAATTATTTTTACATGAAAGATATGCAACACTATTCTTTCACACAAATAAATTACATTAATTAAATTCCTTGATATAATCAGTAATTTAAGCACTTTCGAGCTGCACTACAGGAATGAGTTCCAAAGGCTTTGTAGTCTTGTCCCTGGACACTCTGTGCAGACTTTCACTGCGATTTGCACAACTCTTCAGTAGTCAGTAGGAAACCTTGGCTGAACACATATCATCTACACTATTTTTAGGTATCCACTCAACACAGTAACTGAACCTGGTATATCTGCTTAGAAATACAGTATGATGCAACTGGCTGCTAACACATGCAAAAGAATGGGCAAGAGTTAAATGTTTTGACTGCTTTTTGATAAAATCTTATTTGGCCTAAGCCAGTCTAAACCTGGCTTCATCAGTACAGCTGCTCCTTTCCAGCTGCTACTTGTTCCACTTTTCATACTGATGGAGGATCCACTGTGCTACTGCAACACACTCACCCAAAACTGTGATTATCCAACCAAAAAGCAAACAAAAATCAAACAAATATGAAAACAAATAAATTAAATACAAACAAACAAACAAAAAAACAAAAACCACCACAATGGTAAATAGTTTTTTGTTTGGTTGCTGTGCTGAAACAGTTCAACAAAGATAAAGGAGTGAAGGCAGAGACATCTCAGCAGTAATGTGGTTTAAGATTGACACTAGCAATTTGAGGTAATATACCACAGTTGAAGGCAAGGCTGAAAAAATTCCCTTTTAATAAAAGGTATGTCCAGCTATAGCGAGAAGAGGTGAGGTTGGAAATCTGGTTTATCATTTTCCACAACTAAGAGCTAGAGAATTGCTCTCTTGATCCTTCATGCCCCACATCAGCCTTCATTGAAGGATGCTTAATAGCACACAACTACCGGCTACTGCTGAAAGTTATAGATCATTATGTAACAAATGGTGTCTTTGCATAACTGATAACTGAGGAATAAGTACCTGAAGAACGCTAGGAACCAAAGCCAACTCCCAAATTCTTTTACATAACTAAGAGTGAATTGGTGAAAATTACCAAAGAAGCAATGACTCATTATTTCTCCACTGTTACCAATTTTCTATTGAACTACTAAAACATGGGTGGCATTCAAAGTTTTTTTTTGTTTCTGTTTTTGTTTTTGTTTTTGTTTTGTGTTGTGTTCTTGTGATTTGGGGGAGATACAATTGAAATTTGAACTAAGTAACTGAAAATAGCTTTCTTCTAAATTTCAGTTGCACATGTATAAATGCTAATCTGACTGTATCATGTCTTGCTTCACCTTTAGATAATAAAGAAGAATGAAAACAGGAAACTGAAGCAAAATGCATGAAGAGACTATCAGCTAAAAGAGAAAGGCATCAAGCAACTACAAAATAGCACATTTTCATAGTGGTATTTCACTCTACTAAGTGTTAAGAATGGCTTCAAAAATAAAGCAAAAAAAAATCTATGTCTAAAATGATAAAATTAATGAAATAACTTTCAACTGATAGATAAAATACACTATCAGTTTTTCACACGTATTCTGTGGGCTCTAATCTAATCTTTACTTAGATGAAAATGTGTTTATAGCATTGAGAATTTGTCTTGAGTAAGGACAGTAATTTGGCCATTGCAGAGTGAAGTAATAACACTAGTTTCTTACACTGTCATAGATTGGTTTTGTTAATTCTGATCTTGGCTAGTCTATCAGAAAAAAAAAAAAAAGGTAATTTTATATAAACTTTATTTGCAACTTCTCTTCAAGATTAACAAAACTGAGAACAGCTATGAAAAATTTTGACTTTCTTCCTCTTGAAATTTAACAAGCATAAGAAAGGGCTCAAACTCTGAAATATTCATAAATCAATGGTGCATAATTTGTAAATTTGTACTTTATATCATGTACAACTTTCTTTATCCTAAAGAGTATTTTATATTTCTTGTTAACAGTGAATGCAAATAATGCTCAATGGAATTCTGCAATGACCTTTGTTTTATTACAATTACTGCATATTTATAAATGAACAGCTAAACTTCAATTTGAAGACTGCAACTTTGGGTTAGAATCCTTTGATAAAACACAACTGAATAAACTTCATAAAATTAATTCCCTAAGAAGAGAAAAAGAAATTCTCTTCTGAAAACTCCTCTGTGTATACCAACACACAAAGCAGATTTTTTCTATGCTTCTGCAAGAAGAAAACTAAACAAAACAGCAATATGGATAGATCTGAACAGAAGAGGCTAAATTTCTTTAAAAAGAACACATGCTATACTACAAAATCACTATATAACCTAAATTTATAGCACATTTAAGCATAGGAAACTACAGAGTAAGAAATGCAGTGCCTCCATTATGTCAAAATATAACTCCATGTAATGTCACCAAGACTAATAACTGAAATACCACTATGTAAACAGAATCACCATTAACATCTGTTAATGGCTGTTGTACAGGTGAACACTTACACATTAGTCTAAAGGACATGCAAGGACAAGGCCTAAAATGATGCAAAGACATTGTGTAGTCTGGCCACCTAAGTGTGATAAAAGTATCTGAGGACAAATGGCGCAGCTTATCAGTATGGCAAAGGAAAAAAATAATACCTAACTGGTCTGAAATGTTTGATGGTACATGACTCAGTGCTACTGAATTCAGAAGAACCAGCAGGAAGAGCTGTTCCTAATTCTGGAATTATGTTCCTAATTCATGTATTCTCTGACTTCAGTCTCAACACTTAATTTCATTTTATATCTTCCCATTCTTTATCACTGTTTTCTATTTAGATACTGTGGTCTTCAGAGTGGAGACATTTAACAGCATTTTGTCTCCAGCTGAGAGCAGGTCTCCATTTTGTTTACATAATGGTTCAATACAAGCAAAAATGGTGGCTTGTTGAACAAAAATACCAGCCAAAGTTACAAAGCAGCTTCTGAAGTTTCACTGAAGTTACCAATATTTTATGCAAGAAATGAGCCCAAGAAAAACCAGTGTTCATATCCATATAACACACCTGTGATCTCACTGAAGGCAGAGCACACTCTTGCAGCGAACTGATGTTTCCTCCCAAAATAAATAATATGCCATTCCCTCAGTGTGAGAAGTCCTGAACAAAACACTGATACAATCTGTAATATCAATGAAATTACAACTCAGATGGATATACATAATGAAGTGTATTTACTAACAAAACCTTTAAATAATTGGAAACAAAGCTACTGCAATGGCTATTATCAAGGCACATTTCTTTTTGAAGATATTGGTTATGTATCCTAAATTCAGTACACATATGAAGTTATATATGAAGTACTGATGAGTCTTGCACACAAAGTTCTAAATTTTACATCAAAACAGCAAGAACTTTCACAGTTTACTGAAGTAAAACAGATCAATACGCTGCCAACTGAAATACAATTATTAATGATAATAACATATAATCCTTGAAGACAAAGGTAGGGCTTATTGTTTAAAAGAGATTTTGATCATTGATGCATTTTGTAAAGTGCATCACGTAAAAAAAAAAGCGAAGATCTGAAATCAAACTGTCATGGCTTTGATAAAGTGTTCTCTTGTGAGTAGTCCAGAGTAACCAAATCTGTACAAAGATTATAAATGTTTAGGGTGATCTTTTTCTTTTAGCACATTAAGTCCAAAAGGGCATTACATGAAGCCTACTGGAATCCACAGGAGATTCTGAAACATTTCTTTTTTTTCAGCAGGGAACAAGGCGTGCAAAAAAAAAAAAAAAACAACCCTGTCCTTGCATTAGAGTTCATTCTCCTTTGACCCCTTGAACTCTGAAGTTTTATATAAAAGACCTATTGCATGAAGAAGTATATACAAATTATTACAAATCTGTCAATTATTTTACACTATTTTGTAAAACAGATTTATTTATTTGGGATTTTATGAATGTTGCTTTTATATATTTGTCAAATATTTTTAAATATAACTGTAGACGTGGAAAGATGTTAGACTCCATTTTGCAATTTTTGATCTTTCTAGACAAACTCTGCACTGATTTAACAGTGTAAACTCTCTAATAGAACCATGCTATAACGTGTTGCATGATTTTTTTGAGAGGAGATGTCCAAACTACCCAGCCAGCTACTCGCCTCTGGGGACTATGTGGTGAAAATTAGAAATTCATCTTCAGTGCGTGCAACAAGAGGTAAGCATTCATGGAACAGCATGAAAATAAATGCATATATACCATGAAAATATACAAAACTATCTGCATCTTGCTGTTATGCAACAATGTATCCTAAATTATAGTTCTAAAGGGACACTGGTAGTGAATATTTTGAGAGATCTCTGTTGTTTTAAGGCCTGAAATCAGAAAACAGACAAACAAACAAATTCCAGCAGCTGCTGCATGCTGAGATACTGACATGCAGCATTACGAATTGTAGCAAAGAAGACCTATGCTACATTCCATAATGTAACTTAATGTGACTATCTCCCCCATCCCTCTTCCTTTCTTCTTCTGGATGAATATAAGAGAACAAGCTAATTACTTTAACTGTTTTACAATTGAAAACTTCAAAACAAAGCATCTCTCTAAGTCAGCAGTTAAAATAAAGAAACCCAACTACACAATAACATTTCTGCCTTGTAGTGGTCACAATTAGAAAATGTATATTTTTTTCATTTTTATTATCACTATGTATAACTTCACATGGAATAACTTCATGCAAAGGTTTACTGGTCCACAGAAGTTGAAACGGAGCCCCGTCATATTGACAAAAACTTCATGAGAAACTTCAATCACAGCACTGCAGATCAAGAGGGCAAATTCCCCTAAGCCCTTAGACTCGAGCCCCTGCCAGAGTGTTCACTGAGATCTATTTGCCAGTGCTTTGATCCATGCTAAGCACCTCAGATGTAAGGCTACGGAAAAGCATCAAGATATAATGAAACTAGGTCTTAGTGAAAATGTGGTGGTTTTCAATATTGCTTTAATCAGTGACACCAAAGATGATCTGTCTATGGAAGACATGGTGATTAAACTCCGTATTTCCAAACCATTAAAAAAAAAAAATAGTTACAGCCTCCTTTTTTGACCTAATTCCTTTAATTGTTGAATACTCTTCAGCACTTTTAGAAACACAATCATCCATTGTGTACTTGTCACATCTTTTGTAAAATGCTGCATATATTTGAAAAGGAAAAATACTGTCTTTCATCCATATTCCTAAGCCATTTATCATATTCAAAATTGTAAAATTCTTCAGAGGTTCATAAAAGGACCAGTAAGCTTTAATCTAAATATTCTCTATTTACATCATGGCTCTTGAAAGGGGCTGGAAATAGTTTTTGGAAAAGATTTTGCATTTCATATCGTCAAGTTTGATGAAAGCAAATCTGAAGGATGGGACGTTATGCATAATCTTGTAGAAAGCTGTCAGGTCTTTGCAATTCCCTTCCAGAAGCCCTTGCTAGGCAATGTCAGTACCAAACCTCAAAGTAGTTCACAAATTCTTAAAACGCAATCTCTCTCCAGAGCTCTCTCACAGTGACAAACAACCACTGCTGTTGTTAAAACTCAACCTATGCTAATAAAGCTGCACTTTCTGTCACCACTATGAATTTCAGCAACAAGAAACACTTCTCTGCCATTGGTCACCTGGGTTTGACTACCTATGCTGATCTAACTTGAACCAGATTATCCGTAAAAGCAAATTTCCCATTTCTTGCCTAATGTTTACTGACACAAGTGATGAATTGCATAATGTCTGTGGTAGGAGTATTCTACATTTTGATCCCTCAATAAAGCCTCCAACTGAACTACAAGCCAGCTTCACACAAACAGATCTGCTTGAAAAATATGAACCGATCTGCAGAAAATGAACAAATACACCTCTCTTGCAGAGTTTTTAACATTCCAAAAAGGCAAAAAATGCTTCAAATACTGAACTGGAAGACAAAGAGTATATTGCTATCAAGAAGCACTGTGAGGCTCAGTGTGATAACCGACCACTACTTTCAGTAATAACCAAATGAACAATTTTCAAAGCATTAAAATAAGTAAATAAAACAATGAAACAATTCTATTATTTTTAAAATTCTCAGCCACACTCACGCACAAAACACTGAAATACCGGGCTAAACAAGTGAAAAATAAAATTGCTGCTCTCTGTAACAATGCTGCTTACCCAAGAATCAAGGGAAAGCCGCAAGTAGGGACAAAAATTGAAACGTGACAGAGACTGGAAAGAAAACGCGTTGCCAACATGTTTGAGAATTCAAGAAAAAAACAGAGCATTTGCCCTAAAGCGTTCTCTGTCCTCTCTGCTAAGGACAGCAAATGGATGTTTTACATGGGAGGCTTTGGAATTCAGCCTATTTTTGCGGGAGGTCTGACGGGCCCCAGCACCCGGCAGCGCTGTCACTCTGTCCCCTTCCCCAGGGACCCGAAGGCAGGTCCTCATCCCTGGGTCGCGCCGTGCCCCGCGGGAGCTGCTCGCCCTGGGCTCCGCGGCCTCCCGGGGGCTAATTAGCTCTAATTAGCGCTAAGCGACGCTAAATGCCGTTCCCGCCGCCTCTCCGGGAGGTGACGGGAACGGAGATTCCCTGTCGTTTCGGATCGCTCCGAGCTGTGAGGTGCTCGCAGAGACCTGCGGGGCACCAGAAGTGTCTCCTGTCCCTCTCAGCCCCGCTGGCACGGCGGCAGCTGGAGCAAGTTCAGCTTTTCTTCTCCCACAGCACTGGGGCTTGGCTGCCCTTAAAGAAAATCCTCTCCTAACAACGTGTCAATGTTACATTCCTCCACAAAGCCACTTCTATGAGGGGGGCTGGGAGCTTGGCGCTGCCTCGCAGCAGACTGGGAGCTTTGTGGCTGTGCAGAAAACAAGGAGAGTGGGAACACTTCCTGCATTAAAATGCAGCACTCCGGGCTGGGTGATTTATCCCTTGACGCAGGGGCAGAGACCCCCTGGCTGCTCTGTCCCTGTACGACTGCTCCGAAGGACCGCACGTACAAAGGCTACGTTCAGACACCCCTCTCTGGGTTCAACCTACGTTCTGATCTCCCTGCAGTGTTCCTCCAGTGTTCCTCCCAAAATCACCTTCATACTTCTCCAGAACATCAGGAAGCCACAGCAAGGGGGGAGGGGTGAGGGGAGGGGAGGGCAAGGAGCTGCCACTCACTGCTGGATCCCTGCCTTCCCACCATTCCACCTTTTCCAAGGGGGACACGAAGCAGCTGTCAGGACTGACACATCCACCCACCCCCTCTCAGATGCAAAGCCTCCATCTCCTCTAGCTGAGGCCTCCTGGGAAAGGGGCACTGCAGCAGCCTGCAGCCCCTTTGCAGGGCTCCTGGCAGATCAACGAGCCTTGTGCAGCACCTCAACGCATCACAGAGTGCTTGCCCTGGAGAAAAACGTTTGCTTTTGGTTTAGTTTTTCATTGCTGAAGTCTGGCTCAGCTCGCACTAGGAGTACTTAGCATGGTGAATCACTGGGTATTTTACAGAGTTTGCCTGCATGCCTTTGGAAATGTTTCTCTTCCAAAGTCAAGGGTCTCAGCGAGATGTTGCAGTGAAGTGTACGCAAGTGAGGTGGTGTGTGGTTGCTGGCATTGCTGTGAGAGAGGGCTGACAACTGAGCATACCTGTGTTTGAGGACTTCCAACAGTACTCAGCAGAACTATGTGCCCAAGGCTTGGCCAGCTCTGAAATAAGAATGCAGCCCTCCCTGCCCTAAGGGAGTGCACATCATCTCCAGCCCTTGGAGTGGAGAGCAAGTCATACAAATATGAGCACCACAGAGAGAAACGTGGAGCAGGGCATAGGATTGTCACCCCCCCTCCGTCCTCCTCCCCCCCACAGTTGCACCTACCTTCCTTGGGAGGCCGCTTGGCTTCTCTGGTGAGGTTGCAGACCTGAGTGGTTTGCAACTCCTGGGTCAGGCAGCCCTCCGTCTGCTCGTTGAGGGGCAGCACCACATTATTGAGCAACACCAGGGACTGGTCGTCTATTCCCCATTCTCCCAAATGCTGAGGGCAGGTGCATTTTGTATACATGATCCCACAGGATTCAGTTCTCCCATTCTCAGATTTCAAGCAGCTCTCCAACCAAGTGCATAACACATGGCACCCAAACTGGCTTGGGCTCACCTTGTTCAACACCAAAAACTCAAAGAAGGATTTTTGGTCTTCTTCCTTTTTGTGTAATCCTAGGAAATCGATGGGATAGACACGACGTATTTGAATAAAATTCTTATCATACTGCAGAAATACAAAAGCATTCTTGGAATCGCAGAGCTGCATTATGGAGTGGTTGTTTTTTAAAAGATCCTTTATTTTTTCATGGGAAAAATGATCAAACTGATAAGCCAAGAGGGAAAAGTTGGAGCAGCTGAAGTCCTTTTTGGAAAATTTCAGGTAAATACTATATTTGGTCGGGTCTGGATTTTCCAGCGTCCAAGTGCAGTTTGTGAAGTTTTTAGGAAACATTTCACTTACAGAATATGATCCATAAATGACCCCCTTCACCAGCGTGGAACACCAGAAGTCTTGGGCGGCATTAAATCCAAACATAACCAGTAGATAGGTGGAAAATATATAAATCAGCAAATTACGAACAGCCTTCATCCTATGTCATTTGGCCTGCAGGAGATGAAATGAAATAAAAATGCAAGTAGAATTCTTCCCGCATTGAAAACCAAACTCCTTCCAATACTGGAGCCAGCTGTTGTCGGGCTTGCCGATAGAGCCCTTCAGAAAGAAGGGCAGGTAATTTTTATTTTATAACGCGAGGGATCGCGTTGCTGCTGTGTGAACAGCGCCATCACGTGGCATCGCCACAGCCCAATCTTCTACAGCCAAATTTAAAAAAAAAAAAAAAAAAGAAAAAAAAAAAAAAGAAGAAGAAAAAAAAAAAAAGAAAGCATCTATTAGTTTATTAATAGGAATGTCCTCTCCTGTCTATGCTGGAATCATCATGGCGTGGACCAGAACTGCTCAAGCTGCGTAAAATCTCAACGCCTCGCCCAACTGGCTGAGAACAGGGCAATTTGTTTATTTATTTCTTCCAGAAGTAAATAAGTGGCCCTGCTGTGTTCATGCGTGTGCACATGCGACTGCACATGCGGAATTTCACCAGAGGAGATTAAGAAAACCTGCAGCATCTCTTGTTATATATTATTTTTCTATTAAGTCTGGTAAGTAACTATGAGGAATTACAGCCATAATTTAAAAACGCACAAATTAGTATTTGTTACAGATGGAACATTATCTCCCATATGCCTGCATGAATTCACAGTGGCCACCTGGTATGCAGAGGTCTCTATAAAAAGAACTCCCAGGCAGGAAATATTGAGATAAATGTATTAATAAAATGTTGGGACTATCAGAGAAAGCAGCAAAGACAGACAGATGAAAGTGGTGGTGGTCTGACACCACGCTGTGCCAGCATTTCCAGATAGCAATTTGAATGTGTTAACAGCCTTTTAGGATATACAAAATGCATCACTATATTGCTGTCTGCACACATTAGCTCTACACAGTGCTACACAGGACCTCTGCACATATGGCCCTGTGCTGGGCATCTTGCTGCCCTCTCATCATGAATATCTCGAATATCTCATACTCTCTGATGAGCCCCTGTGTTTTGCAGATGTGTGCTTTGGTAATGAAAGGCATGTTACATTTACCCTGCTAGCATCACCAAATAAAGCTGTTTTATTCCATCTGTCAAGCGCTAAAGCCTCTACTGTTCTCCTAACAGTGGCCTAGGTTAATAAAGTGAACCTCAGTTATCTTTACCTGAGTAATGTTATCCCCCCCAAAATTAGACTGAACGTTTTTAGCATTAACCTTTGAGAAGTTGCTTATCCCTTACAAACAAGGAGCTTTTCATGTGCTTTCAAAGGTGAGCAGCAGAAGTGGTGCCAATCCCCAACTCTAGCCTGCAGCTCCTTCTGCTCTGTGAGCAGAGACAGACAGACACACAGACACGGTCACAGAGTTGTGCTGTGTGCCTGTGCCTCACATTTCATCTCCTTGCCACACAGCAAGGCATCTTCTGCCTCCCATTGCGTAACACACAGCAAATCACCAGATTAAGCTCCCTTGAAGAGATTTTCCTATCTCCTAGATTGCAATTCAAACTCAGAATCTTGAAGTGGGCAAAGCAGCACCAACTCTGACCCTCTTTATAGCTGTGGTTTAAAAAAAAAAAAAAGGAAAAGAAAAGAAAGAAAAGAAAAGCAGAGCTGCTGCCAGCTCTATCCACAGGATCAGATTTTCTCATTCTGAGCATCCATCTCAGTGAATAACGCTGTCCTCCTCCTCCAAACAAGGTTGGTGCAGCTTTTGAGGTTTAAAAAATAGAAACTTACAGGGAATTCTGGAAACAATTTCCCCTTTGCTGAAGCACTTTGCAGGCAATGCAGTTCTGCGCAGTGTTATTCAGGATGGTGTAGGCGTTGAAGGCTGATGTGACAATAAGTGTCTAAATTAGGAGTTCCACCCATGAAAAAGGATTAATTTTATAATCTGGAAAGCAAAAAGGGGGCTTACTTGCTTTTTAATATGAAAAGGAAAAAGCCTCTGACTTTTCTCATCCTCTGTGGTATTTGTATTAGAAAAAATAGAGACGTCTGCAGTGCTCGGCTGTTTTCTATGAGGAATCATAATCGAATAGCCCTCATTTTAGTTATGCGTTTGTTCGTGCAGAGCCCCTGAAACAGCATCGCCTGAATCCCCCCCATTCCCCCAGTGCGTTACACACACACCCGAGCGGAGCGTGCCGGCAGCAGTTCGCAGTAGTGCTGAATGCGAGAGCCAAGCTGCTCGCTGCAAGGATTAGGCACCCCGATTTAGAAAGGTCTCCCTTCCCCATGACGGCTGAAGCTCAAGGGAGGCCGCAGAGCTCAGGGCTGCCCGGCCGAGAAAGGGGGAACCCTCTCTGCTGAAAAGCGAACGGGCGCTGAGTTTGGACGGATATTCCCTGAACTGATTTTCTATGTGACACTGTAGTTCAGCCGAACATAGACGGCGCCATCACTCCACTTATTTTTTGTTTTTCCTCAGCAGAAGACCCACTGACTTCTCTTATTTTAACTTCCTATTAACCTAACATCTCCCCCCCACCCCCTGCTATCCCCCCCATAAAATTGCCCCCATCGCGCACAAACCTCAGGTTCTCTCGGTCTCGCTGGAAATGGCTCTCCGGGAAGCAAAGCTGTCGCCAAACGGACTTCGCTAACTTTTCAGCTGCAGCGCTGAGCCGAACGCCGGGCTCATGCTGGATGCGCTGCCTCTCTCTATCCTTCAGCAACAGCCTGTCCCCCTCCTCCGCCGCCTCCTCCCCGGAATCCCAAACTAAAAGCTCTCCGCTCGTAATCCCCGGGAATGGGAGATGGAAATGCCCCGGGCACCCTTACCTTCCACTCCGAAAGCTGGCAGGCTATTTCTCTAAACCTCTAGCACCACAGGCACACGTCCCGACACCAGTGATGGAGAGATTCCCCTTCTGTCGGAAGCACCGTTTCCCATTTTCCCCGGCTCCGGTTCAAAATCAACACGGAAAAAAAAAAAAAAAAAAAAAAAAAAAGCAGCAGGAGAGAAAAAAAAGCGGCGAGAAAACCCCCGCACGCCTCGCGCACCCCCACCACGGAAAAACAGCAGCTCGGGCTCCGGATCCGCCAAATCCAACCACATGAAGGCAGGGGAAAAAAAAAAAAAAAAAAAAAAAAAAAAAAAAAGAAAATGAAAAAGCCGACAAAAAACCAAAAATACCACAACCTCAAACCAGCAAGACTGCAAGGGGGGAAAAATGGAAGTGGCTGAGCAAGCGGAGGTTTTTTTTTTGTTGTTTTTTTTTTCTCTTTTTTTACTTGAAACAAAGTCTCAGCACAGCAGCCCGATGAGAGGCGATGCCAGGCAGGCGACGGTCTGAGAGAAGGACTGAGGCGCGAGTGCAGATGTGGTGGGTTTTTCTGTTGCTGTTATTACTAATGGGCTTATTCCTCTTGCCTCCCTCCTCCTCCCCCCGCGGGCACCAGCGGCCGGCCGGCGGCGGGGGGGTCCTTGGCTGCCGATGGCGGGGAGCGGAGCGAGCGCCGGCCGCGCAGGGAGTACGGCGGGAGCGAGCGCGGCTCCACCGCCGCGTGTGCGCGCGTGTGAGTGTGCCAGCTCCGTGGGGGCCGGCGTGTGTGCGCGCCCCCGCGCGCGCCCCTTCCCCGCCCGCTGGTGGCGGCGCGCCTCGCTCCGCGCGTGTGTGTGCGCGCGTGTGAGTGTGCGTGTGCCCGGCACCCAGCACGTCCCGGCTCGCCGCGCCTGGGAGGTTCTCCTGGCTTCGGTTCCCAGCGCTGCGCCCCGGCGTAAGGGAAACTCAGAGGCGGGGAGCGAGGGCGGCGGGGAAGGGAGGGCGGGGGGCGGGAAACCCGCACTTGATCTCCTTCCTCTTGTTCCTTCTTTTGAAGCGTAGCCCCCCCTGTCGCAGCCTCGAGAGCTGTCGGTTTGGTTCCGCGCTGCAGATTAACTGATACAGCGCTCCGAGGATAAACCCTTTCAAACTGCCGCCTGCCTTTGACTGGAACAATAGCAATTTTCTCAGCGAGATTGCGATTGACACCGTATTTCGTTCCTCGCCGGGGATAAGGCTGTGCCTGGATCGCGGCTGCCTGGCGTTCGTTTCGCCGCCGCCGCCGCCGCCTGGGCACTGCGCGGCGTGTGGGAGCCCGGAGCCCGCCCGGGGATTCTCGCTGTCGGTCGCGGCCGCCGCGCTGCGGGCGGAGTTTGCAAGGAGGCAGCGGCCCCGTTCGCGGCGGGTGGGGCCGGCACACGGGGATGCTCGCGGAAGGTGCCGTGCCACCGTGGATGAGGTTCCCCCCCCAGCCCCCGTGAATTCGGTATCGCTGGGTTGAACGTGCCTCCCTCCTCCCTCGCCTTCTGTCTGTGTCTCTCGCAGTTGGAGTTGGGCTCTCCACCGGCGTGCGAGATCGCGATAGCAGATATCCGGTGTGAAAATGAGGAGATGACATTTTAATACATAGAGCTGTCAGCCCGCGGCTCGCAGCCAGCTGCTGAGAGATCCCGCCGCTCTCTCGGCGGGGGAACAAACCATCTCCCCCCCTTCAGGGAATGGTGCTCCTGAAGTCCACACGTTATGTGGCTGCCTGGTTCTGAGAAACCGAAGTTTAAACTTCTGGACATGGCCCAAGGCAGTGGTTCCTTAGAACAAGGAATTGTCCACTGCCACCCTAGCCTCGGAAAGGTCTGAATTCCAGTAATACGGGGCTTTTATGACCACAATTACACACTGCACAAATTCTCATCAGAAGTACTGCTGGTCACAAAGCAGTTCTGACCAAAGTAAATGTAAGCACGGTTATGGCTTTTTACTGTACTTTCCATAGGTACAAGCTGTAAACTATGTCCTTGCTGGCTTTTACAAACATAAATAGCCCATGCCTCTGTTGTCAAAATAAAACCAAAAAATATGTCCAAACCAAGGGAACTATGAGAAATGTGTATGATCTATACCCAGCAAATATAGCACAATGAAAATTGAACTGTTTATGGCTTAGGGATAATCAGACTGTCTCACGTTCGGTGACATTGTGATATTTGTGGATGATTACCATGTTGCTTGAAATACTTTGAGTAATTCCACTCACTGACAGGTTGATGTGAGCAGAACAAATCAAAGTGTACATACACTGCAGCCTTTTTCATTCCTTTCATTGTAAACGAATAACATGAGGTTAAGTCATAGGGGAAGCCACCCTGAATGAACTCTTAGAACTGTTTCCTATGGGATTGGCAAATTGCAGTTTATAGAATCATAGAATCGTTTGAGTTGAAATGGACCCTTAAAGGCCATCTACTCCAATTCCCTAGCACTGAACAAGGACACCCACAGCTACATCAGGTTACCTGCTTATCTGCACAGTCTGACCTTGAATGTCTCCACCACATCTCTGGACAACCTGTTCTAGTATTTCACTACTTTTATAGTAAAAGCCTCCATCCTTATATCCAATCTAAATCTCCTCTCTCTTAGTTTGAAAACATTTCTTTCTTATAGTCCCCCTTGTGAAAGGCCACTATCAGGTCTCCCTGGAGCTTTCTCTTCTCCTGGCTGAACAGCCTCAGCTGTCCCAGCCAGTAAAAATGAAAATTAATACACACTGTACAGCAAGCAACTGCCTGGATATCCCAAGCCCTAATCTTCTACTTTTTGTTTCTTTGAAGACATGGCAGTGCTGGAAAGGAATCTGGAAGTGTAGACTCTTTGGTCTCTTGTCTGCAAACTGGGAGAAAGGCTGCAAGCTGCACATACTTGTATGTTAACTCTGCAAGTTGAATGGAAGTGTGGTAGGTGCAGAACAGCCTGCAGATTTCTTAAGACTTGCTACAATCAGTTGTGCATTCTAAAATAAGTGATACCATTGGTAACTACTCAAATATCTGTCATCCACTTGTGTGTGCTTGCATCCTTGCAGTAAGGCCAAATTCAGAAAGTTTGTATGCTGTGTGTCACACAGGTGCATTTGAAACAAAAGTCTGTATTTTGATAAACTAGAAGCAAAATACAGGATTTGTTCAAGTTCATGAAACATAAATAAATAGAAATGTAGCAATACATGTCTTTAAACTGGTCGTGCAGATCATTTGTATTTGGAATGCTTCTAGCTTATAGGTACATACGTTCATGTGTTCATATGTGTAGAGCAGAAGTGAACTTACATCAACTGTCCAGAAACACTGAGCAGTTCCAGCTTCTGAACCTCTGTTGCAACCTGTGAGTAAAGTATTGATGCAATCCCATACTGTTTCACAGGAGCACAGTCTGAACAGCATGGCACATGTGGTGCCGTCTGCACTACAAAGAAAGTAAGAAGGCACCAAAAAGAAGTGTTATGTCACTCAGTCACAGTGTTGTGGGAATAGGCACAACACAGTGTGAACACTAAATTTATAGTGCTGCTTTCTAGAGTGGATGCAATTGTTTCAGAAAGGTTGGGTTTGATCCAAACTAAGAACAAGGTCTGAGAGTAATATTTTTAAGTAATTTCTGTATGGGTGAAAAAAATGATGCTTACTAAATTTAATATGCTGGATGGAATAAATTAAAGGATTTGCTTAGTTGCTTTTATTTTTCTTCTTTTTTTCTTGACACCTACAGTAGCAGTTTAAGATCTTTGCTATCTCAGTCCTTGTAGCTAGGTGATTTAAGTTCATGTTCAGGTTTTAGTGAGCGTAGCACAATTATAACTGGAACTCATTGAGATTTTTGGTGCAAACTGTAAAAGTGAGGCCATAATTTAATGCAGTTGGCTTTGGAGGATGTACTGTTCTGTCACTCAACTGCTGTCATCTTTAGCAGGACTCTTTCCAAGTCAAGGTCACTGTTTCAGCCTGCATTTCTTCTCTTTGGGCTAATAAAAGATCATCTCCATCACTGAAAACTGATGGTTTTTCAACAAAGAATTTATTTAAATGTCTTTAATTTTCTAGCTTAATCCTCTATGATCATTCTCCCCTATCATATCATACGATTAATTGGTTACATCTTTATGCAGTCAGTTACTGACTTAGATGTCACCTTAGTATGCACAAAAATGGTAACAAACATGGCTTATAGAGTCAGGTAAGCATAGAGTGTCATTTCTATGAAGCCTCTTAACTCACATAATAGTGGCACCAATCTGTTCCCTACATCTTGATTTGCTCCAACATGGAAGACCATTCAAAATCCCTTTTGGCAAGCACAGATTTTTTTTGTCTGCATCACAGTTTCTGCTGAATAACACCAGATTTCTACAAGAAGGCTATACCTCTGCTATAAGTCAGGAAAAAAAATTAAACCAATTCTGGTATGACCATCCCAAGTGAAATGTTATTTAATTTAGTCTGAAGCAAAGAAGTAATATGGAAGATGCTGGCCATCATAGCTATTACAAAATTCGATAAATAACTAACCAAGAAGAAAAGAAAAAGACTTTTTTTTTCCTCTTCCCTCCCCTCAGACAGGCTGGGAGCAAGTGTAAATTGGAAATTGTTTTATAGAGTGATGTTTACTTCCTAGTCCAGTGCGTTACAAATTAAGAAATACTGCATTTCCCTACTTACTTCAGATTTTAAATGAATTGAACCTCTGTTAATTTTCTCTGTGTCTTCTAGAGGGAATACACATTTAATAAATATTAGATTATATCGTATTATCAATTGAAAGATCTTTTTTTAAAAAGCAAGAGAGTTGTGATTACATTGGAATTGTATTAAAATGCTTTGTATTTTCATAAATAATTAACGATGCAGTACCAGTAGATGGTGCTCAAGAATATATAGCATAACTGATAGGTAGGGGTGGTTAAATGTTTCTATTTAAAAACAAACATACAAAAAAATTAGAGAAAGCACTGGTTTTCCATTGAAAAGTTGATTTTTCATAAGAAAACGATGTCCTGTTTCAAATTTCAAACAAACTTTCATTTGGTTGATGATTTTCAAGTTGAATAGGTCAACTATTTCCTTGCTTGTTTGTTTTCTTTGTTTATATATCTTCCTCAGTAAAGACTTATCAGAACTTTGAAATTCTGTTAATCAGTTCAAATATTTTAGTATTGTCATTCAGCCACATTAGGCTAGAAACAATGAAATTAATGCAATATTGACTATGGAAGTGTGAGTCATAGTAGTCTGAAGCAGATCTGAGGCCTGTGCAGCACTCTTGCCTCAGACAGTGACCTTTGACTCAGCACAGGGATTTTTTTGAGGATTTGGCTTCATGAAGTGTCATGCTCATCTCCAGCAATTAGAGATCTGTATAAGTCTCCAAATAAGTTTCAGTTTCACTTGCAATACTATTCACTAGTTTAACTTAATCCATTCTTGTTTATTTGCATAAGTGGTCCAGTAATTTTCAGTCTTACATTTTCCTGTCTCAGTATTTTCAAAGAACAAGGCTCACAGTAAAAATATAAACTATGTGAAACCTGATATATATCACTTCCATTAAATTTGCTGCCTCGAAGTTTAATTGTGTGTCATCATGTTAAGGCAGGCAGAAATGAAATTCTGGCTTCTAGTAATTATTTCACATATTTTTATCGTGCCTTTTAAAATTTCTCTTTAAACTTCCTCTTTAAAATGTTTCCAGTTATTCCAACCTATTTCCACAAAGCTTATTTAAGATCTTCCATCACTCATGCCACCTTTCTTTTCAGGTCCTTCTAGTTTTCTAATACCTTTTTGAGATGTAGAAACCAGCACTGCACACAGTAGTTCAGATCAGCACAGATTTATGTTAACACTGTTTTTCCTTATCATGCTCAGTCCTTGATACATTTTAATCTCTTCCTTCTGTCTTCTAATCATCAGCCAAACTGAACAGAGGCCTACAGTTAGCCGTCTTTGCCTCTCCTTTGTATCAGTCTCTTGAGAGAAACATTGTCAAGACCTCCAGAAAGTTTAAATAAATTATGTCTGTTGGTTCTCCTTTGACCACTGCAGTATTTTACTGATGTGTTGAAACCATTCTGACAAATGGGTGAGACATCATCTTCCTTTACAAAGAGCTATAATCTCATGAGCATCCAAGTGTTTTATTTTCTTAATTTGCCAGGTACAGATGCAAGATTTATGAATCTTTGATTCCCCAAATCATCCTAAAGCCTTTTAATAATATATGCAAAACATTTGTTTCTCTCTAACCTTCCAGTACTGGAGTTGTTTTTCAATTAGAGTTTTCATAGCTCAACTACTTCTTGTTCAGAATTTTCAGTCTTGGTGGCTTCCTGCTTTTTAAATGATTGATTCATTCCAGCACCTCTTCAACTGATAGTTCCTCATTTTTATTACTAAAGAGTAGGTATCTCCCTAACATCCTCTATTGTGAAGGTTGCTGAGAATAAATCTTCTATTTTCCTAGCAACATCCTTCTCTTCCTTAATTGCTGTCTTTATTCTCTGAATTTCCCAGCAGACCTAGTGACTCTTACAAGCTTCTTGCTTTTGATATAGTTAAGAGGTTTATTTTAATTTGTTTTTATATTTTTAACTGCTTGATTTCCAGCAGATACCTTTTCTTCCCAGTTTTCCTTCTTACTTCTTGGCTGTCACAGCTTATGATTCTTTCCCTCATTTCATGACAGCTGCCTTTGCAGATTTTCACAGTTCCCACTTAGCTCAAGTAGTGTCTGAAATCCTTTCATTTCACTGATTTGCTGATTTGCAGCTCATTTTCTTTTTTTTTTTTTTTTTCCCCCTCTCATTTCTCTCTCCTCCATATGCATAGTTATCAGTGTAAATATTCTTGGGTTTGGAAGCAACGTGAATGCCACATCTAATGATCCCACTACCTTTAATTTTAATACCACTGTTTTCCTTTTTTTTGTTTGTTTTGTGTTTGTTTTTTTTTTATCTTGACTAATACCATTTTATTGAATGCCTTTCTAAAATTTTGTGTCATTGCATTTGATCTTATATTTTATCTCTTGCTAGATGCATTTAAACTCAATTTTCTGTAATCACTGTGCATATAATTTCAGATATTGTTAATCCTTGGCTTCTTTCTGCTTATTATGATTGAAATCTAAAGGCATGTCTAAACTATGTTTTAATATGGAGCCGTAGCTTATCAGGCTGAGCTAGTTGATTTAAAGCCATCTTATGTTTTCCAAAGTAACAGTCAGTTCTCAGGATAGTGTCTTCTCAGTATGTGCTATTTGAAGAAATAACTGCACCTAGTGTTCTGAGAAATGATATTTCTTAAGGTTTGGTATTTACAGATTTTATTTGTTTCCAATTGGGTAGTATAAGATCTACCCTATTATCTTGTGTTTTTTCCTTTTCAGTACTGCATACAATATCCCAGTTATGACTTGTATGCTTTGGTACATGCCTTCTTGTAGCCTGGGTAATAAAACTTTTTAGTAATAGCCACGCTGATGTACTATTCACTTAAGATGTTTTTTTCACACTGTAATTTGTTGAACCTTTTACATAAATTGCAAAATTCCTTGCTTAGTCTGACTTTCTAGAATAAGTTACAATAAGCTACTGTTATTTTCTGTTTATTCATTTGTTCTTATTTATTCATGTATTAAATTATTTATTCCGTAGTGTTTCTATGCTACTCTACTTCCATTGTGATTATAACATAAGTCCTTCTTCTATTGGAAAGCTTTCTATTTCACTGATTTTTGCTTTTAAGCTGTAATTGCATATAAATATTTTCAGTTCTTAATTTTGACCAGACGTCGTTCTATGGCATCTTTCCTGAATTTGTGCTTCTTCAACTGATTTTTTCATGTACAGTAGGGAAAAATTACCAGTAACACTGGTAGATGAATTGTCTTTCTTTGGCTAGGTGATCAGAATATTTTTTTGTAGTCTTTCAATCTACTGAATATGTTTTCAGTACTTTATATCTTACATATTTAATGATTGTCATTTGAAAAGAAACTTACCACTAGCTCATGGTTGCATGTACTTTCATGGGGGAACTGTAACATGTTGTCCGGTTGTATGACTATAAAACTAGGAGGAATTCATTGCAGTTCCCTACATGTAGACTATATCCTAAGCTTTACCAAATTAATTGGAGAATATGTATGCAAAGATCAAAACAAAAACAGGGCCACAGTTTTCCTGTTAATTATCCAAATGCACTGAAATCCTCTTTATACGAGGAGGACAAATTTTTAAAAATGCCCTTTCATCTCTATTATTAATCTACTCTAGAATATTGCCTAGTCATTAATCAAATTGAACTGTGATAAATAAAAAAAAAACCCTGTGTTGTTTTGGATCGCTCTGCAATAAAGTAAGAAATTCAGAGTTAATGTTGTTCATTTTGCATATGTACTCTGTCTACTGAGATCACTAATCCCAAAGGATAGTGTTAAAAGATGGCGCATTTTCTTGTGTTGCTTTCGGGTTTTTTCTGCATTAGTAAAAGTGAGGGACTGATAATACTGCCTAGAACTTAGCTTTCTGCCATCAGTAAAGGTTTGGTGCTTAAAACATAGAAAATATAGGTTGTTTGTTCCATACCAAGTTCAGCTGCAATCTCTGTCTAAAATGTTGGTCTAAGTGACAATACTTTTTTTTTTTTTTAATTTAAACTAAGAGTTCAATTGCTTAGCGGGAGAGTTAGGTTCAAATTCATTTGTTGAAAGTTTGAACCATACAGTTTTTACTTTCCATAATTGGTTAGGCCAGCAAGAAGGGTGGTAGCATTTTGTTAGACCTAACACAGGTGTCCTTGGTTTTTATTATTCCTTTCAGGCCCGTTTCAGGGTGACTCCATTCCTAATATTTACATTATTACACTGTGTGACTTTGTTTTCTCATATATTTAGTATTTCCATGGAAAGGCTATTCTTTTGGCCATCACTAGGTCAGGAAACTTTATTCTGAAGTATAAAAAATGACAGGTTGTGAGCCTATGTGGCAGGTAACTAATCTTCAAAACTCTTCATCAAGGATGCTGGACATGTATATTAAAGAGAAAGCCTGTGATGGTGGTGGCAATGTGTAGTTGGAGATGTCAATTAGTGCGCAAAATCCTATCCACTTCAGGAATTTCTCAGAGCTGAAAATAATTAGCGGTTGGGAGAATGTTAGGAGAAAATCTTGCCTTGTTTTCAGTCCTCTTTCCGTGTTTACTTACAGTCACTACTGAGACAGAAAAGCCTTTAGTTTAGTCTATTATGACCACTTCAATCTTCACCCTTTTTGGATGTTTTAATTCTAAAAAAAACTTAAAGGAAGATTTTCAGACCTCATGGAACCAGATGGAAGCTGCAGCATTTGGGATATCAAAATGTCATGACATCAGTATTCCAGCTTGAAAATGTTGGCTGAGTGCCTGTAATTTCCTAAAGTGACTGAACATATTTCAAAATTTAAAGATCTAGTCAAGACTCAGGTCAAGTTGATACAAAGAAAGGAAAACCTCAAGGTCTTTCTTCTCTATCTGAACTTTTTTGTTCTTGTAAATGTAATAATTAAATTTGAATACAACAAATACTTGGCATTAGATGCGTTCCTGTCAGTGTTTTAAGAAAGGAAATGTCCTCTTCTATTATTGCCTATTCTCTAGTATTTGATTGAATGTAGCAAGGGTTGTTTTCAGTTTATGGAATGCTTTGAATTTTGGAACAAATGCATATAGGTTAAGAGTGACACTCATCATTACATTGAAAGAAGATACTTTTGTATGTGCAAAAAGCATTCTTCTGATCAAATCAATTCTTTGGCTGCATGGCGAACATCCAGAGTAAAAATTCTTGAAACAATTTGTTCATGCATTTATGTATGTGCCATATAAACATTTGACATCTTTGACAATTAAAATAATATCTGAAAAAGAGAAAATATTATACACTAATAGTTGCAGGCATGAATGTCAAGTGCTTCTTAGTGAAATGGATAGGGCTTCTCAAATCACTGTGAATAACTGGTTCACAGGCAACAACTCTACAAGGAGGTGGTGTAAAGTTCAACTATTTGTTGAAGATAGATGTGGATGTATCATTCAGAGTTTAAAAAATATGTAAATATATGTTTCAGATATTAGTCTTCTGAATTTTTCTTGGCATGCAATTTTGAGAAATAGCTGAGTTTACTTAATATTCTCAAATGTAAAATTTGAGTCAGAGAGGTGGATCTTGGCTGTAATTCAGCTCATATCAATAGTAGAACATTTGTGAGAATAGAGTCATGCTCTTGGTACATACTGTGTGCTTGAATTGAAGAGTGAGAGGAGAGGAATACATTTATATTAGCAAAGGGCAGAATATGCTGTGAAAATGTGGTGTTTTACAGTAAAGAGCCACCGCAGGTGGTTGTCATCATTCTGTGAAACACTCTTGAACTCCACTATCTAAAACATGAGAGACTGAATGAAAGGCATTTCTCAAACTCTTATGCACAAAAATGAATATTAGCAGTTTTGTGGTTGTTTTGTTTTGTTTGGCTGATTGGTTTACAGGATTTTTTAAAGGTGGAGAACTATGCTTACAGGATAAGAGGGTTGAAATGACAGATGCATAAAATTAACATAGCTATCTTTGGATCAAACATGGAGAATAAATAAAAGCAATTATACTCCAACATACACTATAGCATTTACACTACACATATTGTATCTACTGCTACAGGGTTTCCTCTTTTATAAATTTTGTAAATATTCCTGGTCTTCTCCTACCAACAATGTCTGGCTGCACGGAAATTCTCCTTTTCTCCCTTCCTCCTTTCCATCCTTCCTTCCTTCCTCCTTCCATATCCCTTCCCCTCTCTCATTCTCTGTGATATATACATTTGAATTTTTTATTTCACTATGCTTAACCAGTGAATCCAACTTCTCTTATTGAAATGTTATAGATAAAAATTGTTGGTGAGTGATTAATTGGTATTTCAAAAAATATTCTCTGTGAACATTGCTGACTGTTATCACGGTAAATTTAAGTAGTGTCGTTGAAGTCAGCAGATCTATTCTGATTTAATCAGTATGGAATATAGCCCTTAGAGTAAAAAATGATAAAGTCAAGGGAACATATACTTGCAACAGATCCCAAATGCATGGATCAGAATACAGTCCTTCAGACTGGACTAATAGTACATTTTATGTGTTTTACAGAGTATCACCATCACACAGAGCAATTCAGCTTCAAAATTTACTGTCTTGGTCTCTGTGATGTGATACCTAATTGGTATAAATTAATATTCCTCATGAAAATTTGAGTTTCCAACATGTAGGTATCAGAATGAATATCTGATCTCCGATAAGTTTAACCTAATCTCAGATATTCCAGTTGTGCCTGTTCTGGAACTTGTCTCTTCACTGTAGGGAATGCACTTTTTTGTTAGTTTATCAGTCTGCTTGCACACATTTCCTATTATATGTGTGTCTGTAGGAAGAGTATAAGATATTTGAATCTGCCTGAAAGGTTTCTAGCACTTACCAGCTCAGATTTTAATCAGTAATGAATACATGGGTGTTTTCGCTCACTGAAACAAACATCCATGTATGTATGAATGTAGATAGTACCTATATATGATGTGTGAATACTTGTAGACAAGAAAGAACATTAGCTGAATCTTTCTGTGTCAGGAAGAAATTGGGTTATGGATATCTTTATTTTATGAAATCTCATGCAATCAGAAGCTAATCCTCCTCAAGACCTGGGGGTCCATATACCTATATTTAATTCATCTATTAAAATTATGGTATTTATAATGCCTTGTTTCATAAACTTTATTTCTTTGCATTTTAGTAGTATATTTTTATGTGTGCTTTATTTTTTGTGTATCAGACAAAGCTTTTAAAAGTAAGTAGGTCACCATTCAAAAAGGTAATCATCAAATGTAAATAGTGTCAAATATTTTCTTTGTGCTGTATGTTTAAATGTGACAGACTTGGAAAAAAAGTCAGTAACCTTTTTTCAGTTAAATGATTAGATATGATCATATTTCTATTTTATATTCTATTTAAACATGTAAGAGAATCTGAGAAATATTTCATGATGACTACTAAAATATGATATTCAAATAGACTGACAAGAAGCTGTTCTAATCTCATCTCTTCTTTTTTTTTTTTTTTTAAATATTCTTCCTCTGGCTTCTTCTCCCTCAGTGTATCTAATACAATTCTTTCATCCCATTTACAGAGTCTTGCCTAATCTTTTTTTCTTATATAGTTCTTGCACTCAGTTTTCTCACTCAACCATCTACTTCCATTGTTTAGTACTTCTTCTCATCTGTTTTCCTTCTTTCACTCCTGTGCTACTGGTTTCTTGTAATCACATATATAAAACCAGAATATTTTCCATATTTCAATTTTCTAGTCTATTAATTTTTATTTGTAATCCACAGTATTGCTCCAGCTATATGGAAATACAGATAAGATGTGAAGGATATTGTGTATTTTGATAGCAGCTTTCTAAGCGTACCTAGAAACATTTAGCAATACAGAACAAATTTATTTCATGACTATTTCTACAAGATGGAGGTGTTTTCTCAGTCTCTTTCTCTGTTCCATTCTTCAGAAAACTGGCCCATCAGTGGGATGTGGGGTGGAATTAATTCATCCACTTTGGACAGATGGCTTAAATGTAGACAGATGGAAGATGTCTTAAACATAGACATCTATATCTGAGCTGCTTCTCCTGCTGTAGTCAACAAATAGAAAAAGGTGCTTCTGTAATATTTTTCATTTAATATTGCTGTAGATCTCTGCAGTAAGTTTGATAATTCACATAGTGGTTGTTGCTCTTTTCTCTATTAATATGCAAGTGTCTGAAGTTACATGAGATGGACTTTATTCTGCTGTCTCCTATAACAGATAATGGGGCTGGTAAAGGTAAGTCTGTGGTTCTTTGGGACTCCCCATCTCAAAGTATGGTTTGTCTCTAATTTGGAAGATAGTCGCACCTTTAAAAAATATTTTATTCTAGACATTTAAACAAAACCAAACAAGTAAAAAAATGAACAAACACAATTTAACTGCTCCTTTGAACCTGTCCACAAAGCTCTCTGACCTGATATGAGACAAAGCTACCTTGCTGCTCCACAGTGTTGCAGTGCTTGTGGACGAGTTTTTCCAGCAAGGCAACATTTGGCTGAAAACCATTATTCTCCCCCTGTAGGTAGCTGATGGCAGCTGCAGGATTGGCATGGCATGGGCAAGCTCATGTGCTTTGAGAAATTCTAGTGTCTAGTTACAGTCTGCCACTGCAGCCCTGAACATAAAATATTAAAAATCTAAAATGTGGATGACTGGCAATTGGTATTCTGCTTGGGAAGGGGAATTATTATGAATCAGGACCAGTCTTTACAAACAATCCTGAATTCAGGAGGTAAAAGGCTTACCTGAAGTTGGGAGACCACGTACCAATTCATATGCAGCCCGTTCATATCTACCCTCCCAATTCCTGCTGTAGAAGGATCTACAGAAGTCAATGTCCTTTTTTCCCCTGCTAGTTCAGGTAAGACTTTGAGGATATATTGGGTTCACTCTCTCCTTTCCACTTGTCCTCATTAATGCCGTTCTCTTCTGCCTTCCTCTCCTTTCCTGAGTTACTGTCTTGCAATATGTCTTGACAAGCTTTTTTTAAGTTGCAAACCCTTTGGGGCCAGGGACATGTCCTGTTAAAATCTGAGAAATACTGTAGAAATGATTTTTACCATGCTGGAATAAAATTTAAATATATTAACGAGATAAAATAAAACTCTGCACTCATATACATGGCCATAGTTGCAAATGTCCATCTGAGAGCAGAATAAACTGATTCTTACAGAATGAGTTACAAAGGTCTGGCCAACTAACTACTCATTTTATTATCAGTAATAATCGTCACACTATAAATGTAACTGATAGACGGTAGAAACTTTGCCATGATTTCATTTTTATGTTGTTTAAAAGGTTTGGTTTGCCACCCAGTGATGGATACTGGTCCAAATGGCTTATTGATCAATTAACTCTTTATACTGTATTATTCTGAATTTGCCCATTTTTTAAAAATATCATCTTTATTATGCAAAACTTTTCAGCAATTAGCTTTAATGTAGCAACTGCTAGACAGTTAGAAATAAGAATCTGGATGACGTGACTTCTGAGGTACCAACTGGCGTTAATTATAAGATTGAACTTTTGCACTAAAGTCCTACCTCTGTGGTTTTAATATAGAATCCATGTCTCTTATAAAAACATATTTTAAAAAATGTTCATATTGATTTTTCTTCCTGTGGATACAGGAATGTTTTTTAGAAATGTTTAAAATTCTACTTAGTACAAAGAAAGGTGAAAAGAGAGAAGTTTGTAAGTAAGAAATTGAAGCCTTTTTTACAGGCTCAAAATGAAAAATAAAGTTCATTTATGAATCATAAGTATTTATTTACAATAAAATTGCTAGTACTTCTATTATTAAGTCATTTAGTAAACCAGACGAAGAAAAAAGCATTTGTGCATGTTGTTAGTTTTACTGGGACATCCTGTAAACAGATCATCTGTGAACATCCAGTTCAATTTTTATTAAATATATATATATATTAATATTTTTGCCAGACTACATTTAAATATACTTGTTTTGTCACATTAGAGAAAAGAATTTTTCCATCTTTATCTTGACTTATTGTTTGATATGTCAAAGCAGTTGCTCACTTGCCTTTTATTCCATCTGGTTGGCAGTAATGTAAGCACAAACAAGAGCAAAATCTGAGATTTTGGAATAAATAAGTGGCTGTGGAACATATCCATCTTTGATACACTCGCAGGTAAATCAGATGGAGGAATGAGTGAAAAGGGAGTTGTTTGGAATGAGGATAAGGGAATAATTCAAGAATACATCACCTAAGTATGGTATGTTTTTGGTGAAGAACCAGGAAAGTGGGAAAAGAATCGTAGGCACATGGGCATGTGCATTTTTTTGTGTGTTCATTTGCATATTTTTCCCTAAAGAAAATAGGCTTCCCTGTGCTGTTTTCTCAATGGTTAGATGTGTAAATATCTGTGGATAAACCTCACCTTGATTTGCAGCATTACCTGAAGGAAAATACTGAGTTATATATGACGTTCTTTGATGTGTTTGCTGTAAACTTAGGGCCATATACTGTTGCTACAAATCAATTCAGAAGACTGCTAGAAACCTTTCCTTTGATAATACTGGCTTTCTTCCAGTTTTCATCTTCCCTGGGGACTCAGCAGTCAGAGCTCACTTCAGAGTTGAAGCTGGTTGAGTCAAAAGAGTCCTCTGAGTGATTATTTGAATGATGCTGTGAAGAAACAGAGGGCCCTGAGGTGCTGGTCACTGGGTCCAGGTAGTTCTTTGTCAGTTTAGGCTTGTTCTTTGGCCATGAGCTGTGTGAGTGAAGACAGCAAAGGTATTTTGACCCATATAGTATTTAGAATCCTATGAGAAATAAATGTGCATGTTTAGTCTCCTGAAATGGCACCATGAAGGAATGCCTTAGTTTGAATCATTTGCTCTCTCCGTATATATATATATAAAAAAAAAAAGCACTTACACATATATCATTCACATGACCTCAAAGATAATTCTCTTCATCTTTCTTTCCTTTGCAGGGTTTGTACTGTGTGTTTTTATGGCTGCTTGCAGATTGTGCAACTTCCAAATCTTCATTCAGGTGTAATAATGAAGGGAACCACAGCATATACTGATGTGTCCTAGTAGCAAAACATTAGAGAATGGAGTCTAGCTCTGTTCAGGATTGCTGATTCTGTAGTCTGTTGATATGAACAGATCTCTCATGTCATACACGCCCTCCAGCAGACCCTCAGAATGCAACAGGAAAAGGCTGGCAGAAGTCACTGTCTCAGCTTTCTTCCTTCTCTAGCCAAATTGTTTTTAAAACAATTTAAAAGATTTAAAAGATACTGGTACAAAATTAAGAAGTGCTTCCTATCCAGTGTCACATGGTAGGTATGGAGAATAAATCTCAGAACAGGTTTTCACAGCTAGAACTGTTTCACTGTTAGAACTTGTGGGATAGGTACAATGTCTGAAAACTTCTTGTTTGTTATGCTCAGTGGATGTGCTTGGTGTGAGTATGAGGGCCTGAAGAGAATGAGCGTACTTTATAAGACTCTGCTGGAAAGAAGCTCTGCAGAGAAGGACCTAGTTGTCCTGGTGCACATCAGGTTTTCCGTGAGCAAGCAGTGTGCCCCTGTGGCCCAGAAGACCTGGGACTCATTAAAAAGGGCATGGCCATCAGAGTGAGGGAGGTGATCCTTCTTCTCTCTACTATGCCCTGGTGAGGCCACATCTGGATTACTGTGTCCAATTCTGAGCTCCTCAGTTCAAGAAAGATAGGTTACTTGTAAAGGGTCCTGCAGAGGACCACAAAGGTGATAAGGGGTCTGGAGATTTTCCCTCTTGAAGAAGGGCTGAGAGACCTGTGGCTGTTCAGTTGGGAGAAGAGGAGAAGAGGAGGCTAAGGGGGAAAAGAGAAGGCTAACGGGGATTTATCAGTTTATAAATATCTAAAGGCAAGAGTCAAGTGAATAGGGCCAGGCTCTTTTCAGTGATGCTCAGTGGCAGAACAAATGGTAATGGGCACAAACTGGAACACTGGAAGTTCCATATGAACATGAGAATAAACTTTACTGTGAAGATGGCAGTGCACTGGAATAGGCCTCTCAGAGATGTTGTGGAGTCATCTTCTCTGGAGAAACTCAAAACCCGCCTGGACACTTATCTGTCCAACCTATTCTAGGCAACTTGCTTTAGCAGAGGGGTTGCACTAACTGCAGAAGCCCCTTCCAACCCCTATGATTCTGTGATTCTGTGACTGATTTTTGGAAGTGTCTTAAAGCGAGTGTAGGTATAGTCACAGACAATCTCAGTAATGGACAAATTCCCACTTTTTCCTATATATTTTTTTTTTCAAAATTTGGCATTTCTGTACTTCCACTTATAAAACAATTAGTTTGTGCTGTGTCAAATGTTTGTGCTGTGATCCTGTCCTTAATAGGAGTGAGGAGTGGGAGGTGGAAGCAATTCAATAAAGTTGGATTTTCATGAGTTAGGGAATATCCAAACACTTGGACATCTGGATGAAGCAAATTTGCATTTACCTCTTTCTCTCATTTTTTTAAGTTGTTGCTACTTATTTTTAAATATGATCTTTTTTTTTTCCTCTTTGTTATTGAAATGTATTTATAATATTACATTGAATAATGATTTCTTTTTCAACTGTAGATTATAAGTATTTTTAAAGATATTACTGCTGCTATCTTTATTTTAAAGAAACAAATAGGTTAAATTATGTTGTCAGGATCACTAAGGAGGAAATAATATTATAAACATGGAGACAGAACTTTTTTCTTTCTTTATCCTTCATCCACAGCACACAGCACTATTAGTGCCAAATTATGACGCAGGATGGAAAAAAAAAAACAACCAAACAAAACTGGGATATGTTCACAGAAGACATTTTGGAAAATGAAAGTCTTCCATCGTAGAAAGGAAGTAAATGCCTTGACCTCCATCCACACTTACACACAAGTTTAATTTTATTCATAAGAGTCATTTATTAGAACTCAATGGGACTATTCATGTGACGCATAGAGTGAAACAGAGATTGAAATGTATTTGGAATGACAATTTCTTGTGGATTAGCATTATCAGAATTGTGTTCTTTTTTTCTTTCTGAGCTCATACTCTTGACATTTAATCGTAATTTATAGTTTACTTGTTTGTTATTGGCTATCCTTCATAAAGAACAGTTGCAAGAGAAGAGGACAACTTCTGTACTAGGTGCAATTTGGACTGAAACAGATGATAACAGACAAAGTGAGATGGAAAATAATATGCAGTATGAAAATCCATGGATATCGGAAAGTTGCAGCTTACAGTTAATGCATGCAAGACATGAAAACCTTTACTGGCTTCCACAAAGGATAAGTTTTAGCTTAAGTACATTAGTACTTAGCCTTTATACAGAGCTATCGTTCATGTCTTTTTGCTGAAGTAAAAATATGGCTATTTTTACTACTTTAATATATTTTTCAAATCATTTTTCAAAGTAAAATCATGTTTATGTAAACTTACATTTGAAAAGATCATATGTAAGTTATGTAAAATGGGAAGTTTTAAGGTAACACCATCTGGTATAGGGCTATTAAAAAAAAACATAAAAATATCAAATGGCAACATCCATATGCAATTAAACATAAACTACATTAACAGGTCAGTTCAAACTGTTGATTAGTTCTGTAAATAATTTTGCCATAATTCTGGATCTCTGCTGTGACCTGTACTGAATGTGAAAGACACTTTTGTAGGACACACTTTAGCAGTCTTTGAGGGAATTAGGAGTAGTTTAGGTGATAAGAACTGATGGTAGTCAATTAGTGCTTTGTCAGTCAGGTTATCTTATTGATAAAATATCTATAGTAATGAAGATTTGCAGAACTGGTTTTGAGAGGATGTTGACTGGGATTTCAATAACCTCTCTTTTTATTACTGCCTTTAGAATCACGCTTAGGTCAGATGTGAAATTACTATGTATTAATGTATGCATCTGAAACAGTATGAAAATTTATTGGCAGTTGTATTTTATTTTGGCATTTTTTGTTATTTTTATTTTATTTGATCAAGCTGCCTTGGTCGGTTAGATCTATTTGCTTTATATCTATGGTGAGTAATGAACAGTCCCTGTAGTATTATCTTGATTAACTTAATAGCAAGCTATGTGCAAAATAAGCAAAAAAATAACTAAATAACTAAACAAAGTGCACAATCCATCCCTGTCAGCATTCCCAAGGCACAAGTGAAGGACAGTATTGTAATTTCTTAGTGTCAGCGCTTCTGGTTTTGACAAGGTGCAAACTTTGGTTTGACAGAGATAGTCTTCAAAGAGATAAAACAGTTAGCAAATGTCTTTATTTGTACTGATTTCTGGGAAAGCGATGGTTAGGTGTTATGAATTGCTTGGGGAGACAGGCTGACAGGAAGATAAAGGGAGAATGCTCCAGGAGCCGAAAGATGGAGGCCTTTGTCTATTCTGAGAATAACACGATCCTGCAGAAGCTAAAAGTGTGCGTGCGATGAATTAGAGGCCCATGGAGGCAATTTTAGTTAAACTATTTAAATTTATTTTTTCCTGCAGGCCCGTGTAACCTACTGCTGTAGCAAAAGCAATGTTCAGTGGTTTAGCATTTGAGAGTGTCCTGCATATATAAGTATCAGCAGGACACTGTGTAGGCAAAGTCCTTATAAATAGTTGTAAATGGTTTCTAGGCAACTTTTTAAAAGCAAGCAAATATTTAACGTGTTCAAACAACACGATACAAGCACATTTGTGTTAGGAATTAGCTGAACAAAGAGGACAGTAATCACCCTAGCTGACACCAGGCAAAGTTGGGTGTCTGGTGTCACCCATGTTCATTCTTTCATCCTATCTAGGATTACTGTCCACTGTGCGATATAGCATCTCCCCAGGCACTCTGGTTTGTCCATTGACCACAGCGGCAACCTAGGCAAACAGCTTGGTTTTAGATGGTTGAAACAGGGTGAGATTAACCCGGCCTGAAATTTGTCAGTTCCCTTTCTACCAGACCCTCCACTCTGTTTCCTTTATATCTATCAGCATGTAATGTGCAGACTTCAGCTCACATGCGTGTGTGTTTTTACGAACATATACATAAGCAAATTTGTCTGCCAGGTTTTCTAAGAATGTGATCCAATCTTTAAAATGCAACTATTATACATGGTATATGTCATATAGATATATGGAAACTTGAAAAGTGGGATATCACCTCAATCCTTTCCCAAAGAATTTCAAATTCTGTCAGCAAGTGGTTTAGCATTTCCCCAAATAGCAGCCTTCTCTGTGTTGGATAAGTCGTTAACTGCTACTTACCGATGAAACAAAAATATGTTGCCTGTTCCCAGAGTGCTGCCTAGCACTGAGCTCTATGTACAAATAGTTTTCTGTATCTCTAATTAACTTAGACTGTGTTAAACACTATTTATTTTCCACAACTCCAAGCATAGGTAAAAATATACAGCTCTAAATTAAATACACAGATTAAAAAAAAAAAACAAAAACCCCTAGGTAAAGATAATTATGGATCACACGTAAAAAAAATTAACTTTTCCCCTTGCTCTTATTGTAACTGGGATAGAATGCACTGTAGAGGAGGTGAGCACTATTCTTATTGTCCTGAAAACCTCCTACTTAGCACCCAGCTAACATTTACACAATTAAGATGAGCAATATGTTAACCAAGACTAAATACCCCCTCTCTTAAATCAGGGAAGCATTATTGCCTTTTCTATGAAAAATAAAATAATAATAATAATAAAAAAACATAACAATGTGCTTCAATCCATAATTTACGTTAGATATTTTTACAGCAATTTTGGCTTGTTTTAATCAAACTATGCATTATGTTTAAGGCTTTAAGTTAAAAGCATAGCAGGTATGGCTCCAAACTCAGCTGCCAAAGTGGAGAGCAGGGGGTCTAGAAGTGTTGAAGTCATTGGTAGCTGCGGGCAATGAATTTCTCACTCTTAGAGAAAAAAACACTCTTGCTCCTGTAAGAGGCAAAACTTCTGAGTCTTAGTTCCTGTTGAGTTCTAAGCTCATCAGGACCTTCCAGAGGCAATGTGTTTCCCATCTCTGTAGGATTAATCATCCTTCAGGTAAGAGCTGGATGAAAACGCATGAACTGAATATTTTTCCAGATGAAGAGAGAAAACAGTGTATTAAAGTACCTGTAACATTAATATGAGCAACCATAAATAACACATTTTATACTTCCAGGTTTCATTGATTTAATAGTGAATTCACAAACTATCCTAATGTTTGACATTTTTTATTTCTGGGAAAAACAAAACAAAACAAATTCAACTTATCCTTTCCACTCCAGCATTCCATTGAGGCTTCACTATGTGTCTCTGGCTTTGGAGCTTTGACTTCAGCTGCAGCTTTGCCAGTCCCTCCTCTCAACAACCTTCTCCCTGCTTAGGGGGCACAGTGCTAAGCAGGGATAAGTCTTCCATTTTTTTGGACTTGCCCTTAATGTCTGAGCAGCTTATCAGATGTTCGGATCTTTGCTTCCCAAAGGCAGTCAATAGTCTGACTTTTAAAATAAAGATAATACAGGAAATGGGGCCCCCTAAAAATTGCAACATATTTCCGTGAAGTATCTTAGGTTTACTGCAGCCTGGTCTAGTGGTTGGTGACCTTGTACATAGCAGGGGTGTTGAAACTAGATGATCACTGTGGTCCTTTTCAACCCCAGCCATTCTGTGATACTGGAAATCATATGTTACTATTAACAAGGTTTTGGTAGTTAGGTTTTAATGTTGTATGAACAACGTTTCTGTGAGCTTGAAGGTTCTTTAATGAACTTTCAGATATAAGATACCAGGACCAACAGCTTTAAATCCTTAGTCATTTCAGACTCATGCATTAAATTGGATACGCTGAATACAATTTGATTTATTATCAGGAACTTTTAACATAAATCTTTAAGAAACAAATATATTTTTTATTTATTTGTTTAGGAACCATCTTATCTTTTATTTATTTATTTAGGAACATTTATTGTTAATTCTGGTAAAATAAGGAAGTGGATTTGATATGCTTTACCAAATGCTAGCCTGAGTCTTATTTTTCACATGACAGACTTGCTAATGCCTGCTAACTTTCCAAAGGAGGTGATGCTATATTCACATATGATATATTAAGTTCAAAAGACCTATTTTTTTCAGAAAACTGTAGTGATTCTGACTGGTATCTAGCAAATTTTTCCCTTTTACAGAACTGTCAAGCTAATTTTATATACTTGCTTGTGTTATTTTGGTTCTAAATATTCTTTATTCATATCTTATAAGGAAGAAAAAAGCAATAGTCAATTATTTGTTACTAAGAACAGAAGGTTTAGTAAAGGTTATTGTTTTGTGATTTTTGATATCAGATTCCTTTTTTAAAAATTTCTCTGATTTGAGATATGAAGCGTGCCATTTTTTTTTTTGCTAAAGTGTTTCGATGGATCTTACTATACTTTGTCTTTTAAATGGAAATTATAAATTCCTTGCTCCTGCTAAGGGAAGTGTTTGTTTCCTACATATTCCACATAGTTTTGAATCTGTGGCTGCTCAGATGAAGTGGAAGAGTTTACATACTCTTTTCAAAATGAACTGGGAGCCCAGTCACAGCTATAACTTGATTCTGAAGCTCTGATCTGCAGAAAACCCAGCATGTTAGAAGTGTCAACAGAGCTGCTGCTCTCATGACTTTCCCATCATGGAACCTCGTAGTTAATTCAAACACTTCAATATTTTACCAGTCTTGTGAGACTCCTGTTGCAGAGTATCTTCTTCCAAGGTTGCAACCAGCAAATTGGAAAATATCCTCCTGGACATCTTTACAGAAAGTTCTGCTACACCAACTCTCAAAACACTGGGGACACTGTCTTTTTAGACAGATAAGAGGGGAAAAAAAAAAGATGCTTAGTGCCTGAAGAATACGATCTTAAGCGTTCCTCTTTCCCTTTCCCTTCTCCTTAATAAATGCATACAAATCCTCAAAATAATGATCTTTTTGAAGAAAAACTTGCTTTATGTTTCTTTAAAAATTATGCACTGCTGAATTAAATGTTGTCTATCAGTTTCCAAGAGGGTTATGTGCTTTTAAAAAGTCAACTAGATATCTTGTTCTATGCAAAAGTTAGAATAGGCGTTCAAGACTCAATTTTTAATCTCTGGTACCACAGACTATCATGTAACTATGAATAGTATTGTATATGCAATAAATAATGGCAAGAGTAGACTGTGGGGATCAAATAGGTCTGTCACTGCATTTTTACCAGACGATTTAACACATAAAACACTTGCCTGTGTATTTCCTTCCAGCTTCTGAATTGTTACAACTAGAAGATGCATAATAATTCAGCAGTACAGTTTACCGTCTCCACCTGTTACAATCCTTTTCATTTACACACACTTTACACTATCTTACTCTGTGTCAGAAAATCAAGAGAATATTACTAATATGTAATTAATAACTTACACTAAATTCCATTGGAAGTACTTATTATTCAGAAATTCTTAAATGTTAATGTGGTAAATATTCATATTTTATCTGTTACAGATGAAGAAATTACATTCATGGTTCAGTGTAATCCATTCATTGATTCACAGATCCCAGAGACCTTCAGGCAGTGTGACAAAACCACATAATTTCCCTGAGTACTAGGCTGTGCATTTCTGTATCTGATTAAGTTAAAAAAAAAAAAATCATTAAAAAAATATAAAAAATCTTCCTGTTGCCAGACAGATCCCTATGGCTACACATCTCTGTAGCCTCTGGAGCATTTTGTTATTCTAAGCTAAGTTGGCAGTAATTTACACTCAATAAATTGGTTCCAGTTCTGCCCATTTCAGATGCTATCACAAAGACAAGATTTTATGTGAAATTCTCTTACTTTTAGTCGAAGTGTATTCCTTTTAAGAGATCTTCCTTCACAAATGCAGATGATATGGAGATAAAAATATTCCCTTGCTCTCCAAAGCATGATAGAATCTGATGGATCAACAGTTCATACCTAAGTTGTTTTGCCAAAAGTGAATCAATCCAAATCAAACCATCCTTTTTCCATTTTTTTAAAAAAGAGGTTCAATACCACGGCATATATCATTCATAATGCATTAATAGATCTTCTATTTGATACGGAAAACAAAGTCTCTGTAAAGAGATATAATAATTTATGATTTGTAGTGGTCTAGGTTTTAACTGAAATAATTTTTTTTGTAGTGGCTGGTATTATGCTGTGTCTTGGACTTAATAAATTTAAACAATATTGATAACATGCTGATGTGTTGCAACACAGGTGTCACAGGTGTCAGTTTTTTTCTGAGCAGTGCTGTCACAAAGCCAAGAACTTTCTGCTTCTTGCACTGCTCTGCCAGCAAGGAGCCAGCAGTGCACAAGAAGCGGGATGGAGACGCAGCCAGGATAGCTGACCTAAACTGGCCACAGGGATATTCCATACCATATGGCATCATGCTGAGCAATAAAACCTGGGAGGGTATTGACTGGGGCAGGGACTGGCTCAGTATTGGTCAGTGACTGGTGAGAAAGTGCATTGTGTGTAACTCATTCTGTAAATTTTTGTTGTTATTATTTTCCCTTCCTTTTCTGTCCTATCAAATTATATTTTATGGTAACCCTTCCACTTTGCCTTTTTCCAGTTCGCTCTTCCAGCCTATTGTTGATATCAAGAGTAAGTGTTTAGCTGCCTGCTGGATTAAACAGCAGACTTTTTGGCAACTAATATAGGGCCCAAAGAGCTGATCTAGCAACAAATCTGACCAGAGTGTGTTAAAAAGAATTTATTAAAGAAACTATGTTAGTTTAATAGTTGTTGGTCACAATGTTAATTTATTCATTCGCAGTGTGGTTTTATTTGCTTTCAAGGTAGGTTTTTTTATTTCATTTCTTGTTGTTTATCTTCTCCGGGGGCTGGCCTGAGTTTTGCCAGTTTGTGCATACTGTATAAATAGAATATGTCTATTTCACACCATGATCTTAATCCAGTCTTTGTACTAAGAACAGTCATCATCTCACACTTGAGAAAACACTGCGGGAACTACTACACAGTCCACTCTTTTTCACAGTGAGCTAAAATAGGTTTTGATAATTTTGAATTTTCTTGGGATGTTCAAACTATCGTGATCTTATTGCTGTATTTGGCAAGGGATTGGACCTAGATAATCTCTAAGGTCCCCTCCAACCTAAGCCATGCTATGATTGTATGAATCTGTATCTCCTGCATGTGTTTCCAGTTTTGCCTATGATTAAAAACTATTAAAAAATACCCAGCCACAGATTTGCCCTGAGGCAGCAACCGGACCATGCAGCTTGGTGCCATCCACAAACTTGCAGAGAATTTACTTGAGCCCACTGTCAATGCCATTGGTGAAGATACTAAAGAGCATCCATCCCAGTACTGACCCTCAAGGGACACCACTTGTCAGTGTGTCTCCATCTAGACATTGAGCCATTGACCACCAAACTCTGAGTATGATCTCACAATAAATTCTTCATTTATCAAATGGTTCACTCATCAAATTCTTTTCTTTTCAACTTAGGAAGAAGGATGCTATGGGGGACCATGTCAAAGGCCTTACTGAAGACCACATAGATGACACCAGTGACTCTTCCCCTGTCCATTGATGCAGTGACACCATCATAAAAAACCACTAGGTCAGTCAGGTAGGATTTGCCCTTGATGAATCTGTGTTGGTTCCCCCATATTACCTCCTTGTCTTCTGTATGCCTTGGCATAGCTTCCAGGAGGATCTGCTCCATAATCTTTCCCAGCACAGAGGTGAGGCTGACAGGTCGATAATTCCCTATGTCATCCTTTCTACCTTCTTAAAAATGAGTGTGGCTTTGCTTTTTTTCCTGTCACTAGGTAGTCCACCTGACTGCCATGACTTCTCAGATACTGTTGGCTTAGTGACTACATCAGCAGCTTCCCTTTGAACTCTGGAATGCATCCCATCAGAGCCAATAGACTCATGAATGTTCAGATTTCTCAGGTTGTTGTGAACCTGATCTTCTCTTACAGTGGAAAAGACATTGATCTCCAAGCTTCTGACCTATCTGCTCAAGGGCTGTTTGAAGAATAGTTGCCAGTGAAGACTGAGGCAAAAAATCAGTCTTCTTTACCAGTCTGCCTGAAATGCTCACTGTGGTGATATGCCTCCTTGGACTTCTCTTTTCTGATTGATGTACGTGTAGCCTGTAGAAGACTTTCTTGTTTTTCTTTGCACTCTTTGCCAAGTCCAGTTCCTGACCCCATCCTTATACAACCTAGCAGCATTCCAATAATCTTCCCAGAGTACCTGTTTCTACTTCCACAGCTTGTGCACTTTCTTCTTGCTCTGAGTTTGACCAGCAGGTTCTGGTTCAGGACCTGTCTCTTGCTTTCCTGGCCAGACTTCCTACACCTATGGATGGAGAGCTCCTGCTCACTAAGTAAAGCTTCCTTAAATCTTCCAGCTCTGCTCCTCTCCCTTGTCCTTTAGGACAGTTTCCTGAGTTTTTGAGTAACTCCCTCAGGAGCTGGAATTTGGCTTTCCTAAAATTTAGCATCCTGATTTTACTCCTTATTTGTCCCATATCTCTCAGGAGTGTGAATTTAACCACTGCATGACTAGCTGACTCAATCCCTGCGAGAAGCCCTGAAGCTGAACCAGAGAAAGAACCAACTTGTGCCACTCTCAGTCATCCCTATATTCAAGAAGAAATAATTGGTTGTGAAAGTCCATTTAGTAAGAAAGAAACTCCTACTAAGAAGGGAGGGGAGGAAGAAGAGGACAAGGAAAGTACTCCAAAGCCAAGCCATCAAAGGAATAGAAGGAAGTGGCAGATATGATAAAAAAGGCAATAACCACTTGATACCTATCCATGAAAGAGATGAAAGATATGTGAAAAAAAAAATTAGCCATTGATCAGGCAAGCATATTTTCACCTGGCTGCTTTGATGTTGAGATAATGGAGCTGATAGCCTGTGTTAGAAGGCAGTAAAGCCAGGCATCTGGAATCCCTGTCTAGGAAAGGGGACACTGACAAAGCAATTGGGAAAGGGAAACAGGCCCTCAGCCTCAGAAGGTGATTCCTGCCAGGCATGAGGGAAACATAAAAAATAGATCTTATAACAATGAGGCGTTGGGTATGAAGAACTAGTCCTGTGTATGATCCCAAGTTCTTTGATACATTACAGCTTTTTACAGAATAATAACTTGTTACAAATTGATTAATTTAGTCCAGCAATTCACTGTCTTCTTCTTAAGGCAGTTGCAGAGAAAGACAGCTTGGCTGTCTGCAAATTGTAAATTCATAGGAAAAAAAAAAAAAAAAAAAAAAAAAAAAAAAAAAAAAAAGGAGGCTCAAAAGAATAACAACAAAAATTATAAATGGATATGGAAGTGTGAAATTTAGAAAATGGAATTTTCTGAAGACTTCAAAATGTGAAATAGGTTTCCCATGATGCTATCAATTAGACTGGAAACATTTTTTAAAAAATAGAAACACTGAAACAAAAAAAGGAAATAATTTATAAGGTACAGCTCGGCTTTAGAAAAAAAGAATATTATAAATAATGTAATAGTTCTTTTTATTTCTATCTTCACTAGCCTTGTGATTATGAATGGACTTCATTTTAACAAAAAGGAGAGAAAATGTGCTTTGTTATAATGACATTTCTACATGTGATATTCTACATGTGTGCATATGTCTGAAAAAAAATTGCTGCTGTGAAGTTGCCTTTATCTTTATATGTCCTATTATTTGAAGGAAGTACAGGGAAGAAAAACTCCATATTCTTAGTGAAAATGCATTATAGAAGTCCATGGACACCAGCTGCGTGGTCTCTAGAGGAACTTGGAGTTGCAGGATGAGGTCAAAAATATCTAGTAACCTCTGGTACAATCATCCTTTTTGACTTAAAATCAATGAAGTACTGGAAATAACAAAAATGTCCCTTGCCTCTCTCCTTTTCTATCAAGTGGGGGACACCGGTATTGTCTTTATTACTTCCATTAGCTTTGCGTTACTTGAGGAAATTGTTTTTCAGAGTGTGAAGTGAATTTAGCTTACTAATATTTGTTTCTTTGACTTTTATTGATAACAATTTGTTTTAATTTCAGAAAAATTTGAAAATATGCAAGATATAACATTATTGATATACATCAATATTTATGGACTTTATTTCCTTAATCTAAATCAGTGTAAATGAACTTCGCACCATTTTGCTAGTTACTGCAATGGTATATTTTTAAAAGCTTTTCCTCTTTTCTCTCACAGCAGGTTGATAAGATTCATTGCTAAAGTATAATATTTTTGCCCTCTTTTTGCACTTGAAAGGTATTAATTTACATCTGTATTTATCTTTCTGTTCATATCACAGCTTTACAGCCAGACTGCTATTTGTCAAAGTGCTTCTTTATGGTGTTCCTCAGAACTATATCAATTCTATTAGACATATTGTTCTGTAAGACTCCTTTTGTCTCAAAGAAAATTGATCCTGCTGCTTCTTTAAACATATATGCATATCTATAGCTGTCTGAAGATATTAGGTTGAGTAACAGGTGAAATATAAAAGATTCTCCATTCTGTATTTGTGTATGCATAGAATATAGGAATTATGTTTATTTACATATTTCTATTTTAGTTTTCACTTCAAGATGGTTCTGAGTACTAGAAAATAACTTTGTTGTTGTTGTTGTTTTTGAAAAGGCATTTTAAGCCATGTGTTTATTGCTTTTGTTGCATTATATAAAAATAAATAAATAGCATGCAAAAGCAACTTCTGAATCAAAACAATATTAAAATAGAACTGAAGCATTTGTTCTCTGAGAGAAAATGGTAATACATTTGTTGTTCTTGTTATTCTTAAATATTGAAGATTTAATACAGACTTACAGGAAAATAAAGCCAGATGTTGCAAAGTTTGAATAGTGAAAAAGAAACATCACACAAACAGGGTCAGTTGCTGAAAGTTCTAGTGCACGATGGCATCAGATCATTCTGTTGTATAATTCACTTTCATGAATTTTTCTGGACATTCAGTAAGAATAAGTACTATTTTCAATTTTATAGATCAGATTAGTTGTTTCCAAATAGTAAAGTGTATAAGCTCTCTTAGGCAGTACCATATGCCTCGTACTCAGCAGAAAAGTAGTTTAATTAAATATTACTGCATTGTCATTAGTACCAGGTGATTTCAAGTTATTAGCTCTCTGCATCCTGAGAACTTCTTGGAGATAATGATGTTGAATTATTGTAGCAACAACATAGCAAAATTTATTGTGAGGCCTTACCACTTAAAATCACTTAATGAAGAGTTTTTTTTTTTTAAGAGAAATAAATCTTCACTCACTAACCTAAACATATACTCACAACAAGTACCAGCACAGATTTGTTCCAAGTATTTTGCCCAGCATTTAAGGATCATGGATGTATCCAGGTGGGCTGGCCAGGATTTCTTATTGTGGCTGTAGAGGATGAGAGACACTGTCTTTTGAGTTGATATCGTGCTTCCTGGTTTCTTCCTATGTAAATTGTCACAATGGCTTTGGATGTCCTTATTATGTCTCTTTGAAACTGACCTCAATCAGTATTTTTTGTTGTTGTTTCTGTGTTGTTTTTGTTGTTTGCTATTTGCTGTTTTTATTGTTTTGCTTGTTTTTTTGTTTCTCCCTGTCCTTTCTTGCCTGTAAGAATCTTAGATTTATTCACTTTCATTTGTCTCTGTACCAATGTGTCTTCAGTTCTTTCCAGGGTGTGGGCTATCCTTAGTTCTATTGATCAGATTGTTCTGACTAACTGTGTGAAACAGTGATCTCTTAGGTATATCTGGGTGCCATACACACTGTTTTTATGTCCCTCTTCTGCTGCTTCTACTACTGTTTCCACAACCAGGGATTCCTATTGATTCTACAGTCTCATTTCTATTTCAGTTCTCTGCTACATGGGTCAACACAGTGGACTTTAGAACTTGTACTGCATGTCCAAGACGAGTTTTTAAAGCTCTGTTGGCAGGCAATAGAAGTAGCCACTCTTCACAGTAAGTATGAAAGTCCCAGTCATTTCTTTTTTTTTAGTGGGATCAGCAGAAGATGTAAGTGACAGTTACTGCGCAAATCAGGTGTCATGGTTTTATGATTTTTGGCTATCGGCATTCCACATCATAATATCATGTAGTGCACTGGGAGTTAAAGAGTTAATCTGGGAGAGAAGAAGAACTATCACATTCCCCAGAAGATTGTTCGCTGTGCTGTTATCATTTCAGGGGAACAGATATAAGACCTTGGTAGGTGATCCTATGTCCCTGTTTTTGATCATCAGTTTTTCCTCGCTGCTGCTCGACCTGACTGTGCATCTCACCTCAGTGTATGGTGAGGCCTTCAGTCATCAGACACTCTTTTTCTCATTATATTTGATTTACTAGCTTCAATTCTAATTATATTGTATTATAGTGTATTATCCCATATTCTGATCCTGTATTTAGTAAATTAGTTTGTTTCTCCTCAGATCATTGCCGCTGTTTTAAATTATTCAGGATCCCCCTGTTTCCCCTTTCCAGAGGCATGGATTCATGAATCGCTCTGCCTTGCTAGTCACAGAACCAGACCAAACCAGCCCATAAACCATTGACATCAGGAAATTTTTGTAGGCAAATATTTAGGATATCACCTTTTTTTTTTTTTTTTTTTTAAGAAACAGTATCCACAGGATCATTTGTTCCCCTGTGATTAGCAGTCCAGCATACATATTTATGGGCACAAAAGGAACCTTTTCCTCTGAACCAGAGAAGTATTTATATTTTTGCTTTTCATAGGAATCTGTAGATGTTTGAATAGGACTTCAAATTTGGTTACCTTGAATTAAAGATATTCTTATGCCTTAGTATTCAAAAGGTTTACTAAGCAGATTGGAAATATATGATGTATTTTAAAAGGAGCTGAAGATGAAAAAGTATGTTTAAATGAAGCAAATTAGTTAGATCTACCTGTAATGTGATCTCTTGCAACACATACTACTGACCAGATATTATTTATAATACTCTGCAGAAAAATTCTGCATTAGTAGCAGTTATTTAAAAATCCTCCTTCACTGAGAGATTAAAACAAAAAGCCTAGATAATGGTCTGTGCAGCAATGTGTAACAATTTCTTTACTCAGTCAAAACCAAAATGTCCTTGATGAACTTAAGATGTGAGTATGGTCAGAGCAGTTCCTTTCCTCAGTCCTGTAAAACCAGAGTTGCAGTGAAATACAGAAAAGATAAGAAAATTCAAATATAATTGTAAAAAGGCATTTTCCTATAATCACTCTGTAGTTTTGAGATATTTACATAGGCTCAAGCATCTTCAAGCTGCAGTTTGTATACCCTACTTTTTCAGAGTGTTATGTCTATGTTTTCTCTCTTTTATCATTAATATTATAATTATGTGCATAATTATAATTAGAAGTTTGATTAAAGAAAAAACATAATGCTAAAAATATATTCAAAGTGTAAAAAAAAGCCTTTGAGATTTTGTAGTTTGCTTTCTTTTTTTTTTCTCTGAAATTATAATAGGTAAATTGAATGGTGTACACAAATTTATTTATTTAAAAAAGAACCAACTGAAATACACGTATATGCATAGGTGTACCCATGTATTCTTTTATGATACAGTTTTCCATAATTCTGCCAGTTTGTCTGTGTGTACACAGTGATGCATAATGAAGAGATGAATTAGCAAATGTTAATTGACTGAGGAACAACATATTTTTGTGCCTATTGTGGTTTAACCCGATGGACAGCTGAGCAGCACGCAGTCATTTGCTCATTACCCCACCTCTCAAGTGAGATGGGGAGAGAATTGAAAGAAAAGTAGAACTCACGAGTTGAGATAAAAACTACTTACTAAGAAAAAAGAAAACTAGATAATAGTTAACTATATAAATATATAAAGAACAAATTATGCACAATCCATTGCTTGCTGCCTGCTGACTGATGGCCCCTGACCAGTAGCTGCTTGTCGGGCCAGCTTCCCTGTTCTGTGATTTTTTTTCACATGATATCATATAAAATGGAATATCCTTCTGGCCAGTTTAGGTCAGCTGCACTGGTTCTGTACCCTCCCAGCTTTTGTGCACCCCTAGACCCCTTGCTGGCAGAGCACTATGAGCAGCTAAAAAACTAAAATGTCTTTGGCATTGTGTAGCACTGCCCAGCAACAATTAAAACATCGGTGTGTTATCAACATTCTTTTTTCCTAAAGCAAAAATGTTTCATCATTCCAGACTCTATGAAGAAAATCAACCCTGCGACTGATGAAATCAGGACAAGGATGCAGAATATTAGAACATTTCTAGCAAGAATAGCGTGTTCTGAATAGTATACTAGTACTTGTGCTAATCTTCAGAACTTTGTGTCTAAGCACCACATTTTTCATGTATTTATTCATTTTTTCCATAGGCGTCTGGCTGAAACATCTGTAACTGCAAAATCTACTGGAGTTTCTTTTAAGTTATTAAATGTTACTTTGACATATGTAAAAGATAATTTGGCAGTAGAGATGTGTCAGAAAGAATTAATAGTGAAATCCTAGAAATTTGTATTTTTCAAATTAAACGTGAAATTGATTCACTGCAGTTTTAGATCAAACTCATTGTTTCTAAATGTTAGTGCAACTCTATTAAAGATTTTGATATTCTACCCTCAGATTTTTATAATGAAGTGAAATCCAAATTACGGATTTAAGCACTACAAGATCTGTATACTAATTTTATAGTTCTTTTAATAAAAAAAATGTTTAACAGAAAATTCACCTTTGATGATGACTAAATGCATTTAAGTCTTTGTCTAAATTTTATAGTATAAAGGCTAAGCAATATACCCTACCTATTTCAAAAAGTGATGTGAACATCTTTGTTCTTTGGTGAGATTTAAGGTGAAGACTTTTCATTATGTGCTCCCAAATGTCCTCACATCTTCTTACAATCTTATTGCAGGCAAATAATACAGTTCTTCTAACTTTTTCTCAGGATCTCCAAGTCCTTCAGAAGTACTCTTAAAAAATATGTTATTTTCTTTAAGATGATTCATGCTAAATATTTTTTCTGGAATTTGAATTCACTATAATCAAAGCCAAATTTGTCATTGTGCTGAAATGTCAGTCTCTACAATATAAATGTCTATACTTATGTATATATACACATATATGTTTAAACATTTATATATATATTTATATATACATATTTATATATACATATATATACAATACAAATGTGTGTAAGAAATTATTCATGGTAAGTATGACAGAGCACTAGAACAGGCTGCCTAGAGAGATTGTGAAGTCTCTTTTGGAGACACTCAAGACCCACCTAAACACCTTCCCTGCAGGGAAACCTGCTTTGTCAGGGGGGTTGGACTTGATCTCTAGAGTTCCCTTTTAATCCCTACAATTCTGCAATTCTGTGATTCTCTGTATTTTTTCTTTCCATTATTTTTTTTAAAATGAATGTTTAGTTTTCTCAGCACTGTTATTCTGAACTCCAAGCCCTCCTATGAGGATGTAACTCAGATAATTGCAACACGATTGGAAGCACAATGGAATTATTATGATAAATCTGTTCATGGCAATCACCAATGGCATTAGGAAAGGAGAAAAAGACATAAGGCATCCTCAGGTTGTATAGATACACAATAAAGTAAACTATGGAGAAAGTTGGAGAGAGTTTGTGTTAAATTATGAGTCAGACAGTCAGACTTGCCCTGGAGATGTTAGAAAATATATTGAAAAAGATGTCTTGCAATTTCTCATTTACCAAATTGGTTTCTAAAATGTGCATAAATTAAAATATTTCACAGAACTATCTGCTCTTCATTATTCCATGAAGAGTGGAATGGAATCATAGTTTACAAGTTAAAAGTACTGTGCTTTCAGCATGAAAGCTTGCAACTATATGCAGTAAGAGAGAAGTTTCCATATTATATTTCCTTTTTGGCAATGTTCTCGTGTATAGAATATTTGTAGGCAAAATATTTACAGCCTCTCAGCCCACTGCTAACTAGATGCTTTTAACAATTATCTGTATCCCTTATGCTAAATGGATAAACCAGATAAACAAGAAGAGGCATTAAAGAATTTATGCGCATATTGCAACTCATGCTATTTTACTGAGTAAATGGCATATGTGGAATCTTAAAATTTTATCTAAAAACGATAATTAATAACACAAAACCAACAAATACAATTTATGCTGGGCCAAACTCAGAGATTTTCATTTTCAGAGAAGACAGATTTACTATGTGACATGAAAAACATTCATGCTGCAATTAACGGTAAAGTAGAATTATGCAGTATCTACTTTTCAAGCAAGTTGTATTCTTATACTGGTACTTGTAAGGGCTAAATGGTACATGTCCATCAGAGTCTTTACTGAAGATGAAAAAAAGGAAGTCTTCTGACAGGTCATCTCTATATCGGCTAAGAACTGAACCAGAATTGCACATAATTAATAACAAGTGTGGAGGAAAATGAACTGGCTTCAAAACTCATGAAATTATAAATATTTTTTGAATAGATATACCGTGCAGTCATTGAGCTGTAATGCAAGGACAAAGTATTATATAGTTTACGTACGATGTGTCTGTATATTTATGTAAGTATGCATATCCATATGTGGTAATAGTAATCTTATAAAAGCCTAATGCCATCTTATAGAAGTATAATCAATCTTAAGATGCCAGATTTTAAGACATTTTGCTTTCCATATATGTAAAATATTTACATTTGTGTGAGGAAGTTCTAATGCTTTCACTCTAAATCTGAAAAAAATATACAATTACTACAATGGTAATTTCTGAGGAAATTCCTTATTTTGAAACAATTTGCATGCCTTATTGGTGTCAGCTGCAATCTTCATAAAAAAGCCCAACCCCCTGTTTTTTCTCTGTTTCCATAGAATATAAAAACAAACTAATAAACCATGTGTTCTGCTTTTCTTCTCTTCCTTACTTTAATTGTCTAGCCTTTGACTCACAAAATAACTTTCAGCATTGTTTTATTATCTCAGGTGCAAATCTTGACCGTAGTTTCCACCTTGAAAACACCAGCAAATATAGAGTTGTTCCTTCTAGTGGTTTAAGTGTTATTAAGGTTATATGGCTCATCTCTTTGCCCCTTCCAGATCAGCTTCACAACTTCACAGAAATTCTCTGCACAACAGGCCTTTGAATGAGTTTATAGAGACAGAATCCATGTATTAATTCTCTTCCTCAAGGAGCTGCTGACTCTATTGCAGCCTCTTTATTTCAGTAATATTTGTGATGCAGTTTGGATTGAGGATTATTTTGACCTAAAGACCATGAAGGAATAGATTTTTTTTGTGCTAAGCCTGAATGCTCTGACCTCATCTGTTACTTCTTTTGTTTCTCTTTTTTTTTTCATAATATAAACATCAGTCTAACATGCTCTTCTAAGTTAGTGAGAGAATGTTAAAATCATCACTGTTAAAAGGGAAAATGACACTCTGCCCAATCTTCAATTCATTTCTTAGATATTAAGAATTTTATTGCTTCCTGACTATCATTACATTTCAGAGAAACTAAATAGAATTTACCAGTGATCATATGATATTGGCACAGGGAAACAAGAATAAGCCCAAAATTCTGTGTGAGAAATCTCTGACAGGATACTTTACATCAGGATTTCTCTGAAGATCAGAGAAGTGCTTATGAGGCGAATCGCCCTGTTTGCACTCTCACTGCAGTTGTTGGCATCATGGAGGCTCTTGCTGGTATAGTGGATCTGTCACTTGGCACATAATTGAAGCTCCTTTTGGATGAGGACAGTGCATTCTCAGCCAGCATATTTCATGCACCTTGGCTACTAAGAAGCATCCAGCTCAGGGGACCAAAGTAGCTTTGGAGTAACAGTGTCTGGAAAACATCAACATTAGGACCTCAGGACCACCTGTTGAGCTCTGCTAACCCACTTCTGCTATGCACATGACCTGGTAGTTGTAAAAGCAGTGAACTGTCTTCCAGCAGTTGCTGTTATACTTCCTGAAAAACACACAAGTCTGATTAAATTACCAGAAGTGTTGCCCTGCAGACAAAGAAAATTGTTCATAATAATAACCTTGGTTATCTGAATTACCTGAAATTTGGGTTTATATTTCTGTGATTCTGTGATTTCCTAAGCATTACTACAAGAATTTAGGGGCCATGATTATTGGTTAAAGAATAGCAAACCATTAATATTTAAACACTTCTATTAGTAAAAGAGGTATGCATTTCTCATTGTGATAAGATAGATTAAATCTAGATAATGTGTTTGTAAGTACAGTACTAGAAATACTGTGAAAAACAATTCAGAAGCAATGAAAAATAAGGAAACAAAAATTTTCAAGTACCTGAGTGGCTGTTACTAAGTATAGTAGTAAAATGCATGCAATTGTAATAGCCTTCTAGTTATTCACACTGCTAGGCAGCTCTGTCACACAAATTAGAAAATCAACATATCTATTGGGTCATTAAAGTAATGCCTTCATAGGGTATAATTCTCTCTACAAAGTGATGTCTAGGTATGTATATAGTCTTATTTTAAATGGCTAAAGAAAAAGTCTTACAGATATTACACCAGGACATTGTTTTATAATTGAAAGCATATCATTCTGAGATTGCTTTACAAGTGATTGGCACTCTTCAGAATATATTTATAACACACTTCTGGTAAAAACAAACAACCATACTGAAATTAGATCCCGAGGAAGCTAATTTTCTTTCCCAGTAGCTGTAGTACATCTGTCATTCTCCTCACTATTGCTACAGTGTTGTCATTCTCAGACATATATCTCATAAACGCTTATCCTCAGCTCTATGTTTTTATTCTCTTAATTGTCTCCACATAAAACCCTTGTGTCCAGCGTGTATGTGCTTTGAGTATGGACTCAGCTGCATGAGATATCAACAGAAGTATTACAAGTGCTGAAGATATGGAGGCAGTATGATTTTGCTCTAAAGAAAGAATTTTTTCCTGTCCACCTTGTAGAGAAAATGCAGTTATTGTTTGGATTGCTGAGATGGACCAAGGAATTACTAAAAGATGTCTTGTTGAGCAGAAGCTGGATTTTGCATTCCTTGGCAAGTTCCACAGGCAGCATGATTTAAGAAGAAGCATTTGAAATCTCCTGGAATTAAAATATCTTAGGGAAGGTCCTAGAGGTCAGTGTCAAACAAATACTGCTCTCACACAAGTGACTTCATGCAGTAATTACTCTGATACAGTCCTACCAGTCTGTTAGGGATCTTGTTTCCAGCATTCCGGTTTGTATATGGGGAGTCATGACATTCTCTTATCTTAAATATGAATAAATTCTCCTGAAAAAAGATCTGAAAGCTAAAAATTCTGCTGCATTATTCTCCGTATTCCTCAGCATTTTTCCAAATCCTGCTAAAACAGCTACTGAACCACAAGTAGGAAGATTACAAAAATTACGCTGGTTTTGCAGCTTGTTATGAACTGGATTCAAAAAAATACTCTGAGCTAGATGAGTCTCTGATGGGCAAGAAAGACAAATATATTTCAACAAAATATCTCCTAAAGTGGTTGAATTAGTTAAAATTCTAAAATTCCAAATAGAGCTTCCTAGACTGTGCTAGTGCATTTCTACCTTGCATTACAGCAAAAAAATGAGTATATGACCATTACCAAAGTGTAAACACAAAGTAAGCAAAGCTTGTTATTGTCAGACATAAGGGTGCTGAATGCCCTGGTCTCTATCACAATCAGAAATCCTGGAGTACACAGTAGATATTTCAGTTGTTCCTGATTCTGCATTTGTACGGGGTTGGCACAGTGCTGGCAGCAGGGATCTTCTGTGAGTTGAGGCCAGGGCTGCCCCATGCCACACACAGCTGATTCCAACTGTGTGAAATGGTAAAACTGTTGCACAGAAGAGAGGAGTAATGGGAAAAGAAATGTGAGAAACAGCTGTGCGAACACCAATGTCAGAAAAGGAGGCTAGAAGGAAACTTAATTTTTGTCTTTGTGCCTCATCTTCCTACTCTATTTTACTTAACAGTGAATTAAATTTAATTGTGATTATAATTGCTAAGTGTCTCTATCTAATGAGCTTTTTCATCCTACTTTCTCCTTGTGTCCTGGTGAGGAGGAGGAGTGAGAGAGCAGCTGAGGGTGGGGGCTGGCAGCTGACCAAGGTCTATCCACCACAGCATCACAGGTGATCACACAGGATCTTGGTTATTCCAGGTGAACTAGGAGTTCAGGTCCAGGAATCCTGCTCTCTACATGCATGATGGCTAACTGATGCTTCCATGGAAAATTTACAAGATTAATGCAGTAAGTAAGTGAGGTTAAACAGGAGGTGAAGGCTAGATTGGGCAAGGACAAGATTCACTCTAACTTAAGAGCATTCAGCTCCCATATGAACATTATGAAGTTCAGGATTTTTTTAATTTTTTTTTTAGTTCATTTAAACATAAAAAAAAACTAAATCCCATGAAGGCACAAAATGGAATTCTTCAGTGAAATGAAATCTCAAGCTACCTGCTGTTATAGACTAATTGCTCACAATCAATGAACTCTTATCTTTTTCATTTTAAAATTATTAGTATTGCTTTGGTTATTAGTGTAATTTAGTGTTATCCTTTCTTCTTTCCAAATTAAAATGCACCATGATATGCTCAAAAATGAATAAGACATTTAATTATTTTTCCAAGGAAAACAGTTAATTTAAATTTATACTCAATCCTCTAGTAGAATACATCAATACTATCATAAAAATGCAATTTTGGTGTGTGAACAAAATAACTGAAAACTGTGCTGGAGACGTATGGTTAAAACGCTTGGCTGATAGTAATTTGATCCAGGAAGAATTCAACAGTATCTCACAGTCCTCATGTTTTCTCCCCTCACTCTCCTTGGTTAATGGTCTGGTTTCTGAGTGTCCTGTTTAATGACAGTTCCCCTCTCCAGCTAAACTTTCCTTTTGCTAACCCATTCCCTGCTGCTGTCGGATGCCACTTCCTTAGACATCTGGCTTCTGAATCTTATTTAGCAAATAAGATAAGTGTTCCATGTTCAGTTATTCTGTTTCTACCCACTTTTGCTTTGTCATATCACAACAATAGATAGGTGACTGATAAACAAAAATACATTAAACTACAGACTCCTGAGCAAAAGGCATCTTCAGTCTTCCAGCTAAAATTATCATACGGCTGAACTACCATTTTCAAGTAAGTTTATAAAATCACTGGACATAATACTGTTTCATTTTCATGTAGGTGCTTTGGGGTGGTCTTCAAGGCTCTTTTGAATTATTTGAATACTTAGATTTCATAAAACATATATCTGCTGATTTTGTTGGGTATTCAGAATATTTGATTTGTTTAAAATTTTAGAATTTAAAATTAATTATTACTCTTCCTTTGCATATTTTTAAAATATGCCAATATTCATTTTCTACTTTGCATTTTGATTTTATGCTAATCTTCATATTTTAACAGTGTAATGCATCCAAGCCTGGGAATTCCAGCACTGGAAAGATGTAGAGTTTTGGAGATGGTCCAGAGAAGAGCCATGAAGATTATCAGAACACGTTTCACAGAATCACAGAATGGCCAAGGTTGGATGGGACCTCAAGGATCATGAAGCTCCAACCCCCCTGCCACATGCAGGACCACCAACCTCCTCATTTAATACTAGACCAGGTTGCTCAGAGACCCATCCAAACTGGCCTTGAACACCTCCAAGGGGCATCCACAACCTCCCTGGGGAGCCTGTTCCAGCATCTCACCACTCTCTCTGTAAAGAACTTCCCCCTGACATCCAACCTAAATTTCTTCCGTCCCTCAACTTAAAACCATTTCCCCTTGTCCTGCAGTTATCTACCCTTTCATATAGTTGATCCCTCCCCTGTCTGTAGGCTCCCTTTACGTACTAAGAGGCTGCAACGAGGTCACCCCGCAACCTTCTCTTCTCCAGGCTGAACAAACCCAGCTCCTTCAGTCTTTGCAGGGGAGGTGCTCCAGTCTCCTGATCATCTTTGTGGCTCTCCTCTAGACCCTCTCCAACAGCTCTCTGTCTTGTACTGGGGGCTCCAGACCTGGACACAGTACTCCAGATGGGGCCTTACAAGAGCGGAGTGGAGGAGGACAATCACCTCCCTGTCCCTGCTGGCCACCCCTCTTTTAATGGAATTGTCTTTCCTACAAAGAAAAGCTGAGGAAGCTGGACAGCTGGACTTGTTCATCTTGGAGAAGAGAAGGTTCTGGGGAGACCTCACTGCAGCTTTCCAGTACTTAAAGGGAGCTTAGAAACAGAAGCGAGACTTACAAGGGCAGATAATGACAGGACAAAGGGAGAATGATTTTAACATAAATGAAGCTAGATTTAGATTAGATACTAGGATGTGGTGGAACAGACCGCCTGGAGAAGTTGTGGATGCCTGTCCCTAGAGGTGTTCAAAGCCAAGTTGGATGAGGCTCTGGGTAGCTTGGCTTCATGGGTGGTACACCTTCCCGTGGCAGGGGAGTAGAAACTTGATGATCTAGAAGGTCCTTTTTAACCCAGTTCATTCTGTAATTCTATGAGCAAATGATTGATATTGTTATTTAACATGAGGCATACTTTGCAGCTTTTTTTCATTAACACTACCCCATAATGCTTCCTACCATAAAACATCTTCATTCTTTCCTTTTAGTCTTGGTTGTTTTATCATGGAGAGCAGCCAGTATTTATGAAAGTCAAACATCATTACAGTAAATTCTAATTAGTTTCTCCTTCAATTTTCACAAGAATGAACCTCATTCATTTTTATTCTATGACTGAATGTAACATTCATATTTGGTCCTTCAGGATAAAGTGTTTCCGAGTATGAGATTAATTTTGCTGGGACTTTTCTTGATCTTGACCTATAAATTGCTTCCAGATCAGCTTTCTGATATTTAATTCTGAACCTTCTTGGTTTTGCTTATACGTACATCTAATTTGCAACCTCTGGATCACTGTCAAAATGTTGAACTTCCTGTTACAGTAATTGTTACTCCCTCTTGTTACCATTTCTTCCACATCTGTGTTTTATAAAATCTAAGCCAGTGAAGCACTTAAGATCCAAGTGATGAAATAATATCTCACCAATACCATGACCCTGTACAAAATCCTGTATTTATGCTATTTCAATTATGCATTTGGATAGTTCAGTGAATTTTCCCTTCAATACAGAGAGCAGCTATAAATTTTCTCAAAGAAGCTGGAAAGGAATCAGAAAAACTTTGTTTCACAGAACAAAATGGTTAAGTTTGCTCAGAACTCTGTAAAGAGAAAATATCATGAATCTGAAATGTTGTCTGCCTCATGTTTGGGCCAGTATCTCTATTTCAATATTCATCTCATGATTCGTTTCCATACTGTCTGAGTCACTGCTCTCTGACAATGATATCAAGGTGAGACTAATGACGTGAAGAGAACAGGTTATCTAAATGAAGCCTTTTACATATAAACTTCAATTTATCTGTTTTCAAATATCCTAATTTCTTTAGCCTAAATATTTTTTATCTTAATGGAACTTTACAGATCTATGGTTGAGAAGTGATCTTTCAGTGACCAGATAAGGATTTCTTCACTAATAGAAGAGATAAAGAATATTTTACAAAATGCTGAGAAAAGGAATACATGGTTAGATTATGTGCAAAGCTCTGGTGAAATTAAAAAAGGGTACTGACTAGGTCATTAACCATAATGAGATTTTATAGGAAATTGGAGGAGTGTACATTATCTGCAGTCCAGTTGTTTCTCAGCAAAGATGAAGGAAAACAAACCTTCACACAGGAAACCGTATCTTCTTACTCTTTTGCTCTCATAATAGCAAAAGCATATCTGTTACAATTAAAAGAAGATATCAGAATTGCCAGGAGAAAGAGCTGACTGTTCTTTTAATTTTATAATGACTGCAGGTAAAGTTTGATCCTTCATCCTAGATTTAAATGTCATTTGGGAGAGATTCACATGTTCTGTACTATTTGTTCAAAAGTTCTTCAGGGAGTTGTCATTAAAAAAGCAACCAAGTATCACAAGTGATAAAGCGAGAGAGAGACAAGGCATCATACTTTTCTTGACTACAAAAAAGAAGGGTTGTATTCTGAAATCTACTTATCCTAGTGAAAGTATGCCTCATTTTTATTTTTTGTCTCATAGAAACTGATCTTAGGCCTCCCATATTTCTATGCCTAACTTGAGGGACAGAAATACTATCCATAGTAACTATTTAATCCAACAGGCTCATGTCCATGGGATGCATCTCATGGTCTTGAGGGACATGTTCAGACCTATTTTGGGGCCTTCCTGTGTGAACATGGAAAGTATTGTGACTATATTTTTCCTGATGACTGGAAAAAAGTATCTTCAAAAAGAACAAAGAGGAGGATCTTTGGAGGAATGAGGCAGTCAACCTCCTTGTGATTCCTTGGAATATTATGGAGAAAGTCCTCAAAGCCAGTTCAGGACACATGAAGGCCAAGGTGTTTTGGAACAACCAGCATAAGTTTAGCCAGAGCAAATTATGCCATACCAATGGTTAAGAAGTGTGTGATAGATGAGTGGACATTGAGGTAGACTGTGAACCGGCTGACCTGCAGAGCTCAGAAGGTTGCAATCAGCATTGCAGAGTCTTGTCGGAGATCTGCAGCTATCACTGGTGCTGGATCTGGTCTTGTTCAACAACTTCATCAATGATCTGGTGAAAGGATAGAGTGCATGCTCAGCAAGTTTGCTGACATTACAAAATTAGAAAGATTGGCTGACATGCCAGAAGGCGATGCTAACATTCAGAGAGACCGGGAGAGGCTAGAGACATGGAGAGGGAGGAACCCTATGAAGTTTAACAAGAGCAAGTATAGGATCTTGCACCTGGGGAGGAATAACCACATGCATCAGTACAGGTTAGGGGATGACCTCCTGGAGAGCTCTGTGGAGAAGGACCCAAGTGTTCTGATAGACAACAGGTTAGTCAAGAGCCAGCAGTGTTCCTGTTGTCAAGAAGGCCAGTGGTATCCTGGGGTACGTTAAAAAGAACATGGCCAGCAGATCAAGGGAGGTGATCCTTCCCTCTATTCTGTTTCCAGTTCTGGTCTCCTCAGTTTGAAAAGAGAGGGATCTCCTAAAAGGAGTCCAGCGGAGGCCAACAAAGATGATAAAGGACCTGGAGCCTCTCCGTATAAGGAAAGGCTGAGTAACCTGGGTGTGTTCAACCAGAAGAGTAGCCTGAGAAGGGATCTTATCAATGCTTAGGACTACGTAAAAGACAGGAGTCAAGTGGATTGGGCTAGGCTCTTTGCAGCGCCAAGATAGAAAAAGAGGAGAACAAAAGAAATTCTGTATGAACATGGGAAAAAACTTCTTTACTGTGAGTGTGACAGAGCAGTGAAACAAGTTTCCCAGGGGGGTTGTGGAGTTTCTGTCTCGGGAGATATTTAAAACCCACCTGAATGGTTTCCTGTACAACTTACTTTAGGGAACCTGATTACTCAGGGGAGTTAGACTAGATGATCTCTTGAGGTCCCTTCAAACGCCTATGATTCTGTGATTCTTACAGAGAATTTTCCATTTTGTCTGTTGTTGCTTGAGTAATTGTTTCCACAGGAATTTGGTCTTGTAATATCAGGTAAGCATGAATTTCAGACAATTTTACACTGATATGCATGTTCTCTTATATTGACTATTTACTTTCTAACCAACTGATGGATTTTAGGTACAACCCCAAACTGAGGTTCCATTTTCACATCGTCACAGAATGGTTGAGGTTGGGCACCTCTGCAGATAACCTAGTCCAACCACCCTACTTACAGCAAGGTCAGCAACCTCAGGGTGCTCAGGGTACTCAAAATCCAGTTGAATTTTGAATATCTCCAAGGATGGAAATTCCATAACCCCTCTGGGCAGCATAATTTAGAATTCAATCATCTTCTCAAGTAAACAAACAAATTCATTAAAAAAACCACCCCACCACCCCCCAAAAAATCCAAAACATCCAAAAACAGCAACTGCAGTGGTCCTGTCAGAGGCTACAAAGGAGGAGAATTTGGCTCCCTCACTTTTATAACCTTGCATCAGGTACTAACACACACAGATGAAATCTCCCATGAGCTTTCTCTTTGTAATAAACTGTCCAGCTCTTTCAGCTCACCCTCATATATCAGGCACTCCAGGCCTTAGTCACCTCTATGTCGAATCAGTGGACTTCCTCTCTGTATCTCTTTTGTACTGGGCAACTCAAAACAGAACCTAGCACTCCAGATGTGCCACACCAGCACTGCATAGAGAGAGGAAGAACCACCTCTCTCCAAATGCTTTCTCTAGTGCAGCTGGATTGGGACATTTGATTAACTAACATTTAGTTAATTTATTTAAATGTATCTTACTAATTGGTGACAAAACCCATAAACATTTTTCTTCAAAACTGCAATGAGGACTCTGAAAGGTGGCCATTAATATGTTTACAATCAGCTGTATTTTCTTCCCAAGGCGCTCCTTTAAAAAGTTTCTAAGGGATGTATCCTTGCCAAAAGAGAAATTACATAGCTTGCACTATCTCAGAGAACTTTTCTTTATATTTTAAATTCATGGTGGATACTTTACCATGCATTGTAAAAGAACCACATATGGCTTTCAGGTTTAACTTCAATGTTTAATACGATGATCTGACAAAATTTTTATTTCTCCATCTGGCTTTTTATTGACATGCTGCTGGACAGATACATTTACCTCCAATAGCTGTGATAGTGGTCACATTGGTTGTAATGACATGTCTTTCTTGCTGAATGTAGGGATGTTATCAGCTACAGTTTAAAGGAGATGTTTTGAATTGGACACTGTGTACATAAATTTCAAATTGATAGCTTCAATCCTGCCACATACAGCATTTTTTTCTAACACAATAACATTTCTTTATCCTTCACATATCACTTTTATTCTACCACTTGGGAGTTCCTTACTGACCCATTTAAGATTGAAAATTGAAGTAACATCACACTTGTACAATGTATTTACAAAAAAAACCCTGAAATGTTACCCTTCTTCTCTGCCTACAATCAATAATGGGATGCATTCTATGTTTTGTGAAATCTATGTTGATGGATTACAGATTTTTCTTATTTTGCTTTTATTTTTAGTTTTTCAAAGAGAGTAGAAAAAAAGGAAACACTGAGCGAAATCTTGTCACTGTTTTACTGACAGCATGAATTTGTCTTGCTGCCCCAGAGGTTAATAAGGAAAAAAATTCTTATCAAACATCAAAGAAAATGCAGAATTATCACAACAGCAAGCAATATTCTTTCATTCTCTACTAATAAACTGTGTACATTGCTACAAGAAACAAATGTACCCACCTGAATGGATAAATCCATAAATAAAAGCAGACTTTTTTTAGCTGAAGAGGAAACTGAAAAATATTATTTTTGTGGCAATAGCCAAATAGTGTTAGTATTAACCATTTTTACTAGAATCCACAATGGTTTTAGTGGTCTTATGGCATTATCATTTATCATATTATGGAGACTTGTAGTGGGAAGCATACCCTAATTGAACAACTCAGTTTTAAGAGAAGAGGTATACAAAACACTGCCAAAACCTATTTTCAGCTTTATTTCATAGCTAGAAAGGTAGCAGAAATTTTTAGGGCCCAATAAAAGGCTCAGGCCCTTTGAGGAGGCCTTAGAGAGAATATATTTCCAAATCCAAAATGCTGTTGCTGAAAAATCATTCAGTTCCTGCTTACCAATGAATGAAATTTTGTAAGATTACTATAAACCTTCCAGATTTCCCAAATGTCACAGTTGCAATTTTGTACCTTCCTGAATAACCACTATCCTGCTTTTGGGAAATGACAGGTTTCTTCTGGAAGCGCTGTAAAAGAAATGAATGTCCAAAGATCAAGGATATACGTAGGCTACTCCAAAAGTAATGCCTCCCATTTATTTCCATTGAAACGACAACAGCTACAAAAGTTCAGTAACATTATGTAATGGAGCAAATTCTCAGCTACAAAACACTATTTTTCAGCATAGACACCAGCATTAGCTATGCAGGAGCCTGCATGCTGTGTTCATAAAAATCTGTATCGGTGGAGGTGACCCACTGTTTCACAGCTTTTATGAAGGTGTCATTGCTAGGAAAATGTTACTTTTATTGGAGAAAATAGCTAGAAGTTGGAAGGCTCCAAATCTGAACAATGCAGTGGATGTGGTAGGACAGTCCAGCCAACACAAGTAGTGTATCCACGGTCTTCAAACCAGTATGGGGTTTGATGTTATTGTGTTTAAAAGAGAAAGGTTATCTTCTTTCTGGCCTGACTCTGGAAGCCTTCAGCTTAATCAGTGTGGCAATATAGCAGTCAGAGTGATGGTTTGTCCAAGTTCTAGGAAATCTAGAAGGATCACCCCATTTCTATCCCAACAGCGCACATCAGAATACATCATTTTACCCATTGAGGGCTGCGTCTTAAACTTTTTCTTCTGTGGGGAGTTCACATGTCACCATTCCCTGGACTACTGTTTTGACTCCAGCTCGTAATGCTGACAACTGATCTCATCACCAGTAATGATGCTGTTTCGTCCCATTCTGTGGGTTTCGAGGGATGTGAATATTTTTCTATCTCCCGAGTCACACCTCTCCCAGTCAGCAAGGCGTTGCTATTGTGATGAAGTCATTCAAGACTCAGAGGAATAATACAAATCAATATGCTGAGAGTTTTCTTAACAGCAACTAATACTTGGAGGTAAAACTGGCTACTTTGCTAATTATGATTAATAAATGTTACTACAGGTAAGACAATATTAGGCAACAGCTACTACAAAAAGTAAAAGAATAAAAGATAAAAAAATACAATCTGGGGAAAGACAGACAGATACATAAACACAGCAAAACAAAATAGTTCACCACTGCTTGACCCACTGGTGTCTTGGTGTCAGGTGCTGATCTCCAGTAGTGGTGGGTCATAAAAGGTTGTGTTGGTCAATTGATGACTAATGACAACAGTACAAACTCTTACTTATAGGCCAAAATGGTTGAGCCAGCTCTTTTGAAGTGACAGATTCTAATTTCGAGGATCTCAGCAGGAACTCCTTTCCTCCCTCTTCTAGGCCTTGGAAATTCAAATTAGCAGATAAGGGGAAGCAGCGAGACCCCAGCCAATATCTTGCCTTCACATGATACAATGGTATCATCTCTCAGTTTCCTGTATCAAGCTGGAACCATTTGCTGCAGGGCCAAGCCTTCAGCCAATAAGCACTCCAGGGCCCTCCCATTCGAAGGCAAACAACTCTTTTAAAGAGATGCTTTCAAATGTAAAATTGTCCACAAAGTGATGTTGATTGCCCGATGTTGATTTGAGACATTTCTTATCTGCCTCAGACAGATGTGATCCAGGTAACTGTCACTTTCAGCCTGGTATTGATTCAATAGGTCCTGATAAACTCGCATGCCGTGTTCTTTCAGTTCTTGTGTAAGCATTTGCTTGACACACCTGGTGCAAATTTTGCAGTATTCCAACACTGCCACCATCTCTTGCCAGGCAAGTTGTTTGTTTTTCATGCCAAACTGCTCCCCTAGATCCTCTTCAAAGGGGCCGACCTCCTCCCTAGCACCTTCACCTTGGATCAGGTGGATAAATGCTGGGGAGTCCCATACAGCCTGAGTAAGAAGTAACTCACTCCGAAACCTGAGTTTTTGCATTTGCAATGAATCATCTTAATTTTCCATTAAGATGGAAATAGGCTTTAAAAGATCTGACTTGTTTTACTGTCATGAAAAGCCTAATAAACCTTGTTTTTGATTCACGGATTTTATTTCCCTTCCGATTTCTCATTTTATAAATGCTCTATTAATTTAACTTGATTTCAGTTTGCTGACATTTTGCTATCAGGAGTTACTCTGAACTCTAAATAATGACATTTTTCCTTCCTTCCTTCCTTCCTTCCTTCCTTCCTTCCTTCCTTCCTTCCTTCCTTCCTTCCTTCCTTCCTTCCTTCCTTCCTTCCTTCCTTCCTTCCTTCCTTCCTTCCTTCCTTCCTTCCTTCCTTCCTTCCTTCCTTCCTTCCTTCCTTCCTTTTCTTTTTTTATGTTTGCTTGTTTTCTTTTTTGTTTTGTTTTGTTTTGAAGACCTAACTCTTCTAATACGTAAAATAAGCTAGGACTTCACTTTGCTTTTACTTTTTTACCTTGAATGCAAATGAAGTCTCTGAGATCTTTTCCTTGAGAATTGTGATATTTAACATTGTTATCGCACCAAGAAATAAACAATTGTTTAAGGAAATGGGTGAGAGTTGTTCTCAGTGCTACAGTGCTGAGTCAGTCATGCAGAACTAATTTCCTGGCTGTCTCTGAATGCACATAAAGCTGCTCTGTAGCTGCTGCTGCTGACAATGAACTAGTGACTGGAAAAAGGAATCTTAAACACAGTCACATCTCTTGACTGTTAAAATCCTTTACACAAAGCATGCTGATCTAATGTACCATAGTAAGCAGTATCATTTGTGTGTGTGTGAGTAAAAGAAATTTTAATACCTGAAGCAGTTGCTAAGAAACTGAATGCTTCAAAAATATTTCTTTCCTGTTAATAACTTTTTTTTTTTCTTCTTTTTTTCTGTTAATGAATACACTTAGATTCTAAATGCTGGGCTGGATATTGCATAATAGGAAAGATATCTTAACAATAGAAGATTGTCACAGATAACTACGGATGCCTCATTCACATGGGAAATATATTTATTGTAAGTCTCTTAATCAGAAAATCTGTATTTGAATAAAACTGTCAAATGTTTTAGAACCAGGATACAAATGGCAGTAAGCTGCCATTGTAAAAAGAGACTTCCTTGTTTGGTTGGTTGTTTTTTGTTTTTTTTTTTTTCCACATCAAATGATGCAGGGGAAAAAAAAAAAAAAAAAAAAAAAAAAAAAGAGAACTGATACCTATACTTACTATGTAACATTTAAAGCAAGTTAACATATACCTTTGCTTTCAAAAATAAAGACAATTTTATAAAGAGTTGTCTTGGCATAAAAAGATGCTCAGAACAAAAAAATCCAAACAATCCACCAAAAGTGAGAGAACAAGCAAATGCATTCAGGTACATAGTTTAACTAAGACTGCAGGAACACAGAAGATGCCAACAAACAGCAAGATTGTTTCTAGCTTAATGCAGATGTAATGTTATTCTTCAGATAAACTTTAATGGCTTGGAGAAGACGAAAGTGGGAGGAAAATGCACTAAAATCTAAGTTTGCAGTGTTACAGCCCACACAGGGATGTAAATGAAGACTTGGACACAGGATCTGCTCAGTGAAGCAGAAGGTTTTACTGCCCTCTAGTAAAATGCACTTACAAAACTGTCTTTTAAAATGTATGCATGCTGAGTAAACCTATTCAGTTATTGTTACTGAAAATGCGATTAGTCCTGGTTTGTCATCTCATTGTTTCTGCAGTCAAAGCATAAAACATTTACGTTCAGTGTAGAATGACTTATTTTTGAAGTAAGAAAAACAGCGCTAATGAAGCACAAAAGCAAGGTCTCTGCGGCTGCATCTGCATGAGCAAACCTGATGCCAAATTTTCAGCACTGTTATTAGCAAGATTCTAAGTCGTAGCACTCTCTGGAAAAGAACGGAGTTTTCATAACGCAGAGCGAAAATTCCCGAGTCCTGACTACAGGGGAACTTACCCTGTTGCTAGCATTGTACCAGCTCTAAATTAGCAGCTCAAGAGTGAGCACATGATTTGTGTCCTTTAAATCCTGGCAGCGGCAACTCTGAGAATAAAATGGCAGCTGAACTCTTTCCGTGATCCTTAGATAGCTCTGTAGAGAACCGGAAGATAGTTGCAGGGAAGTTGTAGGCATTTAAAGGTGTAACACAGGAAAGGAAAAAAAAAAAATCACAGTTTTATTGCTACACACATAACTATATCATGCTGTTCTGCACCCCCGGATTCTAATTAATAAGGACAACATGAAAGAATGCATGAGGCTGTCATCTTAAAAAGCCTGACACTGATGGTGGTTGTTGTAACTGTACTCTGTGACTCATTAGCAGACTCATCTGCTTCTCAAATGGCAGCAGGAAAAATGTCTGGGAAAGGGCTAACAGCAGCATTGGAAGACCTAGAATTTTCCTCCCCATGTTGTTAATTTAATTTATTTTTTATTTTTATTATTTATTTATATTCCATATGCAAGTATTGAAACTACCACGTTTTTCAGGAGTCATGTGCCCCTTCTGGGCAAATTATATTTGCAATTCTTCACATCAGTCACTGAAAGATAAAAATATTCTGTCAATTCCATCACTGGTTTTGTGTAAAGGAATGCTTCATAAATGTCCAAATGCTTGGGGAAAATCAGGTTAGAAATGGAGGAACATATTTAAAGTAAATGTAACTTAACATAAGAAAAATAAGACTTCTTAGGAAGTCTGAAAAAGCTTATATTCATTTATAGTAAATATCTCAGTAGACAGTAGTGTAGCTCATTTCTTCTTCTACCTCTTACATTCCTCTGTGAGGTACAGAGAGAGCAGGGACAGTACTTCGACCAAGGGTCACCACTGAGGAGAGACTTCCTGAGATGTCACTCTGTTCTTGTATATTCCTTCAAGACTAATGCATAACATGAATCTAAAAACTAGATCCCTTCTTTTTCATTGGTGGTGATTTGGTATCACAGAACCACATTTTGTTTCCTGACATACTTATTTTCTCCGGAGAGCTGTGTGGGAAATGAGGCTCTCAAGTGCTCCAGTACCTTGTTTGAAGTAGTAACAGATGCAAAAAGAACAGCACTGTGGGAAAGTATTTCAGTATTTATTATTACATGATAACTCAGATCATTTTCAAGTCTGAATTCATGGATTCTTAGAAAAAGAGGTCAGGAAATAATATAGGAGACCAACTAACAAAAATTGCATATTGAAAACAGAATCATCTATACCTGTTGACAAATGCTGATGCTTACGAACCTGTCCTTGAAAGCCTCAAGTAAAGCTACTCCAGCTACTCCAAGGTCTTTTTCTTCTTCATTCCTGGATCTCTGATGAATCTTTCCTATTTATCATTTTCCTGTTTGCTAGCTCCTTATTGTTTTTGTTTTGTTTTGCTTTTTGTTTGTTTGTTTTAAGTCCTTGGCTGAATCCAGCTCCCTTAAAGACTATTTCACATTTAAATCTTACAATGTTTTACATGCTAAAAGAAGATGAGGAAAAAGTTATTGCTTGAGAATCCTGGGAAAAATAAGCCAGCTTTTCTAGACATCATAATTTTAATTAAGATATATTTCCCTTTTTAAATTTCAATTATTGTAGCTTGATTTTCTTAAATAAGACAGTACAAGTTATTGATTTTAATTTGACAATTACTAATTTATTATGCATGTTTACACTGACTTGTGCTTGGTACAGATAATACCCAGTTTTATTTGACATTCCACAGTAAGTTTGGTATCATTTTTGGATGGAGTTCTGTATTCCTCTCCGTTTTACCTCCAATATAAATTCTATTGCAAGTAAATAACAAAAAATGGAATTAAATCCAGAAGAATTCCAGGAATTTGTTCTATCTCACACTATTCTGTAGCTACAATCTGGTCCACATATTTCTTGCGCTTGGAGATCACTGATTTTCTTAGCCCTCACCAGATCAAATTTTGTGACAAGATCGTAATTACATCTGAATAGCATGTTTTTCTATTCATGTATTATAAAGAAAATAATATTTTCCTGTTCTGAGTCAGATGAAATGACAACCTTCAGAATAACTTTTAGAAAAATAAAAGTGCAAGGACAGTTTCCTCCCCTGATAGTTGCTGCAAAATCCAGTTTTCTCCTGTTCATTAAGTATTTGATTCACAATATTATCTCAAGAACAGTATCCTCCAAGGACTTTTAATGAAGAAGGCATTTCTGTGTAAAGGGGGAAACACATATTCACATCTCTGCTATGCCTGATTTAGACCAAAACAATATTTGGCCTTTGTTTTCTTGTTTGCAAAACAACAAATAAAAAGAACTGTAGAGTTCTTGTGCTGCAGAACTCTAGATGTGAAATTTCTGAATTTCTATATATATTTTATATATGAATAATAGAGGTAAACAAACTGAAAAAATGGAAAAACTCTGGACTAGAGGTTGGACCAAGTCACTCTATCTTAGCCATAGCACTCATGCTGCTTTTAAACTTGCATGTATTTGGGGTGAAATTGGTTCGCTTCATAGGAAGGATTATGTATTCACTGTAAGAGCAGGAGCAAAGGTTGGCACTGTCCTGGTCTTTTAGGTATTGAACTCTTGACAAATCTGAACAGCTTTATCAGATGCTTGCCTACAGCTTAGATGGAACAAAACAAAGACAAAAACAAACAAACAAACAAACAAACAAAAAACACCCACCACAGAACAGAAATAAAAACAAACAAAACCAAAAACAAAACCTAAATGCTTTATAATAACAAATAGAAATCTGATAAAAGACAGGAGAATTACGAGAATGATTAAAATTAAATCACTTTCAGGAAAGTGGTGAGATTAAGCTTCCTGTGTATTTATGAATCTTTAAAGAATGCTTGGATGAAATCAGCATCACCAATTCACTCTCCTCATTCTTCCCCATACTGTGAAGTCTTTCTGAATCAGTAGCAAAAATAGGGATGATTGAATCAGTACAGCTGTGAACATTACAAGATGCACACTCCAACAAACACAAAAAGTGTGAGTGCCTGGTGAGCATTAGGAAATCTGTCACTATGAACAGTTGATGGTGACAAGTTTAAACAGATTGAGGAATTCCAGTGTTAACTTATTTCCAATGAGATATTTTCAGAGTTGTCTTTTTTTTTTAACAGAAGATTAGATGCATGAAAAATGAGCTAATTAAAATTCCGTTTAAGTAAATGAAAAAGAAAAAAAGAATCTTAAAAGTGGAAACAAGAATATTTCTGTACTGATCACTTTCTTTCTGGCTGGAATATTCAGGAGCACATTTCTATACTGTGAGTGCCAGACAACTAACCCGGCATTACAGTCTGTTATGGGGGGACGAAAGTGCCTCAGCTAAAAAAGGGTGTTCAGTTATCCACTGACAACTTGAAAAAAAGGGAAAAATCTTTATTGAGAAGTTTATCTTTGTAACCAAAACCTTCATAAATTCCTATGCGTGACTGCTTCCATCCTGAAAGAGTACAAAGCGTACAGGGAGAGCCTTCCAAACAGTTCTAGGAGCACCTAGCACATTTACTGACAGCAAAGTGGCAAGTAGGGGGGAGCAGTGATTAAGAAAATTAGAAGCAGTCTAAATTCATGGCAATCTTAGGTCTTTTGTGCATTACTTAAAATTGTTTAATTAATGAAGAACAAACTGGACCAATGTGACTAACTTGAGATACCTATTGCCATTCATGGCCCTCTCAATGGGAAGATGGACAATATGGAAGGAAGAATTCAAATTATGTCTTTATCCAGACTAACAGTAAGCTGCAGAGAGCTTGGGAAATTGTTTTCTCTTGCCTTTGTAGGCTTAGTCTCCTTTGCAAGGCATTTAAATACTTAGTATCCTTTTAGCATATTAAGTCCTGCTCATTTAGCCATCAAATGGCTTTGTTGATTTTAGTCTTTAACCTTTAGTCTCAATGGTAAAAATAGAATACCAGGGATATCTTTGTAATTTCTGTGAACATAATAAAGATAAAATGGCAGAAAGTAAATTTCTTTCTTCCTACCGCTTAATATATTCCTATATAAACCTTTTTTAAATTATCTGTGCACTTTAATATTTCCACTTTGTTACTTGTGCTGCATGTTAGATGGAAAAGCTAAATTTAAAATTAGTCACCCTAATGTGCAAAGCACTGGAAAAAGATGGATGTTTTGAACATAACAGGCTTTACATTAAACTCCAGCACAGATTAGATGAATTGTGGAATTATGCCTAATACTCTTAAGCGGTTTTAGTGATCAAACACTTAGTAGACCCATGCTGACACTAGGTCTAACACATCTAAGGTATATATAATAGAAAACCAGCGCCTTACAGACCTGTGGTTATACTGGTTTATATTCAAACCTTTAAATGTAAAAATGTTGACAAAATACCTATCTTTAGCATGGTCAGCAGTGTTTCCTGTAGCACTGCTGGAGAGTTCTGAGACGCTGTTCTGCACCTGTGTAGCCCACATACCACACAGTATATGTTTCTACTGCTATACTGTGTAGTGCTCTTACACTGCAAGTAGACTGGATTGCCACTTGAGAGTAATAGCTTATTGTTGATGTAATAAAAATATTATTTCTGCCTTCACCATGGGATTTTGACATGAAATCTGCTGTGACAAAATATGAATATAAATACATTTGTAATATATTTTTGGCAGATTTTAAAGAATACATTTTTTGGAACACTGATTTGCTGGTGTTCCCTTATCGATGTTTTTTTTTTTTCCATCTGTAGTATGGATTTAATCTTAGAGCTTTAGAAGTTAGTCCTATCTAAGATATTCCCCTAGACTGTTTCAAAATATACAGAGAGATATCTTAAGTCTCTGGTGTCTACAGCAGACTTAACTCCTGTCTGAAAGCTCCTGTCCTGTTCACTGCCTATAGGGGAAAGCCTATGTAACAAACCAGACCAATCTCATTTACAGTGCTGCTGGACTTCAGACACCTCAAGTTGGGAAGTGTTCTTCACCTGAGGACTGAGAGATTTGGCTGAATATGAAATCACTGGGAATAGTTCAATAAGTTTAAGTACAGCGAGTCATCAGAAAGATGAAGTTTAAGTTGCTTTGAATGAGTGCAAATTTTCAAAGATATGGATGGAATCATACAGCCATTTTTACAGGCAGTCTATGAATTTGTCTACTTTAGAAATTTCTGAAGAGTTTCATTGCATTCAAGAGCCTATTTAGGTAAAGTAGAAAAAAATAAAGGGCTAAACAGCAGAGATTTTTTTCCTTGAAAATGAGGCTGTATGAAATAGGTGTCAAGTAGGAGACAGATAGCTAATTTGTTGTGGACTGGGAGAACAAAGTCCACAAAGTACTCACCAACGCAGAGGAACTCATTAAACAGATTAAGATTGGAGGTACTCTGGGTTGCAGTGACCATACAGTGATAGAGTTTGTGTTCTTACAGAAGACAGGCCCGGCAAAAAGCAACTTCAGGTGAGTGAACTTCAGGCTTATTTATTTCTGGATGAGATCCCCCGGGAAGCAATCGTTAAAGATAAAGGAGTGAAGCAGAGCTGGCAGTTCTTTAAGGAAGCTTTTCTGAGAGCATTGGAGCTCTCTGTCCCCCAGTATAGAAAAAACAACAACAACAACAAAAAAAACAAAAACAAACAAAAAAAAAAACAGAGGAGGCAGAAAATCAGTATGTCTGAGCAAGAACCTGCTTGTCAAACTGAGGGACAAGAAGGATACATTCAGTCACAGAATCGAAGAATCACAGAATGGCCAGGGTTGGAAGGGACATCAAGGATCACGAATCTCCAACCCCCCTGCCACATGCAGGACCACCAACCTCCACATTCAACACTAGACCAGGCTGCCCAGGGCCCCATCCAATCTGGCCTTGAACACCTCCAAGGACGGGTTATCCACAACCTCTCTGGGAAGCCTGTTCCAGCACCTCACCACTTTCTCACAGTAAAGAACTTCCTCCTGACATCCAACCTAAATCTTCCTGCAGTTATCAACCCTTTCAAAGAGTTGATTCCCCTCCTGTTTGTAGGCTCCCTTTAGGTATTGAAAGGCTGTAATGAGGTCACCCCGCAGCCTTCTTTTCTCCAGCCCAACTCCCTCAGCCTGTCATTGCAGGGGAGGTGCTCCAGTCTCCTGATCATCTTTGTGGCTCTCCTCTGGACCCTCTCCAGCAGCTCCCTCTCTTTCTTGTACTGGGGGCTCCAGACCTGGACACAGTACTTCAGTCAGTGGAAGCAGACACATGTGACTTGGAATGAATACAAGGATGCCATCTTGACATGCAGTGATGGGATCAGGAAAGCAAAGGCATGGACGGAACTACATTGTGCAAGGGATGTGAAAAATAAAGACAAGGAATTCTACAGGTATGCTGTTCAGAAGAGATAGGCTAAAGAGAATGTACCACCTCTGATAAAGGAGAAGGGAACAGACAACAGACATGGAGAAGCCTAATGATAGGATGAAGGGGAACAGTTTTAAGCTAAAAGAGAAGAAATTTAGATTAGATGTTAAGGGAGACATTTTTCAATGAGAGTGTGGTGAGACACTGGAATAGGCTGTGTGGGAATCAAATGTTGTTTCTGCATTAGAACAAGAATTTTTATTTTATGGTCTCTGCTGCCATAGTTCTGTCAGGGGTTCTGATACTTTTTACCACTTATCCTCTAGATGAACCTTCCCCAGGAATGCATGCTCAATACATAGGTGAAGTAATTTATAATCACAGAGGCTGGGTAGATGGAGTAGGTTTACAGGCACAGACTGCAGCTCTTGTCTATCCAGCCTCAGGCTTACTATTTGGTGCTGGACAGACAAGACCTGAGTAATAGAGAATTTGAGAAGTTAAATAATTAACGACATATGTATATAAGCTAGCAACAACTTATGTATAGCCAGAATGAAAATATATGTTAGACACATTGCAAGAATATCCTGCAAAAATTAAAAGGACAAGTTGTGACATGCCTTAGGGAATGCCCAAAGAAGGTACTGAGGTCAAGGCCTGCCACTCCCCCCCCCCCCCATACTCTTTGTCTAACAAAGACTTCAAAGATATTGGAACTGGATGATCTTTGAGGTCCCTTCCAACCCAAGCCATTCTATGATTTTGTGATTCCATGAATATATTGAGGCCTCAGCTCCACACAAGACTACAGCAGTGTAATTGGTTGTATGAGTTAATAGAGGTTTAGTTAACAACCTCAATCTGTCTGGATGAAAACGGTTTTAAAATTGAAAATGTCTATTCATTAAATAATACTTGCTTAACAAAGATAAAAAGTGAAGACAGTCTAGCACAAATTGATGGCACATATGACAGTTTGAGACTAATGTAAAACTAGTTCCTTAGCAGTGCAAAGTTTTCCTGATAAATTTCATAAATTGTTCAACCAAAAAAGACTGTGTTTAGAAATATTTCCATGTTTTCATGATTTAAAGCTTATCATTCTTTATTAGTTCTGTATTCACCTAGAGTATTGTAAATCCTGATCATTCAGACTGTGTAAACCAAGGTAAATGTGCCTTTAACATTTGAATTAAGAAACTAGAACATCTGAATCAAACTTCTAGCAGAAAACCTTGCCAGTTACCGAACTGATCTGTTTTCTCTGTGAGCTGATGCAATAACAGATTATAAATATACATCACTGGAATGCATTTTAAAGCATGCTATTTAAACAGCTTTACATCCTGTAAACATATATATAATTTTCTTGCAATAGTGCTTCGTTAGGCACTTCTAAAAAAAAATAATTATAGTACAGTAACTATTACTTCATTTAGGAGCTTGAAATTTGGTCTGTCTGCCATCCTAAATATTGATAAAAGTGAGTATTTACTAGAAGACACATTAAATTCTAAAGGCAATTCAATGCCTTTGATCGTAGCAGACCAGTTCCATTCATAGAGATAACAGTTGCAATGGGGAATCAGAGTGTGTGCCCCTATTCCACCTTCATACTGTGCAGCAAATTGAGGAAAAGGATTTTGTGATAATGAAGAAAAAGAATTTGGTCTACAGAATATATAATACAGAGTGTAGCATCTTGCATTTTGAGTAATACATCACTTACATTGTTTTGTCTGTTGCAGGGGTAGCTCATTTGTATTCCACACCAATCTGCATCATCCAGGAACAGGAAAAGTATTATTTCCTTAGGAGACAGGCAGGGGAGCTCTTCACACTTTGATATCATGTATCATGGAAGTTCTTTAGGAATACTTCAGACAGACAAGACAGCTTTTACCCTTTTTCAGAAAATGTTTCTGATATTTTCTGAGTAGCTTTTCTAATATAAAATGTCAAAAAGGAGAAGTGCTATTTTAGATCTCTGTAAAATAAATGTATGGGTTAAATCTAGCAATTACTATTTCTAGGCTGAATTTTGATCTGTCTGTTTTGAAATTAGATGCCATTAAAAGAGGATATCTAACCAAATCTTAACAAGGATGGTGGTCAATCTCTGTCAAATTTATTGAAAGCAAATACATTTACAAGTTTCATCATAAACTTAGGTCAAGTAATGGAGATTCCCAACTGATTTTCCATAAAACAGTTATTGCATTATGTAGATAAAATGGCACAGTACAAAACAGTTTACTTTCATCAAATTTTCACACAGCAATTAAATAATAAACTAGGACTATTTAAATTTTAATTTATATTATTGTCATCTATTAGCCTAGAATGCTAGCATACATGGAATATTTTGACAGAATGCATATGACAAAAATGGAGAACTCTCTTATTCTAGTCAAAATCCAAACAATAAAACGTTCAACTCCTGTTTAAGGTTAAAATGAATTACATACATTTTTAATATTTTATTTTAAAATGATGAAATTAGTATTTTAAAATGTATACTAAAATCAGCACTCTTACACTGGCATTAATACAAGGAAATAATGTTTATAGACAAATGATACTGGACAGCTTCCTGAATCTGTTGCCTTTTAATGAGCAGTTATAAATATGAAAAAAATTCCTTAGGCTTGCTAAACATTACTTAAAGGTTAGAATTAGTTTCCTCAGCATATCACAAAGTAATTAACTCTTAAATGCAACTTTGAGTCAAGGTGAACTTTCTGTGTGCCAGGAAATTGAATTTTATTTACCACCTATCTCAAAAATATTTGCCAATTTTTTAAAGACTAATTTTTACTTCAAGGTCTAAGGAAACCATATAACACTAGCCAGTATTTTTTGTGAGTATATTTGGTGCAGAGATAGGAAGATGTGTTTCAGTTTTCTGGGCTAATCAATGTTAACAAATTGAGCAATCAGTTTGTGTTTAGTAAATTCATATATATAGTTTGAGATGGAATTTGTGATTACGTTAACTAGAAAAGGGAACTAAAATTTTGTTCTGCCAAGCAGAGCACATCACATCCTACAGAGTTTTTAATAAATCAAGCAAGAACAAGGACCAAATTCTGTGCGTGGAATGGGACAACTCTGGGTATATGTCTAGACTGGGAGACAGGAAGCTGGGAAGACAGTTTTCCGGGTAGAGGTTGAGGGCTTGGTTATAGTAAGTTGAACAAAGCCAACAATATGCACTGGCAACCAAAGGAGCCAAAGGAACCCTGGGGTGCATCACACCCAGCACTGCAAGCTAGGTGAGGAGTGCGGTTGTCCATTTCTGTGTTCACCTTGAGCATTGTTCGCAGGTTTGGACACCACGATATAAGGACATAAAACTATTAGAGAATGCCCAAAGCCTATTTTCATAGATGTTCAAGGTTCTAGAGGGCAAGATGTAGAAGTGGCTGAGATCCCTGGGTTTGCTAAGCCCAGAGCAGAGGAGCTGGGAGGAAGCCTCATGGCGGCTGCAGCTCCTCACACGGAGCGGAGGGGCAGCGCTGAGCTGTGCTCTGTGTGACAGCGACAGGGCCCGAGGGAACGGCATGGAGCTGCGTCAGGGGAGGGCAGCGGGGGGTCAGGGATAAGTTCTGCACCAGAGAGTGGCGAGCATAGAACAGGCTGCACAGGGCAGTGGGCACGGCCCCGAGCTGCCAGAGTTCAAGGAGTGTTTGGACAGCGCTCTCAGATACAGGGTTTGATTTTGGGTGGTGCTGTGTGGGGGGCCAGGGGTTGGACTCAGTGATCCTTGTGGGTCTCTTCCACATTCTATATTCCGCGATTCTATAGCTATAGTTCATCTATATGGCACTGGTTTCGTCTGTACTGAATGCTACAGTTAATCATAAATTTACTTTTAAGTGTAGAACTGCTGATTTTGTGAAATAAAAACATCATAGATCATCTCCAAATAGGTCATACCTGAAGTCAAGCGCTATGTGGAATACCCAAATGCAAGGTAGTGGTGCTTACTGGCCCTTTCCTGCCGTGTGTGGAATTTATCCATGTGCTTAAAGATGTTCAGATGCAGTATACCCAGAAAGATTATACAGTTTATCAGCCCACCATTTCTGTCCTTCTGCAAAGTTTTATTCCCGTCTCTTTTGCTTGTGATTAGAGCAAGTCAGGAAGGTGAATGAAGGTCCATTTCATAACAGAACTCTAAGGAGCACAGTGTGTACAGCTGTAGGATTGTGCCAAAGTAATAGGTGGTAAAAAAAAGGTAGATTTCTTGTCTTAAATTGAAGATGACCTTCAGATTAGAGCCCAGGGATAGCTGTGTGCTTTATCACTCAATGAAAGTTGTTTCTGAAAGTTGTAACTGACTGCTTTGTTCTGCTTGACTAAGCAGGACAGCCAGACTAGGGTTGATATTTATGCTCTGCATGTTCATTTCTGGCATAAATTCAGTTTAATGTTTCCAATCTATATAGGTTTTCTTTCTTTCTTTTTTTTTTTTTTTTTTTTTTAATGCTCTTTTAACATACTGAATAAGGATTGCGCAGACACAACGTTACAAAACTGAAGAATTAGAAATCAACTGGCAAATTTATACAGTATCTATCCAGAATATTTTTGTACTCTTGGATTAAATATCTGAATATTGTATCTTTTCCTAAGTAGTTCTATGTTGGAAATGCTGAAAGAAAGCCACAGTTTTCTGGATTCACGGTACACCACCACAGATCAATATTATCTGTGCTTGAATTTGTCTTATATCCTGACTGACTACACAACAGCAGTTGAAACCTTTCCTACAACTAGATTTAAGTACTTATTTCCACTGATCACTCAGATGAATGTATCATTTTAAATGTTTAAATTGAGTTTAAATTGTCATGAACTTTCTTTCTTCCCAGGAAAGAGGAATTTTGCAACTTGCCCAAAGTTTCTGGAGGCCCCAAAGAAATATCTGTTCACTCCACAATCAGGTAGTTTGTACACTTGGGATTTATGTATTGTAATAAACATGACCTGGCTATCTAGACATACTGCCCTTTGCAGTTTTAATGGCTACTGGGCAGGGGTAACGACAGGGCTAACAAAGTACATAATGGCATGCTCTTTAGCACATTGTGTCCTTTCTGGACATTCCTCTTGGGTTTTGCTGTGTAGGGGATTAAAGGAGAAGAAAACTTATTTCCTTGGCTAAAATTCTGCTTGTTTGCAGTAGAAAAAGTCCAGAAATATATCCCTTCTGTACTGGCAGAACATCGTAATTCTACAGTGAGAAACAAGTGCCAAACCTTGTTTCTGTCCCAAGGGTTTATGAGTAGAAGATCGCAAGTTGGTACCAGATAACTGGAAAATGGTGGTGTGGTGGGAATTCTTAGTAGCAGTTATTACACAACCAGAGAAATTTTGAAAGAAACTAATAGTTAGACTTGTTCTTTCAAAATTTTAAAGTAGCAGGGGAAAAAAATACAAACTAGAGGCAAAAAAATCAGACAAGTAAGGAATCAGGATTGAAGCTTGGAGTGGAATGAAATGATATCCAAGAAAGAAACAGATAATGTCATGGTGACTTGTAGTTCCTCTCTGCATCCCCTGCATTCCACTGCTGGAATATTAGCTTCTCATATAAGGGGTCCAGTTTTGATATGCATCTTGCTGCATAACCTTGACTCATTCTGATTAGACAGAGTTGTAAGACTGTCTGTATGGAGGTAAGAAGAGTAACAATTACAGGGAATAGTAGGCAACTGATACGTGTTTGATCAAGGATTCAAGAGAGAAAGAATCAACATCAAAAGACAAAATCTTAAAGAAAAGGTATACATGGACTGCAACTGGAGGCTTGTTTATTCAAGGCCAGTCAGTAGATAGCTGAGTTGGGGTTGAGCCCTCACAGCTGTCACTGTTGGTAGAGCACAAGAAAGGTGGCAACTACTCACCCCTGAGGACAGCTGTGTCCACCAGCTCTTCCCTCCACACTGATGGCTGTCCAGACAGTGAAGGCTCTTCAGGTGATGTAGCAGAATGTGGGGACAAGAGTGCTTAACCTCATAGTAGCTGTTCTTTTGTAAAATGTGCATTGGCTTATAAATAATTACTTTATACTTTAAAGATGTCCATATTCTGCTTTCAGAGTCATCCTGTGCCAGGCTCAAGATGTATGAACTGACTATAAAAATATTTTATAAAGGTTAAAATGTGATTGTATTATTTAATATTGGGAAACCAATATACTTATTTAAGGAAGTAGCAAGTAGCACAATTGGAAAGGAATCTGATCTTAGAGGAAATGATTTACAGTTGTAGAATTAAAAGGAAATAAAAGAGAAAATAAAGAAAAGGGATTTAATCTAGCAGGAAATACAGTAAATGTCCCTGGCATGGATGAAGAATCTTTTGCTGCAGCCATGCATCTGCATTCTGAAAGCAAAGGGCTTTTTCAGTAAAACTCATGGACAGCTTCTATACCAAGGAAACTGGTTGTACTCTAACTGGATTGTACCCTAAATTTGTTGCTTGGCCTGAGCTGGGAAGTGTTTTGCTCTTGTGTCTGACTCCATTGGCTGTGGTGCTTGTTAGTCACACAGTCCATTACAATTCACTGTACAGGGAGGAATCTCAAAAACATCCTATTGCTGAGTTAAAGGGTGTAAAGTGCAATCTTTTTTGCTAACCAGATTTGTTGGGTTTTTTTTGGTAGTGGTGCCATGATTACTCACAAGTGGTGACTAGAGATTGTGACTGAGAAACCTCAGCTGAGTACAAGAAGGGGAGAACCTCAGAGCTTGTGTTTTAGATGAATATTTAGGCTAGCTCAGCACTGAGCAATACAATGAAGTAAACACCATGGACAATCAAGGCTAAAAATGTTTAATTACTTTACCCTGATTACCCTGCTCCTTTCCAAGTTGGCAAGTAGGAAATGGAAGTTGCCAAACATGTTTTATTTTAAAATCTTTTATTCATTGGCAAAGCTGTATATTGTATTAGATCTCATAAATGTGTTTTCCAATTTTCTTAGATTTTCCATCCAGCACACACCTATATGTGTGCACACATACAGAACTGATTTTTTGCATGGAGAGACAGCTTTTTGGGTTCTGTGGGAGGACATGCCCTGCCAAATTTTTTAGCTCTAGATATAATTTCTTGGAGTAGTGCTTTTTGCTGCAATCAGTGCTAACAACAACAGAAGTATTATCACCAAACATAGCAGCAGAGCCCACTAGAGGACATACTCTGTGCTCATGCAGTAACTCTTGGAAGGAAGAAATCTCCCCACCCAACCCTCAGTCCCCAACATAAAAACAGTAAAAAGCCAGGAATCACCCAGAAAGTGCTCCCAGCATGCTCAAAAAATTGCAGCACAGCATGCAAATATCAATAATCCTGAAATACAAACAGTAACAAAGGCATGTATCAGTAGCTCAGTCTCATAAAAATGCTGAGTATAAGAGTGTTATCAGAGCCCCAGAACAGCAGTTCCTGGTTTCTTTACCACTGGGAGGTAGGCATTATTGCAACTCTGTACACTTTCCTTTATACTCCAGGTTTCCTGCAATCCTTTCCTGAACAAAAAATCTGACTAGCAAGTAACTCTAATGTTTTGTTTGTTTGTTTTTGTAAGTTAGGATTCTAGTTAGTGTGATTGATTTATTGTGTTATCAATTAAAAAAAAAATAAGTATTAGGTATTAATTGTATTTAGGAAGATGGTTCATGTAGTTAAGCATATTGCTATTTTTATTTTTAATTTTCAAAAGTCAAATGTTTCTTAACAATACAGGAGAAATGCTCAGAATCAATAATTTCTCTTCAGGCAAAGGTCTTCATGAAGCAGCAAAATTTATTCATTATTGCTATAATGGAGGAACACCCCCGTATGGCAAGGGAGATACTTATCACTTAAATCCATGCCATTAAATATCCTCACTCTGATGTAGATGCTAAAATATTTTTCCATAAGCAATTCATCACCCTCCTGTTTTTCTTTCATCTTTCAATGGGGAAGAAGTGAACAATGCATATTAGGCATCCTGCTGTTTTTCAAGGGGGACGGAAGAACAATGCGTATTGGGTCCACCTGCAGTTCCACATGGGAGAGAAGGGCAATGCATGCTAGACTCTCTCCTTATCACCTTGCCCTGGTCTAGGTGTTCTGACAGTCAAGCTACTTGACAAACTTACTCTACCCTGTACTAAGTTATGCCCCAATGATTTGTTGTGAACAATAACCCCTGCAGACATTTTGTGTGAAAGTTTAGCAAAAGTCTATACGTTAGTGTTAGAAATGTTTTACTACAAAAACAATCTACTATTCTACTGCAAAGCCACAATCTACTTCTTACAATATTTGGCTCAAAATACGGTCCTAAAAAAAATATTTGCCAACTTCTAAACATGATTAAAAAATGTACTTCAGTAAAAGAAGTCCAGACTTCGATTGTAAGCACACGCTTTTCCTCTCAGCTGAGAAAGAAAATCAGACATGGAGCTATGAATTTGATCCTAGCTTGAATTTCAGTTTGAAATAATTACATATGCATATATATGTATATACACATGAATGTATGTGGATGCACGTATATAAAATCAATCTCTAATGTTGACGTGTTTTTAATCCTAGTAGTTCCTTTGCATATTCCAACAAATGACCAACATATGCTGCAATAAATTCAGTTCTGTATCCAATTTATTTTTCATGTATTTTGTGTGCTGAATCCTTGTTATCTTAAAGAGCACATTTCTCTTCATTACCTGTCAGACTGACTGTGCCCTATAGGAGCAGCATTGCTGACAAAGTCCAGGAAGAATGCATTCTGGTGCACTAGATATTCACATATTAACTGCTCTGTAACTGTCTTTTCTTAGCTTCTTATCACTCATATTTTGGTCAGACTCTCCCTTCTCCAGTAGTCTTTGTACAGTGAAGAGAAATATTGGATGATAAAATTTATCATTAACAAATGAAACTAAATAGGAGGATGAGTGATTAAGAATAGAAAATAAAATATTCACATATCCATTAATCTTAATTTTTTTAAACCTTGTACAACATAAGGGTTCCTAGATATATATATGTAGACTAACAGCATGCTTTGCTTTCTATGGATTTTGAAGCAAATTTAGATATAAAAAAAAAACAACCCTACAAAACCTTTTTTTTTGCCATGAGCTTAAGGAACATTTGGAATTCATATCGAAACTGAGATATCAATAAACTCTAACTCTAAAGTAAACTGATCGACAAGCAGGGAATTTTGAAACTGCACATAGTTTCCAAGAAGAAGTGTATTTTACAGAATCATAAGTTGTTCCAGACTGACATCTTAGTGAAACAAATTAAAGCAAATTTAATACAGACACTGTACTGAAATATAGTAAACAGTTTTTATTGCTACTATGAATATTAATACTTTCTATTATATTGTAGTCTAAACATAGTGCCATCTGAGATGCCTAAGGGTGGTTCAAGGTAATATTTAAGGCTTTCCTGAGAAAGATTGTTTTGATAATTTGACAGAGTTCTGAATTGTTAATATACCTTATCTGATAGAAGCTCAAGTGCAACTAAACATGTGCTGTGGCTCACTCACCTGTTACGTTCATTCTGCCCACTCTGGGCATCTGTTTTAGGCTGTCCTTAATTCTGTCTGGAGTCACAAGACTATTGAGAAAGACTATATAATTAGAACTTCCTCGACTCTTAAATATTTAAGAAAATTTTACAAGTTTAAAGCAAAATACATAGCTTTTATAAACTTTTTTTTTTTTTTTCCGCAAAGCATTATTTTGCAGAAATTTCCATCACATTAATTCCCCTCATTTCATCCCACACCATGTGCTTTTTGTGTCCTGACAAAAATAAAATTACTCCTCAAAAGCAGAAATAAAAAAAGTCTCAGTTTTCATAAAAGTCTTTTAAATAATAAGTATTTCAAACTAGAAATTTTAATTTCTAATAGAACCTTGAACACTACTTCTCTTGTAGTAGCTAAGTCTCTGATACAGTGAAAAGAGCTGAGCTGCCTTCTAGGTGTTGTTGCTTCTGTGATTACTTCTGAGACATAGCAGAGACAGCAAAATGTTCAGACTATTATCACACTGAAAAAAAAGGATTTAAAAATTAAGAAGTATTATTTGATTCTGAGCAATTTGTTGTGCACTATACTAGCCAACTATTGACCTTGGTCATAGAAAATTATAATTTCTGAGAGTGCTGATATACTTTTTCTATTTCTCACTTGTGAAATTTAAGAGGTTGTTACTTAGCTCCCTGCTAAACAGGTGGTATATCTTTTTCTGACCGCTGCAGTTCATGAACTGGTATATGTACAATCACTGATTGCAATTACTTTGCTTGTCTGAGAAATATGAAGCCACCTAATAGACAGATTGCCTATTCTGTGTTCCTACAGTTGGAAAAAAAAAAAAACAAAAACAGATTATTGTAACCTCATAAAAAACTAAGCATTAATATAACACTAACAAGTCAAATTTCTGGCAGACATCTCACTGGGAGTAAAAAGCATCCAAAAAAACCTAAGCCATACCAAAGCAATAAAGCTGCATACAACTATAATTTTTTTAAACAGAAAGATGACAGAAATTGAATCATATTGTAGATTCGCAAAGCAGATGATAATGCCAGATTGTCTTTAGAGAGCTAGTGAGAAAAGTTATTGCCTAGTTCAAACAACATAAAGCTGTAAGTCATACAATTTTCTCATGCTTCTTAATAACTCTTAAGAAACTGGGAATTTAGATTTGATGAATAACTCGGCAAATTCATAAGGAGTAGGCTTACTCTTTTCAAAAAGGAATGCATTAAAAGTCTCGTTTCATAGATTATTTGGAAATTTGTATTTTTCAATTTGACCCAGAATAAAGGAAACTAGGAAGAAAAAAAAAAAAAAAAGACCAGAGAACTTAATTTGGAGCTAACTAAGCTATATATATATAATATATGAATATATACTGCCTGGCATTCAAGGCCAGGCTGGATATGGCTCTGGGCAGTCTGGGTGGTAACTCTGCACATAGCAGGGAGGTTGAAACTTGATGATCAATGTGGTCCTTTTCAACCAGGCCATTCTATGATTCTATGATAATATAATTTACCTTATACTCACTACTGTGATAAAAAAAAAAAAAAAAAAAAAAAAAAAAAAAACTCAACAGAATCAGTTCATTTATTCCCATTGCAGGAACCATATAATCTTTTAAAATGACTCTATGTCCACAGGTCTTCATGTCTGTCAATACCACAATTCACAACATGTCTGCATCAGCACTCTTTTCAAATGAATATTTGTAAAGACTGAATGGCTTGCCATCGTGGAGTTTTTTGCAACAACATTTTATTCATTAAAACCAAGAGGAATTAAGAGGTGACTTTATGAAAGACAGATGTCAGAAAGCAGATGTGGAAAGATAATTAGGATTTAATAAGAATAAAATCTCAATATTTAATTATAGTTATTGTCTATTTTAAAATAACTTCAGTTGAATAAAAGGACATAACTACATTATTCACTTTTGGGTTTTAGAAAGGTCTGATGTGGTGGTTATTAATTATGTTTAGTATAATAAACATGCCTGGAAGAAGCACCTCAAATAAAGGATCAGACACATCGAAAAAAAATTGACCTGCTTAAATGTCAAGAAATTGTGCATTTAATTAGAGAGCTTGTTATTTCTCACAAGGAAGATCATCAGATGACAGCATTCATATTTTAATTAGGAGAGAATACCTTTCCACTCTTTCTCAGGCAGATAGGAAATTTGTCATGCAAACTGATTTCCATTGTGAAATGTGTTCTGCTCTGACTGTAGGCCTGTACTACCCAAGTTTGAACTGCACTGAAATTGACAGCATGGATACCTGAAAAACCTGGAGAACCTTGGACGTTTCATTTGACAGGAAAATGCATAGGGAACCATCAAAGGATCTCTTCTGGTTGAGGGAAGTTTTACTGATGACTTAACAGTCTCATAATGTTGCCTATAGACCTTATTTGACTTCAGTTCTGTATATTTACATATCATTTATGTTTTATTATTTCTAATAGTCATTCCAAATCAGAAAACTAATTCAGCACCCATTTATGGCCACTTATGTTCCTCATGGTTTTTTGTTGTCTGTGTCTCCAGCAGAACGAAATGGCTGCACACATCCCTCATCTTGGCTGCAACACCTGCTCATTTTTTCCCTTCAGTCTCTCTGGCTTGCATTCTCAGCTCACTTTTGAGCTGCTTGTATTGAGCTGCTTGTATGTGCTCTTCTACTCAAGCAAGCTTGTGACCATTATTTCTTGTGACACACTTTGATGGGTTTCTCAGTATAAAACTGAATGTCCCACTCAGTCTTTAATACACCAGTATTTTGACACTAGTGTTCATAATCTGTTATTTTCATCAATCAACATTTTTGTTTAAAATACGAAGAACTTACATACAGAAAAAAAATGTTCCCACTTTATTCTGATGACATCGGCCATAATATCTTACAACAGCCTTGTTTTATGACAAATTATTTTTTAAAGAACTGTTGTCCAGAATACTTCAGAACAGCTTAATTCTCCATACAGTTTAACTTTATACTTCCCTTTTTTTTTAATGCAAAATGTCCTTGATAAGGCTAGTGCAATAGAAAAATGTACAGAGCCTAGTTTAAAAAAAGTCTGTATTATTTATTGAGATGTAATAGTAAAGAAAAATGCAAGATCTCTGAAAAAGTTCTCCATAGAAAACTGTTTATAGAAACATATTTAATTCGATGAAATTTTCTATATAAATGATTTTCACACAAAGAGTATTTTTTTGTAAAGTATATTTTTAAAATTTTTAAAGTCAAATGTGGTGCCCCAATTTCAACCTGAAAACCTCTTGTCACATACCATTGTAAAATGCAGAATTAATTAGGCCTATGATATCCAAATAGAAAATCAAATAATCATAGAATCAAATAGTGGTTTGGGTTGGAAGAATCTTTAATAATCACCTACTTCCAATCACCCTGCTGTGAGCAGGTTCATTGCCTCATCCCACTTGATGAGTTGCAAGGAAGGAATTCTTTGGAATTCCCCAAGCAAGGGAATCCAGCATTCTCTTTAGCTGGTCTCTTGGTTTGTGGGTGGTAGATTGACCAAAAAAACAAATGTGGTTGTTCATATAGTCCAGTTGATCAGAGATTACCCTTAAGGTGGCAACTCCCATGCATCTGCACAGCTAGGAGTTCCAGAAGATTTGGGAGTTTTTGGCAAGGGTCTCTGGTAGTTGTGCATCCCTTCCTCACTAAGTTCCCAGAAAAGGAAGGGGGTAAAATGGCTTTCTGCCCTGCCTTTGCAGGGCTTGGTCCACCTCTCCCATGTTCTCTCTAGCTTGCATCAGGAATGGTGTTGCCAGCAGGAACAGGGAAGTGATTGTCCCCCTGTACTCACCTCTGGTGAGGCTGCACCTCAAGTGCTGTGTCCAGTTTTGGGTCCCTCTCTGCAAGAAAGACATTGAGGCCCTGGAGCAGGTTCAAAGAAGGGTGACAAAGCTGGTGAGGGGTCTGGAGCACAGGCCTTATTAGGAGTGGCTAAAGGAGCTGGGATTATTCAGTCTGGAAAAGAAGAGGCTCAGGGGAGACCTTATTGCTCTCTATAACTACCTGAAGGGAGGTTGTAGTGAGCTGGGGGTTGGCCTCTTCTCTCATGTAATTAGTGACAGAACTAGAGGGAATGGCTTCCAGCTGCACCAGGGGAGATTTAGGCTGGATGCTAGGAAATACTACTTTTCTGAAAGAGTGGCCAAGCACTGGAGTGGGCTGCCCAGGGAGGTGGTGGAGTCACTGATCCTGGAGGGGTTCAAGGAACGTTTGGATTTTGTGTTGAGGAACATGGTTTATTGAGTACTATTGGTGATGGGTGGATGCTTGGACTGGATGATCTTGAAGGTCTTCTCCAACTTTGGTGATTCTGTGACTCTGTGAACTCAAGTCATCGAATCGGGTTCCCCGTTGATCCCTTACAGTCATTTCCCACTAGAAGATGTTGCCCAAAACACCATCCAGTCTGGCCTTGAATGCTTCAGGGAGGGGGCACTCACAAATTCTCTTAGCAGCCTGTACCTGTGCCTCACCATCCTCTGAATTGAAAGATTATTCCTTGTAACTAATAAAAATCTAAATTATTTGTTTAAAGCAATTACCCCATGTCTTATCGCTTCACTCCCTGATAAGGCTCACTTTCCAGCTTTCTTATAAGCCCTCTTTAGCCACAGGAAGGTCACTCTAAGTTATCCCTTGAGCCTTCTCTTCTACAGGCTGAACAAGCTCAACTTGCAGGCTTTCTACTTTTAGAAGTGCTCAAGTCCTTCCAGTCATCCTTGCCCTCCTCTGGACACTCTCCAATAGGTCCATGATCTTCTCATGTTGGGACCCTAGACCAGAACCCAACCTAGCACTCTGTGGTGGAGTATGTAAGTGAAGTAGAGGAGCAGAATCAGCTTACTCAATGTTGTGTTTTAACCCAGCAGGTGGCTGAGCACCACAAGGTTGTTTGCTCACTTTCCCCCTTTTCAGTGGGATGGGAGAGATATTTAAAAAAAAGACAAAGTAGAATTCATGAGTTGAAATAAAACTATTTACCAATATAGAGAAAAAGAAAATAATAATAATTATGACAAATATATGTATATATATAAATGTATATAACAAGTGATGCATAAGGAATTGCTCACCACTCCTGACTGATGACCAGCTGAATCCCAAGCAGCAGAAAGAAGCTCAGTACACTCCCACACCCTTCAAAAGTCCTTTTGCTTGTTTAAGTCAGCTGTCTTAATTTTGTTCCCTCCCACCTCCTTGGGCCCTTAACTATGAATGGCCTTGGCTCTATACAACACTGCTTAGCAGGCAGCTATAAGCATCAGTGTGTTATCAACATTGTTTTTCTCCTAGAACAAAAGCATAGCATCATACCTGAGCAACTTGATCTAACTGTAGGTGTTCTCCATTCATTGCAGAGGTGTTGGACTGAATGACATTCTGAAGAAAACAACTCCATGTCTAAAACATAGCATAGGAAGTTCTGCAAAAATGTGCACAAGAATTTCTTTACGCTGAGGGTGATGGAGCACTGGAACAGTCTGCCCAGGGAGGTTGTGGAGTCCCCTTTTCTGGAGATATTAAAAACCAGCCTCGACACCTAGTTGTGCGACCTGGTGTAGGAAACCTGCTTTGGCAGGGGGTTGGACTTGATGATCTCTGGAGGTCCCTTCCAACCCCTACGATTCTATGATTCTGTGATTCTGTGAAAACTAAGACATTCAGTGTGTTGGTAACACTTCTTTTGCTGCAACCCAGGATATGATTGGCTTTCTGGACTGCAAGCACACACTGCCAGCTCATGATGAACACAACAAATGCCTCCAAGTCCTTTTTCTCAGGGCTGTTCTCAGTCAATTTCTGCGTAGCCTATATACGTGCTTGGGATTGCCTCAACCTATGTACACGATTTTGCACTTGGCCTTATTGAACTTTTTGAGGTTCTCACTGCCCACCTCTCAAACCTGTCAAGGTCCTCATGGATGGGTTCCTTTACCTCCAGCAAGTCAACTGTTCCACACAGTTCGGTGTAGTCAGCAAATGCTGAGTGTACACTCAGTTCCACCGTCCATGTGGCCAATGAAGTTGTTAAACAGTGCCAGTCTCTTCATATAGAGAACTTCAGAGATGGGCTCTGAGAGAAACCCATTGCACTTATTGTTGAGGAGGTAGGTAGGCAGAGAACCTCTAGTGATTTCCCAATGACTCTTCACGGCAAATCACAGAATAATAGCTTTCCAACAAAGCTTTTAAAGTTACAAGAGGGTCAGTGCACTGGAATCTTTTAAATGCTTTATACATCTTAACTCATTTTCACACTCTCCATAAGGTTTCCAGCATTTTCCTCCGATTTTGCCCTCCTTTGATCACTGGACTGTGATGTTCCTCAGAGAGATCACAATATTATAACACTCCCTATGCTGTGGAAGATATCCTGGGAAAATGAAGAGAGCCTCTGGTAAATGTTAAGGAACAGTTTCAAAGCTTCATAGATGTTATGGTCAAAAGAGACTAGTGTGACCATTTACTCTGACCTCTTCCATAAAGCAGCCCTGGAGGCTTTAAGCTTTTTTTCATCTGCCTGAAGCCCCTGGGAGAAGATGCTGTGACTGCCAGACACCTGCTGCAACTAGCCTGAGTCAAGAGAATTGCATCTTATATCAGTAAGCCTTAGTAGGAAGACGTGGGCTAACTAGAGAAAAAAATGCACCTTTTATGTTCAAGCTACCTCCATTTCCTTTTGACTTTGTTCCTCAAGCTTCATATATTTGTTTTAAAATTCTTTTTGTCCTGGAAAGAAAGAAGAGAATGGCAGACAATTTAATCTATTTTTGTATACAAATAGATTTTTCTTCTTCAATGGACAGTAGTAGAAGGATAGACTATGATATTATACTCAAAACATTTTATATATTATTTCTGGCCGGATGTGATTGCATTTTTACAGAAACAAAGAGCAAATAACAATCCTAGACAAAGCCACAGATCTGCTCTTAATTGTGATGAGTGAGTCTTAAGAGGAATGAGGGGTTATGAATCTTGCAAAGGATCTGTAAATCTCTTTTTGTAGGGCTTCAGGGAAAATGGTTTTGGTTTCTAACACTGGTCCATATCTCACTGTCCCTTATTTAAAGACCCCACACGTTGGGTAATAAAATGCAATCAGTGGCAGAGTTAAATTATAAGCACTGCAAATTTCCACGTTCTCTTTGGTAGAATTTTACTGTCAGTAATAGTGAAATAGAGAATACGTCTGCCTGCATACATGCTTGCAGCACCTGATTTCCCAAGATTTCTCCCTAAACGTGTCAACAACCAAGCTGTGAGTAGAAAGACAACAATATGTTAGTGACATAGCTGTGAGATCAATGAAAATATAGTGGGTTTTTCCTGCTGAGTTAAAGGTGGTCCTAGTTGAAATACAAAACTTTTTTTTTCTTCTCGAGTTCTGATGATGAGGAATGCCAAAGCTTTCCAGGGATTGGAAAACAATTTAGCTGGAAAACAGGTATTGAATTCTGATTAAGATCACAGTTTTCTTAATACAAGGAACCATGCTCACCTTCATGTTTTCTGTGATAACAGTACTCAGGGAATTAAGAAAGAACAATATTCTCCTGAGGTCGTGAGTGATAAGAGACAAATGCCTATTAAAAAAAAAAACATAATAATACAAACAGGGAAATAGTAAAAAATTGCAATTCAGCAATATATTTTTCTTCTTTATGGTAAAAATAAGCAAAGAACACACTAGTTAACATTTTCATTAAATTCTAAGTAGAAATTAAGTTTAAGAAAATATTATCTGCCTAAAAATATCTCTCATTTTTAGATGGTTACCTTCCTGTTCCCTGCTTTTCAGCCGTGCGGGCATAGAATAAATGAGAAATTTAATGAAAAACTATACAACGAAAGACATTTTTTTACTCAAAGCATTATTCCAGTTCATGCATTGAAGAAGGGGACAGACTCTTTGGCAGGTTCTGTGGTGATAGGACAAAGGGAAATGATTTCTGACTTAAAGAGGGGATGTTAATTTGGACATAAGGAAAAAATTTTTACAGTAAGGGCAAGGTAGCACTAAAACGTGTTGCCTATAAATGTGGTGGATGCTCCATTGCTGGAGGGGACTCTGAGCAACTTGATCTAACTGTAGACATCTCTGTTCATCACAGAGGTGTTAGACTGAATGACCTTTAATAGTCCTTTCCAACTGGAATGATTCTATGATTCTATGATAAATACAGTGCTAATGAAAAGAGATGCAGTAAGTGTTGTATGCATACAGAAGTAGCAAACTTTAGGAAAAAGAGGAAAATAGATCTAAAGAGAATATTTCAAATAGCATCAAATCAATAGTCTCAATATGACTGAGTTTTGATGCATCACAATGAAAGAAGGAGTTTAGTGGCTAGACTACAAAATTGGAAATTTATATTCTAAGGTTTTATTTTCTGTCACTTGCTGTTTGACTTTGGACAATTTTTTTGAGAGCTTTGCACTTACAGTTTTTCATTTTTCAAGTGTGGTATTTACACAATTTATGAGGATTTTGTAATGATCAACTCACAAACTAAAATGTACTAGAAACGTCAGATATAACTGCAATAATATGTTGCTATTGCCAGATTGTCTCGCTCCAATTTATAGGAGGGAGAAAAACATCTGTATAACCAGCGTGAGATTAAGAAACAGTGGTTCAAATGTTAGTCTGACCAGTTTATTATAAATCCTAATCAGGGAGATGGGGAAGGGAAGGATGGCGACTATTATGAATTAGGGTGACAGGGAAGGGAAGGAGGGCGATAGAAAAGATAGGAAAGAAGCAAGAATCACGTAAAGAGGGGATAGTCACCACCAGGATCCAGCATTGGTCCCGTTGCACGACATTTCAAATGTCTGAGGCAAAAGTAGCCGGGGGGGGGGGGGGGGGGGGGGGGGGGAGAGCAGCAGCAGTGTGGCCAGCCTTGGGCAGCAAGCAGGTGGCAGGAAGAAGCTGCGGGATAAGTCTGGGAGGAAGCAGCAGCACTCAGGCAGCAGGACCAGGAGAGTCTGTCAGCATGCAGGCATTCCGTAGTGAGGGATCTGATGGCAGACACCTTTGTTCTTCTTCAGCATGCTGGTAGAGCGCAGAGCAAGTCAAGAAGGGAGAGAGGCAGGTCGTGAGGCTTCTCATGTCAGAAACCTCTTCTTCATGAGAAATCTGTTGCCAGAAAAAGCTTTTGTCTTCTTTGTGAGGAATCTGTTGTCAGAAACCCAAACCTCATGGTTGTAGGTCCCCATTTTATCTTTCTTCTTCTGCCAGCCTGGAATTCCTGGGTGCTTGGGTAAGAATCATATTCAGTACCCCCCAAGATGACCATCTTCCTTGAGATAAACCCACACACAAGACTGCTTCCTGGCCATTAATCTGTGGTTTGTCCTTCTCTCGTTGCCCCTGGCCTTGTCCATCGGTGTCCCTCAGACAAAGGATTTCACAACCCTTGTCCAGGACTTGCTTGGACTTATCCATCTGTGCCCCCAGCAAGCTTTGAGACAATGATGTAAAAGAATAATCTCTTACACAGGTGTACACGTTTGTTTGTCTTAATAATGGGCTTTAATTGTAACTCTAAGCTAAGTCTTTATAGATCCAATGGTAGAAATATGTCTTCCCTCCGCCAAGTATATAAGAAGATTCCTACGACGCAGTGTAAAGCAGGAATTCCTTGTAATCTCAGATGACTTGTGGGACTGCATGTACTACATTTGCACTATATTGTTTTTAAGAGAAGTCCTACAGGATGAACTAGCGCCCAAGGAATTGAAAAGAAGACAAATCTCTGTTGCAAGTCATTAAAGCAAAAATCCCTCAGCTTTAAATAATGAAAAAAAGAACACAGATCCTTTACTTGGAGTGATTTATTATGAAGCTACAATTTGAGTAAAGGAGATGACTAGCATTAAAGGCAGAAAATGCATTGTTTTGCTAAGAAGAAATGGCTGTACCCCCATTGAAAATGAACTCACTTGATAGGATAAGGAGGAACTAGGTAGAAACGCTCAGGTGAGACACTGGATTGTTGTGTACTTGGGAGGCGGTGTATATTTTTTTCTGCTGAGAGCACCTTTTGGGCCAAAATGTTATCTCACTGCTGAGACCTGGTAGCATAGCTCAGAAAGATATGTGCTGCTTTAACGTATGTGGTGGCAGAAGTCCAGTGAATTAGAAATTGTCTATGGAAAAGAATGTCCAAAGAGTCATTTGAAAAGCCACCAGGGATTCTAGCACCTGGCACGTTCCAGATTCACATCTCCTGTCTGTGCAGTGGAAGATAGGAGCCTTTTATGTAATGGGCAGAGGAAGGAATGAATGATGAGCAATGCTATAGGAATTCCCATAAAGGAAATAAACAGGGGGATTACCCAATTAAACCTATGTTCGTATTTATCTGTTCTGTATTTCCAAGGTAAAAACAGAACAAAATTACTGGATGTGAAGAAAGGTACAGTTTCAAAAATACTTAAGAGGAGAGTCTCATTAACTGTTAGTTGCAGGACTCTGCAAGGTAGCCTACAGGGATAACAACATTGGGTGGTTTTATGTCAGAAATCATAAGATGTATTAAAACTCTATCTTCCAAGAAGCAGAAAAAAATATCCCACCCTCTTCTAAAGAAAGATGTCACTGACAATGCCAATATTTTTTGGGTAGTAGTTTTGTCTTGTTTAAATTAGAAGTGCCTTTTGCCAAGTGTGTAATTTTTGACTATTAGAACACTTAAGACCTAAAAGACTGCTTAATTTAAAATTATTGATGTACTGTGCTTAAGACACGTTTCTCCAGGAATGCCTTTAACAGGCTTGTTCATCAAAGCTGCCTGTGGTTTTTTTTTTTTCTTCTGAGTTTTCACTGTATAGATGGTTATGTTGTCTGTAGTAAAAAAGGGTTACTGAGTGCTGCTTAGGATTATAGGAACTGGTATTTATACAGGATGTAAAGAGTTGTTTAATTTAGAATTTTAATGAAACTATTTGAAGTACTTCCTTACTGGCAGGCTAAAATATGTGACTAAATTCTTTGAACACTATGCAATCTTTTCAAAATTTATATTTAAGCTGTTAAACTTTGCCAAAAGCAGTGACATTTTGGATGCCACAAGTAATAGCACTAGTTACTCCTTTTTATTACTGTAATTTCCATTGGTAAAAAAGTGACAGAAGTGAGGTGACATAGGTTGACTTTACAAATTTTGAAGATCCTAAAAGCAATGGATACTAGAGCCTGAAAATGGAGTATGAGATACTCATGAAGATGAGTATGAGATAAAGAAATGAGCTGATGAGGCTGAGATGGAAGTACCAAGGCTGAAGATGAACCACCACAGAACACAGTGAAAATCTTGTATGTGCCATAGAAAGTGTAGTTATGAAAACTTGGTTTTGACACAGGTGAAATTTCAACTTTTAATGAAAAAAAGCAGACTAGTATCAATAATGTAACTTGAGAGAATGGAAACCAAATATAATGCCAAAACACAAACTGAGGTGCATTTGGTACCCATGGAGAGATAGAAGACATTAAAAAAAACAGAAAACAGTAACACAGAAGGAAGAACATTTTGAATGGTGAAGAAAATAATCAAGGCATAAAACAAAGAACAACAGAAAAACCAACTGAAATTCTAATGCAGATGATGCAAAGGAAAGCATATAGTTTACACTGCTTAAAGTAAAAATGAATAGATATCGAAGGTAAACATATCAGACTCTGAAGGGCTCATGCAGATACAAGGAATTTGGCATCTAGTTTGATAAGAGCTTGCTTTTCTACTGATAACATTTCCTCTAGAATACATGTTGCCTGTTGTACAATCGATGAATATGCAGATGGTATAGTATATCCAGGAGTTTGTCTGATGGAAGTATGATACCAAACTAAGGAAAAGAAAACACTCATCCTATCCTGTGCTCACATGACCAACCCTAGTGGAGTAGCTCTCCAGAAGAGCTCCTTCCCCCCTGGCAGTCAGTTCTTAAATGGGTCTAGGAGGGGTGGAGCCAGGCTTCCCGCAGCACAGGTGAACTGCCTTCACCTTCACTCCCGTGGCTGACTCATTGCTCGCCTCAGGTGATTAATCAGATGTTCAGGCCATGACTCAGCAGCCCCATGCACTTGTTACCTGTTCTCCTCCTTCTTGCCTCTAGCATTAGGTTGAATGTGCTACAGAATGTTGAAAAAACTGTTGATTAATAGCAATTTTAAGATTAATAAATAAATAAATAAAAGGTACCTAGGTAATTCTGAAAGTAAGGCCTCATTTTTGTTTCCATGGAGACTACAACAGATAGAAAGAGTGTAATTCTCAGCTACAAAGTACTCTTCTCTAATGTAGTCCTCACCATTAGCTATGCATTTTTGCCAGTGATGGACAAGAATCTGCATGCAGCACTCATAAAAATCTACACCAGTGGAGGTGACCCACTGTTTCACAGCTGCTATGATGGCATTACCTGGAAAATGCCCATGCAGCTCATCTTTCATTGGCCTGAATAGGTAGAAGACAGAAGGTGCCAAATCAAAACTACATAGTGAATGTGGTAGCACAGTTCAGCCAAGATTGTCAGTGTGCCCCATGATCTTCAAGCTGTTAAGGAGCCTGGTGTTACTGTGTTGCAAGAAAAAGATTGCCTTATCTGGCCTGATTCTGGAAGTTCAAGCCTTCTGCTTGGTCAGTGTTGTGGTGTAGCAGTCGGAACTCATGATTTGTCTGGGTTCCAGGAAATTGAGAAGGATCACCCTGTTCCTACCCCAACAGATAGTGCACATCACTTTACCCACTGAGGGCTGTCTCTTGTACTTTTTCTTCAGTGTAGAATTCACGTGTCACCACTTTTGTGGACTGAGTCTCTGGCTCATAGTGGTAACACCATATCTCATCAATAATAATGATGCAATGCAGGAAACTGACACCCTCAGCATCATATTGGTTCAACAGGTGCTGACAAACTTGTATACGGTGTTCTTTCTGTTTCTGTGAGAGCATTCATGGAACTCACCTGATTCGAACTTTGCAGCATTCCAACGTTGCCACCATCACTTGCAATACATTGAAGCCAATATTTAGCTCCAAACGCAGCTCTCTTGTCATAATCTGCTGATTCATGTGAGTGAGCTGATCAACAGACTATTTCATGATGTGACAGCTGTGCTTGGCTGTCTGAAATGTGGCTTGTTCTTCACTTGGCTTGCCACTGCTGAAATGCACCACCCACTTTCTCACTGTGCTGACATCCACAGACGTTCAGCAAGTGTTAGTGAGTGTCAATAGGTGTGATTGCTTCCACATGAAGGGATTCAGTGACACACCTTAGTTCATACATACTTGCATGTCAGATGCTACTCTGTCAGACTGCCCCTCTGCTGCCATCTGTCACATGGCAACAAAATGTAATGGAATGTTGACGGGAAGGTTCATCCTTTACTGCTGTACTACCAACATCTGCCTCTGAAATAATGAGCCAATAGAGTAAAGTAGGAGGCATTACTTTCAGAGCAACCCTCATATATTGTGGAAAGCTTTTTATATGAGTCACAAATACAATAATCTCCTGTAAGTGTTAAATCTTTATGGTGTAAAACCTTTTTTATTAAAAAAGATGAAAATCATTCCTGAAAAGTGAAGATCTTTGAAATTATGCTTAAAGTTTTAGTGTTACTTATAGAAAAATCTCCAAGAGAAGTGATTACTTTCCTCTCATGTTCTACAGTCATTGTACTAACATATTGCTAAATGTCAGATAAAATGTTTTCATAAATAATATATACAACTGTCTATTTGCCTTAGGTATTGCCTTTTAAAATTCCTGTAGTTATTCACCACTTAGTGAAGAAAACTACATCTCTCAGAATAGATGTTTGAAGCAGTCAGGCAGGGGGTTTCATTGGTTTCAGCAGAACATGAAGTTTAGTCAGGATATGATTTTATATGCATACTTATCTGTAGTTTTGGTGTATGGTACTAGAGAACTATTTTTGAACTTAAATATGAGAGAACTATTTTTCTCACTATCACTCTGATATACACTTACATTACATTATTTTATTATTATATTATTTTGTTGAGTTGGTGAAAATGAAACAATAATCACATACTGTTTTTTTTCTATGCTCTAATTCTTTCCTATTTTCAAATAGCTATAAAATTTAATTTAAAAAAAATTATTTATCACCCAGAGAGGTAAAGTTAACCCTTTATAAAACTAGGCTCTCCCTCATACACAAAACCTATAAATAAAGCACACTATATTGGCAAGCTTCTAGACGTAGATATGATGGTCAAATAGTCCTAATTGTTTAAACTAGCAAAACTAGAAAAGCTGTTATTACACATATATATTCTTAAGTCAGGTATTCAGTTAAGTCAACAAATTACTCTTCCCCTTTCATAACGTAAGCTCTTTATTTCTTCATTTTATTGCTACTGCATTTACAATTTCAAAATTTCTTTTGCCCTTACATTACCCAATGATACATAATGAAGGCCAATATATGTGACTTATAATTGGCACTGATTAAAATCAAGAATGTGGTTGGCTGTCTCAGTTGCTAGGCAGTATCCTATGAAGCCATGGAAATACATCTGCATTTGATCAGATGATCATACCACTAATAGTTACCAAAAAATATGCAGCAAAAATTCTACAATGAATAGATAAAACCTAAACCAAATAAACACCACAGTTGTACATATTTAACTTTTAAAATCAATGTAACAATTATTAACATTTTTAATGTTAGTGTTTATAATTTATCCCTTTTCTCCTTTCAGTGTGTTGCAAATTCATATAACACTGCTTCTTACAGGTTCATCATCACAGAGGCATTTGAATTTTATCTTTTATTTCAAAATGGAACTGCTTTCCCACTACTTTCAACTTGAAACAAGTAGGTGTCCTTTCATGAAAAGTCTGTTTAATCAAATCTGCTTAAGTCTGTTTTTCTGATTCTCTGTCCTTTTGTGTGGAAGCTGACAGATGACTGGCTAACAATGAAGTGTTCATAATAGACATCTTAAACATCCTTGTTATTCCGAAGAAAAAAGAGAAATTCCTAAAATATTTCTCAGCACTGTTGTCCTCCTTGTTAAAGGGGGGAGGACAAAGGTATTTAAGGCAAATTACCAAATGATAGCTTTATGGAAAAATTTTCCCATTTCAGAAATCAGATGGAAACAAATTGTACCTTTGTGCTAGCTGTTCCAGATGGTTAAGATGGATATAACTTACATCAATAAGTACAAACTATCAGAGAATGACGAGTATAGTATGTATAGAATTTTCAGCATTCTTCTAGGTTCAGGCTTTATGGTAACAGTTTTAGTGTAAGAAATTGGAATTTTTTCCTCTGCAACCACGATCCACTTAGGCGGCACACACCACACAGCTAAGTTTGATAGAGTTAGGTATATCTACACTAATAATAACATTCATCAAGGAGCAAACTGAAGCACTGAACCTTTGGCCATCCACAGTACTTTATTGTTGGCTTTTTTCCTGGATGTCGTCCAGATCACTGTAACTGTTTTCCTGTCAGAAAAGGGATACTTATGTTCCTCCATTTCGTATCTCTCTAAAATAAAAAATAATAAAATAAAATAAAATAAAATAACATAAAATAACATAAAATAACATAACATAAAATAAAGATAGTGCAGAAGTATCTGCACTAATTTTGATAGTAGAAACCAAATTTGCAGAAATTCAAGAGAATTCTTGTAAGTGAAAAAAAACACCCACATTGCACTGGTTAGAGATGTAGTTTTCTTTGGGTAACATTACAGAAACAATAATTTGGCTAATATGTGAAAAATGAATTTATTTTTTTCTGTAGAATTTGTATAGATACTGTGTGTTGCTCAGGTAATCTGTGTGAGATCCTGTTTGAACACTTTAAAATGAATGAAAATACACTGTATGGGAGATAGCAGAAGGAAACAAAATAAGAGAAAGAAAAGCTGTGCTAAAGCATACTATAAGCCTTTGAGGAAACAGGTGAAATCACCTTTCCTTTCTATTGAGCAAAATATCCCAGATGGCCTGGTTAGGTACAAGCTTTCTATCCAAGATCTGAGGTCAAATAGAATATTTAGATCTTTATGATTTGTATGCCTGAATGGAAAAAAAAAAAAAAAAAAAAAAAAAAAAAAAAAAAAAAAAGTAGATTTCAGTAGATTGAAGCTGAGGCACAGATAATGGAAGACAAATAGCAATGAGAAAACATGCTGAGAGGAGGAAGTACAAATGCTTCCTGCAAGATGCAGGAGCCAACATGGTTAAGGAAAGCCAATCTTTTCCTTTGGCTTTGGCTGGCTCTCCGTGCTGCTATGAAAGTCTTTTGCATCCATCTCACACAGAGGGAAACAGCAGGATCAAACTTCTCTGTAAAAGGTAAGATATAAGATCACGGGAAAGGAACATTAAGGAAAAATGTGCAGAATCAGTGAAGAATGCAGAAAACTCTGTATTAGCTGATAGTTGAAGCTACCAAATTGTCATCTCAGATGCTTTAAATACAAATAAACAAAACAACAGAGGAAGATTTCAGGTGTATAAACCGCTCTTCATAAGGCAAGCAAATAGACAATTTTTCTGAAACTTTGGTGAGATTTCATAAGTACAAATATAGTATCAGTTGCGTACAAGTTGTGTAATTCCTGTACAGTTATACACACACCCTCCAAAAATTTTCTTCCAAGGACAAAGATTCAGATTTACCCATAAAGGCTAGTAATAAGTGTGGGAGTGTTATCACTTCATGACTTCTGGAAGAGGAGTATTTGCAGGAAACACTTCAAAGAGATGGTTAATCATGTCTTTCTCAGTGAAGAATTCTTTTGTCTGATAATAACTATAGGAGGTAGAAGAGAATATGTATTAATTTCACAAAAAACATTCTGGTGCCAAAGTAAACATATTTTTGTATCATAGAGTAAATGCTGCATGCATCATGTTTTAATGACTGACTTAGATATTACATGTATAGCAAATTTATTTGATCAGTTTTAGAGTAAGAAAAAGCCTTCGATATTAGGCTCAATGATTAATTTTTATAGCAACATTGTGGTGTTTCACTTCTAAATTACTAATTATATTCCCTCACCAGAACCTGACAGCCGGCAGGAAACACCATTTAATGCTGTTATTGTTAAGACAGCCAACAATTGTAAAATTTTGCAAGCAATATTTTAAATAAAGAGAGTAAAACATTGATTTTTTTTTTTTCCACTGATAATGGAACTGTAGGATGTTCTTGAATGTAAATTGCTATCAAGAAGTAAATTGGCAATTCAGAAAAATCAAGAAACATTATTTCTGACCTCATTACAATAAAAAAGTTATCTAATTCTTCTACAGGTCTGGGTGCCAGAATCTAATTTGGCTGTCTTTAATATTCCAAGATAAAAAGACATAATATTTTAGTAAGCAGCTTATAAATGATATAAGATAAAGATTCTGCAAGGAATTTCACAATATTCATTGTTGATCTGTTTTCTACTCTTAGTATACATCACATTCCTTGCCACAATGTTTTCACACTTCAGCAAATGATATGTGTACAATACTACAGAGAAATGCATTATTTCTTTTGAATAATATTATCTGATTTTTTTCACATGGTTTTTATTAAAACTCATAGGTCAGAAGTAAGAGATTGATCATACTAAATGTACATAGGCTTCTCCTTTTTTTTTTTTTTTTAATGCTCACACTAGATGGGCAATCAGGAAATTCTTGCCTCAGAAATAACCCTTGAAAATCATAGTTTCTCAGAATTTTGCCACATCCTTTTGGAATATATTATGGTTCTTCACAGTCTGTTAAATAGAAGTGCTGCAAATGAACTAACAATATTCAGATGTTTTTTTGAGTAGTTGTGTTGAATAGCATCACTGAATCACAGGATCACAAAGTGGCTGAGGTTTGTAGGGATCTCTGGACATTATCTGTTTCAACTTCTTTTCTGAAGCAGGGCCGCCTACATCTTGCTGCAGAGGTCCATGCCTAGACAGCTTTTGAATATTTCCAATGGATTTACTGGTTTTTAACCCATATGGGTTTTAACCTGTATCTCCACAGGCCTTTTCATCTGCAAGCACAGAACTTCATCCTTGTCTATGTTGAATTTCATGAGTTTCCAGTCATCCCATTTCTCCAACCTGTCCAGATCCCTCTGTATAGAAGCATGAACCTATCATACTAGCCACTCCTCCAAATTTTGTATCATTTGCAGAAATGAAGCCAATGAAAATTCTGGAGGAAATAGATGTCTGTGATAATCACATTGCGAAAGCCTTTTCATTGAAACGAACTTTTAATTCTACTTTTTCTTCCTGTCATTATTTATTATTTATGTTATAGAAAATTATTCAACTCAATTATGTCACTCCCCCTAAAGAAAATTTATTCCAAACAAAAATTATTTACAATGCACTATAAAAGCACAGCAAAATTGATAAAATTAAAAATGAATGAGTGCCACAAATTAGCAATTACAAAGTACTCATGGCTAGCAATATATATGATATGACTATGATTCCAAGGCAAGTGGTAACTTGGAGAAATACTGGACATTACTGTTATACATTGACTGGTCCTGATAATTTACACGTACCTTCAACAGATGTCTGTTAAGGTTTATTCTTAACACATCTTGAAATGAATTGTAAAATGCATTTAAAATACTATGAATTTGGAATTTTTGAATAAACACTGAAAAGAAACAAACCACATGATCAGCTCAGCTGCAGGTCAGTATTGTAGTTAATAGTTGAAACCGGAAAGACTATTACTAGATGTGGGACTGGATTGATGAGCTAGGAAGCAGAAATCCTAGTAAAGTCAGTTAGGAAGGTTTCATAGGAAATAAATTTTGTCAAATAAATCTGATGTGATGAAAATAATAAGAAAGGGAAAGGATGCTTATGGAGCACTAAAATAGATTGTCCAGAAAGACAGTGGAGTCTCCCTCCATTTTTGGAGATCTTCAAAAGCCATCTAGGCATTGTCCCGGGCAAGTGGCACTGGGTGACCCTGCTTGAGCAGGTGAGCTGTACCAGATTTATTAAAGCTCATTATATCAATATAAGAATGTGGGCACATTTTTCATCAAATGCTGAAAATATGGAGAACTTGTCAATGTATTGGTTCTCTCACTACGAGAATGGTGTTTTCCAAGAGATATGTTGTTACTAAACATAAGATTTGCATTAGGGAAGCCAAAGCAGTTGAATGCAGTTAAGCAGTAACCAAGTGAAGTTTAATAGCCTATAAGAAATTTGAGCTAATAGTCCCTTCTGGTATTAAACATAATCAAAGTATGAGAAGCAATGATCTAACCACAATAGCTTGTCTGCCTACAATAAAATGTCTTGAAGAAATCACGACTAATTTTAGGTAAACATTTTAAATGTCATCAACAATAGAATCCTCTTAGTTATATACACACACTTAAATGTACTGAACCACAAATAACTTAAAAAAAGTTTGAAATTATATTGCAAATGGCTGAATAAATACTTTAAAAATAAACTGTTTGACTATATCACAGATTAGCAACTGAAAAAGGAGTGTGTGATCATTTATGTTTCTATAACAAGAAGTATTACTTTGATTTCAGGTTTCAATTTTTTTTTTTTTTTTTTTCCCTTAAGAAATTGATTTACAGATTAACTTGTCATGGGTATTTTTCTCCAAACATTCTGAGCAAAGGCTCAGAATGTAATCCAACATCAATTCAGTGCTATTAGAATCCTTCTATTAGAACAATAGGTTTTGTATCAAGCACAGAAATTAAATAAAATGACAAATAATCAGGTTGGAGGAAGCAGTAGAGGGGAAAATTCAGAATAAATATAAAATGTTATTGATACAGTACAATTACCATGTGTGCAAAGGTTTCAATATTACACAAAAACGTTGTGAAAGCTATATTGCGAATATCACGTAAGTTCCTAACATTTTTATTTTTCTAGATCTCTGAAATGATTTAATAACATTGTGTAACCTTTTATGTAGGAAATATATTTACAGAATGTGCTAATTCAGATGGCAGACAGGTATCCAAACATAAAATTCCAGCAATTTTTCAATGTATTATTAATAATTATTGAAAATAGTTATAAAATACATCTCAGAAATTATTGGTTGAGCAGTACAAGTATTTAGATCAAGTACAGAAATATCTGACAAATAATAATTATTTTCATCAAAGAAAATATGATTCCTAATGCTAAGTAAACGTATACATAAAATAGGACACATTACTCTCAGAGTAGCCCTTGTATGTGTACAAATATGATGTTTACAATGTCAAACATATGATACATGCCAACAGTACAGTTAATATTTGGTAAGAAAACCACAGAAAGACATGACATATAGAAAAAGTCCAGACAAACAGCAGAGTTAGCACAATTATACTATAAAGAGTAACATTAAAATAACTGACACGAGGAATAATAATGGCCCCAAATTTCCTACTGGGTAAGCCAGCAGAGATAGCAATTTCTTTTACTCATTCAGAATCACTAGCATCATTCTCAGCAACATATTCCACTACACATTCAAGTGCTATTCAAATATTGCTCAGTTATAACTTATTTTTTTAGCTGAATAAAATGTTGAGTATTAAAACTGGCACTGGTTCAACCATCACAGTTCATTAAATTACTCAGGAGATCATGATTGCAGTATAAATGCCCATGTGGTAAAATGAAATGTTCTACTTATCAAATCATACCCTGCTGTGTTATTCATTTGATAATAAAAACTTTATTTTCTCCACTTGTGTCTTCTCTTATTAATGAGATATAAAGCTTTTTCAGTTTATTGTTTTGTATAAACATTTGAACAGTCAATGAAAGGTCAACAAAATATAAGTAAAGCTTCCCTGGAACAACAACAACAAGAAAAATGTTTATGGAGAACTATATGTTTCTTTACACACACACACACACACATATATATATATTTGGCCTAATTTGGCCTAATGACTCTTCACATATATTGAACTCCTAGTGATCCACAATATATGTTCCACTCATGCAGCTTGTGTTTGTTTTGCCTCCTTTCACATGATCTTGCCTCAATGAAGCAATGTGAGAAATACCATCTCCTCTGTATGGGTCACATCTCATCATGAGGCAATACATATGCTGTTCTAGTGTCTCTGTGAAGCTATCCATATTAACACCTTGAAACAGATTTACTAATTGTCATTTGCTCCATATCCACGTAGTCCTGCATGGAGTCCACTTCAGATGGTAATATGGATACCTCCTCTGTCATGCTCCTCCTCATAGGCTGCAGAGAAACACATGCTTTGCCATGACATCATCTCCCCATCTTCTCATACCTTGTTATCTTCAGTGTTGTTTCTCATGCTTTTCTTCCTTGCGTTTAATGCAGCATTTTCTCCCCTTTCTCAGAGGCACCGTCATCTTGGCTGTGGAGCCTAACTATATCCTGTGATTGGGCCACTGGAGATATCTGGAACACAGCAGTACCCTGCTGTCAACGCTTGGGCATTTGCACCCAATACGTTTATTTTTATGTAATGCTTATCTTCTAAAGCTTAGGTTAATATATATATATATTATTAGACTGCTAAGATTTCAATTATACTACAAATAATGTACTGGGATTATATTTCAGTGTGACCAGGGAGGTGGGTCAACCCAGTAGTTGACACTGGTGAGACTGCACCTCAAATACTGTGTTCAGTTTTAGGCCTCTCACTTCAAAAAAGGCATCGTGGACCTGGAGTGTGTCCAGAGAAGGGCAACAAAGAAGTGATGTGTCTGGAGCACAAGTCTTATAGTAGTGACTGAGGGAACTGGGATTGTGAAATCTAGAGTAGAAGGCTCAGGGGAGACCTTGTAACTCTCTTCAACTACCTGAAAAGAGGTTATAGTGAGTTGAGGGTTGGCCGCTTCTCCTAGGAAACAGCAATAGGATGAGAGGGAATGGCTTTAAGTTGTCCCAGAGGAGGTTCAGGTTGGATATTAAAGAAAATTTATTCTCACAAAGAGTTATGAGGCACTGAAACAGGCTGCTCAGGGAGGTGGTGAAGTCACCGTCCCTGAAGGTTTTCAGGAAAATGGTAGACATGGCACTGAGTGATATAGTCTACTGTAGTCACAGGCATGGACTGGTGGCTAAAATAGATGACCTATGAAAAGAGAAGCAAGAAAAGCTGTAAAAAAAAAATCTGACTGTATATCTGGTTTTACTTCAGTTTGCCTGCAGTTTATCGTGGCAGTAGCATTTGCCTCAACAATCAAATAAGAAGTTAATAGAAATCTGTTTCCTCCATAATGTTTCCATTTCCATCTACTGGGTCAAGCACTGAATAAAGTAATTAGTTATGAAGAAAAATATTCTACAAAGGTCATAAAAAATAAGCTCAGTGGGCATAGAGATCTTCTCATTTTCCAAAAAGTCCACTGCGTTCCAAGTAAGAACACAATCTCTCAGGTCAAGATGAACATTTGCTAATTCTCATGTTCTAGGAAAAAGTCCAAGAAATGTAAGTGCAGAAAAATAGTAAAAATAAACAAAACGCATATGCAAACAAAATGCCAACAGATCTCAGGAACTTCAAAACTTTAAAAATGTTTTGATTCCACTTATGTAACAGCCTCCAAATGATAGATTGATAGCTGCCCCATCTCTCCAAATTTGAGTCAATCAAAGCAACAAGAAATTGTACAAATGTTACATTGGATCTTGAATTACTATCAAAGACACAAATAAATTTATAGCCTGAATTTACCAATTCAATAAACAAATTCTTCTACAGTTTTGGGGAGGAAGAATTGCAAAATGACTTTTTGCCTATTAAATACATCTTTTGCCTTTATCAGAGGGATACCCTGGCTCTGTGCTGACCCAGCAGTGCAGCGGCTCAGCCTGACCTGAGCTGGATTTCACTGGTTTAAACCTTTCATCAAGAGTCAGTGACTGCTGCTGCCCTGCTTAGCTTCAAAACATCTATCTTTCATAATAAAACACAACAGCAAGAATTTATGCGGGCCTGGTAACTGGCACAGTGCAGATCGGTATGGATTGAGGTTTTTTACTCCATTTCCCTAAACTTGATAGCTTGAATTCAGTGACTTTGGGCTGATATTTTATGTGGAGATTCCCTGAAATAAATGAAGCCGCAACAGTAAAAAATCAGATTGCCGTGAAAAATTCTTCATTATTAATAAAGTCATGAAACATAAGACAAAAGGGTGTGATCTTTGCATTTAAATTACACTAGAACTTACATGTCCCAGATCAAAATAAGGTGCTATTATTTCATAGGTGGTAATTAGGTAAAGCTGTGGGCAATATTTATTCTAGAACTTCAGAAATTTGTAGTGATTACAAGAAATACAGTTTTAAGGAAATAAAGTAATTCCTGTAACCATGGATACCTATAGCTATGAATAGTATATCATTTTATAAATGAATAACAATGACAGAGAGATCACTGAATAACTGACTGAAAATCATACAAGTATTAGAGCCAAAAATTAAATCCAGCACTTCAGACTTCTAGCCTAGTGGCATAAACAAAACATACTCTGCCACTTTGCTGGTGTGCATGTACAAGATCAGTTATTGATGCATTGCTCCCATAGGATTATAGAGCACTCAGTGGATAACATAGAAATACTACCTGTCTTTCAGTAAGAACTAGGTTACTTAGCCTGGAGCTTTAGCTTAGGTAGCATTGATATGCCAGTGAATCATGTTATGTAGACTTACCCTACGTTTTGGCATACTGAGCTGCTCTAGGATCAGACAGAGCCTGAATAATTTTGAGAAAGAAAATTGTCCTATTTTTCTGAACAATTTGGTATTCTGTAACATTATGGCCATTATAACTCTAAACATGCTAGGAGTAAGAAGACTGAGATGTCAACAAACCTCTATTATCTTACACTGGTTCCATAAATGGCAAACTTCCATTTCTTTTCTGAACACTGTTAATTGTTCTTCCACCTACTTCTTCTCCTTCCTACATCGTTTATTTTATGAACTTTATTGTCCTGTCTGACATCAAACTGAATAATATTAAGTTACAGTCTCTTCTAAATTTTACCTATTACTGCAAAATGTGATAGTGATTCTCTGGGGTAGAGAAGTGCAGAGTCTGGTACTGTACAGCTTCCCTTGTTGTTTGGATGTCTCCTGCACGTCACGCTTCACATACAGAAGTCTCTTGCAGATTCCTCCGATATCCAAACTTTTTTGAAGAGGCTCCTAGAGACTGAACCTTATATCTGGGCGTGAATTATTCCTCAAATGCTTTAATTGTTTTCCTTTCTGTTTCTCTCACCTACGAGATGTGTAATTGGAAGCAGGAATTACTATTTGTTACTATATTTGGTGGCTCTGTGGAGGCACTGTTGAGCAAACTCTACCAGCTAGTGAGAAAAACGGAAGGATGAAATAAAAAATGACTTTGGGATTGAGGCTTTTCAAGGGGTGAAAAAAATGGGAATGAAGAGAGTCCAGTTTCCAAATTATGGCTTAATAACTATTTGCCCAGAGAGGATGTGGATGCCCCATCCATGGAGGCATTCAAGGTAAGGCTGGATGTGGCTCTGGGCAGCATGGTCTATTGAAACTAGATTGATATTGAGGTGATCTTTAATATCCTTTCAATTCAGGCAATTCTATGATTCTATGATTCTATGTCTGTAGTCTGTGCACCGACCTAACAGTGCAACTGTTAGGTCAGTGCAAGGATTCAGCCTGGCTTTATTCTGACCCTGGGTTTTGCTGGTATAACTCTATGTCCAGTAACTGCTACTGATCTTCATCTCTGGAAATGGCCCTGCTGGAGATCCCCCTCCAACTGACTTCCTGACAAAAAGCCTTTTGTAGGCATGGAGCTGGGGCCAACCAAGGAGAAGAAAAGAGTTAATTAAAAATGTAAAAAGAAATCCAAGCAAGTCCTATGGATGAGAAAGAAGCTCACTATGAACATGATATTCCTCCTGATGAAGACCTTGAGGATGTTTGTCATAAATATTCCTTCCTACTCTCCTTCATAATGGCTGCAGCTGATGTTACTGGGGTCCAGAAAGATGATGTAAGGGTGAATATAACCAGAAGTTATTTAAAAGCTATCTGGATAAAGTCCTGAGTTATCTCATCTGATCTTACATTTTAACCTGATTTCAGGAGGAGCCTGTTTAAGATCCCTACAACTGGAACTGCCCCGTGATTCTGTGAGTGAATCCTCAGACATTTTTTAGTACAATAATTTCAAGGACATTATCAAGTATTTGGGGCCTTGGTATGAATTGTGAATGTCAGCATTCCTGTAAGTTGTGTAATAATAGTTGTATGTATTATTCCAGTGACAATATTAAGGTATTAATTAGGCTAAAATTTGATTATTGACTCCACGTGTGAGCTCCTTTTTGTTCCTGAACAGATTCTGATTGTAACTTTATGTACAAGAAAGGCAGAGAGCTGTTGGAGAGGGTCCAGAGGAGAGCCACAAAGATGATCAGGGGACTGGAGCACCTTCCCTGCAAAGACAGCTGAGGGAGCTGGGCTTGTTCAGCCTGGAGAAAAGAAGGCTGCGGGGTGACCTCATCACAGCCTTTCAGTACCTAAAGAGAGCCTACAAACACGAGGGGAGTCAACTCTTTGAAAGGGTAGATAACAGCAGGACAAGGGGAAATGGTTTTAAGTTGAGGGAGGGAAGATTTAGGTTGGATGTCAGGGGGAAGTTCTTTACTGTGAGAGTGATGAGGTGTTGGAACAGGCTGCCCAGAGAGGTTGTGGATGCCCCGTCCCTGGAGGTGTTCAAGGCCAGATTGGGTGGGTCTCTGAGCAGCCTGGTCTAGTATTAAATGAGGAGGTTGGTGGTCCTGCATGTAGCAGAGGGGTGGGAGATTCAAGATCCTTGAGGTCCCATCCAACCCTGGCCATCCTGTGATCCTGTGATTCTGTAATATGTGGTAGAAGGCAAATTATATATGGAAAGAGGGAAGTGGTGCTTCTAGATCATGAAAGAGTAAGAATGTGATTAATAAGAAAAAGAACATGGTTGTCAGTGTATTAGTATAATAAAGATAACTTTATCATATTTGTATGGTAATAAACATCAAGGAAGGGATGGGAAGAGGGTGATTCCTTGTCTTAGAAGAGAAGGATAGAAAGATATGATTTTAATGGGCTGGAGATAGGCAAATTCAATTTTCTCTTTGTTCAGAAAGCAGTATTCTGGAAAGGATTGCTTTGCATCTTGGCTCTATCAGCCTGTGAGACTTGTTGAAATCAATCTTCAAATTCCATTGTTAAAAGTTAAAATGTTGCTAAATGTATGATGTTTTAAAATAACCATAATCACTGTCAAATGTCCTTGATTCAAGCAGGGACAACACCAAACTTCAAAATACCCCATCACTACACGTATCTGGGGGGCACCTTTGCTATGAAAATGCATTTAAATATTCAAAATGTATTTAAGAACGTGGGAGAGAAAAATCTAGCCAGAGATTAAATTAGACTAAACTCATATGGATTCATATTAATAAGAAGGATAGTATATTAGAGAGAAGAAGAATAGAAAAGAAGAATAGTAGATTAGTAAATTAAAAAGAAGAATAGCAAATTAGTAAATTAAAAAGAAAAATAATAAATTAAGCTCACTAATTCACAATTTCCCAGGCCTATTAGAAGACATGCAGACTTCAATGTCATCAATATTGTTGTTCAGTTTGAGATCAGATTACTCTTATGATTGCAGATTACTGACACATTCTTTTAGTAAGCAATGAAATAACATGAATGACAAAGAGAAAGTTCAGTGAAGGTTTTTCATGATGAGGTGAAGAATTTGTTGAAGCTTTTAAAAAAAAACAACACATAAAAGCAGTGAAAGGGAAAGATTAAGAACTGTGTTGTAGCATAAACTCTGAGGAAGGAATTTCAAGAGGGATTCCTAGCAGATGGCTTGATGAAAAGTGTATTTCATCTGATATTATGCAAACCACTCTGAGCATGAAGCCTCTAAAGATAAAAATGTCACGCAGGCTGATGGGCAATCAGAGATTTTTCATTGGTAAGAATGAGAAATGAAAGTCAGTTGCATGTTATGAACCTCCAAAAAACAAACCTTGCAACCTTCCTACAATGTTTCCTGGATAATTGTTAAATATAAATAATGACATATACAAATAAATGCTTATTCTTTTCAGTGCATCTTAAAGACATTCTGTTATACAAGGGGATAGACTTGCAACTCTGCCATAATACTTTCTATTGTCAGTGCTAATTATTTGTGTCCAGTGATAAAGTAATGAATTGCTAAGAAATGTCTATAAGAGAACCTCTTAAAATGTGACTCAAGACTTTAGACTCAGTGAATCTAGAAATACATTTAATTCAGCTTTACCATTTTCAATTGTGAAATATCTTCTTGATAGAAAGCTACAGGAGGTCGTGTAATGTAACAGTGCATTTTAGGAGAAGATAATAGGAATATAATGTATATGAAACGATGCTATGGTTATCAAATTGGTGTATCAATAAAGCTGAGAGGTACTGGAAAGCAATGGAGTTTACAAAAGAATCTAGAAGAGAAGTGCAATTCACGACCATCTCAGAGAGGATCAATTACTGAGAGTAGGATTCAGCTACAGATTAGATCTCTTAAATTCAGATTTCTCTTCTTAAATACTTGAAAATACTGAGGAACATCTATACTTCTGATATCAGATCTGTGAATAACCCAGGTACTTTAGAATCAGATACTTTGCTCAGGATTTGATGCACTACAGTACCTCAAATGGCTCTAAATTCCCACTATGGCCATTGAAAACCTAAAATGCATTTCAATTGATTAAATATTGCAATTGTTTCCACATTTCAATTACTCAGCACCATTTGCTATTTTCATACTAGTTGAGGAGGATGTGAGTCTCACACTTTTCTGGTGTTATATGTCAGGTGGGTTGGAGACCCTGCACAATCTCAAATGTCACTAGACATTTGTGTGGGTAACTTAATCAAAGTGGGCACTTATTTTGGCTATACTGAGAATTTAGATACATTAGACATCTGTATAAACTTATATGTAGTCATGAAAATATGTTACTATACACTTATAAACTTATCCTTGAATTGTATCGTATATCAAGAGATATACGATAGTGGTCATAGAATCAGGGGGGAAGAGGGCTGTAGAGTACTTACTCTTTTAATAATTATAGAGATAAGGAAAAAAGGAAAATTTAGAAAAAAAAGGATTTTTTTTCTAAAGGAAAATGGGCAAATCTATTATAAGTCTGAAAAAAAAAAATCTGATTCAACCCAGCTAATTTCTTTCCATGACAAATTGGAGATTGTGTGAATGTGAAATAATCTGGATAAATCTATGGTATCTTAAACTTCAGTATGGGTTTAAACTTTGTTACTTGTTATTGGTTTAATTTTTTGTTTGTTTGTTTGCTTTTAATAATCTAAGTAAGGAAATAATTTTTTTTTTAGTCTTTTGCAGAGGACTTCAACACTGATTTGGAAACTGTGCCCAGAAAACTGTTATCTGTGATTCACTGATAGAACAGAAAAATGTATGGAGAAGCTTCATTCATTTTTTTCAATAATAACTGGGATTATGGAATCAAGAGCATGATTAAATTTTTAGGCAACACATAGCTGGGAGGGACTATCAGCATACTGGAGGATAGGACAAGAATTCAAAATGATCTTGACAAATTGAAGAAATGGTGTGGAAAAAAGACAGATGTAGTTCAATAGAGATGAGTGCAAGGAACTGCGTTTAGACAGATATAATTAACAGCATAAGTGGGAGGAAAAACAAATGGTTGTGAAGAAATTAATTCCCCTCCTTCCCAGGGATTGTCATGGATCATAAACTGAATTTGAATTTGTAAAATTACACTTTTGTGAAAAAATCAAACACCATACTCAAAATATAATAAAGAATGTCGTCTGCGAAACATACTAAATATCACTGATTACTTTACTCATTAGTGAGACAACAGGTAGAGTACTGTTTTCTCGGCAGGTCGCTGTCAGCAAGTATTTCTTTGAAACACAGGAATTTCAAAATAAGCAGTCTCAGATGCAGATCAGAGATCTAGAGAGCATGATCTAAATAGAAATACTGGATAAATTAAGTATAGTGAAGAGGAGACTATGGGAAATGCGTAAAAATCTCTTTTTTGGGAAAAGTTTTTCTTTTGGAAAAATATATCGTGCTGGGTGCAACAGTCCAAGAAACTGCTGAGGCTGCTGCAGCTCTGCACCTCAGATTGAGCACATCTTCCCAGGCACACAGAGCGCACGCATACACTACATCACGGAAACACAGACAGCACCAAGGACCTCACCCTGCACCCCTCTCTGTTTGAATGGAATGGAAGTCTGCTAGTGAAAATATATATGTGTATATCATGGACTCAGTCCCTCCTCTGCAGCTGCCCAAAGCTGCAGCCCCTATCCCACTGCTTGTAGACTATCCCCACCATTCACACAGATATAAAGGCACACCCGGTGCTAGCCAGAGATTTTCTGTTTCCAAAGTAGCCATTCCCTACTGTGGTCAGCCTCTCAGGCACACAAATGTCCCTCTGTCTCCTACACCACATCACCTACTCAACATTTTGTCCAGCTGGTTTCTACTAGGCCTCACCCACTTTCACAAATGTACTCCTGGTGCTTCCGCAGACACATAGGCAGCTATCCCTCTCAGTTCAGAAAATGTTTCAGTCTTCATTCATCATGGTGGATATCACATTGAACACTGCATCTGAGGCTATCCTGGGACAGCCCAGGGAGAGGACTGGGCAGAATACTCCTTCTTCTGACCCTTTAATTTGTATTCCTGCCTGCCTCTGGGTTCTGTGCTTATCTTGGATTGTGGAGGTTGGCCCATGGCAACTTGGTGGCTCCTGCAGTGAGGCAGGAATTTGTTTGGGCTTCCACCACCTACAGTTTTTCTCTGTGCTCCTTTATAAGTGTGCAGATGTGCTTTCATCAATTTACATACTGTAATTCTGAAGAAGAAAAGCTTGGTCTATTCTCCAAATCTTACTAATGTGTAAGAAGAAATGACATGATTCAGTAATAAAAAAATACTTCTAAATGATAACAGATAAGGGAGGAGGCTGTGCATGGGAAATTTGGAAGGCTTCAAGAGAAGGCTAGATGAATGTCTCTCAGCAAAGACATAGGTGCAGTTGATCATTTCTATAGGGAAGAATAAAAGTCTAGATAGATCATCAAAATCCATCTTTCACAAAATTAGACAACTCGAGAGAAATACAAACAAAAGTACAGTGAAATAAAGACTAGAAAATGCCCTCTAATGTCTCTCTTCAGCTTACGACTTTTATTGTCTACTAAAAATTGGTTTCCAGATTTGCTATTTTATAATATTTTGCAGACCTATGTGGAGGATCAGAATTAAAGACAGGGTTTTTTTGTTTATTTGTTTGTTTGTTTTTTAATCAACAGTTGCAGTAATTAATTGGAATAATTCATAGTAATTTCTGCCTTCCCCTACCCTTGTCAACCTTGTTATTCTACATATGAGCTAACTCTTGCACAATCCAGTTTTCGCAAGGACATTTGGTGATATGGATGATACACAATGGAGTTAGAGATGAATATACATAGAAACAAAAAATACTTCTATAATGACGTGTTTTACAAGAAAACTGATGAGAGTATTGGATGTGCAAATGTCTGGAATAACTGCAAAAATATTTTTGCAATGAATTATAATGTGTAGTTATACTTATTTCTGCAAACACAGTGGATGTAGGTTTATCTAATATATTAGGTTCATGTATGTATAGGTGCACAGGTACCTACACACAAAAAGGCATGAAGTGAATAAAGGGAAACCTAGAAAATTAAATGGAGATGCTAACTAAACTGTAATGAAATTCATGAGATCCTTCCTGAATGTGAATGATCATTAACAGAAGAGTAATTGTCCAGAAGGCAGCTGAAAGAATAAAACGTGCTGGTGGCACTAACTTTTACACACTCAGTCATACTGTACAGTTAAAGCTCTAACAGATTTTAGCAAAATAGGTTCTTAAGCTTCCAAACTTATTACAAGTTATATACGATGAGTGAAACTTTAAAGGTTAACTACTACTTCATTGTAGTTATTAATACCAGCTCAGAAGCTTTCTTCTATAGCTTAGTGTTACTTTCCAGATTGTTGAGCAATTAGTTGTAAAATTTCTGTTTATGTAAACAATATTATCCAGCTAATAGTTTCTATACAGTAATAAAAATTTAACCAAATTTGATGTTTCCCAAAATCTCTGAAAGAAATCTAGTGAAATAATTCTCATTAGGTCATTCAGCCTTCTGCTAGTATATGCAAAATATGCATTAAATCATTAACAGAAGACATCAGACTAACCCAGGAAAAAGCTTAGAAAATGAAGCCTTATCTATGTTAGCCATTCTTGGGACAACACATCTTTCTTTAAAAAAAAAAAGATTATTTTTTTCTAATTTAAATGTAAATTGTGCTACCTTCCAGTTAAGTTTTGTTTTTGTTATTTGTTTGTTTGTATTTGTTTTGCATTACATGTTTGCATAATTATTGTTATACATAGTTATGAGAAGAGTAATCTTTTTTGTATCTTGTGTGTGCTTTGCTTAGATTTAACAGTTGCTGGGAATTTTAATGGTTACATAATGTTGATGCATATGAAACCAAAATATTTATGGTTTATTTTGAGAGTATCCTAACAGAGATGAAGTGTCAGAATCCTCTGAGATCTCTGATTTCCTTTGCAAATTCTGCAGATGAATCACATCAGAGAATTTGCTTCAAATTCACTGTATTTATGCAAATTTAATAACATTAACCAGAATTGACATATTACTTAATTTTTATGAAGTATGCTGAAATAGCCACATGGCTTGTACTCTTTAATAAGTGCACTCTAGTCATGAGAAAGATCTCACCATCTTTCGTTGATAGCAACGAGGAGAGGGGAGGGGAGGGGAGGGGAGGGGAGGGGAGGGGAGGAGAGGGGAGGAAGACTGTAAAGAATTTATCAGTTTTGCTTTATTTAGCATATATGAGTTCATATATGAGTTCATGGTAGTAGCACTTACTATTAACAAAAAGTGAGAAAGGGCAATAGCAATGCCAAACAATAGGCAAGAATATTTTACATAAATTAGGACTAATTGGTTGTTCATGTAAATTAAACACCTTGTTAAAGAAGTTCACAGGACATGAAAGATTTGATGTAAGATACACAGGACAAGTTACCTTTCTATTTTATTTTATTTTATTTTTTTCCAGCAGCATAGTAATCATTTCATTAATTACAGTATACTGTTAACAAAATGTTGTTTGGTGTGAGGTTTTTTGTTTTGTTTTGTTTTGTTTTTTTTTTTCCTGAAAAGGAAGAAGATGAGAATAAAGTTTCTGTTCTTACTAGAGAAAAAAAAAAAGCAGAAAGTAGAAAGCTCAAGTATCAGCTGAACATGGCTTGAGGTACCTCGCAGTCATATTATGCAAGATTCCATAATTTAAAATTCATAAAAGTTTAAAAAATATTTAGCCAAATTAAGCAGAGCAGTTGCACATCTAATGCTGTGTGTCCCTAGAGCTATTTGAGCTGTTTGCCTTTGCAGTGGTTCTGTGACACATTTTAATTTTATTTGTTTCAGAATTTTGCTACCTACAAGATAGATTATGTAAAAGCACAAGCCAGAAGTGGACCACCAACCCTACATTTCATGCTGAGAAGGATGTCTCTCAGGTAGCTAGAATTTATTCAGCAACAATGAAAAATATTATAGTAAACATATTGTGGGATTTGACAGACAATAGAAAATTGTTTGGCCTTGTAAAAAATATGTTTTCCCTTACTGAATTAATTTTAACAGGTTTTTTTTGTGTTTTTTTTTTTTTGTTGTTGTTTTGTTTTTTTTTCTGTGGAGAAAAACAGGCAGTAATGCAAAATATTCAATAGTTGGAATATTAACTTTATATATTAAAGATTAGAAATCATGTTCCTTGTTGAAACCAAGCACAGAAAAGTTTATCCAGATATTTTTTTAATCTATTCTGTACTCTGTGAGACTACTGACTAATCTTAAAAAGTCCATCAGGCTGATGGCTATTTTATCGTTCTTGATGTGATTTTGATTAAAAGCCTTTCTGGAATTGCAGAATGTAATCTTGCCTAATTCAGCTTTTGTTTAATTTAATACAGTGTCCCAAAACTGTAATCATATCTCAGTGAAGAAACATTTATTTTCAAAATAATAGTCAGCTCATGTTATAAATTTATCTCAATACACTAATCTGAATATGCTTATCTCCTATTCACACTCAATTTTTTGTTAGTCAAACAGAAAGGAATTAGCAAAGATTACAAGCAGTACAGACAAACAAATTGTAATTAAGAAGACATAAAAATCTCTGTTGAGATGAAGGGAGGAGTTGTCTTGGTTTTGAAACACAAAATATCATAAAAAATCTTCAAAAATAACAGAATAGTCAGTCAGGGCATGCGTGTTAAGAAGAGTCCTGCAAGGCTGAAAAGATACAAATAACATAAAGAAATGATATATTATTGGTATATGTTATTGTATATATTTGTGCATGTATGCATATTATGATAAAATAATTTTGCTTTGGAGACCAGAGTTGTTAAATAAAGAAAATTTTAGATGAAAAATATATATATATGGCCAGTCTTTCCATTCCTTTTAAAAAATAAATAATAACAAATAACAAAAAACATAGGCTGAAGGTTACAACTGTAGAAACATCTGTGCGGAAAAAAACAATATATTTATTTTCCATTTTAATAGTATTCCTAACAGCCAACACTGTTTCAAACTGATATTTATGGCGTCAAACCTGTCTCTCATACTCCTGCCTTCATTACTGCCACTCAGTGTCATTATTATTATTTTTTTTCCACTAGCAACACTAATCTTTCCTCTGTCTGTAAAAACACAGACTACTTTGGTTTACAGTTAATGATGGCTAGTTTCACTGCACCCTTATAGGTTAGATCATTATCTAGAACATATTTCCCAGTCCTTTGCTTTTTTTTTAAGATTTATTTGTACACGTACATACTCCTCTGGCATTTTCCTTCCAGTGCAATATCATATACCACCACCTTCCTCCTTCCTGCAGATATCACAATAACTTTTTTTTACCTTTAACACCTCTTCAGTTCTACTGCTCCATTTCTTTGAAATTCTTTCTTTTCCATCACAAGTCAGTGAATAACTTCCTACTCCTTACACCTTATCTTCAAACATTTCTCTGAGGAGGAACGGATTCTGTGTGTATTGCGCTTAATCTCTAAATAATATTGGTTGGATGAGGCCCTGGGCAGCCTGGCCTCATGGGAAGCATCCCTGCCTACAGCAGGGGTGTGGAACTAGATCAGGTTATCTGGAGGTCCATTCCACTGCAAGCAATTAGATGATTCTTACAAAACTGGATAGAACTGTGCTTTCTATCACAGCAGCAAATACTATGTGTCTTTCTCGCATAGCTATATCAGCATAAATTGTGAATGAATGATAGATCTTCCCAAGTTATTTTGGTATTCTGTGGAACATTCTTTTCTGTTGTGACAAATCTCTGCAGTTCTTAAAGCTTATCATTCAAGATACCTGGTTCTACATCCCTGAGTTTCGACTATTCAGCTGTCAGTTGGAGTATTTTTTCATCAATTGCAAGCATTTTGTTTTAAAAAAAAAAGTCAGAGCTCATGCAATTTGTTTTTGGTTCCTGAACCAAAAACAAACAAAACGAATGTTTTGTCTTTCACTATGGCAAAAGCTTTCTGAGTGAGGCAAAAAAGATAAGAAAACAAGCAAAATGAAAAAAATAAATACATCCCATAATATTAAATTCAGATTAAGCAATAATTAGTGCCAGTCACATCCATCTTCCTTTGAATATCATTTCTGTGGATTATCACAACTAAGAATGAAGGCTTAAATTTCATGTTAGATATTCAATATTCAGCAACAAATAGATTTTGCAAATACACTTATAAAGTTTCAAATAATGAATAAATTTTGATCGAGAGCACCTCTTAATCCTTAGTAGTATAATATCAACCTCTTTTATAGATAAATAGCACTACATGTGCAAACAAATAAAATGCTATGATAACTGATGACTATGAGTGTTTGTCTCCTTTCTAAGGGCATGCTCATCAGGTGAAGTAAATTGCCTTTTAGTATACAAAAAAGTACGACCTTGCTTACTACCTCTCATTAGCTTAATAGTTTCTTCTAGTAGAGTAACCTTTGTCTTTGCTTAAGTAAATTGCTTCAATAAACCTGGTGTCCATAAGTTCACTTTTGTGAATTATAATGTCTATGTTTTTCCTAGCTACATTTTTTTTCTTTTAATAGGAAAATATTTAACATCTAAAAAGTCTTTTCTCTTTGGTATCTTCACACTCCCTGAACTTAATTCACTCACTGTTATCCATCCCAAAAGTGGTTACTTCTGAGATGATGATGTGTCCACTGAGATAAAAATAATCCCATACTAGTTCTATGAATAAACATGTAACCAATTTCTTCCACAGCCTGTGAGTATGTTCATAGAAAAAATAACTAAATAAGAGGTCTAAGAAGAAAATAGCCTCTTCACAAAAATTTATCCAAATATTTTGTTTCCAGAGTTGTGAACTACATTCAAATCCCACACAGAGGAGGTATACAAAGCACAAGTCTTCAGATGCAAAACTTTAGCAAAGTCCCAAAGTAGGAACACTTGGTGCTTTCATTTTACATTTTCTTATCATTGAGTCATAGAATCATGGAATGGCTTGGGTTGAAAAGGACCACAATGATCTAATTTTAACACCCCTGCTATGTGCGGGCTTGTCAACCACTAGACCAGGCTGCCCAGAGCCACATCCAGGGACAGAGCATTCACAGCCTCCTTGGGCAACCTGTTCCAGTGTGTCACCACCATCTGAGTGAAAAACTTCCTCCTAATATCTAACCTAACCTCTTGATGTTAAGGGAAATCTTACAAAAAAAGTATAATATATATATATATCAGTCTCACTTCTGTGCTGGGAAAGATCATAGAGCAGATCCTTCTGGAAGCTATGGTAAGGCATACGGAAGACAGGAAGGTGATACAGGAAAACCAGCATGAATTCACCAAGGGCAAATACTGCTTGACCAACCTAGTGCCTTTTAATGACGGTAGTATTACATAAATGGAGAAAGGAAGAATGACTGATGTCATCTATCTGGATTTCAGTTAAGGCGTTGAGCCTTTGATCTGGTACCCCACAACATCCTTCTCTCCAAATTGGAAAGATATGGATTTGATGGGTGGACTGTTCAATGGCTGAAGAACTGGTTTCTGGATTGAGTTCAGAGGGTGGTTGTCAATGGTTCAGTGTCTGGATGGAGACTGGTGATGAGTGTTGTTCCCCAGGGCTTGCTGCTGGGACCTATATTCTTAATAACTTCATCAATGACATTGACAGTGGGGTTGAGTGCACCCTCAGCAAGTTTGCTGATGACACCAAGCTGTGCGGTGCAGTTGACACAAGTGAGGGATGAGATGCCATCCAGAGGGACCTAGACAGGCTTGGGCAGTGGGCCCAGGTAAACCTCAAGAGGTTCAACAACTCCAAATGCAAGGTCTTGCACCTGGTAGTGGCAACATCCACTGCCAATGCAGGCTGAGCGATAAAAGGATTGAGCACAGCCCTGCTGAAAATACCTGGGGGTACTGTGGATGGCAAGCTGGACATGAGCCAGCAATGTGCCCTTACACCCCAGAAAGCCAACTGTATCCTGGGCTTCATCAAAAGAAGTGGGGCAAGTAGGTCAAAGGAGGTGATTCTGCCCCTCTACTCTGCATTGGTGAAATCTCTTCTGGGGTACTGCGTCCAGATGTGGAGTCCTCAGTACAGGAGAAACACAGACCTGTTGGAGAGCATCCAGAGAAAGGACACAGAAATGATCCAAGGAATCATGTCCTTTCCTACAAGGACAGGCTGAGGGAGATAGGGCTCTACAGCCTGGAGAAGAGGCTCCAAAATGTTATATCGGCCTTTCAGTATCTGAAGTGGAACTACAGGGAAGAAGAGGACACAATCTTCAGCAGTGTTTTTTTTTTTTTTGCAATAAAACAAGAGGAAATGGTTTCAAGCTTAAGGAGGATAGATTTAGGTTAGATGCAAGGAAAAAGTCTTTTACAGTGACAGTGATGTTGCTCCGGAACATGTTGTCTGGAGATGTGATTGGTATCCTGTCCCTGAAGATTTTCAAGGTGAGACTGGATCAGGCCCTGAGCAACTTGATCTAGGAATGAACTAGATGTCCCTGTTCGTTGCAGAGGAGTTGGACTAGATGATCTTTAAGGATCCCTTCCAATTCTAAGGGTTCTATGATTCTATAATAACCTTAGTTTTCTACACAGGGAAGAAATTGGTTAGAAAGAAGAAAAATAAGGCTGCCTTGGCATGTATATGCCATGATGTAGATTTGGACTGCAGCTTGCTTTATAACTATGATGCCTTTATTTTCTGTCCTTGGGGATGTACTAGAGTGAGCAGAAGCCTCTCTCTTCCTTTCTCATGATTTTTTTCAAAGAAAAGCAGAGTGCATTAGTGAAGACGAAGATCTCATTAGGAATGACATGGCCCAATATGCAGCATGGCTATGCTACATATAACTCTGAGATTAAAAGAGTCAAGAAGTGGAGTGATCTGCCCTGCACAAAGGCATTCAAAAACAGGATGATAACGTTATTTGCTGTTGTTCACTGGAACTGCGATGTCTCACTTCCAGTTCCTCTTTACAGTTTTCTCCAATGGGAGCTGCTCCTCTATCAGGCAACGCTAGATGAGTTTTCTACTGCTATATTGTTAGCTTATTTGCTACCTCTTTAAAGAGTCCCCTTGTACAGTCTATTTAATGCTTTCAAGTTATAATTCAGCTTTTATTGCTATCACTGTAATAAGTCATCTGGGTTTCTAATGTAAAACTATTGCTGGCTTGCAACAGATCCCTACTGGTTGAGTGGGAAATTGAAAATTCACAACTGAACAAAAGTAATATCTCAGAGTTATTATGAATTCTGCCTGAAAATGGTGCCATTTAATTACCAAGACAAATATATTCTCTGATATAATTCTGTTCATCCTGCTAGATAATTGTATTGAGACCCAAGAATATAGGATTTTTTTCCCCACTATTTGCAAGTAGAATTTGTTCTGTCCATGTTTTTGTTTCTAACATTGCTGTGTGCTAAACCCAGTAGACAAATAAGCACAATACAGCCCCGCACTCACTCTCCCCAGGAAGATGAAGAAGACAGTCAGAAGTAAGCAGTACAACCCAGTACAAGGAAGGCAGTTGCTTTTTCCTTTCTCTCTCTTTAATTATGAGATATTAGTGATTCACATTTTTTATTAAGTATTTTGAGCACATGAAGACTTAGCAGATTTTATCAGACCATATTCCAATAAATGGACCATATAAGCAACAGGCCAAGTCAAGACAAAAATGTTTTACGTATGTTCTGAGAGAAATCAGTACTGAAGTTTGACATAGTGGTTTTTTTGTTTATTTTATTATTATTTTCAGAAAAAAAAAAAAAAAAAAAAACTTGAGTAAAATTTTCACAAGCCAGTGCTCATGGTCAAGTTGAAATGTAGTATCTGATTTTATAAGAAGAGGAACATTTGCTACTGTAATGAAACTAATTGGAAGAATAGATGATTAGAAAAGTTAAGGTACCTAAAATGAATGAATTGCTTTGGAATCATACGTAAAATATTAGTTGCTATTCTCAGATAATTTCTTTTACAAATTCTTCCTTTCCTCATGTTTTTGAAAGATGTCATTAGAAATTAAGGTTCGTAAGTCCTTAATGGGCTGGTTTTGTTTTATTCAACACAATAGTTGTCTGTGAAGGAGCAAGGATTTCCACCAAGCTTTTCAATTCTGGGGCTGCTGCCCTCTAAACTTTCTTCCCAGTTAGAACTTGACAGAAAAGCAAGAGGCTCGATTTACTGCAACTTTATTCAGAGCAGATGGAGGCAGATGAAACTATAAACAGCAAAGTAGCTGGGCACAGAAGTTAACTAAAACATTAAGTGAAGCTGTAAAATCTGACACAAGGACAAAAGATGCACTTCTGAAGACATTGCTGCTAATTAAGCATGGCCAGAAATGAGGAGTTGATTTCAGAAGACAACAAAAGCAGTTTTAAAAAAAATCAAAAAATTTTAAGATGTTAAATAAACAGTGGTAACTTAATTTAGAAAAGCATCAGATTACTTGGTCTAATGAGCCTTAGAAATTGCCTTTTTAAAGTGTTCTTTACTTTGATCATAAAAGAATATGTGTAAAATTTGTCTATGGAAAAAAAAAAAAACCTTAATCATGAGACAACTGTTTCCTTTTAGGTATCATAAACCTGCCTTTGATTTTAACTGCACAAAATTGTGAATTAAAAAGCCTGATTTTGGGGGGAAATCTTTTTAGAAATGTTCCATAATCATCATTAAGACACATTATGTTTTAAGAAGAGTGGATACTTATTAGATGTGATGGTAACAATGGCTGCTGCCTTAAATGGACTATAGTAGAAAATATGTTTTAGGTATAGTTCATTTTGCTCCCAGAAAGCAAATTAAAATTAAACAAGGATGCATTCTTCACACACTCCCTCTCTCTTATTCTGATGGCCAGGTTGATGTCACACCTGGAAGTTGGTGAAGACTGAAATTGGTGAAAACCACTATTCTTTCTCACTAATCTATGAGTGCTTTGAATTCATAATGATACTTTTAACAGCAAAATTTGGACAATGGAGTCCAATTTATTTCAAGACAGAGCATGACTAAAATTAGAATAAAAACTGGGCCAACTCAATCATTCTTTTTGTTTTATTATTATTTTTTTCTTAAGTGATGGAAACTATATTTCTGATGTATTAATATTTGATTGTAATTTCTCTAAAGTGGAGTGTCCCCATAACCTTTGAAAATTATACTATAATTGGAAAAATTATATTTTTTCCAAAGAAAAAGGAAGCTAAATAAGATTAAATTTTGTGTGAACAAAAAGAGTATTCCAGATTTTAATAGTGCTCTTTGAAATACTGTAAATATATTTCCACTGGGATGAGATCATTAAGAAAGCTGCTTGGCTTAGGAATGAGTATATAGAACAGGAAGAAGTTAAACTGAGTGCATCATATAGTTGTATTCTTGTAAGTTCTGTTACGAACAAATGAGTGTGATGGGGTGACAGTAATTAACATGACCATGTGGAGAAATGATGCCATGCCTGTTTTTATTTAGGGAATACAACAATGGAGTGTTAATTGAGAACCTGAGAGGCAGGTCAGGATATGGAGAAAAAGGCACTCCTCATAGCTAAATTTTAAATCCCCAAAATCTCAAAAATAAAAGCCAGATGAATAGTAACTGCAGATTGTTTAGTCACAGGAACATATGGCATCATGCAAAATACTGAAAGTGAATGATTAAACAGACAGACTGAACATTTATATGCAACGTACAGAGCTTGTAGTCTATTTAAAGTTGAAGATGATTACTAATTCTAAAAGCTAATGAAATCAGAAGATCATTCCTGGAAGCAATAGACACAGTTTTATGAAGCTACGTATCTTGATTACCTCAATTAGTTATGTAACATGGTTTCACCAGAATTTACTTCCCAGAGTCATCGGTGGCTAGCAAAATAGGCCAAGGTATTGTGTATATGTGTACGTGTGCTTTAAATTATGACCAGTAGTACGTTTTTATGTATGCAAGAAAAAAAAGTTATTTGTTTGTTCTTGATGACTAGTGTCATTAACAATGTTGCTGTTACAACATAATTACTGATTCCAGCAGAGCTACTACTTACTCTGAACAGAAATTGCACTTTATTTAACTGTCATCATTGTAGTGTCTGAGTAAGCCATAGAAAGACTAACATTGTTGATAATAATAAAAAAAGTTAAAAATCACTGAAATACACTACATGGGACAAGTGATGCCATTTTTTTGCTTAGCCTGACAGTGAACTATGAATTCTTTCCAGTACTTACTAGAGAGCAAAATGAGCTGTTTGGTCAGACTTTAAGATAATGACAATCTGTGTCTTCCTATTCTTTTAGTTACTTTTATTTTTCTCAGTAAGCATGTGAAGTAAAGAGAAATAACAGGAGACTGTCCACTGCAAGAAAAAACATATATATATATATATTTCCTAGATGAAGACCTGGCACCTCTGAGGCCAAAGAAAAATGATTTTATTAATCTCACTTTGGGTTACATGTTTGCTTAGGAATTTTGTAAGAATATTCTTGATTAGTGCTATTTAGATACGTCTATCCTTTAACAGGCATGAAGATATAGCCATAGGCTGTTCCTTTGCAGTGACTGTTTGCACATGTACCGTATGTTCTTTATTACACACACTTATATAATATTATAGGTTTTTGTTTGTTTTCTGCTTGATTTGCTATTTTTAATCTAGTTTGATAATGCTTACAGTTTGTGTAATCTCGAATACAATAGAATGTTTTTACATCAGCACACACAAGATAACTTCTTAAGGCTTCCAGATAAATGCTTATAATAAAATCAAATGGAGTTTAAAATCTAACTGCTATAGTTAACATCTTTATGCTTTATATTCACTTTTTAGCATCAACTCTAGTTTGTATGATCTTTTACTGGGTTATTTAACCAACTGCAAATTTCTATCTATATGTTCTTTTCGATGTTCCTTCCTAAATCCTCATATATTTCTCAATTAAAGCATACACAGAAGAAGTTTTATGCTGCACAAGGTGACAGATACTGCTCTCCAGTAGCATAACCATTTTAAAACAGTAGTCACCTCAGATCAATGTGTTCCAATCAAGCATTCTGCATAAACTGATGAGGAAATCACTTGGTCAGTGATTATGCATTTTTCAAGAAAGATTTGAAAACACAAAATAATATAAACTCATTAATGAATGGAAAAATCCATCTGCGTAAATGTGCTGAAAAGAACATCAATGATATATTATCAACTTTCTTGTTGCATTTCATTTTTTTTATGGCACTTTTTCTTCAAGACAATGTAGGATGAACACATTGCACCCATTATAATAGAATTAAAATTTAATAGACATCACACTTAAAGGAGTTTTTCTTTCTGCGCAATCTGAGAAACAATGAGAAACTTAACACTTTCAAGCTGAGCAGATAAGAAGGAACATAGGTATTGGCTGATTTTCTACAGCTGGCCTATTTGTGGTCTTTTTCCATTGATCTTTTTATTTCATAGAATCACAGAATAACAGAATCATAGGGGTTGGAAGGGACCTCCAGAGACCATCGAGTCCAACGCCCCTGCCAAAGCAGGTTCCCTACACCACGTAGGGACAAGTAGGTGTCAAGGTGGGTCTTGAACATCTCCAGAGAAGGAGACTCCACCACCTCCCTGGGCAGCCTGTTCCAGTGCTCCGTCACCCTCACTGTAAAGAAGTTCTTGTGCACATTTGTGCAGAACTTCCTATGCTGCAGTGTCTAGCCATTTCCCCATGTCCTATCTCCACACACTGCTGATAAGAGTCCGGCCTCGCCACTTTGCTCCCAATTAACAAAGAACTATTTGTTACCACTTTGATGTAAACAGCTGAGCTGGGAACTGTGGCTTGTAGAAGTTCTACGTAGGCAGCTCAGAAGTTCATGGATTAAGTTTCTTAAATTCTGCTTTCTTGAGCACTACTCAGAGTGGAATATATGTAAATATGCATTATGAAAACATTATTTATTCATCCAGTGGATCACAATGATCAGGTAATAAAGATTCAGAGGTTACATTGGAAAATACAGGTTAGTGGTTGTTGTAACACGAAGTTAAGAAGATGAAACTAACTCTTTCAGAAGAGAATGAAATTAATTTAGACAAGCTCTGAATAACTAATAATCACATTTTGGCCTACAATGCTAGTGGTTTTTCCAGAAAGCAGGTCTCTTATGAGACCTCCATTTGTCAGAATCACAATGTGCTGAGCAGAATGACATACCTCATTTGCTTTCTGTGATTTTGGGTCAAAATGTGAGAAGAAAAGCTCTAATAATTTCCAAAATATTGATTTTTTCCATCAATCTGAACCCTTCTCCTGATTCAGCTTCAAATGCTCAATGAAACCACAGTATAAGCACTCTCTATTTCTACTCAAATACTTCTGTCATTGTCTACTGTAATTAATATTGTCTGTGAAAAGAAAGATCTTTTTTGAAAGTTTGGAAAAGAGTTGCTTACAGAGTAGTTACATTAATACCAATTTCACTCCCAACATGTAGTGTTGTCAGGACTTGAAATAAAATTCATATGGCTAATATGTGCAAATCCATTTACCATTCCTTTACTACTCCCCAAACACCTTTTCTGTCAGCATCTAAACTATTATATAATACATGAATGACAATAGAGAAATGAATATTCTTTGTTCAAAATATATGATGCAATCTTCTAAGTAGATACACAGTGCCATGTAAAATTCAACAGGGAATTTTTGCTTCAATTGATGAATTATATCTCACTATAAATGAATTTCTTCTGTCATTTGGATCCCTGAATGCATAGCAATCTATTTGAAACAGTAGAAAATTTATACTTATTCTCCATTCCAATTTGCTAAGCAGTGAAGTTCATGCAGAATCTATAACTAATTACAGTTATAACTGGAATGAACCCATGGAAACTAGGACTGAAAGTAAAAGGACAAGTAAAGAATTTCCTCCTAAACTGTAATCAAAATCTCCCCCTCTTTTAGTTGAAGGCCAATCTGCCATACCCTATCAGACCAGGTGAACAGTCAGTCTTCCTTCTGTTTAGAAGCTTCATTTAAGTATTGGAAGGCAACAACAAAGTCTTTCTGGAGTCTTTTCCAGGCTGAACAAACCCAGATGCCTCAAGCTTTCTTCTCAAGAGAGGTGCTTCAGCCCACTGATATCTTCATTGGCCCTCCTGTGAACCTCCTTTAACTGCCCCAGTTCTGTGTACTGAGGACCCCTGGCCTGGATGCAGAACTCCAGATGGGGCCTCATGAAAGCAGAGTAGAGGGAGACAATCATCTCCATCTCCCTGCTGGCCACTCCTCTTTTGATGTATCTCAGGATACTGTTGACCTTCTGGGCTGCAAGTACATGCTGCTGGCTCATGACCAGCTTTTCATCCACCAGGACTCCTAAGTCCTCCCTGGCAGGGCTGCTTTCAGTGAGTGTCATGGTTTTATAATTTTGTTATTGGTATTCCATATGATAACATCATGTAAAGCATGGGGAATTAAAGAGCTAATACTCTTGTTCCATGGACTGACAACTTTCCAGATACCTGGTTCTCAGAAGAAAAGAATGACTACATACCCCAGAGGACTGCATTCAGAGGGAAAGTCAGGGGAGGAAGTCATGGGATTCACTCTCTCACTTGCTGCCTGGCAGCTGTGCGTCTTCAGTTCAAAATAAGGTTTTCAGTTTCGGACACTCTTCTCTCTTATTTTATTTGATTTATTGTTCTCAATTCAAATTATATTGTATTATATTTTGTTATCTTGCATTTTGATACCATATTTAGTAAAATTAAGTTTCCTCCTTAGATCATTGCTGCTGTTCTTTTTTTTTTGATTGGGGAGGGGAAGGGGGGAGTTGGTGGTCCTGCAGGCTTGCTGCGCCCTGTTATGGACGCAGATTTATCTAGATAACTCTGTGACAGTGAGTTCATCTCCCATTTTGTTCTCATATCATGATACCCTGCTCTGCTGCAGAACATATGCTTGCAATGCTGCTGATTGTCTTGGGAAATCCAAGGAGATTAATTTATCCAAGGATTAATTTATCATTTAGAAGTTCTGTGTTCCTATTTGTTTGTTCAGCCATCAGTGCTTTCAGATGGATTTGTATCATCTAGAAGAAGCTAGAAAACTACATTTAGCTGTCATCAAGTTGTCCTAATAGTAGAAAATGCCAGTCACCTCCAAGTGGCATGTCACTGATGATTTTAGTGAGGGCAAGTCATTCTGTAAGTATGATCTTGGTCTCCATTTACTCTTAAAGCAATCTGCTTAACTTAAGCAGAAGCCTAATGTTCAATTGCCTAAAAAGGTATAGAAGCAGTCCAGAGGGGAGATTTACGGAACATTTCTCTACTCTAACAAGTTACTACGTTTTTCTTTCATAGACTAATAATATGCTTAATAATTGCATTATGATAGTACAGAAGAATATTTATATTTTATCAAAATGGTTATTTAACTAGCTGCAAAACAAAAACATAGTACTTGAAGTGACATTAATGAGGTATGATGTCAATTAAGTGTAAAATTTTTTTTCAAGTTATTAAGCATTAAAAAAAACAAAACAAAACAGCAAAATAGGCAGCTCCTCTTTAAAAAGAGAGTGAAGATCATGGTGTAGCAAATATTTTTGGGCAGGAACTAGTATATTTTTTTAAAGGAAAGAGACGGTGAAACCTCAAGATACTGTGTCTTGGCTTCCCTGTACATCACAAGGGATACAGTCTGCCTAATCCTGGAGCTCAGGAAGCTTTTCCCTGTCTCCTGAGCAAAAAATTTTCCCAAAGAAAGAAGAGAGACGATAGTACTAAATGCATGCACAGTAATGTGTGTACTGCTCTTTTTTAAGTAGCCCTATACTTTTTTCATTTGCCAAATAAAACTGCACATTTCCTTGACAGTCCTTTCAGTAGCTCAGCTTATAAATCTGTGGTGTAAGACTGTCTTAAATATGACATTCAGTCTCAGTAACTAAAAATGTTTGAGTTAGAATTAATTGTCAACAATAGACTAAGCCCAGTTTTGTGAAAAAGTGCATAATAGCTACTTTCTACTGTTTTTCTTAGTAATGTTTATAGCAATTTTCTTGCAAACTCTATATATTGCTACATTTTTTCTTTTATTCACTTATGGTATTTTTTTTTTTATGAGATCCTAAACATGTCATTGCATGAAAGGCTTATCTGTAAAATGAACTCTCCAACCTAAACATTATAGGGTTATCATCTGCTTTTATGAGATTCAGTACTGAAATACATTTTAACCAGTAATGCTAATTAAGTAACTCCAAATTATTCAGCATTGAAATAGGTTTTTGTGTTGTTGTTAGTTTTTTTTTTGTGTGTGTTGGTGTATTTATTTATTTATTTTCTCATAATCTCACAGCAGAATTCTGACTCCAATAGGAAAAATATGCTGTGTAAGAATTGTTATGCAGCTTACCTTATATACAGCTTTCTGGTGATTTTACTGATATTACCATGCATTTTAAAAAAGTATGATAAGTTGTAATTAATTTTTTTTTCAGTGTAGGAAGGAAACTCAGTTTAGGTAACAGTTTTAGAAAAACAAAATAAATTGACATTATGGTGTTCAAATAACTATGCAGATAGACCGACCTAATGTGGGAGAGTTAAGCCTAAAGTTTGAGAGTTAGCTGAGCTCTCAAAAGGGGTAAGAAAACTGTGACTTGGTCTTGAACAGAATAGAGGAAGAAGGACACTGGAAAACCCTGAATTAACTTTAGACAAAAAAAAAGTTAGAATTTTCTAATCGAGTTAAATAACGCTAGAAAATCTTTGGAGGTAAGATAGACTCTGATAACACACAAGCAATAGACTATTCATGATTCCATGAAAAGAGATGAGAAGCAGAATGCAATGTAGAGATAAACTCTATGGTAAGGTCTACACAAAAGAAGACACAAAAATGAAAGGAAAAAAGGGAAAACAGAAGAAGAACAGAAAATGAGTGACAGTAAAAAAAAATAATAATAATGGAGATGATAGGTAAGAATAGCAACACAGAATATTGCTTTCCATTGCAGAAATATGAATAGTTCAATTTCAATCCAGTATGAATGTTTCATTAGTATTTTAACAGAACAAACATAAAAATATCATTCAATTTTCATTTTTATCAGTACATTAATATAATCATGGAACACTCCAAATTAAAATCTAGACATGGACAAAAATATATTTAATAATAGTAGAGAAAGAAATACTGACAGACAATCAATAATAAATAAATAAATACATTTTGTGACTGTGAGAACCTTGGATTTCCTAGATATGGATAGTACAAAATGTTAATAGAGCCCAAATATTTGTATTTGACTTCACAACTTAAAGTCTAACAGCCATGAAAATAATATGTCATGGTGCCAAAGATTCACAAGAATTTAGTTTGGGTTTTTCATAGATACATTTTACTTTTATTACATTTGCAGAGTTCAGTGTTTGTCTTTTGTTTCTGATGTCAAAGGAAAAAATAGAGTTCCACCTTCATTTTCTCTTCTGTTTTCATTTTTCATTTTTATTTGCATTAGTAAGCTGTCTTATAACAAAACAACAACAACAAAACTATGAAAAAGAGTATCTTGCTGTAGGTCTAGTAGCAATTTTTGATTTCACAGAAAAAACAGCAGGTTAGATAAATTTCTTAAAGCAATGGCTCTTTATCCTGGGTGTGGTCAAGAACAAGGCTTTGTGAAATGCTTTTTCCCATATAGATGATCAAACTGCTTTCTGACAATGCAGCTATGTCAAGTTCAGTTATTTCCAAGTGTTAGTTTTTAGGATCCCAAAAATCAATCCCAAAAGTGCAGTGGAGACTGATTTACCATTTAAGTGTTGATAAATGTGGAAGGAGTAGAGGAAGTCTGAGACCACCTTGTGAGGCTAAATGTATTCAAGTCTGTAAGTCTGGATGACATGCATTCCATTCTGAACGAACTAACTGGTGCAGTTGCCAAGCCACTCTCCATCATATTTGCAAAATCATGGCTGTCAGGCAAAGTCCCCAGTGATTGGAAAAAGGGAAACCTCACTCCCATATTTAAGAAAGGGAACTACAGTCTGATGAGTCTCACCGTTGTGCCTGGGAAGATCATGGAGTGGATCGTCCTGGAAGAAATGGTAAGACACATGTGAGACAAGGAAGTGATCCAAGACAGCATAGATTCAAGGACAGACCATGCCTGACCTACCTGGTGGCCTCTGTGATGGAGTGACAGTATCAGTGGACAAAGGAAGGACAGCAGACATCATCTGCCTGCTCTTGTGCAAGACCTTTGACACAGTACCACATCATATCTGTCTCACTCCAATTTGTAGGAGGGAGAGGAGGTTCTTTTAATATCTGTATATCCGTCTTGAGATTAAGAAACAATGGTTCAAATGTTGGCCTGACCAGTTTATTACAGATCTTAATCAGGGCGATGGGGAAGGAGAGGACAGACACTATGAATGGGGAAGGAAAGGAGGGCGATAGAAAAGATAGAAAAAAAAAAGCAAGGAGTCTTTATAGGAAGCAAGAGGGAGATAGTCACCACCATGGATCCATGGTTCGTAGTTCAGTCACTGATCTTCAGTAGTGGTGGGACATCGGGCATTGTTGTTCTGTTGACAATGATGGTGGCCACAGCGATGATGGCCCCTTTTCAACGGTTCCAAAGTGGTCAAGTCAGCTGTCTTTGGAATGACAGCTCAAATCCAAAGTGGTTGAGTCAGCTCTCCTTAGAGTGGCAGCTTCTGGCTCTGGGATCTCAGCAGAAACTCCTTTGTTCCTATCTTCAGGGCCTTGCCAGCAGATAAGAGGGAGCAGGTATGCCCACCTGCATTCTGTTTTTCACAGGACATGATTGTATCATTCCCCAGTTTTCCCATACCAAGCTGGAGCTATTTAGTCACAGGCCAGATCTTCCACCAGTAAACACTCCTGAGCACTCTTTTCCAGAGGCAAGCAGCTCTGGAGGAAGGTGCTTTCAAATGTTCACAAAATGATGTTGACTGTCTCATAGTAGCACTCACCACTTGCCTCCTCAACAAATCAATCAGACTCATCACAAGAAATACCTCAGGAAGCAAGCTTTGAGCCAAAAAACAAAGGATTCTCACAGTATCTGTATGGGAACAGCTGAGTCACGGCCTGAACCTCTGATTAATCACCTGAGGTGAGCCTTGAGTCAGCCAGAGGAGCACAGGTGAAGGCAATTCACCTGTGCTGCCGGAAGGGGTGGAGCCAGGCTCCACTCCTCCTGGACCTATTTAAGAGCTGGCTACCAGAGGGGAAGGATCTCTTCTGGGGATCCCCTCTTTTGGTATCTTCTAGTGAGCTCAACCCAAGGGTAAGCTCTTCCACTTATTCTCTTTTGTGATCCTTGTTTGCTTTGCCTTACTCTTTTGATTATATTGCGATTATAACATCTTGATATCTATTGATTATACACAATTATATTGTGATTATAACATCTTGGTTATACAGTATCCTTATCTCTAAATTGAAGCAGTGTGGATTTGAAGGCAGGACTATCAGGCGCATACAGGTTGTATGGCTGTATCCAGAGGGTTGTTGTCAACGGCCCTAGATCCATGCATGGGCCAGTCACAAATGATATACACCAGGGGTCTGTCTCAGGCCTGGTGCTCTTTAGCACCTTTAACAAAGACAGTAGAATTGAACGTACTCTCAGCAAGTTTGCTGGTAACATAAGCTGAATGGTGCATTTGACACAACAGAATGTACGGATGACATCGAGAGAGACCAGGACATGCTTAAAAAGATGGGTACGTGAGAATCTGAGGAGATATAACAAGGCCAAATGTGAAGCTTGCACTTTGGTCAAGACAATCCTGGTTTGTCCTTCTCCCAGAATGAGAGAAGAACTCATGGAGAGCAGCCCTGTGGAAAAGCACCTCGGGGTCCTGATGGACGAAAATCTGGACATAAGCTCTAGCAGCACAGAAGGTCAACAGTACCCTGGGCTGCATCAAAAGAGAAGTGGCCAGCAGAGGGAGGAAAGTGATTGTCCCTCTTCACTCTGCCTTCATGAGGACCCATTTGGAGTACTGCATCCAGGCCTGGGGCACCCAGTAAAAGAAGGATATGGAGCTGTTGGAACAGGTACAGAGGAGGGCCATTGAAGATAATCAACGGGTTAGAGTACCTGAAAGAGGAAAGGTTGAGAGAGTTGGGCTTGTTTAGCTTTGAGAAGAGAAGGCCCTAGAGAGACTGCATTGTGGCTTTCCAGTACTAGAAGGGAGCTTATAAGTAGGAGAGGGACCCACTTTTTACATGGTCTGACAGTGAAAGAACAAGAGTGAATGACTTTAAACTAAGAGACGGGAGAGATTTAATTTATATGCTAGGAAGACATTTTTTATTCAGTGGGTGGTGAGGTGCTGGAACAAGTTGCTAGAGAGGTTGTGGATGTCTGTCTCTGGAAGCATTCAAGGCCAGGTTGGATGAGACCTGGGCAACCTTATCTAGGGTGTGGCAATCCTACCCATAGCAGGGGGCTTGGAACTAGATGATCTGTAAGGATCCTTCCGAGCTAAGCCATTCTATAATTCTATGAGTAATAATAAGGATATTAATAATTTTTACCCCTTTCAGTAAGAGTAAGGTATAGCAGAGATAGTTTGGCTAATGGCAATGACAGAATAGAAATGGAAATCACCTTATCTGTGGAGGAAACAGAACACGGTTTAATATGCTTAGATCAAGACAGTTCATGATTATCATTGCAGAATAGTAAAAATCTGGCACACATTTAAATTTTGATTAGAGAAGCTGGTCTGTCAAATTGGGAGAATAACTTTATTGCTGTAAAATAATAAATATCCTACTGTCATTAATAGAAAAAAAAAAACAAACAAAAACACCATGATCCATATAAATAGGAGCCTATGTCCTGATTTCAATAGAATAGAAACCTTCCAAATACATTATGAATAAACTGGTTATGAAAATGAATGAAAAATATCAGTTAAAATTCAACATGATTTTTCTAAAGGATAGGTGATACTAAGCTACACTGATATCTTTGACAAAATAACAGATTTTCTAGATATCTGAGAACTAGGAGGTCTAACTTACCTTTCAATAAAGCAGTTGAAGTGGCTTCCTATGGGAAAATACTAAACTGCTGAAGACAGAATTAGTCAAATAATTTAGATATGAATAAAATCTAAGTAAAGGGAAAATGCCCTAATTCTGTTATCATTTATATAACATTTTTGTATTGTGTGATGACTGTGTTGTATTGTGTGAAAATGCACTGATTCACAGCATCTTAAGTCTGTGTAGTAATAACTCTTCTCCCATGATAAATATAGTTCACATGGACAGAACTCTTCAGAAGTTAACAAAATTTTCTTCTCAGAAAAAAATTAGTGAGTTTGAAATGAAACTGGGTCATATGTTCTATAAAGACTTGTACAATCAGTCATATAATTGGAGCAAATCTTATTGATGAGTAAGAAAAACTGATTTCGATGAGAATTATTCTTTCATAAAGAGCATGTAAGAGATTTCGTTAGAGACCACTCATTCTCTACTTTGCCAGAACACAACATGAATAATTTTTCTCTCACTTCTCTTAACTTACAAGTAGGGATGGAACACTGTTGCACCAAAACACATTTACATGAATGTACACATGCACATACATGTACTATACACACAAGAGTTAGAGAATCATAGATCACTATGAATAGGATCTTTAAATAAGTAATAGTAAAACAATTTTTGTAGGCTAGAAGTCATTAACAACAAATTTAATGCAAATTTTTAGTTATCTTTACATACTCAGTCATAACTTAGCCATTACCGAGCTAATCTCTGTAACTTGCACTGATGTTAACAGTCCATTGCAGCCTCAGTCACCACAGCACAGGTGATCAGACCAAGAGCTAAAGTAGACAACTCCTTTCTCCTCCACATCTCCCAAATTCAGGATCTTATCTTTTTATAAGATAGTTGAGTATTAAGGCAGTTCTCAGCTCTTAGCCTTACCCTAGGCTTTATTCTGCCTAGTCCCTAAGGAATATTACTTTGAAAGTTGCTTACTGCTTCTTTACTTGCTCAGCTGTTGCTGCCTTTCCTAAAGAAGCAGCAGCTTTTTTTTTTTTTTTTTTCCCCCTCATCTGGTGCCCATATTTTCAGATCCTTTGCTGTTGTCTCAATGTTAAACTGTGTGTGGTAACAAGACACATGTGATACCAGTCAGCTCACCTAGTGAGCTGATAACAAACTTAACAGGCTGGGCTTGGGCCTGTGGAGTTAACAGGAGGCATAATTACCATAAGCCTTCTGGCCTATAGTTAGTGATGACAGTACTATTGTTCTGAGTTATTGAGTATAAAAATCCTGTTAGAGGTATGTCACCTTAGTGTGCTGTTTCTTTTGAGTACAGCAGACTTCTGCTGTGGCTAAATGTTCAGGATACTTTTTTCACTGCTTGTCTTGTCTTTCAGGACATCAAACAAAGCCAGCTAATGTACTGCACTACTGTAATGTACTGCAATATTGGTTTTAGAAATTCTGAAATTTTTACTATCAAAATTGATCTGGATTATTATACATATATTTATTATTTAGGATAATTATATATATATATTTATTTATTATTATCATTATTATTATTTTAACCACAGCCTGCTTGAAGATTTCACGTAAGGATTTTGTAACATGCAGGACTGTCGTGAAAACTCCCCTAGCGCAGTGAGGAAGGAAATTGCTTATCCAGCTCTGCATAAAATACAGTGAAATTGTTTCCTGGAGTAGTGAATTGACCCTGACTCTATTTTTACATGCAATATTTCCTTTTCCATTTTCATTATCATTGGCTATGTATTTTTACATACTGTTGTGTGGCATGTGAAGAAAAAATTCCACAAAAGAATTTGTCTGTCACACGTATGCTTCTTATTTCTGATCTTGGACAAATAAAAGCTATCAAATAACTGGATTTTCTTCCTTTCTCTCAAAGGAATTGTCTACTAATTAAGTATTTATCTTTTTCATTATATTTATAGCTTCAAGTCATGTAGCTATTTCATTCAAACCTGATAGACTTCAAACAATTCACTTACAGCTGACTTAGCCATACACGTTTTGTATTCAACCACACAATTGTATTCAAAGGTTGTGAAGTCACAGTTGTTTTAAGTCTCTTACTGAAATGTGACTGTAATATTGCGGAGAATTAACTATTTTTCATTAGTTAATGCATTTTATGGATGAATAACAGATTGTCATTAAAAATTGATTTTTTTTCACTTAGAATGCTAAACTGCTGAGGTAGATTGTTTTTTTTTACACCATTAGTGAGTGCAAAGAATAAACTTTTATAAAAGCTTTTAAATGAAAACCAGTTAAATGTTATAAAAGTGTAATCATTGCTTTATACAAAAAGGAAATCAAAGCCTGATGACTGTTTTTGAGAATTACTGTACGTTATTTAGGATTATTTCTTCCAATCAGGGTAATATGATTTTTTTTCTTTCCACAAGAAAGAACAATAATTTATTATAGGATTTTTTTTTAACAATTATAGGCAGCTTTGTTTTAGACACATGGACATAACAGTTTTATGAATTAAATATATATTTGTTAGCTATAAGTGAAGAGAAAGAATGCTCTGAAAACTCATACGAATACTGATTTTTTTTTTAAATAAATGTTTAATTAAAAGTCTTGACATAAATTAAAATGCATTACCATTCTTTAGAGATAATTGTTGTTAATTAAAGAAAATGATGCTAAATGCAGTCATTTAGATCTTCTCAGAGCTTGTACCACAGAGGCAAAACACTGAGATATTCTATTGTCACATCTGCCATAGAAAGTTATATAGGGACTGAGGAAAAATAAAATAGTTGGAGTAAATAATAATGTCAAGAGTAACAGTAGTAGTACTGATATTTATTGAAATTTGTGTCTAAAAGTACATGTACAGATAAATCATGATGAAAAATTGCTATAGAACAAAACTTGATGACCTGCTGGTGATGGACTGAGACTTTCAAAACTTTTCTGCATGTCCATATAATTCCTTCTTTTTCCACTATGTGAAAATTATCAATTTAGAAGTCTTTAATCTTTGAACAGAGTTCCTAGATAATCCAGAAAGAAATAAAAATCCTTAAATTCTAACTTTGTTTCAAATATTACAGTCATGCAAATATTTACTTTACAGAAAAATCCATGGCTGTCTTTGTCGTAGTTATCTATCTGAAGGATCAAGGTAATGGAGCAAGCCCTGTGGCCAGTAGTTCCAGAGAATGAGCTGAAGCATGTCAAAAGACTACATAACATCAAAAATATCTTTAGTCACAGGGACTAAAAGATAGTGTAACATGACCTGCTCAAAGCAGCTATAATGGGGATATGATTGAAAGAGAGAGAACTGTTTTCCAAAGATACATCATTTATTTTACCACTCTTCCTCTAGACTTGATATTCTAAATGTCTAATTATTTATTTTTTGTTTTATGGAAATAGCTATCTCCTCAAGTAATCAAGCTCTTAGAACCATAGAATGGCTTGGGTTGGAAGGGTCCTCAAGGATCATCAACTCCCCTGCTGCATGCAGGGCCGCCAGCCTCCATATCTAATGCTATACCAGTCTGCCCATCCAACCTGGCCTTGAACACCTCCACCAACGGGAGCATCCACAGCCTCTCCAGGCAGTCTATTCCAGCATCTTACCAGTCTCTTGGTAAAGAACATCCCTCTGATATCCAACCTAAATTTTCCCTTCCTCAACTCAAAATCATTTCCCCTTGTCCTGCCATTATCTACCCTTGTGAAAAGTTGACTCCCCTCTTGTTTGGAAGCTCCCTTTAGATACTGGAAGGCAGTGACATTGTGACAGTGAACATTCACAGTGACAGTGAAGTCACTCCACACCTTCCCTTCTCCAGAGTGAACAACCCCAGCTCTTACAGCCTGTCCCAGCTCAAGACTGCAAAAGTGCAAAATCATCTTGCTTCTTTGATCTTGTTTTGCCTTCGTCTCTTACTCTCTCTGAGTGCACTGCTAAAAGCTTGCAATAGTTCTGTTTCTTCAGTAGTTAAGCTGGAAATGCATTTTATGGGAAAATGTGAGTTTTTCCTTTACCTTAACAGTTAGTAAAGACAGTCTCTGAAGTAATGAAGATTTTTCTTTTTTCTTTTCTTCCATTTTACTTTCCTGATGAACCTTCTCATTAGATTCAGGTCTGAATGTATTTATATGTCTGCCCTGGCTATGAAAAGTGTAAATACAAACATTTTGATTTCAACAGGGTAGTCAATGATGGGAACAACTTTGTGATGATGTATACTGTTCTGCTGGTAATTCTAAAGGGTAGGCACCTGTGTGTTGGAGAATCTTGATTTTTTTATTGGACTTGATTTTTTTTATGACAGTTGGATGGATAGCTATGGATACAGTTTCAGAAGTCAGATCAGAGGTGAGAAATGCAAGTATTGCATTAACTTATTTTCTTACAAGCATTCATTATCGAGAATAACTGTTGAATAATCTCTGTGGTAATCTGGATTTTAGGGATCAAGGAAAGTTTTAACTCTATATTCTGAGATTTGACATTATTTTGATAAAAAGGCATTAGATAGAGGAAAGGAATTAAATGTGGTATGAGAGAGAAAGGTGGGAAGGAAGAGTTGAGATGAACTCTGGAGATCAATGGAGCTTCCCTGAAAAGTTGTTCTTTTTGTCACTTAGGCCGTTCCTGGCTGAGACTGCTGTTTTTCTCAGGTGGTTATCTCTAACAGACATTCTGACTCCTGTGTGAAAACATTAATTCCACGTGCTGAAGAAAGGATGTAAGGCTGAGCATCATCATATTTACTTTAACTAGGGTGTAACTAGTCAAGGTACTATCTTCTGATATATTTTGAAGTGTTGGTAGACATAATGGGAGCATAAGCTTACATCTGGCTCGAAAACACAAATCTTGTTAAAGAGTTTTTGCTCTTGTTTTGCAGTGGTAGCAGTTTACATTTAAGTGAATGACATATGTTTATTGTCATAAGAAATGGGATATAAAAATGAGGTGTGTTTAAAAAAATTGCATTTTCAGTGATGATTTTGCTTTTTTTTTTTCCTGTCATGTATGAGAAGAAAGAAAAGGAACATATTTCATATTCTATTGATTTTCTAGTGAATTAGAAGGTGATTCAACTTTAGGAGATTTTATTCCTTTTGCTCATTGCTTGGTACATTTTTGCCCATGGAGATCCACTGCAAGAATTTTTAAAGATTTTTGTTTCACCAAAAGTCTAAGGTGTTTACTTACCTTATGTTGGAAAACCTAGATCTCAGAATGACATTAAGGACGTAGATATCTAAATCATTTATGAAAGTGGAGCTTAGGCACTTTTGAAAGTCTCAGACAAAATTTCTTGAAATAATGATAATTTGAAAGGTTTAATTTTTTAAAAAGTGATGTAAAAAAACCTACAGAACATTCATTCAAGGATCTTGTCCATGTTAGCACAGGATGAGTATGACTAGGAAAGACCTTTTAAAATGGATTTCCAGCATATCATCTACTGATCCAGAAATTTGTAACTCAAAGAATAACAGAGTAAAATATATTGCCTTTAAATATTCTGCCCATAAGTGATCTGGTCAGTTTTATTGTCTGTATTCCAATGTGAATTTTACTGTTGCTGTAGCTTTTTTTTTTTTTTTTTAGCTACCTATTTTAACAAATATTTTCTTCTTTTGTAATTTTACCTGCCTTTCTCTCCTTTTAGCTCTGGGTAACCTGGAACTGCTAAGGAGGTGATGTAGCACTGCTCTCTATTCTTTTTCTAAGACTTATTTTCTTGTCTCTTTAAAAAAAAGCTGATTTACACTTGCACTATATTATTCTCCTATTTGCAAAACATTTTAACAAGGTGAATTCTTTGTTTTGTGCTTGTATGTGTGTTTGAAGTCATTAACATAGAATAGTTGGAAGGACCCTTAAAGGTTACCTAGTTCCAAACGCCTGCCATGGGTGGGGATCCTTTGCAGTAGACTATGCTGCTCGGAGTCCAGCTTGGACTTGACCACTTCCAAAGACAAGGCATCCATTGCTCCTCTGTGAAGCCTATTCCAGTGCCCTACCACTGAGTAATTAATTTATTCTTAGTATCCAATCTAAATCTACACTCTTTTAGTTAAAAGCCCTTACCTCTCATTCTATCTCTACACTCACTGATACAGAGACTCTCCACATTCTTCTTGGGCCCCTCACTGCAAGAAAGACATCGACGTGCTGGAGCGTGTCCAGAGAAGGTAAACAAAACTGGTTAGGGTCTGGAGCACAAGTCTTATGAGGAGTGACTGAGTGAGCTGGGATTATTCAGTCTGAAGAAAGGGAGGCTCGGGGGAGACTTCTTTGCTCTATAATTAACTGAAGGGAGATTGTGGTGACTGCGTGTTGGCCTCTTCTCTTGTGTAACTAGTGATAGAAGTAGAAGGAATGGCCTCAAGTTGTGCCAGGGAGGTTCAGGCTGGACATTAGGAAATACTACTTTTCTGAAAGAGTGGTCAGGTGCTGGAATGGGTGCCCAGGGGGCTGGTGGAGTCACCACTCAGAATTTAATGGTAACCTTAGTTACGGGAACAGATTCTTAGCAGTTTGCAATAATTTTCTATGAGCTATCACATCAGTGTGGAAAATCCATCACCTTCAGTATATGCTTTTTTACTCCCATATCAGGAAGGATGGAGAAAAGTTAGAGCTACTACTTCGTTGATGAACACAATCAACACAAGGACAGAATGTAACCACTTGTATGCCATAGGAAGAACTGTGTGACTTCTTATAGGAAGGAGATCGAGTAACATATTTGTAGAAACTCACAAAAAATTCTGGTTGACATATTAAAAAGATGTGAACTAGAGTTTGGTTTAGTAATGTCTTCAGTTTGATTCTTCACAGTTACCTTGAGTGACTGCAACAAGACCACCACTTTTGTGTGACCACTGATCACTGGCCTCATTAAACCTCTTTGGACTGTGCTGAAGCCTTACTCCAGTAGTGTTTCAAAGGACAGTGTCCATATAGTGAATTACCAAATCCCTAGTGTAATGATCAGACAATGATTTCCTTGGCCACTTTGATAGGAAAAGCAAAATAAAAAGAAAAAAATATATATGTTACATTAAGTATCTCTTTGATGCTTTTAGCAGAGGGATAGTGTGATAGGACATAACCATTATGCTGCTTTGTCTTGGCTACCAGATCCTCTAGATAGGGAGCATATCTGGCATGATGTAAAATATGTAAAAACAGGATAGGACATTGTTCAACACTGGCAGTATGCAGTGACAAGACATTACAGAAATGGTGTTGTTTTTTTTTTTTTTATGGTATATCCAGATTCTTAACAATGAAGTAGTAATATTCAGTGGTCATTCACAGTGCTGCTATTTTTAACAGAGATAATGCTCAACATGTACAGTAGAAAGTGTACCCTTGAATTTATTTTAGAGTTACTGATTCCACCTGTTTATTTACCTACTTTTCAGTGTTTCTTAGCAATTTACACTGTAACATCTGCCACATAGAAGGACATCATGATTTATCTGCAGCTCTGAATACATTACTTGTTAACCTTTACAAACACCTAGCGTGACTCATTCCATCTTATCATAGCAGACATCAGTGGGAGTAAGCATCACTCAACAGGACAACCAGTTTGTACAAGACATAGGCACATGTACCAAATGTACCCAGATAAAAGAGTTGGTTAATTTTTAAAGTGTTAAAAAGGAACATGAACACAACAATACAGTCTGTGATGAGATTTGTAGCATATGTGATGGCAGTTATACTGAGAGGATCAAGTACTAAATCATAGCCTAAGTAATGAATGAGAGAAAGATCCCTTATAATCACAGAATCATAGAATCACAGAATAGTAGGGGTTGGAAGGGTCCTCCAGAGATCATTGAGTCCAACCCCCCTGCCAAAGCAGGTTCCCTACACCAGGTCACACAGGTAGGTGTCCAGGCGAGACTTGAACATCTCCAGAGAAGGAGACTCCACAACCCCCTGGGCAGCCTGTTCCAGTGCTCTGTCACGCTCACCGTAAAGAAGTTCTTACGCACATTCATGCGGAACTTCCTATGCTGCAGCTTGTGTCCGTTTCCCCTTGTCCTGTCTCCACTCACCACTGAAAAGAGACAGGCCTCACCACTATGGCCCCCACATCTTAGATATTTATAAACCTGGATCAGGTCCCCTCTCAGTCTTCTTTTCTCAAGGCTAAATGGACCCAGTTCACTCAGCCTTTCTTCACAGGGGAGATGCTCCAGGCCCTTCACCATCTTTGCGGCCTTCTGCTGGACTCTTTCCAAGAGATCCTTGTCTTTTTTGTACTGGGGAGCCCAGAACTGGACGCAGTACTCCAGATGAGGCCTCACCAGGGCAGAGTAGAGGGGGAGGATCACCTCCCTCGACCTGCTGGCCACGCTCTTTTTAATGCACCCCAGGATGCCATTTGCCTTTTTGGCCACAAGGGCACACTGCTGGCTCATGGCCAACCTGTCGTCCACCAGGACACCCAGTACCTTCTCTAAGTATCTCTCCTTAAAAAAAGCATCTAACTTTAGCCCTTAATTTCTTCTTTTCTTTCAGCCGTTTCAATGTTGTTTAACCAGTTGCTGCAATTTCCCTGAGTAGGATTTTGTTTGCTGCATTTTGCCATGTTTCTTTGCCTAGTGCTAATTTATACAGGCTTGAGAAGCACGGTGCTTACACAGCTTATTTTCAAGGTGTTTGGCCATGCTACATTTCATAAACATGTGCTTATGGAGAGCAGAAATTTCCTGAAACATATCTATGTGGCCTGTGCTTTTGATTGATATTATTGTTAGATTGATACCATATTTTAAGACCAAAAAAAATTTATGGCAATTTGCACTAATGTGGTTAAAATACCCAATTAGAAAAAAAGTACGTATCAGATGAACATCCAGAAACAAAGAAAAAATGGGACATTTGGAAAGAATACTCTCTTTGTTTCTCCCTCAAGTTAAAACTTGTCCATTAGGACAGTTTTAAATTTCAAAAAATGAAAAACAAACAACAACAATGAAAATTCACAAGAGCCTTTGGGAAACTTTTTCATGTTTTGTTTTGGTTTGGTTTGTTTTTTTTCTGAAATGTCTGGAATTACTAAAATTGTCCCAATCAAACTGTTAAAATGAATGATCAGATATGATCACCTACTCAGATTTTTTTAGAAAGTCAAACTGGAGCCCTCTAAGAAGAAATGGTCTTTTGTAATGAACTCAGCACCCACTGCCTGTTAATAAGTCATATATATATATTTTTTTTTGAAGCATGCCAAATGACAATTTTTTGAATGTGTTTATTTCTATTCAGAATTGTTTGAATCAGAAGAGACCTTTAAAGGTCATCTAGTTTCAATACCCCTGCTATAGCCAGGGACACCCGCAGCTAGATCAGATTACTCAAAACCCCATCCAGCCTGACCTTGCATGTCTCCAAGGATGGGGCATCTACCACCTCATTGGATAACCTGTTCCCTTGCTTCGCTAAATTGTTCCCTTATTGTAAAGAACTTTTTTCTTACATGCAATCTGAATCTCCCCTCTTTTAGTTTGAAACCATTTCCCCTTGCTAAAGCATTTATTCCCTTCTTTCTTATAGCCCCCCTGTAGATATTGAAAGGCCACTATCAGGTCTCCCAGAAAGATTCTCTTTCCCAGCCTCAGCTCTCTCAGTGTGCCCTCATAGAGGAGGTTTTCTTTTATGTACTACATTATATCTTCTTAGTAAAGTCTAATAATTTTCTTATTAAAAAAGCAAGAAACATCTTTCTTCAGGACCAGCAAATCATCAAAAGAAATACTGGGAGATGCTCAAGCTTAAATCTAGATGCTTGAATTAGAGATTTTTGTTTCCTATAAAGAATTTAATGTCAAAGAAAGGCTATAAGGTATCATAATTTTAGATATCCAATAAATTTTAGAAGCTGTAGAGACTATAAGTGGATTGTAGGTAATGAAATAGCATCCTAAATTAAATGCACCAATCAAAGTTGTATGAATATTTTCTTGTATTATCAAGTTCTGCTAAGGGAAGTGTTTTTTTCCTACATATTCCACATAGTTTTGAATCTGTGGCTGCTCAGATGAAGTGGAAGAGTTTACATACTCTTTTCAAAATGAACTGGGAGCCCAGTCACCGCTATAACTTAATTCTGAAGCTCTGATCTGCAGAAAACCCAGCACAGGTTTTTTTCTTACTTACCTCTTTCCTAGTCACACATTGCCAATTGTGAAGATTTGACAGATGTGCTATCAGCTTTATATTTTATTTACTTTGTTGTATTTAATTGATTTGTATACAGAAAATTATAGGTATTAGATTTGATACACAACAGTTTTTCCTCACAGCTCCACAAAGGAGTAGTTTTGAGCTTAGCATGTAAATCATTTGTAATATTGTATTAAAAGAAGAGTCTTTAAGACTAGAGGAGACCTTTGCAATCCCTAACTAACACAGTTTTTCTGCACTGAAAATTTTAGATAATAAAGTTATCATAGGTTGGATTATCTTGATAATGATGTACCAGATTCTGATATACAATGTCAGGTAGCAGCATTTTCATAAAGTTTCTTTGTGCATTGTATTCTGGCATGGTGTGACTCATAGTTTGACTTGAAATGTCTTACAGTGACACTTTGCCATAGATATGCAAATGCTCCCATTTCATTTCTGAAAAGAACAATAACAATATTCCTAATAAATCAATCAGAAAAACACTGATATTTTCCACATTTTCAGGATAGAAATAGCATTGCACAGAGTTCACTGGGTCATGTTAGCATTCATTCATGTTCATAGAGGTACATATACAACACCAACCGAGTGACAGTGCTTTGAAAATATTCTGTATAAAGACATAAACACCTTTGTAAGAACTAATGCTTCTTGTTTGTATACTTTACTTATTTTTGAAAATACAGCACACATGCATATAAGAAAACAAAGCTATTATAAATTCAACATGCTATATTTGCTTCTCAATATTCACGTGTTTTGTGGTTTCTAACAAGCTCTTCTTTTGCAGATAAAGAACAAGGACAATTATGCTTTGTTAAGACTCTTCTGTGGGTGCTCCAGACAGCTCTGACACTAGTAAAAGTGGGGAAGAAACCTTTGGTAGGTAAAGGTGCAATGCATATTATTCTCCTGCCTGGAACAAGGAGAAACTAAGAATTACCTTATGACTTCCTGAACTGAAATGCAGTTTCCGGTCCGCTAAAGTCAGAATACAATATCTTTAGCCTTAAAATTACTTTTATCAAGAAATTTTATTGTTTTGCATTCTTAACAGAGAAAACAATAAGTCTGTTTTCAATAGAGAATATGTTTGTTTGTATTGCTAAGAAATTGAAATTGCGTTTCAGATATTTTGGATGAAAATAAACCAAACAAAACAAAATGACAATAGCAAAGGGAGAAATATAGCTAAATATTCCATGAATCTATGAGCTGTCTTCAGTAACTGAAACCAAGCAGCCAAGCAACCAACCAACCAAATAAATAAAATATAAAATATTCTCCAGGAATGTAAGATAGTACCCAAACCAAGAATAATGGTTTCAAGCTCGACTTTCTTGAGGAACTATACTGAACACCACGTGTTACGTATTTTAAGTATTTAAATATCTTATTTGTTTCAATATTAGACTATAAGTTATATCAATTAAAATATATACTGTGAAATGTAAAGAGAATGTGAATAAGGGGTGTAATAGTTGGTTCTTACATTAAATTATCTCTGTAAACATGATTTCATTAAAGAAATACCACATTTTAACAACGAGAGACTCTAACACGAGCTTCAAGCAGGACAAACTGTTCTTAGGCTAGAAATAATCCATAACAGATTGAACATTCAAAAAAAAAAAAAAAAAAGTGTACACCAATTATATTTCAGATATAATATGAAAATCTCTGAGATACATATTAAAAAAGAGGAGATACTCATAGGATTGTTCAGGTTGGAACAGACCTTCAAGATCACTAAATCCAATCTCAACCACACCATGCTACCCTAAAAACCCTCTGCTAAACCATGTTCCTGAGCACCATATCCAAACAGATTTTAAATGCATTCAGGAATGGTGACTCAACCACCTTTCTGGGGAGCCTGTGCCTGCGCTTAACAACCCTTTCAGTAAAGAAGTTTTTCCTGATATTCAACCTAAACCTCTCCTGGTACAACTTGAGGTCATTTCCCCTCATCCTGTCATCTGTCACCAGTGAGAAGAGACCAACCTTGCTTCCTCTGATGTCACCTTTCAGGTATTTGAAGAGAGCAGTAAGGTTTCCCCTCAGTCTCCTTTTCCCCAGACTAAACAGCCCCAGTTCCTTCAGTCACTTCTTATGGTTCATATTCTCCAAGCCCTTCACAAGCTTTGTCTTGCCTTTCTTTTTTGCTCTATTGAAATAGATTGTTATAAAATTATAGCTAAATTATTCCAACAAAAAAAGTGCATAGGGCCAGATTATGAGTTATTCAAAAGCATCTGGAGAGCTGTTAAATGTTTTCCTTCAGATACATTTTTTTCTGAGCCCAATAGTTTGAAATGTACTTCTGGAGCAGAACTACTGAACTGTAAAGCTACGTATCTAGATGCTTCCTACACCTGAAATGCTAGAGATATTGCAAAATGGTCTCTGTACACAGGAAATATTATAAGCTCTTTTAAATGTACTTAAGTTTTAGTAAGACATTCACAGATAATTGTCAAAAAGATTAGTGTTCTTTACTTGAAAAATACCAAGCTTCGGGAGAAATGTGTGTAATTTTTTTCCTACTGGGATTGAAAAGAGAAATAAGATTATGCTTGGGAACACTCACGTTTTCCTGAGGGAAATAATAGAAAATAAAGTGATTGTGACTATCTGTATCTCTAGTAGGACTTAAAGGAGTAAGTTTCAAATGGAAAGAAATAAACAAGAAATGTTTATTGTCATTTTGATTAAGTTTACAGTGTTTTTTCTATTTCTGCAAAGCTTGTCATGCATATTGCATTTTAACTCTGAAATACAGAAATATTTATAGATTAATTTAAATAAGGCTAAATGAGTTCTGTAAGGAAAAGCAAACACAAGATCATAGAGAGACATCTTTTTAAATATTAGACTCAAAGAGAAAGACAAACACCTACCTGCGTATCTTTTTTGTTAGAATAAATATGAATTGGGAAATGAAAAGGAAAAAAACAGATGAGCATAGTAAGAATACAATTTAAAGTATGATCTTTATTCTTATTATGGAGTGGTTTTTTTTTCTTTATGAAGAGGACAGGTTAAACCAATAGTGAAGGTTTTCTTTGAGTTTTTATTTAAAGCTTGTTTTTTTTTAATGTTTTTTCTTCTTCTTCTATCTTTTCCTCCAAATTCACAAATCCACTCCTGTCAAAATGCCTATGGGTTCAAAACAATGCAAGTTCTCCAAAAGTTTCTAATGCTTACTTTTTAATTTTATTTTTAATAGAAGAGCTGAAGGAGAAGACCTTCGACTTAAAGAGTAACACAACGTGGATATTTGTCAGAAAGTAATATAGTCCATGGTATTTAACACATATTAGTCCACTATATATATGTACAAGAGAGATGACTGAGGCAAAACAGTAGCTACATACCCTTTATCAGATACAGAAGTCAACTCAAGGACCTAAGCTGGTTCCTTAAATTTGGAAACATAAGTAAATGACATATTATTCAACCAGTTCTTGCACTATATATGAGAGCTCTTTGCCTCAGAAGGCAGAATGATTACTTGAAATGGAGTGAAGAAAATGTTAGAATTTAATCTGAAGAGAGCTTATTTATAGGTGACCTGGAAGAAATTAATCACCAAACATTGCAGAAAAAAAGAAATGAGAAGTTTAAGAAACTTGAAAACTTAGATGTATACTGATGTGGGGGAAGGATAATTAGAAACCAAATGGTGCATCAGGACCTCTTAATGATTTGTATATAAAAAGTGATTGAACATAAAGAGAAAAAGATTAGTAAGAAAGAGTAACAGAGCAATATGAAGAAAATGCAATAACGAGACTAAGACATAAAAAGAGTTGCAAAAGCTAGAAACATAAGAACAGTAAAAGAGAAAAATGCACAGTAAAAAATAAAAAGTGAGGACTAAGTGTGAGGCAGCATAATGGCAGAAAAAGACACAATGGGTTGCAAACCTACCAAAAATAAATCTTCTAAATAAATCAGAATGAATCTCTTTACAGGGGAGAAATCTGCATTGTTTTAACAAAATGCAAAATGGTACTACAGCAGATGTGATAATCTAAATTATATTCATTTGGCTAGGAAAACATCTTTTCTCTCCCTACAACCTCTGCTTCATTAAGCAAAATAATGCATGTAAGACATAGATGGTAATTATGATACTTTGCTTGGAATGGAAGATATCTGGCATAATGCCTCTAGGACTGGGCACTGGGCTGCAAAAAAAAAAAAAGACACTAACCGAAGACAACTTAGAGGATAGAAGTAGGAACAGTTAAGGTTGTGAAAGAAAATCAAAAAGGAAAAGATGAAACTGAGGCACCATGGTGATACCGGCCTGGAAATCTTAAATGAAGTGTTAGGGAAAGAGAACTGATTCAACATGCTTCATGTCTACTCGTAGAGCAAGATGTACTGCATTTCATTTGTGACAAAATGATATTGTTTAGATCTTTGCAAAAAAAAAAAAAGTACCACCTTGATGACTACATAGGTATGTTGTAGAGTTTAATTGCTGGCAGGTTTTTCAAATGTTGTGATTTAACTTGCCTTTTGCTCATTCTCCTCCCCCACCCTCCTGCCCCCCTACTTCCAGTGGGACAGGGGAGGGAATTTGGAAAAAAAGTTAGAATTCATAGGTTGAGATAAGAACAATTTACTAAGACAATAAAAGGAAGTGAGAAACAGCAATAATGATAATAATACATATATATATATATGGTGCATTAAAAAGAGCACAGCCTGCAGGTCGAGGGAGGTGATCCTCCCCCTCTTCTCTGCCCTGGGTACGCCACATTTAGAATATCGTGTCCAGTTCTGGGCTCCTCAGTTCAAAAAAGGCAGGGATCTCCTACAAGCAGCAGAGGCCCAAAAGAATGTTAAAGGGCCTGGAGCATCTCCTGCACAAGGAAAGACTGAATAACAAGGGTCTGTTCAGCCTAGGGAAAAGAAGGCTGAGAGGGGATCTGATTAATGTTTATAAATATCTAAATGGAAGCGAGAGACAAATGGACGAAGCCAGGCTCTTGGTAGTGCATAGCGATAGGACAAGAAGCAGTGGCCTAAAACTTGAACATAGGAATTTCCATACAAACGTGTGAAATATTTTCTTTGTGGTAAAGGTGACAGAGCACTGGAACAGGTTGCCTGGATTGGTTGTAGAGTCTCCTCCAATGCAGATATTCAAAACCTGTCTGGATGCCTACCTATGTGACCTATTGTGGTGTACCTGCTTTAGCAGGGGGGTTGGACTTGATGAGCTCTCAAGGTCCCTTCCAACCCCTGAAATTCTGTGATTCTGTGATATGTATATACAAAGAAAATAATTCACAAGCAATTTCTCACCACTCGATGACTGATGCCCTGCCAGTCCCTGAGCAGAGCAGCACTCCCTAGGCAGCTCCTTTCAGTTCTATAGTTCTTTCATATGATGTCATATAGAATGGAATATCCCTTTGGAATATCCTGGTTCTGTTCCCTCCTAACAACTCTGGAACCCCAGCCCATCTTATTGAGAACAGTAACAGAAGTTAAAATGTCCTTGGCTCGGTACAGCACTGCTCAGCAACTAAAATATTGGTATGTTATCAATATTGTTTTTCTCCCAAAGCCACAACATAGAATCATACCAGACACTGTGAAGAAAATCAACTCTATCCCAGCTGAAACTAGGACATCAGGATAGATGTCAGATGTGAGTAATAAATCTTTAAGTCAAAATGAGAACTCACTCATCACAGAAAATCCTTCAAGCATGATTGTCCATTAAATGTTCTGTGTGTATGTGCCATGTTGCTGCCAATGCAACATAATTCCACAGTGTTCCTGTGATCACCACAATGACAGCCATCTGACTTATCATCTGTGTCAGTTGTTTGCAGCTTTTGCTGGCTGTGTAGTTCTGATGGGTTAACCTTGGCTGGCTTCCAGAACCCCACCAAGCTTCTCTCTCACTCATATTCCTCAATAAGACAAGGGGAGAAAACAGGGTAAAAGAGCCTATGGTTTGAGACAGAGACAGGGAGATAGCTTTTTCTATCTACTATTATGGGCAAGAAAGGCAGAATTTAGGAAGATCATTTTTATTTACTACCAATTAAAAATAAGAGTGAAATAGTGAAAAAAAGACAAAACTAGAAATACCTTTCCCTTCGACACTGGCTGAACTTCACACCTTCATTTCCAGCTTTCTACCTACTCTGTCTCTTCAAGCAGTGCAGAAGACTGGAGGTTACAATCAGAACGTAACAATTCCTCTCTGCCTCAATTTTCTCCTCACACTTTTTACCTGCTCCAGCATGGGATCCCATGGAATAAAATCCTTCAAAAATTGCTCTAGTTATTCCTCCTCTACTTGATGCTGCATGTCCTGCCAGACAACATGTTCCTGTGTGGGCTTCTCTCCACAGGCTGCATCTCTTGCCAGAAAGCAGATGCTTTCTACCCCTCCTAAAATGTATCTTCCAGAGGCATGGCAACCTTGGCTGGTACGCCTACCCCCACACTGACACTGCTGAAGCCAGCTGGAACCTACCATGTATGGCATGGGGTAGCACTGGACATCTCCACATCTCACAGAGGAGTCCTGTAACTCTTGCTGCCAAAACCTGCCCAGGAGCAGTAGCCAATATAATATCCAAGACAGTGCCAGTTTGGAAATAGTGTATCTGCAGATCAAGAGTAATGTCTGTTATCTTCCAATAATTAAAGACAAACTCAGATGCCAGTTCCTCCCGGAAAGGAACAGGAGTTGATTGATTTGCATTATTGTAGGAGGGCAAGGACTGTGAGTTACAACTCTATGCATAACAATCTGTAAGTTTTGTTGCAGTGTCTCTAAATAGTTAATTAATACCACTAAATCCTTTTGTGTTGTTAGTCTGTTAACATTTGTTCTCATCACATATCCATCCATCCATCCATCCAAGTCTCCCAAGGGCTGTGCAGCAAATCTGTGTCCTCCATCACAAAAGCCAATCTCAGTCAGATAAGATCAGATAATTCAGACATGAGTTAAACGTTTTAACTTAAATTATTGACACAATCTTAGACAATGAAATCATGGGTTATGTTCTGTTGAGCAGGTGTTGAAGATTAGAAAGATGTTTCAGATATCTAGGAAAACAAACCTGCTTTTTTTTTTTTTTTTTTTTTTTTCCTGGAATATTTCACCTCCTGATTATGGTATTAATACAAGATCTGCATCAGATTTTCAAGGAAAGAACATTATTTTCTGAATATTTAGATGTTATATTTTAGTATATTTAGTGTTCCTATAAGCAATTATATTGCCCGTCCATAAATCATGAATATTTTTTCTGTTAGCTGAATTCCTTTCCAATTATATTAAAGTTACTTTTCAGAAGAAGTTGAGGTTTTCATTAAAATGCAAAGAGGTGTAGGAATGATTGTTTTTTCTGTGTTAAAATCTTAGCATGTTGTGAATTTATTCTTTTTACACATAAAGATTCTGGATCAAATTTTCTGTATATCTCCGTCACCCAGAGTGGGATGGAGGGGAGAAACAGAAAGGTAAGAAGGTGAGAACTCATTTTTTGATGTTAAGACAGTTTACTAGGTAAAGCAAAAGCTGTGCATACAAGCAAGTAAAACAAGGAATTCATTCACTGCTTCCCGTGGGAAAGCAGATGTTCATCCACTTCTGGGAAAGCAGGGCTCCTCACATGTAATGGATTACTGGGAAGATAGATGCTATCACTCAACATCCCCCACTTTCTTCTTCTTTCCCAACAGTCTTATTCTGGAATGTGGCACTATATGGTATGAAATATCCCCTTGGACAGTCTGGATCAGCTATCCTATGTCCCCTCCAAACTTCTTTTGCACTGCAGCCTGCTTGCTGACAGGGCAGCACTAGAAGCAGCAGAAGAGACCTTGATTCTGTGTAAGGACTACTGTGCAACAACTAAAAATATTTGTCTATTATAATCACTGTTTTCATCACAGATTCAAAACACACTGCCAAATGACCCTCCACAAAGAAAATTATCCTAGACAAAAAACATGACACTGCATTGTGGCAAGAATTCCTAAGTTGGTCACCATTCCCAAAAATCTACTATATTGCCTTCTATGACTGAATATCAGTTTGAGAAAAATTTCTGGGCTATCTGCTGGTAAATATTCCTCTATGAAAGATTTCCCTGGAAGAAGGAGTGGTGAAATTAATGATGATATTACATGAAGAGCATATGAGAACAAAGTAGAATAGACAGGTAAGAATCAATAAGAAAATGGCAAGTCTGGGAAAAGGAACAACTTGAAATAATGAAATAATTTTTGAAGATGGAATGTGTAGTGTGGAAAGAAGATGATATTTACAATCTTATAATGTAATACTTGTGTTAAATAGAGAATATATAAATACAGAGATAAAACATTGGAGTCATGCCTCTATTCTTGCAAAGGAAGATGAAAACTAGTGAGAGAAAATGAAGAAGTGTTAATTAACACTTTTAAATAAGAAGGATCATATGCTTATATTTTTGACAATCAAAATAAGATTTTTCAGTGTTTCCTTGCAATGCATATTTTTTTTTTTTCTCTATGAGCATGTAATTCTTGCAAACAAAGGAGAAATTAAAAATTCAACTTAAAATTAATCTTCTCTTTTGGTTCATTTGTTGCTTTCTGCTAATGTACACTTCCTATAAGTGATTTCATGATTATTTCTTTTGAACAAGTGATTTGGATTGAGACTTGTTACTGCCTTACCTTCCTGTACATTCTTTATTTTTCCTTCTGTAGGCAATGCTTTTCAGTAAATGTTTGAATAGGCTTTATCTCTTTAATTTTTAGGGTATTCAGTAAATTTCTTTTACATGCAGAATTTGGGATGTGAGAATTTTGGCTGTTTAAAATATTGTTTATAAAAATCTTTCCTGTGTATTGACACTGTAGGGGAAATTGCTTTGGATCACAGCAACCAGCTACTCATTCTTACACTCTATTACACTGAGATAGTTGAAGGTGAAGGGCTCAATTCTCTGCTGCAATGAGTCACTTAGTAGGTTAAACAAACAAATCTCTATGGTAAACAGCTTCTCAGCTTCAGAAAGAACAAAAACTTTTCTTCCTTTTTTCTCTATACCAATGCTTTAATTTCTCATTCTCAGTGTTCATCTGCTGAGCATTTTACTTCATTAGTCAGTTCTGTTCTTACAGAGCTTGATTTTACAAGTCCTTTTCTGAAGAAGCACGGAGGAAGTTGCTAGGGAAGGAGTGAGAGCAGCGTCTATATTTAGTCTAACAATCTCACAGCACTATTCTAAACAAGAGATTTTAGTGGCCATCATAACTGGTAATCTTCATCCATGTTTGTGCCACATTTACTGTGTTCTCCCATCTTCTCAGATATGCCTGTTGAAGCAAGTCTGTGGTGGAGAATGCATCTTGCATGACTGATAAATCTTTGGCTTGGAAAAAGCAGCTTTTTCTCATTGGTATGGCAGAGATAACAGACTTGGGAGCAGTCTCTTTGTCTGGGTGGCTCCTTACTTCATAAAATTTTCTAATTTTACCTCTTGTGCCTATATGGTTATCCATCTTCAACTCTGAAAATGATTTTGAAAGATGAGTTAAGAGGTTAAAACACAGCTATTGATATTTCTCTTGTAGCCTGATATTTTTCCCTTATGATAACAGAAGGTGAATTGTCACTTATCAGTGGCATGTCAGAAGGGAAATGGAAATGTTTATTTTTAAGTAAAAAACAGAACTTTCTGAGATTGCTATTGTCTCCTTGCCTATAATGCAATTCTGCATTTATGATCCTATTTTCAAATATTGCACAAGGGTGCAGAATTATGGCACTATTAGACAAGACTCAGAAAAGCCATTCTAAGGCCAGGGGAAACTGAATTAAATTAATGTCTCTGAAATAATATTTATTTATTTTATACACTCTAGATATTTTTATTTTTATTTTTATTTTTATTTTTATTTTTATTTTTATTTTTATTTTTATTTTTATTTTTATTTTTATTATTTTTGTAGAGGGAAAACCTTTTCAAAGTACTTTGTCATGCATCTGACATGCATTACGCCTGGTGATAGTGTATTGGATAATAGTGTAAGTTATTTGATATATAGAGTATATTAACAAGTTTTTAATTTCTTTTGTTTCCTCCTTTTTTTTTTCTTCTTTTTTTTTCTGTTTTTGAAGGTCCTGGAGAACCTAAACAGCTGAAAATGTGTATATTATGAGGTAAGTTCCACTTCTTTGATTAAACAAATACTTACATCCATTTCACTAGCACACTTCCTAAAGTATAAGACAGTGGAAAATTAACACAAAATTTGCACTGATTTTTACTATATCTGTACTTCCTATTTTATTATTTTCTGTTACTACTAGGAGATATTACAAGATGCATAAATTCAAAATTAGTCACACAGTTTATAAAAAATATCAGTCTGCTGTCTTTATATACTGTTTTCTTGCTTCCTAGTCTTCTTTTTCATTGCTTTGATAAATAACTCATCTTCCATCCAATTACAGATTTACATAATTTAATGGCAAATTCATTAGGAATGACAAATTCTTTCATCTGAAATTAGTATTGTTCAATATTCAGGACACATTTAGCTGTCATTGGGAGTAAGAAATCAAACCTATGCAAATTCTGCCTCAGTGATGAAGAATTTAATGTTAGTCAACAAGTGTCTGTCTTTGAGATGCTTGGTGAAGTTTCAGTTCTGAGAATAATTAACAAATGAGCATTTTTAGAAATAGATAAAATCAATAAATGTTACTATGTTTAAGGGATTGATCAATATTTTACTAATTTTAGTTAGACAGGAGATCTTTACTGTAAAATTTCCCTGGAGAGAATCTCAGTACTTTTGTTTTAAAAAAATGCTAATTTCATGAGCAGCAGAAACACTGTTGTGATTAACAAAGGAAACATAATAATAAATTAATGTAATAAAGCCTGATTTTGCTTTAAGCTGACCTTGACTTGAAGGGCCAGAACCTGAGTCTCAGTACATATGTGTATATCTTAAAACATTTATGAAGAAAAACATAATGCAATATTGCTTGCTACCTACTATTTAATCTGCTAATCTGGGCCCTGATAGGCATGATAAAGAAAGAAAGAAAAAGATAGAATACAATTGGTACTAGTAGCAGAAAACAAACATATATATTGGTATAAGAACAAACCACAGTGAATAACATCCTAATGAACAGAAGAAAGGGGTATCATGCTGTAGAAGGAGTGATTAAATGTGAATGTAAACAAGGCCTACCAGAAGCAAGTGATATTAGTCATGTATCACCTGCAGAACTTTTTCAGTTAGCTTTTGATGAAATTGGATATAAGTATTTCCATTTAAATAGACTACAGTATGTGCAGGCTATTTTCAGTGATAATATAGATTTTATAAATTAGTTATATTTCCTATATTTTCTATAATTTTCTTCATCTCTCAGTCCATAACTGTTGTGCTTTAAGTACAATGCCTCTAACTCCTATTAACATATCCAGGAAAGCTAGAATCTGTGAGCTGATGAACAAACTTTGTGAGAGTATGTATACATATATCTGTGTAAAAGACAAAACAGATGCAGAGGATAAGCAATGAAAATGATATGTCAGAAAGTGTTTCTTTATAGGCAAATAATATCTAAAAATTATAGCTGAATGCCAAATTTGGCACATACTTCCTTGTTGTAAAAGTCCAGTCTGCATAACATTTCTTAACCATTAATTGCAAGAGATTTAAGATGTTACAAATAAAGAAATTTCAAGTATTAAAACATATTTATAGGATACTTTCCTTACTATAGTACAATATCAGCAATCATTAAAATGTTTATATTACTCTCTTTAATTTGTCATGGTGAAAAACAAATTTTTCACCTACAAGATATTCCTGCTACTTCTTTTCATCTTGACTTCCCTCTTTTTTTTTTTTTTTTGAAAGTTGCATACAAGTGTTTAGATCAAACCTCTTCTGCAAGAAAAATATGTTAAAAAGCATGAATTGCTTTTTGTGGAGTCAAAAAATCTGAGAACACTCAACATTCAAAAACTTTTCTACGGAGGAAAAAGCAAAACTTTTCGCCTTATTTTAAGAAATACTGAGTTAGATGCACTATAAAACATATTCTCTGGTATTTTGGCTTCTTCCAAAGCCAGAATGCTTGTAATTATTCTTTTTGTTGTTGTTGTTTAAAATAATAATAATTAAAAAAAAGAAAAGGACAGAAAAGGAAATTGCTGTCTAGATAATTGAAATATAAAGATTTTTGTTGAAATTTTTATCTTGAAGAGGAAATGAAAAGAAACGAAGAGGATAAGAAACCAAGAGAAAAAGAAAGAATTTGAGAAGAACTACATGGGAAGCAACATCTCTTTAAGCTACAGAGTGAAGAACTCTAGTTCCCTTGATTTTTAAATTTCTTCAACACATAAATTTGTCAATCATTTGCTTTTCAGAAACATCCATTTCATTTAGCAGAGATTTGATTCCCTTAACAAACCAGTACAAAATGTGCCATGCCCAAAGGCAGTATTTTCTAAGAGATTTAGAATTTAACTCCTTGAAGTGTCTGAAATTCACTTTGCGTTGTTATCTCTTTCATGAAAAGGCTGCTTGAACTCAGCTAATCTTCCAAGCAGCAGATTTAGGACCTGATTAGATTCCTATTACTTGTCAGTAGAATGTTGATACTTATTTCGGATGAGAGCAGGACCAGGTCTGCAGTTCTGTGGTGAGTGTGATTTGAGTCTTATAAGCTATCTTTCTATTTAGAGCTGTGGCCACCAGTGTTTTGGAATTACCATTTTGTAACTAGCTGCTTCATTTTTTAACAGCCAGCCTTTGTGGCATAACTTGTTTTTTTGCAGCACCCTTGGATTTAAAGCTTTTTTCATCCAGTCTTGCTGAATTAATTAAAATTTGAAACAGCAATTAGATCCCAAAACATCTAGAATAGACTAGGGAGTCCAAATCCCACAGGATTTTGAATTTTAGTATTTGTTTGTAGTTATGTGCCATCTTCTCAATGCAAACAGAACATGTGTTTTTTAATTCTGAATGCTCCCTACAGGTATTTTTATAAATATCTTGAATAGAAAACCCCTGATTCACTTCAGCAACTGGCACTGTTTGCTACAAATGTCTCGAGTATGATAGTGGTGTTGACTCCTGAGCACAAAAGTGCATGGAAAGTATTACTAGCGTACATCTCTATGATAAAATCACAAAGGATTCTCTGCTATCATACTGAGGCACCTTTACAAAAATGCCTTTAAAATAAGAAACTGGTAAAGTTGCTAATAATACAAACACTCAGTGAGAAAACTACACTTCATTTAGTGCATGCAGATTTCTACATGTAGTAGCTAGGCTGCAAAGCTCTTTGAGCATAGCCCATCCATCTAAAGCCAAATTTATTATTTTGGTACTAAACCACATCTTCACAAACCAAATGATTGTGGCTCCTTGGGATTTAAAAGCAGAAAAATGGTAACAGCAAATTAAATACAGTTTCAATTACTATAATTAGTCAAGTATGTGGAGTCTTTTTGTAGTGCTGTTATAATTAAGTTTTTGTCAAAGTAATCTTTGTTATTCCTTGTTATCAGAGGATTATAACTACAGTGAACACTCAGTAATTTCTGAACAAGCTTTCTTTTGAATTATAAACAGTTTTCCCCTTAAGTAAACAAATATAACTGTAATCACTCAGTTGTTTAATGTCTTGGAAAATGAAGCTTGAGACTTTTTTTTTTTCCTGAAAACATCGTGTTTTCCCTAAAGCAATGTGAGATATAATTTAACGTTATGCCTCTTGTCTGCACCATTATATTTTTCTAAATGGACTCCGTCTGTGAGAGCTGGAGCTAATATTATATGGTATAATGGAATTTGTATGAGCTGTATGTACAGCTCATACCATCTCTGGATCGTGAACTGGCAGATAAAAGCCTCCAGGAGGCCAGTTTTCCAGTCTGTAAGAATCCTGTGATGGAGTGCCAGTTTCTTCAGTGTTCTGACTAGTATACATTAAAAGCTGCTTGAGCTGATGGGTTAAGACAATGGAATGCAATCATTAGTGTAATATAGTTATTGCACACACAAAGTTGCTGTAGCTGCTGAGGACTTGCACTGATATCTCTGAAAGTACACCATGGCCCTTTGCTCTTTATGTATTTGATTTTTCCTTAAGATGATATTTATCCAGGTTCAGAAATATTTTGGTAACAATATAAGTGCCTTGTCATATTGAATTCATTTTATATGCATTGCAAAAAAATGGATCTGACAAAGCGACAAAGCTAATTTTGTATTAATGCTTCTCTCACATGTGTCTCTTTAGTTGTTCTGCTTTAACCAAAGATTAATTGGGACTTAGTAGCCTTTTTTTTTTTTTTTTTTTTTTTTAATAATGCCATTTCGAGATTTAAAACTGTGGTCATCTTTGGGTCACTTTGGTCCATATTTATGGCTTTGCACTTAGAGCTCTACCAGAGATAAATGGAACTCATTAACTATTATGATAGTATCTTTTATTATGATGAAGATTGTATAAACAGCAGATTTTATATTTTAAGTAGTTTAGACAGACAGATAATGAAAGCCGGGGGAGAGCTAGAGGTACCTACGTGGTACAAACCTTGTTTCTAAGCCCAAAATTTAGAGCTTTAAAATCATCACTGCTGTCTAGACTTGTGTGTAGACAATATGCTATTCTCTTTTCCCTGTAAAGGAGAGTTGGAGAGTTTTTTAAGACACTGAACTGTATGTTCGTAAGCATATACCAAACTAAACAGCAAAATGCTGAATTTTGAGCACTGAGTTGTTTACCTTTACCTTGTGCACAAAGTAGAATTCCTACTTCCTAGCCTGTCTCTGAGACATGGGCTGGGATACATGCCTCTCTGCAAGCAATTATTCACTTGCTTGCTTTATGTGACTGAAAGATTATTTAATTACTTCATGCAAAGTGGAGTACATTCAGTGGTCATGATTAAAAGTATATTGATGATCTAGTTAAACGGGTGACTGAATCTTGTACAAATGTATATTGAGCTAGCTTTTTATTTGTTTAGGTACCAAATATAGTCTTACTCGTTGTGACCTTCCAATATTTGAAGGGAGCATATACACAGGAGGGGGAATGACTGTTCATGAGAGTGGGTAGTGATAGGAAAAGAAGGAATAGTTTTAAACTGAGACAGGGGAGGTTTAGGCTAGGTATTAGGAGGACATTTTTCACTCAGAGGGTGATGACGCACTGGAACAGGTTGCCCAGGAAAGTTGTGGATGCCCCATCCCTGGAGGCATTCAAGGCGAGGCTGGACATGGCTCTGGGCAGCCTCGTCTGGTGGTTGGTGACCCTGCACACAGCAGGGGATTGAAACGAGATGATAACTGTGGTCCTTTCCAACCCAGGCCATTCTATGATTCTATGATTCTAATAGAAAAAAAAAAACAAACTCATCATGACGTTTACCTAACTGGAACCCACCTCATAAATAAATGGCTTAGAAGTTGGTGCAAACACAGGAATTTTTTTCTTTTTTTTGACCACGGGGCAATTTATTCAGCACCTGGCATGATGGCTGCAGATGAAAGTAGCCTATCTCTGAGGGGCAAGAGGATCTTAGCCAAGGAACAAGTGGGACTCATTGAAAGGTCTTTAAACTAGGTATGAAGGGGGAAGGGGACAAAATGAAGGCCACTGGGGTTGAGTGGGTCGTTTGAGGGCACATACCAAACTTGATGGGCAAAGATGGTGGCCTTTATTTATAGAGAACACTGAATCAAGATAAATTGTTTCATGTAAATGAGAACAAGTGGAGGCAAAACTGGGAAAGAAATACTCTTTCTCATCCATGTTTTCTAGAGATTAAAAATTATATATTCAGTAAACTAAACACGCTAAATTTGTGGTTCAGAGTTTTAGGTTATACAGAGTCCTTAAGATACTAACTGCTATGAGATATACATTTATGCATACTTATTATGAGATGACTTTAGAAGTTAAGCTAGCATTTCAAAGATGTTTAAGAACCTTGTAAATCTATTAATACTTGTTCAGCACTTCTGGAAAATCCAAAAACCTAGAGTCCAGAGTGAAAATTTTCTGTCTGGTATGGAGTTGAAATGGATGTTCTATAGTGCAGTAACTTTCTCTGTGGCAGTTTACTATGAATTTTAAATATGAAATTCTGAAGCAAGTGCAAGATTTTCTTAATTTTTGTTTCATTCTGTCTTCATAGAGGCAGAAGAGCCAAAATGTATTTGACTAGTTTGATGAGATATGGGCGCACTTCAAATATGGAAACAGTATGCTATGATATACATATATATCATATATATATATCATATGATATATCAGGAAGAAACACCCTAATATGCATTCTGCTTAAAATAAAGAAATGCATATGTAAATGTCTCTGTGGTAGTAGGTAGTCATATAAGTTAATTCAGCTCCCATGTCAGACAGCAGAGGATTAACCAGGATAGCCTGGAGAGCAGTTTGGCTTACTCTAAAATTTTGATCTAAATTAGACACCAGTTTGCTGCTTAGTTTGCTCTCTTGGTTCAATCAGCTGCATTTACTTTTAGCTCTTTTTTATCTAAAATGTATGTCTTGATACCTTGTGTGTTTGCAGATCATTTCAAGTAGACAACTAACCATAAAATGTTTTCTTCTTGATCTGAATCGTGCCCTAGATATTCACTCTTAGATATTAATATGTGAAGTAGTCACTCCAGTGTCTTTTGCAATAAATGGAAATTTTAGACCCATTTTTAAGTTCTGGTTTTGATTAGACGAAGTGCATTCCAACAGTACCTATTTCTCTCCTGGGTTGACTAGGTAAGACTCCAATATCTACTAGATCCTGAGATTTACCAAATTAGCAGTTTACCATATCTTTATCATTAGGATTGCTCACAATCTAAAATGTAATGATGTTCTAAAGTGCACTGGAAAGGATCTGAAAATATTCTGAAAACACTTATTTTCTTGCCATAGAAATTGAGAGACCAGTGGGAGCTACTGAGTGTAAAACATCTTTTAATTGAGTTAACTATTCAAATACTTTATTCTTCTAACGTAAAAAACTGGAAAAAATGATATGGAATTAATTCTGAAGTGAATTACAGACATGTACATCTCAGTTAGATATGTACAAGCTCAATCATGTAACTGAACAAGATTTGAAATGGTACTTAACAATTACGTAAGTTTTCTTATTTACGATTTATGATATTCAACTTATACTGTTAAAAAGAGTTACCATAAAAAAAAAAAAGTACAAAAACTTTAGTTGGAAAAATGCTAAATTGTATCTATCTTGTTTTTCATACACAGGTTTTTTTCATTGTATTGTTCTCACATACGAAGAGAGGGCCTGTAGTCTCAGAAAAAAAGTTCATTTTGTCTGTGTGTTTTAAGAATGAATATAAAGAAAAATTAACTATAATAAGGAATGCAAATGTTTTCTTACATTGCCAGTAGTGTTTTTGTGTGCACCTGTATTTGCATGCACAATTAATGTTATTTTCCAGAACCTTGCCAAATCAGGACTCTCTGTGATTTCTCAAGCTGCCTGTCTGGAGGCACCTAAAACTCAAAAATTTAGATTGATATTTGATATTCTTCATATACTGTTTGAGAATGAGCACTATAATGTTATATTAATAAGCAGATTCTCTATGACAACAGTTTTTCCATAAAATTTACAAAACATATAGCTTCAATTTTATTATATTTCCCTGTGGTGTTAGTAGTGAAAACATTTCAAAATTTTTTATTGTATCAGAGGCAGAGCTGGAAGGCTTTTAGAAATAAACTAGTCTGATTTACCTGTCTAAGGAAGATGAAATGGAAAAAATAGTGTACTTTGTGAGAAGCAATACAGATTAAAAGAAACTATTTCACATATAAAATGCCATTTAAAGTATAGATGAAGAAAGATTTTTAAAAACTTGCAGAACAGAGCTAGTGTGAATTGGCAACTCTCCATTGATTGCATTGGAACTTTGCCGATTACATTAGCTGATGATCTGACTTTATACGAGTTAACTTCACAGCATCCCTTAAATCAGCAGGAATAAGATGCTTTAGTGACTCAGTAAATCAAGGCAAGATCAAATAATTATTAAAACATAAATAAGAACAGCACTTTAGTGCAATATAGTTTTATTCTGAGTGGCATTTCATACAAATGCATCCCAAGATACTTAACAAAAAAAAGCTATAAATAATGCAATTATGTGTTTAAATAATAAAAAAATACATTAAACTCTGTTATTGGGTATTGGGAGAAAAAGTTTCATCTTTGGTTTAAAATGGTATGATGAATTTGTGATATGAAACAGGGAAATTGTTAGGTTAAATCATGAAGAAGAAAATACCTAACCCAAAATCTGAATGAAAGTACTGAAAAAAAAAAAGAATTTTCCTTGCTTAAGCCTCATTGGGTTTAAAAAAAGAAGATACTTTTTGTTTGTTAACCAACTGGATTGCAGTCCAGCTACTAGATTACAGACTGCATATCCAATGGGGATATCTTCCGGTCTTCCAATCAAAGATGGTTCACCTGGCAGAAAATAATGCAGCAAGGGAGTACAGCATGGGCAAGTTTTATCACAGTGAGCCTTGCTCACAGCTTTATGTGGAGAGGAGAGCTAGTGACCTTGGTCCACAGTCTCCCCAGATTTTTTGAAAATATGGTCCTTGCAACACACTCAGTTCTTTGCTAGGAAAAAGAGGGAAAGAAGATATCACTGTGAGGAGTAGGAGAAAATGAGGTCTCTATGTCATAGACAGAATTTTCTCTTTTCCTTTATGTTGGCTTCCAAAGCAGTATTTTCTTTTGGATGCTTTCTGTGCCTTGTGTGTCCATACCTGACTCAAAGCTGGTGATTCAGATATTGAAAAAAGGTCCTAGAAGTCAGGCATTGCAGTCTCCAAGTCACTTATACACATCGTTTTGAGTTAAATATTTTGTACTTTATTACTCATATGTTTATTCTTTCTAGTATGTATTTCTGTGTGTTTTAACAGATAGGTTTTCTTTGTATATATCTTCTGAGACAGAGGTTTTTAACCATACCCCTCAACTCTCAAGATTGGAGAAGACAAGAAATTAATTTTGCAAATATTGTGAAGTGCCAGAAAGCTTGGGGAAAGCAACTGGGAGATGCAAAGATGAGTACATGGGTAGGGCATAACAAAGAAAGGCAGTGAAGAGGAATTCAGAAGGGAGAGGGAACAGGTAATAAAAGGAAAATGCCACAGTCATAGTGATGGGAGACAATCATAGTACCAGAGTACACACAACTGTCTCTGGACGAGACAAAGCTTCCTGTTCTTTTAGTTTTATACTTTGATACCATAGTAACGTATCTATAACCAGCAGATCTGATAATCCATTCTGAGGAATTTTTTGATGAGAGATCCTTCCCCTTTCACTTTCATTCCCAAACAAATTTTATTTTCCCTATAGGTGGGAAATGTGGGCAGGAGTGCAGAATAGTTTGTGACCTGTTACTATAAAGTATTAACAAACTACTGTAAATTAAGGAACCAAATGGTTGCCGGAAAAATGAAGAACTTTTGATTTCTGACAGTAGCTACTCTTCGGTTGTCATACTGAGCCTTTTCATTATACATTAATGCTTAGTAATAAATGATTACAAAGTGTTTCATGAAAAAGGGATTTGTGATCATATTTTTATCTAAAAGCGTTCGCCTTTTAAGTGAGGTAAGTTGATAATGGAAAGAGAGAATTTTAGAAATATAAAATTGTTCTCATTAAAAACTGGCTGTCTCCAGTTTTACTTCATTTTTCACAATGATTATTGTTCAAAGGATGGCATGAATCAGAGCACATTCATGCACACACAAGCTGAAGGATGAAGCCCCGTGCTGAACAACTTCCAAAACAACTTTACTCATTGCAGTCTCCTGTTCCCCTTGAGAGCTTTCTTCCCTCCCCTTTAAAATGATTTTCATGAGGCTTCCAGTGTTTTACATATATACCTCTGTTTAAATTCAAATTTGCTTTTGAAATTAATTTATACTGATTTATCATTGAACAGAGTACTTTGGAAGACATGACAAAGGATTTTATTAATGCTTATATTCTCTAATGCAGAATTTGTAATATCAATGTCTTCTCGTTATTTGGAATCATTTCTTCTTTTTAAAGCCACATGCAAAACAAAAACAAAAACAAAAAAAACCCTGTATTTTTAATACTAAAATACTGTACAAAAGGGTTTTGGATACAACTATAGTAAGAACGACTCTTTTCCCTATGGGAAAGACTTACCTGACAAACACCTCTTCCATACACTTATTATTCCTGCACATTTTGGTGATTAGCTGGGAGGCTGAGAGTTATTTGCATCTTTCTTCCCTGCTACAGCATTGTTGCCTGGGGATACTTGGAAACCTTGGTTAATATTAAAGAAATAATTTGGAACATAAAGCAGCACACTAACTCCTTCTGCCTGGGCAGTAACATTACTCCTCATTAAAGCTTGTGGAAGTTCATCTCACATTCAATTACAGATGCCTAAAAATTGTTTTCCAGTCAATCTATTCTCCTCAGACAAGAGAAAAGGGAGGAAGGGATCTGTTTTCCCACTGGGATTTCCTGCCCTCTTTGCTTATGATGCTTCCAGCAGCTGGGAGAATTTGCTAAGTGACTTGTTGGTCATAGAGATGTCATACTGAGAGATGATGAATGACTCTGAGCTTCTGCTGTAAGATCTAGAAGAAATAATGCAGTAGTCTCAAAGGAATACTGGAAGTTTTATCTTTAACAGCTTCAGAAAAACAGCAACATCTATAACATTGTTCTAAATTCTACACATATAAAAGCCCAGCTTTTTCTTTTTTTCTTTTTTTTTCTTTTTTTCCCTGAGGGCATAATATTTTGTATCCTTTTAACCCTTTTGAATATGAATCTTATATGCTTGCCTTTGTTTAGGCTGCGGGGGATAGAAGTTCAGGAAGACAGAAATCAGGCAGATTATATACCACATATTCTAGTTGCCTTTTGATGCCTCAATATGTTTTCTATTAGCAGGATTTTTTCTCTGATCAATAAATATGATATGTTTGTAAATACAACAATTTAGAACCACACCACAAGGCAAATTCTCAGTAATGAAAACAGTAGGTAAATAAAGGGGAATATGAACTATTACAAAACTGAATTTGGGCTGCATTTTGATTCAAGTGCTTTGTTTCTCAAAAGCTGTAAGATTTTAAATCTTTTTTTCTTAAATCTTCATTTTGTCCTTATAGACAATGCCACTTTTTCTAATTTTCTTTCAGATTTTTGACAAAACACCAAAGTTCACCTGCAGCTGAAAAAATCTGGCTCAGAAATGTTCCTCAAGAATGGTGTTTTAGAAGATAATTTTGAAGCTGAAAATGGTCATTACATACAATATATTTTACATGTATTGTTTCTCTAGTTTGGATGGAATTATTTTCTCTGGATGACAGGGAGTTCTTATTGTTTACAAGCAGAGTATAATTTCCTGGACTCATAGAATTAGTAAGGCTAGAAAAGACCTCCAAGATCATCTAGTGTAACCATCCACCTAGCACCACTGTAACCCCACTAAACCAGTCCCCTTAGTACAATGTTTAAATGTTTCTTGAACACCTTCAGGGTGAAAGCACCATCTTCCTGTGCAGGCCATTCTAGGTCTGACCACTCCTTCAAAGAAGAAATTTTTTCTAATATCCAACCTCAACTACCCATGTTGCAACTTGAGACCATTCCCTCTAGTCTCGTCACTTGTTACCCAGGAGAGGAAACCGACATCCTCCTTTCAGGGAACTGTAGAGAGTGATAAGGTCACTTCTGAGCTTCCTCTTCTCTGGACTGAGGAATCCAAGTTCCCTCAGCCACTCCCCATAGGAGTAGTGCTCCAGACCCTTCATCAGTTTCATTGCCCTTCTCTCTGAATACGCTGCAGCGCCTTGATGTCTTTCTTGTAGAGAGGGGCTCAAAAATGAATGTAGTTCTCAAGGTGCAGCCTCACCAGTGCTGAGCATGGATGGATGATCACTCTTCTGCTCCTGCTGGCAACACTATTTCTGATACAAGCCAGGATGCTATTGGTCTCCTTGGCTACCTAGTTACACTACTGCCTCATGTTTAGCCAAGCTTTGACTAATACACCCAGATCCAACTCTTCCACAATATCTTTCAGCCACTCTGCCCCAAGCCTGCAGTACTTTCTAGGGTTGTTGTGATCACAATGCAGGGCACTTGGTCTTGTCGAAATTCATCCCACTGACCTCATCCCAGCTAGGCAGCCTGTTCAGATTCCTCTGAAGGGCCTTCCTGCCCCCAGGAAGATCAGTGCTTCTTCCAAACTTGGTGTCATCTGTCTTATTTCCACCTGAAAAAGAATTCAAAATTTTCCTTCTATAAACTTCAATGTCATCTTATCTTATTCAGTGTTATTTAATGGTTTTATGTAGCTTAAAAGAATAGATAGGTTCATATGTTTAACATTATTCAAGATTTACTTTAGATGAAACAGGAAACTAAATGTTTTCAGAGTGAAAAAATCTGTAGCTCCAGATGTCTGCTTGACACCAGAAAATATCTGGTTTCAGTGTTAATGAGTACTTTTGTACAGTGTTGTTCACCTTGAAGACTGATGATGCATCCACTACACCTAAAAAGCAAAGATGGAATTGCTTTGCATGGTTCAGTTCTTTTTTCAAGATTTCCCAAATACTCATCAACTCTGAGGCCTCTCTCATGTATTTTAAGCTTTCCCTGTCGAATCTGATCATGACTTCATTTGCAGGTTTAGAAAACATGTCAGAGCCATAGCATGCTCAGCATCCTGATGACAAGCAGATCCATAACTATATAACCTGACAAAGTACTTTAGTCTAAGATATTCTTACTTTGGTAGTTCAACCATGTATCTTTTTAAATTTCTTAATTTGAAAAAGCTTCTACATGATTAAAAAAAACCCAAACCTTTTAGAAGCATTTTTTTTTTGTTTTTTGTTTTTTGTTTTTTGAGTATTTTTTTTTTCCACTTGTACCTCTAATTTTGCTTTTAAAACATACATTTTTAACAGCTTCTTTACAATATAACTTACCTGACTTTGATATTGAAAATAATATTTTTTAGGTAAAGGTTAGGAAACAATATGCTGATCACAAAGAACAAAGGTTTCAAGGACATTTTGTGTTGAGTTTGAACAGAGAAGCTGAATGCTTACTTTCAATGGCTGGTTTGAAATGACATACCATAATGGCTCCAAAGGAGCTGTTACAATCTACCCAGTCAATGATCCATGAACTAAAAAGGATTTACTCAATTTGAAACCAATCCCTTCTAACATGTTAAAAAAATAAACAAACAAAATCTCTTATGCTCTGCTGATTCACACAATTTTCTTCATTTACTCATAGGTAGTGCACATATCTTCTCTTTTGTCATTATAATTCTCTCTACTCTAGAGTGAGTGGAGTTTCAGGAGAGCTCAAAAGGTTTAAAATGAGGAAATGTGCTGGTCTGTTTTGACAGTGAGGACAATTATATATATATTTTTTTTCTCTCAGGAAGAAAGATAAGCCTTTTTTTTTTTTTTTTTTTTTTTTTTAATATCTTACTAGTGATTTTAGAAAAATGTGTTTTCATACACAACCAAGTCACTAACATAAGAGCCTCTTTGGACTAGTTTGGACTAGTTATCTATTTTACCTAGTACTTTTTCTCACTATATGAAGATTTAGATTTATTAAACGCAACTTCTTTAAGCAATAATTAACTGAAAAAAAATATACAAATATCTTAATTGTGCAAAGGTAAGGATCATGTATGTCTATAACAAGAACATATTGAAAGGAGTCAATATACTCCTTGTAAAGGGAAAATAATAGGCTTGCTTTTCTTCATGTGATAAATCTATCTTCTATTTTTTTTAAAGATATCTTAAGCTATGAATTTTCTACAAAAATCTAAGCAGGAGTGATATCATTGTATACCATTAAGAGCTCACTGACTGAACAGTAACAATCTCAAATGACACCAAGAGTAGCACAGAAAGTGTTAGTGAAAAATGCTTACTTTGCAAATGGAATTCCTGTAAACTGAATTCAAGATGTTAGAACCATATGTATATTCTAAAAAAATAACCAAAGTTTCCTGGTATATAGGAATTATTAGGTCACATTCTGAACCAGTGATTGAGCACCTAGTGAAGGAGCATGGCCAGCCATGGGAGCACAGGTGGAAGCAATTTACCTGTGTAACCAGAAGGGGTGAAGCCAGAGTCCATCCCTCTCTAATCTTCTTTAATGTCTGGCAGCCAAAAGTGAAGCATGTCTACTTGGAGATTGCCTCCTTTGGGAGTTTTACATTGAGCCCTTATCCTCTGAAAGGGATAAGATATTCTTTACTACCAAATTATGACCAGTACCTTTCTTGGGTGATGTAAAAACTGATTAGTGGCAGCTATATCCTCTTCCTTTACTCAATATACCTGGTACATAGTAGAGAGAAATCTGTAACTACAGAAGATAATTCATTGGGGTTGGTTAAGATGTGTAATTCAGATGGTCATAATGGCTCCCTGGATGTTGTTTTCTGTTTCTTCAGTCACACATGAGAGTGTGACTACCACAGAAAAGGTGTCTAAATTTTAGTTAGTAAAACACGGAAGTTTCAATTAAAATCTATGCTATGAATCACACAGAATCACAGAATCACAGAATCACCCGGATTGGAAGGGACCCCAAGGATCATGTAGTTCCAACCCCCCTGCCTATCAGGGCCACCAAACATACATATTCAGATCAGGTTGCCCAGGACCCCATCCAACCTGGCCTTAAACACATCCAAGGACGGGGCATCCACAACCTCCCTGGGCAACCCGTTCCAGGGCCTAACCACTCTCCTAGTAAAGAACTTCCCCCTAACATCTAACCTAAATCTTCCCTCCTTCAACTTAAAACCATTTCCCCTAGTCCTGCTGTTGTCAGCCCTTTTGAAGAGTTTACTCCCCTCCTGGGTGTAGGTTCCCTTCAGGTATTGATAGGCTGCAATGAGGTCACCCCGCAGCCTTCTCTTCTCCAGGCTGAACAAGCCCAACTCCCTCAGCCTGTCCTCATAGGGGAGGTGCTCCAGCCCCCTGATCATCTTAGTTGCCCTCCTCTGGACCCTTTCCAAAATCTCAATGTCTTTCTTGTACTGAGGGCTCCACACCTGGACACAGTACTCCAGATGGGGCCTCACAAGAGCCGAGTAGGGAGGGACAATCACCTCCCTGTCCCTGCTGGCCACCCCTCTCCTGATGGAGCCCAGGATCCCATTTGCCTTTCGAGCTGCCAGAGCGCACTGCTGGCTCATATTCAGTCTCTCGTCCATCAGGACCCCCAGGTCCTTCTCTGCCGAGCTGCTCTCAAGGACCACTCCTCCCAGCCTGTACAGGTGCCTGGGGTTCTTCCGGCCCAAGTGCAAAACCTTGCACTTTGCCGTGTTGAACCTCATCAGGTTCACCCGAGCCCAGCCCTCCAGCCTGTCGAGGTCCCTCTGAATGGCATCCCTTCCTTCCACCGTATCAACCGCACCACTCAGCTTGGTGTCGTCAGCAAACTTGCTGAGGGTGCACTCAATTCCCTCATCGATGTCATTAATAAAGATGTTAAAGAGCACCGGTCCCAAGACAGACCCTTGGGGGACACCACTTGTTACCGGCCTCCACCTGGACATAGAGCCATTGACCACCACCCTCTGTCTGCGGCCTTTCAACCAATTGCTTATCCAATATTTGCTTATGCTATGGGCAAAATGGAGCATGTCGCATATTGGGAATTATAAAAATGTTGTCCAATTTGTTATTATAGTTGTTATAGACTGATAGAAAATACGTTAGAGCAGAGTTATATTATCTGGAACATATATGAAACTTGCACAGTATAGTTTTGGGAGGAAAAAAATACTTAATTTTACTCTAAACAAAATCTCTTATCTGATATTCATATGGTATCTTTGAGAAAAAGGTATTTTAGAGAGAACAAAATGTGTTTGGGGCTTTTTCTGTATTTACTTATGTGAATGGTGATGAAAAACCCATCAGGAGAAAGAATATCTTCTAAGTACTTTATTATAAATATTGTTATAAATCACAAAGAAACAATGTACAGTATGAACATGCACATTCAGGAAAACTAAGAAATACTGTGAAATAAAAGTCATGTTAATATTATATTATATTATAATTATATACTATATACTATATGTATTATATAATATACTGTATTATATAGTCAGTTTTGAGACTTTTATTTGGAAGATAATCCCTGAAGGTTCCTGCCAAACAAAATCATTTTATCTTAGGAGCTTGATGGACAACAAACATATAGAGAATTAATAAATCTTTAAGAAGCAATAAACTAACGAATATACAGAAAACTTCTATTAATGGAGCAATATAGTTATGGAGGGGAGAATATTTGAATCTTAATATTCTGCTGAAACTTATGTTTTAGTTTCAAAACAACTAAACACAACATAGTAATACATAAAACAGTCCCTAATCCTTCATAAATGTATTTTCTTTCCTTTACAACATCTTAAAATGATAGCACTGTAGATTGAAATTAAACAGGAAGGGCTAAGAGAAGCATAAAAATTATTCCAACTCATAAGTTACCTGATGTCTGCTTACTAGAATCTGAACTCAAAATAAACTAGTATACACTCCTGAACAGTCTGACAGTTTCAGTGATATACTTGACTTAAAAAGAAATTCCATCAGCTATATGTTGGATTTTATATATCCATAACACATAAAAAGGGGAAAAGTAAGATAAATGTCCAGTAGCTTCTTCAGACCTAAGTATTTCTTTTAATTCTGATAAGAATAAGTAAAGAAGGAAAGTATTTATAAAAAAGAGTTCATATAAAAACAAACAAACAAACACAACATATTCTGGTATTCTTCCTAAAAAAGGAAGTTCTGTTAGTTTGGAATGAAGACGTATCCACTATTACCAATTATTTTTTCATAAAATTGATTAGGCTTATTTCCCTAGTATATAAAAAAATAAATGCAAACCCTACATGCTAGTTAAAATCTTAGCAAAAAATACATTTTCACATATAATCATAAAATTTCAAAAGCTAAGCACAACACTAAAAATGCCACAGTACTAATGGTATTTTTAAAAATGACTTACAATTCTAGATTCCCATTCATGACTTTAATATCATTCTTAGTATCTATAATGTATAACAAATACATTTTGGTAAGAATATCTGTCTTAGGCTTTTGTTTATGAAAACACACATATGCATGCATACAGAAACATTCTATCCATCCATCCACCTGTCTGTTTCACTATGTGTCTGTATATGAAAGAAGTGTATTCATCAAATACAAACCCAAATAAAATGATGATGGAAGAGATGCATTAAACTAAGCAACAACAGTAGGTGTTACTTGTGGGTATTGTTTGTCCTTAATTTATCAGTCATTCTTCTGTACTGAAAAAAAAATTCCTTTCTCATTCTAAACAAAGTACAATGCACTGAAAATAACTGATGTAAGTTGTCATAAATCCAACCAGACCAAATAAATGCCCATCCTTTGCATATGTCTAGCTATTAGACTTGGGAGTCTTTTTACTGACTCCCTTTATGGACTTAATAGCAGATTTCTTTGTTTCTATTTTGCAGTACTTCAAACTGAGCATGCTGGGCATGCAGGATTGTCTGTTTCCAGATATAACCTCAGGGAGCTGAGTAGTTATATTATTTTTTAGTGTTTTTGTTTAACAATTCTTGTGAGATATATTCTACCTAGCTTAAAATACAACAGTAACTATTTAACAGATTCCTTTAGAACCTCTTGATATTTCTGTAAAAGAGCTAAAATTTCTGGACCATCTTTTCTTGGCATAAAATAGTGTCTTTTCAATAATTATTAATTCAATATTAAAGATGTGTGTGATATCAGCAGCATCAAAATAAGTGTGCTTAAAAAATTAGGTGTCATACTCTCATGCTTCTCCATTTCTTTTCAGCGACTTTGAAAACTCACCAAATCTGTATATGACTAAATCAAGTAGGGCAATAGTTGTGGAAATCTTGAAGTTATCACAGAAATCTCCCTTTTTTTTTATTATGAGGTTAGTTTGTTGAAGTGTGTCTTCCCAATTGTGTGAATGTGAATGTGACAAGAGCAGTGAGCTCCTAGCTTAAATCAGTGTAATATTAATAAAGGAACAATGAAAACAAAATACTGAAGATAGCTGTTACAGCAGTGAAAGGTCATTATGTTGCCTGGTAGTTGTGTAGCTTGTCACATTTTAAGTAAAAGTAAATTAAGATTGAAATTGTCAAAGAGAAGTCTGAGATACGGTACTATTATAAATTGTGATTGCATTTTTATTACTAATGTAGAAATGGCACAAAAGTAGTCATGACTTTGTCAAACATCACTTGTCTCAAATGTTAAAATCCATGAGGTGGAATGAATAGAGCATTACATTGTAATTACTTTTTTAACTGATATTGTAGGCTTTTCCAAAATTTCTTCTATAAATATCACCTACTAGTATTTTGCATGACTTGTGTTCTATGCATATATGAAATGATATACATACATGTGAATTATATATGTGTTATTAAAGACAGTTGATAATATTTCATATTTCCCTGTCCAAGCACAGTTTTGAAAATCCTTACAAACACTGAGTAGATGCTACTGAGTTTTACAGAAAAACTTCTAAACATCGTAACAGCATGTACTGCAATATGTTTTCAAGTTCTGAAAGCAAGTTATTGCATGGAATTCTAGTAACGTTTTTCTATTTATTTTCAATTGTTTTTGTAGTTTTGGGTAAATTATATATCTTACAGCATGTATAGTGGTTTTTTGTTGTTGTTTTTGTTTTTGTAACTACAATTTAAATAGTTCCTGAAATGCCATTGTAATAGGGTTTTAAATAAGACTTTCTGAATTTATGAAAAAAGCAGTATGCCAAAAATGTGCATGAAATTCTCATGTACAAAATTCATGACACAATAAGCATCAGAGAACCTGTTTACTAGTCCTTTGGGTTTCATAATGATACTTGTAGCATAGTGGAGCAGTAGTTCAAATTCCTTTTGTAAAGGAATATTCCTATAACTTGTGATCAGTGGTGCTTTGAAGTATGAAAAAGAGGGTGCACTAAGATGTCCGTTAAAACAAGGAAATAATGCCACTGGCTATGTCTGCAGTGGTAAATTGTGCTGTGTAGTGAAAACTGACTTGTTCAGTAAAGTAGTTGAGGCTGAGTACCTGATACCAGTATAGGTTTCAGTAGTCCTGTCTAAAACTAACTCTAGTCTGGCCAAGTGGACAGAACTCCATTTAGCACTTGAAGAGTATGAGGAAAAGAATCCAGTCCAGGTGTTCTAAATCTAAATAAAAAGTGATGCAATCCAAACCACAGAAAGAGGGGGAGATTGGCTTCAAAAGCACTCTCCTCATTCCATAGATACCACTACAATTTCTGTTATAAATATTGCATTGTTTTGCAAGATATAAAAGAATCAGTATTATTTTCCCTGACTCTTCAGCATAGTTCAATGAACTTATTTTGCTTGTTCAATCTCGTACAAAATTGTGTTTTATACACTTGCAGGTACAAGCAGTATATTTTAATTACAGCATGAACTGTACCTTAAAAAACTATCTGATGATAAATAGTAAATAAAATATGGCACATTAGTTGTGTGAGCTCTTGATAAATAAATGTTATCTAAATTATTCCACTTTTCTATTTCCTCCTATCTGATTTAACTTTTCTTAAAAATTAGCTGTGATAATTGTTCAGAATGTTACTGTATTGCTACAGCATTGGCTCCTCTTATAGCAAATTTGAACTTTTTCATACCTGGCAGGAACCAATAGTATTTGTATGTGGTGATGAAGCTTGGTCTACTCACAGCAAGATTCCTGATTCAGCCACTCAGCATGGAAAAGGAAGAACTAAACTGAATAGGGCCATAGTAGTCTCCGCGCCCTGCAACTCTATTTTATATTTTTGTGGCTCCAAAGGAGATTTTCTTAACTGTGTCAAAGAAAACAGACAAAAGATAGAACACATATTTGATTCATGACTTTAAAAGAAGTAGCATAAAAAGCATCTTTCTTACAGATTTTGAAAATCTGTTCCCTACACAGCTGATATCAGGGTATGTATTCTGTTGCATAGTGACTTCTGAGATTCTGAGATGTTTTTTTCCTTCATTGGAAAAAAAAAAACTAGGATTTTCAGTACGAGGTGAGTGCTCTCTATGTGACTGAGTGGTTTTGAACTGAATTGAGCTGGATAATAACTTGATCCTCAGCCTTCCATATATTTGTGACCCAACCATCAGACGAAAGCATCTTTCCATCTTCCATATGAAAACATTATTAAGAAAAATACATTAGTGAACACACTAACAGTGTTCAAATGGTAATTACTTACATTTTATTAAATTCTAACATTTGTTTAATTAAAATTAAACAAACAATTATGGACACTTGGAGAGTGTTTTCTAAGTTTTCTCTCTAAGAATAACTGGGGAAAGGATATAGAGAAAAGAAGAGCAGACTTAGATTTAGGCATGCAAAATAACTTTTTATTAACTGTCCTTTTTTAAAGTACATAACAAGATCATTCCCATTATGCAAAGTAGAATTGCTTGTGAAATGGCTTACTTGTAAAAAATAATTCTTTTTATTTTGAATGATACATATTTTTTTCATATTATTTTTATGCACTATATTTCCTCCGTAGTATTCACTGGAAAAGCAAAACCTTCAAGTGAAGAAATATCAATCATGCCTTTTCATAAAAAATCAATATTCTCTGTGATTTCTTCTTGTGCTTACTTAGAATTTGTCAAACGCATAGTATTGCCCAGAAAGCCCTTCAGGTGTTCATCAATAATTGTTTTGCTTCAAAAACAATAAAAACCAAAAATATGCTTTCATTTGACAAATGATGAAAGAACTTGGGAGCCTTATTAAAGTGCCTTTATGATATGAATACCTGGGGGGGCTTTACCACTGTTTCTGGGTTAATTTTTTCCAGAGAAACATGCGATGTCACAATTCTGTCTATTACAACGCAAAGAAAAGGGGCTGGTCCCCCACTAGGTACAATCACTTATCACACAAAGGCTTATTCACTAGAATTTGAAAGAAGAGCAGATGGAGAAACATTTTAAATAAAAATACCTTACTGTAAACCTAAGATAGGAATGCAGCTTCAGTTAACATCTACCAGTTAGATTTATTGTGTTACGTACAGTTTTAAAGCTTTTTTTTTTTTTTCCCCTGGCAGTTTAACCAATTTACTGCACTCCGAGAAATACCATATGGTAATGAAAAGCTGCTTTAAGATTACAAAGTGGGGGAAAAAAAAGAAAAAAAAAAGGAAGAGTAAAAAGTGGGAAAAAAAGATTTTGTATTAAAGCGTATCTTTGAGCATTCATCCTCAACCAGTGTATAGAAATATCTGCACAGAATTTAAAGATAAAGACAGTTAGTATTTAGTGTTGCTCTATGACTCATAAAATTGAAGATTATTTAGTTTAGGTATAGAATGGGGTATGACAGTGCTGATATATAAAATAATGAAAATACAGAGAGGCAGTATGAGCTAAGGAGTACAATCAAAAGAAATGTGAGGTAATAAATATAAAATTGATAAAATAGGATTTTTGTTTCTCTCTTGTCTTTCACAAAATGTCTAATCAAACTTTAGAAGTAATTGGACCAACTCAAATGCCATCAGTACAGACCTTTTTAAACTTAAAATTTATAATACCACTGAAACCCCTCAAATGTGATAAGGTAAATTCCTGGGAGGGCTGGGAGGGGGAAGCTTTTATTGCATTGAGATACTGCCAAATAATGAGAATTTTCTTTTATTTGGTAAGTTAAGGTTTCTTTTACTATTTTTTTTTTTTTGTCTTTTTTTTTTCTGCTGTGAATAAACAGACAACTGGGTTAGTTGACTATGGCTCATCTCTGTTACACTACTTCTTATAAAATGTATTTTTACTTCCTTTGTTTTTGTTTTTAATAATTGATTTCCAGAAATGGACAAAAAAATTTCTTGAAATAATTTGAGTGTGGTCTAGAATCAATTGAAATGAAATTAAAGTAAATGAAAATTATTTATATCGTTTCTGTATTAGTAATAAAATAAAACATAATCCATTCGATAAAAATGACCTTTCCAAATTGCTTTTATGAGTAAAACGTACATGGAGGAAAAAAGTTATCACTTTATTCCTTAGAGGATAGAAGGGGGATAAAGAGACCTATCTCTGCTTCTAAAGGAGTAAAAATTCCTGAATAGTTAATCTATATGTATAATAGCATCTTTTGTTTCACTTATACAAACTGTAATTATTCAGAAGGAGAAACACTAATTAGAGAGAATGTTCAGTGATGTGTTTCATACACTAAACTTATTAGTGTGTAATTGGTGTGATTTGGCAAAATTTTCATTGTGGAAAAATCACATCAACACTTGCACAAAATACACATTGCAATTGTGGTGCAACTTTTTTTAAAAATTATATTCAAGAAATTATTTTTCCTTGTACTTCTTATGTCACAAGGATTTCTTAAATGCTCCAGAGGAAGTAGTAACTTCTTAAGGGGAACTATTTTTCTTTTGTGTGAATTTTTCAAAAGGCAATTCATGAATGTCAGTAAGATCATACAGCAACACACAAAGGAATAGTACATAGAAAAATGATCTGTAAGGGACTGTAAAATGCTTATAGTCCATTCCCTTATCACAAGATTAATAATAGCTTGATATTTATTGTCATATATTTTTAAAATATTTGATTGTGTATTGCTATTGCCTGTATGGGCGATATATCCTAGGTCAGTGTTCCTATCATTAGAATATTTCCTAAGTACACTAACCAAAGATTACAAAGCAAAACCAAACCAAACCAAAACAAAAAACCCCCCCACAAACATACAAACAAAAAAAACACCAAAACATTATGAGAGTATTTTAGAAGAAGCGTTAAATGTACTGCATGTGGATGTCAGTACATTTGTAAATGATGCAATTTCAACCATTCTCAGTAACAACTGTAGCTGTGTAAAGCTATCTGGATAAGATCAAAAAATAAAACTCTAATGCCCTGTATCCTTCAAAATAGCAAGAGACACACGTTCAGCAGATCAGAAGAATGTAAAGATGATGAGGGGCTTGGAGCATCTCCCTTATGAGTAAAGCTGGGAGACATAGAGAAGACTGAGGGGATCTTGACAGTGCTTATAAATATCTGAAGAACAGGAGTCAAGAGGATGGGACAAGGCTCTTTGAAGCAGTGCCTGGAGACAGAACAAGGACCAATGGGCAGAAACTGGAACACTGAATGTTCCATATACTATGAGGAAAATCTTCTTTACTATGAGGGTGACAGAGCACTGTCACAAGTTGCCCAGAAAGGTTATGGAGTCTCCTCCTCTGGAGATATTAAAAATCCAGCTGTCTGCTTTACTGTGCAACCTACTCTAGGGATCTGCTTTAGCAGGAGTGTTTGAATAGATGATCTTGAGAGGTCACTCAAACACCTATGATTCCGTGGTTCTGTCGTTTTAAGGCCATTGACACAATATACTGCAACATCTTTCTCTCCAAATTGAAAGATATGGATTTAATGGATGGACTGCCCAATGGCTGCAGAACTGGCCAGGACAGGAATGAGTCTGGAGAATGGTGGTCAGTGACTCAATGCCTGGATGGAGTGGTGTCCTCCAGGTGACAGTGTTGGGACCAATACTCATTAATATCTTCATCAATGACATTCGCATCAAGTGAGTGCTCAGCAAGCTTGCTGATGACACCAGGCTGTGGAGTGCAGTTGACACAGGAGAGGGATGTGATGCCATCCAGAGACAACTGTGTCCAGTTTTGGACAAAACTGGAGTGGAGACAACCAAAATAATGAGGATCTGGAACATTTGCCCTCTGAAGAGAAGCTGAAGGATCTGGCCTTTAGCCTGGAGAGAAGACATGGTTTTGTAGGATGTAAGAGCAGTCCATAGTACATACTGCAGGAGGTGAGAAAATAGCGACAGACTCTTCTCAGTGGTGCATGAAAGGACAGAGATGTTCAGACTGTATATACAGAAAATAAAAATAACTTTTGCTCATTTGGGCAGTCTTGTGAGCAGTACGGCAAGTTTTTCAGAGAAACTGTACAATATTCATCCTTGGAGATTTCCAAAAGCCAATTACAGAAAACTCTGAGCATCAGAACCTGGCACTATGGCTGTCCTGAATTGTGTACGAGTTGGACTGAAGACTTCCTGAGGTATCTCACAGCCTGAATCCTAAGACTCTATGAAGCTAAAAAGGTTAGATATGAAAGGATCTATATCACAACAAAGGCAGAGAGTGGTCAAGTCTTAAAGATCTTCTTGGAGCTATGAGCTTATCTACATCCACAGTTAGTGCTATATGCTAAGTCTGAAATGCTGCTCAGTTATCTCTTACCTATTTCATTTAAAACATTATAAATTTGAAAGGCAGTTAAACACTATTCAACTGTTTATATCCTGTTTCACAGTGCCTTGTCGTGTTGTTGAAACTTCTGAAACATGTACAGTAATAATGATAATTCTCCCAACACCCATCATGCAATTAATCAGGGTCATGCTTTACTACTTCTTAAAAATGAGTGTGATGTTACCTTTTTTGCATGTCACCAGGAACTTCTCCTAATTGCCATGACTTTTCAAATATCACTGAGAGTTGCTTAGCAACTACACCATTTAATTCCCTCAGAACTTTGGAAAGCATCTCATTGGGACTCACAGACTTGTGGATGTTCGGGTTCCTCAGGTGGTCATGAGCCCGATCTTTGCTTACAATCTCCTCCTACCAAACCAAACATTGAGGGCTGTATGTTGAGCAGTTATCAGAGAAGACCAAGGCAAATAAGTTGTTAAGTACATCAGCCTTTTCCTTGTCTGTTGTTACCAGCTTGCCTATGCCACTCACTGGGTCAGAACACCCTCCTGATCTTTCCTTTTCTAGTTGAGATATCTGTCGAAGCCTTTCTTGTTCTTCCTGGCATCCCTTGCTAAGTTTAGTTCATGCTGAGCCTTGGCCTTCCTGACCCCAACCCTACACACCCTTGCAGCTTCATTATACTCTTCTCATGGTACCTGTCCCTGTTTCTGCATTTTCTTCTTCCTCTCCAGTTTGACCAGCAGGTTCCGGTTCAGACAAGCAAGTCTATTGCTTTCCTTTCCTGACTTGCTATACCTGTATGTGATCTTTATTTTGAGTGTAATGTTCTCTTGTTTAAAAAAAAAAAAAAATGTAGAAAGTGTGTAGCTTTGACACTTTTTTTTTTTTTTTAATTTTTAAATCAGCAAGAGAAAATAACTGTTACAATATATCAACATTTCATGGGCAGTCAAGTTCAAGTTTGGATTATTTTATTTGGATATAATTTCCATGTGGTGATATTTATAGCCATCAGCTCTTACATTCCACTTTTAAACCACACAAGTGAATGTCAATAATTGGTGTAGCATACTGCCATATAGTAGATTGTGAAAAAGAGCTGGCTAAAAGTCACTGTTACAGTTTCCATAAAATTTCCTTTAAATTTGTTGTTGTTGTTTTGTTCTGAATCAGCTCAAAATCGAAAAAAAATAAAATTTCCTGTGAGCTGGAAGCTTCCCAAACTGTGCAGCTGCTTAGTGAAATGAGCAGTGAGCTGTGATACTGGCAAAAATGCAAAACCTGTCAAACCTCATGCACTGATTGTAAGATGTACAGTATTGACTCCTTTTTCATAATTGCCTCATGTATTTCTAGAATGGCACTTCGGCCTTTCTCCTTTTCCATGACCTCACATGCCAGATAAAAGAAATTGGTGAACTGTTAATCTGATAACCAGTTGCTCCGGACAAGTGGGTCAATGGATGGAAAAGAGATCAGTGCTCCGCAAAAAAATGCTGGAACAAAGTTTTTTGGGGAAGAGTTTATGATAAAAAGATCTATTAGAAGGCATACAGTTTGGCTAGTGTCTATCTTAAAATCTCTCTTATTTCATAAATATTTGAGTCTTCTGCTGTTCTTCATCACTGTATATAAGTTGATGCAGCATATCCTCATGAGCTGGGGGAAATCAAGGTTAACCAGTTGAAAACAGACATTTAGCTGAGGTGCTCAAAGGAGTTCCACATTTTGATTTGTTCTCATGTGATGTGCTATACTTGAAATCTTGAACTGAATGTGAGATACTTTCTGGAGCTGAGATATTATAACTGAACAACAGGATACAGTAAATGAAAGATTGTTTTTTGACAAGGAGTTTTGTTTCTTCAGGAAATTTATGGACATCTGAACTGCTGAAATTTAATGAGATTCAAAGGAAGAAGAACCTGACAGGATCAGTGCTACATTTAAGCAACTGCCAATCACCTGTCCAGAGCAAGAATCAGAATGATATTCAGGGTGTTTGGAAACAGAGGGAAAAGGGCAAGAGGTGTCCACAATTACAAAATCATAGTAAGTACACAACCTGATAACGGTAAGATTTATTGTACTCTATCATGGTCATTTAACTAAAACAGTATTTAGGATGTCATATTTAGAATGCACTTCAAGGAACTAGAATTTAGGAACTATGAATAAAAAACCAGAACCATGACCTAAAGAACCACAGTGAACTTTTTATGGCATAGGCAATGTAACAGAAGCCAAGCTTTGCTTCATGGAAAAAGAAGAACAGATTGAAGAGATAAGAAGAACACAATGAAAAACATCAGATAGACAACCTGGGGTGGTCTAGTGGGATGATCTCCATGAAAGGAAATGAAAATTGAACTTGATAGAAAATGCAAAGGGGAAGCAGAGTAGGAGCTAAAGGAAAGAAAGAATATGAAATTTCATCGAATCACATTCCTTTATTCTGTTATTGCTTACTTTGTAGAGTTTCATATACTTAGTATCAGTTGCAGAACTGGAAAAGGTGTACAAATTAACTGGAAAAATGAAATGTACGCTGTTATATTCTTCAAAATTCACAATTCAATGAGTTATGGTTTTGTTTTTTTTTTTTTTTTATCTTGTATTGTGCATTTTTCACATTAGCCATTCAGCATTTTTTAATACATCTACCTTTTTCTGTTTTTCTGTTCTGATATTATGTTTTAATAAAATGTACAATAACTAATTCAATTTCTGGTATGCCATACTTACCTTTCAAAATCCAGCCTTGTACCATTAATTTTCTGAGTGCTTCTCTTATTACAAGATTGACAGAAAACTTTGGATGAGAATAGTTTGATAGTAGACTTACACAGTAATTTTAACTAAATAGCACTCTTCTTTTCATATCAGAACTGGTCTATATTTCATAAAATATCATTAACACTCAGAAATATTGTTTGAGACAAAATTTACAAAAGCAAACCAAAATTTAGGATCATTTTTGTGCAAATCTGTGTTATACCACGGTGCTCTTAAACAACACAGGGACAAAATGCATACTGAAAGAAAGCAGATAGCTGTTGTCCATTTTTCATTGTTTTCCCACATTATTTTAAAAATGATATTGTTCTTTTGCCCAGTAATGTGACATTTTTCTAGCAAGAAGTATTTTTTTCTCTGGTCTAAAATAGTCCATTAGCTTCTGAGTAGTTTCTTCAAAATCTTTACCATTCTGTTTTTTTTCTTTTTTTCCTGAAGTAGAAAAAATATTGATGAAGTCAGACAACCTAAAGTACATTTCTCAGAGGCATATGTAATATCTGCACTAGTTGTGAACAATTTAGAAGTGTCAGACCTGCAGCTTAAATCAGTCCGAGAGATATTACAGGTCCAGAATAGTCAAACATACATGAGGTAGATTTTCTAAAATTATTTCTGCATCATTCAAAGCGGTAAATCTCATTATATAACCAGAAACAAGACTTTGACATTGGCATGTGAAGCTTTGCAGAATGGAATATACAGTCTAATTCCAATTATTACCAATTCTGGGCATTATAAAAAGTTAAATTTGCAACTTTTAGTTTAATGCCTATGTCTTTACAGTTTTATGCTCAGGCATAAAAATAACAAGAGTTTCTGAATAGTGATTGTGGCTTTGATTCTTGTCTACAATTTTGGTCTTTGACAAATTAGCAGTCTTTGTGTTAAAGGTATACCGAAAGAAGGTAGAGCCCTCTCACTTGCTGTTCCTGTGGACTCTGATTTTGAAGTGAACATGCTGCCATATGAAACCTACCCTAAAAGTCTCATTCTCAGAAAACAACATTTAATCAGTCCTTAAATTTCTCTTTGGTAGCAACTTAATATAGTTTAAAGTTGTCTAAAGAAAATACTGAACAAGATTGCATGGCATTTGTTTTCAGAGATCTTATGCATGCATCAAAGCAGGTGACCTGTCTTTGGTTCTCACCATTATTCTCTTTTTGGAGAAAAGATAAGTCTGAAAGCAGGAATGTTTTTGATACTCATCACATTAAAAAAAATTGTGTATATAAATCTCTGTTTCTTCCTGTCTAAGAGGAATCAAATCAGACCGTTTCTTTCATCAGATTGCAAGGCATTCTACCTAGACTTTTTCCCAAAGGTCTTTTCTTGGAATACTATTCTAGTCTGTGTATTTCTAACCAGTACTTCTATTTATGTGAGCACTCGTATTTATGCCTATTTTCTACAAGCAGAAAGAGTTCCAGCAGATAACATTCAAAATTTTGAAGCTGATCATAATTTCCATAAGCTTTCCTCTCTGCATTTAGACTCAGTGATGGACAGACATTATTCTCACCAGTTTCAATAAGATTTAACCCAGTTTAAAGCATCAAAGAAGGAGAAGATTTGTATATATGCAGGCTACTTTGTATGAGGATCTGTGCAGTTTTGTGGAAAGCACTAATGAGAAAATTTGATAATGTTCATATATTTAGCAGAAGAATAAGAGTGGATAATGACAAGAACAAATTACTGAACTCATAAGACAAGTTTTGGAAAAAGAGATATACTGAAACAATGTAAAGACAATACAGTCACTTGAAAGAAAAATGGCTTTGCTCTTTGTTGGTTTACAGAACTATTTTTACAGAACGTTTTAGGCAAACGTTGCCTAAAAAGATTAATTTCCTTGCACAGATAAGACAGAGGACGAACTAGAAATAGGAAATTATCTCTTTCTGAAAAAAAATAGCTTCATACATAGCTGTAATATGAACTCTTAACATACAAAACTGATAAAAATTAGTTGGGTGAAGCATGGCCAGATATAGAGAACAGACATGTGTTATGATTCCATTTTCTGTTCAGGCAGTACAAAGCAATGTTTGCTATTGAGCATAAAATAACACGTGCCTTGGATTACAAAACTATATGAAAAGTATCAGTATGAACAAATATCTTCATGCTTATGATGAAACTCCAGTTATCAAAATGAATTTGGGCATACAGAAATAAGCCAGGCTCTTCATTTTCTTTATTTTTCATTTCAAGTCTTTGTTTGGGTCCTTTAAGCTGAATACAGTCTGAGATTTAAAGAGGGAGAACTGAAAATTCCTGCAAGCATAGAGAAATATTAAAGAGCAAGCTCCATAAAAAAAAGAACTCGGTGGTTTAGTAGTTTAAGAGAATGCTGTAAGTGGAGATGGATACATTTCCCCTTTGAAATATGCGTGGATTACCCATACAATAGAAAATGCATGTATGTTTCCGTTTGTGTGTAGGTCCACAGGTATTCAAACATACTCTTTTCCTTTCTGTATTTGACAATAACAAACAACCTTGCATCTATGAAAAAAATATATATAATTTCCAATTTCATAAACTGATTCTTTGCTCTGTACATCACAGAATCACAGAATCGTAGGGGTTGGAAAGGACCTCCAGAGATCATCGAGTCCAACCCCCTGCCAAAGCAGGTTCCCTACACCAGATAGGGACAAGTAGGTGTCCAGGCGGGTCTTCAGAGAAGGAGACTCCACAACCTCCCTGGGCAGCCTGTTCCAGTGCTCCGTCACCTCACCATAAAGAAGTTCTTGTGCGGAACTTCCTATGCTCCAATTTCTGGCCATTTCCCCTTGTCCTGTCTCCACTCACCACTAAAAAGAGTCCGGCCTCGCCACTCTGCCCCCCACACCTTAGATATTTATAGACCTGGATCAGGTCCCCTCTCAGTCTTCTTTTCTCAAGGCTGAACAGACCCAGTTCACTCAGCCTTTCTTCATAGGGGAGATGCTCCAGGCCCTTCACCATCTTTGTGGCCCTCCGCTGGACTCTTTCCAAGAGATCCTTGTCTTTTTTGTACTGGGGAGCCCAGAACTGGACACAGTACTCCAGATGAGGTCTTACCAGGGCAGAGTGGAGGGGGAGGATCACCTCCCTCGACCTGCTGGCCATGCTCTTTTTAATGCAGCCCAGGATGCCATTGGCCCTCTTGGCCACAAGGGCACACTGCTGGCTCATGGCCAACCTGTCATCCACCAGGACACCCAGGTCCCTCTCCACAGAGCTCCCCTCCAGCAGGTCATCCCCCAACCAGTACTGGTGCATGCAATTATTCCTCCCCAGGTGCAAGACTCTACACTTGCTTTTGTTAAACCTCATCTGGTTTCTTACTGTCCAGCTCTCCAGCCTGTCCAGGTCTCGCTGAATGGCAGCACGGCCTTCAGGCGTGTCAGCCAATCCTCCCAACTTCGTATCATCAGCAAACTTGCTGAGGGTGGCCACTATCTCCCCATCAAGGTCATTGATGAAGATGTTGAACAAGACCAGACCCAGCACCGACCCCTGAGGAATACCACTGGTTACAGGTCTCCAACTGGACTCTGCACCACCAACAACGACCCTCTGTGCTCTGCCAGTCAGCCAGTTCTCAGTATACATGCCAGGTGTAAAACCTTTTGATTACAAACAGTAGAGGAAAATAGATTAGTTGTTATTTGTGCTTAGAGTTCAAATCATAGATGTTTGCAATATTACTTTAATCATTACATGTTTCACTTAATGTTGACCCACATTCTTAAGTTAATGGTGACAGTTACTTTTACAAACAAAGTGAGGACAAAGTGAAAGACATAACATTAGAAGAGATGCATACAGAATAAAAATGATGGAATGTGGCAAGGTTCTTCAAATTATAATATACAACGTTAAGAAATGCTTTGAGATATTCTCAACAAACAGTGAGAGTATTTAATTTGAATTCATGTCAGAGAAGGAGACCAAGATTGAAAGCAGAACATCCACAGTTTGTGAAACACACCTAATATATTATATGGGAATAAAAATTGCATTTTTCATTGTTTACCAGCTGCTTCTAGATATATAGTAGACAGAGTCCCTTTGGTGTACAGAAATTTATGATTTTTTCTCTCAAGTTAGCCTTTGAGATAATTTTTTACTCCTCTCAATTTCTGTCCTTTAACAAGCTGGACTTCTGGGAATCTAGAACAGGCTACAATATTGTGGCTTTTTTTTTTTTTTTTCCAGTAGATTCTTAGGGTTTTCCAACAAATTTTCTTGTGGTTACTATCACATCACACAAAATCTGCAAGAAAATATTAAGCATATCCATGTTATTTCTGTACATAGCAGAACACCTAGAAAAATATCACATGGGATAAATATCAGTATGTGAACTGTGGTGGGTTGTCTGTGACTGACCACCCCCAAGAAAAAAAATAAGGTCGTCTTTATGATTCATCACATGGAACAGAAAATGTGTTCCATTTTATACCTACATTTTCTCTTTTCTGATAGATCCATTAAATAAAAAAGAAAACAAAAAGATGCAATGAAATGGATTGTGAAAAGGCTTCTACAGTTGTAACAAAATTATGCTAAAATGTTGTTTAGGAATCTAGAGATTAATTTATCATTTCCCATTCGAACACAAGGTTTGGACATATGTATTGAGGCAGCATTAATCTTCATATTTGAAGAAGAAAATTATGTTGTTTATAGTAGCATCAAAGCAGCTGTTAGCAAGATAAAAATCCCTTACAGTAGAAGGAAAGAGATGCTCTAAAACAGTTCTTAAACTATCTAAAATATTATTTACTGGATGGACATTTGCTGTCACAAGAAATTTTGCTACTTTACCATGTATATTTTCTATAAAACAAAAAGGAAAAATAAGTTGGCCATATATAAAATCTGAGCAGTATAGAATGTTTATCGTAAGCCAAAGTTGGGGGGTGTCCCTGTATGTAGCAGACTGGTTGTAACATGATGAACTTAAAGTTCCCTTACCGTTTCTTGATCTTATGGTACAAATGTAAAATACGAATTTGAGGATTTTTATTTATTTTTATTTTTTTAGTTCTCTGATTAGGCATTGGTGGGAATTCTGCAAAAGCATGTGTTTTGACATTGGAGATAGTAAAAACTTTGTCTAAAGTTTAAAAGCTGTTCACACACTTTTCTACTTAAATGATATTTTGTTTTGAATTTTTTGTCTTTATTTTAAGGCAAAGTGTAATGTAAGTGAAATTGTGATATAAGAAAGTCTTGGAGAGTGTGCACAACAAATGAGGGATCTAAGCAAGAGATACATTTATCTCCCCTAATTCTGTTAAATTATTTATCTCATTTGTTTTTAGAGGTGTTTTTTTCTTTAGCATCAGAAGACTGTCAAAGTCTTAGGAATTTTTAATACTTACAGCTTTTATAACTGGACTGGATGGGCTCCTCCCTAGGGTGCTGAGGAAGCTGGTGGGGGAGATTGCTGAAACACTGTCTGCCATCTAAGCACTCCTGGTTATGTGGAGAGGTCCCAGAGGATTGGAGGCGTGCTGATGTGACTCCCATCTACAAGAAGGGCCTTAACAAGGATCCAGGGAACTACAGGCCTGTCAGTCTGACCTCAGTACCAGGGAAAGCTATGGAGCAAATAATCTTGGGTGAGATCACATGACGTGCATGGCATCCAGAGGATCAGGCTCAGCCAGCATGGGTTCATGAAAGACTGGTCATGCTTGACCAATCTCATCTCCTTCTACAACTGGGTAATCAGACTGGTAGACAAGGGAAGGGCTGTTGATGTAGTGTACCTAGACTTCAGCAAAGCCTTTGACACGGTCTCTCACAGTATTCTCCTGGGGAAACTGGCTGCCTGTGGCCTGGACAGGTAAGGAACTGGCTACAGGGCCGTGCCCAAAAGGTAGTGGTTAATGGAGTTAAGTCCAGCTGGTGACCCATTGCAAGTGGTGTCCCCCAAGGGTCAGTACTGGGGCCCATCTTCTTTGATATCTTTATTGATGACCTAGATGAGACTGTTGAGTGTACCCTCAGTAAGTTTGCAGATGACATCAAGTTGGGAGGTAGTCTGGATCTGCGTGAAGGTAGGGAGGCCCTTCAGAGAGATCTAGATAAGCTGGATCTCTGGGCTGAGGTGAATGGGATGAGGTTCAATTGGCCACAATAACCCCATGCAGAGCTATAAAATTAGGGATGAGTGACTGGTTGACTCTGAAGAGGGAAGGGACCTGGGGGTGTTGGTTAATGCTCAGCTGAACATGAGCTGACAGTGTGCCCAGGTGGCCAAGAGAGCCAACGGCATCCTGGCCTACATTAGAAATAGTGTGGCCAGCAGGAGCAGGGAGGTGATCATGCCCTGTACTCAGAACTGATGAGGCCGCACCTCTAGTGCTGTGTTCAGTTTTGGGCCCCTTGCTACAAGAAAGTCACTGGGGCCCTGGAATGCGTCCAGAGAGGGGCAACAAAACTGGTAGGGGTCTGGAGCACAAGTCTTATGAGGAGCAGCTGAGGGAGCTGGGATTGCTTAGTCTAGAGAAGAGGAGGCTTATTGCACTCTACAGCTACCTGAATGGAGGTTTTGATGAGGAGGGGTTTGGCCTCTTCTCACACACAACAAGCAGGACCGGATAAAATGGCCACAAGTTGTGACAGAGGAGATTTAGATTAGGTATAAAGAAAAACTTTTTCTCTCAGAGACTGGTCAGGCACTGGGAGGTGGTGGAGTCGCCATCCCTGGCAGTGTTCAAGAGGCGTCTGGATGAGGAGCTACGAGGTGTGTTTAGTATCTTGCGGTAGCAATGGTAATGGGAGAACGGTTGGACCAGATGATCTTTTCAGTTCTTTCCAACCTTGTGATTCTATGATTCTATGATTCTATTTTACTGATTTCTTTAGTCTTCTTTCTGACTGCAACTATCTAGAGGTATTTTGGTAGATTATGATTTTTAATTTCAAAAGTAAACCTATAGAATTTTGTATAAACAAATTTGAAATAAGAACTTTCTAATTTTCATATAAACACATTTGAAAGTTTCTAAAGCCCTTCTGAATGATAAATTTAATTCTGGCACTGAATCTTTATCTGAATATTTCAAAAGAGGTTATAAGTATGTTTAATTATTTGACTGGTATAGATTTTTCTTAGGCAATATCTTTCTTACAGTATTTTATTGACTTTAATAAGTGTGAGATGATTGGAGCTATAATGAACTTTATGCTTGAGTGTGCGAGGACTCTAGATATTTATAAACGTCAGGTCTACAGAATACCTATGAATGAAAATGACCCCAGGTAACTGAACCCTGCTTGCATTGCAGGTGTAAACACAGCCAGATAATGAAATTAAACGCTTAGAGGAGTCTCGACATATTTGACATGAGGTAATTTATGGTTATTGCTGGAGTGAAGAAAATGGCATTCAGATTTCCTACAGATCCTACAAGCTACAGTAGCTGAATCTAAAACAAAACAATATAATGCTTTTTTTAGTGTTTAACATAAACATGTACATTGTGTGCAGTGCTGGGTATCTTTACAGTAACAAGTGTTAGATTGTCTACTAGTTTCATGAGTTTATCTGACACTGACTATCATATAAACAAAACCTTGTTTTTCTACTATAAATATTCAGACATGCTGATAAATACTTATGACTCATTCATGTAAACTGACATAAATTGGATTATTTTTCAGAAAATGCATTATATATGTGTGCTCGACCTACCAGTCTGCTACGAAGCATCAGTACCATGAGAACTGTTACATACATGTCAGCATTGCGGAAGGCTTAAAAAAAAAAAAAAAAAAAGTCTTCCTTTCTGAAAAGGATATAGAAAAAAAACCTTTCCATCATAGGTTTAACCAACCTAGGTTTCTGTGCTCTTTTCCCATTAAGATAACTCCTTCGTATATTCTCCTTTTTAGATTGAACTTAGAACTAATTGTCACCCTCACTGAACCCCTCAATACAGTTGTGCAGCAGCAGAGCTTGCAGCCAATGATCTCAGCTAAATGAAGACTAATGCCAAGATTCAAACTAGACAGCTCAGTCAGTATACTAGCAGAAAACCCGAGAATTCAAAATCTCAAAATCTTCAAAATTCAAAAGTTTGAAGAGAACTGCAGGGAATTTCCTGAAAGTCAGATGGTTTTTATACAACTGGATCAAGGATGAAACTGCATTGACAATATTCAGCACTTGATGTTCTTTCCTTTTTTCCCCAAAAGAAGATTTTTCTTCTGTTTTCATGCACATTCTATCTCTACAGTACTGCGCATATTAGGGTATCTGTAATCTCAGAATTTTTTCTAGACATAAGTGCATGATGCACAATGTGCCATCCATAGAAACATATGGCCTTTCTATTACGAAAGCTGTTGCTGCTCCCTTCAGCATCTTGCAGGGATGTCTCTGTTTGCCGACTACTCCAGAGCACAGCTGTTCAAATACTGGGCAATGGCCAACTGCTCCAAGGTCTCTTTTTGGGGCACTAAAGCATCTAATCACTAGATCATTTCTATACTGATTTCATCACTTAGACTCCATGAGTCATCCAGCGCTCTTCTGACATTAGATGGATGTATTTTGTTTCTGCTAACTCCCCTTACACCAGGCATTTATATTCTATGAGTGTTCATACTTGCCAATCAGATGCTGCTCCACATATGAGAGCTGCCAGGGAGCCCCTGCAAGGGCAGGCAGATGGCAGTAGTGGCTGAGTAGAGCTCTCAGAGGATGAATACAGGGAAGCAGCTCTGGTGATAGCCATTGGGTTCAGCCAGGAATCTAGATAGAGGTGAGATAGAGTCCAAGGTCAGGCACAAATCAAGGGAGAGAGCCTCAGCTTAAAAGCAGCTTCCAGACAAAGGGGAACACGCCCCCTCCAAGACATCCAAATGTCAGAGAGCAGCATCTTGAAAGTTGGGTCTGAGCCTGAGCAGCTGAACATTGTGTGCTGCAGAGATGGATGTAGCTGGGGCCCTGAAAACTGGAACTGAATGTAAGATACAATTAAAGTGGATCAGATGTGTAAGTAGGTCAAGCAAACCTGTCTTTTTTCTTAGAGGCCTTGTATTTGGTGAACAACTGGAAGGCCACCGCCTCCTTATATCCTTTTTACATAGCCACAGCTAAATCCACACTCATCTTTCAGACTTGCATTAGAGTCTTCTTTACACATATAACTGTCACTGCTGATTAGTCACACCAAGTTCACATTTGTCTGTAAAAGTATTGTTTTTCCTCTTTCCATGATAAATTGAAGCTTAGAAAACAGAATTCAAGTAAGGATTATGAGACTCTGGACTTTTATTTGTATATGCTATTATTTAGTCTGTCAGCTTCGGATTTTTAAAATAATGAGGGGAATATTTGTATAAATGAAGTAGACTGGATGCACAGATTAATACTGTTCAATAATTAGAGACAGGCTTTGCAGTGCAGCTGAATAACAGAGGAATAATATCATAGAGGAATATAAGAATCTGAAGGAAATAAATTCTTTCCAGTAGACACAAGGAGAGAAAATCAAATTAAAAAAGGAAATTGAAACTCTCTCTTTAGTTAGAGACAGGATTTGAGGATAGAGAAATTTGAAGCACATAGATTAGAAAAGATATTAAGGTTCAGAATGATACCAATGTTTGCAGACAGATTGAACTTGACATAAGACAGAAAAAAAGAGAAGTGAATTTAGAGGGTAGCTCATTCAAGACAACCTTCTCAGAGAAATGCTAGGGAAAAGCAATGAAAGGAAACAACCTGAAAGAGACTGAATCTGTTCTGTTGGCAGTAAAGACAGAAGCTGGAGCTCAGGAAAAAGATTATGTCTTTATCTGTTTCAAGGGCTTTCCTCACAAAGAACAGCAATGGCTTTTATTTACATGGTGTGTGCCTTTGTCAAGAGTTCCCACAATATATAAGTTCCTAAAATAGTAAATTTGAGTGGCATGTGATGTTATTTAATAAGGCCCCCAAGGTAGGGAGAGAAAGTGAGCTAAATTATTCTGGATCAGAAATTCTGCTACATTTTTGCACTTAATATCTTATCTACTTTTCTAGCAATTATAGATCATTTCCAGTTTAAAAATAGCACGTTCCTACAGCATTATGATAATTTTTTTTTTTCTTGAGGTAGATAGGATGACTTTTGTGGCTTAATTTGCGTACCTTGCATAATCTTATGACACAAAAATCTTACAGGGAAAAGCAATTTATCACTACATAATAAGTAATCCACTGTCATTTTTAGGTTTATTATATAGGAGTGCTGAAGTAAGTGTGGTTTTTAACCAAAGAGATCCTCAGAATTGTGCAATCCCTATTAAAAAGCTAGGGAATTGTATTTAACATGCTCATTAACGGAAGTCTGGTTATGTATCAGTGCATAAATGGAGCTTAAAAATGAGTCAGGCAAACAATAAGGGAATACAAAAACTACTTCAATTGCTTGGAAGAGTAAATCCTTGATGGTAATGGCTGTATGCTATAGAAGGTGCCAGGATGAGAATCAGTTGTCTGCTAACCTTGCCCAGTGATAGTTTATTTTCCCCAGGCATCTGGCAGAGCTTGAATCTCTAGCACTTGCAGATTTAAAATTAAATTTTAACTCTGTGTGATCCTTTCTTTACTACAGCTGACATTGGCTAACATGGTTCATTAAGAATTTCCATGACAGCCACATGAAATTTTGGATGTAGGTATCAAGCTCACAGCACTGTACTGTCAGGTTCAAAACCTAAAAATGTCTCTCAGAAATATTTTTTTTTGTTTAAGAAGGAGCAATGAAGACTAGAAATTTACTAGAAGAGAGTCTCTGTTACCTTTTATGTCTCTCAGTTACACTACAAGTGTCAACTGGAAGTATGTAGTACAGTGTACAAACATATTCCAAATAGAAGAAAAGAAAGGATACTCCACAGCAGTGAAAGACTTTGATTTCACAAACACAAACTTTAGTGGTCTTGTGAAGCACACATGCACAAAAAAATTGTTTGGCTGAAGTTTAGTAGATGCAAGAACATTTTGCGAGGAGATAGATAACAAGGAGTTGAGAAGTTATTCCTTCTCCCAAGAACTAAAGTAGGTCAAAACAAAGAAATAGTGTGCCTCTTTTATGAAGAAATTTGATGCTCTGATACAGTAGATACTTATAGCTAAAACAAACTGAACTTGCAACTGGCAGATATATGGAATAAATAATACTTCTTTCCTTTATGAGCCCTAAAATTCCCTTAGACACTGATTGGACATGGTACCTAGTACAGTAAACAGTGTTACAATTGCTTGCTTTTTCTTGACAAAAAAAAAGCCAATTCCCTCTTATAATTTTAAGGTAGCGCTGGGCCCAAGGCTGTTCTGCGGTAATGACCATTTTGTGATGTAGCCTTTACTCCTCAGTTTTTGAAGGCTGAACATGAGGAAATAAACTGATCATGACAGTATAGAAAATTTGGTAAGATAGGGTAAAAAGAAAGAGCTATTGATTCCTTTCCTGGCTTGTAGAAGTTTGCAGCAGAATGAAACATTAAAAAATTTGCTACCAGCAGAAGATATGTCTGCTAATAATGCATTAGCTTATCTTTGCTATGTAGCATTTTAAAACAAAAGCATATGACTTCTGCTGCTTTACTTACATTAAACTTACACTTCTCAGTGCTTACTAAAAGTACCATTTGATAGTGTGAGGGGAAGACTTCTTAAACGTATGTAGCTTTAGTCTGTGTTAAAAGCTTATGTGATGTGTTAGCTTAATTTGAACATAATTTTCCTTGAAGCCAAATCTTAAATCCCTGGTGACAGAATTTGAGAGAGAAGTACAGTCCTTGAGACTGGCAGTAGTGAGAAAAGCACAAAGGTGGAAAAAGATTGGGCAGATAATTACAAAACCAAACATATACAGTCACAAAAGATGTGGGAGAGAAGTTGAAAAAGATGTTGAGCATCAAGTATAATCAGGGAAGAGCTGGAAAGACACACCAAGACCCTCAGTGTGAGAGATAGTTCAGACATGTCAAAGCCCAGGATAGCTTTCTTCCTGGGATTCCCTGGAGAAAGGGTGAGAATGAAGATTTTCTCAAGCAATTTGTAGCTTTTGGGGAGTTTTATCTTAAAAAAAAATCTTGGAAATTCTGTTTTCCCATTTGTTGTTGGAATTTCAGTCTAAGAATTCTGTCCATCGGCCTGTTTCAAACGCTCTCTGTAGTCTGCATGAAAACTACAGTGTTATTGAGTCTTTGTAGAAACACAGTTACAGGTATGTCAGGACGTGACACCTCAGAAGTGCCCATCCCAGACATGTGTTTATGCTTGGAAAATAACTTGCAGTGAGAAGCATTCCTTCTGGGATACCCCCTAAACCATTTGAACCGGTAAATTGTAGAGCACTTAAACATGACCTTTCCCAGGCAATTTGATATCCAATCCACAGAGATATGGATATTCATTGGAAGACTGCTAAGAAATTATGGCTATTCCACCCACCCTATGATCATTAGTTTAAAAAAACAGTGTACTTCCCAGAGAGAAATCAATTGTTTGCTGGAGATAAACACTGTGCTAATTAAGTCCTTCTAAGAAACACAGGATTCAGCAAAAGATGGCACAAACCATTAGTGACATGCTTTTTTCCTTCCTCTACCTTAAAAGAACAGAATTATAAAGCCATGGATTTTGTTGTTCATTGCTCAGAATGAACAAGTGAGGTGAATGCTCAAAATGAACATGTGAGTTTTCTCTCTGGAGAATGGAACCAGGATATAAAGGTAGAATTAACTTTATTTATTGACTGCTAAGAAAACTCTTTACAAAAGCTTTTCCGATGCTTTCCTTCTTATTTCTTTCTCAAATGACTATTCATTGTGAATGAATCATGTTCCCACAGCTTATTCTGCAACAAACCATTTCCAACATCAATTCCAAACATTTTGAATATTGTTAATAAATATTGATTCCAATACAAATATTTTGTTCTATCTTATTCATTTAGTTGCTTAGTGTTTCTATTCTAGTAAGTGTAGGCTGTGGCAATTTTATGTCAATCCATATGTTTCTATTTTTCTTTTTCCTCGTGTTTCATTCTGCAAGTAAAATTTATAGGACTGCATGCTCTTTGAGCTTAATCTCCTTACCCCTTTCTGCAACAATTATCATGACTGAAAATCCTGAATTTGGTCTTTGAAACACTTAAGTGGTTACTAAAGAAGATTTACAACTAGGACAGCAAGAAATAAAATCAATCTTACAACATGCTTTATATTATGTTAATTGGTAGCAACTGAAGATTAGTCTGCCACACTTACTTTCTGATCCAGTTCCTTCTTGTGTAATAAAATTGTTTCCCCCCAGCATACTAGAGGCAATAAAAATGCCCTCCATGGCCCCAGTCTTTCAGACAGCTATGTATTCCACTGACAGTGCCATTAACTTCACTGAAACTACCTAAGTGAGCTTAGTTGGGTATGCAAGTAAATGGAAATTGAAATCATTTTTTAATGCACCTTGCAGATGATTTTCTGTATAGATTTTTCTTCTTTTGAAATCATCAGACATTATTGGATCAGGCAGATATTTAGCAGAATGGTTTGCATTCTTTATTCTGCAATATATCTCATTTGATAATGATTATAATCTTCATATTGTTGCAGTTAGTACTTTCTGATAGTTCCAGCCATTATGGAGATGAAAATTACTCAAAAGATGAGCTTTCTTTAGAAACAAATGCAAAATACATTCTTGTCTTCGTGAAACAGAGAAAATAAGATAAACATGAAGATAAATACCAGGGAAAACTTACAAGTATTTTAGTTGCTATTATCATTTTAAACTTGTGTTTTAAGCTAGTATTGTTATATTCAAAAACTTGTCTACTGGTTTCTTTAACTTTGAAGTCTGAGGATATTGCACTGTAATTATTCTACACCACTTATTATTTTAATTAAGTACTGCTCAGACCTTCCAAAAAACTTCCTGTAAAAAAAAAATAAAAAAAATAAAAAACCAAACAACCAGAACTGTTTGTAACAGAATAGTTCAAAATCATTTCTGAACTACTTATTTCGAATAAAAGAAATTAATTATTTACTGTTCTCAAACATGTTTGCATTTCTGCATATTATAAATATATATTTCTGCAATTATATTCTGCATATATAAAATAAATATTTTCCTTGGTAGTCCATCAAGTCTAGTTCCATCCTCTCTACTTACAGAGCATGTTATTTTTTGATCATCTTCTTAAATGTGTTTTGTATCCTGTATGAAGAGAACAGCAGCACCCTGGCGTAGACTGTTGTCACCAGGAGAATCTGGTAGGATCAGGGAGAATGACCTGCTGCCCCTGTAGAGGAAGGAAGGACAGTTTCCTAACAGGGAAGTCAAAGGTAATTGCCAGTTAATGGATAATACTCATATTTTCAACTGATTCCTGAAAACACTATTGGATCTTGGAGTTTGGATCTCTACGGTTGTTTTAGATCAAAGTATGACCAAATATTTCTATTATTTCTATTATTCTATCCTAGAAGCAAATATTTCTGTTTAAGAACCAGTCACATATAGCTGTTTTTATGGTCAATGGAGAGACAGCAGAAAAACTCAAGGAAAAAAAAACACCTTACTTGACAGCATAGATTAAAATATTTTATCAAAAGTAAATTGGAGTAATTCCAGCTAATTCAAATACAGCAGAAGTTGACCGTATAAATATCTACAGATATTTACTCCCATTCCTCTGGAGTAAGAGAGAGAAAACGTTCAACAAAATTGAGAGTTCACAGCAAAAGATCTTCAGCAGCAATCCTGTTCATGGAAAAGTCGTGGAAACTTTTACATTAAGAAAATATTTAAAGTCCTTTCAACTTGTAAAGAAAATACTGAAGATAATAATAATAATTAAAAAAAAGGTGGCACTTTCCAAAGACTTAGCAATAGAATGCTGCATTTATTTCAGTTATTTATTTACGCAGTTGAGTGCAAATAATAATTTCAAAAGAACTTGAAAAATAGATAAAAAATTCAGAGTATAGGTATCATTGAAAATGTAAAGCCTATTAACAATGTCATCTTTGTCTCAGCTGTACAAGCCAGTAATATCAATTACATCCATTTGTTTGAGAGTAGCATTTTGATAACACATTGACGTTATCATCAAGTCCATTCCTATTCTACTTCATTGCCACAGTTTTCCAGTTTGCAAAAAACTTTCTTATTCTTTATTTTCAATATAAAATTTACCCATTAGTGAACTGTAAATACACACAGCAAACCGTAAATATGAAACAAATACAAATATAATGAATCGAGTGTCAAAACAAATGTCCTGGTTTCTGTAGTAGTTGCATCATCACATTACACAAGAACACTCCTGACCTACTGTTCTCTTATTTTTAAAGAAGACAATGCCAGTGTTTTCAATTATTTTTATTGAAGTGGAATTGAATCTGTGATTAGGATGAAAAATATAGATTTACTCTGCTTCAAAGAATTCAAACAATGTAGATCTTGAATTCCATATGATTGAATGGGAAGTATAATCAATTATAGTCACAATGTTACATTTCTTATAGTAATTACTACTCTTCTGGCTTTATTCGTTTCACTAATTTTTTTTTTACAAGAGAAACAAGTTTTTAGAATATTTTCTCAGTGCTTATTTTTGCTCTTTTTTTTAAATATTTTTGCAGTGCTTAGAATTTCAATCTTTATAAGATTAAAAACAATTATTTTTAAACAACTGAAATCTTCATGCTCCTTTTTTCCCTCTCCTCCATTAAATAACAGTTACAAAGATCAAAAGTAATCTTGTTATGGATTTTTCTTCTGTTTCTGCAAATTATATTACATTCTGATTTTCTTTTCTTTTTTTTTTTTAAGATTAAAAGTGCAAAGAATATAATTGAACTTTTATTGTTGTCTTCTTCCATTTTCAGATGGATTGCTACCAGTACACTAAGTGACTGTTTATCAGTGAATTGGACAAGATCTTCTGTAAGTGTCCACTTCCACAGCCATTTGTAAGGTCCCTGCATCAATCCTATTCAACAGCATCTAACACCAAACAACAAGCACCAGGCTATTGACAGGCAGATTCTCTGTTTGCACAATGCACTGAATCATGCCACGCAGCCTCTGACAGCTCAATGCTGCATACAGTGAAGCACCTGCTACTTTTCAGTGACCTGTAGCTAAACACAAATTTCAATAACTTTGTCTCCATGATAATTTTAAGAAATGACGTTCATTTTCTCAAAGAGGATGATCTTCAGCCATAGCATAATGTGGCTGCACATCAACACCCAAGTGAAATGTGCAGATGGATGCCTCTGAATTTGAGCTAAGAGAGGGACAGTTCTGAGAGAAAAGCATAATAAAACTGATATTCATTGTGGATCTGAGAAAAGTGATCACTTGATTCAAATAAGGCCAAGGGAACCAAGACTAATTTTGAACTGGATTGGGCTTCCCAGTGGTACTGATTTCTGTACACAGATATGTTACTTTATATTCCTTTCAATTTGAAAAGTTTCTAGTCACTTCATTTGTCTATAGACACCTGCCTCTGGAATACATGCAGGTGCTTTTTACTGTCCAGTAAAATATTCTAGGAATGAAGAGGAAATCTATGTTTTTGTATTTTATATCTGTTGTATAGGAAACCCCCTGTGCTTTGAACTGTTTGAGTTAAAATGGTCAAAAGATGAAAAAATCTTCTCTAAAGAATGATCTGATGGGGTTGAGAGCTGTAGTTAATTTAAAATATCTTTCCTATATTTAGATTATTTCTTAGTATTTGAGGACACTGTATACTAGAAATGATAGTTATGACTTAGCTTAAATTTCATAATGTGGGTTAAACACTGCAAGTTAAAAACTCACTTCTTTGTTTTTTCACAGTGTAGACATATCTTGTAGGGTCTGGAAAAATAGCCTTACAGAGGATTAAGCCAGGATCCTAAATCATAGGATTATAGATCTTCTGGCAGAAGATACTGTGAACTCTTAAAGTAAGAGATATTATTTTGAAAGGATGTTCAAGAAACAAGTAGAAAAGTCATTGGAGAGACTACCGATTTATTTATTTATTTAGTTATTTATTTATCAGGAAACTTCACTGATTCGTATTCCTTACCGATTTGCTCTGTTTGAAGAATAAATTGAGTCTTGAAACAAAGGCCCTGAAACAGATTCTAAAATAGCATTGTTTCTTTCCTGAAATTCTGAATTTACTCAGAAGTACGTGTAGTCCTCTATACTATTTATGTTATGACTGCAAAAAAATATATATTATTTCTATCTCATGTATAAACTTTGATTTATTCTTTGAAATATGCTAGAATGAAGAGTTCTGTTCTCAAAAAAAAAAACAGCCCCTCTTTTGAATATGTGCTTGTTGACCAAGGTGCTCATAAAATGTTATCAGAAAATCTAGGGAAGTTATTTCTGTGAAACCCAGGCCTTTGATATGTTTCAGCTTTCCCTTTATAAGCATATTTGAGCTTGTCAGCTAATATACACAAGCATTTTGATAATATTGCCTGTTAGAACTGTGATTCTTTGGTACAAGCATACTTTCTCACAATCACTTTCAGTCTGGAACTAAAACAGTTCAAGACTCTTTAAGGTTATTTGTTTCTTTCAATATTGCCTTTGCTTTTAGAATTCTGAAAATTAACCCAGCTTGGAGGGAAACGTGGGCTGTCTTTTGTATGAGCAAATGTCTAAGTCTTTATTCAATATTTAGTCAAAGGAATTCAAATTCTTATGTAACAGACATCAGGTAGTATTTCTGAGAGTCAAGTATTCTTTTATATTCTTTTCCTTTCTTCAGTTTTTCTTATTGACATTTAGTGTCTTAGCATTATTGCTTTGTGCTTATATCTGACTCTAGTTTTCATAAAAATGGCAGATCATTTTTTTTATTTTGTGTAACTTACAATCAACTACTTGTCGGAGAGTATTGACTTCCACTGCTTTCTAACATGATTTTCTGAGTTCTTCCTAAAACAGTGCCTACTACATTATATATTAGAACTTTAAATACTCTAAACATTATGTTTGAGATTTACAAATTAATGAATTTTTGAAATTTAGACAATGTCTCCTGTGATCTTCTCAATAATAAAGCCATGACATATTTCTTGTAAGGCTCATTATCACAGCCTTTGTAACTAGTCTTTGCTTAGCACATTTATCATTTGTTACTGTGGGTTTTAGTTTATTTTTAATGAAGTTTCCTGGTATCCCTTCTTTTCACTTCCTTATGTATCATTACTTCCTTCAACAGAAGTAAGAGAGGCTGACAAAGAAAGCAAAAAAACCCCAAAAGCCTACAAATGAATTTTCATTTTAGTCATTTTAAAAGAGTTTTTCTGCCATACCTTTAAACAGAAAAGTTTCATTTTGGGTACAAATTCATGTATAATTTGGTCTTGCTGTCCGAACTGTCGACATTTTAGCAGGAATTTCATGAAACTTCTTGCTTATCCCATTAATTTCTAATGCTATCATAATATTTCTTTTGAATATCTTTAACTCTTTAGAAAATTGCTGACATTTGGGTTTTCTGAACAAAGTAAAATATTTCTAAGCTCATATCAAAATATACTCTAAACTGACAGGACCCTTGTTTTTGTTGTTTTTTGTTGTTCTATTTTCCTTTTTCTTTTTTTTTTTTTTAATATTAGGTATAATAACATGTAGTTTGTTACTGATGTAATGTTGATTTACAAGTAATAATATTAATTCCAATGAGCTCTTAATGAGTATTTGTTACCAGCTACCTAGAAAGGGAGGCTTCATTTCTTATAAAAACATTCCATCTCAAAGTTTTTCAAACGTCTCAGAAAATTTTAAAAGCATATTTTCTGTATTCTACTCTGAAAATCTTCATATCATTTTGCTTGGAGAACAATTCTCCAGTGACTTTGAAGTATCAGGGACATCATTGACTTATGAATAAATTGGTGACAAAAAGCACTTCAGCATCTGCACTTGACAAACAACATTCAGCTTGCTAAGTGCAAGTGTTCTGCAGTGTAAGTCAATGGCCAAAAGCCAAAAACACTTAAAAATTTTGTTACAATAACCCTGTTCTCTTTTTGTTTTGCTGTTCAACTTTAAATACTGTCAGAAATATGTATAATTCTTAAGCAAATTAATGTGCTTCATATCAGTGTGCAGGAAAATTTAATGTTTCTCAAATTCATCTCAGGTTTCATGACTTGGCTACAGAGCTGAGGTGGGTTGACACTGTCTAGAGGGTAAGTACCCTCACAGTAGCCTGCTCACTTCCTCACTTCCTCCACAGTGGGATGGAGGAGAGTTCTAGAAGAGCAAAAAGTGTGAAAAATTATTACATCAAGATAAAGGCAATTTAATATGTAAAACAAAAGTTGTGTCAATGCAAAAAGCAAATAACAAATTTGTTCATTAATTGCCCTTGGCAGACAAATATTCAGTAGTTTCTAGAAAAGCAAGGGCCCATTAGTTGTTCTTGTTTACACTCTGTCATAACATCAAGACTGCAAAGCTGAGATGTGTGTTTTTCTGCTAAAATGAAACATACAGAAAACATACTGAATTTTATGTGGTTATAGACTATGAATTCACAAAGAGATTTGAGTGTGGCAAGACTGACCATTACAAGGTCTTAGCACAGTTCCTTAGTGATAAGGGTATGTGTTCAAGACCTGATTTCTGTGTTTGCGTGCCTCTGCTGCTCAAGGATCCTAATCCTTGTATTTGTAAACCATAAGCTGTGCTATTGTTGGGGGGAAACTTATGTCCCTTTGCTTAAACCAATATGAAAATGCACAGCAGAAGAAATGTGTGCATTTTGTATCAGGAAAACTGGAAAGGAGAGAAACCTTGGGCTGAGAAAATTAGCCTATCTTGAAATGAACAAACCATTACTGGAGATATTTTGAACTTCAGCAACTAGATTATGTAAAAATCTCCTTTTAGTATTCCCAACTTTTCTTCCCCCACAGTAAAAAAAGAGAAAAAAAACCCCAAAACACCCAAACTTTACAATACTATTGTAAAACTGATCCACAAAGTAGGGAGCTCTTCAGTTTATAAATCTGGTTTAATCTGATGAATCAGATGAATTTTGCTTGGAAAAAGAAATTCTAATTCATATGCTATAATTAGAAGAGAAGTTTTCTTTAACTAAATTCTTGTCTCTACATAATTGGTTCTGTTTTCAGTTAGTATTCCTAGAGTTTCACTGATTGCAGGGCATTTTTCACAGATTTAGGGTCCTGTCAGATTGTTCAGCTACTCTAGGGTGTTTAAAAGCATATTCTTATATTGAGAACTTTTTGGTGAATTGTATTATTAAGTAGAAAGGAAGAAAAAGGCTGTGAGACAGAAAAACCCTCCTGTTCTGGAGCTTCATTAGCACCCATAAATCCTGTTGCATGTAAATGATCTGAAAAACTCAGAGCAATTAGCTTTTCCTTTCAGCTTGAGAGCTTTAGTGCAGATTGGTAGCTAATCAAGCTGGGAAATTGAAATAGAGTGTGTAAAAAATTGTTTATGAGTAATATTGTAGACAAGCATTGGAGATAGTTCTGTACCTGCTTTAGTGCTATAATAAAATAAGCGGTGAAATCAGCATTGCATTCATTTAGGTGTAATTGTACAAATTGGTAGCTAATCAGAGTGAGAAAATTGAGCCAGGTCTTGGGAGAACAATGCTGCATGCTATTAACTTAGTGTTCAGATAAGTAAAGAATTTAGAGGGTTTATTTGTTTGTTTGTTTTTGTTGTTTGTTTTGTTTTGTTTATAATATATATAGACTATTCTTTTAACAAAAATAAAAATGCGTGCCTGATTCTGAGGTTTTTTTCATTCTTGTAATCCAGGAGGAATTCCACAAACATTAGCAACATTAATTCTGACACAAAACTGATGTAAACAGTAGAAGAATCAGCACAGTTTGCTTCATTGCTTTCTGCTGTATTAAGCCATAGACATTTCAGTAAAAATGCAAAATTAGTCAAATGCACAGAATTTTCAGAAGTAAACAGCTCAGTTTATTATACCAGCTGCAGTAAGCAGTTCAGTGGATTTTGACATGCTCAACGCAAGGACTTAACTAGAGTCACTTATGCCTGGTTCAAAAGCTTCTGAACTTCTCAAGAAGTTAAAAAAACTTGAAAATTCATTAGATGGAAAAGATTTGATTTGATGCTTCTTTCCTGTAAATTGGTTTTTTTTGTTGTTGTTTGGTTGGTTTTCATTTTACAGGGTCTAGTACTGTATGATTTATCCATCTTTCTGGATGTAGACAGATGATTTTGCTTTTTAAGAAATATAATTCAAAATATAGCTCATCAATATTGAACTGGCAAAAAAGAAGAAGAAAAAAAAAAAGGGAAGGAAGTATTTAATACTGGTATTTACTCACACCAGTGTTACATCTACTGCTCTACCAAAAATTATCTCTGCATGTTATATCCATTATGGCCTCAGAAATAACATAAAAATCAAAATAATCATCCAAAATCTGTAACCATTTAGGGCTAGAATTAACTTTGACAGGTCACCTAATCCTTTTAATACACTGGACAAGAACAACTTTATCTCAGTGTATGTGAACTGTTGAGTCACAACCTGAACCACTGATTGATTACCTGAGGCAAAGACTGAGTCAGCCATGGGAGTGCAGGTGAAGGCAATTCACCTGTGTGACCGAAAGGGACGGAACCTGGCTCCACCTCTCCTAGACCCCATTTAAGGGCTGACTGCCACTGAGGAAAGATCTTTCTCTGGAGATTCCTCTTGGGAGTTTTCTACTGCAAGCCTAGGACATGGGCGAGCATTTCATTTTTGACTGTCTCTTTCTACCACGATAATCTTTCTAATTATAAGCCTGTAAAATACCATCTGAGCCATGCCACTCTTCTAACCATGTATTTGTTAATTGTACACTCAATAATTTCTGACAGGTCACACACACACACAAAAGAAAAGAATGAATAAATAAAGAAATAGAGAAGACAGCAGAGTCTAATATGCATTCTATAGAAGTATTACTGTGAAAGAGTTTTTTCCTAAATTTTCAATATATTTTCAAAAACTTAGAGCTATTATTGTTTATTCTCTTCACTTTAAACACTGAATAATGTATTCCCTTCCTACCAACAGCGACCTTATGTGTTCTTGAAGGCTATCAAAACACATTTCAGTATTTCTTAAGCTAAGCAGTACCAGTTTTTTCAATGATGTCTCACACTTCATGTTGTCTAGACCTCTAATTCTTCTCATTGCTCTCCCTTGTGTTCTCCAGATGCAGTGGTTCAGCTCTGATGCCTACCAATAACAAGTAGAGGGAAAAAAATTACTACATGTATTTTATAGGTAATGCTGCTCTTTTTAAATCCTGTGACAATCTGCCGGTCTTTTTTTTCCTCTCTGGTTTTTTGGCACTCTGACTCAGGTTCTGATCATGATCTACTACAACCTCTACATCCTTTTCTACAGATCTATTACCTAACCAGATGCTTTTGAAACAAGTTTATGCAGATGATTAATCACTTGGCACTTGCCTGTGTTGAATTTCATCCAATTGTTTATTCAAATTCTGGAAATGATTTTGAATTTTCTTTCAATTCAGCAGCATATCAGCTACCCCTGTTGGCTTAAGGTTTCTGGAATGGTTAATACGAACATTCTGTACTTAGTCAACCAGCTCACTGATGAAAATATTAAGTGATGCCTCACTTGAGACAAGAGAAATTACATTTGACAGAAATACAGACAACTATTGTTTAAGGACATCTATTTAGTTAAACTAGTAGTAAGGTAGAACATGAATATACACGCATACATATGCCCACAAAAGGATGTAAATATGCATGTATATTTAATTAAGTTCTCTTCAGATTTCAAATATTCGGAAGATTTTCATATCCAATATGACATAAAGACTCTTTCTGTCTACAAAAATTTAATGTCTGATCTAGGTTACACAGTTATCTCTTCACCATACTATTTCTTCCTAATCTCCTCTTCCATTTTTTTTTTTTATTACCTTAGCCATAATAACAGCAGCATTCATTTCAGCTTAAGAATCTTGCACAGGGTGAAACGCAATAAAGGGGTTGTGCAATATGGTGACATTTACAGTGTTGAAATGACAAAAAAAAAAAAAATTGTAAATAAGAAATAGCTTTTTTGAAAAATACATCAGTGACTGTACAGTCTAGGGTCAGCTGGAGAGAACAGAGGATAAAAGGAACTGAGTGCAGCTGTCAATAACTAGAGACTATTACCAATTCTCTAATTATGTGGGTACTACCAGAAAGCCAAACTATAGAAACACACACAATTAACTCTGCTTTGTGGTATGCCATCTGTATAAATGCAGTCTACAACACCTGCACAACAGTACATTGTTAAATCATGGACTGAGCTCCTACACTATTTCACTTGAATGCACAGTTATACGTAGCACAGTCAACAACACACTATACTAGAGCATGTAGAGTTTCTTGCATTGTTTATTTGCTCTTGCTTTACTTAAGAAATTATATTTCTATTAAGAAATCAAAGGTTATATTGCACAACTCAAGAAGAAATTGGTTTGCACAAATACGATAATGACATTTCTCTCTTATAACCGAATGGCAATTTAGTAGAAACAGAATCCACTCAGTAGATTCCTGTGAATGTTGTAAACTGAGAGAAATAAGAAATTAGGTTGCACGCTTAGAGAGTGGAGTACATTATTCACTACTGAAATACTTAGCATAATAAGTCTGTGATATTTTAAGAAGATGATTGCAATTTACAAATCTCCCACTGGACTTGTTTTATAGGACATTATTTTTTTGTCTTTAGTACAGAAATTTTCTTTGTATGGTGACTGAAATAAAGCTCAAACCAAATCAAACAAGGATCTTTTGAGAGAATATGTGAACAACTGGGAAAGAATAAGATACAGCAGTAAAGACATAAATAAAAGTCTGCTAAGGTAAGAAAAAAATAGAAGCAGTATTTCTGTGGAACCAGAAACTATAAGAAGAAGAACTCTGAGATGAAGATTACTCATTTCTAACCATGACAGCTCAAATTGATAAAAATCAGAATATTCACACAATGCGAAAAATACTTGTCAACCGTTTACAGGCTGGTTCAGCCCAGTTCTGTGACTAGAAGGGTGGAGGGATTTATCAAAATCCGCACCCCCAGAAAAGGAAAACAGGGGGCCCCAGAATCATTAAAAACAGTGGCCACAATCTGAGGAGAAACAAAACTAATTTACTGAATATGGTATTGGAATGCAAGATAATACACTAAAATAATTAGAATTGAAACTAATAAATCAAATATAATGACAGTGTCCAAAAGGTGGAAAGGCCTCACCATAACACTGAGATGAGATGCGCAGTCCGGTTGAGCAGCAGGGAGGAGAGCCTGACGAAGAAGAGACCATCAGGTGATCTTGCCAGGGGCTATATCTCCTCTCTGACCACAGAGCCCCCTGTCGTATGTAGTTCTTCTCTTCAGGTGCCCGGAACTTGAACATTTAACACTTTCACTTCCAGTGCACCACGTGATGATATGATGTGGAATACTAATAACCAAATTCATAAAACCACGACAAAAATAGAGCTATAAAAGCACAGTCTTTTACCTATAGAATGATATAATGCAGAACAGTCACCAGGGTAACAGGGCAACATACAGAAATGCATAAGGAATTAATCCTTGAAGAAAAACATATATTTCCTTGATTGTGATATGCAGAAGAAAAAAAGGGAACTGATTCAAACAGATTTCATGTCCCTCTGCATACCAGTACTGATAGGTTCTTGGAAACTATTTTGAGTATCAGAGAACAGCTCCAGAAAACAAAAGGGATCGGTTATAAATTATTTCACTGTTCTTCCCTCTGTAGTTTCAGACACAGCTGTTACTGCGGTATGAAAATACGCTGCATAATCTGTTAGTAAAAATAGTTTTGAATAATGATAAAAGTGGTCTTGAATAGGCCTCCTATCCATTTCCTTAGTGATTTTTTATTATCCAACATTCAAAAGAGTATCCTATAAGTTGACCCAATGAGAGCCATTAGGTCTTAAAGGCAATCTGGGTTAAAGTGCCAGTGAAACCTCTAAGTAATCAGATGGAAAACTTTCATGGCTCTAGTCATGTTGGGAATCTACCTCCCCTCTGCATTCCCATCTCCACTTCTACCACCCACCCCAACCATTATGAGACCCTTTCTCTTTCCTAAAAAACATAACAATTTGCTCAGCTTGTCTTCAAGCACAAGTATACGTAGAAAAGTAAATCAACTAAAATCACTGGAACTGGAGAGCAAGCCCAGAGATAGTAGCTTGTAGCTGAAGCAGGGAAGTGTTTATTGTCATCTTGCTTGGATTATAAGGCCATTGCCATAGTGTTTCATTCACTAATGCATATTCTTTGAAAAGATATGAAAGGTAAAAAGCTGTATATATTTTAATGATTTGCCTGTATCTAGAACCACATAAGAGAAATAGCTAGAACTTCTGGAGGAAGCGTTTCAAAAGTTCAGACTTTGTTAAAATTAGGTTGATGTGCATGGGAACAAAAATAATCTAAAAATAATCTAAATCTGTGTTTTAATCTAAAAGAAGGGATGACGAAGTTTAAAAGTCCAAACAATGCCCAACAGTCCACAGCAAAAAGGCATAATATACAGAGATGTGTGGAATGTTTATTCTTAACTTCTCTTCATTTAAAGTGTTTATAGGTCAAGTTGAAGGTGATCTGGAGAATCAAATAAGATAAGCCAGCCAGCCAATGAAGAACTTCATCTGTGAAAGAACAACTTCAGAGAACAGTTTTTGGCTTTCTGCAGTCAAATGTGAATACTTCAGGAATTAGGTTGGAAAGCGTTTTCCTAAATGGCACAAATACAAAATTAAATGGAATCACAGAACTGTAGGGGTTGCAAAGGACCTCCAGAGATCCTCTAATCCAGTCCCCTGCTAAAGAAGATTGCCTAGAATGTGTTACACAGGAAATTCCAGGCAAGTCTTGAATATTTCCAGAGGAGAAGACTGCATAACCCCTCAGGGCAGCAGGTTACAGTTTTCTGTAATTCTCAAATTAAAGAAGTTATTCCTTAGATTCCACAAGGATCAAAAAGCTAAAGCAGAAAGAAACACTTATGGGTGCCAAAGGATAATGGAGAGACTGAAGACTGTACATTATGAGATTAATTTTCTGGAACAACCAGGCACCATAATGGTCAGTATTTGATATAATACTGAAAGAAAAAAAAAAAGAAAAAACAAAAAACAAAAGTAAGGATAGATCCCTATGATTAGCCTTAAAGAAGAAGAACACATTAAATAGTAATGATGTGTTCTGTAGGTTGGAGAGAAGAACAGAAGATATCAACAGTTGGTTTTCATTAGAAACTGGAAGTTAAATCAATATGTTCTTGGAAAGTGAGATACTGCACCAGAGACAGGTAAGATTCCTAATAGAATAAAAAGGAAAAAATAATAAGGTCTTCAGAGAAGATAAAAGGAAAGATTTAACAGATAGAGAAGTGCAGTCTGCTCCTAAACAGGCTTGGTCTTTGCTGGATAAACAAAAGATTTTGTGAGTTAAAAAGTGTGAGAAGCAGAATGTAGTAAGCTAAAACTAATGTACTCCTACATAAAGGGCAATTATTAATCTCTTTTGGCTTCTCATCTCTGCTGCTATTAGAACCAGCGGTGACCAGAATATTCCATGCCAGATGACATCCCAGGCAGCTTGTGGCCCAATTCTGAGACTTTGAATACTCTCCTTTCTACCTAGACTCTTAATCAACCTTAGAGTCCCTTAACAATGACAAAGTGCAAGAGCAATGGAATATGACCAACAGAGCCAATTAAATAAAGTCACCTTCTTGTTTAGAGCCCATTAGCATTTAGTGTTGCCCAGACATTGTAGAGAATAATTGAACTGCTTAATTTGTAGCTGGATTGTTTAGCAGTTGTTTTGTGCTGGGTGATTTTTTTGTTTTTTCCCCCTGTTCTCTCATTATTGAGTGATACTTAACTCCCATAAGAATAATTTAAGTGGAAAATGTGTCTTTGCTTTGCATAAAAACTGAGCCCCGTTACTTTCTAATGAGTAAATAAACAACGTAGTGTGTTAATCATTGTTCTACACCTGAAAACTGCTGTGTAAACTACATAAACACCTCTATGCTCTGTTACATATGTCACTTTCTTTTTCTACAGTAATTGTTTAATTAGATTGGCATCTGAAAAGCTAAATGAAATCCATTTACTTTCATCTGGCTTGAACTAAACATTGACATTAGTTCTCTGTGAATGCTAAAAAGACTGCATGATTAAGATGAGCCATAACAAAGCAAGAAGGACTGTGATACCATCCTGAATACAAAGGGAAGAGGTTTAATGCCAATGAAATATATGAGTGGAAGAATCACATAGGTTTTATCATTCTTTCTCCTAGTCTTCTATGAGTTGTCTTGGACTTCCACTCTAAATCAAGATAATTTTTATGTATATGATATTTTTTTGAAAAAATCAATAGTTTTCCAAGGTGTGTTACTTAATGGAGAGTACAGATGAAACAATGAAAAAAATATCCCTAATTAGCATTTATTAGGAGGCAATAATGATTGACTAAAATTAGATCAGCAAAGAAAAACTAGTAGTACATCTTTTTCTGTTTAATGGCCAAACTGATTCTAGTATGTTCCCCTTGCAGCTCTTCTTGACTTATTTGGGATAAGTGATATAATTTGTAAACTGAAGACTCCCTACTTCTATTTTTAGCACTGTAATGTCACCCCATGACAAACATGGGCCAGACAAAATGATTAAATAAGGTGGCTAAGCCCTCTACATGGTAGATGGAGGCAACTAGTATCCATAAGAGATTAATTATCCTTCTCATTATGTAAGCCCCCCAGGAAAGCCAAGTCCATGAACATCAGAGTTTGACTGACATTCAGAGCAACAGAACTCCAGACCTTGAATCCAAGATTTAAAACTGTCAGGAGACAATTCTGTCTATCGGTAAGAAAGCATAAGGGAAGTCTCATGTGGGCAAATATTTAACTAGATGAATCTCTTGTTCTTTTTGTAAAATAAAATATGTAAATAAAAATTAAAAAGTGTGCTAACTCAGCGACAAGGCACAGGATGTAGGAGAGTCATCTGTGTGTAAAAATGATCTCATATTTGGGTACAAAAGTCTTTTTTTCCTCATAAAGTTTGAAATTAAATGAGAGAACGAGAGAAAGAGTCTGCAATTTAGCACATGGAAACAGTTCACTGATGTGGGATCCTCTATGTACTTTGTGGCTGGATGATCCTGTGAAGGCATTTAAGTTGATCTGCATAGGGAATTTCTATTGTCTTTGGTGTTACATAGATGCAGTAATGTGGGATTTCTAGTACTTTGTAATTGTGTAAGTTTAAATGTCTATATTTAGAATCCTAAATAGATGTTTTGGATTTTTTCCTAAGCAGCTGCACTGTTAAGCCATTTCACAGAGTTTTAAATATATGAGGCTGAGAAAATTCTTGGATACAACCAGTGAATACTTGATATTTAAGAAACATAACTATCATGCGGCATACATAATTCAAAAAACAAAAATAGCAGCTCATTACTCTCTTCTTCAGTAACTATTGACAAAAAAAAAATTGCATGTATGGAACCATCTTTGATTATCACACACAGAACTGGCAGATTGCAAACTAATGGGTACTTGAACAGCTGTGGCAGCTTCTCTGCATGATGGGATGTAGCAGGAGAGGAAGACAGAGGTAGCTTCTTAAAAATGATGTAGCAGGACTAAGAAAAGAGTATTTATTTTTGAACCGATGCAATTTTTGCACGTTTTTCTGGAGATGTATGAAGTTAGTTTGGCTTTGTTTCTGAGGCTAAACTAGTCAATAGTGAGAACATGCCATCAATGTGCAGTAGATCTCTGGCTGGTAAATGCAGTCTGTGAAGCTGCTTCTTTTCCTAAGCGTGCTTATCTAATTATAAATTTAACAAAACTGCCTGGCTTTCTGTAGAGTTTAGTCCTGGTTCTATAGTTATACTAGTTAATAAAACAGCTATAACTAAAGCAGAGCCATACTGCACTCATAAGTGTAGAAGCACGTCAAGTAAACTTTAAAAGTAACTTGTTTACTCAAAGAGGAACGCACTAGCATAGCATAAAAGTAAAAGCTCTTTTTTTTTTTTTTTTTTTTTTTTTTTTTTTTTTTTTTTTACCCCCTGGCACAGTTAAATGTGGCATGCTATAACTAGAAATCTAGAAATGGTCCTTATGCTTATTAAGCTTCATGCAAACTGTGTGAAATCTCAACCCTGGCATGCTAGGCTTGTTACCAGCTTGTTAGGAGAACTTGTGAGATGAACGATGAACTGAGCTTGCTGTCAGATGTCTCTTGTTATTATGCATAGATGAAGCATGGGTTAGCAGCAAAGATCATGAAAATATGAACAATGGCTGGGAATAACATCCCAAGAGCTTTTTACAATACACCAACAGGAAGTTATTGTTCATTGATAAAAATGCAATCCACAAAGATGGGGAAAGCCTCATTTTGATTTGTTTTTGAAAAAAAAAAAACAAACCAACAGCTGAGCAAGCAAAAAAAGTGCTGAACATCAGGATGAGGCATCTGCATAGGCTGGAGAAATAATATTGACTACGAACAGGCAGTGTTTTTCCTGGGATGGAGACAGAGGGCTGGGAATTGATTCAGTCTTAAAGATTCCAAATTCAGTATTTGGGCAGAAGATACTGACTTCACATTCATCTTATTTTCACTATAGGGAGTAAGGTCATCCAGAACTTTACCTTTCAGTATTAATTATGACATCAGGTACTTAAAATAAAGGTGAGGTGAATGGTGGTAACCAATATGGCTTCAGAAAGGGAAGTCATATCTAACAAACTTGGTGGTATTTTCTGATGAAGTTACAGCGCCAGTGGATAAACGAAAAGCAACTGACATCATCTACCTGGACTTGTAGCATCTGACACTGTACAACGTCCTGTCGCCAAATTGAAGAAAGATAAGGATAAGGAATTAGATGGATGGGTGCACTCAGAGAGTTGCAGTCAATGGCTCAATCTTCAAGTGGAGATCAGTGATGAGTGGCATTACTCAGAGACTGGTGCTGGGATTGGTGACATGGGCAGTGGGATCAAGTGCACCCTCCGCAAGTTTACAGATGACACCAAGCTGAGTGGTGCATTTGGCATGCCAGAAGGAATGGATGCCATCCAGAGGGACCTAGACAGTCTTGAGAGGTGGACTGTCTCGCTCCAATTTATAGGAGGGAGATGAGGTTCTTTAATATCTGTATACCCGGTGTGAGATTAAGAAACAACGGTTCATATGTTGTTGCATCCAGTTTATTACTAAGACCTAATCAGGGAGACGGGGAAGGGAAGGAGGGAGATAGAAAAGATGGAAAAGAAGCAGGAGTTGCGTAAAGCAGGAATAGTCACCAGCAGGATCCAGCAGCGGTCCCGTTGCACGGTGTTTGAAGGTCCCGGGCAGAACGCAGCAGAAGACGGGGAGCAGCAGCGTGGCCGGCCTTGGGCAGCAGGCAGGTAGATGAGGAAGTCAAGGAGCCAATTCTTGAAGCAGCAACAGCGGTCAGGCAGCAGGCTCAGGAGAGTTCAACAGTATGCAGGAATCACCTGACGAGGAATCTGATCGTCAGGAACCCCTCTTCTTCTTCTTCAGGAGGAATCTGCTGCCAGAAATCCTCCGTTCTTCTTCATGAGGAGTCAGTATTGTCAGAAAACCTAACCCGTTCTTCATGAGGAATCTGTTGTCAGAAACCTCCCGGTCTTCATGAGGAATCTGTTGTCAGAAACCTCTCCTCAAGGTTTTCAGTTCCTCTTTTATCCTCCTTGTTCTCCTGCCTACGAGACAAGGATGAGCCTTGAGCAAGAGTCATTGAGTACCCCCTGAGATGGCCATCATCCGGAGATAGGTCCACACAAAGGAGCACTTCACAGCTATTTAGCTGCAGCTCATCTCGCTCTTGTTGCCCCTGGCCTTGTCCATCTACGTTCCCCCAGACAAAGGATTTCACAACCTTTGCCTAGGGCTTGCCTGGACTTGTCCATCTGTCTCCTTAAGACAGAGGTTTTCACGGTCCTTGCTCGGGACTTGAACAAGTCCATCTGTGTCCCCAGCAAGCTTTGAGACACGGAAGTTAACAGAATAGTCTCTTACATGGACCCATGCCAACCTCTTTAAGTTCAACAAGGCCAAGTGCAAGGTGTTGCACCTGGGTCAGGGCAATCCCAAGTACAGATGCAGGTTGGGTGGAGAATGGTTTGAGAGCAGCCTTGAGGAGAAGGATGTGGGGGAGTCAGTTGATGAAAGATTCAACATGAACTGGAAATGTGAGCTTGCAGCTCAGAAGGCCAACCACATCCTGGGTTTCATCAAGAGAAGCGTGATCAACATGTTGAGGGAGCTGATCTTGCCCCTTTATCCTGCTCTCGTGAGACTCCACCTGGAGTATTGCATCCAGTTCTGGGGCCTCCAGTACAAGAAAAACACTGAGCTCTTGAAGTGGATCCAGAGGAGGGCCATGAAGATAATCAGAGGACTGGAGCATCTCCCTTATGAGGACAACTTGAGAGAGTTGAGGCTGTTCAGCCTGGAGAATAGAAGGCTCTGGGGGGACCGTATATTGGTCTTCCAGTACCTGAAGGGGGCCTACAGGAAAGCTGCGGAGGGATTTTTTAGAAGGGCATGTAGAGACAAAACAAGGGGAAATGACTTTAAGCTGGAAAAGGGTAGATTTAGACAGGATATTAGAAAGAAATAATTTACTATGATGATGGTGAGACACCGGAACATGTTGCCCAGAGAGTCTGTGGGCTTCCACTTCCTGATGAAGTTCAAGACCAGACTAGATGAGGCTTTGAGCAAACTGGTCTAATGGAGGTGTCCCTGCCTGTAGCCAGGGGTTGGAACTACATGATCTTGAAGGTCCCTTCCAACCCAAACCATTCTATTATATGATTCTATGATTCTAAGTAGTACTAGTACTTTATTCTAGAAGCTAATATTGGGAATAATTGCTAAGGACTGACCACTTGAAATTTATATTGGTGATGACAATGACTGATAATAAGAACTAACTGTTATCTGAAAGACATTTATTAATGAATGCTAGTCTAGGAAAGTTATAAACTGCTATTATTTACCTGTCTTTTAATGACTCCCATCTCTTTTTCTTTAATTGTTATGTTAATGTGTTAATTTAATACAATTATTAAATGGTCTCTTGTATTGTTTTGTATTAATTCCCACCTGAAATAAAAATGTGTACTGATACGATCATATTCCTGTAGTAATTTGAGGATACAGAAATTTTGCTATAGCTAAGTTTTTAGCTAACTGTGCTTTCATGAGCATTATCTCTTGCAAATTTTCCTACATATCTACTTTAATGCAATCTATATATAGTCTCTGTGGACTTATATGAGGACCCATTTAGGTGACTTTAAGAATCTACTACAACTGGAAGCTAATTATTTCTAAGGCACAGAATGGAGAATTAGCTCTAAACATTTTTTTTTTTCCAGTTAGAAAAACAGTTACAATCTATTTTCGTAAGACTTAAAATACTGGTAGTATTTCGAATCTATTTTATGTAGCATTGCCACTGTAGCATATAAGGTGTAGAAGTTAAGTTAAAGGTACAAAACTTGAGTTTGTGAAGTTTGTGTGTTATATTTGCTGCGTAGCTGGGTATCAGGAGTGGTGTCTGTTACTTGCCCTGTACACTTAGATCATTAATTCTTCAGGGATAGTAAGAAACTCCCTCAGCAAGATTTCTGCGCTGGCAATACATTGGATGTGAGACAAGATGATTGAATGAGCTCCTAGTGACCTTCAAAACAAAGTATTTTAGTAATTGGTGCAGAAGCATTTGAAGTGGGAGTTTTGGACTGTCTTGAAGATTTCCTCTGCTCTGTCTGTACTAATGGCGCCTACATACGTTGATTTAAATTCCAGCTGCAGAATCCGTTCACTCCAGCATTTCGCTTGGGTTTTACTTGCTTTAGAACTAACAAAATGTATACAGATAAGGGACTTGCAAATGGTGAGTAGAAATTGTAGACCAATCTTTCACACATAGGAAAGACAGGAGAGATTCTGTGTAGCCAATAGCTGGAACAGACATGGGACAATGGGCCAACTGGATTTTATGAACAGAGCAAAACAGGAATTTGGAAAGACTGATATGACGCAGCTGAAGATACCCTTGGAAGGATGCATGCAGCAGAGGTTCCTGTTCCCATCTGGAGAGGAATTGATTTCTCTGTTTTTCACTCACCGTGCAAAAGTTATCCAAAACCATGATCACATAAAAATATTTTTTTCTAAACAAATGTTCTGTTTGTGTGTCTGTGCAATGCATTCCAGATCATCCAACTGCCAATTTCCACATAAAATCTGCCGCACAAATAACTAAATGTTTTCTAGCAAAAAATGAGCCAAGCTTTCCAGCTGCAAAAGAGCAATTATGGCTGGCTGACTCTATGCAGCATCAAGGTCACTTGGACTGCAGCAGTTGTTTTATTCTGCAGGTATTGCCTGGGGAAGAGCTACAAAAGACTAAAGTGTTAATTGCAGAGAGTTGTTTGGCTGTGTGGATATTTTTATTTTGTTTCCATAAAATTAACAACATGATACGCAATTAGACCGATAATTTTTTAAAGGGAAATAGTACTGTATCTCAAGATTTGATATAGATAACTATAAATTATCTTGTTCTGACTAAAAACCTGTCTCCTCAAGATGGAAGCAATCCCTTAAGTAAACATGGGCTCAAAGAACGTTTAATCAAATTATTTTTCATAACTGTTTTGAAGTTTCTATTGTTAGACTGAAGTTTTTTGTGTTTTTTTATAACCTACAATACAAAACATTTTTTGTTTTTGCTTTACAATACAAGACATCCATCCAGTAAAACTGAGATGTCTAATAACAAACTGTATAAATATTTAGGAGTGTAGGTGATCCTGGAAGTATTCTCATATGTTCCAGTGGCACTTTCAATATAGAGGTTAATTTAGATTAGTGGGGAAAGTGTATTATTTTTATCTAGTATCTGAGACAGTTGGAATATTTTTCTATATTGTCTCTCTAATTAATGCCATAAAACATAATGAAGATAAGCCTTATGAAGATACTTCTAGGGAGAATAGAATTGTCCAGTTGTACTTAAAATATTTCCCCATATCTCATGATAGGTCAACTTTATGATTGTAATAAAAAGTACTGAATGTAATGATGCATTTCTGGATGTCCATAAATTAATGACCAAATATAAAATTTTTCCAATTATCCAAATATCTATGGGATTCATAATGTTCCTTGATATCATCTTCTCAGTCGTAGTTATGACTCAGCTGATGGAACAAAGGGCATTGATAAATTAAGTATTCTTCAAGAAATGACAGGAAATATGCATAAATCTGTATGACTTTTTTGCTAACTGTAGTGGAATAATCTTTATTTAAAACAGTCAAAATGTAACAAGATTTTATTAAGCAGCTTTATATATAGGTTTAGTTTCTTATCTTTTCCCTGTTTTCAGCGAGGATCTGTTGATGGTAGGGTAGATCTAAAGATTATAGGTAGATCTAAAGCTCATTCTTATCTAGTGTGAGTCCATTGAAAAAAAAACATTTTTCCTTACATCACAGGACATGTGAAAAACATTAAACATGCTTTTGAGAACTGTACTAGTTTTGGTAGCAGGGGCTGCCTCTGTGAGGTGAGGCTGGAGCTGCTCTGTTCCAGCTGGCTCCAATGGCCCCCCTGCAGGGCATGACTTGGTCCTGCAGCTGAGATGGTGGTGCCTTTAGGAAAACAGGTTTAAGATAAAATATCACACAGGTGGAATGGAGAAAAATGTATAATAAACAACCCTTTGAGCATGGAGGTCAGAGAGTAAGGGGAGGAGGTGTTTCAGGCATTGCAGACAGTGGGGAACACACTGGTAGAAGAGATATCCATGCTGCAGTCCATGGAGGATCCCATGCTGCAGAAGGTGGAAGTGCCCAGAAAGATGGTCCCGTGGGGAGCCCAGATTTGAGCAGAAAATCAAGTCAGGAAGTAAGAGTAGTAGAGAGGAGTTTTTACAGACTTACCACAGTCCTCATTCTCCACTCACCTGCAGTATCTAGGAAATGAGAGGAGGTACAGATGCTGGGAATGGAGTAACAGATCTCAGTCTGGGAAGGAAGGTTCTCACCATCCTACTCACTTGATTCTACATTTAATTGACAATAAGTTAGTCTACTCTGCCTATGATAGTAATTGACAAACGATTTCCCTGTCTTTATCTCAAATCATGAGCTTTTCCATCTTATTTTCTTCTCTATGTCCTATTGAGGAGAAGGAGTGAGAGAAGTCTGGGGGTCTGGCAGGCAGACAAGGTCAAGCCATCTGTAAAAAACAATGTAAAATATAAATTTCCAAGGTAAATATAGACACATTTCAACTTGCAACAAATTGCAACAATTTGCTGCATTTCAAGAATTGAAAATAATGCTGGTGTCTGTGAGAAATGTCATTCTACAACACTTTATCTGATTAAATTTGTAGATAAAACACATAAGCATCTTTTGCTTTGAATATGCAACAAAACCAGAACAATCCTAAAAGTAATATGGAAGTTTTCAGTAGTTAAGATTGTTTTTCTTTTGCTTAAAAAAAAAAAAAAAAAAAAAAATCTAAAATATATTCATTTGCATTCTACTAGAAAATGAATATTTTAATTAAAATTTGTACTCTCGTTTTTTTTTTCTGGCCTGAACTGCATTCCTCACAACCACTGTAAAATCTCAACATGTCTACTTCCTACAGAGCAACTGATAGTTCTGTAATTGTTTATGGGCCTTTTACTCTCTTCTGGTAACTTCCTAATTATTTTCCTGCCTAGAAGAAGCTTTGATATTCCCGCTCAGACTTGAGTTTTGTTTTATATAATCATAACTGGTAAACTGAAAAGTTACTATGGTAGAAGAAGTTGAGCTTCTACTGTGCTTTTTGGTGAGGTACTTGGATCTGGAGTGGATGCATTCTGTGCTGAAGCAGGGAATTACCTCAGCTGGTCGATTTGTCATTAAGCAGCCATAGTCCTCCACTTGGCAGCAGCATTCTGATGTCATAGGGGCAAAGCCAGAACATTGACAGGATCACTCCCTTTTTGTACAAAATCTTCCATTAGGGAGCACACCACTCAGGAGTGGATTGAACAGGAAAAGCAATTTGGCATGGTGTGGCACAGCAAATAGTGTGGGCAGTCAGGCAAACAGGTAGTGGGGTGGTAATTTGTACAAGCACATGAGCAGAGAGGGTGAAGAGGGCAGAGTGTCTCTGCCCACTCAGGAGATGGCTCACCTATTGGCTGCCTCCCAGACAACATGCCTTCTTTACATCTGTCTTTAAAAGTCAGATCAGTTATCTTCCTCTACCCCCTGACCTGGAAATCTGGGATGGGGAGCAGAATAAACCCACCCATGACTCAGGTGGATACAGTTAGAGACGTGAGAGACGTGCTACTCCACCTGAACTTCCACAGGTCCGTGGGGCCATATGGGATCCACCTAAGGTGCTGAGGGAGCTAATGGAGGTAACAGCTAAGCCACTTTTATCATCAGCGTTCCTGGTCAACAGGAGGATTGGAGGCTTGCTAGTATGACTACCATCTACAAGAAGGGTCATAAGGAGGATCTGGGGAGCTACAAGCCTGTCATCCTGATCTTGGTCCCAGGAAAATTTGTGGAGCAGATCATCTTGAGGGAGATCATACAGCATGTACAGGACAATCTGGGGATCAGGACTAGTCAGTAAAGTTTCATAAAAGGCAGGATTTGCTCGACCAGCTTATTGTCCTATGATCAAGTCACCTGTCTGATGGATGAGGGAAAGGCTGCTGACATAGGCTGCTACATCTCGGCAAAGCCTTTGACGCTATCTCAAACAGTATTCTCCTGGAGAAGCTGGCAGCCTATGGCTTGGACAGGTACATTTTTAGCTGGATAAAAACCTAGCTGGATGGACTAGGGATTGCCCTGTCCCTGGAAGTGTTCAAGGCCAGATTGGATGGGGCCCTGGGCAGCCTGCTCTAGTATTAAATGGGAAGATTGGTAGCCTTGCATGTGGCAGGGGGGTTGGAGATTCATGATCCTTGAGGTCCGTTCCAACCCTGGCCATTCTGTGATTCTGTGATTCTGTGACAGGTCCAAAAGGTAGTGAATGGAGTTAAATCCAGCTGGTGACTGGAGTGTTGTTCCCCAGGGGAAAGTATGGAGACCTGTCCTGTTCAGTATCTTTACTAATGTCCTGGATGAGGGGACTGGGTGCACCCTTAATAAGTTTGCAGATGACACTAAGTTGGTAGGAAGTATTGATTAACCTGGGGGTAGAAAGGCCTTTCAGAGGAATCTGAAAAGGCTGGATCACTTGGCTAAGGCCAGTGAGATAAAGTTCAACAAAAGTAAGTGCTGGGTCCTACATTTTGGCACAACAATCCCAGGCAATGCTACAGACTTGGAGCAGAGTGGCTGAAAGACTGTGTAGAGGACATGGTCCTGGGGATATTGGTCGATGCTCAGCTGAACATGAGTCAGCAGTAGTGTGCCCAGATGGCCAAGAAGGTCAATGGCTCGTATCATAACCAGTGTTGCCAACAGGAGCAGGGAAGTGACTCTACTCAGCCCTGGTGAATCCGCACCTTGAGTACTGTGTTCAATTTTGGGCTCCTCCCTGCAAGAAAGACATTGAGGCCCTGGAGCATGTTCAGAATAGGGAAGTGAAGTTGATGAGGGGTCTGGAGCACAGGCCTTATAAGGAGTGACTGAGGGAACTGGGACTGTTCAGAATGGAGGAGGTTCAGGGGAGACCTTACTGCTCTCTACAACTACCTGAATGGAGGTCACAGCAAGGTTGGGTCAGCCTCTTCTACTTGGTAACTGGAGATAGGACTAGACGGAATGATCTCAAGTTGCACCAGGGGAGATTCAGGTTGGACATTAGGAAATACTTCTTCTTTGAGAGAATGGTCAGGTTCTGTAACAGGTTGCCCAGGGAGGTTGTGGATTCACCAGCCCTGAAGATGTTCAAGAAACTTTTAGATGTTGTACATAGGAACTCAGTTTAGTGGGGCAATAATATAGGTGATAGGAGGATGGTTGGACAGGATAATCTTAGAATTCTTTTCCAACCTTGGTGATTCTATGAAAAATCATGTCTGATTCTTAAAGGAACTCTCCAATAGTTAGCAAATGTACATATATTATTTCATTTTTATTTTGGATGTTTTCAGTGTTTTAGGACTCCATACCTCTCGAGTCTGTACCACTCTGAAAGCCAGTAATGAGTTTAGCTGGAACAATTCGACTTTCTCTCTGCAGAAATCACAAAAGCATTTCAGTCTCAAATATAGACTGCATGCTCTGCTTGTGTTGTGATGCCACGCAGGAAGATATTTGAAAGCATCTGCAGAGTGTCACTGAGCTGATTTCTGTGCCACCATTGTATGTACAGTACAAATCTATTAAAGCAAGTGGAGTTAAACTCAATTTATTCTGTGGAAACAGAAAATGCTTCCTAATAATTGTATAAGAATAAAGATATATAATAATTAGCATAAATTAAATAGAGTACACCATTGCAAATAAATGAAATTTCTTTATTGTAAACAGTAAGGTAATGCAGAAGGAAGATTCGGCCCTTAAATATCCAGTAAGACATTTTTATATAGTTCTTCATGATGGGCTCAATGATTAAATATATGTAAGATAAATACTATATCTACACTTGGAACAAAATTAAGAAATTAACTATTAGTTCTCAGTCTTCATGTTGTGGTGTTTCACTGTTCGTAAAATTAAGATAAAACAAAACAAAAAACATAGCAGTTTGTTAAAGGAGATTCTGTGTGCTTTCCAATAGGAGAATTAAATAAATCACTCCAGTCTGCTACCTGCATATTACATCTTTTAAAATAAAAAAATATATGCATATAATAAATGCTTTGCAAAACATATCACATTCTGAATGAAATTTGGAATATGGATACCGAAGTGAAGTATAAAAAACAAATATTTGACAAGGCATTTTGGGGCATAAGGCTCTTAGGAATGGCCAGAGTAATTAAAAGTATTAGTAACTGCATCTTTTCACAGCAGAGACTACATAGAAAGTCTGCTTCGAAAGTAAGGCCTCCTATTGTATTGTGTTGACCCACAACATCCACCCAGCAGTGGATGTTGGTGGTATGGTAGTAGAGGTTGAACCTTCCCACCAATATTCCATTACATTTTGTTGCTGTGTGACAGATGGCAGTAGAGGGGCAGTCTGGCAAAATTGTGTCTGATATGGATGTACATATGAAGCTAAAGTGTATCACTGAATTCCTCCACACAGAAAAAAAAATGCATTCACTGATATTCATTGATGCTTGGTGAACACTTATGGAGATGAAACAGTGAATGTGAGGGCAGTGAAGTGGTGGGTGGCGCATTTTAGCAGTGGTGACAGTGAGAGTGTGCCACATCTTTTTTTGCAGATTTTTATCAACATTGTATGCAGGCTCTTGTTCGTTGTTGGCAAAAATGCATAGTACATGGTGTCAACTATATTGAAAAATCACGTTTTGTAGCTGAGAATGCTCTGTCAAATAATGCTGTTGTGTTATTTGTTTCTATTTAATTTTCATAAAAAATAGGAGGCATTACTTTTGGAGTGACTCATACATTCAGGTTCTATGTACGCTGTGTAGAAAAATAATAGTTCTATTTGTGTGCTAAAACTGAACGTATCAAAGAAATTGTGAAACAGAAATCTCACAAACATTTTTTGTTATTATTTTTAGAGAAATTTAAGATTTTCAATACTTGAACTGCTACAGAAATAAATTGAGATGGCATATATAACTAAGGTGTAAAAATTACTTTAGACGGCTCTTTCAATGGTTCAAATGAAAGTTCAGATGCACTTAGTTGCACCATAAAAAGCTTTACTTAAGAAAGGATCTAATACAGCTGGGAAAGAATACACTTCATGTTCCAGTTCTCAGATTGTTTAGATATACTGGATGGGATTCAACCATACATATATTAGAAGAAAAAGTTCCTCTTTTTACTTCATTTGCTGATGCATTTGGTGTCTCCTATTGTATCCCCTTGCGATCTCACTGTGACACTTTGGAAATAATGCAGGATATTCAAGGACTTAGTGCAATTATATTACAACCTAACCAGCATTTATATCTTCATATCTAAGATCATTCTTACATTGTTAAGGCCAAAACAGTCAGTAAAAAAATGATGTTTAATTTGAGTATACACATTTCTAAAGGGTTATAGTGGAGAATTCGAACTACAAAGTAAGATTCAGAGAAAAATTTTTGGCTTATTAATTCAAGCAGAGTTTAGTTGAGACCTAAGTTTCTGAATTACAGAGAAAGAATAATTTGGTTTTAAAAATGGGAGACTTAAAATCCTCGTTTGTTTTATGTCTGTGTCCTGATCTGGGATAGCCAGATTTACATTCAGATTTCTGAACACTTTTCTATGTAGCATCATGGAAGAGCATGAGTTTAAAATCAAATAAAAGAAAAAAATTAAATATCAACATGGCAGCAAAATTTGTGATAGCGAAGAATAGAACTCACTGTTTACCTTCTACACAGTACACATTTACAATATTAAAATTCAGTATTATATGAGCTATCAAGTAAATAGATAACAAAATTCTTTAAATATTCATAAACAGTATTAGTTTCTAAAGGGAGACATGATCTTGATGGTGGTAAGTACAATTTAACATAACGAGCATATAATAGAAAATAAAGGCTTTGATGAAAGGTGTTGGATAGCAAAAGTGTCAAGCAAAGATTTCAGTGGTACCTTTCCAATGAAAGTAAATGCAAAACTTGAGCTGGAAATTCTGAATTTCTAGTAGGTCTGCATTCATACAGACTTTCAATTCTAGTGAATTTACTTTTTCAGGAACAGGATTTCTTAATGCCAATGCTTATGTGATTCTTAGAGTAAGACACTTGGTCAAGAAAGGATGAGAGAATGGCTTCTTTTGCTCAGTCTATCTATACTCCTATGCTTTTACCTCTGCTGCAGTAAGAGGAAGACCCTGAGGCCGCTCTGTACTGCTTTGAAGCCTGCATTGTACATCTGCATGTGTATCTGATGTCTATCCAGAGGGGAAATTAAAAATTATTGATGCTTCACATAAAATTGGTCTCATATCCCTTATACAAGGCTCCAAAGCTTCATTTTGGGCTTCATAGACAGATTTTCAGGATAGATAAATATTATTTCAAAACTTAAAACATCAATGTTTAATTATTTTCAAGGCTGTGCTGAAATACTTGCCTTTACACAATGACATACAGAGGTAAAATTTCAGGTTTTCTTCTCTGTGTTTTTTTTTTTTTTTTTTCTTTTTCTTTTTTTTTAAATGCTGAACACCACATAGAACACGGTACAAACAGAACCTCAGAACCTCTACATTCTGTTAATAAAGGTTATTAAACAGGACTTAAGGGTGTTGCATACATTAGAAAGTGAGAGCCTAAGTGTGAGCTTAAGAAGAATCAGAAAGAAATTAATAAAGGTAAAGATTATAATAATTCTGCCTCACTCATATGCTGGTATAGCTAATGCCATACAAATGCCAGGTTCTACAAAGTTCTATAGTTAATTAGCTAATGCCATACAAATCCCAGGTTCTACGAAGTTCTATAGTTAATTATCAAATCCTTCAGTAGTTTCCTCTACTGCATATTTTGCTACTTGGCTCCATTTTCAAAGGTGATGTTCCACATTAAAATTTAGGTATGAAAATATACTGAACATTGATGCCTCAATTAAAAGTGATCCTATCTTAATGAAAAAAACTTTTAAAAAATAATAAATTCCCTAGAATGTTTTCACAAGATATATGGTATAGTTTTGGTCATTTTCCCACATTTTAAAAGGTTTGCTTAAAGCTGTATAACAGTTCTTGCCAGAAAAGGGAATGATCAAGTGCGTAATGTCCAAATGTTTTCAATTTTGCTATTATCCTCTTTGCCTTGTTAGATGGAAAAACAAATAAACAAACAAACAAACGAACAAACAACAAGTCAAAACAAAACCAGGGAGTTTCAGGTTTGTTAGCAGACACACTGATCATGTTGACCTTAGGTAAACAGCATGCATATGAGAGAAAATCTCCATGCTCTTTGATTATCTGTAACAATGCTATGGTTATTAAGTTTTTTTCTCCTATTACCTGTGAGGTTTATAGATCTAGAAAGGTCTAGAAAGGATCTAGTTAAAGGACCATATGTGGATTGCAAAGCCTTTTTAGGAGCCCATAGGGGTCTCTGTGGGACAATCTGTGTGGCTGAGATTTCTATGGCACAGCGGGCATAAAACAGAACCCCTGCCTTTGTAATGGACAGAGCTGTTGACATGAAATGACAGAGAAGGAAATAATACTAGAAAAAACAGTGGGAAATAAAGTCAGTAGAGGCAAAATTAACTCTAGCTGTATACTCTACTGTCTTTGCAAAGGTTTTTATTTATAACTCTAGCTTATTTTCACTTTGGTTCCTCCATATCGGAGTACATAAACATTGAAGAAAAGTCTTGAATTTCAAGAGAACAAACTGCATATTATTCACATGTTTAAGAACACAAGGTATATTCTCAGGAACAAAAACTCTAGTCTAGGTCTATACCATGATAGGTTTAACACAGTGAAAATAAGATTAAGTTTGCACACAGGAAATTTTCTTGAAATTAAATTTAATTTAACTCCTTTCTGCAACAGAAAAACATCATGGGTTTGTCATAATCTCACTGTCTAGCAGTTTCTGCAGAGTGCTGTTCTGTTCTACATCACTGAGATTTCAATCTGAGACTGAGTTCCCATTCTACTTGTACTGAACTAAGACTAAGGGCTTCACTGACAGCTCTTCAGTCATGACTACAGTCTATTTTAAATCTAATTTCTCATGGATTTCACAGGAGAATTTTTAAGCATGTAATGCAAAAGGAACCCAAGTAATATTATGGACAATGGCAGTGTAAGCTTACTCTTGAAATTCTCCATAGAGAAGCCACCGTAACTGCCTCTGGGTGTTCTTGTTTCTGTTTCACTGCTTTGCCATCTGGGGAAACATAAGAGAACCAATACATCAGATTCTGGAGGTTAGGTTTAGAGGTTATTCCCTGTAACAGATAAATTGCTTTCCTCCTTTTCCTCATAAATGTAAATTGGAAAAATATTATAACTAGAGACAATTGAATTTACTAAATACTGCATCTTTGCTTAGATGCAGATAAAAAAGTTTTAAAATCCTTGATAATGTCCAGTCACAGCATGAAGGACAAATCTTTCATGGTCTTTACATTAGTATGATGTATGGCTCTCTTCCCCCTCTCCTTCTTCTCCCTCCTCCCCAAATACATTACGTTCATCCAGGTAAATGTAAATATAAGAACAAGCAGGAGCATTACTTGATAATTTAATTCTCCTTTACTGTGCCCTTGAAATTTCTCTTGAAGCATTATGAGTAACTTGATTTATAAAGTATCAGAGTACTGAGAGATCTCAGTAGTTCCTCAAATTTAGACACTGATTTTACATGTTTAGTTTTTTCTTTATTAATGTCTTTCCTTCTATACAAAATTAAATGTGATGGAATGCAGATGTGTTTGGTCTTTAAAATTATAATTCCAATTGAGTTGTTTTTATTAAATAGTTGAAAATTTTGTTGTAAATTTTAAGATTACAGAGCTATTACATTCACAAATAAAATTAAGAATGCATGTACTGGTACATTTTCTGTTGAAACAAAAATGGTTTTAACTTTCTGACTCTTGGAGAATATGTTACCCAACTGCCCTCATCTGTAGAAATGACTCAAAAAAAGTGTCTCAGGATGACTTATTTATTTATTTATTTATTTTTGTCTCAATGAACAGTTAATGTTGAATATTTCATACTTCTATAATTTAAATTACACCTTATGATCTTTATTACAGAGGCAAAATTCTCTCAAGTTTTAGAACTTGTGATTGCTGAGCAGGTCTGCCCCAGGTATTACTGTATTCGCAGTAAATATTAAATTAAATCTTTCTAAAAATTCTGAAGCCCCCAAGGATGGGAATCCTGGATTTTTGGCTCTGCACACTTACAAAAGAAACAAATCCCCCGAACATGTTAGTCTGTTCACTTTTCTCGCATTGGCAACATTGGAATCTATCCTTCAGCTGAAGGTCACAGGTATGAATCCCTGATCTTTTTTGTCTGTTCCCTATTTCATCCAGTGCTACCTGTATATATTATTAGCTGACTGGTGTAACTTAATAAGTAGATATGACTACTCTTTTTTAACATACCTGCTGTGCTGGTGATTTATTAATTCTATCAAGGTACAGGATTTAGAGTCTCACGTGCATTGACTGGAAGTTGTCAGACTTTCTTTTACTTACACAAGTGCTAATCTAGTACAAAAATAGAGTTTCACCACTATCACTTTTGGAGAGTGATGTTTAACTTTAGACACCAAGTAAACTGTAAGACTAACAATGGAAAAGCTTTAAACTTTGCTTGTTCTGTATGGAGAAGTGCAGGACTTGATTTCCATGCCTGGCTCACAGCCTGTATCTTACTGACATGATTTCCATATATTAGATAGGTGGCATGGCTGTAACTTCTGATTTTTATGATATATAATAGAGCACATGAAGCTATAATAGATATGAGGGAAGTAGAGGAAAGCTGCAAAACTTGGCAGGTATACCCACCCAATACATATCAGACAGCTGGATTATCGAACAAATTGCTATTAGAAGTATTTGAGAAGTTATCTTTAGTCCTTTTATTTTCCTGTTAAATTTGCACTTTGCTGTCTTAGCACAATCATTTCCTTTTCTTTTTGTTAATTCCTCTATTAATGTAGTTACCATTAACAAATAAAAATATATTTAAAGTATATTAATCTCAAATTCTTCTTGCATGAAAAATGTGCTGTATAAATTGCATATGCACTCATAATTGATATTTGGTAATCACCTCAGGCATAATCATTGCACTTAGGCTAGGTCTTATCTGATGTAAACAGACGCAGTTCCACAGAGACTGTATGTCCTTTTTAATGCTGTTGTCCATAATTTTCAGTGGTTTAAATAACCCAGCAGTATATGTTACCTTCTTTTGGGCAATGTCCCTGAACTGTTATCATAAACATATGTAGAAAGTTCTGATGAAGATAAAAATCCATTAGCAATTTTTTTGAGGAGTAGGCAGTTCTAATTAATGCTATTTAAAAGCCAAGGATTCCTGATGATAAACATAGGAGCTCTGTTTCCTCCTGTAATAATTGACTCTGATTCAGCCTTAGGCATAACACTAAAGGCTTCCAGAGTTTCAAAAAATTATTTAAAATTATTAATTATTTCTATCTTTTTTTTTTCTTCAGTTGCATTTATTTTAATGACCCAAGACCAACAATTAATTTAGTCCAAGAAGTTCAATGGCTTAACCAGGAAACAGTTTATAATGAGAGAAAAAGGAAGAGAAAAAATATATGCTTTATGTATCTTCCTGCTGTTCTTAGCTATACTTGCTCTTTGCAGAGAACTAATAGTCAGCTGAATCTGAGGACTATCCATCACCTAAATCATCTGAGGTAGATACAGTTGATAGTTTTGGCTCAATTTTCAGCATACTCTCCAGCTTTGTCAAAATCGAATTTCCAACTTTTTTTAATTTAGGATTCTTTTGAACAATTTTTGAATGAATAATATCTAGAAGAATCACCTTTGAGGACAGAAGAAACAGCTTAGTTATATATAATATGCTTAAGATTGTGGGAAGTCTTTATACTAGGATTAGTAAAAATATTTTGTTCTCACTGCATAAATGCATATCTTACACTTCCACTCTTTGAAATGTCATGTTGTTGATATGTATGGTATCCCAGTGAACTAAATTCACTTCAGTAAAGTCTTCACCTATTAGATACAGTGGTTCAGCTTCTATTTCAGAAAGGTAATTTTGAATAAGTGTACCCAGCCTTGGTCAATTTTTTTTCACTTGATAGAGAAGTGTTCTTTACCATGAGAAATAAAATTATAAAAGTGGTAATTGCTAAGGTTCTGGTGAGTAGAAGAACTCTTCTAGTTAACCATAGCAAGATGTGATTTATTTTAAATACAGTTTACCACCCAGTGGGCAGTTATATTAGGCTCATCAAAAAACAGAGATCTGAAACCATCTCCACTTCTCTGTGGTGCCTGAATAATGCTCTCTAATCCTCTGTTTTGAAGGGAGAGATAATGTATACATACAATATATATATTATATAGCTTAAGTTATTGACAAATTGCAGGAACAAATTTCTATTGGCCTTATTCATAGTTTCTAGGTACTACCTAGTACAAACATTTAATTCAGTGACAAGATTTACATGCCAGCTTCTGCTATAGATTATGACTCTAGGTGAAACTTTTTCTTGCAAAAATATATCTGACCTTTCTCTTAAAACATGCATGGTCACTGAGAATATCCTGATTTTGAAGATAGATCAGTTTACACCATATGAGAATTTCTCACCCATTTGGCTATTAAAGCTTTATTTTCTATTGCATCATCAATAAGATCAGTATTGACTATGTGGCTTAAGTAAACTATGATGCCTAAAAAAGAAACAAACATTGAAGACCTGCAAACTATTCATGCATGAGAGATAGATAGATCAAAAGGACTCAGAAACAGGTTTCCATATCAATAACCTAGTCTTCAGATTTTAATAGCTTCAGTGATCTAGGGAAATAGACAGTATATCCAGAAAAATACAAGTTTATAGCTCAGTGGATGGAGTTTCAGGTTTACATTATAAATAAATGGCATTGAATTAAATTGCTTTAGCCCCTTACTCCACAACACTATCTGACAGTTGTAAAATATTACTACATTACCTTGCCCTTTGTACCAACAACAGCAGCACATATTCCTGACAATTAATTTGCCACAGGGAAAACTAGTATACTTCTGAACTGCAGTATATGTGAAAAGAGGTGATATGACCACGTATTTCCCCTATTTATTTCCAATTGAAGAAATCCTAGCTTTTGCAGTAAAAGGGCTGAAATACAACTGTTTGAGAAATCACCTTCTACAATCATTTTTTGTTCCTTTGAGCTAATTATTCTTCTTCGTGTGATAAGATAGATGGTGATTTACACTATGCAGCTTGTACAAAGCACAGTATATTGCCCTTTTTTAGAATAAAAGATGAAAAATTGCATCAAAATCTTGAATTTTGATGTAAGTATAGCCTTAAATCTTGTCAAAAGAATAAGTGGTCTCTAAATTAGTAAATTTTTTACAGAAGCTTATGACAGAAGATCAAGCTTTTCAGCTCGCTTGACAGCTCTGTATATATCATAAAACTTTAGAAGTACTACTTATTAAAAATGTTCCACTTTGATTTCATATTTGACGACTCTTGCAAGGTCCTTCTCTCTTCTAGTAAGCATAACATTAAAGGAGCAGCCTGAATAGATTACACGATGGATGGGCAAACATGTTACTTCATGGTGGCATTCACTGTTGTGTACTTTCACCATTAGAAGGTGTCAATCAGTAAAACTATAGGGGATGGACTTTAAGAACTCACAGGCACTTGATGATCACAGATCTGGTTCTTTAAGCATCCCTGGTAATGACATGTCATTAACACAGTATTTTACTTGCTTAATTAACTTAGTTATCAATTAAAAATAAATAAATAAATAAATGTAAACATGCATTTCTTGGATCCCTTAAAATGTCAAAATAATAAATAAAAAAAAGTAAATAATTCAAAATATCTTCTGCATTCCAAAAGTCTTTATGATGTTCGAGGCAAGGTACTTTCAAAATCAAGAGATATCTTCCTCTTTGAGGTATTCATTTGATCTACTGGAATATATTTTATGTGACATAAGAGTATCTATCAAAATGCCCGCAGCTGAGACTGGGGCAGTTTTGTTGCTACTCAACCTTGTATGTGAACTAAAATGAGATTGAGGAAAGTGTTCTTTGACCATTTCACCAAATTAGAGTCATTTCATATGTAAACTAAATTAAGAAGCTTAGATAACTTTGAAGTTCAAAATTTAAGTAGATAATGGCACTTGTAGCTATGGACTTCAATGATTTCCACATCCACATCATAGTTTGGACTGAGGGCTGTGAATTGAGTATATTCTCTGGGAAAATGTCTTTATTACATGCTTTGCACCATCTTTCTTTGCCAATACATCTTGTTCTGATCACAGTTGAGAATATTCTGAGTTAGGCACAACCTTCTTAAGATTGTATGAAGTGTTTTTAGTTAAATTACCATTAATCCCCTTTAAGGTATGTACTAAAACTCTTTGTGTCTGGACTTTAACCTGTTTCAGAAAGGAATGCCTTATGTCAATGAAGTGCTTTAAAGGACATCCACAGCATTAAAGATCGTGTATAGAAACTACTAACCTATTAAATGTGCTCACTGCTACTACTCAAAGATAACACAGTTTGCCTGAGATGTGACATAGTGGAATATAAAACTGAAAGCACTTTTTGCCCTGTTCTTATGCTTTTCCCTGACAGTCATTTCATCCACCAGAATCTCTGCTGTTGTTGGACAGCCCTACACCACCAATATTTCATAACAAACTAGCATGTGATACAAGCAAAGGTACCTTATTTTAGTACAGAAAAAATTCTATCAGGAATTCTGTGCTTAATTATGCCACTTAAAACAAGATCTCTTTCTGAAGTGCAGTTTGGTGTAACTGTTTTATCTTTGACAAAGGTCTCTGACAGCTTACCTGTGTCACTCAATGATCAGCCCATATTGTTTTCTGATCAGCACTGCTGTTATGGTTGTGTTAATTAAATAAAAGTTTATGACTCTAAATTTCCAATATTTTGATGGAGCTGAAAATATAAAGAAGATTTGGTAGTTATTATCTCTGCACATTTTTGGCTCAGTTATCTAATGCTTTTCTATGTATGGCTTAATGGTGGTAATTTAACTTCCAGAAAACAAGGAAGCATGCATGCCCTTACTACAGTTGTAGTAATAAGATCAGTATAACACTGACATAACTGTGCTGAGCTGAACCTACATATCTTGGGGACCTTTCTCAGTCTGCTCATGGCACTAAGGAAGTGAGCATGAATTGGTTTATTTACTTTTTAGTCAGGTTTTGCAATCTATGCTGACCTGTGTTCTTAGGGCTGTAGTCACCCTTATAATCTGTGTGTGCTAGGCAATCTACTAGCTGAGCTGTTTCTGCAGATTACTGCAGTGCTACAAACCACTTCAGTTTTCTATCAGTTGTTTAAGAAATATTTTTATTCTCTTTGCTCCAATTAACTTGTTCTTCTGTTTTATGACATTCTCTTTGTTGCTGCTATAAATTTTAGAGCAAACTCTTCAGAAACATGATCAAAACTATTTGCTTCATAGCGACATTTCCTTTAATGAGCTCTACTGATCACCAATTCTCTTGTTTAGAAACAGAACTGCACTCCGAGAATCACTTCTCTCTTTCCTTCTTCTCTTCAGGAGTAATCATCTCTATCAGCTTATTTACTTACTCACTGAGAAAACTCACCACTTGCTGCTAAGAACTGCTAATAGAATTGCACTAAAGAACGTGAAATATAAAGTCTCAAAAAACAAGAATGGACTGTAATTACTGTAATGTGCACAAACACAAAACAAAAACTCAGAGGGAGACTTTTAAAGCTGTGCTCCTCAAAACCAAAATCAAACCCAAATTCAAGGAAAAGCAGTTCTGAATGAAACACTCTCTATGTCTTTTTACTTGTGTCATTAGACATACGAAATTCCTTAGCATTTCAATCTGCTGTACTTGCATGTTGTTTGAAGCAGGGAAGATGTCATCATGTCCTTTATCAGTACTGTTTATCTCAAAATTACGACAGAGTTGTAATTTTAAAATGGTGTATAAAAATATGTGCATGGTGAAGTGCAAACTGTTATTTAGTCCTAATTCTGTACTTGCTATGTGACTGTATAATGCAAGTCATTTATTTATGTTACAGTTATCCAGTCTATAAAGTTATACATTTATTTTGAGGATTAATTAGGCAAAATTCTGAGGTACTTTTTGAGCATGAGGAGTGCTCAGCAACTACTGAAACTCAGATGCACGCAAGTGTTTAAGCACTTAACACTTGTCAAAACAGCGAGAATTAAGTGCCTAAATAGCTTTTTATTGCTTTAACTGTGTGACTTGTTTTTAACTTTTCTTTTTCCTTTAATAAAGCACTTGTTGCTTGCAGAATGCATTGGGGAACATGTTCAGAGAAGAAAATCACATGGCACAATTATTTTTCAAATATCACAGTTATAATTAACATATTTTCTGTTTTAAACAATGCATTTTATCTCTTAAGGCCTTGTGTAGATTTCCATTAATGTAAGTGGAAATATTGAGAGGAAAATGGAAGCTTTTGTTTCCTTAGCTTAGTCATTCCTTTGATGTATACGTATAATTTCCATTGTTACCATAGGGACAACTTGTGTGCAGAGGGTTTTTTATTTTTTTGTTTTCTTGCTTGTTTTGTTTTGTTTGATTTGAGCTTCATATATTTTTAGTCTATAGAAATAGTTACTTCTGACAAAGTAGCAATGTTCATCTCTGAGTGCTATGAATAGAAGAAATTGCATCTTAACTGCACAGGTGAGTATGAGACAGGGTCAGGCATGATGAGAAAGATGATTTGATGAACTTGTAACCACAGGGTTCTCTTCTTCACACTTCTGCTGAACAGTCAATCCACTGATTTTTGCCACCCCACTGCCATGTAACTGTGCAGACCTTTATGCAGTCACATGTATGAACTACTGCTACATAAAACAAATGCATGTATAATATATAGATCACTGGTATGGATCACATATATGGATCACTGCTTTGATACAGACTGCCTACATTCTTTTACCAATAAAGATAAAAGCAGCATGCTGACATCATTAGTGAAGTATTCGATACTTCAGACAGATAGAAAAAGAAGTCAATTAAGTTGTGCCAGGCTGTACTTGTTTGTGCTAGGTCCACATATTTTTGTTCTTTATTTTTCTCTTCCCTTTTAACAATGCCTGTGTTTTGTTGAAAAAGTCTGACACAATATGTCATTTTATAATTTAGGAATACCTTGGATCAAGCAAGACAATGGAGTCCTCTGTAATATAAATTCCTCCCTCCTCACCCCCAAATAAATTGGAAAGAAAAAATATTGGAACATTACAATGACAACTTTGGAATTGAAAAAAACTATGAATAATTTCTGATGATTAAATTGATCCTGATTCCTGGGCACAAGAGCAATATATTATTTAGTTTAGTTATTTATTATTTAATATTATTTCTATAGAACCTTAAGGGAATATGTACAATCAAGTAAGTTAGACTACCTTCAAACTTTAATCTGAAAGAAAACTAAGTCATATTTTATCACATTGACTTTTTTACCCAAATTTCAGAAATATTATGCATACAAAAAAAAAAAGATTCTTGTAGGATACAGTATAATTCTTGTATGAAAAATATTGGGCTTCTGGGAATGCTTAGTTTCTTTGCTGGTGCTTTAACATCATAACAATATGCCTCTAGTATTAGTCATTTTAGTTACTTGTAATGAAGGCACAAACAAGAATCTTTATTTGCAGCCAAAAATCTGATGACTTCAAATAACTATTAAAGGATACTACATCCTAAGTCTTCTAGGATAAGATAAAATGCTGCACAAAACAATATCAATATTTCTATTCCATAGTTTATTTCTAGCAATTTTGGTCAAGGCTTGGGGTTCTTAGATCCACAGATCTGGGAAATGGCCATTGCCAAAATTGCTGTTTACTGTTCTTGAAGAATTCCAAGTCATCATTTTTCTTCTAGATAAGAATTTTGCCACTCTTATTTTTACCTTAGCCATCAGAGGGTTAGATAGCTGCAATATAACTGCATCCTCAGAATGTTGCTGCTTGACACAGCTGTCTGTAAGCTGATTTCCAGATACATCTTAAGCTTCTATTTTTAACTAGGAATTCTGAAATATGCTTTTCTTAGATATATACTTTTTTTCTCTCGGGACAATAATGTGTAATCTAACCTATTAAACACAGTAAGTGGGATCTAACTGCACCCCAGTACTACACTACCTATGTCCAAACCATCTATTGGGGAAGGATTCAAAGAATCTCGGGCAGAACAAACATGATAGGCATGGCCAACTGTGGTCAGATATCTGATCTAGATTTCAGAGTGAGGACCCTACAACACGCAATGAAGTATCTCTGTTCTTTGTACTGGATGGAGCTATTTTTCAGCAGTTGTAGTAATCTGCCATCATGAAAAATAACAAGTCTTTAAATTAAAAAAAAAAAAAAAGAAAAAAAAAGTTGAAATACTACAACATAATAGAAAGTTAGAAGCAATACAATTTTGGTTGTAAAAACAACCTGAAATATCCTTCTAGCTTCACTTTGTTAGAGAACAGACTTATTTACCTATGATGCTGCATGTGAATGGATGACTGCTTATGACATTTTAATTTTGTTTTAAATGCTCCTTAACATGCCTGAACTTGTTAGAAAAACCTTAACTCCTACAATTGCTTGTGGCTCTAGAGATTTTCTTTTGACTTCCACGAAAATCTTAGGCTACAGTACTGTTAATAGACATGGTTAATAAAACGAAATAAAGAATATGCTAAGGGTAATAAATGTTTACTGCTCAGGTAGCCTTCATGACATTCCATGGGAACTTACATTACATATTTCTTAAGGCAGATTTTAAAGGCAGAAGAGATCTTCTGTTATTGTCTAGTCCACATATAATATATATATAATGTGATCAAAGAAATTGCTGCTTATTCCGAAAACCAAAGCAAAATATTTTTTAGTAAACTCTGCAAAATAAAGTAACTAAAATTATGTATTTCTTCCAAGCTAGCAGTCCTGAATTATTCCAGAAACACTCATACTTGGGGATAAAACTCTCTTGGTTCCTTTAAAATAGGGCTAAGGATTATAAATACTGAAACCTTGATGGGTAACATGTTTAATGCTTTTAGTTGTTGTGTTGATGTTTTTAATAGAAACTGATCCCAATATTTAACTGCTATTTAACATAGTCTAGATCCATTCCAACATGCTATAAGGAGGAGAATGCTTTTTTTTCCTCCGAACAATTTTTCAAAGATAGTTTTTGCTTTTTTATCAAATTTTTGTAATTGTTAAGTGGAAATGAATCAGAAAGCTCTAGCTTAAGACAGCATAAAACCACCAGGGAAATTCATGGATATGAGAGAAGCTTCTTGATCTATTTAATACAGTCAATAAGGCTGAGACTCTCAAGGGGGGACTTAAGGTCCTTGTTTTCAGCTTTGTGCCTGTGATGCCTTTTGGACTAGCAGCATGTGTTTCAGAAGCTCCTTAAATCATGGGGGACTTGGCATTGCGAAAAAGGATACTTCATTAAAGATTAGTGGAAGCTCATTTGATTCCGGGCTGTAAAGCTGGTAATATCTGAGGGTTCCTAATATTACATATATTTTTAATCAGGACTGAAGAAAAAAATGCTTGCATGGCTCTCTTACTATATCTGTTTTGTATGTGCTTTTTATTTGTTTGAATCGTGAGGCAGATTAATTCAAAAATATGCATGAGATTAGCACTGGGTAACAAACCTTTGATTTGGTGGTTTGGTTTTTTTTTAAAGAAAAATTATGCACTGATGAGAAGTGTTTCTTCTTAAAGGCTGTTGGAGATTCTAATTCTGAAAAATATATTTTAATTCAGAAACATCCCCTTTTCTTTGCATTTTTCAATTTGATGCATTATTATGCTGTGTGCATTTCTAATTTAATGTTGGTAGACCTCTAAGAGTTAACACTGTGATTTAAAAATGGATATGCATTTTAGTTTGAAAATGTAAGAATCACAAAAGACAGGAGGATCTAACTTAGGCAAAGGGCAGAGTAGGAGTTGGGGAAAATTATTTTCAGAATGAAATGCAATTAACTGAATGTACGTGTGTTTGTTTTCTCACTGAACAGGTGTGACAACATAGTAGCCACTTAAAGTTATATGACTTAAGCTCAGAAGTTTCTTTAAGGAACTGGTAAGGAGCGTCAGGCTCAAAGTTGTACAGCTGGTGAACAGAATGGGGCCGTAAGGCATGGTTATAGTATGTGAAAGAGTTTTCTATTAAAGGTGTTTTCAAATTCGCTATTCTGACAAAATCCAGTCCATGTTCTATCACAAAATATATCTAGAATGACTCAAATGTGCCTATATGCATTAATAAAAATAAATTCAAGAGCCAACAAGAACATCTGTTCATATTTTTTTTGATCATTTGTGCGTAGTAACCTACAATATCTGTAAACTGAAATGTTAGCCTATTCCTTTCTAAAATTCTTTGAAAATTGTAAATTAAGCAAAGTTTAATGAAAATGACCTTTTTATCAAAAAAAGGAAACGTTTGCTGTATTATCTACAACTACCTTAATCTGTGCATGCAGTCTCTCTATAAACTGCTTTCTCTCTTACCAATTAAATAGGTAAACACTTAAAACTTTCATGTAGCCTGAGAGCTGATTTATATTTGCACCAATGTCTGGGAAGAACGGTGATCTTGTACAGAAATTAGAATTATGAAACTAAAAGATGTATGTCATTGTTCAGTAGTCTATTATGTCTTTTGTGCTGTAACACTATTTGAAGGACATGAAATCTGCATTTGAGAAGAAAGCGTGACAAAGTAACTCAGCTTTTCTTTAGAAACAAAACCCAGGAGGTTATTCTCTAAAATTATTCTTAAACTAAGAGCATTAAGTACAACCTAAAAGAATTACCAAAGCAAGGTAACAAGGAGAGATCTTTTGTTTCTAGTCATCCAAGTAGTATTTGTTCTCTCTTTCTTCTGTAGGGTAATTTACCTTTATCCAGGTGTTGAGAGAACGCAATACTTAAATTCAGATTACTGGTAAGAAAAGGCATTCACACTAGATTATGTAGAAACAGATATGGGGGAAACATTTTTGTTCAGACACTGAAATTGATAAAATCTTTCCAGTTAGAAATCTATCTGATCTTTGCGAAAGATCCTGATTGCTCATGAAAACTGAACTTGTTTCTGTTATCATACTGTAGTTATGTAGGGAGAAGGAAGGACTGATTAGAGAGAGGGGAGTCTGTAGCACCATCTTTTGCTTTCTTTAGATGTTTTACATGGAAATAGTGGAACTCTGTTGCATATGCTTGTGTTGTGATGCATGGTCCTAAACTTCACTGCCGAGAATACCTTGAAATATAATCATTTTTCACAGAACTTTCCAGTGGAGTACCTTAATGGAGAATCCTGATTCAAACTGTATATTATGATGGTGGAGTGTTCTATTGCTTCATATTTCAGGTTAATTTGCACGAAGTTAAATTTATGCACGTTTTTATCCATAATTATAAATTACTTGCCCTAATTTTGAGTTTGGATTTCCTCAATGGTTAAAAATTTCTATGAGCAGAGGAGCCTGCAGTGCATTAGTGTAAAACACAAAATGTAAGCCTGGTTGTTGCAGTATTTAGCTGCTAAGAGCTTGACTTATCAGTAGATATTTTGACAGGAAGCACAGGGAAAGTGTCCTAGATAGCAAATCTGAGTGACCAATTATAAGCAAAGAGCAGACTGAGAGCTTTATAAATGCAAGTAAATTACACAGATCAGGCTTCTGACTCTGTTATCTCCACAGCTGTCATAGTCCTAATATTATTTTCAATTACATTATTTTCTGTAGGATAATTTAAATATAAAACATTAAATCTATTTCACTGGATTACCTGTATGCACTCAGAAATCATAACAGTTTCCAAACCATTGGCTGTTTAGTGTATATTTTTTCTGTTCCTGCTTAGTTATTGGTATCAGCAGGCAAACAATCTTAGTCCACAAATAATTACATTATTCAGAACAGCTGATCATTCTAGAAAGGTGTAAAAGGGATTCTGCTGGCTCACAGATGCTGGTTTCTCCATTAACTTCTCTTTGAATAAGCAAGCTAAGATAGCTCTCTTGATGAGATTTCAGATGAATAGAGCAGCCATGAACCAGAAATCTGACTTCTAATTCTTCATTTTATGTAATATACAATTTCATAAATATTTTGGAATAATTAATACATCTTACTAAGTTGTGATTTTAAAATATTCTATGGCTAGAAAAGTGACTACAAGTGTCAAATTAAACAGTTGTTATGATTTATATTTTCATATCTAGTCTGCAAATTAATCTAGTTTTCTGTTTTATGAAAGTGATGCTGTTGACTTATAATTCCTGCTGAGCTTCAATTCATTCAGCCATCACTAAGTTTTATGTTTATAAATTACATGTGTAAATATGTGTGCCTGCTTCAGGCTCTAGGAAGTTAAAGTTCAAAAGTTTTGTTCTCCAAGATAATTAAAACAAAATAATTGTTCAACATGACTCCAGTGATCAGCCAGCTTCATATCACTGCAAGTTTATTGTTAGCTGGAGAAACTGTTTGAATTGTGGATTTCTTTCTATTACTGCCGTTGTGAAAGAACAAGATAGCACCAAAAACTTTTTTTCCTTGAACACAGCATGAACAAAGAGCAAACAGTTTCCTACATAATGATTTTCTTCTTACTTTTCCAGCAGATATATCAAGGAACTCTGTCACTCTTTCTGTTTTTCAGAGCCACACTCACGATTTATTCTCTTCAGTTTCTGTTTTTGTTTTTTTTTGTTGTTGTTGTTTGTTTGTTTTTGTATTTTTTAATACCACCGTTACATTCAGCCATGATGTATGACATATTTACAACAAGTTTGTGGAAAAATCTATCTTGCTCCGGTATGATTTAACCTTGTGCAATGTAAAGTGGTATCCTTAAAATTGACAGAGAATTGTCTATAGTTTCCACATAGCTCACATATTCCACAAGTTATCGCACTTATTTCTAGCAAGACAAACAAAAAGTTGCAATACTTTCAATTGCCTACAGTTAGAACTAACTAGTTAATGCCAAAAATTCCAATGGTATGTCAGTAGACAGTTACACATTATAACAGGTTTGTCCATTATTGTGTTTGAAATGATATAGTTACCAATAACTTAGGAGGGAGAAAGAGAAATATTTGACTTAGTCATTATAGAATCTTTTCTGCCAGTTTTTCTATCAACATTAGTGTACTGAAAAACAGTATCAATGTCTTCCTAATACAAATTTATTTTAAAACAATAAGATGAGAAGCTTTCAATAAGCTTCTAGAAAATATCATTTCCTGAGAGGTCTATATGTGACAGATCTCATTTGTTGTAGTCAGAACAGGAAATATATTACCTTTCAGATCATCCAAGCTCAAATTCAGAAGTTGGTGCTTCATCCACCTCATACTTTATTAGACTGCTTTCATAATTAACTCTTGCTATCGGTAATTAATCCAGCTGTAACATAGTCACAAATTATTCCACTCAGTAGGGTGCCAAATAATTTTAGCAGTTTACTTCAGAAAGGATTTTGTTTTTCTTCTTAAGTCAGGAATCAGGTTGCTCTCCTGTTCTGTAGTTTTTTATTTTTGTTTTTTGCAAAATTACTTTTTTTTTTTTTTAAGGATATATTGAGTTTTTGGTTTTTGTATGATTTTTAAATTTTTTTTTAAGCATTCTTATGTCTGAAAGACATTTTATTCTTTGCCTAGATCTAATAAAATAGCTCATACTCCAAAGTGGGTGAACAACATTGTTTATTTGTGTTCTATAAATCAATAGGAGAGGTGATATGTACTGGATCCAGTGGTTTAGATACTGTCCTCCAAGGTACTGTCTTTGAAGCTGTAGTCTAGCTAAGTATTTTTACCTCCTTTTTGAACTGTAGGTGTTCTGGGTAGTGCAGTTTTCTTGTACTTCAGTACCTAAGAAAATCCTTAACTACTTTGACTCCAAATATCTCCTTGGTTAATACACAACCCGTAACAGGTGAAGAATTCATCCACTAAACTTCTGCTATCTATGTTACTGTTATTCAGTAAATAAACTGCAGCCCATTTTGCAAAACAATAATTTTGACTGCAGCAAATGTTAAGTGCCATTTTCTCAGGGCATATTTTGAAACATATGGACTGTAGAGGTGTGGAGGGCTGGAAAATTATGAATATCTTCAACTTTCTCTTGCCCATAGAAATTATATCCTCACTTCTTTGTCTTTGATAAATTGCCTTCTTCAGCTGTAACTCTGTTTTTGCACTCTATTTCCAGCTTCAGACTTAAGCTTGCCACAGACTGTTTGTAAATAGAATGGCTACTCTTTGATTATATTATATACTATATACTATATACTGTATACTGTATACTGTATACTATATTGGATATCCTTTTTTTTTTTTTAATCCTGTCTCAATGATTGCCTTATCTTTCTTTATCCTTTTCCTCCCAGATCAATATACAACATAGCCAAATAGGCAGTTAACATTAACTAATATTTTAACTTGTCTAGGAAAATTATTTCTAGCTTGAATTAATATCCAGTCCTAATGGGCATTCTGTCAATGGTTTACAGGCTGATTCAGCCCAGTTCCATGACTGGCGTGGCAGAGAGATTTTGCAAAATCTGTGCCTCCAGAAAAAGGGAACAGAGGACCACAAAATAATTGGGCAACAGCAACGATCCGAGGATAAACAAACTAATTTACTAAATATAGTATCAGAATGCAAGATAACACTATAATACAATATAATTAGAATTGAAGCTAATAAATCAAATGTAATGAGAAAGAGAATGTCCAAAGGATGGATAGGCCTCACCACAATGCTGAGGTGAGATGTGCAGTCCAGTTGAGCAGCAGGGAGACTGGAGGAGAGCCGACAAAGAAAAGCAGACAAAAACAGAGCGCATCAGGTGACCTTGCCAGCAGTTCTATCTCCTCTCCATGACTGCAAAGTCCCCTGGGGAATTCTTCTCTTCAGGGTGGTACCCAGAACTTGAGCATTAACAGTTAAACTCCCAGTGCCCCATACGATGTTAGGATGTGGAATACCGAAAACCAAAAATCACAAAACCATGACATATTCTCATGTACTTGTACTTTCAATCATAATGCTAGCATATTGTGTTTAGGTTCCCTAGTAAGATAAGTTTTGTCTCTGCATACTGTTAAATCAAATTTTGCCAGCATACACTGATTCCACAAGCATGCATATTACTTGTGAAACTACAAGCGAATGGGAAGAAAAACTCAGAAATCTCGTATAATTATATATAAATTATGAACATTTACGTTTACTCATTACTTTTGCTCTAGTTCTGTACTTGCTGGAGACTACGTCTGATGAAGACTGAGGTCAGCAGAGAAAATTCCCATAATTTTAATGCACTGAGATCAATTCCATGCTGTGTTAACCTCAGGACATACGTTTTACTTTGGAGGTATTACCTCATTACTTTGAGCTTTGGAAGTCTTTTTAAAATCTGAACAGATCTTTTTTTTTCTTTTTTTTCCCTGCTATATTTTCTTTTCTTCCCATTTCCAGTTGGCTTTCTTAGATGTTTAGGAGCACAGTGATCAAATTTCTGACAATTACATTTAGTGTCAGCTCTCCTTTTCTTCTTGTGCTGAACAAGCCTTTAAAAGCCAAACCAGCTATCTCAGCAGGTGACTGCTGGTTTGTATTGCTAGAAAAGCATGGCTTTTTAGACAGTCATTCCTTCAGCCAGAGGTAGAAAGCTGCCTTTGGGAACTTTTAATGACCTAAATTGAATTGGTACAACTAGGTGAGGAAGGCCCATGCATTATGCAGCTGACTGAGAACTGCACAATTTACAATTCTATTGCACCAAAGAGGGTCAAGTGACTCTTCATATCAGGAAATAAAGGCGATATATTTTGCAGTGTGGAAATTCACACTTGAGGCTTTTCATTTATTTATTTATTTATTTATTTATTTAAAGACAACTTTTTGTGAAATTGTATTTAATTGCACGGCTACTGTATTTTTCACCAAAATCTGATGAACCTGAATATATATCAGGATACTAGAATTTTTTATATATAGATCAGTACCTATTTTCACTCTAGCTGTAGCTATGGCATTTTATTCTCGCAGCATTTTTTTGGAATTTTCTGAAGAAATGGCTCAAATATCATGACTCAGTAACTCAAACTAGACTGCTATGGAACATCCTTTGATGTCAAAATATATTTTTAGATATTGTTATGTCTACATCTATTTATTTATTGATTGATTTTTTAAGAACAATTTAAAAACTCTCTTGCATAATTTTTATAGGATACATTATGGGTGTATTTTGGTTACATTCGAATTTTTTGTTAGGCAATGTTTAAAGGAACTGGTTTTCATCTGCTGCTCATTTATGGCCATGTTAGTATTGTTGCATAGGTGAAACTGTTGCTTAGAGATCCTGTGTGAGAGTGGGCACGGCACGGGTAAGGAGATAAGAGAAAGGGCTTTTGGCTGCGTTATAATACATGATGAACCATGGGAGATTCTTGCATATATAAAGAACAATAAGAGAGAAAAAAAATAATTTCAGTTAAGTTCCAGAAAAAAAAGCTGTGAAGAGTATTTTTAACACAGAGAAACTGTTTGTTCATCCTTTGTTCCTTGTGGCAGTCCTTTTTTTGCCATCTAGAACAAATTTTTAAGTTACACACTAGAAGTACTGAAATCTCTATTTGACCCTTCTAATTCAAGCAAAACTATCACTGATTTCAATGGCAGCTCTGCCTGCTTGAAGAGAATTGAGTAGAACCCTGAAGCTGTGGAGTTCTGTTATTGTCTTTGCTCTTCTGTCCCTTTACTATTTCTTGTAAAGAGCTTGAGGCAATAGTGGCAGTGTCTCAGATGAACAAGCGAAAGAATAAATGCGATGATGTGAGTTGTATTAAGTGCTAATATGAGAAAACTCAGTACATAACAAACTGGAAAGATTCAAAAGGTGTGTATTGGAATGTATTTTTTTCAAGTTTCTATGAAGATTTTAAATCATAAAACATAAACATAAAACATAAACATATACCCCACAGTATACAGTGATAAAGTGATGGACCCCAATATAAATATTTATATTTATTTGGATCTATCTCACTTTTGTGGACATTTGTGTTCAAACTTCAAGAAGTATAATTTTTTTTCTAACCCAGATATAATATATCATATTCTTCAGCTAATATTGTTAAAAATTATTCCTTATTTCAAAAATGTGAATTGGTATCTCCATCCAAACCAAAGGTTTCTCTGTTATTCTCCCCCTCCATGCTCACCCCCGCCCCCCTCACCTCCCCCTCCTAAAAAAAAAAAAGAGAACAAGAAAAGCAAAGGTTTACATAAACAGAACCCTGTGCATGCCCATTCTTTTCCTGGACTTCTTTGTACACACACATATATACACACGTAGGTCACAGTGAAAGTAATGCCTTTAATTTATTTCCATGGAAACTACTGCAGAAACAAATTGAAAATGACAGTATTTGATAGAACAAATTCTTATCTATAAATGCTATTTTCCAAAGTATTTACCACCATTAGGTATGCATTTCCACCAGCAAAGAAAAAGAAACTGCACTCTGTGCTCATAAAAATCCTCACCAGCAGAGGTGATCCAGTGTCACAGTCATGACTGCTGAAGTGCACCACCCACTGCCTCACTGTACTCACACCCACTGTTTGATCTCCATCAATGTTCAGCAAGTGTTGATGAATATCACTGGGTGGCATTTTTTTTCCACAAAGAGGAATTCAGTTCCACACCTTTGCTTTGTATGTACTTTTATGTCAGATGACATTTTGTCCCTCTGCTGAGATTTGTCACATGGCAACAAAATGTAACAGAATACTAATGGAAAATTTCAAACTCTACTGCCATACCACCAACATCCATGCCTGATACTGTGGGACAACATAATAGAATATGAGGCATTACTTTTGGAGCATACATACATACATATATATGTAATTATACATGTACATTCAAAAAAACTCCTATTTGCTTGAGAGGTTCTATAAGGCAAGCTCCTAAGCATGTCACCTTTAATATAGATTCAGGTTTAACTTGAATACTTTGTCCAGTGCTCTTTCTGGGCAGCCTGGTCTGGTGGTTGGAGACCCTGCACATAGCTCGGGGGTTGAAAATCAATGACCACTGTGGTCCTTTTCAACCCAGGCCATCCTATGATTCTATGGACATATATGTTCTGTTTTGACAGCAGGATCAGCAACCCTGATTCTGGAAGGTGGTGTTAAACTTTTTGATGGGATGCCGCCATACAGAAAATAGGCATTCCCCATAGATGCTTTAGCAACAGTCTTGCCTTTGCTCCAAGGATCAAAAGAGCTGTACCTGCTCCTAAATGAGTATTATAGGCTCTGTACATTAAAGCAGGAGAATACCATATAAGTAACTTGACTACATTTGATATTGAGACAAGCCCTACACTGGGATTCCCTGACTTTCTTTAACATTTGACAGATTTCGCTGAATGCTGTATTCCAATTTCATCTTCCCCACCCATGGCTTTTTTAGGTGTTCTGACAATCCCATAAGATTAAGCCTTCGTGACTCAATTTATTTCCATCTGTATTTTTCATGCAGTCATTTTTCAGCAAACCCATAAAAAGAAAAAAATAACTCACTCACTGCAGCACAGATTCATGTTTCCCAAATCATATAACCATTCACAAAACTGGTTGCAATTTATAGACTGGTGTGTTGTGAGTAACATTATTTCTACCAGAAGAAAGCTTTCATGTAGCACCCAGAAGAATACAGTTAATAATGTATTGCTAGTATTTTGAATAATTTCAGCAAAGGAATAATTCTAACACTATAAACCTTCTGAAGACTACCATTTCCCCTACAGAACTTCTTTATGGCTGCTCTCATAAAATCATTATGTATCCTGTTGACTTTCCTCTCTAGCTTTCTCTCCATTGTAAATATAAAGTAAAATGAACTGAATTAAAAAGTTTCAACCTTCAGTGAGAAATTTGAAGGTCTTCATAGAAAGCAGATTATAAAAGATCTTTCAAATAAAGCTTATTTAAATACTTAGTTTGACTTGTATTCATTGTAGATTGTTGTAAAAAGTCTGCACTTATATTTTCCTTCTTCAGTTCTCTAGATAGATACTATTATCACTTAAGCATTGAAACATGCTTTGAGATATTCTTAGGATTTCCACATATTCAGTATATAAAGCTGATTATCATTCTTGTTGTAAATCTATGGTTAAATGCACAGATCTAGATCAACGTTATTTAGTAGTGAATTTCTGCAAACTCAAACCTTGTAGGAATAGCTGAATTCGCTGAGTTTAGCTCCTTGATCTGGCAGCCTAACCTTTCATACTTTCCATAAACTGGCATAGGCTAGTTTAGAACATGGATACAATACGTAGAAATCTTCCAATTTCCATCTTGGAAGTGTTCAGACATTCAAATTCATGTCTGTGTATACGTGTGTCACTGTTGTATTTTAGCTTCAGTGATTATTTGACCACTGTGTGGCACACCCACAATTTATTGATTTCTTTTGCTAAGATTAAACAAGACAATTTTCTCTTACCTTCTAAATCAGTCTTCACATTGTCTTGATTACCTCATTATCTGTTTCTTCTCTATAATTCTCTTTGATTTCATTTTTCTTGAACCTGATTTACTGGGACTGTATCTTGATGATTATGTTTGATGGAAGTAATATTATCTTAAATATACTGAAAAATGTATTTACTGATACATCTTATATTTCCATTTAATTTTCACAGATAGAAAATGCTGGCAGTTCATAAATATCCCATGACCAAATTCTTGTTCTTCTCAATTTTTAGCTTCTCAATTTTTGCTGACATAAACATTTGCTTATTATGCTCAAAGTGCATGACTTTGCATTTTTGCTACACAAATTTAATTCATCTTCTATTACTATGATTCTCAAGGTCAACTAGTTCTTTTCACAATATCCCTATCTGATGCTTCATGATGGTTCCAACATGCATGCTTTTTTATTATGCTTCCAGTATCTCTGACAAGATCATTAATTACATTATTAAATAAAATTGATCCCCAGACAGATCTTTGATCTGCTGGTAACCAAACTGATACTTTCCCTTTTTAGCATTACCTATTTACATCTTGTCTTTATTCAACCCAAAATTCCTCTCATCATTGGTATTTTTGCCATCTAAAAGTAAAGTTTTCATGTGCTTCCACAATAAACACTATACTAAAGTTCAAAATGATTGTATCTATTACCTTCCTTCCTTTCTTTATTTTTTCCTTTGCAAAAATCTATTTTAGAGACAAAAGCCTTTACATTAATCTGTCAATATTAATGTTTTCACACTTTTATTGCACCTTATCCCAGTGTCTATATTTCCCTGTATTATCTTCAAAATCCACATTATCTACATATTCTACATATTCTACATAAATCCACATTTTCTACAGTCCATGACTTTGTGACATTTTGGTATCATACTTACAGATCTCTAGTGGCTCAGATCATACTTGTCCTTCTTACAAGTGAAATTACAGAGTTTTCAGTTCCTTTTTCTTTTATTTCTAACATCACAAAATTACAAAAAACAGCTGCTACCAAGCATCAAATTTCTGCTTTCTATCTCCTTTAAGACCTAAAGGTCTCTGCTACTCTCAACAATCTGTGTATTTACAAGTGACTTCCTTTTGCCAATGCTAAGATTCTTTTCCTCATCCACTAATTAAAGTTATTTTCTTCCCCAGTACATTTATTTCTTTTCCAGTGGGGTCAACCTTTTCCACCTCCAGAGAAGTCCACTTTATTCATCCACTCTCATTTTAAAAAATGGAATGCAAAACCTCATAATGGAGAAATAAGACAACATTAATCCCACTGCAGTATAAATCCTTGGTAATCTTATCATTTTTGTCCCAGGAAGCCCCAAGAACCCATGAAAAATCAAATTATGCTATTACATATTCTCACTGATTTTAATTGCCATTTTGGCTTATCAAACATTTTTCCTTGTTTAGAAAAAGTTTAAATGCCTTGTTTTTGGCTTTACTTTAGCTTACTACACAGTTCTTAATAAAAGTATGTTTTCAGTTGTTAAGTCTTCCACTGTGTATTGTATGTAACATAAAGACTGTTGTTCTTATTTCAGTGATTACTTGCTGAAGACATGTTCTGTTCTCTGAGAATGTCTTGGCAATACTGAAAGTATGTCTCAATTTGAAGTTAATTTAAAAGTAGATTAAATTAAAAAATAACTCATTAAACTTAACTAGGAAGCCTCTCCATCTTCTATCAGAGTTCTCCAAGATGGTTTATAGTCTCTTAATACCATATGTGGTGTTTATCCGTTTGTCTTCCTCAGTGCAAACACACTACTCTGCAGATTCTTTCTTTTCTACTCTCTAATTATATGCATTCTGTTTTCTTGCTGTTGTAGACATGTGCATTCACTCAGTTCAGAAGTTTGCTTTCTATGCCCTTTTCTTCACTGGACTTCTTTAGCTACCCAGTTCTGCAAGCAGCCTTATCTTTTCGTTCTTCCAGCATATTGTTTATCTTACCTGAACATCAGCATTACATTGAATTTTATTTCCTATTTCTTCTTTAAACATGACCCTTCACTAATAACCATTTCTATCAGGAATTCTCTCCATGGTCATCCTGCAGCTTCTGTATCTGTCACTTCTCATTATTTAGTTTTTTTTCTATCACTATCAACACAAATTTTTCTTCCAATTCATTCTTTCTTTTCTAGTGAATTACATCTATTTGTTGTACTGTTAATTACCTGTCAAAAGTCATGCCTCCCTTGATTCCTAAAATAATGTGTATAGTCCTGTCTATTGACTAGACTCTTGTAATTCAAAGGATGCATCAAATGCTTAACATTAAGGCTGTGTTTTTGGGACTAAACTAGCAATAAACTAGAGTCAATTAAATTGCTTACCCACAGATTTAGTCCCCTCAAAAAAAGATTACTTCTTACCCCAAATCTGTTATTTTCATGTAGACTCTAGTGCTAGAATCTAGTTTCTCTGAAAGTAATGCATTTTCTATATATTTCCATGGAAATTACAACGTATAAAAAGAGCACAATAACACTAATTGATGGGGCAAATTCTCAGCCACAAAATATTATTTTTCATCATAGTCACCACCATTATCTGATTCATATGGATGCTGACTGAGATGCCTCTTTCACGGTGTGATAACTGTTAATGGTCATTTGAAAAGAGGTTTGTCTTTTGTGTCACTGTTGCCACTGCTGAAATGCACCACCCACCACCTCACTGTGCTCACTGTTGCTGTTTCATCTCCATAAACATTCAGCAAGCATCAATGAAAGTCAATGAATGCAATTATTTCTGCATAGAGGAATTCAGTGACAATCTTTGCTTTGTACACACTTCCATGTCAGACACCATTCTGTCAGACTGCTCCTCTGCTTCCTTCTGTCACACAGCAACAAAACAGAATAGAATATTGGCAGGAAAATCCAAACTGTTTCCATTCTACGAACCTCTGACGCCTCTGATGTCATGAGCTAACATAATAAAATAGAAGGCATTACTTTCTGAGCAGCCCTCAACTATTCATGTGGGTAGGACACTGCACCAAAGGTAGATTAGGGATTTTAGTAAAAAACACTTCCTGTGTATTTTTTTTTTTTTAATTTGTAAAGCTGAAAGACATTCAAGATTATTTTCTTAGAATCTATTTTTTCATATCTAATTCTGTGGATCAATAGTCCCATGCGTTATAGATCTTAAGTGATCATTTATTTTCTTACCTGGTAAAGCTCATTTGTCTACAGTCTAGGCTAGCTGTGCCCACGAAAAAAAAAAGAGCAATCCCACGAATATGAATAGTGTTCATACTGAAGTAGTCATGTGAAATGTTTTTAGTCTAGACCCTGATATGATATACTAATAAGACACTTGTGCAACAGAAACTTGAAAGACTGTTTTTAACATTTGTTTACAAATTTAGAGAAAAAATAAAACATATCTTGTAGTAGTTTTTTGCAGCAGAAGATATACATACTAGTAAGACATTAACATAAAATATGACTTACTCCTTATGTCTCAGTTATTTAACCAGAAAGCTGCTTGGAACTGGAATTTAAAATGTAACAAATACTGAAGAGGGTATGAAATTTTCCTCACATGTAACTGCAGCAAGGTATTTGAGGACAGATGAAAAAGATGGTGGAAAATTATCTCGCAGGATACGTATGACTTTAATTATGCATAACAAAAGCCATGACTGATAAAACTTTGGATTCAATCCTCTGGATGACTGAACTCATTTTGTTTCCAATTGATTAGCAGCATGTGAGTACTTCTAATTGTTGTTTGCTTAAATAAAAGATCAATCATCTGCCAAAGCATATGAAAACTATAATGAGGTGGACTTCAGAGGATCTAAGCAGCAGATGAAGAGCCAAACTTCAGAAACCATACTGTTATAACAGGAATTATAAGGCTTGAAACAGGCAACAAAAACTTCCATTTTCTCTGTCATTCATTTGTAAGATTTGTAAGATTTTGAGAGGGAATGTTCAGCTTCACTTTCAGACCTGGTTTTGTACATGTGTGCTGATGCCCAAGATGATTTTGAAAGTCTTCTGAGGAATAGATTCGTGAAAATCACAGAATAGGGTGACTTGACACTGTAGAGCAACCTGCCATAGAAGAAAATACTGATTTGGCCATTTACAGTGATCTATAAATGACTCACTTTTTTACAAATCTTACGGTAAGTTCAGACAAATGCAACACCAATAGGAACAGTAAGAAAATTGTATCACTTTTGGAAAAAATCATACCTTAAACGACTGTACAGCTTCAGTTGTCTAAAACTCAGCTCTTTGAGAGTTAGTAAGCTGTGGGATAAACTTGCATCTATCTGTATATATATTAGAAATACTAGAACCTGACTTGTTTTGTTTATGTTACTTTATGTATGAAGAACTTACTTTGTAAGAGTATCACTGTAATCTTTATACAGGACGTTACTCATCTCATAAGATATTATGGAAAAATGATTTAACAAAATATTCAGCAGAAATTCACAGAGACATGCTAATTTATTAATTTAATTACAGTACAGAATCATGGAATTATAGAATCACCAAGGTTGAAAAAGACCTCTAAGATCATCCAGTCCAACCATCCGCCTATCACCAATATTTCCCGATAAACCATGTCTCTTAGCACCACATCTAAACATATCTGGAAAGCCTCCAAGGGCAAGGACTCTACCACATCCCTGGGCAGCCAATTCCAACACTTAACCACTCTTTTGGAGAATTATTTCCTAGTGTCCAACCTCAATCTCCCCTGTGCAAGTTGAGGCCATTCCCTCTAGGCCTATCACTAATTACCAAGGAGAAGAGGCCAACCTGACCACAACCCCCTTTCAGGTATTTGTGGAGACTGACAAGGTGATCCCTGAGCCTCCTTTTCTCCAGACTAAACAGATCCAGTTCCTTCAGCCACTCTTCATAAGACTTGTGCTCTAGACCCTGCACAGCTTCATTGCCTTTCTCTGGACTTTCTCCAGGGCCTTGATGTCTTTTTTTGTAGTGAGAAGCCCAAAACTGAACACAGTACTCAAAGTGAGGCCTCAAGAGTGCTGAGTACAGAGGGAGAATCACTTCCCTGCTCCTTTTGGCAACACTGGTTCTGATACTAGCCCAGATGCCATTGACCTTCTTGTCTACCTGTGCACATTACCGTCTCATGTTCAGCTGAGCATCAACCAATACCCCCAGTTCTGTTTCTTTTACACAGTCTTTTATTAGCTCTGCCCTAAGCCTGTAGTGCTGCATGGAATTGTTTTGGTCAATGTGCAAGACCCAGCACTTGTTGAACTTCACACCATTAAATAGATTAGCTAAATTAATTAATTAATTAATTAGTTAATTAAAATAGTGTAGTGTAGCTTCATTTAGAGTGAGTGTTTTTTCTTTTCTAGGGAGTGTGGGGGAGATTTATGTTCTTTCAGTCTTTTTTTTTTTTTTTTAATTTAAGTATACAGTGTATAAAGTAGTGAAATTACGTAGAGTTTAACAAGAGCAGGACAGCTCTTCCATTCTGCTATCTGTATGAATTTATTTGAGATTTTTCTTCAGAGTGAGATCCATAGAACTTTAGTTGCTTCCTGAGGGAAGTATTAAGTCAGTGTCGTTTTACTATCATTTCTGCTAAAAAAAAAAAAAAAAGAGAGAGAACTAGAAATTTCCAAAATTACACAATGTTCAGATGGATGCTAACTCACCTCGATATCCTAATTGCACTATGATTTGTTGTCTAGTGTCTTCTAAAACTGAAAGGGGGTATTTTATAACTCAGACAGACTTTCAGTTTGCTGGAGAATGCCCTATACCTATCATTTCAAATAACTGAGAAGTCAGAGCTTTATCTCAAACCATTAATGAGCATAGTCAGGAGATATAAAGTCTGTTCTTTGGGACTGAGGAAGGTCTGGATAACTGTCACTAGTATAAGATTGCATTTATTTGAGATTCTTTGTGATCATTTGGCAATTCTGTGCCAGTAATCATCAATGCTTTTCAAAGAAAATAAATGGGAATGATAAAAATCTACCTATTTTAATATTTAGGAACATGAAAAGGCTGAAGCAGAAATAATATTGAGGACTAGTTTTCAAGTTCAACTTTAACTAGATAAGGAAAATAATCATAAGGACCTGGTGTCTAGGTATCTACTGCTTCTTTTGAATATAAGAATACTATACTATATTAGGGATTGTCACAATTAAAAAAAAAAAAAGACAGAGAGAAAGAGAGAAAAGCCTCACAATGAAAAATGCTATTAAAATATACTTCATTTTAATGTGCTTCCATTTATTCTATGACTAAATGTAATTTATAGATTATTAAATATTTTTAATTTTTATTTTATATATGTTAAATTAAGTCATAGTCCCTTTTCTTGTTTATTCTGAGCAATTTAATAATACAAATATTTATGTGTTTTGCTTTTGCTACTGAAAATAGAACAAAAAGAATACCTGAAATAAATCCCCATCATAATTACTTTCTCCTAATTTCTTTTTTTACAGTCCAGAGCTTCCATTTCAATCAAGATGATATCTTTATGCCATTACTTTAATTATCATATTCAATATGTTATTAGGAATAAATTGCAGCAATAATTCTTTAGAGTGTATGGGTGAACTGCATATACATTTTTAAGTACACAGCACTAGGAATTAACAGTATACAGTGTTGGGCCCTGGGAAGCCTGGTCTAGTATTAGATATGGGGATTGGTAGCTCTACATGCAGCGGGGGGGGTGGAGCTTGATGATCCTTGAGGTCCCTTCCAACTCAAGCCATTATATGATTCTATGATAAAGGTACGGAGGTTTTCGTTGTCACTATTATTTTGTATTTTGTGCACACAGTTCCTTATGAATGAGCAATTAACAGTTTTTGTTATTAGAACATAGCAAAAAACAAAGATGGTGATTTTTCTGTTTTTCTGTCTCTTAGGGGATAAACAGACAAAAAATGCAACCATTTTAAAAATAAACATCTTGGAAGTCATAGGTAACACTGGTGAGGTACACTGTTGGAAATGTGAGTATCTACTAAAAGTAGTCTTCACTTGCACAGGTTTCCTTTAGGCATTATAACACCAGTAAATTAGGGTTTCTTATGAATAAGATTCATGGTTGGGGAACTGGTATTCAGGAAATGATGTATCTTAAAAACTGGATAGAAAAACAAAAGGCCATCTCTGTTAATTTGAAGGAAGTGTCGGAAAAACACTGAAGATCTATCCTTAAAACATTTATTTTAAACCAGTGAAGAAAAACAGACAGCTAAGCAAAAATGTAATAACTTTTATGATCTGTCTTATTAAAGTCAAATGTTGGAATATTGATGGTCAAAACACAAGCAACATGAATGAAGCTCTGAAACTCCTAAAATACCCTTGAGAAGGGTTGTTAACTGAAAGAGAGATTGAAATAAAAGCAATCTGGCATTTTGCATTTTTAGCTGAATTTTGTGTTATACGTTAACTCTGGTATTTGATACCTCTCTATTTTAAATAACACAAGCTGCTCTTATCTTTATTTTATTTTATTTTTCTTGAATGTAACAGCTTGGTGTTGAGAAGTCTTTTACCTTTTGTTTGTTGGTCAGTTCCCCACAGTCTTGTATGAATCATGTTCTCTGGGTGTACCTGCATTGTCTGATGACTTATTTATTCCTTTAAAAAAATAAAAAATGACAGAAACAAAATCAAACATTCTCAGTCCAAAACTTGGGACTCATGTGAATTAATTCAATGTGTTTATAGACATTGTCAGATATAGGAAAATAGCACTCCATCTACCAAGTAAATCTGAAACACCTTTGATTTTTACTCATTTTACTTCTATTCTTTACACTAATTCTTTACATTCTTCATTATTCTTTACATTCTTTATATTCACTATCCTTTACATTCACATTCATTTTACATTCTTAAATGGAATAAAAGGACATACAGGAATTATCATTAGAATAGCAGTTGACCTATGCAATATTATAGTTTGATTTTTTTATAATTTCTTATATAAATCAACAATTAAATTTGCAAAAATGGTGCCTCAGCAATGCAAAGGTACAATTTAACCTTCTGCTTGCTAGGTAAATAAAACATGATTTTTCTAACCACTTTCCATCCATTATCAAGAAGGATGTCACCAGTATGAAGTCATCCCAGTACTAAAACAAACAAAGCCAGCTAAAGTATTTAAGTGTAAATAACTAATAAAATATCAAGTATCATCTGGGAAAGAGAATACTACTAAAAATGTCATCTACTTTCTAAGTCAAACAATATTTTAAGAATAAATTATTTAAAACATTTTTATTAGCATTTTCTGATTGTAATCAGAAAATATTCCCAACTTCCATATTAATCTCAAAGCCAATTATCAATATTTAACCAAATCCATTCTTAATGTATTGGAAGATTTAAGTAAATAATGAATTTCTTTCTTGCTAGAATATCTGTTAAGCAAGGCTGTGGATTCCTGCTCTAGGTATTCAAACTGTTGGTAAACTCCTCCAGAGTTTTTTACTCATCTATTCCACCTTTAAAATCATACTAGAAAATGAAATAATTGTAGGGAATTAGTAATCAATTTTTTGCCCTTTTCTTGCTTTCTTACTAACACTTGACACTTTACCAGAGGTTGCTGCCAGATAATATTTAAATATATTATGCTTACTTATTCTGCTTATTAGTGACTTTAACCAATGGCACAGCTCTTATCTATAATATTGTTCCACTGCTGGAAGTTTCAATAAAGTTTGAATGGACTAAATGGATATAGATATAGAATTGTTGGTTTGGGCTTTTTTTTTTCCTTTTTTTTCCCCCCAGTCTAAAAGATAGAGTGGGAATCTTACGCTATGCTTTCATGAGCATGAAAATTCACTTATTTTAACAGTGTGAGGTGATATAAGGGGGAGCTCTGACAGTAGCAAATAGAATAATAGCATTATGGATATGTCAGACTTGAAAGGATCTACATTAACACAGAAATCTCAAACAAGTAACCTCCTATGGAAAACTTCTTGAAAGGGAGAAACATGTTTAGCAGTCTTTATCACCTCTCATTTATACTTTTCCTTTGAGCAGATTTATTGGTTAAAAACATTCTCATTATCTCTATTTCTTATTTTCAGTATGCACCTATTATAACCATTTAACTCTATTTGGTTTAATATGTCTGCTTTTAGTTCATTTATTGAACTTTGCAAGCTAGGCAGTAGCTACAATGTTGAATTTTGCTGAACATTTTCTGAAACTGTATGATGTATATTTTGTCTGGGTTGACAGCCATATCCTCAGAGAATTCCAATCAGTTAGTGAGTCTTTACCTCTCTTGTCTCTTCTTGGGTCATTTTAAAATAATGGCATTATGCTGGCCACTCTCCAATCCTCTCAGATCTCACTTGATCTATTTTGAAGAGGATAAGCATATAAAAATGTCTGCCAGAGCTTCTTCAGTTTCTCTCCTTACTTTCATAACCCTTTTGGACGCACATTGTTTGGTCATGACTCTATCAATTTTAACAGCCATTTCACCTTATAATAATCATACCTGACACACTCTGTACATAAATTAATTCCTAATCATCCATCTCCATAAATCTAATTTCAGATATAGTCAAATATGTATTCTCATCTTTTATAAGGCCGTATATAACCATTATTTGATGTAATTTTCACTCAGTCATCTTATACTCTCTAGGGGATAGTTTGCAACTTTAAAATTTTGTTACAGCAATAAGGATGTCTATAGTTAAAGCCAGGGTCTAAAAAATTTTTTTTTACTCAAATTTGCAAAAATAATTGTTTCTTTCCTGTTCTAGTGGGGCAGTATCTTAGACCAGAATCATAGCTCTGATAGTCACTTGGGTCTTCATATCTCACTGACCCAGAGACATTGTTCTCTTCAATGCTCTGAAGTCTGTAGGTGTGCAGCCCTATCAGTCAAATAAAAAGTGCTTCGTATTTCTTTTCTTCTCTACATAGAATCATAAAAATTAGCTCTTGAAAGGACCTCAGCAATGTAGATGTTATGTGTATGCTCATCTCAGAGTAAAATCACCTTGTTTGTCTTATCTATTCTTAATAGCCTTCAGTTGTGGAGGTCTGACACCCTCCTTGAGCAATCTGTTCAGCGCTTATTTAAATTTTAGCTCCATGACCTTGCCTTAATTTTAATCTATTATTCTTAGAAACAAGATTAAAAAATAATGTATGCTACTTCACACATTTCAGCAATTGAGAAATCTCTTAGTGTTTCTGAGTGTGAGACACTTATTATGCCTAACAAAAGTTTAGAGACAGAGCCTGGGGCTGATGCTAAATACTTATGAGGTCTATTTGATGTGAGTTGTCCTACTGAAATCAAGATGACATCTGATTATAAATATTTTATACTGTCATCTACCAGTGGATTATTTTAGTTGCAGAAGTTTTTAGTGTTGTGCAGTATGTTAACTGAGTTACTCTTATGAATGCAATGCTGATCCCAGCTGGAGCATGTGCAGGAAGTGAAAATAGAGCCTCTGAATCTGCCAGAAAAAACTGTTAATATATGAATCCAGTTCTTGAATATATCCACTTGAAAGCATTATTAAATTGAGAAATCTCTGTGTGTCTTTTCTTTCTGGTCTCTCAACAAAAGAAAATGATATTGATGGTACTACTTGGACTTAATAATAGATCAGAAAAAAAAAGAAAGAAAAAGGTCAGTATGGTCTGGGTACATGAGATGGTATCATAAAATAATATACACTGTAAATCATCAGAACCACAAAATCCCAACAACTTTATCCTATTACCTCCCTGAGACCAGAGGATGAGGCTGAATATCTGTGCAGGTACCAAGGGCAACTGAGACATACTCATGCTGTACTTTTTGTTTTTGAAGAGATTATAGTTGACTTCATTAGGCACAATTCAATTTTCTACATTAAAAATTAAAATATAAAATTCAAATACACTGCCTATATGTACCTACTTCTCCTCTCGAATCTGTTGATGACATTGTGATCACTTTTAAAAGCAGAAAATTTGGCCTGGAATTTCACATTTTCTAAAGAAATTAGTACCTTTCCAGGATAATAAGGCCATTTAAATTTTTTCCTTCATATCTTACTTTAAAGTTAGTAGTGGTTCCAGAATGGGCAAACTGTGATGCCCTTTCATACTCACAGGAAGGTCAACCTTATTCCCTAACAACTGTTATATCAGCATATCAGCACTTTAACAGCTGAAACTGAAATAGAACCATGTTGTCTTGTTTGGTTGCTTGTTGTAGATTGGTAGTCACTACTATCTTCATAAAATCAACTAGTGAGGGCCATAACTAATATGAATCAACATTTCTCCAGTAAATTTGGTAATGACTACTGGTAGCTGGAGGTCTTTTCTGAGTATTGCATACACAGATATATTACTTAAATCACGTAATGATAGTAAGTAATTGTCAGAAAGCTGACTGATGAGCTTTCCCTTTCCCTTTCCCTTTCCCTTTCCCTTTCCCTTTCCCTTTCCCTTTCCCTTTCTCTTTCCCTTTCCTTCCCCTTCCCCTTCCCCTTTCATTTTCCCACTAAAGAATAGGAAATCTGAAAATAAAATTAATTTGAAATCTCACTTGCTGAGAAAACTGTTGTAATTGGATGGGATCAGCTGCTTGTTGTTAACAAAACTATTTAAACGAAAGCAAAAAAAAAAAAATTCTTTCAAGGTTTCTGGGGTAAAGTGCTAAGAAGAGAAAATGAACAATAGCATTCTTTTTTCCTTCTAATTTCACAGATCTCTAAAATGAGCAAAATATCAGATTATGCTCTGTTGGACTTTTTAATGAGTTGTTATTGTGACTGAGAATACACATACATTTTTTAGTATCTTTGCTGAATGCAGAAATTTGATATAATATCTTATATAAATCACATATAAGCAATAACACATAAATTTTTTCCTTGAAACTTTATATTAAAAAGATTGAGTGGAGAGGATTATGTCTCATGTAAGTGTGCAGGCTTCTGTGATTTCAGCAGTTTTTTAACAATGCTGTGTACTCTATTCCATCGCTAAGATGTACATCTGATTTGTTCCTATTAGACTCATGAACAGTATAGGAAAAATGTCAAATTTACAAAGATAAAATTCATATAGTTGAGTACACAGTCATTCATCTTAATTATGTCTGACAAGCTCACCATTATATGATCAGCTTCCCAGAACAAGAGAAACTCACATTCTGTCTCCTTTAGAAATCCTTCATTGTAGGAGACTAGTTATTTCAGTCCACTGAGGAAGCAAACAGTGTAGTTGAAATGTCATGAAAAATAAAGAATAATGGCCAGTATTCATCAAGAACAGGGAGATACCACACTGCCATGCTTGTTAACTGTAAATCCTAGCACTGCTTTCTAGGAGGATAGTGAACACGTAAGATGTTGAAGCAGAAGATACATAAAATTTTTAAGATGACAGTTTTCTGTATCTTTTCTGCCTCCACTGAAATGTATGTTTTTCACTGAACTTTAAAAAGAACTATATTAAATTCTTTCTTTAGTTGCTCTGAGTTTTATTTTGTTTACATTTTGCAAACAGGAAGAGAAAATGAAACTCCTAAAAATATGCCTTATGTTCTGTATATCTTGATCATCTGCATAGATACAACTTTAAGTTGTAACCAAAATAGGACACATTACAATGCATATAAATACGAAACAAATACATTTATCTTCTGATAAAACAAATAAATAAATAAAAAGAAAACTATTATTGTTAGAATCAATAATAATGTACAATTGTGTCATGGTAGTGTATGACAGTGAATAATTCAGTATTTTCAAAAGATTAAGTACAAGTGATAACATGGCTGCAGTCTCAGATAAAGCATTAAAGAAGATCTGTCTTTGTCTATCTGCTCAAAGAACAGTTAATAATAAAGAAGGATCTAAGAACTTCATTCTGAAATGACCTGATTCTTGAAGGTTAGAAGTTCAAAAGAAAATTTCAATTTTGGTAAAACACAGCTGTATGTATAAGGTCATTAGACTACGATGTCTCTAAAAGTAAATTGCCCTTCAAAACTCTTTCAGCAAAAACAGAAGGATGGTAGGATTAGGGAGTAAAAAATTACCTTCATGTACTGTCCTCAGCTTGGAGATCATTGCTGAATCCACACCTTACAAAGATGGCTTTTTTGTTATTGGTATTCCACATCATAACATCATGTAGTGCACTGGGAGTTAAAGAGTTAATGCTCCATATAACTGAGCATTATATAAATATATATATGACAATGTCACAAAACCTCCCATTTTTTCTTTTGGCTCTCCTCCCTGCTGCTCATCCTGACTGCACGCATTTTCTTTTTTTTTCTTTTTTTTTTCTGAGGAGAAACAAGCTAATTTACTAAATATGGTATCAGAATACAAGATAACACACTATAATATAATAAAATTAGAATTGAAGTTAATAAATCAAATATAATGAGAGAGAGTATCTGAAAGCTGTAGCCCTTTACACTAGTGCTGAGGCAATACGTGCGATCAGGACAAGTAGCAGGTAGGAGAGCCGAAGTTAAAAAAGGCAGGTCTTGTGACCTTGTCAGGAGTTATATCTCCTCTCTGAACGCAAAGTGTTCTGGGGTGTGTAGTTCTTCTCTTCCAGACAGGTGCCCGGAACTGGAGCATTAATTCTTTAACTCCCAGTGCACTACATGATGTTATGATGTGGAATGCCAATAACCAAAATTCATAAAAACAGTATAGCAATCAGTTCTCTTCCTATCCTTTATCTGTATGCTCTTTGAGACAAAGGCTTCCTCTTAATATGTAGACAAAGTAAGGTTTCATAGTTTGATTTGAGGAAAAACACTTGCAGTACTACTGAGAATGATGATGCATGTAAGACAGAAGCTCTGAAGAAATTCAGTGCCCTTATACAGACAACTGTTATCAGAGGATTGGACTGCATTCCAGTAACAAAGCTGGCACAGTAGCAGCCAGCAAGCTTGTAACCGCTTCATTACCCATGCCTGACCCCTTGCAATGAATAATTTGAGCCATTGTCAGATGACAGATTAAGATGGCAAGAGAACAAGCAAAATAATTACTTTCCTGAATGAAATTTTTCATCAGAATTGTAATTAAAAATAAAAAATGTCATTGAGGTTGTAGAAACCAAACCAAATGCCAGATATTGTCATCTGAGTTACTCTGGCTTGACAGTGAACTCAGATGTGCATTTGCACTTACACATAAATAATTATATTCTATTTTCTTCAAATATGATCATTCTAGTCAGTACTTCTATTGTAATGTTCAAAACATAGTTTCTAAGAATAGGATTACTTAGTAAAAGTTATCTGATACTTCTAAAGACAAAATAGAGTTTCATTCAAAAAGAATAGATATTTTAAAATGTATGTAATTGAAAATGTAGATTTGAATCTTTTTCTTTTTAAAATGGGCAAATATATGAAAGAGACTTAAAATACTTCTCTAACTAAATACACCTAATGATTAAAAGTGCTCACATTAAACTGAAATAATCTTTTACTGTTTGTGCTACTTTGGTGTATTTTTTTGAGAGCTGAGTATGTCTCCTTTTACACCCTTCGTCACTTGACACAGCAACTATTAATGAGAAAACTAACTAAGGAAATTTTTCTTACTCTCACATATACATACACATATGTACAAGCAAATAATAGATAAGCAGACAATTTGTGCTTGTGTGTTTCTTAAATAAGATGCTTTAGAAGTAAGATTGATTTTGGAAGACAAATCACTAAATTATAGGAGTTTGAACCTGAAATTTGCAGTAGTTGTATTTAAAATGCTGAAATGTGAAAAATTATTGAACTAAATCTGAGAATGTTCTGCAACATTGTCCTGATCCTACATTAAGAATAGGTTTGCTCATGCATCAACACAATTTTACCTTTGCCTTCTATATGGGAAAACCTATGTTTTTATGCCAGAAAAAGCTCTGACTGAAAGGTAGTTATGGTACATTCAGTTTATCATCTCAACTAAGTGATCAGGCAAGTAGCACATAGAGACAAAAGGTAATGAGCTCCCAGCTGCTCCAGCTGACAGCAGCCTTGGAAAGTGAGTTCAGGATGAATCCTGCATTCATCTAGCTTTCATCTAGATCAAGATACAGGAAATTAATTCCTCTTTTTATTAACTCAAGCTTCAATTTCTTGTCCCATCCTTATGCAGTCTTTCCTTTTTATACTACCATCTCTTTGAGATAAAATGCATCCTATTTTATGACAACACAGTACAAAGGAGAATCTGCCCCTTGAAGAAGACTTTGGCACACAATCATAGAAAGAGTAATTAACCAAATACAAACCTGAATGTCAACAGGGGTTAGATTTTGAATTATCAAACTTTCATCACAATATGCATGTTTGTAATGAAAGTTTGAAGCAGAAAGAAATACTACAAGATACCAGGCAGCTGAATTCTTGTTGTTACTGTATTTTTTAAAACAGATTTAATTAGTTGTAGAGGTTAACATGATCCTGGAGATACTATGGTTTTGCCTAATGAATCAGTGCTGTTAGCATATGCTACACTGTCTGTCAAGTCTGGTTTCTTTTCTGTCCTTACTCTATATAGAGTACAGATTAACTTGGCATTGTGCATTTACAAGACTAGAGCAAAACTGATCTACAGCAATGAAGTGTTCATCCTTTACATCTGAGAGAAAAATGTGTTTGTAAAGACACTAGTAATTATTATTTGCAAAGAAACTAGTGATCATTCGTTTTCTTTTGGATTAATAGTATCTTGCATACTAAATGCCACTCAAAATCTGAAACAAAATATTTGTGAAATATATACATGTATTTTAATTATCAAGTAGAAAGTGTAATGAAATATTGTGTTACTTTGATCCTATCTACTCAGACATTTAAATTATATTCCTGAAACACCCACTCAGGTTCCACTTCACCTAGTAACCTCATGTTACGCATTTCACTGTTTAATTGCAGTTACTTCTTAGCTAGATTTTTCCAGTTATAGAATTTAGTATATTTCTTCCTCTTATGTAGGTAATGTACTATGTGATGAAATACAGCTCTTCTGTGAAACAGTTTGATGAGATTTACAATGGCCTATAGGCCTGTAGTGGATATCTTTAGTAGATAAAGAACAAAAGTAATTTTTAATGTAGATAAATATGGAATACTGAAAGAAATGAGCAGAATTTTTGGAAAATGAATTCTTTCCTCACTTATCTTGTCAAGCAGATGAGAAACACAACAGTAGGACCCTATAAAATATATTTTTACAAAATATGAACCAGCAAAAGCTTTTTGACAAGGAAAGAATCTTAGAAAATATTTAGCAGGTGTTAGATGAGAATGAAGTCTCATGGTTACAAGATAGAAAATGGAAGACATGAATAAATGAGCTATTTTCATAGTGGAGAGATTTCACAGGGACAGTTCACAGTGACCTGTACAAGATACGCTGTTGTAACATTCAGCAGTCATGAAATAAATAACTTCTTGATATTACTGTGTTATTCATTGTTTCTCTAGTTTGGAGAAAAGAAGACTAAGAAGCAATCTTATTGCTCTCTGCAACTCCCTGAAAGAAAATGGAGAAGGGGATGACAATTACTATTTCAAACTAGATGTTGGGAGCACTTATTTGTCACAAATGGTCAAACACTGGAACAGACTTTCTAGAGAACTGGTTGATGCCCCGTGGCTGTCACTGTTCAAGAGTGATTTGGATAATGCCCTAAACAATATACTTTTTGTTAACCCAGTGGTAGTCAGGCAGTTGAACTTAATGATTTTGTAGACAACTTCCAGCTGAACTGTTCTATCCTGTTCTATCCTATCCTATCCTACTCTTATACAAGGCCAACTGTGAAGAATCACAAAATGTCATTAAAATACTGTAGAAGCCACAAATTCACTAATGTCTGAAACTCATTATAAACAAATTTCAAATAATAAATATAAGTAACACAAACATAACACTTTGCATACAAATGGTGGGCTCTGAGCTGACCACTGTGAATCAGTATGAAATTTGGGGCTTAAGATGAATTATTCCATGTTAAAATCAGTTCAGTATTTAGTAGCAATAGAAAACAAAAAGTTTTGATGCTAAAATAATTTGAAAAGATTTATGTCAATGTATGAATGCATGCTTTGGTCTGCTATACTTCAAAAGGATGTGTTAGAGTAGAAAACATCAGAAAAAGGATATAAATATAACCAAATATATGAAATTTGTTCTGAGTGAGGTATGACTAAGCTGGGACTAAAAAAACGTATACTCTTCATACAAAATATGAGTGCAGGAGATTTATAGGTGATGGGGACCTACAGGATCAAGAGTGGCTGGGGGGGAGGAGGGCAGGAATTCATTTTCTGTTTCTTTTCTCAATATAAGAGTGAAGAGACATTCAGTGAAGCCAAGAGGAGACAGGCTCACAACAAAGTGTACACCACTGAGAAGAGTCGGGCTCCACTTTTTTCACTTCCTCACATAGATACATTTGTACACACTGATAAGCTTCCTTCTCAGTCTTCTATTCTCCAGACTTTTCACTCAGCCTGTACCCAAATTACAATATTCCAGTTCCTTCATCACCTTCTGCTGGATCAACTCCAGTATTCACATGTCTCTTTTGAACTGAGATGCCGAGACCCAAGTCCCACTGTGACTGTGTCTCACTGATGCTGCATAGAGAGTAAGGGTCACCTTTTTTGTCTGGCTGGCCTCTGGGGTCATGAGTTACTGAATAGATGCAAATAATGTTTGGCATAGAATCATAGAATCACAAGGTTGGAAACAACCTATAAGATCATCTAGTCCTACCATCTTCTCATTACCATTGCTACTACAAGCTTCTAAACCATATCTCACAGCTCCTCATCCAGATGCCTCTTGAATACTGCCAGGGATGGCGACTCCACCACCTTCCAAGGCAGGCCATTCCAGTTATGCTACCTCCTCCTATTGTATATATTGAATGTCCACAACTAGATATCTGACTATTCCTGAGTGGAGAAGGTTTACCTCAAAAATCAAAGAATCACGGAATTACAGAATGGTTGAGGTTGGAAGGGGACCTCTGGACATCAGTTGATCCAAACTCCCTGCTCATCTACAGAAACCTCAAATCATCTGCCCAGGACTATGTCCAGGCTGATAGCTCTGAAGAGGGAAAGTCCACAGTTTCTCTCAGCAACAAGTACCCTGCTTGGTCTTGTCAGTCTTGTGATGTTCAGCTGGAGTCTCATGTGTTTCTGTTTGTGCCCATTGCTTCTTGTCCTGTTGGTGAGCAACAATGAGAAGATCATAGCTCTATCCTCTTTGCTCTTTCCCTTCAAATATTTACGTGTACTTGATTCTGAGAACTCTCTTTTTGAGGCTAAACAGTTCCAGCTCTTTCACTCTTTCCTCATTGGAGAAATACTCCGGCCCTTCAATTTTCTAAGTGTCTTTTCATTGAATTCTCTGTAGTTCATGAACTGGGGTTATTGATTGATGCTCAGCTGAACATAAGCCAGCAGTGTGCCCAGGTGGCCAAGAAGGCCAATGGCATCCTGGCTTGCATCAGGAACGGTGTTGCCAGCAGGGAACAGGGAAGTAATTGTCCCCCTGTACTCAGCACTAGTGAGGCCGCACCTTGAGTGCTGTGTCCAGTTTTGGGCCCCTCACTGCAAGAAAGATATTGAGGCCCTGGAACGTGTTCAAAGGAGGGCAACGAAGCTGGTGAGGGGTCTGGAGCACAGGCCTTATGAGGAGCGGCTGAAGGAAATAAATAAATAAATAAATAAATAAAGAAGGAAAAAGCAAAGCAGACAATCCAACATTAGAGTCTTTTGGAATGGGATCATATATGTTCATACAGAGTCAGAGTCAGGTTTTGATTAGATGAAGCAAAACTGGCTGTTGATACCTCTTTTTATGTTTTATTTTTATTTTTTCCCTACTGTTTTAAAATTTCTTCCTTTCTTGGTGAGTCATTTTGAAGGAAGAATTATAAAATGGATTTAAAGTTATTTGTAAAATAAATATTCTCAGCTTGTCTATGTCACTGCTTTGAGCCAGTAACTGAAGATCTTGGGGTCAGAAACTAATCTTGATTACAATATCCAAATTTATGAACTCAACAAAAAATAATACCTGACCTTTGTGACTTGACTTCTCACTTGATAAAATAAGGATGATAGCACTTATTGACTAACATCTAACTTTTTTTTTTTTGGTGAAATAATCAAGTCATATATTTATTGTTCCCAGGAGTAACTTATTTTTCACAGAAAAGGTTTTAAAATAGTTGGAATTTTATTATATCACAATACACGCTTTGAAATTTTAGTGCAATCAAAGAAGAAAGACTGGAATGAAAGTGAGAGACATAACACTAAATCAGGAAAGAAAATGGATTTTAATGTTAAGCTGGATAATGTTGAACAAAAGAAAGAGTAGACTGACCATAAGGAAATGTTTTGGAAGATGAAGTACCTTTTCAGACTGCAAAATAGGCTGTCTGGGCTAGTGGTCCATGTCCTGTATTTGAGTTTTTAAAAGCTAACTTGACCAAAACACTTCTAGCACACATCTAAGATAAGAAACTAGTAACTTGAAAGATAAAGAAGATAATTGAGGTCAAAAAACTGTACTTATCCTGTGCCAATACTGATTGATATATACAAGATGAAAACCTTCCATAGTGAGTGTACAATAAAAAAGATACACGGGAGCGAAATTTCAGCTGTTAGGTTACTTCGGCATTACTACTTCTACCAGTGCAAAAATGTGTCCAAACGAAAATTCTGGAAGTCTTGATCTCAGTCATTCCACACAATTCCATATTTTAGTACATTTCAAAATTGAGGCTGCAGTGAAGCTTATCAGTTTTAGAATGTCATTGATCTTTCCTGTGATGTTTCACCAGCAAATCATCACTGTAAATCTGTTTATTTCAGTGGTATGACTTTTGATTTAAATTCTAGCCAGTTATCATTATTTAACTATGTTTATCTTAAGTATTTAAATAATCTTCAAACAATCTTCCCGACCAGAGCTTGTGAAGTCTTCTATGGAGCTATTCAAGACCTGTCTGGATGCCTACCTGTGTGAACAATTGTAGGCTACCTTCTTTAGCAGAGCGGTTGAACTCAATGATCTCTCGAGGTTACTTCCAACCACAGTGATTCCGTGATCTATGATTGTGTGATTTTGGCATCATTCAGCACAAGTGCTAAAATGTCCCTTTGTGATACATAGTTAGGAGGAGGGAATGTAAATTATCAGTATTTTTGGAATGGATTTTCTTCATGAGTCACTTCACATTGTATCACAATTTCTGTACGTATGGAAAAGCTGCTGTTGAGGAGGCCAAAAAATTAAAAAAAAAAAAAAATCAATTTTACCCTTTATTAGTTCTTAAAGTATACATTCTAGTATACTATACAAAAAAATGTATACTAGTATATATATGTATACAAAAGTATACATTCTAGTATCTAGTTTAGATAGCATGACAAAATTCTTCTGTTTTTTAACATGAACAAAAGAAAAAGGAAACAATAAAAGAAAACTATAGACAATTTTAATCATTGTAAGTCTAATAATATGGAGCTGGTTAGTTATTCTTCATGCAAAATTTATTGCCAAATGACATGTAATAGGCAAGTTAAAACAATAAACAATTTAGGAAGTGAGGAGCTATTGCATAATGAAGGTGACTGTGGCAATAATTTGAAGAATAGCCTGATCTCATGTTTCAAATTACACTTACTCGAGACATAGTGTTCCCTGCATAACTCTGTCTTTTGTTAGTTAGGACACTGTAATCTAGTGCTGGATTTGGACACCTTGTCCAGGAACAGGATAGTATCATGCAATTTATATCTTCAAATGTGTTCAAACCAGTAATAAAAATGTGCATAGTAGTACATACCCATTTAATCTATATTTAATTTGCTGCTATTTTACACATTTAAGTTGGATAGGCAGAAAAATGAAATCCTTGTCTGCATTCAATTTCCAGACGTGACAAAGGATTCAATCCACATATTACCTGTGATTTCACAGAAGTATACAAATGATGAAACTAAATTTGGAGGATTTGAGTTAAAATCTTACATTTGATAATTATAAGGATATTTGTTTGTTTGTTTTCTAGAATATTATTAGTGTAGTGAAAGAACAAACTAAGTTGACTTTAATTAAACCAGTACAATTTTATGTATTAATTCTCTGGTAGGAACTATGAAACTGTTCTGAAGATAACAGTCATTTTTGAGGAACTTAGTAAAGTTGCCAAATTTGTCTATCCAGTTTCATTTGTACTGCATCAGTCATTTGAATCAATCTATTTCTACTGACTCACTTTATTGTAATAAAGTGAGGTTTGACAGTGCAAGAGATTTACCTTTTGTCACCCCTGTAAACTTTGAAAATATAGCTTTTCAGATTAAAGTATTTCTCAAGCTGTGATTTGATATGCTTAAGTATTAGTAGTATAAGTTGATATACTGGACTTATCTCCATCAGTAAAGAAGGGTGTTATCAGTTACAGAATCACAGAATCACAGAAGGGCCAGGGTTGGAAGGGACCCTTCTTACCCGTTCAAAGATCATGAATCTCCATCCCTGCTGCCACAGGCAGGGCCAACAACCTCCCCATTAATACTAGACCAGGCTGCCCAGGACCCCATCCAATCTGGCATTGAGTACCTCCAGGGATGGGGCATCCACAGCCTCTCTGGGCAGCCTGTTCCAGTACCTCACCACTCTCTGGGTAAAGAATTTCCCCCTGACATCCAACCTAAATCTCCCCTCCCTCAACTTAAAACCATTTCCCCTTGTCCTGCTGTTATCTACCCTTTCAAAGAGTTGATTCCCCTCCTGTTTGTAGGCTCCCTTTAGGTACTGGAAGGCTGCAATGCAGTTACCAGGCAGCCTTCTTTTCTCCAGGCTGAACAAGCCCAGCTCCCTCGGCCTGTCTTCACTGGGGAGGTGCTCCAGCCCTCTGATCATTTTTGTGGCTCTTCTCTGGACCATCTCCAACAGCTCCCTGTCTTTCTTGTACTGGGGGCTCCACACTTGGATGCAGTATTCCAGATGGAGCCTCACAAGAGCAGAGTAGAGGGGGACAATTACCTCCCTGTCCCTGCTGGCCACCCCTCTTCTGATGAAGCATAGGATACCATTTGCCTTCCAAGCCGCAAGAGCACACTGCTGGCTCAAATTAAGTTTTTCATCTATCAAGATCCCCAGGTCCTTCTCCACAAGGCTGCTCTCAAGGACTGCTCATTCCAGTCTGTATGGATGCCTGGGATTCCTCTGGCCCAAGTGCAAAACCTTGCACTTTGCTGTGTTGAACCTCAGCAGGTTCACCCAGGCCCACCTTTCAAGCCTGTTGAGGTCTCTCTGAATGGCATCAATGACATGGCTCTCTTCTGCCATGTCATCCACACCACTCAGCTTGGTGCCATCAGCAAACTTGCTGAGGGTGCACTCAATTCCATCATTGATGTCATTGATAAAGATGTTAAAGAGCACCAGTCCCAAGACATTGTTTGTTACCAGCCTCCAACTGGACATAGTGCCATTGATGAGCACCATCTGTCTGTGGCGTTTCAACCAGTTTCTTATCCATTTGTCTCGCTCCAATTTATAGGAGGGAGAGGAGGTTCTTTTATTATCTATATACCCGGCATGAGATTAAGAAGCAACGGTTCAAATGTTGGTCCAACCAGTTTATTACAAATCTTAATCAGGGGAAATGGGGAAGGGGAGGACGGACACTATTATGAATTAGGGTAATGGGGGAAGGGAAGGAGGGCGATAGAAAAGATAGGAAAGAAGAAGCAAGGGGTCTTTATAGGCAGCAAGAGGGAGATAGTCACCACCATGGATCCAGCGTGGTCCGTAGTTCAGTCTTTGATCTTCAGTAGCGGTGGGTCGTCAGGCAGAGTTGTCCTGTTGACAACGACGACCACGACCATGGTGATGATGGCCCTTTTTCAATGCTTCAAAGTGGTGAAGTCAGCTATTTTTTTGGAGTGACAGTTCAAATCCAAAGTGGTCAAGTCAGCTCTCCTTTGAGTGGCAGCTTCTGGCTCTGGGATCTCAGCAGAAACTCCTTTGTTCCCATCTTCCGGGCCTTGCCAGCAGATAAGAGGGAGCAGGGGTACCCATCTGCATCCTGTTTCTCACAGGACACGATGGTATCGTTCCCCAATTTTCCCACACCTAGCTGGAGTTGTTTTGTCACAGGCCAGATCTTCCGCCAGTAAACACTCCTGAATACTCTCATCCGCTCTTGTATAGAGCAAGCAGTTCTGGGGGAAGGGGCTTTCAAATGTTCCCAAAGCGATATCCATTGTCACACGGTTAGCACCCATTAGTTGCCTCCTCAACAAATCATTCAGAGTCTTATCACAAGAAATACCTCAGGAAGCAAGCTTTGAGTCAAAAAACAGAGAAGGATTCTCACACCACCCCGTGGCTCAAAGATTGCTTGAAATGAAGCATAAGTGACCCTCCACGGTGGTGAGGAAAAGGCAGAAAATAAGAAGACAGCAAAGAAGCAAGAGGGAAAGAGGAGGGGGAGAAGGGGGAGATAATCGTTACACAATTACTATAAAAGATTTCTTGGGCTTGGTTACAAATGTTGCCCTGACCTGTTGGACTTGTCCATCATTAGTTGAAGTGGTTACAAAGTACATGGAGGATACAACACGTTGTATAAGTTGAATAAAACATGGAATCATACACGGTACAAACATAAGAGTTGCAACAACACACAGCAGATAAAATAGGATACGTTTGACCCATGGACCACCTGGAAGCCAGGAAAAGAGATCAACGTCTAGGCCCTTCCAGGTTTGGACAGGAACATGGGCTATCTTCCGTATACCCTGGGCAATTTGTTTAACAACTTTGCCATTATCATCGATTTTTAGACAACAATTAGAATCATTCAGTTTTCCACAGACACCCCCCTCTTCGGCTAGTAAATAATCAAGAACCATGCGATGTTGGAGTATTGCCGCTCGCATTTGTGTAGCTTGATCTGCAAGGAGATCAAGGGCATAAGCTGTTTCATTAGTAATGATTTCCAGGACGGCTTGTAGCCTGATAATACGATTCAGGTTATAGATGGGTTCTCGAGCACCACTAATTAATTCCCTGGGGTTCCAGGTAGCAGGCCCATAGTGTTTAATTATACGCTGGGGAGGCCAATCATCTTTGCCCCAAGTCTGGCCACTACCACTAGTTATGGAGGTGTCTATGGACCTTCGTTGTCGTTTGAGGTCATCATACACCTTGATACCTAATTCATTACCATTATCCCCTGGGAGCAGAAAGAACATTGGACGGATTACTCCAACATAACATACCCCAGTCCAGTTTGCTGGTAATTGTTTGTACGCGTAATTACCACAGATCCAGTAATGTCCCTTTAGTGCTACTGACCCATTCTCAAATGGTCCATCCCATTCATCCGCTAGTTTATTTACGTGTTCCTTAGCTTGAAAGTATGTGGTGTTGAGAGGCCCAAAAGGATGTCCTGCCACATTACAGTTCCAGCCATGGCCAGTATCACTCTCATTCCTGCACCACTTGCACCTCCAAGCACCAGCATCAACCCTCCAGGTACATTTCATACCTCCTGCTTCAGTAAATAGGGTATTGTTTGTAGAGGACCAAAAGTGAGAAAACCCTTGTCCCAGTCCTGACTGATTGTACCACCCCCATTGATACACAACAGGGCTTCCTGGTTGGGGTCCTGTTTCATAAGCCATTTTACGATAAACCCAAGTACAACTGCTTGTCCCAACATAAATGCCACCTGGCTGAGTACGATTAAGACAATAAATCCCTGTAGCAGGATATTGGATTGGCCACGGAGATGTATCCTTAACTTCCCAGTGGGTATGGTAGTCAATTTGGCTGTAGCTGCTTGCTAGCCATTTAGGGGAGATGGGGGTTGAGACCCAGGGCCATGTTTCAAGCCCCATAGGTCCTCCACAGACCCAACAGTTAGTCAGGTTATAGACATTTGCTACTTGCTCAGCCAGTTGGAAAAAGGAGTTTTTTATACCACCTCCCCCCTTCCCAAAGTCCTGGGGGGAATAACTGATTGTTATGGGAGTTACAACACATACTGTATACCAGAATAACAAAAATGACATCTTGCTTGAATGTTGCAAGATAATCACCAAAACACCGATGAATAATGTCAGTTGTTGGACAGTCTATATTCCATCAAGGTCCCTCGGAGGTCTTCTGTAAAAAAGAAAACAAGACATCGACTTGCCCCTTTGGGCTTTGTTAATATGGTTAAAATGAGGGAATAATCCAGCGTGTGTTGATTTTGTATTCCTTTTCCCGGGCATCCTTAGCCTTCCAAGTATATCTGTTAAGAGATTCCATTAAGGTTAGGGGAACTGGTCCAATGTTAGGTAAGTCAGCTAATACGGGTTGACCAGGGAAATAAGAGGGTTCTCCTAGCTTATTTACATCTGGATCAAGAGTAATGGGTAAGAGAGGTGGAGCCTTGGGACAGAAGGCATTAAATCGAGGACAGCCATTAATTCCCCAGCGATCATTGACTCTTCTGACTGCATCCGAAGTGCGGGAGCTCCAATTGGGTTTTTCTGGTTTCAGGAATTTTTTAAGGAGGCCATTGGATCTTTCCACAATGCCATTAGCTTGGGGGTAATAGGGAGTATGAAAGATCCAATGAATGCCTTCCTCTCTGGCCCATTCTTGTACTATCCCTGATGTGAAATGGGAACCATTGTCTGATTGGATGGAATTGGGTTTTGGAAGAATGCTAAACCATTTTTTTAAAGCCTTTATAGTGTTTTCCCCTGTTGCTCGAGGGAAAGATTCAGCTTGTAATAGGCCAGAGACTACTTCTACCCCTACCAACACGTACTGTTTGTTTTCAGATCTGCGGAAAGGACCAATATAGTCAATTTGCCATGTTTCCCACATGTGTTTTCCCTCTCTTAAGTGGAGAGGGGCATCCTGTAAGGGGTGTCTGTCCAAGCGTGTGCAGCATAGGTCACAAGCAGAAATGCAAGTGCGGCATTGTTCCCTAGTGACAGGCCAGCCACGAGCTTGGGCTTCACGGTAGAGATCAAGGGTACCAGTATGCCCTCTTTTTAAGTGTAGCCATTCTAGAAGCCTCTCCCAGTTATCACTGTCTGGTTCTCCCTGTCGCAATGGAGCAATCCTGGCTAGTTCATCTGCTTTATTGTTCCACTGACTTGCAGGAGTCCCATCTTCTTGATGGGATGCAACCCATGCAACAGAAAATTGGCCTTGTTTGGCAATAGCGAGAATCTCCTGCCACTTGTCCTTTTGCCAGATTGGGATACGATTAACTTCCCAACCGTTTTGCTCCCAGAAAGGAAGCCATTCTGTACAACCTTTAAAGACTGCATATGAGTCAGTGTAGATATGCACGCGAGCCGTGGACTGTGATTCATGCTGGAATACACTCCATACTGCTACCAATTCCCCAACCTGGGCACTACCTTCCCCCTCAGTAACAATAGTGAAATTAGTCCCAATCTGTAAAGCCACAGCCCGATATTTCCATACTTTTCCTTCACGTTTGGCTGAGGCATCTGTGAACCAAGCATTCTGTACCTGGTTTGAGAATGGGGGAGCAACCTGGATGACGGGAGGAAGATCAGCATCAGTGGCAGAGGGAGTATTGTCCTGAATGGGAAGTATTTTTGGAGCACCTTCTGAGACTGTAAAGGTATTACAATAATGTTCAATTTGGGCGTACCATTTTCGGACAGAAGCACGCTGTGCCACCCCGTCAGGAGGGGGAGTGCCAGACATTACAGACTTGATAACCTTGAATGGGCCTCTCAGTATTATAGGCTGCTGTCGAATTGTTCGTTCAGCTTCCCTCAGGGCCAGGCTAACAACAAATAACCCCTTCTCTAACTGAGAATATCGCTTCTCTGCATCTTTGAAACTACGAGAGAAAAATCCAATAGGTCTAATAGGACCCTCTGGACCCTTTTGCCAGAGATGTATGGTCAATCCTGACTGAGCAAATCCCCATTCTATCTGTACAGGGTCAGAGGGATGAATAGGACCTAAGGCCTGGTGAGTGACAGCTTCAAAAATTAGAAGCTGCAGAGCTTCTTCATGAACTGGAGTCCATTCCCATGATACTCCCTTCCGCAATAAGTCATACAATGGACGGGCAATGATAGAAAAATCTGGGATGTGTTTTCTCCAAAATACCAAAAGTCCGAGAGCATGCTGCAATTCCTTTTTGTTTTCTGGCATTTTAAGTTTGTCCAAGGCTGAGAGGGTGTCTTGTGGAATACAGGCCATACCGCCCTTCCACCAGATACCCAAAAATTTTACCTCAGCCGCTGGAGACTGAATTTTATCTGGTGGAATAGTCAAACCCAGTCCTTCTAAGTGATTTATTATTCTGTCATGGGTGGTCTTAACAGCTGTCAGCTGATCACCTCCTATGAGGATATCATCAATATATTGATAAATTTTAACTCCTTCTTCTAGGGGAATCTGCTCAAGTTCTTGCGCCAATGCATGGTGAGCCAAAGTTGGAGAGTGTTTATACCCCTGAGGGAGGCGGGTAAATGTATATTGCTGGCCCTCCCATGTAAAAGCAAAACGCAGCTGATCATCTGGATGCAGGGGAACCATAAAAAACATGTCTTTAACGTCAATAGAGGCCATAATGGGGTGAGCTTGCTCCTGGATGGCTGCTATCAATTCAGAGAGATTAGGTACAGCTGCAGTTAGTGGTGCTGTGTTAGCATTAAGCCTGCGATAGTCAATAGTTAACCTCCATTTGCCATTTGGTTTTCTGACAGGCCACACAGGAGAGTTAAAAGGGGAGTGAGTGGGTATTACAATTCCCTGTTCCTTTAATTCTGCCAACACGGGGCTGATACCACTACGTGCCCCCAGGGGTAAAGGATAAGGTTTAACAGTAGTCAAGTGGGAGGGGGGAAGCGGGGGCGCGACCTGCAACAGGCGAATGTCTAGAGTGGGGGCGCCGAACACCCAGCTCCCTCCCTGGTCGTCTATCCAGCTTCTACCTTTCAAGACGTCTAGTCCTAATAAGTTAAGGGGATATTTTCCCACAACCATGGAGATTTCTTGCGCTACTTCCTCTCCAGGTATTCGCAGCCTCACTGTTGCCATGGTCTGAGAGTGCACGCCGCCCATCGCATCTGCTACAAATATTTTCTTGCGGGATAGGGTCACACCAGCACTATCAGCATCCTCTGTTTTAATGGCAGAAATTTGTGCCCCGGTATCTACCAGGAAAGTTACTGGGATCAATTTAGGTTCAACAATGCATGTGATTAACAGATCGTTACCTTTTGTTGTGAGCTTTCTAATGTGCATCCAACCTCCGCCCCCCCGCTCACTTGAGAGGAGCGAAGGCACTAGTTTTCCTGAGGTCCTACCGCCTGTGCTGATTCCAAAGGGGGAGCACTAGGGGATGGAGTGTCACTCTTTTCGAACTTTTGTCTTGGCCACCAATTTACTAATTTCTCTAGCCTGTCTGTAGATAATCCATCCATAAGTTCTCGCGGAATGCCCTTCTGCCAGCCCAGCGTCCAGAAACTATTACGTTTATGATCTATATTTCGCCCACTTGGCTTTACTGAAAATGAAGCCCCTTTAAATCCGTTGTGAACTGGGTTGGATGGGAGAGGGGTCGGATTAACCACTGCACGCCTCACTCCCTTAGTCTCTGGTCTAACGGTGAAGGTAGTCACAGGACCGTACCTTCGGCCGTAGTTTATTAACTCTTGAGCGACCTCCCCCCATGTCCACACTTTGTATGCCGTCTGGAGATTGTTGGGGGTTAAAGTTCCTTCTAACGCTGCCCGGGCCCTCTCTCCTTGAGGCATTGCCTGTATTTTTCCTTGCAGTTGAATACCTATAGGTTTTAACGACTCTGGAAGCCCCCTAATTAGAGGGGTCATTCTTTCAGGATCGACAGGCATCATCATAGGTGATTCATGGTGCGGCTGCAGCTTTCTATCATACATCATTTGGAGACAAGCAGCCTTTTGAACACTCTCTACTAATTGATCAACTGTTCCAGTAATGGCAAGAGGGTCTCCCCTTTCTAAAGGGTTGAGACCACCTGCCCAATAGGCAGCCCTTTGTGTTAAGGACCAGGGAGCACGACTGTTGCCAGTAGTTAAAAATACTCCTGGTCCCCAATAACCTTCCGCCTCCTTTTCTGTTAGCAGAATCTGGTCTCCACCAGTGAGGCTAACCCTCCATACATACTCTGTTTCAGATTCCTTTGGAGAGCGGCTGAAATCCTTTTTCAATTTTGCTAGTTCAGTGGCTGAGAAGGGAATTTCCTTAACATTCATTTGAGGATCTAGATCCTCACTGTTATCAAATGTATATTCAGTTTTTATCAAAGGACGCATCTGGGCTGGAGAGGCCTCTAATTTGTCTAACCTTGCTTTCATTTCTTTCAATCCTTCTAGAGGATAGATTTTTTCTCGAGGCAAACTATGAGCGATAATATCGCTATTATCTTTATACCTTAACTGTTCCTTCATAGCCTCTAGTAAGAGAGCTGAATCATGCTTTTCATTTTCTAATTGCCTTTGTAGTTCCTCTGTTTGTTTCTGCAGAGTCTTGACCAATTCCTGCAGCGACTCTACAGTTTGGGTTTCTGCCTTAAGTTGCTGGTCTCGGAATTCTGTGGCTGCAACCAGAGCAGAACCCAGTACTGCACAGATAAATGACTTTCCTTTTCCATCTCGGGTACGAGCATTCTTTTGCAGGATACTAATACGGTCAGAAACACTCTGCAAGTTATACCAGTTCTGTCGTGCCCAATCCATACCTGATAAAGAGGGTCGAGCACCATGTTTTTCTAAAAGATCAAATAGTACATCTTCACTTTTCATGGTGGCAATGCTGTCGCTCATTTTTCAATACAATGAAAGGCCTACACTAAGGGAGGTGTACGTATTCAAAAGCTCAAGTGACTCCTTATCTCCCCAGGGAAACAAACACTTTTCAAATGCTAATGCTCAAAGCACCCTTCCCTTTATCTGAGGGGAGCACACAAAAAGATGCAAATTTCACACTTAAGTTACAAGACACTTAAAATCGCAAAATTCAGAGAGGTCTTCTCGAGGAGGCACACACTTAATCAAAATTAATTCATACGTCCCCGAGAGGTATACACATAAACTGTAAAGTTTCAGAATGTGGAGCGGTCTTCCTGGAGAAGGACTCACGTCTAAGTTTTCAAAACTATCGCTCCATGCAACTCCAGGAGGTGCACACAAAGAAAGTTTCAGACTATATCTGGAAGGACAACACTCTCACGGTGGGTATCCTGCAACGACTACGCCATTAAATAAATGTCTCGCTCCAATTTATAGGAGGGAGAGGAGGTTCTTTTATTATCTATATACCCGGCATGAGATTAAGAAGCAACGGTTCAAATGTTGGTCCGACCAGTTTATTACAAATCTTAATCAGGGGAAATGGGGAAGGGGAGGACGGACACTATTATGAATTAGGGTAATGGGGGAAGGGAAGGAGGGCGATAGAAAAGATAGGAAAGAAGAAGCAAGGGGTCTTTATAGGCAGCAAGAGGGAGATAGTCACCACCATGGATCCAGCGTGGTCCGTAGTTCAGTCTTTGATCTTCAGTAGCGGTGGGTCGTCAGGCAGAGTTGTCCTGTTGACAACGACGACCACGACCATGGTGATGATGGCCCTTTTTCAATGCTTCAAAGTGGTGAAGTCAGCTATTTTTTTGGAGTGACAGTTCAAATCCAAAGTGGTCAAGTCAGCTCTCCTTTGAGTGGCAGCTTCTGGCTCTGGGATCTCAGCAGAAACTCCTTTGTTCCCATCTTCCGGGCCTTGCCAGCAGATAAGAGGGAGCAGGGGTACCCATCTGCATCCTGTTTCTCACAGGACACGATGGTATCGTTCCCCAATTTTCCCACACCTAGCTGGAGTTGTTTTGTCACAGGCCAGATCTTCCGCCAGTAAACACTCCTGAATACTCTCATCCGCTCTTGTATAGAGCAAGCAGTTCTGGGGGAAGGGGCTTTCAAATGTTCCCAAAGCGATATCCATTGTCACACGGTTAGCACCCATTAGTTGCCTCCTCAACAAATCATTCAGAGTCTTATCACAAGAAATACCTCAGGAAGCAAGCTTTGAGTCAAAAAACAGAGAAGGATTCTCACACCATTGAGTGATCCACCCATCATATCCACATTCCCCCAGTCTGGAAATAAGGATGTGGTTGGGGACCATGTCAAAGGCCTTGCTCAAGTCTGGGTAACTGACATCGGTTGCCTTTCATTATCTAGATGTCAAAACTAATTGGTTCTTTCTACATATCTGTCATTTTCGCTTCCTAAAGCCATTATACTTTCTCTAGATTATTCTCTGAATGTAGTCCTTGACTGTTTCTGTACGTCACTGAAGTTTAGGTAAGATTTTCAATTATTATTCAAGTGGTCATATTAAATCCTACCAACTTATGACTGAATATTTAAAATCTTTCTTACATTGAAATCTTTTACAACTCATAGAGTACTGATACATGTACAAATCCTACTATTCTAGTGCATTAAGTCGGTCTAATAGAAGGGCTTTTAGAAGCCAATAAGAATGAGCAGACTTTAGACTACTGTAGGGTTACTTTAACATATGTATCAGGATGGTCCTTTAAGATATGCTCCATGAGGCCATATGCTCCAGGGCCAACGGCATCCTGGCCTGCATTAGAAATAGTGTGGCCAGCAGGAGCAGGGAGGTGATCATCCCCCTGTACTCAGCACTGGTGAGGCCACACCTCGAGTACTGTGTTCAGTTTTGGGCCCCTCACTACAAGAAAGACATTGAGGCCCTGGAGCATGTCCAGAGAAGGGCAACGAAACTGGTGAGGGGTCTGGAGCACAAGTCTTATGAGGAGCGGCTGAAGGAGCTGGGATTGTTCAGTCTGGAGAAGAGGAGGCTCAGGGGAGACCTCATTGCACTCTACAACTTCCTGAAGGGAGGTTGTGGTGCAAAAGGGTCTGGCCTCTTCTCCCAGGCAAATAGTAGGACCCGAGGAAATGGCAAGAAGTTATACCAGAGGAGGTTTAGGTTGGATATTAGGAGAAACTTTTTCTCTCAGAGGGTGGTCAGGCACTGGAATGGCCTGCCCAGGGAGGTGGTGGAGTCGCCATCCCTGGCAGTGTTCAAAAGGCGCCTGGATGAGGAGCTACGAGAGATGGTTTAGTAGCTTGTGGCACTGATAGGAATGGGAGGGTGGTTGGACTAGATGATCTTGCAGGTCGTTTCCAACCTTGTGATTCTGTGATTCTGTGATTCTGTGATGATCCAGGGATTACAAAGTAGTCCATTTCATTTTAAGCTTTATTTAGCCAGTAAACAAATTATTGATTAAAATATGAATTTCATATTGTATTAAGAAACTCAGTACTGGATAATAACAGCTTCCTGCTGTAAGATTCTGATGAGTATATCACTTTAAAGTAAATTTCCTTAACAGCCTGCTTTAAAGGCATCATATTTTTAAAATTTCTGTTTAATTTCAACAATATACTATTAGGTATAAATAGCCATCCAAACTCACACATCATACTAGATGTAAATTGTTTTACTGTCAATGACCCATAGACAAACACCAATGAGTTCAATGAGCTGTGAATCAATATTGGCTTTCTATTCATTAGGTGATAGCATTTTACAAACATTGAGTGAAGCGCTAAATGGTGATATTTCCTGAATGACATTAATGGCTTACACTTAAAGATAGCTCACATTTAAAACTGAGCCTAGCTATACTACCTTATAGACACAAAGTATATTTTGTGTTAAAGAAATTCAGTAAAATTTACACAGCCAGAAAAGTCAGTATGGTGGTTTTAATCTGACTGTAGAGTAATCTTCTGGCAAATACAGCTAAATCTGACAGTCATCATTCATTTGGAATTCATGTACTAAACATTGGTGGATGTATCAGAAGTAGTATTGAGTGGGAAGACTACACTGAACCATTTTAATACTGATTACCCAGTATTTTACTTATTTAGACATAACTGTATTTAGAACCATTTTAATGTTATAAAATAAATGTGCAAGGTGGCTCTGTAACCTTGACCATGACGAAACTAAAAGTCTGCATAGGTGATGTAATATGTAACTAATATAACTAATATGTAATATTAGTTTGAGTTTAATAAAAGAGAAACTTTATGTTTTTGGGTATAGATACCTTCCTTATAATGAACACATCTTCTTTAGTGTAAACATCATTATTCTATCTGTTATTCTTTGATAATGAAGGATCCTCGCAGTTCTTTACTGGCCAAGGTAATCTAAGGGAAAAGCGCAAAGCAGTACTTTGTAGAGTACAAACCTATATCTGTATCACACATATCACATGTATCCCATATATCACATATATCATATATATGTGCACTCAGATTACTGTTCCTCTGTGCTCTGCTTGCAATGCTCTCATTTCTTCTTTCCAATCTTGCTTCATCTCTGTTATGCCATCTGTGTTCTCTAAGAGTGAGAAAGAAAATGGGATTTCCCAGTCAACAGTAATTTCACCATTTTCTCAAATTCCTCAAGGTAGCCCAAGATCTTCAGTTCTTTCTGATATATCTGAAACTGAAACGTTGTCAGCCATACAGTTTCTTGCACTGTTCTGCCCTATGATTATGAAGATCATGCCTTGGCAAGCCTGTCTTGGACCACAAAATGTTGCAAAATACACACCTTGAAAATCATCCTTATACCAAAGTTCTTTGTAGCAAAAGAAGTAATAATGGAATAGGAACAGAGGTGAAACTACGTAATAATATTGGTTTGCTTTAAGATTAAGTCTGCTCATCAACTACTTGAAAGAATTGGGATTGACAGTAACAGTAAATAAGATTTAGATACTGCATGCCACCTTGTTAGAGAATGGCTGTAGCAGATTTGAATTACTCCACAACAGCACACCTGCTAGTATCTTTAGTATTTATATTCACAGCAAAGTCTAGTGGCCATTTGCAATCTTTGGAAAGACAGATTTATCTTTGTTTAGGATAAGGAAGTCGGAACCAGTCTTCTTTTAGCAGAGAAAATGAACCATGAAATTGGGCAGAGGTAACAGTGAATCACTATAGTTCATATAGAAACAAAGAGTCTGATACTGGATAGGAAAATATATATTTTTTAATTTTTTATTTTTAAATAATATTCCTGGGTCCTGGGCTGCTCTGCCTGTGGGTAATGCTATCATTCAACTGTATTATTTGCATTATGTTAAAAAAAAAAAAAATAAGGACTTTTATATCTGAAATCTTCACTAGTTCCTTTGTTATAATTATTCTGTAACAGAGAAGAAATTAATATGTAAAGAAATGCCATATTCCCAAGAAATTTTAGGCCCTTTTCCTATTCTGATTGTTATTTTATCTTTTTTTTTTCTCCACTTGTCTTCTATATCTCTTTCTATCCCATGTGTTCTCTTTCTTTTTTTAAGAAATATACCTTCCACTGCAGCTTCCTAATTCCACTGTTTTTCTCTTTTCTGTTGGAAAATTTAAGGTTAAGTGTTTCCAGAGTCTGAAAACAGAAATAATAGCTCATATAGCACTATTCCAATCCTTAAAGGATTTCAGCCTTTCCTTATTTCTTCAATGTCTTTTAGAGCACATCAACATGCTTACAGATATTCAGCTTATATAACACTCTTTAATGTTTATTCTTTGTACAAAGCAGACCAAATAAATAGACAGCCACTAACTTTTATTTTCAAAAATATAATCACAATCTGGACATTTGCATTCAAAAAATTGAGAAGGAATTGCAGGAAAGAAGATGCATATAGCATACATAAGAAAGCATATAGCTTTTCTTTTCCAATATTTTCTGATACTACCTAAAGTAATTTCTTCATAGGATTCCTATCACTTGAGAAAATGTTGATTATAAAGCTGTACAAATAGAACAGTTATGAAAAAATATATTGTGAAACTTGAAGAGAGGACTGAGTCAAATTGCAAAGGAGTGCGTGATAGATGCAATAATGTTCAGTTTTATTAACAATCTGGCTGATGGAATGGCAAATACACTGATTAAATTTACAGATGACATCAAACTTCTGGAGTTTGTAGGCACATTGAAGTTGAAATCAGAATATTTTTGAGAAAAGAAAGAAACAATCTGGAAAAAAAGATTCAATTGTGGAAGGACATTCACAAGGTGGAAATAATCGCTGCAGAAATTGAAGACGGTGTAATAGACTAAGTTATTGAGGAAATTGGGTTATTTTATCTAGACAGAAAGAAAACAGAAAGATTATCATAATAGAACCCAAATATATAGAAAATACCTGCCAAAAGGATAATAAACTACTCTCCATGACACCTGTGGATAAGTTAAGAAGTAACAGACTTGAATAATTTCTGATTTTATTCATTTATTTGTTTGTAACTGTAAGAATAGTTCAGCACTGAAATACATTTGCTAAGAGGATGTATGATCTCTATCATGTCTTTAAAAAAAAATGAAAATAAGAATAATGTAGACATATGTGATGTCTTCATGCTAATGGGATGAACTAGCTGAGCTATTAAAACACAAAATCCATTTTTGTATGATGATATGTACATATGTATGTATACACTTGAAGCCATATGCTCCACTGAAGCAATTTATTGACTTGTTTTCTTGGTTGAAAACTAAGTAATGTGACTTAATTTTAAACAAGTAAAGATGTGCACCCATAAGCATTTTAAAATTCTTAAAAAACATATGTAAATATTCCTATACTATTTTCAGGAAGTTGGAACTCCTCATTAGAACTAAAGTATAGTAAAATTAAAGGAGTTATTATCTCTAATGGCTTAGAGAACTCATACCCACATATTACTCTAACTAATATGAAGAAAAAATATATATTCCTTAACTATTTTCCAGTTAGGATGTAACCCTGTATTCTAGACATCATCTCTCAGTGCAGTGTAAACCTTGGCTTAAGCCAATTTGAGTAAAAATCAACAGAGGAAATTAGCTACCCTAGCAGGCTGATGGCTCTGGTGTTAGGTTTTATCTTGATCTGAATTTGTCTAGCTGAGTCATAAGCCCTCCAACAAAAAATATTGGCTTATGACAGTATCATAATAAGGGCAGAATGGCAACACTAATGGTTACAGAGATTATACTGTTCTGTGGAGCTGAATGCCTCAGAAGAAAATTGTAAAATCTTGCAATTAACAAAGAATGTAATGTATTGCAATATGCTCATTCTTACTTTAGCAGTACTATATAACGTACATCTATTGATTAACATAAATCCCAGCTAACAGTTTGATCTATGGATAATAATGATTTGTATTACACATTTGCATTTTACATTGCTTCTATTACTGCACCCCATAATTAATAGTAATTCTCTCACTGGGGTATTGTAAAGAATAGATAAGTGGGAGGACAGTTGGGTTTCAGTACTGAGAATAAAGAATAACATTAAAGAGCTACTTTTCCACAACTCATATCTTTGAAAATCACTTTAGCTGCTGGCAATATTCCTAATACTGTAAATGGCTGTAATGTAAAAAGGCAACTAGGCTAATTCTTTGTTCAGAAAAGCAGTACATGATAAAAATAAGTTAAAAGTAGATTAAGAATTGGAGAGAAGGCACTAGGTGCAAATGCTGATGTAAGCAGTCAAAAACAAAGTGTAAGTTCTGTAACAAACATCATTCATCAATATATGGGACTATGAATGTTTTTAGCATTTAGGTTAATGCAGAACTGTTAGCAGAATCAGAGTCTAAGAGCGTGTTTCTCATTTCCTGGGCATTCATACTTGCTGCTTGGGATTTCAGAAAAGAGACAATGGAAATCATTTTGCTCTGGAAACTTAAAACATGTATTTTGACAAGGTCATGTATACACTATGGTCTGTTTGCTCAGAATCATAATCTGGGAAGGCTACCTAAACAAACTGACAACAGATATGTATCTAGAATCACAGAATTATTTGAGTTGGAAGGGACACTTAAAGGTCATCTCGTCCAACTCTCTGCAAAGAACAGGGACAGCCACAGACAGATCCAGCTGCTCAGAGCCTGATATAGCCTGACCCTGAATGTCTCCAGGGATGGGATATATATCATCTCTCTGGGTAGTCTGTACCAGTTCTTCACTACCCTTATTGTAAAATAATTTTGTATTATATCCACTCTAAATCTCCCCTCTTTTAGTTTGAAATCATTTCCCTTTGTACTGTTACAACAGACCCCACTAAAGAGTATGTCCCCCTCTTTCTTATAGCCCTTCTGTAGATACTGAAGTGCAACTGTAAGATTTTCTTGGAGCCTTCTCTTATCCAGGCTGAACTGTCCCAGCTCTCTCATCCTGTCCATGTAGGAGAGGTGTTCCATCCCTTGGATCATTTTCATGGTCTTCCACTGAATGTTTTTCTACACGCCCATGTCTCTCCTGTAATGAGGACTCCACATTTGGATGCAATACTCCAGGCAAGCCCTCACCAGCCACATGCTACTTGGCCATGACAAAAGATTACATCATCAAGGTTTCTTAGTGCAGCCTATTGGCTTAGCATACCTTCACTGCTGAAGACAGGCTCTGTCCTTGTTGTCAGGCAATGCAACATGTCCTCTTTCATATTTGCTGGAAAATCGTGAGAAATTAGAATAGTTTCTCATATTTTACTACCTGCTATGTGTAAAATCTGGTAGTTTACAGATGAAAAAGAAAGACTGTGTTGGAAGGAAAACATATTTTAAGTAATTATCATAACACACTTTTAAGTATTACCTTATTGGAACTCCATTAACTGTGCTATAGCTACAAGTTTGCAGTAATACTGCAAAGAAATGGACACTTTAAATATCACTGATATTCACTGACATTAGATTTCCATTTGTTTTGTTTTGTTTTTTTTTTGTTTTTTTTTTTTTTGTTTGTTTTTGTTTTCTTCCCAGAGAAGAGTGCAGAGCAATTCAAAGAGCATAGTATTCACCCAACATCTATATGGTCTTGTGATTTAGAATGGCTGCTTTCACTGCAGTATATTATAAATACAAGTGAAATAACATATTACCTCAGAAGCAAATATTTATGGCCAACTTGAAATACACCTTTTTACCTCAAACCCAAGTGCATGCTAAATGTGTAAAAATGTACAGACGCTACAAGAAGTCTCCTTTGTAATAACTACTAGCCTATAATAGCTAACTGAACTGTCTGCTATTACTAAATGGTAAATTGGATTTGTAATCACTGAATAAATACAAGCATGTACATACTATTTTCCTTTTTTGTGTGTGTGTGTGTGTGTGTGTGTGTGTGTGTCTGCTATTCAGAGTAAGTGTAAACTGGTGTTCTGACCTAACATTACTTTCAGGATTATGTAAATAACTACAGAAGGTTCAGAATTATGAGATCAACTTAAAGGAAACATAATATAATGAAAAGCAATTTTATTGATATATTTTATAGATGTTTTTCAAGAAGAAATAACCTATGGTAAAATACAATTGCCCAATATTCATATGGAAAAGCTGCAGCCATTCTTGCAAAGCTAAATGAATACAAGTTACTTCCTCAGGATTGGAGCTATAGCTGCTGTTAAAGAAATAGTGTGACATCATTTATAAATGTGTCAAGAGCAGCTGAATACAGCAGGCTGACAGAGCTGATGCAGTTTTATGTCTTCAGGTCCAGCCTGTACCACTGCTGAGGTTGTGTTCCTGATCAACAGTCATAGGTACTTAGGCACATCTGGGCACAGAGATCAATGCAGATGGCACACACAGCAGTCAGAGACGCAAACACTATCAATTGCCTCATCCTGTTCTCTTTTCTGGCTGAACAGAGTGAAAGTCTGCTAGTTGGAAATACACATCCATATATATAGACAGTGGATCCTTTCAGTCTGTCAGTAACTGGTCCCTGGCTACCAGGAATTCCCAGCTGCTGGCTGTTGTGTATCATTAATGCCTAAGAACTACAGTTCTCAGAAATCAAATGATATCCTGGGCTCCATCAAAAGAGGGGTGGCCAGCAGGGACAGGGAGGTAATTGTCCCCCTCTACTCTGCTCTTGTGAGGCTCCATCTGGAATACTGCGTCCAGGTCTGGAGCCCCCAGTACAAAAAATACAGGGAGCTGTTGGAGAGAGTCCAGAGGAGAGCCACTAAGATGATCAGAGGGCTGGAGCACCTCCCCTACAAAGACAGGCTGAGGGAGCTGGGCTTGTTCAGCCTGGAGAAAAGAAGGCTGCCTGGTAACTGCATTGCAGCCTTCCGTACCTAAAGGGAACCTACAAGCAGGAGGGGAATCAACTTTTTTTTTTAATCAAAGGGTAGATAACAGCAGGACAAGGGGAAATGGTTTTAAGTTGAGGGAGGGGAGATTTAGGTTGGATGTCGGGGGAAATTCCTTACTGTGAGAATGGTGAGGTGCTGGAACTGGCTGCCCAGAGAGGTTGTGGATGCCCTGTCCCTAGAGGTGTTCAAGGCCAGATTGAATGGGGCCCTGGGCAGCCTGGTCTAGTATTAATGGGGAGGTTGCTGGTCCTGCCTGTGGCAGGGGGGTTAGCGATTCATGATCCTTGAGATCCCTTCCAACCTTGGCCATTCTATGATTCTGTGATTCTCCTCCATTTGCTGGTATAATCCTCTTTATCCAGTGCTATGCACAGGGAAAATATGGATGCCATAATGACTGCTATAGGACACCTCACCTACTGAGTTAGCAGCCCTTAAATCATCTTGCTTCCTGTTGCTTCATGCAGATAGGTACCCCATTTGAACCTCAGGCCCCACAGCCTCCCTGCTTAATGGTTTGTGCCTTCTGGTCCTTCTGTAGCCAACTCACAGAACTTCTGAGCTCTCCAATATCCAGCTCAGAATTTGAATCACCTGCCTCTGAAACCCCTTATTCTGATCACTGGATACTCATCTTGTGTTTGCTACTGCTCGCATACCAACATACGCTCTCACACCATACACACACAACCCCATCTCTCCAGTTGTTGGCCTCCAGACACTGAGAGAGACACTGTTACTTGTGATCCCACTTCCATTGCTGTCATTCAGACACACATAATATTCCCTTTTTCCCCAAAAAATGCATGCGCCTCACCACAAAAATAGAGAGTCTCTATGAACTGTATTAAGAAACGACAGCAGAATACACAGATCAGGTAGAAGACATGGTCAATAAAATATATTCCTCTTTTTTTCCCATGTTGTTTCTCCCTGAATCATCTGGTTCTATCACCATGTATTTCTATCAAGCAAAATAAGTACACAGCACCTGCTGAATCTCTTACTTAAATATAAAATGAATTATGATTGTGATTCCAAATATTTTCTCATATCCATGCATTCATTAATGAAATAAACTTTCTGGGCTAATTGGCACATAGATGCAACACTGGTGTGTTCATTATACAATGGATGTTCTGCTCTAAGACTCACTTATGTTTTTCCAAGATATGCTGATGCTTTTATTGAACACTTTCTCTCCTTTTTTAAACTAATCTAATTCCAATAATTTCAATACATTAAAATCAGCAGATATATGTGCCCCTTACTTCAGTATGATGAATGTCCCTAAATACGAAAGCCAAGTTTTACTCTTAGAAGAAGTTTGGGAAGGATTGGAAACTACATGAAATACTACTATATTTTGGATTCAATTCTTCTTCTATTATATTATCAAGAGAAATGTGTTTTGCTGAAAAAAGGCTTTGATTTACCCAAATTGTGAATCTGTCCCAGTTTTATGAACACAAGAATATGGCTGAAGTATGATTGTGATGGAGATGACAGTAATCAAGCTGACTGATTATTTCTGTTGATAGTTTAGCACATGAGCAGGTATTTTTTTCCTCTGCAGCAGAATAATGAATCTTAATGTTGAACTACCATGAGTCCAGAGATGCTTTGTAAATAAAGTTAAAAATAAGCACTTTGATAAATTACGTTTTTTTTTATAACATGAAAATATTTAGTGACATCCAATTATATTCTTTGTCAACAAATGCATAAAATGCCATTGTTAGGAGGTATGTGCATGCCTCAAGGCGAGACTACATAATTCAAAAAGACTTTGAGCTTTAGAGAAAGATACTTTTATACATCTCTGAATAATATAAGTTATCAATAGAAGATTGTAATCATGTAGCAGGCATAGAGTTAGAATGATTAAATGCCAGGCCACAACATGATGGTAACTTTTAGATAACGTACTGTTGGCAAAATATACTGTCCATTAAAAGTAAGCTAACTTAGAGAATTTATAAGCAAAGTTAAGAACTAGCATTGTTACTAGAATAATAATACATTATTCTTAGAAACTGTATTTAGTGTATTGACATGGCTATGGTTTTACTTTACTGGCACTTTCCCTATGTAAATAATTTTTTTCCATTGTATTTGCAAATGCAGTACAAATGTTCAGATAACATTTAACCTGGATCCAGGAATAGAAATTATTAGATTTCTACTTTGTTAATAAGCCTAAAAGACGCAAGTAGGGTAATGAAAATAAAAATCATATGAAGTATTGCCTGTATTTGAGGCTATGGTCATATTGTAGGCTGACAAAATCTCTGGAAGGCTGAGTAATTTAATTTTTGAAAAATATCCAAGATACAATTATTTAAAAAATGCTGTGAAACATTCTCTATTCTTCCTGCAAAGATCTGATGCTCTATTAGTCCTCCTCAGTTGTGGATAATTCAACATATTTTTAAAGCATGGCTCCAGGCTGTCTAGGGGTTTCTTGAATGAAAAAAAGATTTCTTTTTACTTTATTGTTGTCCTCATAACTCAACCTTGGAGTATCCATTTTTGTACTTTAAGAATGCTCATTAGCTAAAGCAACAGTGAACATCAAATCTTCTGGAAACAGTGAAGTGGTCTAATGAGTCTTGGTAGGGTCATTATCAGATCTGTTTGTCTTCCAGAGAGAACAGCAATTTACTAGGATTAAAGGTAAAAATCAGAATTCTCAATAAGGTTGCTGCTTGAGTTAAAAAATAAAATGTACGCAAGGGTTTAACTTTCATTCAGATGATGTACAAGAGATGGGATTGACGAGTACTTCACAAAACCATTTAAATTAATATAATAAAAAGAAACAAAGGCAATAACGTAGGCTTCAAAGCAATGGATTTTGTTGTCTGAAAAAATTGAGTCAGAGTGGGATTGAGGCAATGACTCCTTTGCAAACTGTCTGGAGCCAGTTCACATAATTATTCTGGAGTGGTACTCATAGATTGCTGAGAAAATTTTAGTGCAAAGGAACATTTCCTATTTTTTTTTCATGCCTTGTAAAGAAAGTATCCTTCTGCAATTAAATGGGATGACTGGCACCAGATCTTCTTGTATATTGGCTTTAGGAGTGACTTTAATTCTCAGAAACATATATTTCAAAACTTGAACAATGTAGGCAGTGCAAAATAGAGCAATCTAAAGAATTAAAATTCCCAATAATTTAAACCACTAACTTACAATCTGATTTAGAATGTGGAAAGAACACCCATAAATTGTAAATTTTGTTTTCACTACTTTAACTAAATTGTCATATAGACACTAAAATGAATTTTTGCTTCTTTGACCAAAAACTGTTCATGCTTCCTCTACAAAGGTCTATTTAAATAAAACATTCTTATTTCCAAAATGGCTTTTTCTCATTCATCTCCTCAGTGAATGCTTTCATCAAAAAGCGTTGTGTTTTGTTTTGTTTTGCTTTTTCCTTAATGTCTCTGTTTTTCAGATAATATAAAATATATAAATTGTGTACTCTCATTGTCAGTTACGTCTTAATATTCTTATTAAGTTCTTAAGCACATCATGATGCAAAGATACTTTACGTCCAAGAAATTTATTAATATTGTCATAATGTCACATTTCACAGTACTTGAACAACTTCACACCCAGGTCTGAGCAAGAGCTCGTTTCTGATTCTTGCTAGCTTTGGAGAACAAAGACAAGTAAAAATTACACAGAAAATTTAGAGTATATGTTCTTGACTTCAAAAGCATAATTACAATCAGTGTATCTGTTGATATCTGAACTGATAACTCAGATTCCATTTATAATCAGTGAAACAAAAGAGGAATTTCTAGCATACAGTTCAACACCTCCAAGCATAGACATAGATAACTCCTTCCTGTAAACAGAGCCTAGAGACATCATTCATGGTCTGCAACTACACTGTTGTAAAACTCATCCAAAAATAAATTAAAAGAAAAAAAAATATTTATAAAAGAGAAAAAAAAAGTCAATATAGTCTTTGATTAATCAAACAAATGCCATCAAATGAACAAGAATTAAAATTGCTTCTTTTCGAGGAGATGATATTGCCTGAAGTTTTAATGTAGAAGAAGAGCACTGGGTTATTTCAATTATAGAGTATCAGTGTCTCTCCCACACTTTTTTAAAGTGTTTCAATTTCTTATTATGGAGGGAGGATGATCTGACCTAAGAGGAGGACAGAAAAAATTAAGAAAGTGGAAGAGAAATTATTTTAAGAGTACATTGAACTCCCCCTAGAGTTAGTATGTGAATGCCTAGCTATCTCAGTGGGAGCAGTAAGAAGCCTATGATAAGCAGGTTATATTTTCCAAAATACAGTTAATAGTGGTCTCATAAAATTAGAATCAGAAACTAATTGACTTTCAGGTTGATTCATCTTGTAAAAAGCGATAATTATGCAGCAAATACCTACAGATCTTCCTAATCTTGGAGTAGAATGAACTTCTCAGGCAGTTTCTCTCAATTATTTCACAGAACAAGTGATGTAAACAGGAAGAAAAGAAACAAATAGAAACAAGTGATCATATCATACATGTTTCCATGTTTCTGAAAATATATCTTGGACTGTGGCATAACACAGATACCTATCCTGGAAGCTTTGAGGCAGTCATGTGGGAAAGGTGAAATAAAAGAAAAATAATAATTAATATAATTCCAGCTTGTTACATAATTCTTCTTTCCTTTGTTAGAAATGAACGTAAGTGCAATCATTTGAGATTGGAGAAAGAGCAGCTTTTGGGCATTAGTTGTAGAGCATTAAACTATCATCTGCTTCAGTATCTGTTTTATAATGCTCAATTTTACAGGATTATAATTCTTTTAATCAGTACTGTGAATGTTTTTCAAGAGTGCTATAACTCAAAGAGAATCAAATAAAATTAAACAATCAGCTATGTTGATCACAATTAATATTGTTGTAATTCAGTATTAATAACAAACAATTGAGAAAGGGCTATGTATGTATTTATAATTGAGTCTAGGAAAATTCTAGAATGAATTGTCAGAGACTCCAGAATAAGAATATATTTGAAACTGGACTATCTTGAGCCTGTAGCAGGGGATCCAGAATGTAAAAAAGCAGAGACATTGCAAGTAGGCACAGGATTGATGCTGGGTGTCTCAGAACTATACAGACATATGGTCAGTTGTTGTAACAGAAATGTGTAGCAACCTAATGAATCTTCCCATAACTGATGGCAGGGCTAGTCATATACAGGAAAACAACAACAATTAATTGTACAGGTGTAGCCACTCTAGAATTTGTTATGTGAAATTAATGGACCAGATATCCTCTAATATTATACACTTCATTATCATTAAATGGAAATACCTTTGATGCTTGTGTTTTAACACCCTGTCCTTGAAGCTAGGCTGCATTTTTATGAGACTACAGAGCATCTCATAAAAATCAAAAAGTAAAATAAAATATCTGGTTATATTTTGTATATTACTGATGCAAATACAGGCAAAAAGGAATTACAGGGTTGAACAGAGTCTTTTACAAATAAAATAAGATTATTTTGATATTTTTCATAATGAAAGTTAAAATCAGCTACCAAATAAAGTGCTATTGAGAACATTTGTAGGTAGCTTTTGATTTTTATAGTTCAAAATTATTCCATAAATACTGTTAATATATTGTGATACAGAAGCTCTGTAACTCACATTGCATTATGTTTTTAGATATGTCTCACTTCTGTGCAACATAGCACACAGAACAAAAAGAAGTGTGCTCTTCAGAGTAATTTTTATTTGATGAAGTTTTAGCAGCTAAGACATAAGTTCATATCATCCAGCGTGGAAGAACTTAATATGACCAAAAAAACCCCACCACTTCAGCCCTGCCTGATTCATTAACACTTCTAAACAGTGTTACTTTTCACTCCTCAAGCATATTACTGCCTGAATTCTTTTTTCTCAAATAATTTTCTGCAGCTTCAAATAGAAATTTGATAGAGTACACATGAGTAAAACTTTGAGTTACATTGATAGAGTTACATGAGTAAAACTTTCTGTACTCACCTTTTCCTGTGGTGGCTTTTTCTTTCATAATTTTATGTTGCTTTGTTTGTGTGTTTGGTGGTGAAATGCTCACAAATTAGAGATGAATTCATTTTGACACTTTCGTAGAATTGTAGAAGGCATAGAATGACTTGGTTTGGAAGGGACCTTAAAGATCATCTAATTTCAAACCCTCTGCTGTGAGCAGAATTGCCAGCCAGTATATCAGGCTGCCCAGGACCCCATCTGACCTGGTCTTGAACACCTTCAGAGATGAGGCATTCATTGTTTTCCTGGACAACCTGTGCCTGTAACTCACCACTCTCTGAGTAAAGAATTTCTGTCTATCATCTGAACAAAATCTCCCCTCTTTTAGGTAAAAGCCATTCCTCCTTGTCATGTAGTTATCAGACCATTTAAAGAAGTCAGTCTCCCTCCTGCTTATAGGCTCCCCTCAAGTTCTGAATGGCCACAATGAGGTCTCCTCAGAGCCTTCTCTTTTCCAGACTGAGTATGTCCATGTCCCTCAATCTTTCTTCATAGGAGAGGTACTCCAGCCCACTGATCACCTTCGTCACCCTCCTCTGGACCCACTTCTGACACCTCCCTGTTTTTCCTGTGTTGGGGTCCCCAGCCTGGACACACTACTCCAAGTGTGGCCTCACAAGAGCTGAGTAGAGGGGGAGATTCACTTCACTTATCCTGCTGGTCATCCCTCTTTTGATGCAGCTCAGGTACAGCTGATCTTCTCACAAGTGCACATTGCAGGCTCATGTTCATTTTTATCCTCCAGGACCCATAAGTCCTTTGCCACAGAACTTATCTCAATGACTTGTTCTCCCAGTAAGAGATGCAGCTTTAAATCTACAAATATTAATGCATGTGCTTGGCTTTCTGAGTAAACGGTCCAACTGACATTGGTGTGACCACTTCTGTGAAATGTGGAATATTTTGCAGAATCAGGATTCAGTTCCAGGAAAATTTATATGCAAACAGAATAGATGACTCAGCAATTTTTTATCATCAATGTTAACAAACATAAAAATGCAAATATATTAGATCTACAAGTATTTGTTAGATTCTAGGAAAAGTCAACATTAATTTGCAAAAGATTTATGAGCAAAACTATTCTCTGTTACTTCTCTTGTTGTTGTTCTTCTATTTGTTCCTCTTGTTCTTCTTACTGTTCTGGCTCTTCTATATAGTCAAATGCTTTCTTTGTATGTACAGGTGGAATTTCTACTTATCTGAAGTATTAGTAATATTAAATGAGTAATAATTTACCAAACAGCATATCCAATGATTTAAGAACAAGACTGATGTTACATCTACATTAATTGCAAAATATGTTAGTGTTTAGAAGGAAACAGCAACTGAAGTAGTAATTATCGATTCAATTTCATGCAGCTTTTAAATATTTGCTATTTTTTGGAACTTAAAGTACAGTTATATATAAATTGCTGAATTTCAATCCTATGGAGTAGACTGTTAATTTAAATTAAATAAACTGTCTCTAGTTTTTGTTTTAAAACTCTCATTTGTCACAATTATTCCAAATAACTTGTCTTGTATGTTGAAACCATTTTTCCGATAGAATTTCAGGGTATGATAAAACAGCTTGAAACAGAGAATGAATTAGCTAGATTTTAAAATCTGCACAAAAGCTGTGAGAATAAAATGAAATCCCAAAATGCTAAGATCATTCATGTAAATTTCATTTTAAGTAAAGGTCAAGCTATTGGATCATGTCAAAGAAAAAAATGGTTTTACAGCTTGAGAAGTTCCACATGGAATTGCAATATGGAATATTATTTACAACTTCTAGAATCTCTAGAGAAATAAACTTTAGTTCAGATAAAGCTATTCTTCAGGGAACAAGATGGCACCTATTCTCTTGTCCTGAACATGAGCATGTCAACTGGAGACAAAAGCCATTTTTTACAACCCTGCTTGGCACAGATGCTGGACATTAATCAATGTGACAGTGCAAACACTTAGGTTGTGATTTTTTTTTTTTAGTCACTTTGCCTAAAAATAAGAACACTCTTCCTTTTCATGACTGTCTCATATGCAAAAGATCAGCTGTCATTTAATCTTTTCTGTAAGAGAATATATTTTTTTGTCATTTTAAGACACCACTTCTCAATGCGCTGATGCTTCCTGGTGTCAGAGCAGTACTGAAGAAATGTAGTGTAAGAAAATGCAGGGAAGTGAAGGTGAGTGTACAGTTCTCATTCAATAGTGTACTATTTACTCTGGGGAAAAAGAGAAAAAATATATTTTTACTGATGAATGGTGTACACCTATCTCCAAACTCTTGTAACCACAGTCCATTAGAAATGATATTTCCATCACCATAAAATGTTTGAACTTGTGCATACCTCTTGTGAGTACATGAGTAAGAAAGAAATCAGCTGATTAGGAATTATGACCCTGGTTGAAAATGCTGTCTAATGTGTATCATTAGTTATCTGCAACAGACCAACAAGTATCCAAGAGAAACACTTTTAAAATTGGTGGCTTGTTGCTACAGTTCAACATTGAAAAGTAAGGATATTCTGTCAATATAATGAAAAATTATATTTTCCAAGAGCTTATAAGAACCAAACACATTAATGTTTGTAATAGAAATGTTATGTTTATTTGTTTGTTGGTTTGTTGTGTTTTTTTTTTTTTTTCTTCTTTTATTTTCTTCTTTTATGAGTGAATGTATAAGTGTGAGTACCTTTCTATTTTTTCTTTTCATTACAAGAATTCTAGTAGGGTTGACTGTCTATTTATAATTATTAACAATAGCAAAGGAAAAGAAATTATGATCCCTATGTATTTAGATTAAACAAGTGCTATGAAGATGTATATTTTAATGAAATGTAGATTACTTACAACTTCAGTAAGTTTGGTTTTCAGCACAGGATACTTTTATGTTTCAATTCAAATTTCTACATTTGAAAGCAAATAGTGTACTCGTGGCAATTTGAAGTTTGATGCAAGAGCAGGCTCAAAGATTCCTAATGAATTTTTGGGCCCATGCTAGAATAATATCTCATTACTGAGCTAATAATGCTTCTCTGACATGGTAGGTAAAACTTTGTATGTCTTTGAGCAATGAATTCAAACCACTAATCTTAATACAGGACTATTCAGGATGAAGAATAAAGTGCTTTGTTTGTTTGTTCGGCTTTTTGTTTTGCTATTGTGTGATTATTTATTTATTTATTTATTTATTTTTGCTTTGATGGATTTTCTTTTGAAGTGAAGATGAGCTAAAGCTATGACAAAACAAAACAAAACAAAACAAAAACCTTAGGAAAAAAATCTCACAGTTTCTCTGCGCCTTTATTTTTGAAAAGTGTTGTTACACGAGGCTATAGGAGATGTGAGAAAGGGATTTTCCATTGTTAATTCTTCTAAAAGATAGAATTGTGTGCATAAAATTTACTGTGTGTATCTGTAAATAACATTATTTCATTATATTTAAAAGTTTGTAAATGCATATCTTCTTCATTGCATCCATATTAAATATCTACCTGAAAACAGAAAATGCTACATAAATAATACATAAATAATTATTACTCCTGAAATTTTTAGCAATCACTGTGTGTGTGTGGGGGGGGGGGGGGAGGGGGGTTGGGAAAGGGAGGAGAATGTTTAGGAAAAGGGTGTGGTTTAACAACTATCAACTTCCCCTCTGAAGATAGTATTTTCACCCTTCCCTATGGATAGTCACACTATATTTTTCATACACATATAATTTTGATAATCTCTTTACTTTTATAATTACAGAATAACTGATATTACTGTTCATTCTAGCCCAAAATTTTACTCTTCATGATTGCATATTTTTCAAATTCTGAAGATTATAAGACATTTGGAGCTTTTGGATCTTCAGTAGATCTTCATGCCTTTCGCATAATAGCAAACACTATTGCTTTGTGCTTCTCATTGTAATTCAAAATTTTATGAGTTTTGTAATTTACATTACTAGCATACTCTGCTTGGATATGCAGGGCTGCAAATACATGATATAGAATACGTATTACTATATTTTCTGAATAAATTGTGTGGCGCAATGTATGTTTATTTTAATAATGTGTATGTGTTTCTTAAGCAGCCATTCATGAAATGGTACAAAGAAGGTGATCTAAAGTAGAAATATTTTGCTGTCTTCCGAGCTAATGGTCCAAGCCTCATCGCTTGACAGCATTAGCTAAACTATGATTCATGATATATTGATAAAACACAAGGCTGCGGGCAGTAATCATAAAGGCTAACTGGCCTCATGAGGCTAATATCTCTTGGATTCCTCAGTAATCAAGGAGCAAGGATTGGTCCTTGAATGAGTCATTTGGAAGATGTGTCTAATTCAACCAGTCTTTGTTCTCTTTTTCCTTTGCCTAAGGAAGAAGCCTGGGAGCCTTAAGAGAACACTGTTTATTTCTGTGAGATGAATCCTCTGAAGGATTTTTTCAGTAGAAAAAAACAGCACTTAGAGCAGAGACGCTCTATCAGTTTGGAATTTCACATCTCTAATGGAATACTTATGACAAGGTCAGGATAGTAAACTTACTCTCTTTGCAATACCTGTGAAGCACAGCTGTGCAGTCAACAACCGGTCGTGTCTACAAATAGAAAACTACAAGTGCTGTTCCGAAAGTAATGCCTCCTATTTTATTATGTTGGCCCATGACATCAGAGATAGAAGTTGGTGGTATGGCAGTAGAGGTTGGACTTTTCTGCTAATATTTCATTACATTTTGTTGCTGTGTGACAGATGGCTGCAGAGGGACAGTCTGACAAACAAGTGCCTGACATGGAGGAGTGTATAAAGAAAGTGTGGAATTTAATTCCTTCCTACAGAAAAAATAGCACCCATTTACATTTACTGATGCGTGCTGACTGCTTATGGAGACCAAACAGTGTATGTGAGCATAGTGAGACAGTGGATTTTGCAGATTTTTATGAGAGTGGCATGCAGTCTCTTGTTCACACAGGAAAGCATGCATAGCTTATGGTCATGATTATATAGAAAAACAGTTTTTGTAGCTCAGATTTTGTTCTATCTAAAAGTGTTATTTGCTCTTTTTATCTGCTGTAGTTTCCATGGAAATAAACAGGATGCATTATTTGTGGAGTGGCCTACATACACTGTGGTGCTTATCTTCATGATGATTCAAACATGAAGGATTTGTTTTGATGGGACTTAAAAGCAATAAGATTTGTCACTGAATCACATTGTTGAACATGCTTCTAGGATAACTGGTGAAATTACTCAATTTGTCCTTTAAATCCTGCACACATTATATACTTGAAATTCGGAAGTTCAGGACTCTAAACCAAAATGAATTAAAATCTTTTTAGGAAATTACCTAACTATTCACATTGAATAATACAAGGAAACTGATTCAAAGTTGGTCTTTGTACTCGTGCACTGTCTGGTTTGTTTGTTTTTTTGTCTTTTTTTTTTTTTTTCCTGAAAAATAAAATAATATTGTTATTTATTTATTCTGTAACAGAAAAAATTTTAGTTACTTTGGCCATCTACATAATCAGATCTTGGTTTTTAGTATAATTTTTATTTGTCATTATAGATGATTTTAGTAAACTAATGTGTTTTTTGTATGTTTCTTTGTTTTCCTCTCTCTTTCAGAAATATTTATGTTAATATCATAGAATCAATTTAAAAAATAGTAATATATATACTCAGGATTCCATTGAATGTATTAGGGATGTTAAAACATTTCTGCTGTGACTGCAGTTCCACTACTATGGCAATGCAATACAGCCAGAGCACCAGAGTCAAATGAGGTGATTGTGAACTCCTGCCTGCTGTTGAATATAGTATGGGCTGTGTATGACAGCTCTGTAGCCACAGAGTCAAGCATCCTTTCAGAGAGAGAGGGAGCCAAACAGGCTATGCAGAGAACAGATGTCCACAGATCTACTGAGATTTAGTACTTGTTTCACATTAATCTCCAAGCACCAGGGGTTAAGAGGTTAGGCATTCTGGCTTTTTCTCCATATAACTTGCTGAAAAAGTATGCAGCCAATTTCAACTTACATATTCCTGGAATTACTCTTTTCTCCTACAATTCATACATGATATTTATTTTTCCTCTCTCTCTTTTTTTTTTTTTTTCTTCTCTTTCTCCCTCTCTCTCCTTTTTTTTTTTTTTCTTATATTTACTTATTTACTTAAGGTTATACAGATGGCATTATAAATTGTTAAAGGAATCAAGAAGCTTCTGAATTACTTCAGAACAAAGGATAGGGAAAGGCAAGAGGAGAAGTAGAGTGATTCTGGCTGTCTTCTATTTTATGAGTTAATAACAGGCATATTGACATCTTAAGGTATACTCTCCTAATCATAGTTCTGCTAGACAAATTCACAAAAATAGCATGGCAAGAACCTATTACAAGCCAGTGCATTTCACAACTTTGAAAAGTTAATTATATATGATGAAAAAATACTAGAATCTAGGATACACATTGTCAAGGTCTATGTTAAAAGAAAACAATGTTTTGACAACCTGTTAAAATTATGCATCAAGAAATAGGTTATTGCACAGAGTAAAAGATAGAAAAATAAATATGTATTCTCAATATAGTAAAATGATTATTTCATTTCATTCATTAACAAATGTGGAAGAGGAAGAAGAATGAATGTTTACACAAGCAGAAAGTAAAGTATTTTTTATCATTCTCACAGTTTGAAAATTGTTCTTATTTCTGCCTTTCCTATTGTTTTTACTGCTATTAGTACTGTTGCAGCACAGAGACTTATTAGACGTTATAAAAAATGTTATTTAATTCCAGTTGCAGTGGTAGATTCCCAGGCTTAAAGCTTTAACAGGGCAGAGTGATCCATGTGGTCACTATTGGGATCATTTGCTGCTTGAGACAACCTCAAATGTTCTGGAATAATAGCTAGGTCACTATTTAAAATACATAAGTATTCAAAAAACATGTAATTCTTTATGAAAATAGAAGATATAATTCCAAAGTTGTTGATCTTATAAAATAATAAACATTTTCAAGAAGTGAAAATATTTTTTTTTCTTTTTTCTTTGAGGGTTCTTCAGCATCACCGATAGTGGAATCAAAAATAACTTTGTAGAAAATACTGCCTTTTAAAAATTATCAAAATATATCTCAATCTAGTCTTAATCTGTCTGGCATGTATACTGCTGTTGGACTTCCAAACAACAAAAAAGAAGAAAATAACATATTTGGTCACAGAATGAGGGAAAGATTTCTCCTATACTAATCCTTCACTACACCGTGTAATTCATAGAATCATAGAATCATAGAATCACCCGGGTTGGAAGGGACCCCAAGGATCATGTAGTTCCAACCCCCCTGCCTAGCAGGGCCACCAAACATCCACATTCAGATCAGGTTGCCCAGGACCCCGTCCAACCTGGCCTTAAACACGTCCAAGGACGGGGCATCCACAACCTCCCTGGGCAGCCCGTTCCAGGGCCTAACCACTCTCCTAGTAAAGAACTTCCCCCTAACATCTAACCTAAATCTTCCCTCCTTCAACTTAAAACCATTTCCCCTAGTCCTGCTGTTGTCAGCCCTTTTGAAGAGTTTACTCCCCTCCTGGGTGTAGGTTCCCTTCAGGTATTGATAGGCTGCAATGAGGTCACCCCGCAGCCTTCTCTTCTCCAGGCTGAACAAGCCCAACTCCCTCAGCCTGTCCTCATAGGGGAGGTGCTCCAGCCCCCTGATCATCTTAGTAATTCTCTGCCTAACAGCTCAATGCCAATTTTTTTAATGTGTCACACAGATGAGCAAATCAAACACAAGAGGAGGAGAAGAGATGTGCAACTCCACAAACACAAATGTTGTTTGAATGAGAAGTATCTTTGTATTTTGTCAGAATTGCACATGATTGCAGATGCAAAAGGTTGGAAAGGAATTCAACTAAATCTACCATGTCAGCTTGAAGTGTCATGGAGATGCCACAGAGATTCACATAACATACAAATTGCAGTCTCTACAGTAGGAAAATACAAAAAAAAAATTTTTGTAAATATATGTTTTTAATATCAGGATTACTATTTAAGTCTTCTTGACTCCACTCATCTCTAATACACACTTCTAAATAAAAGAAGCAGAAAAGACTTCTTTTTCACCTTGTGAAGTTTAAAAATTATCCTAAATTACATATTTTATTTACTGCTATAAAATGAAAAAAATATAAAAATTATCATAATTATATCAAGATGTTTCTTGCATTTATCTGATTGCCTTTCTGTTTCTGTGCTATTCCATATATTCTTTTTACTTCAATAAAATTATTTCAGTAGTCTCTTTTTACATTTCTATGTTTTCCTAGAAGGCATTGTAGATGGAATGGATGGGATACATTCTAGTACTTCATTTATAATTGTATATTTCAAGTGATAAATTAATACAAAATTTCATATAATGTATCAACAGCATTCAAAGAGCATGCATCTCCTCACTCAAAATATTGCATTCATCTCTCATCAGAGCATGGCTTAGAAACTATCCACAATAGTGGATACCAATTAGGGCATATTTTTCTCTAACATAAAGGCCCAGGCATATTAATCTTCCAGGTTAAGCATTCATCCTTAACATGACAAGATAGGATTTTTTCTACCGAAATTAATTCTAGTAGTGTCTCAAAAAAGTGTAGCAAAATCATTGAAACAAAACTTCTTTTTCTGTTTTCCATGTGTTCTGAATTTTCTGATCTTACTGTAGCAGATAAAATTTTAAGATTGTCATAGTCAAGGCAGGCGTGGTCCAAATTTGGACCAAAAGTAAACAGTACAGGGAGAGGAGTCATTGGGCTGGGTAATACTCTGTAGTTCTGTTATAAATGCTGTTTATAAATTTATGTTTCACATGTGGATAGTTTGTTTAATAAGTAGTGCTATGATATAATTTATTTGCATCCTTATATGGGTGCACCTTCTCTTGTGCACTCATAAAAGACATAAGAAAATTTTTTGAAGTGTTCACTTCGTCAAATTCATCTGTTCAACACTCAATTTTATTTTAAAGTGAACTTGAGATCTTTCTGAAGTGTTTTTGTGCTTGATGTTCTAAAGGATTGAAATAAAATGCACTGGCTACACATCTTTGGATTTTACCCTTCCTAGTTTGGAGTATCGTTTATCTGTTTACAACAAACTCACCTAAGGTTATTATCGCAAAGGAGCTGGAGCAGCTCATGTAAACACTGAATGATGACATTCCATCACCTCCCAGAAAATAAGACTACTTTGCTAGACATGCTTAGCTAAAAAGCTTTCATAAAGTAGATATTTTTGAATAGAATGTGTTTTCATCATGCAAATGAGTTTTCGGGGCTTTTAACACCACTGTTAGAATCTCATTCATGAACTGAAGTGAAAAGTTTTTTTTGCAGCAAACTCCTTCAAAAAAAAAAATGAATAAGTTTGCATACGGAACTAGACTGAAAGATAACAAAAGATTGAAGGATTTACACATAAAATAGCAAAACAAAAGATGAGAATATAAATCTGATCCTATAATATGTAAATAATAATATGTAAATGTAATAATAATTCACAGTAATTATCTCCTCTTCATTCTTTTACAGACCAGCTATTTAAGGAGCAAACTACTGTTATAATCAAATGTTTTTACAATGCAGTTAAATTATTTTAACTACTAGGGAAGTTTCAGTGGTTTAAAACTGTGTCCTCATCAATAAGTGTGTGCTGACAATTGACAACAAATGAAAACCAGGAGGAGGTTCAAAGTGAAAATGCTCAAGGAGAGAAAAAGATTTGTTTGACATGTTGATATTATTAATCCGTGCAATTTGCTTTGGAAGAGAAACTTTCAGTGAAAGTATTGGTATTATCTTAGAATAACTTTTTTACTGAGCTGCTACAAGCATGTCCATTTTATACTCACCCTGCCTTTTTTTTTATAAAAAATCACAAAAGAATTCAATTTTCCTCTGAGATGGAATGAAAATAAACTTCAAAATCAGTCAGGAAATAGAATGCTTATTTCCTAGATAGCTCTGGCTCTTCTTAGGAATCAGTACACTGTAGGATATATTAAATGTCTGAAAATCAAGGAAAAATTTCTTATGCTAGAGAAGGAGTTGGAATACTTATGCCAGTCTTCTCACTTTTTATTACTGAATAATTCAATTTCCTTAAATTAAATGGTTTCTTAAATATATATGTATGAATGAATCAGGACCTCCCGTTACAGAGCTTGGAGAATCTTTACGTATTTCTGTATTTTCCAGTCTCTGGTATATGTGGGATGTCTTTTGGCAAATTTCTAACTTAATGAATCTTTAACTTATTCATGGCAGAAGATTCTATAGAGAAATGGAAGCTGATGCTGTCATAAAATTATTTTATTTAATAAAGTAGTGTTGATCAGAACATTAGTGTACAAAACTTCCAGACAGCAGTGGTGCAGTCACCAAGCAGAGAACAAAACACACTGCTGGGTTGTCAAATTGTACAGGACTTACTAATTAAAATACTGAAAGACATTGGAGATCTAAACCTACAGGTAGATAACAAGAGGTTACAAGACTTTTGAGTAAAAAAGCATGTGTTGATAGAATCTAATTTTTACCTACTAATAAATAATAAAGTCACTAGCACAAAGTTAAATCTGTCATTGTTATTTGTTACAGATGCCAATGGGTAGATATTGAAGATAGGACAGCAGCAATTACTGTGCTTTGGAACAATATAGCTCCAGTTTTGTACCTACATTAGTATGCCTGATCTCTAAACAAAATATTGTATGAATGTGGCAAAAGTATTTCAAGTCTGAGTTGTTGCCCTAGGCAAACAATAGTCATAGTTTATTTAGAAATTTCACTATATACCATCAGTGGGTTCCTTTTTATTCTTTTCATGATCATTTAACATTCAGTTTCTGAGCAAAATTCAGCATAAAATGGTAAACATCATCTTTTGCAAATAGCACACAGTTCAACATGAAATGCTCATGAACAAGGGAAAAGAAACAGCATAAATTTGTTACAGTGAGCAGATTAAGATGCAGAGGGCCTTCTCTTAACATATCTAAGGAAATTAAAGACTCTTCCTGTATAGGAAGAGATTTGCATTTTGTTGGAAAGTGTCTTAATTGCATAAGCAATATTTTAGTGATTTCTTACTTCCAGTTATTATTGATCACGTCACCAGAATTAATAGGAGCAAGGGGCCTTTTTAAAATTATTATTTCTGCAATAGAGCCACTACCTACCAATTTGAAATACTGTTGCATTTTGCTAGACCAATTAATGCTCATTAAAGCAGAAATGTGAGCATCTTCTCTATGATCATTCTAACATATTTACTGACAAATTCAATCCTCAGATATCTCAAATAATCTCTGGCACTGGAACTTAGAATTTTTTGAATAATGTGATATTTTAATTGTCTTTGTATACTAGCAAATAAAAGGCCTGCAAGCTGGCATGACTGATGCTTTCAGTCATCAAATAGAAGTATTTGAGGAAAATGATGGAAAAGATATAGGCATTCAGTAGAGGTCCGCATTTGGTTTGGGATTTTAGATTGATCAGAATCAGAAGCATACTATAAACATAGTGATAAAGTATGTGTCAATTAATATAGGACAAATAAAACTCCAGATAGTTGTTCTTACAAGCAATGAAATATGGAAGTATCTTGATCACAAGTATTTCACTTATTGCAAAAAGCATTGCAAGCAATGTCATTATTCAAGGCAGCATAGCTTATTTCTATGTAAAGACTATGAAAAAATATCTATTTTGGAAGCTAATTAAAAAGGACTTTATACTAAAGACACATTTTCAAAACACTCAATTTAAAACATTAAGTAGCCTCCTCCAACTATTTCTCCCCCCCTCCCTCCCTCCCTCCCACCCACCCTCCTTTCCTTCCTGCCTTCCTGCCTTCCTGCCTTCCTCCCTTCCTGCCTTCCTCCTTTCTTTCTTCCTTTCTTTTTTTTTTTTTTTTGTTAATCTTCACACAGTTTTCTGCTCATTTGGCTGTTTTCTTCTCTCTGTTCTGATATGATTTTGATTTTCTGAATATTTTTCTTATTCTCTTTATTCACCTCATTATTATTTGTCCTTCATATTCCAGTAGTTCCTAAAACAGAGATTCTCAAGCATGAGGAGATATGAACTGTGTAAATAGGACTGTGGTTGCAAATTTGGAAATGAAACCACAAATGAGAATGGAAATAGGATTTTTAAGCCCTGTGGAGCCAGGAATAGAAAACCTCTCAATATATTACTCAAAGGGTAAAATAATATGGATCCAACTCCATCCTGAAAAGTTCTGCAGACTCTGAAGTATTATATGAACAAAACAGAACTGAAAGATGATACAAACAACAGGGAAAAATTGAAGTAATTTGGAGAATAAAATAATAAAATACGTTAGTTATTCGCTACTCAAACAAATCCTAGGTTTGGTGATTTTTTTTTTTGTTTTGTTTTTGTTTTGTTTTGTTTTCTTTCTTGGTTTGTTGGTTTCTGGTTTTTTTTTTTTTTTCTTTTTTTCTTTTTTCTTTTTCTACCTCTCTATTCTCCTTGCTCCCTCCCAAAATTATCACCTTTCAGACCTTCAACTTTTCAAATGTTTTTCTCTCTGCCCTCCCAGGTTGAAGCTTTTCTCCCAGTCTTTGTGAAGAAACACAAGGTTGGATGGTGTAGGAGGGAACTTGCCTTTCAAGCAGTCCAGTGTCTTCTGCTAATGCTCTGACTGCTATTAAACTGCTTACCCACTTTTCTACCAAGCTACACGGGGCAATACAGGCCATCTCAGGTCAGGGACCACACTGCCTTGCAGTAAAAACACTCACTTGAAAGAAAGAGTAAAGGAATGCTGACAGTTCTTTATGGGAATTGGCAAGATAAGGGACCTTGAAGTTCTGTAGGAAAGGGCAGAAATTTGCATCTACCGCTGAGTTAAGTACAAGAGGTTAGAGTAATTTTGCCACAATATTTGACAAATATTTCTCATAGACTTGTCATAGAATATTTTTATCTATAATCTCAATTTCTTTCATAGATAGAATTTGCAGGCTAAAGTGTTGATAAACAGTTCCTTAAAGGTACATAAGAAGACAAAAAGGAAAGTTTTGGAGTTTTGATCAGAAATTCTGTATGTAATTAAAATTTGAAATTTTAATATTCTTATGGAATATAAGGGACTATGTAAAGATATAATATTTTCGTGAAATGATTATATGTATTTTTATTTTCTGTGTGATTTATGTCTTGGGATGCGACAATTGATTTTTTAAATTCTGTTCTGTTTGGTATTACTGGAATCAATAGAGCAAACACATCTAATAGCAATAGAGATGAGAAACACACAAGCATTTTCCATGAAGAAAGCTCAGACTAGCTTGCTCAGAATCTCAACAAAGTGCAGTTGATTTTTCTCCTTTCAGTTTCACTTACTTTTCTTCACATTATTTATTTATATAACTCAGGAAAATAAAAGGTTAATTTGGAAGAAATCGGTACAAGCCTTAAAATCAATACACTGAGATGAAAAACTTTGCAGCAAGCATGTTGGGTAGTTTACTTCCAATTGGTGTGACTGCCTGGAATGAAATAAATTATTTCCCATTAAAGGCAACAGCTTTGGGAATAGAAATCCACTGAGTCTAACTGGCTTACTGAAGTACGTAGCTTTCTCAAAAAACTAATAGACCACCATACAAGTTAAGTAAAAATAAAATAAATAAAATAAAATAAAATAAAATAAACATCAAACGAGAGATAGAGAGAATATAAAGTCTTATAAAAATGCACCTATTATCTCCTTCTTGGTGGTTTTGAGCTTTCATTCCTCCACCTCTAAGCTGTCCCTGCTCAGGTGACAATCTTTGAATTAGATTCTGAACACTGGTAGAAAAAACAGATTCATGTGCAAAAGCAGGAGAGAAGGGTAACGGCTAGTTTATTGGATCTCCCAGACTTTTTCAGACTTATTTTTAGCAAACACAATTTGAGAGCAATTCAGCTGGGAACTTGCCCAGTCATTTAACAAATATCTTGCCAGGTCATCAGTCAGTGTGGAATCCTCACTTGTTCCTGTTTGTGGTATTACTGTTTGACTACCATATTTTGATTGCTGTACAACTCATGCCTCATCAGATAGTCACTTTTGAGATCTGGACATACTCCCACTTCCAACATGAAGAACAGTGCTAGAAAATAGAATATATATACATAGTGCTAGAATCATAGAATTGCTCAGGTTAGAAAAGACCTTCAAGATCATCAAGTCCAACCGCAACCTACTCATACTACCCTAGTTCTAACAACCATCCACTGAATCATATCCCTGTGCACCACATCCAAACGGTTTCTAAACATATTCAGGGATGGTGGCTCAACTTTGGGAGCCTATTCCAGTGCTTAACAACCCTTTCTGTAAGGAAGCTTTTCCTGATTTCCAATCTAAACTTACCCTGGCACAACTTGAGGCCATTTCCCTCATCCTGTCACCTGTCACCAGTGAGAAGAGACCAGCCCTGCTCTCACTGTAAACACCTTTCGAATATTGGAAGAGAGCAATAAGGTCTCCCCTCAGCCTCCTTTTGCCTAGATTAAACAGTCCCAGTTCCTTCAGTCTCTCCTTGAAGGGGATATTCTCCAACCCCTTCACAAGCCTTCTTTGGACCTGCTCCAGCACCTCCATGTCCTTTCTGCATTGAGATGCCCAAAACTGAACACAGTACTTGAGGTGAGGCCTGCTGTGATTACCCGTCATGTTAGTTCTCTATGCCTGTTCTAGAGGTAAAACAATAATAACTTCAAAAAAAAAAAAAAAAAAAAAAAAAAAAGGGAAGGGAAGGGAAGGGAAGGGAAGGGAAGGGAAGGGAAGGGAAGGGAAGGGAAGGGAAGGGAAGGGAAGGGAAGGGAAGGGAAGGGAAGGGAAGGGAAGGGAAGGGAAGGGAAGGGAAGGGAAGGGAAGGGAAGGGAAGGGAAGGGAAGGGAAGGGAAGGGAAGGGAAGGGAAGGGAAGGGAAGGGAAGGGAAGGGAAGGGAAGGGAAGGGAAGGGAAGGGAAGAAAAGGGAAGAAAAGGGAAGAAAAGGGAAGAAAAGGGAAGAAAAGGGAAGAAAAGGGAAGAAAAGGGAAGAAAAGGGAAGAAAAGGGAAGAAAAGAAAAGGGAAGAAAAGAAAAGGGAAGAAAAGAAAAGGGAAGAAAAGAAAAGGGAAGAAAAGAAAAGGGAAGAAAAGGGAAGAAAAGAAAAGGGAAGAAAAGGGAAGAAAAGAAAAGGGAAGAAAAGAAAAGGGAAGAAAAGGGAAGAAAAGGGAAGAAAAGGGAAGAAAAGAAAAGAAAAGAAAAGAAAAGAAAAGAAAAGAAAAGAAAAGAAAAGAAAAGAAAAGAAAAGAAAAGAAAAGAAAAGAAAAGAAAAGAAAAGAAAAGAAAAGAAAAGAAAAGAAAAGAAAAGAAAAGAAAAGAAAAGAAAAGAAAAGAAAAGAAAAGAAAAGGGACAGATTTAGCTGTCAATTGAGTTGCAGAGATGCACTCTCAAATACTGGAATATCTTCTCGGTGTTTCCCAATAGCTATTTCTTGTCTTTTATAGCAGACAGTTACAAAGACAATTCTTAGGTACTAATACCCTTGAAATACTTATATTGGAAAAAAAAAACAAACAAAAAAACCCACCTTTCTAGTTTCTACTATTTTAATATTTTCTGTATCATTCTGTTAAGTCTTCTGCTGTTCTTAAGAATGCCTAAAAATATCATCAAAGTGTAAGTAGAGAATTGGCATTTTTTTATCCTGAATTGCCCAGATGTCTCTGAAAAACATAATGGTAACTCTGAGAAGAGAGCAAATCATGACTTTCAATGACGTTATACTTAGTTTGATGTGAAGATAACGAAAATACATGTATGTTTAAAAAAAAAAATCAAACCTTACTGTTTAATGCCTTTTGTAAGTAGAAGTTTATCATAAATTCACTGAAAACTGAGAAGATCTGAAGATAACTTTGCTGAACATGCCTAATTATAAAGGTAAGTGCTATTTTCTGAAAAGCTGATGTTGGATATTTGGGTGAGGAGAATGGACACAGTTTTCCTTTAAGCTATTTGAGAGTTCAGATCACTAAACTGATTATTGTGATCATTAACCACTTTTCAAAATCCAAATAGTTATTCATCCTTTTATGTTCTCAATGTCAATTAAATCTAGAGATATTAGAAGTATTGAGGTTCAAGGAAATACTAAATTCATATATTCATGATTTTGCTAGTCTGCCCATGCAAGACATAAATATAACATATTCTAGGGCAGCTAAGCGTCTCAATAGGAAGCCCAGGTAATTGACTCAAGGCTATAGATTTCTCTCTAGTAGAAACAGAGATGAATATATGTTGTTCCCTAGTTGTAATCTGGACTAATTTTATTAACCTGATCCAAAAATCTGCGTAGGTAAAAATGGGGTGAGATTGTGAGAGACGCACGTGCTGCTGTAGTGGAGACCACATAAGCAGTTTAGGTGTAATACTATTTTTATTACATTTCCAATAAAGACCTTTCACATCATATTACAGATAACCTGGTGGGCTGTCCAAGATAGTGACTCTAGGTAGTCATAAATCATCTTTTGAAGAAAAGAGTTATCTCTGTATTTCTTATATGAGAAATAGGCACTCTGTATTGCTATTGATCATCCCTGTCCAACTTATAAATAGAACTAATGAGATCTGGAAAGAGTCACCTCTGGCTCTAGTTGAAATAACTGTACTAGTCCATAGATTTGTGAAAGGGAAAAGAGTCTATCAACTCTAATCATGTCCAGAGAGACATCCTATACAGGTTTGGAAAGCAATTTTGTGATTATTAAGAATAGACATGGTTTTTGTTTCAGTTTGCACTGTGTTACATCTTTTGTCCTGAAAACACCATCCCAATAAAATAAAAGTTGTGTTTAGTGCTGTTTTCTTTGGTTGGCCGTTTTCCAGAAAAAGAGGCACAATATGAGTTCCTGATTCCTACACAGAAATTACCAGTTAATACTAGCAGTTCACAGGCTGTAGAAAGGGAAAGATGGGAACTTGCAATCTTCCTTATTCTTCTAGAACATATTGAATTAAAAGGCATAAAGACTTTTAGGAACGAGACAAGAACTCCCAAGTACAGCTTTCAACTCTGGGTGAATGAGTCTAATGTTTCTGGTCACCTAGTTGTCCTACCGCAAAACTCAGTTGCTTCAGTAGCTTCTTGGTTAAGGCAGTAGTAAATATTCAGCAGAAGACTTTTAGTATTTTAACACTGCAACAGACTGGAACACACATTTTCACGTTTCTGCTCAAATAATTTAACAGATAGGCTAGTATGCAAAGAAGAGAAATAGCGTAGCATGAGTGAAAATTTTTATATCCCTTCTGTAGTTAACTGAATGGGCTGGAGCAGTCACCAGGGTCGACAGGGGCCCCTTGGCCCCTGGGAAACCATGGCAACAAATGACCTGAAGATAAGGGAGAAGTACAGGTTAGACCAAATAAGGAGGAAACAATAGATGCCACATGTCCATTGGTCAGAGATAATGGTAGTAGCCCTAAGGCATGGGGAAAGTTTTAAGAAGGGTGTGCTCCTTGCAATTAACGCCATTTTGCCGCTCACCATATTGGTGTCATGAAAAGCGTGCGAAACTGGCCGGGGCTGTCGGAACACTTTCACAAGGAGACTTCAGTCAGGGTCGCCGAAACAAAGGCGACAAATGGTGCTCCGTGTGAGGAAGTCTCACCTGTGGAAGTGTGACAGCCGGCTGCGGGACGGACGCAGGAGCCTGCCGTGGTAAGGCGGCGGAAGAGCTGGAGGGGCTGATCCCCTGGGGCTAAGAGCAGCGCTGGTAGCTGGTGGAAGGTCGCGGAGGGTTTGAATTCCCTGGGCGACGATGGAATCCGTCATTAAGGTATTATATCAAGTTTGTAAAACGTACTGCGGGAAAACCGCCCCTTCTAAGAAGGAGGTGGGTACCGTTCTTTCTTTTCTTGTAAAGGAGGGACTTCTTTCTTTTCCTTATGAGATTTATGACTCCAGCAAGTGGGACTCTTTGACATTAGCGCTTGCTCAGAGAGCTATGTCGTCCCAAGGGGCGTCGGTGCTTAAATTTTGGGGTCTGATTCGGGGTGCTCTGAAGGCAGCGAGGGAAGAAAAGACTGCCAAAAACCTTGCCAGAGATCTGTTGGGTTTGGATCCGGGCGGGGGAGGGTCACCGCGGCCGGGAGACTCTAACCCCTTCAAGGATCTGCCCCAAGACAAGATGGCACCGGAGGCACCGACCTTGCCAGAAACACCAACACCGGAAAAGAAGGAGGAAGAGTCGCCATCATCTCCGACGGCTCCGCCCCCGTATCCTCTCCAGTACCCCTCTTTGCATGGCTTTCGTCAGGGGGAGGATCCTACACGGGTAGGGGTAGGGGCAGGGGCCGAGGGATTGCTGGCTGCGGCTCCGCCCTCAGGGGCTGAGCGATTGATGGTTGCGGCTCTGCCCCCGCCACCTGTTCCGCCCTCCCAAACGGCCAGGGTCCCAGCTAACTTGGGGAAAGGGGCCTTATTTATCGATTGGGGCCGGGTAAGGGAGGAGATGAGAGCAGCGGAGCTCTTGGATGATTATAAGGCATTCCCTGTAGAGATCAGGGGACAGGGACCTGTTTGGGTTCCTTTAGACCTGTTGGAAATAATCCAAGTAATTTTTGTCAGGACGGTATCTCTGATAAAAGCAGAATTTATTCGCGATTGCAATGGCGGGCGTCCCACAAGTAGGAGCGCGCCTATGGACACAACATGACAGCCTTTATACCCTGTTTACTCCCCCTTGCCTTCCCCCTCCCCTGTTTCCCCACTGGCTGGGTACTCCAGGTTCACAATCTTATCAGAAGGTTTACATTTGTTATTTACTTGTTATCTGGTGCCAGTCAGCAGTCATCCTGTTGTCTCCAAGATGTCTCGGTGCTCTCCTGGTCCTATTGATATGGTGATTTTCTTTAAAGTCATCATCGTTAAACAAAGAGCACTGGGGGATGATGTCAGGCCTTCCCAATGTCAGGCGCTTCCTCGGGCTGCCATGGCTTGTTCTCTGGTTTGCTCTCGTGCAGGATATTCTTGCAGTGTGTATGACAAAATGTACATATATACACATATATACAGTGTGTTCCTGGGAACTATGATAGCGGAGATCATAAAATAAAAATAATATTATACAATTCTAATGCAGAAACAACACTTGATTCCCACAATTCCCCCCTTTTTCTTTTTCATACATTGTTGATTTCTGCAATTCTTTAAGGTTCACTTTTATAGACATCGCCCTCATCTTCACTTTCTTTATCTCCCATCTCCTCTAATACCAAAATTTTTCCAAATGTAATGGCTCCCTTAGTGCTTGCTTCAATAGTGCTCTCTCTATCATTATTATCTACATTATTATAGTAATTATTATATCTATATACTATCTATTAGTGCTCACTCTACTAGTCCCCTCACAAAGGGGGTAACACAGCAACCAGTGGCCATCAAGGCTCCTGCTGCTACTATCAAAGAAGTAAATGTGGATGCAGTCACCCCTTTCCATTTACCAAACCAGAACTCCAACCATCCAGTGACAGAAGTATCTATTCCTGATTTCTTTTCTGCCACTTCATTGCCAAGGGTGGCACCAAGTCCTTGCACTGCCTTCATTATTATGTCATCCAGAGCTGTGTTATTGGGATAAAGGTGCAACAACGAGTACCCAGTGTTACATATACATTCCTTTATCATATCTTAGGAGATCCTATTTTCTCAGGCCACCCTACTTGTGGCATATAACTGTCCTGCAATTCTCTTTATTGCACTCTTTGTATAATTTGTAAATCTCCATTGATTATAACAGATGTAGTTAACCCAATCTACATTCTTGTTGATCATCACCCACCAGGACAGTGACTCAAACCCTGCAACAGTTTGATTTCTTGCCTTAAAATCATCAGGAACAACAAGAAGATAAAAGTTTAAATCCTTAGCTTGCCCACATACCAAACAATATTGATATGTAATAATGTTCGTCACAAGAGATACATAAGTATTTACATTAAATGCTGCACTCATCAAATTAACATTTCTAACAGTTACAAGAGCCCACATTTCTGTCCTTAGATTCACAGTTTTAAGGGTCCAGCTGATTTCAGTTCTCATTGTGTTCGAGGGACCTTCTTATCTCTAGTATGATGTATTCACAATGCTTTCACTGTTGTGTGGGATGTTAGCAGTGCCTGGAACAGACCTACCTACCTTGGTCCCAGGGGCGAATCTTAAAAGAGATTTGTTACATACATATTATCGAGCCATATCAAGGCCTTGGGCTCTAGTTCCTAGAACCAGTTTCTCCTTTTCTCAGAGCTATTCCTGCAGACTAATCACATGCTCAGTTAGTATTTTGCTCCCTACTTGGGTAGAGATCCCCGTTTGTACAACATAAGGCCTTTTGTACGGTATTGTGAAAGGACTTAACCCATCTTTGGCTCTAGGTTTTGTTCTGGTACTAAGGAGAGCCAAAGGCAACAACTGTGGTCAGGATAGTCCAGCTTCCTGGCCCAGTTTTACACCCTGTGATTTAATTACATAGTTCATCTTTTCCTCCTGACCACTTGCCTGTGTGCTGTGTGCAATTGCCAATTTATTCCCAATGCTTGCTGACCTCTTGGACAATCTCTGCAATAAAACGAGTTCCCTGGTTGAAGGGTATTGTTGCAGGACACTCAAACCTTGGAATAATCTCCTGCAAAAGTACCTTGGTTACTTTCTTGGCACTATTGGTCCTGCAAGGGAATGCTTCTGGTCACCCTGAAAGGGTATTGGTTACAACTAGCATATATCAAAACCCTCATTTTTCCTGGCAGTTAAAAAAAAATCAATTTGCAATTGTTGTCCTGGAAGGTTCCCTTTCCAACAAGCCCCACTCGTACCCTGTTCCTGGTACTAGGATTGTACAGTTACTTTCTGGTGTCTGAACCCCCCCATGTTTTATTATGTTCCCTTAGAACCAAATTCTATAAAATACTAACGGGCACAACAGTGTGTCCATCTGGGTATGCACCCATCTGTCAGCTTGCTCTCTTCCCTTCATTCATTAGATTCCTATCCTTTCTAGAGTACCTTATAGGTTCTGACTAAGGTTCAGGTATTTCAAGTGTACCGTCTGGAATTAAAGCTGTTCACCAATTTCTTTTCCTTCAGCTGCCTGTTTTGCCACCTGATTCATCATCATATTTCCAGTTTCCTGTACAGTGTCACTCTTCTGATGTCCTTTACAATGTATAACAGCCATGATGTTCTTTGGTAGATTTACATCATGCTGAATTTGTTTTCCTTGTGTGTAAACAATCCTTGCTCTTTCCAGATGGTACCACGAGTGGGTACCACCCCAAAAGCATATTTAGCATCCATCCATATATTTAAGGTTCTTGTCAAGGCAATTATTTCAGCCTTCTGAGTGGAAGTCCCCACAGGTAATGGTTGTGCTTCAATTACCCTGTCAGTAGCAGTTACTGCATGTCCTGCCTTACGGTTTCCTTGTCTTCACAAAACTGCTTCCGTCGATGAATCCAGGACTCCTCAGCATCGTCCAGGACTCCTCAGCATCGTCCAACGGTTCCTCCTGTAGCTCTGACCAACTTGTACAGACAGCCTCCATGCAGTCACACACTGCTGGCTTGGAGGCAGCTCTGCGTTGGTGTTCTGGGTGTTCAGCAAGTTGCTTCCTTCTCTTTGATCAGTTGTTCTTTCTGTTGAGAAACTTGATAGCCATTTAAATCAAGAAATTCAGCAAGCTCACAGTCCATTGCACAGTCCTTTGTTACTGTAGCATCCATGTACTGCAGTAAAGTTCCACTGTGAGATGGTGAATCCAAATCTCAGGCTCACGAGTTGACCAGTTCTCAAAAATCATTGGGCTGTTCTCACAACCCTGGGTAACACTGTGCAGGTTAACTGAATTATTATTATTATTATTACTTTTAATTATTATTATTATTTTCTTCTCTCCATATTTGAGTTTTTCTATTCAAAGGCAAGTAATTTTAGACTTTCTTTTGCAAAACCAGGCAGAAAAAGGTGTACTTCAAGTCCAGAACGGTAAAACCCACCTACTTATCCCTTAACTTGGTTAATAAAGATATACACCATGTGTTGTATATATTCAACTTTTCTATTAATTGCCCTCAAACCTTGTACCAAACTATAGCTCTTTCCATCCAATTTTTCATTTGCAAGATTGGGTGTTGTATTTGGATTTCTATCCAATTAGTAATCCAAAATCCAAAAAGTTATTTTTATTTCTTTTATCCTCCTACAATCTTGTATCCTCAAAGGGCATTGCTTTACCCTGGTTGGGCTGGCTCCCATCTTTAACTTAACTTTCATTGGGCTGCATTTTTGGCTCTGCCAGGCATCCCTGATGCCCGTAATCCTGTGTATACCCAATGTAGGATTTACGTAACTTCTGGGAGTACAACATTGCTTTTCCCAGTTTGTGTTAAAGCCAGACTTAAAATTTTCAGTCCATTGCTCTTGCTTGACAAGTAGGTCCAATCGTCTCTACTGAATTTAATCTCCACATTCAACTATTCTAACATGTCATGCCCAAATAATCGTTTTGGAGAACCTGGCATGTACAAGAATTTATATATTCCTACTTGTTCTCCTAGCCTGTATTTAATTGGTCCAAAAAAAAAGTAAACTTCTCTTGCCAGTAGCTGCTACAACTATTACAAAAATCACCTACGGGTAACAGTAAGACGCACCCAGAGGTACCAGAAAACAAACCTCTTCAGCCTGCTTCCCCTGCTGCTTTCAGTCCTGGCAGGGTGGAACTCTCCCTGAGTCCTTCCAGGCTCCCCTTACCTCTTCTTCTAGGTAAGGACATCCCTGTTAACCTTGCTCAACTTTGCCTTCCTCGGTTTGTTTTTCCCAAGCCCTTTTCACTTCCCAAACTCTCATCATCACAGCCATTACTAACATTGTATTTCAGTTTCACTCCCTTCTCTCCCCAGGCTTCCAGTGCTCACACTGGATATCGGGTTTCCCCAGCTCTGCAGATGCCGGCTATTCTCACTTCCAATGTCCGTCCCATCCCCATTCACAAGCACTGCACCCTTCACATCACAGCGGGAGGCTCCAGCCCCCAGCTCTTTCTCCCACTCCAAGTTGTTCTTACAAGCCGCAGTGGGGGGGTGTGCGGGGATGTGTTCTTGTGCCGGCCCAACTCTAATATCCCAAACTCACTGTTTTCCTTAACCTTTTTGCCATTTTTTTTTTGTTTGTTTGTTTGTTTTTCCACAATTCCACTATTTGTACCCTCAACTGCAATTCCACATACCATTAACAATTGCAATTCCGCATACCATTAAAAACTGCATTGCCACATAATTTCCATATACCGTTAACAACTGCATTTCTACATACTATTAAAATTGCACTTCCACACAATTTCCACATACCATTAAAAATTGCATTTCCACATAATTTCCACATACCATTACAAGTTGCATTTCTGCATTTCCATATACCATTAAAACTGCGTTTCCACATACCATTAAAACTGCATTTCCACATAATTTCCACATACCATTAAAAGTTGCATTTCTGCATTTCCATATACCATTAAAACTGCGTTTCCACATACTATTAAAACTGCATTTCCACATAATTTCCACATACCATTAAAAGTTGCATTTCCACACAATTTCCACATCCCATTAAAAACTGCATTTCTGCATTTTCATATACCATTAAAACTGCATTTCCACATATCATTAAAAGCGGTATTTCCACATAATTTCCACATACCATTAAGACAGTTTCTCCCAGTGCCTTCAAAATCCACAGATCAAACAACAGAATTCCTCAACTTCCACAAACACCCAGCACTTGGTCTCATGATTAGGATACTCAATTATACAACTGGTCCCATTACTCCATTTACGTTCCTGGTTTCTTATTCAATATTCCCCCTGGCTCACCAACAATGTTTCTCCAGTGAGCCAAAATACAACCCAAGGGGTCTTCTCATATCACTTTAGACACCCCTTGTTCCATAACAGCCTCGTACACAACATAACATAACACCTTCAGGACATAAACATTTAACAATCATAAAGACAGTGACAATAATCAGGACAATTTATCCTCAGGATCCTTCCTCTCTCTCTGCCTTCCTCCAGAACTCAACCTTCCCTCTGTATTCATTTCCCACACTTGCATAGCTGCCAACCTCCTTCTCCAATAAACAACATATCAACGATAAACATCATTTCCATCCATAAGTACAAATTAGGCCCTAGAAATTGATCTAATTGTTCTGCTACACTTATAGGATCCTCAGTTAAGGAATTTTTCTTGCAACTCCTAGCTTCTCTTCTAGTAAAAACAGCAGGCATTACCGCACTTTTTTTCCCCTTTGACCTAAGACTGCCTTAAGAGGACAAAGTGAAGTATTAGTAAGGTTAGTATTAGAGAAAGGAAAACTATCCAGGTCCCATTCGCATTACTCCAACTCCCTCAGTAATTGAGAGCGCATCCTCTCTCCAGGACCCTGCACAGATCAGCAGCACCCACTTTCCTCCTCTGGAGAGGTCACCACTGCTTTAAAAATTGCACTGCTTTAGAAATTAAAAAGGGGGGGAAGTTACCTAAGGGATCCCATTTATGATCTTTCTGCTTCTCTTTCCCATTTCCTTTGAACTTGGACTCCTCGCGAGGAACATTTCTTTACTCCTTGCACTCATTAAGCGACCTAAGCCAATTCTGTTTCAGAAAAAGGAGTCTTACTGTTGACATATAAATACAAAGTCTGATAGGCCCAATTTTCGTCAGACTCCTATTTTGGTCAAAAAAAAATGATTTTCCCTGTAGTGGCTCCCTACTGTATACAGTATTTAAACATCTTTTCCCTGTTCTTTTCCTAGTTTTGGGATTATTTTCCAATTTTGAAACACTTCTCCCAAGGGGCTGGCTCTCTCTAGGCACCATTCCGGGGACCTTTTTCCCCTGCTCTCGGGAACTCCTATTACCCATCCCTCCAGAATGCTACTGTGAACTCCCCAGCTCACAGGTTACCACACTCTGATTCTCGGATTTTGGGCCCAATCCCTCAGGAGTACTAGACTCCTATCTCGGATTAATAGGGGTGTACTGCTGGCACTTCGTCAAGTGCACAGGGTACCGCACACCAACAGTTCCCTCCCGAGACTCTTTCTTTCACCAACACAGCCGCTTCGTCCGTCCCTGGCCGTGCCCCTCGCGGGACAGCGGAACCGCAGGTCGGGACTCCGCACTCGCTTCGCACTGACAGCGCGTCTCAGTCACACACACTCAAAGAGTCTCAACCGACCCCCAAGGAAAGAGTTAAATCCCCTTACCTTGGTCCGTGCACGAAGTTACCGGGTCGCAATGGCCAACACCCGTGCCTGCCTGCCCCTTGGCTTTTACAGAGTCCGTCCTCTATGAAACAGTCTCGGTTTTTTATCGGCCGTACCAAGGAGTCACCTCACCACCCAGACAGGACCGCTGAAATCAGCGGGGTGCACCTATCCTGTGCAGGGCAGTAGGGAAACTCTCAAAGAGGCGATAATAATCCCGGACGAGCCCCCAAATTGTTGGAAATAATCCAAGTAATTTTTGTCAGGACGGTATCTCTGATAAAAGCAGAATTTATTCGCGATTGCAATGGCGGGCGTCCCACAAGTAGGAGCGCGCCTATGGACACAACATGACAGCCTTTATACCCTGTTTACTCCCCCTTGCCTTCCCCCTCCCCTGTTTCCCCACTGGCTGGGTACTCCAGGTTCACAATCTTATCAGAAGGTTTACATTTGTTATTTACTTGTTATCTGGTGCCAGTCAGCAGTCATCCTGTTGTCTCCAAGATGTCTCGGTGCTCTCCTGGTCCTATTGATATGGTGATTTTCTTTAAAGTCATCATCGTTAAACAAAGAGCACTGGGGGATGATGTCAGGCCTTCCCAATGTCAGGCGCTTCCTCGGGCTGCCATGGCTTGTTCTCTGGTTTGCTCTCGTGCAGGATATTCTTGCAGTGTGTATGACAAAATGTACATATATACACATATATACAGTGTGTTCCTGGGAACTATGATAGCGGAGATCATAAAATAAAAATAATATTATACAATTCTAATGCAGAAACAACACTTGATTCCCACAGACCCAAGGGCAGTAACTCGCCTCGCTGAGACAATAGGGAAGAAGGGTTTACGATCGCCCGCTACACTCTCTGCACTGGAGGCAATTATGGCTCCCGGACCTTTGCTTCCATACGATATAGAGTGCCTCATGCAGGTGATACTTGAGCCAGCGCAGTATATGTTATGGAAGGAAGAGTGGTTGGCACAGCTCAGGGCTGTAGTTGCAGCAGCGACATGTAACCCACAACACCCAGCAAATGGCAGGGAACAGGGAGAGATAACTAATCTGACACGGTTGTTAGGGTATGGGGAAGGGATGATAGGTTCCCCTGAAGGCCAGTTCAGACGCCTTCGCCCAGGAGAGCTGATGGCGGCCACAGAAGCAGCTCTGACAGCCTTCAGAAGGTTCTCAAGGACAGCTGAACCTTCTGCTCCCTGGGCAGAGGTAGCTCAGGGTCCATCTGAGTCATTCTCAGATTTTGCCAATCGATTGATTCGGGCAGTAGAAGGCTCAGATCTGCCAAAGATTGCCCATAATGCAGTAATCATGGATTGTCTTAAACAGAAATCACACCAAAATGTTAAGGATCTTATTCGAGCTGCTCCCAACGACCTCAATACTCCAGGAGATATCATTAGGTATGTACTAGAGAAACAGAGAACAACGCCCCTCACCAATGAGGGATTAGCAGCAGCGTTAGTAGCAGCGATGGCCATGAGGGAGGATCAGAGTAGGGGACCGTGTTTTAAGTGTGGACAGTTTGGTCACTTCAGAGCCCAGTGCCAAGTCCCTGAGAGGCAGAAGGGAGAAGCGGCACCAGGCCAGATCTGTCAGGCCTGTGGGAAACTAGGCCACACTGTACGCCAATGTCGGAAGTTTGTCATAGTGCCGCAGGGAAACGAGGATGGGAGGGTGCCTTAGGCTCAGGGCCCCTCCCCCGGAACACCAAATGGGCCAGACAATGCAACTCTGCTTACCCAAGGTCGGGGTCCCGTACCCCAGTGAGCCCCTTGCCCACGGTGGCGTTAACCATGGGAATGGGAGAGCGCCCCTTGGGCAGGATCATGCTTACTTGTGCGGGGAGCGTACTTTCTTGCCGGTCCCCTGAGGAAGAGAACACCGTAAATATGCCCTCAGCTATGACTGATAACATCTCGTCAGCACCTTCGGCATCCCACTTCACCCCCCCCTCGGCTTCAGCTTCGCATAAACAAGTAGAAGAAGGCGTTCAACTGTCTGCGCTTTTATCTTGCAAAACGGCAAAAGGGCAGGAATGCAAGGTCGTTGAAACCCCTCCGCTGTATCCACAACAATCGCTGTCTCTGTGTAATCTGCCCCCTGCGGGGGCAGGGGGAGAAGTGAGCTGGGATGGGACACTTGCTGTCTCCTCTCAGGAGGTGGAATGCAGTAACACCCAGGGGGGTGGGAACTGCGGGCACGGCTTGGGTACGGATTGGTCAAAAGTTAAGGAGGCGGTAGAAAGAAAAACAGCAGAGAGAAAGGGAAGTGATGTAACTTACAGATGCTCAGATGATAGTGTCCGGCCAGCACTGTCCACCCTAATTGCACCTGAAGGTGTAGGTGGCGTCCGGCCGGCACCCTCTGCTCAGGCTACACCCGATGGAGAAAGAAATAACGATAGTCTCCGGACTCACTCTTTGCCACAGTGTTCAGACCCATTGACTCGACCCACACATCCTTTTACAGGATTGAGTGCGCATGCAACCAATCAGAAGCCTCTACAACAGTCAGTGCATGATCAAAGGGAGATGGGCACAGTGGGGGAGGTGCGGAGCCCTCAGGTTCCAGCTGTGTCTGAAAAGGATAGCAAAAGGAGAGAGGTGAATTTGCATTTGGGAGTTAAGAGAGATGCACTAACAGATTGTGGGAAGTTTAGATCTAGCCTGATAAAGGAAGGAAGAGCACTAGAGACCTTCCTGATAGTAGGGAATGATAACAGAGGCCCGGAAGGGGTACTCCTTGATCCGAAAGGCATCACACACCTGATAGATTGTGCAGAGAAATGGGAATTGAAATCACTCCTCGCTTTAAATGCATTAGTAATCCTGACAGCATTAGGCCTTCTCTTTCCGCATGTAACAAATGTGATGTGCATGGTGCTTAAGCCAGTGCAGCATACACTGTGGGCATCAGAATGGGTTCCCTTCATGGACAGGTGGCCAGATTGAGGCCTGGAGAACAAGCAATTCCATATGGTTGGTTTGTGAGAGCAATGCTCTCAAGGCTTGAGACATCTGCCTTGATATTGAACAGACGTTTGTTATTCTTGAGGTACATTCCAACAGGTACCTGAGACAATGTTGGTATATATTGGGCATAGATAGTGCCACTAGAGCTATCAGCAATCACTCTAATCTCTAATCTCTCTGTCTATAACTTTACTAGTATTGTAGGATGTGGCTTTAATTATTAAGTGTTGGCGACATCACATCAGTTCTTGCAGGATAATTACACGGTGATTAAAGACCTATCACCTACTCCAAGTGGGATGAATCTCGCTTTGGCTTACCAAGGAAGGAACTTGGTAAGGAAGCTTTTGCAACATGATGACCTGCACCAATCGCTGAAACGCATCAGAGACAATGGACAGAAAACCTTGATCACCGTTCACCATGACACAGAAGAGATACATCGCGTCCTAGAGAGAGTAAAGAAGGACGGAGAACACCACTGGTGGGAAGTACTTCTTGGATGGTCCCCCACAGCGACAGGGATATTTAACTCTGTACTGCATCTGGTTGTAGTTGTGTTAGGTTTAACATTATTATGCTTAGTACTGATAATTATAATGTATATTAAGATGTGGCGCTTGCTTAGGCGAGTGTCCCGACTCGATTCAGCATTCTCTGAGGATACACTACATCGCCTCTTGTAAGACTCATCTTTAGGCTAGTAGGCTTCTAGGCTGTTAAGGTAGATCTATCAGGTGCTTCGCAGTATAACAGAGCAGGGTTTCACTGAGCATGGGAGAGATTTTGTGACAGGCGAAGAAGGCGAGTACTCGGGATGTGACGGGATAGGACCTCCCCCTGCTCAGTGGTGAAAAGCCTGCATCTAATTTGTGTATCTTGCTTCATCAACTGTCTGCAATAACGTTTAAGCAATCAACGCTTGGAATACGATAGGCTTCTCGAAAGATTGTAACCAGGTTCGCGTACACGCTGTAACGGATGTTTAACTATATTTAACCATATTTAACTCTATTCAGTTATAGTTGTATTAGGTCTAACATTATGCATTACGTTTATAGTCACATTATATTAGTTATATAGATATATAGGTATATTACATATATAAGTATAGTTTGTGCTGAAATGAATGAGTCAGCATCATCTAAGAATGCAGCATATAGCTTTATGTAGAACTCACGCTTAAGACATTAGGATTATTAGGTTAATAGTTCATAGGGTTATTAGGGTAGGATTATTTGGTGCATTGCAATGTAACGGGGCAACACTTAACTGAGAGGACAATGGCATGTATAGGCGCAATGCGGGGATTTCGGGGTGTACGTGATTAGGGTCCTCTCAGGTTGTAGTAGATTGACCTGTGCTTAGGGAGGGGGAAATGTAGTTAACTGAATGGGCTGGAGCAGTCACCAGGGTCGACAGGGGCCCCTTGGCCCCTGGGAAACCATGGCAACAAATGACCTGAAGATAAGGGAGAAGTACAGGTTAGACCAAATAAGGAGGAAACAATAGATGCCACATGTCCATTGGTCAGAGATAATGGTAGTAGCCCTAAGGCATGGGGAAAGTTTTAAGAAGGGTGTGCTCCTTGCAATTAACGCCATTTTGCCGCTCACCATATTGGTGTCATGAAAAGCGTGCGAAACTGGCCGGGGCTGTCGGAACACTTTCACAAGGAGACTTCAGTCAGGGTCGCCGAAACAAAGGCGACACCCTTCACAGTCAAGACATCTTTTGCTATGCAAGAAAAACTCAATTAGACTACTTTTTAACTCTTCCTACTGACCAAGCTAAGTGTTGATGTAAGCTATTTCATGCTGTGATTTAATATGAAAATAAATACGGTTTTAGAATACTCACTACTGGATCAAAAAACTTCAGACACAATGATTGTTTCACCAAACAGGTTTATAAGCCTTTGAAGAAATAATTTTTTCCTTTGTTGACTTTTACTAGACAGAATATCACCTGTCTTTGCCATCCTATCTTTATGCTGCTTCAGGTGTCATGTGCAGACTTACAGCAAATATAAAACTTGATTAACAGTATAAAGTTAGCCTAAAAATCTCATCCCTGAGTAGCTGGACAGAAATGCAGTCCTACTCTGCAAACTTACCTGCCATGCTATATGATCCAGCAACAGAAGCAGTATGAAATAAACATGAAATGATGTGATTACAGGACCACACGTGTTCTCAAGCAAAGATGCAGAGACTTATTTTCTCTGGAAGTTCAGACAGTAAATATGGTCTCCATTTATACCATGCATTTTGACACCATAGTTGACTGTTTTGTTAGCCAAGTGAATGTGCATATTACGTATAGGATCAGAGAACTGACTGGGGTTAGGAAAACACTAGCTGTTGTTAGTGTTGTTCAGCTCATTTTTCTTAAACCCAGCAAATCTCTTTTCAACATTTGCTGCACACACCTGCATCAGAAGAGATTGTGAAAACAGGAAACTTGTTTGTAGAGTCATAAAGAATAGCTGGACATTAAGGAGTAGAAAGTTCTTACAGTTTTGCCACAAGAGGAAAACATCAATAAGCAGCACTCTTAGGCTCTTAATTCAGGTTAGTGGATTTCACTTCCAAGCTGGATGTCAAATTTTCAGACTCTCCAGCACTTTGACATGATAAGCGTCAAAGTTCCTTACCTTCTTTACTGTCTCTTTTCCCCTCTACCTGTAACACAATTTTAAACAGTTTTTGTAACAGTTTGCCTATGGTTAGCTGTTTCTAATATCAATGGAGAGAAGAAAATAAAAATGAAATACCTTAAACACCTGCTTAAGATAACACAGATTACAAAAGTGTCCGAATAATTTAGAATATTTTCTTTAGAGAGGTGACAGTGTACTTGAGTCTTTTCAGCCACAAGAAGGGCTTAAGCTCTTGTGCACTACAGATACTCCAAGCATCAGGAAAAAAAGGATCCTGTGACCATTATCACACTAAAAGTAGAAAGAAAGCTTTTTAAGAATGTATAAATTCTACTGAAAGTATTACAGACCTTTACCAAGGACAAGGCTATCACTTGAATAGGCTGAGACAGCAAAATGCAGACAGGAAGACATTATAAAGTTTTTTTCTGCTGGCTAGTTCTTTCCAGCTTTCTGCTTTGAATGCTGGACAGGTTGTATTGCATCATTCCCTCCTGCTTCTAATGTACTTGTTGTACAAATTTAAATTCTCATCTTCAATTTCACATAAGGGGAGTCTTTAAAGGAATTATAATAGATCCCAGATGGTAAGACAGAAGACATGGCAATGTCTCCTGGCATCCACAGGTTTTTAAATTAATTCTAGGAGGCTTCCCCCTTGTTTAGTGCTTTTCAAGCTTTTCAGTTTTTCTGCCTCTTGAAGCCTTTTACAATTACATCCTTTCTAAGTTTTATTTAATTTTTGTTGAAATTATTAATTATTAAATTATTAAAGTAATAAATTAACTAAAATTATTCAATGTAAGGGAATATATGAGTGAAGATAAACATATTATGCAGCTATTTGATACATCCATTCACCTTTAGAGTTGGAGGCTTTGGTTAGATGTATTTTTTACCTATTTTTTTACAAAGTCATTTATTTATGACAATATTTGTATAGAGACATGGAGGTTTAGCATAACACACCTCTGCTTTTCCTCCAAAATTTTAAAGATCTTCATTGCATCAGAAAAATGACTTGAAAATTTTCTCTTTAAATCTCCCAAAACTTCCTCTATATATCACACTTATTTGCCCATTTATGTAGCAACAAAAAAAATATTGTGTGAGGAGTGTGCAGTACTGGTAAGGCCTGGTAAATATGTAAATGATAGGTTAAAACTCAGATTATACTCCCATGAAAATAGAGAAAGATAAATCTTTCTAGAGACAAACATTTCCTGGTGTGTAAAATAACAAATTTATTCACAAGATATTTGAAGAATTAAAATTGGAATTAATATGCAAAATCTAATCGAGACAATTGCTTATTTCTGGATCATTTTTTGGGGAAAAATAAAAGTTTTATTATAATTAAACATTGGTTTCACAAACTATGAGTTTCTCTTCTTGATTTTTATCAAGATAACAATGTATGAGCAAACAGAAAGTTACAGCCAATTATCTTTTCTTTGAAGAACATATATTTGACTAAAACTTATTTTCTTAGGAGAGCAGTCATGATAATTTCCTAACAAGTTTAAGATTAGGTGAGTGGGCAGGCAAATGAAATATTTCTCTATGACTAAGGAAGCGATCAATAAAACCTATTTTCTTCCTAAAATATTTGCTTGCAAAAATTAAATCTTCACTATGCCTTCTGGGCTGAAGAGTCTCTCAAAAACCTAGCACTAGCAACCAACTCTGTAGAAGTTCTTTTCTGGATTGAGCTTAATCTGTATTTAGAGACTGTGTACAGGGACTACTGGTATAAGAAGTACCAGTCTGGGAGATTCACTGAAATCAAACATGAAACAATGTCTTTTATGAAGTGCAAATCATAAAAAAAACAACTGCATTCATTCTAAAATGTGCCATACAGTCTTTAGCATAACAATCTAATGATGAGAGCAGTTGCAGAGAAATTGGAAAGAATTAAAACCCCCTAAGTCACATGGATGGAGTAAATTAACCAACTCACAGGCTATCAAATAATTTAAATAGAATAGGATGGCCTTACATCTCTTTTCATGCTGAAGTTAACGTTAGAATCTGTAAACAAAACAAAAGAAAGAACTGTTTTCATGTTAGACACATCTTGGCAATATGTGTATTATAGTTCTGTGCCTTGGAAATATTTATGGTTCATGAGACTATCGTATCGTGACATGTCAACTCCATCTAGACCTACAGTATTCCTGCCTTTATGTTCACTGAATTTTGAAAAACAAAAATCAGATGGCTGTTCTGAAATGGTACACTAGGTAGGCGTGTATACAGGACTCAATCACGATTTTGAAAAATATTCATTGATGAAAAATCTACTGCTTCTAATGGTTGTTTATGTCTGGGGTTATAAATCTTTATTATTTGATTTTATCTGGATTGAATTTCTAGTGCTTATTCTTGTTACACTTTTCTCTTTTTCGTTAATAAAGCTCTAGCATTTTCTACCCAAGAAAGTATTATTACACTGTAATTAGACCTGACAAGTAAATTACCTCTTATCTCACAAACGCTTTTGTCATTTTGAAAAATTTAGGAGAATGATTTCACCGAAAAGCCAAAAGCATAAACAAAATACAATTGCACTTCACAATGAAAATAACAACATTAAAATATTTTAATAGATTTTAACAACTGAGTTTTAGATTTTTTTAATGTTGAATGCTATAGTGATATTTATAAATCTACTGATTAAAAAAAAAACTGATCAAACTATTTTAATTCACTCATTATCAAGAAATTTCCTTCATCTTCTGTAATTCTATTTATTCATACAACACTGTGGTTTTTTATTTATTTTTGTTACTGTTATGAAACTTGGTGTACATGTGCAAAAAAGACTTGCCTTCTAATACCTACTCTGTCATCAACAAAAGAGTTGAATCATTCTTTTAATCATAGTATTAACTTTGAAGTTCATGTTGCCTTTTAGCCTGCTCCATCTCCTCCACCTTTTTTTTTGCTTACTAATTTCTAAATCCTTTTTATGATTTCTCCTTTGCACAAACTGGACTTTCCACTTTATATCAAGAATAACATTACCAAAACTATGTTAGGATATCATGGCTGTGAGAATCCTTCTTAGTTTTTTTTGGCTCAAAGCTTGCTTCCTGAGGTTTTTCTTGTGATAAGACTCTGAGTGACTTGTCAAGGAGGCAAGAGATGGGTGCTAACTGTGTGACAATCGATATCGCTTTGGGAACATTTGCAAGCCCCTTCCCCCAGAGCTGCTTGCTCTGTAGAAGAGCGGAAGAGAGTGCTCAGGAGTGTTCACTGGCGGAAGATCTGGCCTGTGGCCAAACTGCTCCAGCTAAGTATGGAAGGCTGGGGGATGATACCATTGTATCTTGCGAAGGCAAGATGCAAGTTGGTGCCTCCCTGCTTCCTCTTATCTGCTGGCAAGGCCAGAAAGATAAGAACAAAGGAGGTTCCTGCTGAGATCCCAGAGCCAGAAGCTGCCACCGCAAGGAGAACTGACTCAACCACCTTGGGTTTGAGCTATCACTCAAAGGAGAGCTGATTCGACCACTTTGGATTTGAGCTATCACTCCAAAGATAGCTGACTCAACCACTTTGAAGCATTGAAAAAGGGCCATCATCACCATGGTCATGGTCGTCCTTCGTCGTCAATAGAACAACAATGCCCGACGACCCACCACTACTGAGGATCAAAGACGGAACTACGAACCACGCTGGATCCATGGTGGTGACTATGTCCCTCTTGCTTCCTATAAAGACTCCTTGCTTCTTCTTTTCTATCTTTTCTATCGCCCTCCTTCCCTTCCCCCATTACCCTAATTCATAATAGTGTCCGTTCTCCCCTTCCCCATTTCCCCTGATTAAGATTTGTAATAAACTGGTTGGACCAACATTTGAACCATTGCTTCTTAATCTCACGCCGGGTATATAGTTAATAAAAGAACCTCCTCTCCCTCCTATAAATTGGAGCGAGACAATGGCATGTATGAAACTGACTAGATGAAATTATGAAGATGACAGAACAACCTAACTGATGGTAAGAAAACAATTATGACTCTGTCATATTTCCCTTAGGTTTCTTCTTTTTGCTTTCACGTCTGTACAACACAGATGTGTACAATTTCACTTACCTGATCCAGTCATGATTGGAAACTTTCATTATATGCATATGTTCAGTGAAATATCACGGTTCTCAAAGAAAACTAAATGAGAAAATGATCCCTTTATGCATATTTTTCTTGTGTGATGTGATTAAAAAATGAGACAAAAAATAACTCTCAGTTGCAAGGAAGCCTCAGTGAAGAAAAAATGAAAGAGCACAAGTTATAATGAAAAAAAGATAACATCCACAAGACAAGCAACAGTGATTTGGGTGAATACAACAGCAAGAAGAACTAATCAGCAGTACATGTACGTAACAGTTCAAGTGACAGCACCAAAGCTGCAAGCTCAGGTTCCTGAGAGTTCTGCCAGGGAACCACAAGTATTTGCTGAGGAAAAAATGCCTGTACATTTTGACAGCTCTGACTGCTGCAAAAGGTAAGGAGGATAAGCACTATAATGAACTGAGAATAGTAGTTAGAATGTCCAAAAAAGGAAAATGGTCTGTTTCATATTTTCAATTGACAGAAAAGACTGGTGGGAAAACACAGAAACATGACTCCTCTGTACCTCTTCCCTCTATCTTGAGTAATAAATTAGGCAACCACAACATGCTTTTTCTTAGTAGACAATCACCATGAACATAGGCATGTTTGGGGCAAGTAAGTGAAGTTTCACACTAAACATTTTTCCTTCTTTCAATCTAAATTGCAGCTGACCCTCCTTTACACAGTTACTGTTGTTTATTTTCCTTTGTTCTAGCAATACCGAAATAAGATAAGCACAAAGAAGTATCAGAATACATGTCATGAAGAAACAATACACACATGTCAATACAAAAAAAGTGACTTTCTCTTACTGTCAGTGTAATGACCCTTCTTCAATCAAAAAAGTCAATATGTCTTCTGCATTATGAGTGAAACTGTAATTGGAATTGTAAGGGTTCTCACTGAGTGTGGCCAAATTCCCTACTGTTGAATGTTGGCTGTAGAAGTCCAATCAAGCACAACTGGACCTGTAGCGCTGATATGGGCATTAGCACTTTAATGTGGCAGTCTCTAAAGACCTTGAAATTCTAGATGAGGGCTGGGGGTTTAGTACATACAGAATCTGGTATGGATATTTGTTGCTAGCTAAATATTTCCAAACAAATGGGCAACATAATGCTGTACAATACAGCTAAATAATGATAATAATAATAAAGAAATCAAGATAACTTACATTTTCCTTTGTGGACTTCTGGAGCAGAAATCTGACCAATTCACAGGGGAATTTTTAATATTAAGATCCATAATTTTTTCTTCCAAAAAAAAAAAAAAAAAATCATCATATATTTGAATAGAATGAATACCTGAGCATTTCTTGATTGTGCTGAGCAGACTACTAATGCTGTCTACTATTATATATGATTATGGTCTTTGCTGTCAAAAGTCAGACTTCTGTTTCTGTCCAGAGCCTTACAGAGAAATTCATGTAGGATTTATGTAATAAGAGATGTGACAAGAAACATTATCAAGAATTGGAATGTCAGTGAGTTATATAAGGATGTTGCTTCACAAGAATTATTTCTGGGAAGAAAAAAGAGATGAGGGAAAATAAAAATTTGGAAGACATTGACACAAAGTACAGAAATTAATAAGTGAATAAACATATTTTAGTAGATATAGGAAAATCAAGACAAACACACAGTATCATACTTAGTGGATATCTGCCGCATTATATGGATTAATCATCATCAAAACGGAAAGAGTTTTTAGCTGTCACAAATTTGATGGTAAAAAGTTAATCAAGAAACGTGTATAAATCACCATGTCATTTCTCATTCTAGTCTGATTCTCATAGGTTCAGAATAGAAGTCTGAAAATGTTTATTTCTGATGACATATGCACCATTCAAGTGTATTCTGGAAATACTGCATTAATTTAGGTGGCAGCAGTGTGAGTAATTCTTCTTGAGAAAGGAATCTGGATATTGATGACGACATTAATGAGAAAAAACTGTACAGCTCCATTCAGTTCAATGAAATGGAAAACTGGAAAAAAATAATAAAACCCAAATAAATCATATTAAAGAATTCCTTTTATGTGTTTTGTGAGTATTTTGTGCTCTCTATGACACATTTTTGTATGCAGACATCAATCCAAATTCTGATGGTTAAAGATGTTGCTATTTGTATACTACCCCCTACCAGCATGACAGCATGTAGTTGATGCTCAGTAACTTCAGCACTGCCCTTTTCTACTTTTTCAGTATATTCAGAAATTTTTTAAATCTATGATATAAAACAGAAATATAACAGTTACAAATCACTGCATTTATTATATCTTTTTAAGAATTTAATAAGTGTCTTACCACATCTAGTGGATCTACTGCTGCTTCTTTTTTGTTCATTTGTTTATGAAAACCAGTATTTGAGTAATATTTATGTGAAGAAATGTGAGAAGATATTCTGGTGCAATGGTGATAAAGCAGCTGACACTGGAAAGCTGTATTTAAGTATGGCAGCAAATGGCAACAAATGATAGAACAGGTAACAGAAATTTTATATAATAATATTAAGAAATCTGGTGACAGTTTGTATGACCTCAACCTTAAGCAGCTAAATTGCTTAGGACAGAAATAAAGTCATTCTGTGTTCCTTCATGATCTTTATTTGAAAATTACTTATTTTGGTGCAAATAGTTAGGTAGGATTCATGTGTACCTTTGAATGCAATCAACAAAGTCCAGCACTGGAACCTTAAAAACTTAGATTTTGGGAATACTGTTGGGTAGTCTTTTACTGATATTTTCCCTGAAAATGGCAAGCATATATTTGAATGTATACATTGGGATCTGTTTAAATCTATTTACCTGAAATAAATTTTATCTGAATACAAGTTCATGAAAGGAATATGCTTTCAGAATCTGCTCTCTACTTTCCATTATTGCACTATTACATCTGCACGGAGAAACAAAATGCCAACTCCAAGAACTCTACCTTTTGTTGCTGTCAAGATCAGTGCTTGAATGTTCTAAATGACCCTCTAAAGGAACGCTGTAGAGAAATATGCAAATGATTTTTATAACATGATTTGATTGTGCTTAGTTGAAGTTTAGTGTTGTCTAATTCTTCTGATTTAATTTTTTTGTTTGTTTGATTAAATGCAGTGATTTATTTTATTTTTTTTCTGAGAAAATCTGTCTTTTTCTTGTACAATATCAGAATCAATGTTTTTATATTTTCAGTTTCTGGAAGGACACCAGAGATAAAGGAGTATGTCCTGTCCAAGAGAAAAGTGAAAACTTGCTATTTACTTGGTTATTTGTTAAATGGATGCATGACATAGAATATTCATAGTCTGAGTCTTCAGAAATATTTTGTTTTGGTGGGAAACTGTTATTTTTTGTGAGATCATATTGATCAAGTCTCTGCTAGCTTAAGTGCCTGTTTCTGAACTAGAAATCAAAACACCTGTGATGCAAATTGAATTTCAGCTATTTCTGGGGAAAAAAAAAACAAAACAATCCACAACCAACTGATATATTATAATGTATGCTTTATGGCTAATTTAATAAACTTATTAAGATCTACTTCTGATAGCTACATCCATTGACTTGATATTAAGGGAATATATAGTCAGCAAAGACCATGATTTTAATCATAAAGCTCAGTTTTAAGACACTGACATATACAACTGATTATGTACATCATTTGCAAATGATATACATAGAAATTATTTATATGTAAGACATCCCTCTCTTTTGAGTTATTGCCTCCATGGCGAACAGCCTTGTTTTTTAGTTGAGTTAGCTTGACAATTTTCTTTTGAGGAAATGGTCAAAACACAAGGCAATATAAGAAAATATAGTATTAATCCCTAACTGCAGTTTGTTAATCTGTATTTCACTCTCCAGGCAGTGTGGTGATTAAAAGGCAAGCAAACATAGTCTAAATAGTTCTAATTCAGCAGATACAGTGTAAGTTCGTTAATAATGTAATGAATGCACAAACTACTTCTAAATTTTCCAAGTTAAAGCCTCACTAATAGGTTTGCTGAATCAAAGCAACTTTGTGTCCTGCCTATGATTCTTCTTCAAAAAGAAGTGACAAAGAACATCTGGGTTTCATCAATATACTTTTATCTTTTTCTAGTTACTCAATATTTTTTTTCAAAGCTCTATATAATGTTATATCAAGATATTTTTTTTTTTTTAATTGAAGTTCAGACATTCATAACTTTGGGCTAGCAAGCAGCCAATACTTACTTTGGATGGACAGAGAAATACAAATGGCTATGGGCTTTAAATACCATCTCCTTCCAAGTTCATTTGACAGCAAAAGGAATTAAATTGGCCTTTGGTAATGTTGATCTGCTCATTTCCCTGACCTTTTCAACATATTCTGTTTGGGGTTAAGATGAAAAAAGAAAAATTCAAATGGGTAATGAGAACTGGCATATTATGACATTTAATACCTGAAGAGAGAACAATATAAAAAAATTGATGATAATTAAAGCCGAATTTGTGTTCCTTTGCCAAGTTCACCGGATTTTTAGACCAATGTTAAAAAAAATTGTATGCAAAACATATTTCATAAATGTAATATATATTAAAAATAATTGTGTTTGTAGTTTTGAATTGTATTACAGATTTAAAATTTGTAGACAGAGATTTATGTCTTTCATCTTCATCAGCTGAGGGAAATACTGCTCCTTTTTTAATTACAGATGTTAAATAAACTGTTTGCATTTCCTAAGCCAAAGAAAAATTGTTATCTAAGCTGTTTAATTAGCTGCTATGCATCTGAAATAAGAAGGCGTAATACCTTAAAATCAATACAGTCATAAGCATACAAAAATATAGGATAATACTGATCTTTAATTATATTCCCAATTTTAAACTGGCTGTCAGATAATCTTGTCAGCTAAAAATTTAACAATGACCGCTTCACTTCAAATTTTATAGTAAATGAACACAGAATGGCCTCAAATGCAGCTAAAGTTAATGGCTTTACTTTACTTGCATGAATATTCATGAACACTGATTTCCAGTGTTTGGAAAGCTCTATGAAGTTAGAAAATGTGTATGGTGACCTTTGGGGATATCAGTTCATAATACAGACAACTGGATGAATTGTTTCAAGCTGGATCTACAGGAATCTGAAGATTTTAAGACACTGTAGCCTAAAAATGCTACAAAGATTGTTATGCTAATACAATATATCTGAAGAGTAAAATATATTATCAGTATTAGTGTAAATACAAAGACAAAAAGTAATGGAGACTTTGGAAATCATAAACACCTAAGTAAAAACAAAACTGTGAAATAGAAGAGTGAAGCAAAAAAATGTTATAAACATTAATGGCTCTTCCACTTTCACTGACAAATTAATAATGAAATGTAGCAATGCACACATCTAATAGGGAGTTCCACTGGTCCCACAGAATGAAGTGTCTAGTATGCACAATCAAAGTCTTGGTCATCTTTGAAAGATTTTTTGTTGTAACCTGTAGGATATCCATAATGATTTCTGTTGAAATAAAGTGGAAGGGAAGTTATGAACTGTCAGCATAGATGAGAATAATAAGAACCCTTTGAAAGAGCTAGGACATAGTAAATTAACTCAATCTTTTATGAAGACAAGCAAATTCTATCATTTCAAATAAAAAAGAAATTTCTTGCTAACTTTAGGTGTGTTTTGATAATACAAACATAGATAGACATTAAAGTTAAATTTATTTTTAGCTGTCTTCATATATCTTACTAGAATATTCATATTCATTTTTCTAATCATAAGTGCAGTAGTTTTGCTGCAGTAAAATGAAATAAGGATGTCTATAAAAACCTCCCCCCATCCCTCCAATCTCCTCAATTTGAATGGATAAGAAAGGAGGAGTCGAGCATGAGAAACAAGACCAGGGAAGAGAGCTCTGAAAGAAATTATCATACTTTTCAGAAGCCTACAGTATTCCATTATTTAAGCTATAACTATCAAGTTTTTCTGTTAGTGACATTTAAAGAATAAATCTCATGAAGTTAGGAATATGAGTATTTTTATAATAATAATAGGAATATTTTTATCACAACTTTCTAATTGCAGACACCCACAGCTGCCTGTGAAATCAATGGAAGTTCTGAGCTCTCAAGAGCTTTGAAAACAGAACACTAAATTTTAATTAAAGGACTGACTAAGAAACATGGGGATAGAAGAGGTATAAATATGGCTATTCTGTTGGAGTTCTGTGACCTCTGAATTTTACCATTCTCATAATTGTCTAGTTTCTACCCTGTCCTCTCTCCATCTGTTTCTTGCATCCACTCCGCCTCATATTCAACACATTTAAACGAGCAAGAGAATGCCTGTGTTTGTCTCTGTTCTGGATTATATAGAGCACAGGCAGTAGTTCAGAGATGCTTACATTGTAACAGTTCAAAAGTTGGGAAAAATTGCTTTGATAATGGGCTTTTAAGAAGAGGTGGACTTCATATACAGAATCACAGAATCACAGATTGGCCAGGGTTGGAAGGGACCTCAAGGATCATGAATCTCCAACCCCCCTGCCACATGCAGGGCCACCAACCTCCACATTTAATGCTAAACCAGGCTGCCCAGGGCCACATCCAATCTGGCCTTGAACACCTCCAAGAACGGGGCATCCACAACCTCTCTGGGCAGCCTGTTCCAGTACCTCACCACTCTCTGGGTAAAGAATTTCCCCCTGATGTCCGACCTAAATCTCCCCTCCCTCAACTTAAAACCACTTCCCCTTGTCCTACACATATCAACCCCTTTCAAAGAATTGATTACCCTCCCCTCTGTAGGCTCCCTTCAGGTATTGAAAGGCTGCAATGAGGTCACCCCGCAGCCTTCTTTTCTCCAGGCTGAACAAGCCCAGCTCCCTCAGCCTGTCTTTGCAGGGGAGGTGCTCCAGTCCCCTGATCATCCTAGTGACCCTCCTCTGGACCCTCTCCAACAGCTCCCTGTCTTTCTTGTACTGGGGGCTCCATGCTTGGACGCAGTATTCCAGATGGGGCCTCACAAGAGCAGAGTAGAAGGGGACAATCACCTCCCTGTCCCTGCTGGCCACCCCTCTTTTCATGGATACCATTTGTTTTCCAAGCTGCAAGAGCACACTGTTGGCTCATATTAAGTTTTTCATGTATCAGGACCCCCAGGTCCTTCTCTGCAGGGGTGCTTTCAAGGACTGCTCCTTCCAGTCTGTACGGATGCCTGGGATTCCTCTGGCCCAAGTGCAAACTTTGATACATACGATTCAATATGACTATTTGATGAAATAAGGTAGTTGCATATAATCACAAAGACTTTCCAGGTAAAATCAGCCAAATGGCCTGAAATCATATAATTTCAGTCAATAGATAATTTGAAAGTTATGAAAAATTAAGAAGAAAAGAAAATAAGAAGCAAAAAATCAATATATTTGAAAGCTGTCTAAGGAAACCTTGAGGCATTTGAAGACAATCATTGCATACGAAAGATAGATACACTGAAGATAGATGATGCCAAATGAGTGAGCTGTAAACCATAGCTACCTTCCTCTTAACAGCAAAATAAATAATAGTTTTAGACTTGCTTAAGCTTTTTGTTTTGCTGATTGTTCTCTTTGGAAAGAACAGTTGTTAAAATAGGATATTCTCTGCTTAAATTCTGTGTAACTACCTACCACTAATGCTAAATAGTTCTTATAGCAAATGAGAAGAAAAGGATAGTATGATAGGAAAATCTCCAATGCATAAAACTATGTTTCTTGATTGTTCATTAGAATATGAGATGAGAGCTTCCTTGACATTCAAAACCGCTAACTGGAATATAGAAATAATGATTGGTTAATCTGTTCCTTTACATTCAATACCTCTTAATTTCATCTTAATTTCATCATGAAAGAATTTCTGAGTGCTATGGTGAAGGGTGGTGAGGGAAGAAAAAAGAGTGAACATAATACCATTAATAACAAACAAATAAAAAAACAAGCAATGTATGCTTAATATTCTGTGATCCATTTGTAGTAAAAGAGACTGGAGTAATAGACACTATTAAAATATGTTGTACAGATGGCAGAGTATGAATATCCAATTCAGCATTGAAAGTGGACATAATAAGGAAGATGTCATGAGCAGATCTGAGATATGTTCAGCATAAGTTGGTTAGTAAATTAATGTTAAATATTGTTAAATAAATTTTACACACTTCTTTCTTTTATCTATATATATTTTTTTTTACTTCTGGACTTACTGAATTTTTCTTGGAAGCCACATAAATAAAGAAGCAAGCAGGCCAAAAAAAGTCCAACCTGGGCAGCCTGGTCTAGTGGTTGGTGACCCTGCACATAGCAGGGGGTTGAAATTAGATGATCTTCATGGTCCTTTTCAAAGCAGACTATTCTATGATTCTATGATTTTATGATAGCCAACCTCCTGTTAACATTGCTTAACTAAAACCAACAAAAAGAACTGTCTTAATGGTGGTATTGTTTGTTGAAATACTAATTCAAAATTCAGATGTAAAAATAGTTCTATTGTGCCCAGAAAAATGTGTAGTTCTTTAATAAGGTAGCCCTGTTCTCCATCAGTTTATTTTGTTCTTGTCAAATCTGTGCATGTAAATCATAGAATCACAGAATAGTCTGGGTTGGAAGAGACCTTTAAGATCATTTAGTTCCATTCCCCTGATATAGGCAGGGACACCTCCCTCTGGACCAGGTTGCTCCATCTAGCTTGCCCTTGAATTACTTCAGGGAGGGGATTTTCATAGCCTCTCTGGGCAACCTGTTCCAGTGTCACACCACCCTTACAAAGAATAGAAAAGAATTTCTTAATTCTTTTAAATAATTTCTTCCTAATATCTAGTCTAAATCTACTCTCTTCCTGTTTGAAGGTAATTTCCCCTCATCCTGTTGCTACATGTCCTTATAAAAATCCCTTCTTTTATTCCATGTAGGCCCCTTCATTGCAAAAGAGATTTAAGAAAAAATTAAAGTGGAGATAACCTTTGAAATATCACATTTATTTTCTTTTATTTTTAATTTCTTATTCACACAGCTTTCTTCTCCTTCCGTTCCATTTTTCTCCTTTCTTTTCCTCTCCTTTTCAACATCTGATTATATGTATCTGTTCTTAGACTCAAAAGAAAGAAAGAAAAAAAGAATCTCAAAAAACAAGATCCCCCCCCCAAAAAAAAAACCTTAAAATGTTAAACTGTGTTGTGCTGAACTTGAATGATGGAATCATTGGGTGTTAAGTACCTGGCAATGAGGTGCTGTGCCATTCCCTATATGTATACTGGTAATGAAAGGATTATAGCAAGTGAATGCCACTTCAATTCTTTTCTCTTTTTATGTGACATGGCATATCAAATCTGCCAAGAAGAGGACCATCTGGAAACAGATCAGCAGAATGGACAGTGTCTGACAGAGATGTGTCAAAACAAAGAGAGTGAGCAGAAAACACACGCACACAAAACAAATTTTTAAAACCTTGTCCAAAAACCAACAGACATTAAGTAAAAGAAATTCAGTTTCATTCTGCATACTGGAATAAAGTGTAACTTAACGCCAGGCACAAGCTTACGCAAGGAAATTTAAAAATTCATTTTAAAATATGTTCCCTTATGAAAAAGCTAATCACTGCTTCCTTCTTTTTTTCCATTACAAAACTACACATTTTTCTGGGCACAATAGAACTATTATGCTTTTTCCTCCTCTTTTTCCCAGCCGAGAGGATAAAGAAGTTGTTAATAGCTTCACAGCTTGAAGTACAACACACACTGTAAAAATACTCACAATTTCTGATAGCCACTAAGCCACTGTAGTTCATCAAAAAAGATATTGTACTATCATATATCACTACAAAAGTAAACTTGTGCTTTAAATGTTCAATTATTAAAATAGCAGATACTGATAATTTGACCAAATTGAAGAACTATGAAGAGTGGTCATTAAAACACTTGACTGCTGGATACTTAAGGCAAATTTATCATTTATATATACGTTCTTATCAGGAATACTTTAAAGAATCCTGATGGCCAAACTGAAGATTTAACATAATCTTTCAGTAGTAAGTCTTTGAGGACTGAAAATGCAATTTGACATATGCCTTTTTTGAAGGTATTCACTGCCCAAAAACATGATCTAAACAAGCCACCAAGGTGTTTCATAGTATACCCCAGTTCTCCAAAAAGCTGTTTTAAGAACATCTTCACATCAGCTGTGTTGAACTGAAATAATTCAGATTGACATGGTTATAGACTTTAATTCAGTCTCAAGGATAACTATAAAACTCATTCTCTCTCTTTTTGTGTCTTTGTTTTGTATTTGCACTTCTTTTCTTTCTTTTTCTTCTTGCAGGAAAATTACTATTACCAGGTTTCTTAGTACTTAAGTGAGTCATAGTGTAGATTTAGAGTGAAGATGTGGAAGACTGGCAAATGAAAAAGTTAGGACTGCAGATTAGCCTTGCAGTGAACCAAAATAGAATTTTTATATTCTCTGAAGTTAGACGCTGTGGAGGGGAAAATAAATAGAAATATTTTCTTTTTCTTTCTTTTTCTCTTTTTTCTCTTTTTTTTTTTTTTTTTTTTTTTCCAATTTATTTATTTATTTTTTTCTTTCCTAAAATAGCTTCTATAGAAAAAGAAAAGCAATACCTCTAGGGAATCCAAGACCTGCTTTTTTCCTATTGTAATTCAAGTTTGTTCTCAAAGTTGTTGGGGCTATTGTGATTTATGTGGATGCACTAGAACTGTAAACTAGTGGGAGTGTAACAGGATGATACTCCAGGACTATTTTTTCTCATGTATTAACATACTGGATTTTTAAATTATTATCCTTCTCTTCTTTCTTCTATAATTTGTTGTCTGTTGTAACAATTATATACATTTTTTTTTAATATGGTGATTAAACCCAATCATTTAGAAAGATGATTAAGAACATGAGGAAACGGAAATTTGTACTTCAGTCCTTTCATGCAGACAAACATTGAAGGCCAAATTTGAAAATAATTATACAGAATATTGAGGTAGAAATTCAAGGGTAAGCAACTTATTCAGGCATTTCCCTCAAGTGTCCTTGGAGAAATACTATTCTGAAGAACAAAAGAATCACAAAAAAAGTTTAGAGCAAGTACAAGTGCTTCAGAGTTCTGTGAGAAGGATAAGAACACAGTAACTCCTCTGCAGAAATAGAGCAGAATACACTGTGGGAGGATTCTGACATGAACAAGAACTTCTTCCAAATAATTAACAGATCTCTTTCTTTCGTTGTCCTTTTAACATAACCCAGTCCAATAGAATCATTAGAGAAGTTAATTAAGATGTGAAAGACTGAGATTCGCTCCTTAATTTGGCTGATCTTGGTGATCCAAATGACATCTAAGGGGACATTTAGTACTCTTCTAGTAAGTTTATTTTTCTAAAGCATATTCTTGAGGAATATTTATTATTGTATTCCCATAGAAGGACAAGAGTTGGTATACTGATGTTTTCCAACCAGGAAAAAAAAAGGGGAAAGGAGATGAAATCCGAAGTGGGGTTCTTATATTTATGTTTCTTATTCTCTTTTCTAGAAGCACAGGTTAATAGAGAACAGATATTTTCTATTTCAAAATACAGAAATATAAAATTTAATGTTTTTGTTGCTATGACACCAACAAAAAAAAAAATGGGTCAGATGCAGTGTTAAGGAAAGATTTTAACTGCATTTTCATGTATGACCTCTTTTACTGTATTTGTGTATGCTACACATAAAAAATACATATATAAATATTTGCTGTACATATTGGTTGATGCAGAGGACAAATTTAAATTCTACTACTTGACAATTTATGCAATGGTTTAAGAAGCAGGGAAAATGTGAATTATATCTTAAAAAATCTATCTACTGCTATGTTACTTACTTTATTTAACAAATTATCAATATGATCCAGAAAAAAAAAAAGTAAAAAGATATGAATATATACTGATTAGCTTGCCCTTTATTCCTTATGTTTCTTTTATTTTATTTTTTTCTAAAAAGATCCCTAATCCTTCAAATACTTCATATTTCAGTCGAAGCGAAGTCTTAAGCTTGTATAAGAAGAAATTAAAATTAGAGTGAGAGATAATCCTAAATGGAAACCAAGTAGCAGTGAAATTTCACAAAAGATATCTTCACATTTCCTAGTAGTAATTCAAATGGGAATTCCAGATTACCATTTAACAGTTTCTATTCTCTGAAACTGTTCCTCATAATGATTATCAAACGACAAATAATGTCCTTAATTTAATTGTGTATTTGCACTGATAACTGTGTCTTTGTAGTTTTTTCTTTTATTGAAATTTAGTGTCAGTTTATTTTGACGACAGGTAGAATTTGTCTTCAGTGAAGTAAGAGGCTTCTGCAGACAGCTATACAGTGGCACTGTATCTCTGTAAACATTTAATCTAGTTATGAGATATTGATGAATCATTCTTGAACAAAATCTAAATTACTTATTTTTAAAACCAGACTTAGATTCCATCACTTATTGAAGTGCACAAAGTAATTGTCTTCATTACTCATGAAAACTGTGTATTCATTGTTCATATTTAAAGCTTAAGACTGATAATCATAACAAATTGGATGAAGCTTTCCTTCCCGTGTAAACTACGCATGTGTAAAGCAAAGAGTTGAAAAGATTTTGAAAAATGTTAGCAACTGAAGTTGCTGCAGCCTGAATCTGAAATAACTAATCTCTTGGTGACTTATGTGAGGGTTTTATTTTCTGTCTTATCTAGCAAGTCATAAAAAAATCATGGCTCATCTACCCTAGCCAGCTGCCAAATTTAAGAGTAAAGAGTCATTCTACGAAACGCAGATGGGCAGGTATAGATATACCTATTTCTGTGCAGCAACAGCAAATGTTTATCCACAGCTGGCAGATCAATTCAAATTACCCACAGAAAAAAAGTTCAAGTTATTTCTTGAAAAATGAAAAAAAGAAAAACTACTTTGAAATAATAGCATATTATCATATTAGATATTAGAAGAGAATTCAATGTGGCAAGACAAAAGTTTTAGTGGATTATGCTCCTGTTTGTTCTTATTCTGAAAGGTGTTTGGTAAGCTATCTTAACCCATATATGATCTACATTTTACATGCCCAGTCAATGAATTAAAATATTATACAGTTGGTTTTATAAGTATAATATAAACAAGTTTAGAATCTATTCAGGTGTAACAAAGAAAAAGAAATTGAATTTTTGTTGTTGTTGTTATTATTATATTTCCTAAGGTGATTAATTTCATTTTGAGTAATTATTAATTAACGTTAATTTTGCAGCACTGCAAAATATTATACTATACACACAATAGATGCTGCATGTTATCACAGTTTGTAAGAATTGCATACTCGCTAACACAGCATATCACTCAAACAGCAGTTAACTGCATAACCCTGCTGAAAGGATATATTGTTTCGTACATCTTATATATGGTATCAACATGCAAATGAAAAATGAAACAGACTGGGAATGTTAGATAGTCTATAAGGCTGAGCAGAGTGTTTCCTGAAATGTTTCCAGCCTTACACTTCTGTACAGCAGTGAGTACAAAACACATTCCTGCTACTCTCTTATTCTGTCTTACACTGTTAAAGACTGACTTTCCAAAGTTAAAGAAAGGAGGAAGACACCTTGCTTTGCCTACTGACAGCAATGAGAACTGAATGCCCCTAGCCAAATCTAAAAGATTTGGATGTTGCTACGCTAGCTTTCACCTAAACTACTAATTAGGTCTCTAGGACTGGTGACCAAACTCACAGCCCTCAGCTGGTTGCATGAGTTTCCTCCAGACTGAATACAGCTCTAAACAATAATTGCAAGGTGTGTGTTTTGGGTAACTGCATAGAAACAGAAACTGTTAAAAAGGTGAAGGTATCTAAAATTCTCTCTCCTGCATAAGTACAAGGATAAGTTTGGTGCCTGTGAAACTGGATTCAATATTGCATATTTTAAGTATCCTTGGGATTTGTTTGAAAAGTAGATTATATGTGAGTATACATGTATATATATATATATATATATACAAATATGTATCTGTATATACATTTAGTAACGTAGGTGCTTATTGACTAGAAAGATTAACTCCTACCTCTAGAGAAATGTAAACACACTAGCTCTTGTTTTCAGGAGAGTACCCTAAAAGACATCTCCAGCTTCATGACTGGAGAGAGACATTTTCATCCTAAAGAGTAAACGTTTTTGCTGTAGAGACAGAAAGGGGAAGCTTGGGAAAATAAAGTTAGGGTATCTACTTAAAAGTGATGAATATTTGCTATCTGCGAGAGATCTCCTTTGTATAGTTTTATTTATATTATTTTATAATGTGCAGTTATCAGGGTAAATGCAAATAGAATTCAAAACAAGAGATGCACTGTTTCCTTCTTCTCAAAAAACTTGCTTATATCACAAAGTTGGACTTGTATTTGCTCTTTCTTCCTTTCCTTTTAAACCCATTTCAGAAGCTATATCTGCTCACAAGAAAGTCTGATACCACAAGGATATCTGTCCATACTTTGAGGAAAAAAGGGCTTTTCACAAATTCACAGAATGGCCAGGGTTGGAAGGGACCTCAAGGATCGTGAAGCTCCAACTCTCCCCTGCCACAGGCAGGGCCAACAACCTCCACATTTAATACTAGACAAGGCTGCCCAGGGCCCCATCCAATCTGGCCGTGAACGCCTCTAGAGACGGGGCATCCACAACCTCTCTGGGCAGCCTGTTCCAGCACCTCACCACTCTCTCTGTATATAAAAAGAATTTCCCCTTGACATCCAACCTAAATCTCCCCTCCCTCAACTTAAAACCATTTCCCCTTGTCCTGCTGTTATCTACCCTTTCAAAGAGTTGATTCCCCTCCTGTTTGTAGGCTCCCTTTAGGTACTGAAATGCTGCAATGCGGTTACCCCGCAGCCTTCTTTTCTCCAGGCTGAACAAGCCCAGCTCCCTCAGCCTGTCTTCATTGGGGAGGTGCTCCAGTCCTCTGATCATCTTTGTGGCTCTCCTCTGGACCATCTCCAACAGCTCCCTGTCTTTCTTGTACTGGGGGCTCCACGCTTGGATGCAGTATTCCAGATGGGGCCTCACAAGAGCAGAGTAGAGGGGGACAATCACCTCCCTGTCCCTGCTGGCCACCCCTCTTCTGATGGAGCCCAGGATACCATTTGCTTTATAAGCCGCAAGAGCACACAGCTGGCTCATGTTAAGATTTTTACCTATCAAGACCCCCAGGTCCTTCTCTGCAGGGCTGCTCTTGAGCACCGCTCCTTCCAGTCTGTATGGATGCCTGGGATTCCTCTGGCCCAAGTGTAAAACCTTGCACTTTGCTGTGTTGAACCTCATCAGGTTCACCCTGGACCACCATTCTAGCCTGTTCAGGTTTCTCTGAATGGCATCCCTTCCTTCCACTTTGTCAACTGCACCACTCAGCTTGGTGTCATCAGCAAACTTTCTGAGAGTGCGCTCATTTCCGTCGTCGATGTCATTGATAAAGATGTTAAAGAGCACCAGTCCAAAGAGAGACCCCTGGGGGACCCCACTCATTATATTGGCCTCCACCTGGACATAGAACCTTGATGACCGCCCTCTGTCTGCAACCTTTCAACCAGTTTCTTATCCATCAAGTTGTCCACCCATCAAATCCACATTCCTCCAATTTGGAGATAAGGATGTGGTGGGAGACCATGTCAAAGGCCTTACTCAAGTCCAGGTAAATGACATCAGTCACCTTTCCCTTGTCCACCAATGCTGTCACTCCATCATAGAAGGCCACCAGATTGGTTAAGCATGACCTTCCCCTGGTGAAGCTGTGCTGGCTGTCTCAGATCACACGCTCATGTCATCCAGGATGATCTGTTCCATGATCTTCCCAGGCACAGAGGTGAGACTCATCGGCCCGTATTTTCCAGGGTCCTCCTTGCTCCCTATCTTGTAAATGGGAGTGCCATGACCCTTCCTCCAGTCATCTTGGACCTCACCTGACAGCCATGACTTTTCAAATATGATGGAGAGCAGCTTGGCAACAACCTCCCACTTCAGAAACCTATGATGCACACCATCTGGCCCCTTTTACTTGCATTTTCTGATGAATTTGTTTCCTAAAGGGTTGTCACAAGAAAACTTAGTTGTAGCAATGATCATGCTATGAACCACAGAGATACTTATAATGAAGGCATCAGAGTTTTGTGCACTATGTTTTCTTTGTATGCAGAAATTTGACACCTAATATGATGCAGAAATTTGACAATGCTTCTTAGAACCACCTGACCTGCTTATTGTCTTTGGAGGCTGTAAGTGTGTTCTGCTCAAAAAAATTTTGCTGCTGAATTTTGTATTTTTGCCTCTTAATTTTGTACTTGCCTCCTTCGTAGAGATATGGTAGAATCTTTATGCAGAATTTCGTACTGGGTGCAGAAGGAATTATAACTATTCCTTTGGGAATTTCAGGACGCCTTATACATCCAAAGTATGTAATAATTTGCCATTATTTATCTTATTATCATCATCTTTATTACTATCCACAGTCATAAGCAGATATTCTCATGTCTGTGAACAGGCTGCACATTCCAATTCCATTTCCATACCAGCTTAATATTATGTTATACATTTTCTTTACACATATTCTAAACTCATGGTAGGAGACTAAATTCACTATGTCAACTATTAATATCAAATTCCTCCTTCATTTGATTATGATCTTTGTGAACAATTGTAATATTTTCATTATTTCCTAAGTTTCAGGAGATAAAATTTTTCTACTCAGAGAGAAAGGTGTTGGAGGGAATTCTGCATGGCACACAAGTTATCCAGTTTGGTGATCATTCTGTTTGCTTCATCTAATTACCCTTATTACCTTCTCTTCCACAAATAAAGATTGTAGTTTTTCTTTTTGCGGATTCAGGGATTTAGGCATTTGATGGCTTGGCAGAAGGCCTTCATTTCAAAGTTTGACGTCTTGAGTAGTGAATTCGCTACTGACTGGTAGCGAGACTGGTGCAGAAGTGCACAAAATTTGATTGTTTTTTTGAAGTGATTAATGTAGTTTTGCCTCAAGGTGCTCCTGATGAGAAACGTGTGTGCGTATTTGCTTCCTTCTGTCTGTTTCTGTGCCTCTGTCTCCGTGTAGAACAGGATTTTTTCTCTTTTCCCCTGGTGCATAGTATCTTTGCCTGATGTGTCTAATTGATTTTTCTGTTTCAGAGGATTGGAGCTTTGCCAGTCTTCTAGGGTCTGCCTGAAGCTTTTTATAGATATTTCCTTCCTGCTACCTTTGCTTTCCTTTTGAGCCTTTTACAATTGTCATATTTTCTGTATTTAGTTTATTAAATTTAATTTTTTGTCTTGTTCAAGCAAGAGATAAAAAGAACTACTTCTTTCAGATTCCTAGTTTGATATGCTTTCCATGACAGGAAGGTGAATAATACTCAGATAAAGACTAGATCAAGGGCCTGCTCTAAGGATGTTACAGGGAAGTCAGAAGTAATTAAAGAAGGGCTGAAGATGTATTAGTGTGTGACAGAAACAACTGAAAAACATCTAAAGCAGTTTATAGTAGTGTCATTGGGATTACAGTAGTGTCACTGCAGGACTTTAATCAGAACCTAGCTTATGTCATCAATAAAAGCTTGACAACTTTGAAGATATAAAGATGTGTATGGGGAAGATTGCTGATATTACTAAGGGTGGGAATAAAGTCTATCTAAGCGCTTTCCTCCTACAGTTCTCAGCTGGGATTTTCAAAAGGGCAATGTCCCAGCATGTATATCTCTTAGTGGGACCACTGAATGTTCAAAATATTTTAGAGAGGGAAAGCAGAGGTGAATAAATGGAAGAATTAAAAATAAAAACTAGACGTCCTTTCTCTCTTTGCTGTTTCAGATTAAAACATGTTCAAGTGCATCCTTTTGGAAGCCATACTGATTCAGGAGTTTCAATAGTTTTGCAATCTTACCCGAATTTGCTCTTAGATTTTAATGAGTGAAATAAAATCAATTTAATCTGAGGTCACAGAAGCTGTAAAGGAAGTTTTCTCCAGTTAGATTGCATTATACACACTACCTAATCCACGAATTCAGTGTTAATAAGTGAAAATTGAAACTGACATTTTAAGCCATCTACACAAATTTACTGATGAGAATTTAGAGAAATTATAGCATGGTAGATGGATTATTACTTTTTTAAACTAGATAAAGGGGGATATAAATAGGAAGCTAAAGTACATTTACATAATATCTATGCATCATACTTTAATTACATAATTTAATAATTATGGGAAATGAAGTTATTAATTGGAAAACAATATTTCAGGAAGTGCACAAATAAAAGTATTTTGTATTATTTACAGTAAGATCATAGTTCCATGTGCTGATAAGTCCCTTTTAACATTCAGTTATGTGGCATGAGAACATTTGATCAAAGCACAGACGCAGAAGCGAAATAGAAAACTACACTCTGGTTAGTCAAGATCATTTTAAAATGTTTGAAGATATGATTATTTTTTAGTATCCTTTTCATTAAGTACATGTATTAATTGCCAAGTACAACCTCCTCTGCTATACTGCAGCTCTTTTTGCAGAGTACTTCGCAGTCTTTTCTCCAAAATCGAGTAATCAGATGTCAGCTAGGTGTTTCTGCCCTCTTTGAGAACACATCCCCTCTGTACTTTTACTCACTTAGATCCAACTTTTTTTTTCCTGCTACAGATGATTTTTCTTCTATGTCTTGATAACTTATGCTTCAGAACTCAAACAGCCAGACCCTTATGCTTTAATAACTTAAATATAAAATGTTACTTTAGATTAGGCAACACGCAAAGCCAGAAATCTGCTAGAGCAGAAATTAGTCACAAAGTGATTTCTGTACTTCTATGCTTCCAGCCATCCAGAGGGACATGTACAGGCTTAGAAAGTGAGCCCTCCTAATGAGGTTCAACAAGGCCAAGTGCAAGGAATTTCATTTAGGTCAGAACAATTCCAGAACTCACTGAGAGCAGCTGTGCCAAGAAGAACTTGGGATTCTGGTGAATGAAAGCTTAATGCAAGCCTGAAGTGTGTATTTGAAGCTTGGAAGGCCAATGGTATCCTGGGCTGCATCAGAAGAAGGCTGGTGAGCAAGGTGAAGGATGTAATTGTCCCCCTCTATGCTGCCCTCATGAGGCCCCATTTGTAGTATTGTGTCCAAATCTGGGGACCCAAACACATGTAAGAGAAAGAGTTGGAGCAGGTCCAGAGGATGGCCACAGAGATAATTAGAGGCCAGGAGCATCTCTCTTACAAATACAGACAGAGGAAGACGGGCTTATTCAGTATGGAGAAGAGAAGGATCCAGGGAATCTTCACTGCAGACTACTTAAGGGGAGCTTGTAGACAGGAGAGAGACCAACATTTTACATGGTCTGATAGTGATAGGATAATGAGGAATGTTTTTAAACTAAAAGAAGATTTCTTTAGATGAGGTATTAGGAGGAAATCTTTTACTGAGTGACTCAGAGGCAGGATACAGATACAGGATACTCACAGAAGATATGGATGCCCCATCACTAGAGGCATTCAAAGCCAGACTGGCTGGGATGCTGGGAATTCAGATCTAATGGACAAGGTGGTTGTATCAAGATTATCTTTAAGATTTCTGGAAATCCAAACCATTCTATGACTTCATGATTCCATGATTCTATGAATAACATCCTGTTTTTATGCATACTGATGTGCATTTCTCCTCTCTTTCCGTATAACATGAGCTTGGAATAAAGAATCTGAGGAATTATTACCAGGAAGTAAAAAAAAAAACATAAAGCATTTTAGGAAAAACATTTTAAAATAAATGTAGAGAAAATATTTATTCTTTATTTCATTAAAGGAAACAAAGCAATTAGAAATATTGCAAAAAGAAACATTAGAAAAAATTAGAAAGCATTAGAAAGAAAAAATCTTAATACTAAAATTCTCATAGATTTATAAAGTATAAAGAAATGCAAACTAGTGACTCTTGTCTAGAGATAAAGCATGTCTATGTATAAGATTATTTGGAAAGATCACAGAATCATAGAATAATAGAAACACTGTATATCCCAAGTTGGAAGGAACCCACAAGTACCATTAGTGCTAAAAATCGTTAACTCCTGCAGGTGGGAATCTTAAAATTAACTTAGATCCAACTTCAAAAGGAACAGTCCAGAAGGGCTGTGAACCACCCATCCCTGAAAATCTTAAAGACTTATCTGGCCAGAGTCCAGATGGACCAGGTCTCACTTTGAACAGAAGTTAGAGTAAGCAATCTGTAAAGAACAGTGTAATATTCACCTTTCAAATGGTCCCATTTTTAAATGTTTTTGTGCACAAAAAAAGAAAAATATTATATGTTGATATAAACATACATTATCATTTAAAGGCACCATAAAGTAGCCAAGTCATTCACAGACACATATGACAAATAGCCTGTAGATGACTTCAACCCATCTGAATTATCAGCCAGACAAGAATCTTGAGGACACAGATGATACCTAATAACTTTTGAAGAGTAATTAAGTCATACCTTGAAAAATCTGGGCAGCTCCAAGAGCTGAATTATTCTGTATTGGTTCCCATGTTGGCTTTCTCCTCATGGCTATTTTGTTTTCCAGTGTATTTTTCTTACTAACAATATATCCAGCACTATACCAGTCAATACATATAATGGAAGAATAGGTAGAGTGGGTCAAACCAAACAGGAAGAAAGCCGAAGATCTCAGATGCCTCTATCAAACTATTGTGTGTTTGCACTCAACATAAGAAGAAAAGCATACAGGTTATAGCAGATGATGGGAAAACTTATCACATTCCTGCAGGGTTATAAATCCTCATGATGACCTTGACTTTAACACCCCAGCCCTTAGTGATTTTTAATCCATTGCACAGTTTTATGCAGCTGTAAATAACTTCAAGTAAAATGCTTATTGGAGAAAGATTTCTTTTTTTGTGAGTGGTTTGCTTTGTTTTGTTTTTATCTGTGGCTTGTACTTTTGTTCTATTCAGCAGATAAATTTTCTTTAGCATGCCTAAGTGAGTGAAAGGTTTATTGAGTTCACCTGCTGTGCTGAGGAGAACTCTTTATAAGCAGGAAACTAAGGAATACAGACCTGCAAGGGTAAGCCAAAAAAGATCTTAGTACAGTCCAGAAAACAGTCAGAAATCAAAATTTGAGCAACTTATTTGAGCAGCTTATTTATTTTTAAACAAATCACCAAAATGCACAGCAGCATTGATGCAAGCATGGAATAATTTGCTAAAGCCTTATGTACTGTTAGGCCACACTGGTTCTCCCTGGTACAAGTGACAGAGGGCCTTTAGGCTGCTGGTTTAAGTTTAGGTTGTTTGAGGACAACTTACTGCTACCAGCTTTCTGCCACCCCCTTGCTCTGCAGGAAAAGAGAAATTAGCAGGATCAGCCTCAAGTCAAGAGGGAAAACAACTTTGTTTCTGCACATTTTTTTCACTGCTATTTGAAACAGCAATTAGGAAGTTCCAGTGGAAGTCAGTGATCCCAGTGAATGACTTTATTTGCCGTCATCAAGACATAGGTGTGGCCACTGCATAGCAGAAGAGATAGCAAACAGTGACTGCATTGGTTTTGTGTGGGGATTGTGGAAAAGAGACAGATGGTGATATAGTCATGCTGCAAATTTAAGTCATTAATAATGTGCAAAATTTGAGTATGGAAAATCCCTTTCAGTCAGGCAAGATGGTAACCCAGGAGCACCCAGGAGCAATTAATGATAGTAGTAAAATGCCACAAAGATTTGAATTATGGCAGAGAAATAGCCTTTCTCTTACTGTGGAAACATAAGAGAACAGAGGGAAGGTAAGGACAAAACTAATAATGGCAGTAAGTGTAAATCCTTTGAATCTGTCCTGTCAATCTATTACAACAAATAGATGTAAGAGCATTGTGGGTAGCATCACCTGAATTATCTCACCGTTTGTTAAGCTGGTAAAGGCTAACAGACTAGCAGTGAAAATGGGATTAGCAGGAATTCAAGAATTGGCTTTCAGAGAAGTACATCAAATGGTATTTTCATTTTTGTCATCTTCTTTGCCAGTTAAGGTATTCCTTCAAAACCATCACTGTTCCCATCAAAAAGAAAATAATGGACTGTTTTCCCCAAGAACCAGAGGAGCAAGAAGCACTATGGCAGGCAGTCAAACCACACAATAGCCAGGCCAGATAAACAATTATTCTTTTTAAGATTCTTACAGGCAAATTTCTGAACAGACCAAAATCTCTCTCCTTACAGCTCAGGTTGTTATTCTGCTTTTTCCCCTTTCCCACTCTTAGAACCCTCAACTCCACAGAAACTGAGGTGCTTCAAGTCCACACTAAGGTTTGAGATTGAAAATACTGCATAAAATGCAGTTCTCTTCCATGTTCTCCTGTCCTGTGCTTCCTCCAAAGCTCATTACGAATCCACATCAGCTTACTAACTACACAATCTGTATCATCACATCACTATAATACTAAGAAATTGTAGCCCTGCCACAGACCTCTGACTTCCAATTCCTCCTGTTTGCTGTACACTATGGCCGTGTGCAGTAGTATACACATCACTGTGGGGGGGGAACAAGTCATGCCAGTTTCCCAGAAAAGTTATGATACAGATGACCTTACTCTGGCAAAATAGCCGTGGTAGACTGTGATCACTTTTATGTTTACTTTTGTAAACATGTTTTTAAGGGAATATCTCAAGTACAAATCGGACTGTGGAGGGAGGATTAAGATTTTTTCCTAAGACCAATCAGTTCAGAATTCACAAAATAGCAAAACAGCCTAACAAAGGAAGGAGGAAGGAAGGAAGAACTAATTAAATGTATTTTATACAAACACATATATTTTATACAAATATATATATGCTTATATTTTTATAAGAATATACAGATTTATAATACAAAACCATCTGTTCTGATTTTTTTTTTAAAAAAGACAGTGGAAATGACTTTGCATCAAGAAAACGTTTCAAGAACATGTTGGACAACTATTTACTGATGTGTTTCATTTCCACTTACTTTACCTGAGTTCATAATATTCAATAAATTTTTGTATCCTTATTCCATATCTGTATTGTATATAAAATGTTTTTCAAAATTGGATGTGTTAGTAGGCATTTGATAGCAATATGTCACCAAAATATGAAATATTAAAATTAAAAATAATTTTAAAAATTCAAATAAGTAATCATTTCATGAGTTGTGAATTGGTAATAAAACATGAGGCAATATATTGATATCAAAACCACAAAAATTCACATGAAATGTGTTATACAGCCCTTGATCTTGTTTCTCATTTATTTATATCTTCTACTTGAACAAAATTTCAGAGTCAGTTCCCTATCAGATCTCACAGCTGGATTGAATTTTCAGTGCAGATTTTGAAGACATCCTACATCCTTTAAAAATTCTTTACCTTCACTCTTATATATATCAAGAATAAAGGGGGTTAAAGAGATAGACAACCAAGTGTGAGAAGACTGAGCAAACTTATTTCCCTATAAAACATGAAGATGTGATCATCATACTCTATTCATATCTTCAAAATATGAATGGAAGATTACGTGCTGCTTATCTCTGCTGTGTTTAAAGTAAAGCATATTCCCACCTTATGATCTCATCTGAAGTCCCTTCATCTGTTCCCTACTAGGCTCTACTCTGCCATTAGTTTATATTTAGCTCTCTGTAACCTATTTATTTATTTATTTATTTATTTATTTGCAGTAGTGATATACAGTATATATTTACTGAATTTCTATTTCCATCTGTGTCTGATATTAGAAATTATTTTATATCTTTTTGAACTATAGCTCACATGAGTTATTCAAACTGTCTCATCAATCTCCAGAATTCCTTCATTTTTCACAGATAATTTCTTCATCAGATATATACTTCTGGATACTGCTAACAGTGAGCTGAGTATACTACAGGATACTGCTCCATAACTGTTTGGTATATGCTGTCACTTTGTCTTGCTATACTGTTTGAATAACTACAATTCAATCTTAACATAAGGAACCACTCAAATAGACATTGAATACTTCCTGATGTTTGCCTATACAGTGGTGAGGAAAAAACATCCATGTTGGTAGACTTGATATACTTGGGGAGCTCTTTGGATCATTATTGTTTTCTGTCTGCATTGTAGATAATTTCATTACTATTCTTAAGGGACAAGTGCAAAGGCAGCCCTTTCCTAATGATTCATATGCATCCTCAGCAAATTCACAGATAACACCAAGGTGTGTGGTGAGGTCAACATGTTCAAGGTATGGAAAGCCATCCAGAGAGTCCTAGACAGGCTTAAGCAGTAGGCCCAGGAGAACATCATGAAATTCAACAAAGTCAAGTACTAGGTCTTGCACCTGGTTGTGGTAATCCTCACAATCATTACAAGCAGGGGGATGAAAGGATTGAGCACAGTCCTGTCAAAAAGGATGTAGGGATACAGGTGGATGGCAAGCTGGATGTGAGCCAGCAATGTGCTCTTGCAGCCTGTTGTGATAGGACAAACGGAAAGACTGAGGTTTTAGAGTTAGAATGAAAATAAGGAAAAAGGTTTTATGATAAGGATAGAGAAGGACTGGAACATACTGCCTAGAGCAGTGCTGGATGCCCCCTTCCTGTACACATTGAAGGTCAGGCTGGACCAGAATCTGAGCAACCCAATCTAGCTGCAGATGTCCCTGTTCATTGCAGAGTAGTTGGACTAGATGACTTCAATAGTCTCCTACAGCTCAAACAGTTCTATGATTGCATGATTCTATGAATCTGTGTTCCATATTTGAGACAGGACACCATGAACTCAGCTTAGAGAGGAAAGAATTTCTGTTTCGCATAGCAATCTGACTACAGTTTAAAAATATCAGTAAGTTTAATTTACATGTTTTAATGTAATTAAATAATAATTTAAAAAATCTCAGGATTTCATGATTAATGTGTCAAAATCACTGAATGTATCAATAAAACAAAATCATTCAGTGTACCAGTAAGTTTGGTCATAGTAAAACATAAATCTTTACATAAGAAAATATCAATGATATTTACTTGAAAAATTAATTTATCTTCATTTGAAAGTAGGCTTTAAGACAAATAAAGAATCAAAGTTCTGGCTGGATATCAAGAGATCTTAACTTTTTCTCATTCTTACATCTAGAACATCACAGTGGTCTCTGTAATTATTTGTCAATAACAGTGTAGATAGGAAGGGATTAAACAAGGAAGATGCTAGTTTGCAATAATTATTTTTTATCAGGATATTTCATACTGGCTTGGCTTCAGAAAATGCTTTGCATTGGCTTAAGTTGGCAACAACATAAAATATTCTGTACATATTCTAGGGCTGGATATTTATTGACTGACTATTTGCATTACAATGCAAGAAAAATATGCATATCTGCTCCAAAAAATCTTGAGAACTAAAAAAAATAGTGGACAGAAAGTTATCAGTACAAACAGTACAGTGGCCCTTATAAACAATATTGTAGTGAAAAAAAAGAAAGTTGTAAAGTGGACATTTATTATAAGATCAAATATAATTTACTGCATGGGTGTCCAATTTGGATTGCCTGGACCACGGCTAATTTAAGAGAATTTTCTTGGGCTATATATAAAATATATAATACGGTTAATGTACATATGCAATGAAACTTATTTTTTAGTATTTTTTATCAAAATATTGAAGAAAAAAGAGAGCAACGTAAACAACAAACTAGTGAGTTATTTGTCCTTGCTGTGCGACCAGTGCATCATTCTGATTCAATGGAAGTGGTTGCAATTCTTAGTGAATTCTCACAGTGTCTGTCAGGGATTTTTGATGAAATTTTACTCTCCCTGTACTTCATCCTTGAAAAGAGTTGCTTATAATTATACTTACTGTCAAAAATGATGACATGAGTAAGGCGTGATTGGGAAACGAGGGATATTTTTCTCTGCTAAGATAGGCCTTATAAAAGTCTATCATAAAAGTAGATAGAAATGATTAAATTTTTGAATTGAACATTTGAAAATTTGAAATTCTGTAGGTAGTATATTTGTGTCAACTGAAAATAGAGTCTCAAATATACTAAAATATTGATGACATTTTTGGCAATCCTGAAATCTATTCTCAAAGTCCTTTATAAAAATGAAAAGCAAAGCTACATATTTTTCACTGTTCACAGGGCTGTGTTCAGCCAATGTATTAAAATGCATAAAATTATTCACCATAACTTGAGTTAGCACAGCACTTCATCTTTCTCTTATTCTGGTTTCTGCCAAAGCAGCACTAATTGTACACCATGAGTAGCTTGGCTGTTGCTGAATGATGGGTGCATGCCTGGGCTGCACTGGACTATTCAGCAGGGCAGAGTTCCCTTCATGCTGGTACAGGGCAGAGGGTGTTTGCAGAACAGGCTTAGCAGGGCCTCATGCAGCTTGCAGTCCATGCGTTAGACATGCCCAATTTAGTGTTAATCCCAGGACATATATATAAAGTTAAACAAGAACATTTTGTTCATAAAAGAAACAATGAGCAACAATAGACAGCTGCACAGACTGAATTTCTTTGCTTGAAAAAGATAATTATTAATATCCGGTACTACGGAGAGCAAAGGAGAATAAAATTAATTTATTGAGAATAAACTTCATATTATACTATAATCATAAATTGTCACCATGGAACCCTGATAACTACATATTATTACATTCTGATATATGTGAGAACATAGTAAGCATATTTTTTTCCTTATTACCAGTGATTATTACCTTTGATTAACAGAGATTTCTGATTAGAAAAGCTCCCAAAAATATTTAACATTTCATAATATAATATTTAAAATTTCATAATATGTTTTATACCATAAGGGTAATATGCTGTACCTCCTTACAAAAAACAAGCTTCTCTATTAATAAAGGAAAGCTTTTTTTCCCTACATGAGAATAATTTTCTAAAAGTATTATTACTTATTCCATTGCTTAGGTTAGTGCTGGTCTGTCTCATACTACCCCATATTTCCAGGGACTGTGACCTCAAAGAATTCCACCCACCTACTTATCTTCTTGGACTATGAAATTCTCAACAGGACTTGTCCTCCAGGTGATGAGAAACAGAGCGCCTGGAAGGAAGTGGAAAGAAGAGATGGAAACTCTGCCTCTTCAGACCTGATATGCCAGTAAGGCTGCCCAAGAAGTATTGAGGAAAGCAGGGTAGTTATATTTGCAGGTTTTGCTTTTTCAGAATGGAATGGAATCCAAAGCATTTTCACAACAATTTTTTTTTATCAGCAAATCAATATTTTCCAGTGAAAAAATGGCTCCATCTGGGAAATTCCTGGGTGGGATTATTTATACTGGTTTTCAGGATAAGAAGACACTTTAAGTATTAGCAATTAGCACTCACTTTTTGATATAAAATGTTTGGAAGTGATGAAGGAATAAAAAGAAGTCGTTGTGAGCTACGATGATGCATTGTCATCATGTTTCTGAGAAGGTTTGCACAAACAACTGATTTTTCTTTTTCTTTTTTTTTTTTTTTTTTTTGAAGCAGTTTTTCACTAAACATATTAGATGTTCTAAAGAATGATATTTTGTAAACCCTGGTGTTTTACTCTTCATGTTTGTATGGTATCCTCTTTTTCTCTCTAATGCACTCATACACACGCATAGCCATGTATGCATGCACATGCAAGCTCTACTCTTTCCTTCCAGACCCTTAACTGACAGTCTTGTTCCCACATCCACCATTTTGTATGAAGGATACATTTTGCTTTTCCCCATAGCACTGAATGAGTCAAAAAAAGCCCTCCTTCTACATAGCTGTCATTGAAATGCCCCTTGCCTAGCTGCTCGAGGGAAGGGTGACAAGGTATCAGGAAGGATGAGTGGATGGCAGTGGTTGGTTTCTATTTGGAGGAAACTATTCAGAAAACTGTAGAACTCTTTTATCTGTCATTGATATAACAGTCTGATGTGCCTAGCAGTAGGCAAAGGCAGCTGTCAGTAGTATAATTTATTAGTATCTCTTCTTTGACTAAGAGGGCTGACAGGCTATCATGGGAGCTAAGGGGAAATCTGCCAAGTCATTGGCTTGCATCTGAGGTTCAGACTGCTGATAGCCCTCTGTGGGGTGTACAAAGCATTAAATGTGTATTGATTAATTCAGTGGCAGAGTACACCAACTGTATTGTCAGTGATAAGAAAAATGGCTGAACTATTGCTCCTTCTTTTAGCTGAGAGTCCCACACCTGACTTGCTGACTTCAAAATCACCATCAGGAACAGTTAGATTTGTCCATAAAAAGAACAAAAAAATTATGCGTATTATTGGATTATTATTATTTTTATTATTTGATTTTTGTTTGTGTTTTGGGGTTTGTTTTTTTTCTGTATTTTCTTTGTTTTGTTTTGCTCTGTTTTGTTTTGTTTCGTTTCCTCCCCCACTCACTAGCAGTTAATGAACAAAAAAGTGATTATAGTAACTTCATGGTAACAACTGGTAAATAATAACATCTTAGCGTTAAGTCCTAAACCTTCTATACAGAGGGAGGATCAGGACACAGAATTAAGAATTTCTGCCTCTAGGTATCATGAACATGATTTCAGGCAAGAGCTATTTCAGTGTTTCATTTTCATTATCTTAAAGTGTTCATAGTGAACTTATAAAAGTCTTTGTCACACAACAGAGAAAATGGATTAACAACAGCTTCAAATTTATAGTGAAGCTAAAGAACAATTTTAATCTATTGTTAACATCATTAACATATCCATTCCACTAATGTTGGAGAAAAAAAGCAGGTGTGACTTAGAGGAGTGGTTAAATGATAATAGCTCATAATTAATTCTCCATGTTCCTAAGGAGATTGTCTCACACTGTAAAATTATTATACAAATCTGTCCTTTTAATCTTCTCATCTTGTGGAAAACATGAATCTTGAATAAGAACTGTACAAATCATGATTTCATTAAGATAAGATCTTAATGTATTTCACTGAAATGCATGCAAAGACACTGCTGTTTATATACATGAGTAAATTCAACATACACTTGCTGGACTTCCAGAAATAGGCATCCATATTAATATTTCTGCACTAGACTATCATTTTTCCCCTTTTCCCTCTGCCAGTAGTAGTAAAAAATGATAATATTTAGTAAACATGAATAAACATGATTACAATTTAACTTATATTTGGGGTACTGAATGCTTTTCAAAGAAACAAGCAAAGAAGATGAGTAATTTTGAAGCTCTTTGTTTTTTTAATTTACTTTCAAAATTTTGTTCATTTTTTAAAGCTCTTTATAGTTGCTTAAAAGACCTTGCTGGTTGTGTTACACTTTCCTGGGAACATGTCATTATGTAACTCAACATTTTATTTTATTGCATTTTTTTTTTTTTTAGTACTTAGCATTGGCAACTACTCAACAGTGTCACTGAACATGCAGTTCCTACATTGCTAAAGTTACATATTTTTCAGAGAAATGTTAAATGATTTTTTTTTTTTTTTCAGTGAGAATGTTACATAACTTTTCATACACTGCAGAAGACAAAAGATCTTTCTGGGTCTGACTCACAGCTGTCAAATTATCCTTGTCTGTGTGAGTGGGTCTTTTAAGATATTTCATGTCAGTACACACAACATAGGTGTTATCATGGATAGATTATAGATTGTTCTGTGGAAATGTTAAATAATCTTAAATACATACTCTTAAAGAATTACAACTTAATTATCCGTATGTATCCATTGGGATGGAAGCAAAGCCTTTATTCTGAGAAAATGGCATGATTTGCAGAGATAGAGATGGTGTAATTTCCAGTCTTTTCTATGTATCGGCTATCCTGAATCCAAAATACAACACAGACTGTGTCAGCCGCATTGAGAAACAAGTCTGTGTAAAAGCACTTTCTTGTACAAAATATTTTTGTCCAACTAATGAGAATACTCAGATTTAATCTCAGCCTCCTAATAACTTTTACGAGATCCTTTTGTAGTCTAATTTTTGTGATCACATCTTAATTGTTCTCTGTGTTTTAATCTCAAGACTAATGAAAAACAAGTATAAGAAACAATATGATGAAAAGCCTCTTCAAAATATACGTTATACAGAAAGAAGCCAAATATTTTCAAAAGTAATTTTCTAATTATTTCAATATAAAAATATTTTTATTAAATAATGTCAAAATATGAATTTAATCCCACAAGTTAACTTTTCAGTGAATTTATTATATTTACTGGGAGGGGAAATTTATATGTAGCAAGGAAGATAACTGTGATTATAATGTACAGACTAATAACATACCCTGACTTTGGAGTTCAGGCCATGAAACTTAAGGGATTTCTTTCATAGCTATGCTATTTAGAAAGCTTAATAAATGTGTCACCAGTCCTGTCACCTTATATAATGTTAGATTACATGTTAAAAGTCTTTTCTCTGTATGCATGAAGGAGCACGTGTTCCCAGCGCTGGGTAAGAACATTCCAGTGTCCAAGTCAGATTCACAATATCCTGCTCTGGAGCTCCATCTCTGTCCCCAGTGTTGCTCAGCCTCAGTACGTGCTGTGGTGATCCTACCTTTTTAGTTTGTTCTACGTTTTCACTAAACTGGATTTCTGACTCATGTCCCATGTGAGGGTCTCTCTTCTGCCTCTGTCTGTGTTCTAGGGGTTACCAGCAATGCGAATGAGACCATATGTCTAGGGTCTAGCAATGGGAGAGATGGGGCAGTGGATATAAGGGGTTTGGTGTGTATATCAGTGTGTCATATATCACTATATATATATATATATATCACTATATCAGAGCCCTAACAAATGTCAGACTGCAGTGTTCAGTGAGCAGGATAAGAGGTTTGGAGGTATGTACTAGAGTTGACTTAATTCTTGTCTGAATACCAGAGAAACTGGAAGGTCTGTAAGCTGAATATTGAAGAGATCAGGAGGTCCAAGATAGTGAGTGGGGAGTCTGACATTGACTCTTGATGATACTGTGGATGTGGGCGAGCTACTGGAAAGATTCATTTCCACATCAGTCTGTGTAAATGCGAGACCAAGGACAGTTACTGGAGGAATGTATTAATCATAGAATCATAGAATCACAGAAAGACTTGGCTTGGAAGGCACCTTAAATATTATTTAGTTTCAACCACCCTGTTCTGTTTAAGATTGCCAATTGCTAGATCAGGCTGCCCAGGACTCCATCCAGTTTGAAAACTGTTGGAAAAGCTCCAGAGATGGAAAAGCTTCAGAGATGGTGCATACACAATTTCTCTGGGCAACCTACTCCAGCACTACTCCAATCTGTGAATAAAGAATTTCCTCCATCTAATCTAAAACTCTCATCTTTTAATTTAAAATAATTATCTCTTGTCCTATCACTATCAGACCATGTAAAAAGTTGATCTCCCTCCTGTTTATAAGCTCCCTTCAAATACAGTAAGGTCACAATTAAGTCTCCCTGAACCTTTCTGTTTTTTACTTAACAATCCCAGCTCCCCTAGTCTTTCTTCATTGGAGAGATGCTCTAGACTTCTGGTCATCTTCATGGATTTTCTCTGGACCTGCTCAAGCAGATCAATGGCTTTCTGATGCTGGAGATCCCAGGCATAAATACAGTACTCCAGATGGGACAAGGATGGGTGGAGGGAGGCAATCACCTCCCTCACCCTGCTGCCACCCCACTTTTGATTCAACCCAGGATAGAGTAGTTCTGAGCTGCAAGTGCACACTGTAATTTCCTAGTTGTAATATCATGTGACCCAACTTAAAACAACGGGAGCAGAAAGTTGTCATGTAGCTTTATCAGATCTGGTAGACTCTTCTTGATGTCATGGATGTTGGCTTCCAGGAACAGCAATTCTTTCTAGACAGATTATCTGGGTGGCAAATGGGTGCATCACTACCTCTCAGAAAGGAATACCCAGTTATTAACACCTTTTGCTTTTTCATTGTGGCATGGTTCTAACTTGGATCCTTGGCTGAATCAGCTTAATGTAGTTGCTACTTCCTGTGTCTGAGCTGTTAAACATGCACTCTCCTCTTTCCAACTCCTAATTCTCTTATCTCGATTAAGAGCACTTAAATAGCAAGGGGATAACTCCTTTTGCTCTGAGCAGAGACAAGAGCTTTTATGTTGATTAACCATAGAGGGTAAAAACGTGAAACTGTTGGTACTGTCTGCATTTGTGCAATTGCTAAATTATCTCTCTGTGTTAATCTGCGTGGCCAGCCATGTGTACCTTCATTGTGTATACATTCAGATGCTTGCTGGGAATACATTCTCAGCTTGGGAGTGGGGTTGCAGCAACATCAGGTTCAGCAACTTCTAACACTTATGACCCATGGGACAAATGTGCAATCTAAGTGCCATTACCTTCCTTCAAAGAAAGACTGTACAAATATTTTAGAAATTGTTTTTTCGTAGAAGCTGAGGAATCTTTGCTAACCAGAAAATATCACATGTAAATTATGACTTCAGAGATTTTGAGATAATTTGTAGCTGGTCAAAATGCACATGCAAACAGGAAGAGAGGTTTCAGATTTAAAGATGCTAGTTCTCCAGGGCCCCAGTTCACAAAGGTCTTAAATAATTCAATTGCACATAGGGGGCTGAATGTAGGTATCAGTTATTGGAGAATAGAGAGTATGATTCATAAGATGAGTGGGTATTTGTAATAGAAAGACTCATCTTTGAAGACATCATTAAATCAACAACTAACATGAAGCCTAATTCTAGAAATGTTTATGTACTCTCCATTTTAATTTCTAATAGCTTTGTATGGAACTTGAGATCAGAAGCTCTCTGACCTCAGACTTACAAGCTGTCATTGTAGGAGGATGCACACCTATTTGATCCATTTTCTGTTGGGTTGATTACAATGAACTTTTTCCAGGTGAATATAGTTAGTTTTCCATGTAAGCTGCACAGTTCCCGAATCTGCATGCATACAACAATTTTTTCTTGTATATTCTTCCCATTGTTTTCCCTATCTAGTATAAATAATTCACGCTCATACTGCTTTTTTTTGTATAAAGAACATTTAAGAGAAAGCTCCAAGATGTCTGAAAAGCCTAGATACTCAAGGGATTCTTTAATCTTCATCCAATGCCTCTGAGATACAAGCAAATAACCTACATCCCAAGTACGATGCACCATAATTCCCAGATGAATACATTATTTTATGAGCTTATACCAAGAGTGACAATTTTAGTGCACATAAAAAAATCATGCTTGAAGAGCTCTTGAGACCCACCCTACATTTTTCTTTCATGAAATTATTGCAATGAGAATACACAGCTATATCCTCCTCAGACTTTCCAAAAAAAGCATTTTTTAAGGATGATTTCTACAACAGATACTCTCTGCACAGCACTGCTTTATTAGTTCTCTAGCACACTTTTATCAGCCTCCTCCTGAGAGCAACTCTATTACCATTTCTCTTTGGAGCAGCACAACCTTTCCCTATAATCCTAAGGTCACACAACCCAGTTTAGTGCTTGACTGTTAGATGGTGTGTTTTTGAGCTGAGTGTACACCCTGCCAATGAACTAACCTTATCTTTAGACGATGGCTGGTTTGAAAGGTCTTCCCTTTCCAGTCATTTCTGTATATAACTCATAAGAGTGGCAAAGCTTATAAATGTCTTAACATACCCACCTTCAGAAAAGTGGCAAGAATGCTTATAAGGTAATTTATTTCAGTTGGATATTACCAGCAATTTTCAAAGAGAGAGTTAACTATACGTCAGGGTAGCTATCTCTAAGTGGTGACTTTTGCATGGTTCATGTCCATGTGATTACACCTTGCATTTGGTTTTCTTCATTGATGTTCACACATTGTTGTCTTTTTAAAATTTTTTATTTGGAGTTTTATGCAGTCTCTAAGCTGTCTATCATTTTTAGGTCAGGCACATTTCTCCCCTGTTGCTTGTAGGTTACCTTACTATTCTGTATCTTTTATTGTCAGCATGATAAAATGAGGATGTCATTCTGATGGGAGATTGAGCAGAGAAGGAGATCCTAGATTCTGTAACTCTGGGAGACCTACCATAATATTTGGGAATAAGATCCTTGGTACTCTTGAAATCCTATTTCTTTCAAGGAATTAGAAACAAACCCAGTCCTCTTTCTGTCTTCTTCAACATACTTAGCAGACAGTGAAAATCAGATTTCAGCTAATCATTTGGTATCCATTTTTCTTTCTCAAAATGAGTTCATATCATCTAAGATATAATATTTTGAGAAAAAAATACCAATTTCAAGATGAATATGACTATTCCCTGGTAGCTAAAAGGATCAATCACATCCTACAGTGCATTAAGCACAGCATTAGCAGGTAGCTGGACAAGTGAAGTTGTTTCCCTGCTCTGCTGTATGCTGACACAGTCTCAGCTCGAGCACTTTGTGCAGTTTTGGGCACCACAATAGAAGGAGGGCATAAAACTAGAAGAGAGTGATAGAGGAAAAGAGGAAAAACAATCTAGTTTACCGGCATCAAGTATTGACTCCAGAAAATGATTTTCTAAGATGAATTAAAGGTGGTCCAGAGCTCCACAACTACTGTAAAAATCAGATTAATTTCAGCCATTTTGTTTCCTTTTGTTGTCTCACTAGAGGGACTGAACAGAAAGAATTCACAGCTTCTGATAAAACAATTTTCTGCTCTCTTAACTTTTATAACTCAATAAGAAATGATATGTAAGATATAGTTGAAATTGTGTTTAAATCTCATGTTCAATATATTCCCCACAGAATGTAGAATATCCTGTGATAATCAGCAAGGACCATCAATAGCAACTTCTGGTTCCACACATAACCACCCCAAAATTAAAAAAAATATCTGGGAGCATTTTCCAAATACTTCTTGAATGCTGGTGGGCTTGGTGCTGCCCCTACTTTGGTCATTATCTAGTAGTTTTATGTCCTTGTATTTTGACAACCAAACCTGCATATGGTACTCAAAGTTGCGTAAGGTCAGAGCGGGACAATCCAGTCCTTCACCCAGCTGGCAATGCTGAGCTTGATGCACCCCAGTGCATGGCTTGCCTTTTTGTTGTAGTTTCTGCAAACAGTAATTACAGATTTTCTACCCTGCATTTCAGAAAAGTAGAGAGTGCAGTTCTGTATTAGTTCATTTACACAGTTTTTTCTTAACTTTCATTGCTTACTATGTGACGTTACTCAGTTTTTTCTTTTAAAGCAATAATATCAAGAATAAATATTCACGTAAAATGAGCTCTCACTGATAACGCACATTAGTAATTCTTTTATGCAGTTATATACTCAGCCACGGGAGCACTTGATATTTTTAACATTTTTCAAATTGTTTACAACACTGCCAAAAGGATATTTCAAACTTCAGATGATGAGCAAGCCTAAGGGCTTAACGACAGTAAGCCTGCAAACAAAAATTAGCACACTGCTAAGTGCATGCTTGCAACAATTTGGAACTATGGTGAACCAGCAGTTATTCATTAAAGACAATGTCAATATGTAAGACATTTATAAAGGTTTCACTACATTTTGGGTGAAAGTCTAGCATAATTTTGCAGTTTTTTAAATAGTAAAAAAAATAATTTCAGAAGTTCTTAGTGGATTCAAAAAATCCTTGTTTAATTATCCCTAAATTTCCACTAGTTTTTAAAACATTTTTTCTGTACTTTATTAACATGCAAAATAAAAAACAAGTTGACATTTTAGCTAGCAGATTTGATATTTATGTGTTTTTCTTCAATAGCTTCTGTATACTTTTAACATCAATCTGTGCAATTTTATTCTTTCAGTATAAAATACATTTAATCATTATACTAATATTGAGATTTTCATGTATTTACATTTTGAATCTAAACCATTACACCAATATAATTTATTAAAGTGGATGGAGTTTAACTTTAATATAGTAGTTCATGCTTTCATAACAATTACACTGTATTTTAGATCAGCTAACCTATCCTTCTACATACCTAACTGTCTTCCTCTATACTGAATTGCAGAATCACAGAATCACAGGATGGCGAGGGTTGGAAGGGACATTAAGGATCATGAATCTCCAGCCCCCCCTGCCACAGGCAGGGCCACCAATCTCCCCATTTCATATTAGAGCAGGCTGCCCAGGTCCCCATCCAATCTGGCCTTGAACACTTCTAGGGATGGGGCATCCACAACCTCTCTGGGCAGCCTGTTCCAGCACCTCACCACTCTGTAAAGAACTCCCCCCTGACATCCAACCTAAATTTTCCCTCCCTCAAAACCATTTCCCCTTGTCCTGCTGTTGTCAACCCTTTCAAAGAGTTGATTCCCCTCCTGTTTGTAGGCTCCTTTTAGGTACTGAAACGCTGCAATGAGGCCACCCCACAATGGGTGGCAGAACATTTAAGCATTTGGCCACCTGATTGGTCAATACCAGAGGATCTATGAATAATGATAGTCCTACCCAATCCAGCTCCCTACATACCATAGAGGGAGATAAAGTCCCTGTAGTACATGTAAAGAGCATGTTGGGAAAAGTAGTTTGGGTCCTTCCAGCTTCCGGAAAGGGCAAACCTCTCCATGGTACTGTTTTTGCCTAGGGCTCAGGATCCACTTTGTGGGTGACGCAGAAAAACAGGGATGTTCGATGTGTACCACAAGGAAACTTGATGTTGGGAGAATGCAGTCAGTAATTCTGTGTACATAGATCTATATTGATGTGCTTGTAATGCATTTTAATCATTGTTTGTTTGTATATATGTATATAAATTAAGCATGATGTAGTGATGTAGAATAAGGGGTGGAATGTCACGGGTATTTTTTTGGGGTTTTTTTTTTTTGGTTTTCAGTATTCCATATCATAACATCATGTACTGCACAGGGAGTTAGATTGTTAATGCTCCAATTCCAGGTACCTATCCCCGTACATCACAAAAGTCATGGGATCTGGGCCTTCCTAGTGGAGCAGTCTCTTACTGCCTTGCAGTGGGTGCTGGAGGGTGATTTCCTAGCCATTTCAAGATTTTCAGGTTTGACTTGGTCTTGGTAACTCTCTCTCTCCTATTTTATTTGATTTATTAGTCTCAAATTTCAATTAGATTGTATTATATTGGGTTATCTTGCATTCTGATATCACAGTTAATAAAATAAGTTTTCCTCCATAGATTATTGCTGCTGTTTTTTTTCCCCTTCCTTGAGCCCAGCTGCCATCTCCCTTTCCCTTTCCCTTTCCCTTTCCCTTTCCCTTTCCCTTTCCCTTTCCCTTTCCCTTTCCCTTTCCCTTCCATTCTGTGGGGCGGGGGGGAGTGGGGGGGGGGGGGGGGGGGGAAGGGGGGAGAGGGGGCAGGGGCCTACTACCCCCCTATCATGGGCATAGATTGATCTAGTAAACTCCGTGACAGTACGCAAAAACTCCTTTTCAAATGTGTTTGGTGATTTCAAAAATGGTATGTCACATGTGTTCACATGTAAAATGTTGCATTTTGTTCATATGTCAAGGTTGCTGTGGTGAGCAACCATAAAGATGACGTCTAGTGAGATGTGCCCATCTTATATGATGTCAATTCCAACCAGCTCCAAAATGGACCTGCAGCTGACCAAGTCTGAGCCAATTAAAATGACACTGCTTCAGTGATAATGTATTTGAGAAGTATTTTTTTAAAAATTGTGCAGCAGATATGTGATAGAGTAGTGAAGAACTGTGAGAGAAAACAACCTTGCAGACACCAAGGTGAGAGAAGAAGGAGGGGGAGGAAAAGCTCCAAGCAACAGAGAAGACTGTGGAAAAAAATCTGGAGCCTATGGTTTCCATGTTGGAGTAATTACCTACTCTGCTGCTACAGAGGCCCCTACTCTTCAGCAGTGGATTTGTCCTGAAAACTCTCAATAAAGCAAAATTATATCTGTAACTGCAGCCTGTCCTGTTCAGGGTGAAACTGAGAACTGTTGGGGAAGCACTGTGAGATCAGCCAAGATAAACCCATGACAAATATAAAATATTTTCTTGCTAACAGACACTTAACTTTTGAACAGATGTATGAACATGCATACAAAAAAAATGATATCACAATCAGCATAATTGCTAAATCAACAGCTCTATCACAATCTCATCTTCTATTTGATGCATTTACCCTCATGACTCCATGTGATTCCTGTCAATCTGAAATAATCATCACTAAAATAAAATTCCAACTTTGATTAATTATTTGTGTTTTTTAATACTATATTGATATTGGTACCTGAATTGATTAATTAAAAATACTTATTTTTTTAGTATTAACAAACTGAGGAGATATTTTATCATCATTATCTCTAATATGTTCAGCATTTCATGTGAAGAATCTGACATTCCAAAGCTCCTATATTTTACGCTGTTGACAATTAAAGATGAAAAGTCTGTGTATCTTTTTCATTTTTCTTTACAAGTAATATTGGCTGAGAATTTCACATAACAAGTCCTGTAACTGCAGAGTAAACTAGATCCTCCTAAATGACATTCCCCAGGGGAAGTAGAATGTGCCGATTAAATGATCATCCCAATTACAAGAATCTCATGGGGATACATTGTGCTGGTGTGTTTATAATCATTTTCATTTCATGGATTGATTAAAACAAGCAACAGCATCAGCTCCCCATCTCAATTATCAAATAAAGGTGACTTATTTTGAACCCATACAAGGATTCTTTCCAGTATGTGTGATAAAACTAGTGGAACTGATTGTACAGTATGTCAACATAAAAAATAACATTTTTATTTCAGTATGGCTCAGATGAATTCTTTATGTTTCGCTGATGAAAACTCCATTGACAAAGTAATATCTTAAAAGATATTCATCATCAGAGAAGGAATTAGACATTGGATTCCTACAGCTGGAGGTATTTAGTCTTGCATGAGATCAAAACTCAATGTATTTTAAAGAGAGGATGAAATCAGTGGCAAAAATAATGAAACAGAAGTGAAATTAGAAAATCAGAAAAAAACAACAACAAACAAAACCAGAATTACAGAATTTGTTGCCTAAAGACAGAAATAAACCAATTCATCCAGTTCACAAGACAGAAATCTGCCTGTGAAGAGATTCAGAAGAACTGCACATTCCTAGGGAAAAGCTAACTAATGTTGACGAAGTTGTTTGTATGATACTGTTTTACTGTATTAGGCTCTATAAAAACAAATACAAACACAACACAAAACAAAGAGCTCACACAAAGGAAAAATATAATTCAAATATTTTTGTATGTTTTCACAACTGGAATAATTCAAAAAGTAAGCTTAGTTACAGAAATTGGCTTGACTAAAGCAAACTGGTTATCTTTTGAAAATCTGTTGGTGGTGTGTCATTAAGATTCTAAAATCTGCTGAATTAAGTTAAACAGTGAGTTTATTATAACCCATTTCAAATGTTTCTGTCCAGTGTGTTACAGAATACCTAATATACTGAGTCTTTGTTCCTTATAGAATTGGTATGTAACACCAAAAAGATAAATCAGATTCCTTAAATTCCACAATTCAGACTATCTTGTTGAGGATCAGTAGAGAAATACACACCAGTCTGTTTTATCATGATTGTACATGTACATTTTGAGTAGATACTCAAAACACTCTGTAAACTTTAAACTCAGCATTAGAGAAAACTCCAAACAGCAACAAAAAATATAGTATCTTTAAAACAAGTCAAGAACTGATCAGAAGTTCTTGTTAAGCTGTGTTGTTCACAGCTTGACATTCCTCTAAGTAACGCATAATTCCAGTTTTAAATTTTGTACTTACTTTATATGACTTTTAATCTGATTCATAGGTCCCTTATTAAAACTTACCATTAATGATCTCTAATGATCTTCAAAATTTAGACTACAAACATATTAGTAGATTAAATAACAATCTTTTGTTTACTTTTGTTTTAATAAATTATATATAAGCATACATGACAATACATATATTTATAGTTACTTTCTGATGACTGTACATAAAAATTCTAATAGAATCTGTATGAACAATGAACATACAACTGTATGAATAAAATGGAAAAGACAATAAAAGACAAAGATATATTATATAAACAAGGATAAGTATTTCACTAATATTTTAAGCATTCAAAAATCAGTAGAACATTGAAGTAAGGTAGAGCTGATACGCAGAAACGTGGTTGCAAAATCCAGATTTATGAATGACAATATGGTGAATATGCAGTAAGCATACAGAAGAAATAATGATTTAGAAGAAATTATGAAACAAAATCCTGTCTACAAAAGAGCCTTCTAACTTTCGTAGGGCTAGCATTCCACAGAAACTCTAAAAGCAGGAAACATTACATTACCTCACATTACCTCACATTTATTTGTAGATAAGTCCTTTATCTCTAAGACCCCTTATCCATACCCCTTCTACGCATAGCTATAATAGTTTTATAGTTTTGTGGTAACTTTTTATCATCATTACAGGCTGTAGTATCTTCTTGCCTAGTTTTCCATCCTTTTTTTCTTTTTCTTTTTCTTTTTCTTTTTCTTTTTCTTTTTCTTTTTCTTTTTCTTTTTCTTTTTCTTTTTCTTTTTCTTTTTCTTTTTCTTTTTCTTTTTCTTTTTCTTTTTCTTTTTCTTTTCCTTTTCCTTTTCCTTTTCCTTTTCCTTTTCCTTTTCCTTTTCCTTTTCCTTTTCCTTTTCCTTTTCCTTTTCCTTCCTCTTTTTCTTTCCTTTCTTTCTTTCTTTTTTTTTTTTAAAGCTTCTTTAGAGGATCCTCCTTTTCACAGAATCCAAGAATAACTTCTCATGCTTTTAGCCCTCAGCACTTTCATGTTCCTTTCCATTCCCAAGGGTTACAACCTGTTCTTTTTATCCCTTATATTTTATCTGTCTGTACAACCACTGCTTCTAGCACTGTTTTTCTAACATAGTTGCTTATGCTTGTATAGTCTGCTTTGAAATGTTATGTTATCAGCTTAATGCAGCTTCTAAAATTTCATTTTCTTTTCTCTGCAGGTATCAAAATCTATTTAAGTAGTGCATTACAAGGGTTTCACCCCTACAGTAAGTTTCTTTTACTTTCATGAATCTTGAGGGAATATTTTCAGTATGGTGAATGAAGAATTATTTGTGCAACTGTCATTACTGCTAAGGGAAGCAATGGAGAGATTTCCTACACCTCACACTCTCAGTTTACACTTTGATGTCTGGGACACACTTCAGGTCGAAGACTAGATTTTAAAACATTATAATTGGCAAAATAAAAATTAAAGAAATAAATTGATATGATTTCTTAAACTCACATTAACTTTGATTTCTTAATATATAAAACTATGCAAAAGATCACATAAAAAAAAATGATACCAGAAACAAACTTCCCAGCATTTATTTCTGATATGTAACTCATAATAATATATATTGGACTCCAAACTCCTAAGTCAATTTGACTTTTGCAAACTTTTCTAAAGATATCTTCAATTTTTATATTTAGATCCTGCAAAGAGGTGCAGACGTGCATTTGATTACTTGATATTTCACAGAAGCCTTTCTTCTTTGCTAGAAAAAAAATTATCAGTTATGAACTTTTCTTCTTCATAAAGGCACGGTATTGCTTTATGTTTATTAGAAGCTAGAATTTACAGAAATATTTTAAGAGAAGAATTTAAATGACTGAATGGAGGTAATTTTTGCTGTTGCCGTTTCTAGAAATAAATAACACTAAATGTAAAACTTCCAGGGTATGACCACAGAGATATTGTATTATTTAACCTCAGAAAATCTTTCACATGTGGTTTAAGTGTATAATTTGTCAGATTATTCAGATTTAGAATCTTGCTAAAGCAATTGTGGATTAATCTCTTTCAATTAGCAGCAACATTATATACATGCAAAAAACATACTCTTTTAACATGGGGTTCTATAAGCCAGCTTCCCTAGCTGTATTTAATACCAGCAGTGGCATAACAAGAAATATGCAGGGTATGCTACATTCTTAAACAGATCGAGTCATTCAAAACTGTAAAACATTTGCTGAAGTTATAAATTAATGTGTCATCATTTCACATACTTAAGTGACAAAAATAAAAGCACTTATTACAAGAAAATTGCTTAGTGGGAAAAAAAAATCAGAGAACTGTACAGCTTATATTCTCATACTTGCTATTTTCCTATGCAAGTACAACTATTCTTACTTTCTGAAAAGAAAAAAAGAAAAAAAATATTTTAAAATTATAATTATTTTATTTCAAAGTCAAATGTTCATGAGAATTTTTAGTTTTCTATCTCTGTTCTCACATTTTTGTTTTTGTTTTCAAAATAGTGCCTACTGAATGTTATAATGCTGTATTTCAATTGCAAGTAGCTATACTGGAAGTTTATCTCGTCATCACCTTTTCCTGCCATAATGAGAGGTGAAATTAATTCATATGGATTTATAATTCTGAAAAAAAAAAAAAAAAAAAAAAAAAGCAACTACCATGGAATCTATAGAAACTATACACCTTCTGGATGATGGTTAATGCCAAGTTCCTAGGCACGTTTTATTCTCAGAGATGAGAGAATTAGGGAAATGCCAAGAGGTTCACAATGCATATTTTTCTTTGAGGAGTAGCCATGAACAAGGAGGTAGAAAAGGCTGTCTCTTCACATTGCAAGCTGTATCTTTTCACAATTACTAAAATATTTATCCCAGATTCTGTACTGCTTTTGGCATGTCTGCCATGCCTACATGTCTACCTACTGTGCCATTTCTCAAGGTGCAGTACAGGTTTATGTCACACATTTAATTATTAGCATAATAAAATTAGTGCCTTCCAACCCAATGTTGCCCAATTAATAATTTTCATAAATTCAGAAAATAATATACTTTTATAATTATAAACCTACTATCTTATACTTACCATCTATTTTTCCATTTTCGTTATTACTATTGTTTAAAAGATGAAGAGTGAGTCAAATTCACTGTATAAAAATCTCACAGGTTAAAATATATACCAGGACAAAATATGATCAATGATCTCATGTGATTGGAGACTGGCAAAGAGCTACGTAATCTTTAAGGCACCTTCCAAACTAAGCCATTAAATGAGCCCATGATTAGAAGCCATTTAATACTTTCCATTTTACAGGTAAGTCTTCCAAAAGAAGCTGAAAACATGATGTACAATTATCTGTCCAAATAGACATCTTTAACAGAAAAAAGTTACAAAAGATAAACAGGGCTTCAGTGAAATAGAGAAGCAGAAAATAATTAGGACACTCTTACACTATTTTCAGGATACACATCTGGAGAAAAATGTAGATGTATGTTACAAGAATTTGTTAAGCTTTACCAAGGCACCCACATCATCTTTACTAGAGAATGTCTACATGATGGGTGCATCCAACATGACAGTCAACTATGAAATTGTATTAAATTATTTAGAATGTGTGAAAAAAATCTGGTTAATAAATAAGATTAGACAGTCTTTGAATGAAGTTGAATTTTGAATCAGTAACATTTTCGTCTCCATTTTAGCATATCTGTTCTTTTGAAATCTGAAAACTACTAACATGCATCTGAATGGCTTTCTTTTCAGATGTTACAGGAATTTGTCTCTACTCCAGTGTAAGCTGTGAATCAACTTCATCATTCATACTCTGATATATATACAGAAAGTCTATGAAGATAAATTTTCAGTCCACATTCAGATTTTTGTTGCTATACTATGATCTTTCTCCAGAAATTCTCCTTTAAAATAAAGATGATGGTACAGTGTCTTGTTTTAGAAAATCTCTGTCATATGTTTCTACTGTTCTGTCATGATCAACCTTATGAATCGGTGAGAAGAAAATGCTCTGAGGAGACGTTATAGTGGTCTTCCAGTACATGAAGGGAGCCTATAAGAAAGCTGGGGAGGGATATTTATAAGGGCATGTAATGACAGGATGAGGGGAAATAGTTTTAAATTGGAAGAGGTTAGATTTAAACTAGATATCAGAAAGAAATTCTTTATTATGAGGGTGATGAGATACTGGAACAAAACTGTCCTATGAGGCTTTGAATGCCTCCTCCCTGGAGACATTCAAGGCCAGGATGAATGGGACTTTGAGCAACCTGTTCTATGGGAGCTGCCCATAATAGGGGTTGGAACCAGATGATCTTAAAGGTCCCTTCCAACCCAAACCATTCTATGACTCTATGAAGAAGACATTTTTTATTGCTAAAAGGAGTAATACCAAAAATACAGTAAAAGTTATTCATCATCTACAGGGTTAGCAGGAAAAAACTGAGGCTAAAATATCAAGCATGGTGTAACTGAGAATAAGAGAGGAATTGTTTGATTCTCTCTGCTGTTCTTTAGTGGGATTAAGCACATCGGATGTCCCTACATACGGAAATGTGTAAGGGCCTTTTCTACTGATCTGAAGAGAGAAAGATTAGAGAAAGGCAAATGAGAGAAAATAGTTGCTTAGTGGTTTGGTGTATACTGATGGAAGCTTGTCTTCAATGACTAAGCTTCATAGAAATAGTGTGTGATCTAAGAACTGCATCTGCTCATGATCTTATGCACTTATACGATACATGGAGTGTTCCAGGACTGTTTTTGTTCAGTTTCTCAATATTTTACAAGAGATATTCGGATAATGTATTGCAAAGGGTGAAATTCAGCTTGGGGAGAAGATATCCAAGTGGGGGCAAATAAATTCATATTGTTTCATTATGAATTAAGGTTTTATCCCAATAATATATTCTATAATACAGAATAATATAGAAGCTACCAACTGCTAGAGATGAGATTCCAGCCCCTGGTTTAGATACCTTCATTTTAGCGGAATGTCTGAACCCTAAAGTTAGTCACTTCATACACAGGCTATGATTCAATTGACCAGTCTTAGTTTCATTTTAGACATTCTGGCTGTCCTTTCTGGTTTGTATTTGGTAGAAAGAACATAATCTCTCCACTGCCCCTTTTTTACATCTTCTAGATCTGAGATGCCTACATCGTTGATATCTTAAGAATCTCAGAATAATAAATTTGAAGTTTTGCCTGCTTAAGTGAACAATTGGAATACATTTTCCTTTTGTTTGTTTGATTTTGTTGTTGTTTGCTTGTTTATTTGTGTTTTTTTTTAATCTCCAAAAACTTTTTAAGGACAGATGAAAACAAGCAAACAAACAAACAAACAAAATCAATTAAGTCTCCTGACTGAAGCTTATTCATTTTGCAATTCAAATTTTACTCTTTTGCTTTTTATGATAGTGTCACTTCACTGATTGACTATTTGCTGAACTATAAAATATACAATTTTCTAATTTTAAATTCAAATCAATTATAGGAAAAATCCTGTATTTCTCTGTTACTGATAATAAAGTTTAAAAAAAGAACAAGTGTTCCACCCCAGACATGTTGGGGGGTCTCCCACTTGGGGGTATCTCTGAAAGCTGTCCTCCAACTTTATAGTTCCATTTGTGTGTGGTTTGCCATGTTAAACAAGGGGGGGGATGAACTGTATCAAGGTATGCAGACTGAGATAAAAGCAAGTATATGAAAAACACATTACTTTGCACAAAAACAGAGAAGCCTCCGATGGTTCCTTAAGACCTTATTTTCAGTTCCCAAAAATGTGTGGGACTGTTTGTATGTTAATGTTAATGTTTTATGGTCTTTTTTCCAAAGGCAGGATTTTCTCTTTTCCTTGGCAACTTCCAGTCATAGATCAGGCACTTTACAAGAGTACTAAGCTGTACATTCTTTGGCATAAATAAAGTGAGGGGACTGACAGAGGCACAGCTATGGCCTTATTTGGCCTACATAGCAGGGGCATTCTCAGTATCAAGAGGACAGTTACATAACTTATGCCCCATCCTGCTCTCTGGTCATGCACAGTCTCTCCCCTTCTTCATCAGGCTATGTTTGGACCATAGTCCACAAGTACAAGCTTTTTCAGTCAGATGTTTCCTTTTCCCAAATGTTTGTTTACTGTGCACAGGTTCACTATGCAATAGAAAATGAACACTTTTGACAGTTTAGTGGAAATAAACCAGTTCTCATAAGGTTTTAAAATGTATCATCACTAATTTTATCAATCAATAAGATTTAATTGAAGCAAGGAACACTGTAGCACCCATAGATTTTATTGCTGGAGGCATTAGACATCAGACAAGTATCAGGTTTAGCAATACCAGAAAAAAAGTAGTTGACCCAGTGTCTCATTCCAATTTACAGGAGGGAGAGAAGGTTATTTTAATATATGTATATTTGGTGTGAGATTAAGAAGCAATGGTTTAAATGTTGGTCTGACCAGTTTATTATAAATCCTAATCAGGGAGATGGGGAAGGGAAGGAAGAACACTATTATGAATTAGGGTAATGGTGAAGGGAAGGAGAGCGATAGACAAGATAGGAAAGAAGAAGCAAGGAGTCTTTTTAGGAAGCAAGAGGGAGACAGTCACCACCATGGATCCAGTGTGGTTCGTAGTTCACTGATCTTTAGTAGTGGTGGGTGGGTCATCGGGCATGGTTGTTCTGCTGACGATGATTGTGACCACGGCAATGACGGCCACTTGACATGGTATCTTGCCTTCACAGGATACAATGGTATTATCCCCCACTCTGCCATAGCAAACAGGAGTTATTTGGTCACAGGCTAGGTCTTTTGCCAGTAAACAGTCCTGAGCAATCTCTTCTGAAGGCAAATAAATGCTTTCAAATGTAAAGTTGTCCACACAGTGATGTTGATTGCCACACCCATGGGCAACACCCATCTCTTATCTCCTAGAGTCTTATCAGAAGAAATACCTCTGAAAGCAAGCTTTGAGCCAGAAAGCAAAGAAGGATTCATACACACAGACAGGACACCTGATCTAAGTTCTTACATTTAGTGATTTCATGTATACAGAACCCATGAAACTAAGAAAATTTGTTCTTGCTTGAAAATGAATCCCAGTTTTTTCTCATTTTCTTGGTCAGTTTTCTGCAGCTTAGCATCAGATCAGAAATCTGTCTTTGTGACTTACCCTGAAAGTACTGAAATTCAGCAGAGCATCTTTTCTCTCAGGAAACACCTACCTGGCATCCCTTTAATTGCTAATGATAGAATTTAAACATCTGAGTACTTCATTCATATAGTTTTGCTGATCACTTTTTGAAACTATTTCCTAAAAAAAAAAAAAAAAAAAAAAAAAAAAAAAAAAGTACTTGTAAAAATTGAAATATGCATTGTATTGTATTGATAAAAATAAACACATTTAAAAATTATGTTTCTAGATCATAAATAGCTGTGTAATCATTAAGAAGCAGCTTTTGAAAGGCTTTCCCCCCCCTCCTTTTTTGATGAAAAGAACTGACATTTTGCATTCCAATCACACATCTAATATTTTCAGATGACATCTGCATTATCTTCAAAGATGGCTCTGTTTTAGAGAGCTGAGAGCTTCAGGTAAAAAAGCCTGAGCTTGGCAGAAAAGTCAGTTTGAGGCACTTTGGATTTTTTCCCAGATCTGTTATATCTTTCATGTTTATAGTGACATCAGCATTTTATACCTTAATATTTATTCTAGAGAGGAAATAATTCTCAAAGCAAAATATACCGTGATATCTATAAATTGGTGACTTTGCCAAAGAAGAAAAAATAAAAAACCCTGTACAAGGTATATGTACTATGAGCTAAAGGAAATATCTAATTGTCTCTTGACAAATAGATATTTTTAACGGGGAATGTGGGAGGCTGGAAGGGGGACCACAGGATAGATTTTGAGATGTTTTATTAAATTTTATAAATATTTTACACAATTCTCACTGACTTCTGATAAGAAGTTATGGAAAATTTTGCAGAATGCAAAACGAGGAGCAGTGAGCTCTCATCTTGTTCCAGGTCTGTTACTGTCTGATAATACATACATCAGACCTCTTGCAGGCAACCAATCACCTACCAATACCCAAAACCGTTTTAAAAGAAAATATAAAAATATATAAATAAAAACATTACTGTCCTTACTTATGACTTCTGCAACATAATAGAAATGGTAACAGTACAGTAGCAGGATTAGAATTTGATTCCATTTATACTTTGTACGTTATGCCATGGAGGATCATGAGCTACATTAGCTGGAGTAACTAGTAAAAGTGAGTAGTAATTTACTCTAGAGTCCTTCAAGGAGCTCTAGGAAGTACAATCCACGAGGCACAAGGATTTTTACATTTAATGCTTGTGTGCAGTACTAGCTTTCTACAGACATCTGACTACCTTTTAAATTGAATTTATCAGAGGGAAAACTTATGACCAGTTAATGCGGTAAAATTACTAATTATTCAATTTCATTTTGAAATAAAGTTACAAATTTTATTTAAGAAGTGGACTCAATAAAATGATTTTAGAAATCTTTCTCTTCCTTCTTTATTTTCATACATTTCATTCCTTTACAAGTTCTTTATGTCAGTCTTTGTAGTTGTATAGACTGCTTAAGGGAACAATTTTACAACATATTGTCAACTTTTAATACAATCTTTAAATCTGAGAGACCCTCTGGAAGTATTTGTCTTATTTCTTTTACTGTAGATGGAACATCGAGATTATCAGTTCATTGACTGAAGTTAAAAGACAAGTATCCACAGTCTGACATCAAAACATGAGCACATAGCTGAACTTTTTGAGGAGTTATGCTACCTCCATGAATACCGTAAATTGTATAACCATATGAGGATCATTTTTATTTAATTTGCTATTTTAAAAATACTTAGAGAAGAACTGTTACCTGATTCCCTCATTTATACCTCTGTTCAATTCACAAATATTTTCTCTTAACTTTCCTGTGAAGTTCTATCCAGCTTTCATTGTCTTGAAACTGAGATATACATAGAGATATACAATAACAGGCAGTTCTTAAACTGAAGTGAATAAAGTAGAAATAACGAGTACAGAAAAAAGAAGGAAGGAAGAATCTAATAAAGTCAGAACATCGTTATTTATTATTTCCACTTGATTAATTTTGAATGCAAATGCTTTACAGCGACAATTCTAAAAATTTTCAGATTTTTTCTTGTACATTTCCATCTTTTAAAATGATCAATATCATTTTAACATCTCATCCTCAGTCTATCAGAATTGTTAAACAGAACTTTATTATTATATACAGTTTTTTCATAACCAAAAAAGTTTTATCTGGTTTCAGAAAAAAAAAACAAAAAAACAAAAAAAAAACATTTTATTACGATACACATTACATATTAATATTTTGTTTTGGAACAAATTCCAGATGTATCTCCCAGTTTCCTTGTTTATGGAGGCTTGTCTTGATTCACAGAGAAGTTCTGAGGCAGAAAAACTATGTTCTTTTCATTTGTGTCAAATGTATCATCAATACTTGATGGGATGGTCTGACAAAAGGGATCAATCTGTAGCAAAATGAAGTTTCCCAGTGTATATTAAACATGAATGTGAGTTTTCATCACATAAATGTCTCCAGAGTTACCAAATCATACCTGCAGATAGAATCTGCTGGCCACAGTTTAGGACAGTCAGAAGATATAGAAGTTGGCCTAGGCCTGTCCCTCATGTTCTGATACATGTTAATTGTCCTCACTGAAGAGGCTAGGACAGAAGAAATCCATACGGCAGTAGGGTTCTAACTGTTTTACTGTATGGGGCTTCTCCCCTGTTTTTATCCCACACGCAAAACATTTTTGTTTTACAGTCTGCAAAGCTGTCAAGAAGCGTGATTTTCCATAAAGTAATTATCTATTTTTTATTTACTTTTCCCATTTGAAAGACAGTATTAGATTATAAAAATCTGTTTTCCTGAGATTTTCTTCAAGAACGTACTACTCCCCTAACAACAGAATATCAGAATTAGTACCAGCTCAGACTTCAGGCAGCAAGCCCTAATGTATAATTAGGAAACAAATAGGAAGTCTATTTCAGCCTCTTGAATGAGGGACCTTATATAGCTAATGGTGACAAGACAGTGATGCACTATGGTTATCTCTGCATCCTTTCCTATGAGGTTCACAAGCAGACCTGCAGGTGAAGGACTGTATGGAAACAAGTAAGGAAACTAACGAGGAACTAATAAGAAAAATTCATGAAAGCTGAATTTAAGGAGGTTATAAGTTCTGGTGTTCCATACTATTCTGCACTCTAATGGTGTAATTTAAGGTATAATATAATGATTTCCTCTTTTTAAGGATCAGCTCAAATATTGAGACTTTACAAAATGTATCAACTAGTTACAGAAAATAAATTTATTTAATATTCAGAGATATGTGTTTTTCAGAGCTGGTGAATTAAGCTTCTGCATCTGGAGCATGTAATTGTTCTGTGTGGGCTGGGATTTGGACTACAATAACATTTTATACTGATACCATAAACTCTCAGCTAATGGTTGAAGAGAAATTATTCTTTAAAGAGGGAACTTACTTCATAAACCTCAGGGGCAGTTTGGACTTGAATTGTATCAGGAAGTTCAAGACAAACTGAAACTAGGACACCGAAGTATTACTGTGTCTGTTGGGATGTGGCACTAGCATCTCCAGATTAGCTGTGTTTCTTTAGCAGTTTAATTAATTAATTTATTTGTTTGTTTGTTTGTTTGTTTGTTTGTTTATGTTGATGACAAGAAAAGTTCATCATTATTTCTTGTGATAAGATGCTGAGAAACCAGCATATTTGGAACAATTTATGCTGTCAGCTGAGGCTATTTTTGAATTAAAAATGTGCCTTGTAGTCAAAAGTCCTTGGACTTGAAGAAAATGTAAGTTATATAAATGACTCTTCATAAGATAGACAGATTATCTACTTTGACAAAGAGAAGGTATCATCTAGTCTGGAGAAAAAAATAAAATAAATACAGTAACTGAAGGCTACAGTAAGGATACCAAACAAATTTACTTAAATAGTAAGAGAGGTCAGTCCAATTCATTAACAAACTATGTGAGAGCAGTCTTTTACATGTGAATGAGAGATAAGCACATCACAGAAAAGTTCCATCAAGTATTTGCTTTGCCTCTTGACACACCATTCTCTTTGTTTTATAATATAGAATTATAAAACATATAGAATTATGTTTTATAAGTCAGGATACATACTGAGTAAGTAGGTACTTTGAGTTTTGAATTCAGTACATAATCTAGATTTTGCTCTTGGTTCTTCTCTGTCTATTTACTTTGTTCTCTAGATACTTCTCTAGATGAATACATATGGATACATGTTATCTACTGGAAATTAAATTTTGCTCAAAAGATGCCTCAAAGACACATAAATATAATTCCCCCTCCCCCCCTCCTTTTTTTTTTTTTTTTTTTTTTTTTTTTTTTTAAATGTCCAGCTCATGACAGTTAGGATTAATTAATACTTATATACAAAACAAGATTTCTATAGAGTAGAAAATGGCATCTGTAATTATATCAAACTGATTATTTTCAGTATTATGGTTTCTGGCTCTGTGTTATAAAATGATACAAAGCAAACATTTTTATTGCATCTTTGTATTCAAAACTACATGCAATACAGAAGAAAATTAATGTTAATTAATTAAATGAATTAACAATTAAAATCTCATGTTTGGGATACAAACATTAATTTTTCAATAGAAGCTTTAGAGACTGATACTTTACCTTGTGCTTGCATTTTTCAGGCAGAATAATTTAAAACATTCATAGATTCAGCATTACATGTACACACAGTTTTAAGGACCATCTAAGTCACAGCAAGATGTGCAAACAAAAAGTCAATTTTTGGTATGGGAAAAAGAAATCCATACTTGTATATTAAGTGCAATTTTGTGCTAATGTTCATTTTAGTAAAATTACATTAATAATATAGATTAATAAACATTTCAAATATCTTAATTATATTGGGTAAAAATTTGAAATTTGAGGGTAAGACATACTGTCAGAGCTGAAGGTAATGAAAAAAAAGCAAAACACTTGCAATAGTGTAGCTTCTTCATGCTCTACATGTTGTGTGCATACAATACATGTACAGCAAATATCAGATCTCATTACATTAAACCTTCAAGGATAGCTACATATAAATGTAAGGGAACTCTGAAATTAAATTATTTAAAATGTTTCATCAGCAAAAAAAGAAATACTGTAGCTCTTCATGTAACTAGAATGAACTGTTTTTTGAAAACTGTATGAAAGATTAAAATATACTATGGTAAAATGCAGAGTTTATTATTTCATTAGGCTATGCACAAGTTTGTGTAAACAAGTTCTTCTGTGTTAACCAACAATGCTGTAGTACTTAATTCTGCTCTGCAAGTAGTATTCCAATATATTTATTTCCATGGAAACCACAACAGATACCACATGGCTGTCACAATTGCTGGAATGAACAACCCATCACCTCATTGTGCTCATATCCATTGTGTGATTGGTCTTCAGAAATGTTCAAAAAGCATTGGTTCAAAAAGCATTATTATTTTTTATTTTATTTTTTGTACAAGGAGAAATTCAGTGATGCACCTTTGCTTCATACTCATTTCCGTGTCACACACCACTTTCTGAGACTGTCCTTCTCCCGCCATCTGTCACACGACAACACAATGTAAAGGAAAATTGCTGAGAAGGCTCAACTTCCACTGCCATACCACCAACATCCACCTCTGATTTCGTGAGCCAGTGTAATAAAATAGGATGCCTTAGTTTTGAAGCAGACATCGTATATTCAGTTATGAAAAAAATAACTTTGGGAGATTATAAATTAAATGCTATCATGTGTTATGACATGAAAAGGAAACAATTTCTGCAGGAGTAAAACAGGAGTTCATGCTGTCTTACTACAATTTTTACTACGAGTATTTTAAACAAACTGCAAATCATATCACTGCAGATTAATGATATCACCAAAGTTTTTATTTTATATAAAAAAAGTCAGGTTATGTGGACAAGAATCTGTTCAGAGCAGTTACAACGATTTTGAGTGGAGTTGAGGGCTGCTATCATATCTGTTGTAAGCCATATTTCAGAAAACAGAGTGATGCAAGAAAAGTTTATTGATAAACCACTGCTATCTATTTAGTCTTTCTTTGTTTACAGTGATAAGGACAACAGTGTTTTTCTGTTAGGTGGGGCCTAAGACATATACATGTACATGATATACATGAAAAGTAAGTTTGACAAGTCATTTTCTCTTATAACTTTCCCAAATATTTTAGATAAAGAATAATTCTTGGTCATCAGTTAAAATTTTATATGAAATTCAGTACAAAGAGGAATTGCAAAATGTTGTTTGTTTTGTAATTATCCATGAATTTTTAAAGACTTATAACTCAACATTTCATATGCAGAACTCTTACTACCAAAAAATGCCCTTCTTATTCACCTGTTCTTTTCTGTAAGTATCCTAGCTTTTACTATGACTGACACACAATGGGAAACCCAAGCCTATGACTAGTAGTGAAATTCCATTAATGGTCTCTGAAATGAAAGATATACCTTTGTTATGAACAGATCCCGAACACAATGCTTTAGTTCAACTTTGTCTGGTTTCTCCAAGATGGACTTCGAAACTAACAATGATGATCATAATACCATCAATTTCAACTTCAACATTGCCTTCTGGATGTTGTTTCTGTAGGGTCTTTATATTGCAGACAAAAATTCTTCTAATCTCTAGGAACAGACAGGTACTTTTTTCTAATATTTGTAAAGTAGGTTAGTCAGCAACAGGCATAAGTCAACAGGAATCAGTCAACATTTATCTACAAAGTCTGTTATTAAATTTATGGGCTACTTCTGCTACTCTGTTAGAACATCAGCTTTATAATCTTCCAGAAACATACCTAAAATTTTAACTCTTCCAAATAATGGGAAATGAAAAATAGAATCCCAGTGTGACTTCTTGAAGTTTAACTTGTTCTCTGAAATATATGATTCAGTCTGGAGAAGAGGAGGCTCAGGGGAGACCTCATTGCACTCTACAACTTCCTGAAGGGAGGTTGTGGTGCAAAAGGGTCTGGCCTCTTCTCCCAGGCAAATAGTAGGACCCGAGGAAATGGCAAGAAGTTATACCAGAGGAGGTTTAGGTTGGATATTAGGAGAAACTTTTTCTCTCAAAGGGTGGTCAGGCACTGGAATGGCCTGCCCAGGGAGGTGGTGGAGTCGCCATCCCTGGCAGTGTTCAAGAGGCGCCTGGATGAGGAGCTACGAGAGATGGTTTAGTAGCTTGTGGCACTGATAGGAATGGGAGGGTGGTTGGACTAGATGATCTTGCAGGTCGTTTCCAACCTTGTGATTCTGTGATTCTGTGATTCTGTGATATGCTGTCATTAAATGTCAGCGTCTGACAGAAGTTAACACACAGTGGCAGCTGAAATAGGTACAGTAACTCGGATTTCAGTGCTTGCTAACATAAAATTTGAATTTATATATGATAATAATATGTATTTTCTATCTTGAATCATATCCTGAAATGTAGGAAAAGACTTAACAGAGAAACAATGTAGGTATCTTTAAGGTTATTAATCTTTAAGGGTTTTTTGTGTGTTTATAATTCCTCTGATGCCTCCTCTGATGAGGAGGCAGGGGAAAAAAATAGAAAACTAGAAGTACAAGAAAATCACAATAAGTATTTGTGGAATGGCTCTTGATTGTACTTATATTTTAAATATATAGAGATAGATCTTGGATTGAAGGTTCAGTGAGAAATTAAACTAATATAATAACCATTAGCAATGATAGGAAGAGAGAAGGAAGAATTAGTTAAAAAAAAATAGCTTTTACTTTCATCTCTTTATCCATATTTTGATAATTAGTAATCTAATATTTCCCTTTCCCTTTCCCTTTCCCTTTCCCTTTCCCTTTCCCTTTCCCTTTCCCTTTCCCTTTCTCTTTCCCTTTCCCTTTCCCTTTCCCTTTCCCTTTCCCTTTCCCTTTCCCTTTCCCTTTCCCTTTCCCTTTCATTCTTTCTGTTTTAAAATGGAATATTGATCTCCTATTAGTTTCAGTGAATTCCATTTAGTTTGAGTATGGAGGCATGTAGAGATCAACAAATTTCTTTTCATCTTATTTCATCCTTCATCCCACCATATGACTTTGTAAAACTGAGTCTTATCTGAAAAGTTACAATCATTTCAGTGTCTCCTATTGAGAGTTGTTTCACCACTACAATGGTGCTGCCTCTAACTCTGCTTTGTATTTGATGATCTTAAGATCTGCACATAGTTCTTACAATGGAGCCTTGCAAAATTTTTATATGTATCAAAGTAATATCCTGCCTCTGCTCCTCATATGATTTGTAATGAAATATATTAGATATTTTTTTAACTGTAGTTTAAAGTAATGATTTCAGAGAACTGTCAGGAGTATTCTCAGTATTTTTCTTCTTGATTTGCAACTGCTAGTTCCAGCTCTAGCATTGTCTGCAGTGTGGTTTCTGATTATTATCCCCTAGATGTATTGCACTGCATTTGAAACTCAAGAAAAATTATTCACTACTTTTTCATTTGTTTACTCAGTTTTATAAGGTCCTATGCATATACCTTGTCATTAATACAAGATGTTGAGCTCCCAAAATTCTGTTATCATCATTTGTTTGCTTGGAGGTTTTGTGGCACACTGTTTGCTTCTGGTCATTAGTGAAGTTGAAGAATGTGTGCTGATACCAAAGCAGTTGACTGAGATTGAATTTTCCTCCACAGAGCCACCTACTAAATCTTAACAACTTTTTTCCTCTTTACAAAGAACCTAAGTGATCTACGTCTATGTTTGCACATAGCCAAATGTTAAAAGGGTTTCAGCCCCTGAGGGGTCCTATCTTATAGTCAGATGTAGCAGTGATTTAACACATTAAAATGGTCAGCCCGCAGATCTCATGGAAGTAAGGCATTTAATAAAAATCAAAAAATAAATTTGCAGGCAAAGAAATAAAAAATCCTACTTAATATATACAAACACTTTTGCAGACAAAGATGAGGAAAGAAAAATGATTCAATATAAATTCATCATCTGATCATTATTTCAACAGTGGCCTCAATAGTAAATATATAGGCTACACTGAACAGAGTATGAACCAATTTTTACTCCTGAGTGTTTGTACTTTTGTTTTAGTTCAGACACACGTTTTCATTGATACTGAAAAAAATAATGAAATATTTTTTAAGGTGTATGACTTTTCAGAAAATTTCTACTAGACTGTATAATATATTTGCTACCCGGATTTTAAATAAGGCTTGATTTGTCTGTTATATATATGTTTGTAGAGGCAGAGAAAAACTATGTGGTCCTATGAACAATTTTTACTTTTTTTTCTTTTTTTTTTTTTTTGTGTGTGTGTGAAAATCAATGAATTGATGATTAAAATGACTCTTTGCTTATTCACTATTACAAAAGATTTTCCTTTCACTTTTTAATTTTTTTTTTTTTAAATTGGAAATTAAAAAATTTCACACATGAAGAAACTGATTGTTAAACAGTGGAAAATTTAAATGCAGCTGATGTATGTAGGTATATGATGCACTTAAGCCGTTGATTACAGTGGACTTTCAGTGTCTTTTTTTCTCACTGTACTTAACAAAACTATTTCTGAGACTACTGATATTTGCACATCAGAATATTATCATTTCCTGTTTCATCTGTAAAGGTTGCTAAGGCCTTTTGAGAACAGTGTCGTCTTGCTTTGACAAGTCATATTCAACTACACCATAGTGCAAAGTGTTTTCCAGCAAGTATTTCTTTACTACAGCTGTATTCATCACCACTAGGTAGCAGGGAAAACGGGGCATGATCTTACCTATCTGATTGCCATCTGGTAATGTCCTGGGTTGTATGATAAAGTAATGCAAAATAAATGTGTATTTCCTATACAAATAACTCTGCAAACACCTTTTGGAAGAACATTTGTAGTTCCCTACATATGGCTAGGGATAAGAATATTTCTATGAGTGACAAGGAGTAGGGTGCTGTCCCAGAAAGTACTTCCTGTTATTTGTTTTAATAACTGTCATTTCCATACTTGAATAAATTGTTTTTAACTGCTGTATACCTGGTTGTTATTGGAATACATCATTTTAACAGTTAATCTTTATTCTCAGTTTTGAGCATTTATTCTTTACTATCTATATTAGAATTGCTGTGAATAAAAGAGGTAAAATAAATGCATTAAAAATGCATTAAAACTAAATACATATTTTTATTAATTTTTAATATCTGTGTGTAGTATGTAAGCATGCTGCTTAGAAAATAAGATCAGTATTCTTATACTTATCTAATTAGGTGTACAAAAACCATATTTTGTTACAAAATAGCCTTACTTTTGAAAAATTTTATAATAGTGCAGCTTGTAGTGTTATAGTTGACAATTAAACGAGAAAGACAACTAAATCAGTCAAATCTGATGAATGTATGGAATTTTTATGAAAAAGTTGATAGATTAATATGGGTGCCTATATATGGTTTTATTATTCTTGGAAAGTGCTGTCTTTTGACCTTTGTCATATCTGAGAGCCTTTAGAAAACAACTTGCTTGGTGAAAAGTGGGATTCGTGATCTGATCAGTTCATGACATTCTGCTACTGCCAATGTGTGAAATTTAATGGCTTATGACAGGTCAATTGAAGTTAAGAAGCTCATGGTATGACAGACTGGTTGTTTATAAAGAGGATTGATGCATGAACATAATGTAATAATTTGCATGGTTAATTTATTATGGTTGTGAGCATTACATTGGCTTGTGTAAATCATACCAGTTTGCTGTTCAGATAAAAATGGATATAGACGGATTTGATTTGTCACTGCGTAGCTTGGCCCTGACTAGAAATTTTGTCTGGATGCTACTCTTTTCCGTCTGCAGTCAGATGGCAGGGTGTGACTGCATGTCAGATCTGAGGACATAGGTCACTAGGCAGGGGCAAAACTATTTAGCTGTTCATACTAGAGTTCAAACTTCTATTCACAGCTCTGGAGTAAGAAGAATGACTAAGAGACAGATTAGAAAGACCACCTCTATAGCTCAATGCTGAGGACCATCACCGCTGATTTTAGGCATTTATCATGTGCTTATAGCTTTACAGGTATTTGTTTCAGATCTAATAGTTTCATCAGAAAAGAGTGACAGGAATCTAGGTCAAAAACACTGATAGCAAAATTTACTGGAATGTATACAATCTAAATTATGTTTTTAGATTTTCCTTTTCTACCCTTCTCTTCCTTCTACTCCCTTCTCTTTCATTTTCCTGGTGTATAGCTATTCTAATTTATGTGTCTAATGTTGTTTGCCAGAGTTTATCTCTGTTGAAGGATTAGGTCTGCGTGTTCCTTTTAGGTAGCTCTTCAGTATATACTTAGTTATATAGCTTAGATAATTTTCTATTCAAGTTAACCCAAGTATTAATGAATAGTTTCCTGAGTATTAATTAAATTTGAAAAAATTCTGAAATAAAAGAGATATTTTGTGGAGGAAAAAAAGGGTAACTTTCATCTGGAGTACTGTGTTCAGGTCCCCTCAGCTCAAGAAACACAGGAAACTTCTAAGAGAGTCCAGAGGAGGGCCACAAAGATGGTTAGGGGCCCAGAGAATCCTACAAACAGGAGGCAAGTCAACTCTTTATAAGGGTAGATAATGGTAGAAAAAGAGGAAATGGTTTTAAGTTGGAGGGAAGAATTAGGTTGGATGTCAGGGGGAAGTTCTTTATTATAAGAGTGGTGAGGTGCTGTAACAGGCTGCCCAGAGAAGTTGTGGATGACAGAACTCTGGGGATGTCCAAGGCCAGGTTGAATGGGGCCCTGGGCAGACTGGTCTAGCATTAGATATGGAGGTTGGTGCCCCTGCCTGTGACAGGAGGGTTGGAACTTGATGATGATAGAGTCATACACTCATAGAATGGCCTCGGTTATAAAGGACCACAAAGATCGTGGAGTTTCAACCCCTCTGCTACATGCAGGGTCACCAACTACTAGACCAGGCTGCCCAGAGCCACATCCAGAGTGGCTCTGAATGCCTGTGAGGATGGGGCACCCACAACCTTCTTGGACAACTTGTTCCAGTGCATCACTACCCTCTGTGTGCAAAACTTCCTCCTAATATCTAACATAAGCCTCTCCTGTTTTAGTTTGAAACTTTTCTCCCTTTGCTATCAATCTCCACCCTTTTAAACAGTCGTACACCTCCTGTTTATATGCTCCCTTCAAATATTGGAAGGTCACAATGAGGTCTTTCCAGAGCCTTCTCTTCTCTAAGCTAAACAAGTCCAGTTCCCTCAACCTTTGCTCCAGCCCTCTGATCATCTTAGTAGTCTTACTCTGGACCTGCTTCAAGAGTTCTAAGTCTTTTTTTGTGCTGGGATTTCCAGGCCTGGATGCACTACCCCAAATGGGGCATCACCTCTGCAGAGGGGGACAATCGCCTCCCTCTCCCAGTTGGCCACTCCTCTTTTAATGCAGCCCAGAACATAGCTGGCCTTTCAGTCTGCAATCTCACACTGCTGGCTCATGGCCAGCTTCTCATTTACCAGGACCCCCAAGTCCTTCTCTGCAAGGCTGCTCTCAAGGTGTTCTTCTCCCAGTTTGTATAAATGCCTGGGATTGCCCCAGCCCAAGTGTACCTAGCACTTGGCCTTGCTGAACCTCATTAGGTTCTCATGGGCCCACTTCTCCAGTATGTCTAGGTCCCTCTAAATGTCTTCCCTTCCCTCCAGTGTATCAACTGCACTTCTCAGCTTGGTGTCATCTGCAGACTTGCTAAGGGCGCACTTGATACTGTCATCTATGTCATTCTATGATTCTATAATTCTTTGAAAGACTGAGAGACCTGAAAATATTCAGCCTGGAGGAGTCTGAGCAGGAATCTTATCAATGCTTATGAATATCTAATGGGTAAGAGTCAAGTGGATGGATCCAGGCTCTTTTCAACAGTGCCCAGTGACAAAAGAAGGAGTAATGGGCAAATGTCCTGGGGCACAGAACATTTCATAAAAACATAGCAAAAAACTCTGAGGATGACAGAGCACTGGAAAAGCTGCTCAGAGAGGTCTGGGAACTTGCTTTAGAAGAGGAGTTGGATTATATGATCTCCAGAGATCCTTTCTGATCTCTACAATTCTAGATTCCATAACTTAACATTTGGCTTAAGGTAAATTAACTCTGGCTGCTTCTGACAAGAACTTTTTCTTCTCATTCCTGCATATCATCTCTTGCTATCAAGTGAGTCAGATCTCTTTGTTTTCAAAAAACAGAGGTGGTTTTTTTTCTTGTTTTCAAGATTAGTTTTTCAGTCTTAGCTAATCTTGTTTCTGTAGGGACACATGATTGCTCATACTGCCTCAGGGGTGGCAGCAAAAACTGTAGCAGAGAAAAGTGAGGGTTTTTTTTTTGTTTTGTTTTGTTTTGTTTTTCGTAAAGATAGAGCCTTAGTTGGACTTAATCTGATAATGAAGTACTCTAAGATGTACTGGGGACTAAACTTTTATATTCAGGTAATAGTAGCCAAGCCAAAACTTCTAATTTGTGAACAGTGTCAAAAGTGCGTCTTGTAAATTAGATACCCTGCCACATCTTTCTGCTCCTTTGTTTTCCTTTCATTATGTGGATGTAATGAGATATACATTGGTCACCACCTTGAAGCTACTCAGAGAACGAGGCAATATAACCTGTGGATCATGCTTGTTAACTGCAGCTTCATGTTGTGAACACATCACATCAATTTCTGAAAAGTAATGTCTTTCAAAAAGTTTCTGCAGGCTATGCATGGTCTTTGTATTATAGGTTTATAATACACCTATTTTGTGTCAGATCTTCTGTTTTGCCTGCTTTCACATGAATGTAATCTTGCAGTTGATGCCAGTGGCAACTTTTGAGCTACTGTTTCTTGTTGTAAGTGGGAGGCAATTACTGACAGGATGTCAACTGTTGTAATTCATTCCTTACTGTGACTCATTAAAGCCTACCATGCCTTCTGCAAATACTAGAAAGGCTAACTCATCCTTTACATGCCCTTTAAAAATATATATATATTTGCTAGTTAATAACTGGGAAGTAAGGTAAGATGCCATTTCTATCACACCTTGCTGTATGTTTTAATTAATGAAATGTATTAATAATGAGATATGCCAGATAGATGAGTATCTGGAAAAAAATGACACCTACGTTAAATGTACGTGGTGTATTTGTTTTAAGACAAAGGGTCAGCAGTCAAGGTTTATTCATATTTTTCTGTAATAAATATAAGTGTGCAATAAGAATTGTTAAATACAAACCTGTTTGTTTTTTCTTTCTCAATCTGAAAGTCTGTCTTTTGCTCTTAGAGAAAAAATGCACATAGAGAGTAAAATCAGAGAAGTGAGTGTAATAGGAAAGAATGTGAATATGTACAAGCATTACCTCCTCGTTTATTACATTGGCAATGTCAGAGGCAGATGTTGGTGGTATGGCAGTAGAGGCTAAATATTCCCTACAGTGTTCTGTTGCTTTTTTTTTTTTTTTTTTTTTTTTTTTTAATCTGTGCAACGCATGGCAGCTGATGGGCAGTCTGATAAAATGGTATCTGACATAGGTATGAAGCAAAGGTATGTCTCCAAATACCTCCATGCAGAAAAAAAATTGAATCCATTGGTTTTTATCAACACTTGCTGAAACCAAACAATGGATATGAGCACAGTGATGTGGGTTTTAACAGTGGTGTCAGTGACATGAAAAACAAGCCATGTTTCAAATGTCCATGCGAATTTTTATGGGCACAGCATGTAAGTTTTTGTTCGTTGCTGCTGAAAATGCATAGATAATGGTGATGACTATATTGAAAAATAGTGCTTTGTAGCTGAGAATTTGCCCTGTCAAGCAGTGCCATTGTGTTCCTTGTATCAGCTGTAGTTTCCATGGAAATAGATAGGAGACATTACTTTTGGAATGACTGACATGTGTGGTCCATTTGTATACACTTCCTAATCATTTAAAAAAATGAATATGTAATGCATGTCAGCCACAGTGCTATAATGCACGTAAGATAAATAAAGTACAAAATATTGCAAAACTGAAGCTTTTAAAACAGCACCTACAAATTGCTATATCAATTTTAAAGCTTCTTTAGCTTTTCTGAATACAGTAAGATGATTATTTAGATTCTGAAAAGCCTGCAGATTTCAGTAGTCTGTCAGTCATTTTCTCTTTATTGTTTTTTTTTTTAAGTTTGATCTGTTTGATAGAAATAATTAAATGTTATATTTCTTTCAAAACAAAGCAAAAAAAAAATCACATGGTTGCTTTGAATTGAATATCAATTTTTCAACAGTATGCAGTGAATTCTATGGAGTTTACAGTCTCTACTAATTTTATAAGTTATTATTATGGCAAATATTGTATCAAATAAAATATCTATAAATATACATAAATAAATGAGATGAAAAGATATCTGTCTCAGTAGAGGTATTCTTCTACATATTTATAATTTCATTTAGACTTTATTTATATATTTAAAACACTAACAACCAAGAAGCCCTGAAAAAGGCAACTTCAGAGAAGTCTAAAAGAAACAGCAGTTGGGCAGTTACACAGAAGAAAAGCCCTTTAGAATTCCTAGGAAAAAAGACAGGATCTCTTTGATGTCCATATGCTATAAAATGCCAAGACCCAGAAGACTTTCTGGTGAATTATCATCACAATTCTAGCTTTCATAGAATTATCTAAGCTCTCTCAGTGGTCTGTCAGAGATATTATATTGGTCTTTTTGGACGAGTGGTCTGATAGGCAGCAACGTTTCTGCCTTGACAGGCTTGTCCCAAGAAGACTGTGTCGACCCAGATGGAGGGACTGCCCAGAAATGTGGCGGTTCAGGTCTCTGGCTGCAGGGAGTGCCTGAGTCCTGAGTCTGCTACTGCTGGGGGAGGATGGGAAGGATGCCACCTGAGTGGGGTGCGAGCAAGTGAATGAGCTGCTCAGCCTCGTGGTGGAGCTTAGGGAGGAGGTAGAGAGATTAAGAACCATCAGAGAGTGAGAGAGGGAGACTGATTGGTAGTGTGACTCTGAGAGAAAGATGCACAGATTGCAACCCCTAAACTGTAGAGGACCCTCTCCCTCCCCATATATCAAACTGAGAGAGCCAACTTGAGAGGACAGGAGGAATGGCAGTAGGTCCCAGCTTGGAGATGCAGGCAATGCCCATCCTGACCTACCTCGGTTCCCCAGGTGCCGTTATGTAATAGGTTTGAAGCCCTGAAACTGGAGGTTGAGGTGACTAAGAATGAGTCAAGCTTTTCTAAGGAGAGGTGGTTGGCTCCACACTTGAACACTGCTTCCTTCAGTAAAGAAAGGAGGGTGATAGTCATAGATGACTCCCTTCTAAGAAGAAGGGCCCAGTATGTCGGCCTGCCTCTACCCATAGGAAGGTGTGCTGCCTCCCCTGGGTCAGGGATATTTCTAGAAAACTTTGTAGTCTGATCCACCCTTCTAGTTATTATCCTCTATTGATAGTCCAGGCCAGCAGTGATGAGATCACTGACAGAAGCCTGAGGACTATGCAAAATGATTTTAGGGGACTGGGAAGATCAGTTGATGGAGCAGGCATACAAGTACTATTTGCCTGTATTCCTACAGTGGTGGGGAAGGACACTGAGAGGAGCAGGAAAAATCCACCTTATAAACACATGGCTGAGAGGCTGGTGCAAAAATTTTGGGTTCTTTCATCATGGGGCTGTCTACTCAGCACTTGGTATAAGGGCTGACGATGGGTATCACCTATCCGAAAGGGAGAAATAGATCCTTGCCCAGGAGCTGGAAGGACTTGTAGAGAGGGCTGTGAGCCTTGGAGAACAGTAATGGAATTAGGGGTGAGGCGAGGAGCTCAGCTGAACCAATGCATGCAGCATGGGCAACAAACAAGAAGAGATGGAAGCCATTGCGTAGCAGGCTATGACTTGACATTACAGAAACATGACGGGACTGCACCCATGACTGGAATGCTGCAATGGCTGGCTACAAACTTTTCAGGAACGATAGGCAAGGAAGGAGGGGTGGTAGCGTGGCTCTCTATATTAGAGAGTGCTTTGATGTTATTGATCTTGAGATTGGTGATGATAAGGTTGAATCCCTATGGGTATAGATTACGGGAAGGACTGACAAGGTAGACATCCTGGTGGGTGTCTGCTGCAGACCTCCAAACCAGGATGAAGAGACAGATGAGGTGTTCTACAAGCAGCTGGCAGAAGCTGCATGATTGCCAGTCCTTGTCCTCATGGGAGACTTCAACTTCCCCGACATATGCTGGGAATACAACACAGTGCAGAAGAAGCAGTCTAGGAGGTTTCTGGAATGCATGGAGGATAAATTTCTGATGCAGCTGGTGAGAGAGCTGACAAGAAGAGCTGCCCCGCTAGACCTGCTGTTCGCTAACAGAGAAGGTCTGGTGGGAGATGTGGAGGTCGGGGACTGTCTTGGACAGAGTGACCATGAAATGGTAGAGTTCTTGATTCTTGGTGGAGCTAGGAGGGGGAACAGCAAAACTGCTACCTTAGACTTCCGGAGGGTGGACTTAGAATTATTCAGAAGGCTATTAAGGGGAATTCCCTGGGTTTCAGTCTTACAGAGTAAAGAGGACCAAGACGGCTGGTTGCTCTTCAAGAAGGAAGTCTTAAAGGTGCAGGAACTGGCTGTCCCCCTGAGCTGCAAAATGAGCCGGTGGGCAAGAAGACCGGTGTGGATGAACAGGGGGCTATTCTTGAGGCTCCAGTAGAAAAAGAGAATCTATCTCCTGTGGAAGAAGGGATGAGCGACTCAGAAAGGGTACAGAAAAGTTGTTAAGACGTGTAGATAGAAAATCAGAAAGGCAAAAGCCCAGCTTGAACTCAACCTGGCCGCTGGAGTAAAAAAGAATGAGAAACTCTTTTACAAATACATCAACAGTAAGAGGAGGACTAAGGAGAATCTCCATTCTTTACTGAATGAGGCTGGAAATGTGACCACTGAGGATAAGGACAAGGCAGAGGTTCTGAATGCCTTCATTACATCTGTCTTTGAAGGTCAGACCAGTTATCCTCAGGGAACTCCACACTTTGACCTGGTGGTCTCGGCTGGGGTGTGTACTGAACCCCCTGTGATTTGGGAGGACACAGTCAGAGACCTACTACTCCAGCTGGACTGCCAAGTCCATGGGGCCAGATGAGATTCACCTGAGAGTGCTGAGGGAATGGCGGAGGCGATAGCCTCCCAGAAGGTCCCAGAAGACTGGAGGCTTCTCAATGTGACTCCCATCTACAAGAAGGGTTGTAAGGAGGATCCAGGGAACTACAGGCCTATTAGCCTGACCTTGGTGCCAGGGAAGGTTATGGAGCAGATTGTCTTGAGGGAGATCACATGGCATGTGTGGGACAACTGGGGGATCAGGCCTAGCCAGCACGGGTTCATGAAGATCGTCCTTGACCAACCTGATCTCCTTCTATGATCTAGTGACCCATCTGGTAGATGAGGGAAAGGCTGTTGATGTAGTCTACCTAGACTTCAGCAAGGCCTTTAACGCTGTCTCCCACAATATTGTCCTGCAGAAGCTGGCAGCCTGTGTTTTGAACACTCTTGGCTGAATAAGGAACTGGCTGGAAGGCTGGGCCCAGAGAGTGGTAGTGAATGGAGCTAAATCCAGCTGGTGACTGATCACAAGTGTTGTTCGCCAGGGGTTGGTGCTGGGGCCTGTCCTCTTCAATATCTTTAGTGACAACTTGGATGAGGGCATTGAGTGCACCCACAGTAAGTTTGTGGATGACACCAAGTTGGCTGGAAGTGTGGATCCGCCTGGGAGTAGCGAGGCCCTAAAGAGGGATCTGGTCAGGCTGGATAGCTGGGCCAAACCCAACGGGATAATGCTGGGTCCTGCACTTTGTCCACAACAACCCCAGGAAATGCTACAGGCTTGGGGCAGAGTGGCTGGAAGACTGTGTAGAGGAAATGGACCTGGGGGTATTGATTGATGCTTGGCTGAACATGAGCCAGCAGTGTGCCCAGGTGGCCAAGAAGGCCAACGGCATCCTGGCTTGTATCAGGAACGGTGTTATCATCAGGAGCAGGGAAGTGATTGTCCCCCTGTACTCAGCTCTGGTGAGGCCACACCTTGAGTACTGTGTTCAGTTTTGGGCTCCTCACTGCAAGAAAGACATTGAGGCCCTGGAGTGGGTTCAAAGACAGGCAACAAATCTGGTGAGGGGTCTGGAACACAGAGCAGCTGAAGGAGCTGGGAATGTTCAGTCTGGAAAAGAGGAGGCTCAGGGGAGACCTTATTGCTCTCTATAACTATCTGAAGGGAGGTTGTAGTGAGCTGGGGGTCAGTATCTTCTCTCATGTAATTAGTGATAGAACTAGAGGGAATGGCTTCAAACTGCGCCAAGGGAGATTTAGGCTGGACATTAGGAAATACTACTTTTCTGAAAGAGTGGTAAGGCACTGGAATGGGCTGCACAGGGAGGTGGTGGAGTCACCAACCCCAGAGGTGTTCAAGGAACGTTTGGATTTTATGTTGAGGGGCATGTTTTAGTGAGAACTATTGGTGATAGGTGGATGGTTGGATGGTCTTGAAGGTCTTTTCCAACCTTGGTGTTTCTGTGATTTTGTGATTCTGTGATTCATAAAAAAGACATATTGATTATGTCAAATGGATTAGGCTATAATAAATAAAGTTTTAAGTATCCATGCTATATATTTACAGTACACTATTACTTTACTTTCAAAATATTTATCTTTCAGTCCTTGCATTACTTTTATAAATTTTGAATACAAATTCTTGATGTGTTAACTTTTTGCAAAAAAGTAATTAAATTAATAATGTTTTCTTATGGCCTCTGCAAGAAGTGTTTTCCATGTCTCAAAGGAAAAAAAATGATGGTTGAATATGTACAGAGACACTGAAAGTCCATATTCTGTTATAGATCTTACTGATTGAAGATTAACTTACACAGCTACCTGGTTGCAATATGGAGATTATTATACTGTTTCTCACAGTATTTTTCTGGACAAAATGTCCAGCATATTGTTAGACAAAAACATGATGCTGTGAGTAAGCAATTAGTGATGGGTTGGGCCCAAAGTGTTACAGTAAATAGGGTTACAACAGGCTGGTGGCTAGTTATTATCAAGGTTCCCTATGATTACACTTTAGGGCCAGTCCTCTTTAATGTCTTCATAAATTTCTTGGATGTATCACTAGAAGATTTGCTGACAGTACTAAACTGGGAGGAGTCGTTGACTCCATTGAGAGCAGAGAGGTCTTGCATAGAGATGTAAGGTTTGGTCAACAGTAAGTTGAACATGAGTCAACAGTGTACTCAGACAACCAGGAAGGCCAACAGTATCCTGGAGTGCACCAAACATGGCATTACTAGCTAGTCAATGGGAGTGATGGTCCTTCTCTACCCTGCAGTTGCAGCCTCACCTCTAGTACTGCGTGTAGTTTTAGGCAGCACAGTATAAAAAGAACACAAAACAAATAGACAGTATAAAGGACTGTTTCAAAGATGGTGAAGGGACTAGAGGGGAAGATATATGAGGATTGGCTGACATTCCTTGATTTGTTCAGCCCAGAGAAGAGGAGGCTGAGAAAGACCCCATTGCAGTCTATGACTTCCTCTTAAGGGAGCAGAGGGGCAACACTGTTTTCTGTTCTCTGACAGAACCCAAGGGAACAGCATGAAGCTGCAATAGGGGAGGGTCAAGCTGGCTATCAGGAAAAGTTTCTTCACCAGAGGGTGGCCAGGCACTGGAACAGGCTCCTCAGAGTGGTAGCCATGGCACGGATCTTGTCAGAGTTCAAGAAGCATCTGGACAACACTCTGAGGTATATGGTCTTATTTTTGGGTGGTTCTATGTGGAGCCAGGAGTTGGACTCAGTGATTCTTACAGGTCTCTCCAACTCTATGATTCTCTGATTGTAAATTATATTCCACATTTTATGATGTAATAGTACAAGTTCAAGGTATGTTTGAATCATAATGTCAGTTAACGATTTTGAATTTTAAAAAAGACTGAAACAAAATTTTTCCTATGTAAGTTTTTTGGTCAGTTGTCTTAGGACTTGTCAAATCCAGTAACCTGATAAGAGTCGGCCATACCTCTGTGCCCCAATGTACAGACAGCAGTGAGGTTGAGCATGTGTTTATGGTAGACAGACAAGCAGATGAAAGCGCGCACACACACACACACACACACACACACCTGAATCCCTCCAGAACCTGGACTTACACATTTAGTCTACTCAACAGCTGTCCCTGACCTCCTTGTCCCCCAGCTGCACAGACAAACAAACACACATGGAAATAGATTTCTCCAGCAGTTGGGCCAAACATATGACCTTACCAGGATCCAGGACCTAAACCTCACAGACTCCCCACTCACTGGCTTGGACGCCCTGGTCCTTCAATAGTCAACTTGCAGACTTTCTAGTTCCTTCAGTATCCAGCCTAGCATTTGAATAGTGCTGGTACCTGCCTCCCAAGCCTCTTACTCTGCTCATTGGACAATCTAGTTGGGTTTGATGCTGATTAAAACTCATTATTATAATTCTCATATATTAAGGACAGATAACTCAGGAGCAGTTTATCTTATTTTCTAGTACAACCTAATGATTTTCTCTCACATATACCACTTATAATTTTTACCTATAAAAAAAGCCTGGCAAAGTAAGTGTATTTTCTCTATTCTTACCTCACGAAATAAGTTTCAGTTACTGACTTCAGTATTACTCTTTTGAGATGAATATATCAGTTTTGAATACTGTCATCTGTAAGATCTTTCTTTCTCTGTGTCATATTTATCAAGGATAAAACTTGGTGTAAAGGAAAAAGAAAAAAAAGAAAAAAGTTTCTTAGTTCCCCTTTTATGCTTGAATTTGTTATATAATTGGATATCACATCATAGTAGCTTATCATCCTCTCTTCTGTAGTTTAACTTCCATGATTCAAAATCATATTATTGAGCCAATGTCCCAATATATCTCACATATGACACCCAACTGCATAGTTCAACGTTATAACCACAGATACAGAGATGGGGCTGAAGTACTATTTAAAAATGAATTTTAAAAAATCCATTTCTTTTAGTGCTGTAAAGAAGAGAAAAGGGTTCCCATAAAAACTGATGGAATACAATGAGTATGAGGCTGATGTCTTAAATTAAATTATCTTATGCTATTTTTGTCATATATTCATATATTGTATCTTCACTTGTAAGAAGACATAGTTGCCCACCAGCTCTGCTGATCACAGTACACTTATATGGATCTTTAATACTCTGCATGTAATAAATTTACCTACTACATTCACTAAAACTAGAAATGAATTTATTCTGAATATATCACTAATGATTTGTTTGTAGCAGATTTATTACTGCTAAATTAGCTATTTATGTGCATCCTTTTTTGCTCCACGATAGTTACCACTGATTCATAGAAGTAAATATACAGTGGAGTACTAAATCAAGGGTGATTCATCTTTTCTTAATTTACCAGATATATAAAACTATGAGAAAATTATGCAATTTAGTGATGCAATGAACAGAACAAGAAAAACTAAGGTAAAACAAATCCTAAGGATTTGGAAATCCTAAGGAAATCTTGAGATTTTTTAATGAACTGAAAGATCTGCTTACTTTTTTTTCTGCTTACTACCTAGATGAGGGGATTGAGTGTACCCTTGGTAAGTTTGCAAATGACACCAAGTTGGGAGGTGGTGTTGATCTGCCCGAGGGTAGGGAGGCCCTGCAGAGGGATCTAGATAAGCTGGATCACTGGACTGAGGTGAATGGGATGAGGTTCAACAAGGCCAAGTGTCAGGTCCCGCACTTTGGCCACAACAACCCCATGCAGGGTTATAGGCTTGGGGACGAGTGGCTGAATGACTGTGAAGAGGAAAGGGACTGGGGGTGTTGGTTGATGCTCGGCTGAACATGAGCCGACACTGTGCCCAGGTGGCCAAGAGGGCCAACGGCATCCGGGACTGCATTAGAAATACTGTGGCCAGCAGGAGCAGGGAGGTGATCATCCACCTCTACGAGTATTGTGTTCAGTTTTGGGCCCCTTACTACAAGAAAGACATTGAGGCCCTGGAGCGTGTCCAGAGAAGGGCAACTAAACTGCTGAGGGGTCTGGAGCACAAGTCTTACGAGGAGCGGCTGAGGGAGCTGGGATTGTTCAGTCTGGAGAAAAGGAGGCTCAGGGGAGACCTCATTGCACTCTACAACTTCCTGAAGGGACGTTATGGTGAAGAGGGGTTTGGCCTCTTCTCGCAGGCAATGAACAGAACCCGGGGAAATGGCTGCAAGTTGCACCAGAGGAGGTTTAGGTTAGACATGAGGAAAAACTTTTTCTCTCAGCAAGTGGTCAGGCACTGGAATGGCTGCCCAGGAAGTTGGTGGAGTTGCTGTCCGTGGCAGTGTTCAAGAGGCGTCTGGATGAGGAGCTGGAAGATGTGGTTTAGTAGCTTGTGGTAGAGGTGGTAATGAGAAGATGGTTGGACTAGATGATCTTATAGGTCGTTTCCAATCTTGTGAGTCTGTGATTCTATGATTATATGATTTTGAATTCCAGTTGATCTGAAATAATTTATTCTGAAATGGAGCTATATTTCCTTTCTCAGGGTCAGTAATGAGAATTAAATAGAAAAAAATAAATTGTGAGTGAAAGTTTTTAGTCTTAACTGATGTAGGAATTTTTTGAACTGATCTTGAGATTAGATTTCATACAGTCTACAGTTTGTCAAGAGTAAAAAGGAGGATAATTACAATCATAGCAATGAAGCTATGATGATAAGGGACTGAAAATAAAAGTGTAATTTAGTCACAAAGGAACTTTCCTTAGATGCACACACAAAACTTCTTTCTTCTCCAAGAATAACATAAACTATTATCTTCCATGATTAAGATGTTAAATTTCTACTTTATTTCCTGTATGAAAGACACGGAAAATGAGATAGAATTGATAATTTTTTCTGTCTGGTTAGTAAAAATTTTAAGTATATTTGCATATCTCAAAATATAATTCTGCAAGACTATCCCAAAAGCTTAAATTTTAGTTCTTACAAGTAACTGAAACCAGAAAAATTTGAGCACAGATGTACTTGGGCTTAATAATTCAGAATTTCAGTTCTAAGTATTCCATACTGCCTTTAATTCACCAGATCAACTCCAAGTAATGATATAAGTAAGGCTGCCTCAAAGATCTGTTGCTCTTCTTGACCGTTTATATAAAAGGAATCCTTCAAAATACTATGAGCACAGCTCTATGAATGTGGAGAATCTAGTACTGTATTTACATTTTCCTATATTTTCTCATGAATATAAAAAAATAAAAAATAAAAATAAAAGACACTTTAAAAGTTTAATTCATATCAGAAAATATAGTGAAGCTTCAGAAAATGACTAGTCTTGTCTTAGCCCAAGCTGCTTTTAGATTCTTTAACTTGTCATAACAGCTATACAGTGGTTAGATGACTATTATCTCAGGTTTTTGGTTGGCTTCATATGTACCATATACTGCAAAGATTTAGCAGATCTATGTAGGGAAAATGTACACCTCATCCAACTCCCCTGCTAAATCAGGTTCCTTACAGTAGGTTACCTAGAAAAGTGTACAGGCAACTTTTGAGTATTTCCAAAGAAGGAAACACTATAAACTATCTGAGCAGCTTGTTCCAGTGATCTGTCACTGTCAAACCAGAGAAGTTTTTCCGTATGTTTGTACGGAACTTCCTATGTTCCATTTTATGTCCTTTGTACCCTGTTCTGTCACTGGGCACCATTGAAAAGAGCCTGGCATCATTCTCTTCACACCTGCCCTTCAGATATTTCTAAGCATTGACAAGATTGCCTCTCAGTTTCCTCTTCTCCAGGCTAAACAGCCTCTGGTCTCTAAGCCATTCTCCAGTCCCCTAACCACCTCTGTGGTCCTGCAGTGGGTTTTTTTCCAGTAGTTCCGTGTCTTTCTTGATTTGAGGAACCCAGAACTGGACATACTATTTGACATATGGCCTTATCTGGGCTGAGTTGAAGGGTAGAGTAACCGTCCTTGTACTGCTGGCCATGCTCTTTTTAATGCACTGCAGGATACCATTAGCCTTCCTTGGACGAGTGGCTGGAAAGCTGCCTGACGGAAAATGACCATGGTGTACTGATGGACAGTTGGCTAATTATGAGCCAGCAGTGTACCCAGGTGGTCAAGAAGGCCAATGGCATCATGACTTGTATATGAAACTGTGTGAGCAAGACTAGGGAAGTAATCCTGCCCCAGTACAGGGCACTAGTGAGGACCCACCTTGAGGCACTGTGTTCAGTTTTGGGCATCTCAATACAGAAAGGACACTAAGGTGCTAGAGCAGGTTCAAAGAAGGGCAACAAGGTATGTCATCTGGAATGGAAAATATCTGAGCCAATATATTGATTTTTTAATATACGTAATCTATTTCACTGTAGACAAAAATAATTTAATATATTTAACATTTAATATATTTAAATATATTTAAATATTTACATGTATAAATATAGTTAATAGTAATAAAATTTATAAGAAAATAAAATAACTGCTATTCTAGATGCGCAATAAATGTGTGCAGTCTTTGAATTGGTGACTGATTTTCAACCTACATGTACAATTGAATAATTTTGTTGAATCATGGTTTATATCTTTTTATTTTTAACAGAGCTAAAGTTGTTAAACTTTGGTTTAGAAGGCAATGAAATCTTTTGAAATCATCAGTGTTCAAAATGTCACAATTTACTGATATTTCATACCTTTTCTCCGTGATACAAGTTTATGGCACTATATAATTGGTGCACAGAATATAAAAATACAGAATCCTGAAATTGGAATGACATTTTCCCTTTTAGAAAATAACTCTTTTCACATGCACTTAAAAAACAGCAGAGTTTTTGCAGAGTAAATTTCTGTCTTTTGGGAGATTTAATTCTATTCCTCATACAACTATGGTAGAATGTCAAGGTCTGTAGACTAAATATCTCATCAAACATACATTAATATTTTTAAAATCTCCTATTAAAAATATTTTTTCTCTGTACATTATAGGTCATATATTAGGACAAGCATAAGCACGTATATGTAGGTCTAGATTTCATTTCAGCAGAGGACACTAGAGAAATGCAATATTTATGCTTTTTTGTTAAAGATGATGGAATATATTGACTTGGGCAAAATGGATGTTGATTGGCTGGCAATATACAAATAAACTTTGAATATGTGCTAATTCGAACTTTTGACTGATAACATTTGTACTTTTATTCTTTACTTACATTTTGCTATCCTAATTATCATGCACTTCATATAGCTAATAGCTCTTTCCTTATACTTAAATAAGGAGAATTTTAGTTATGAGATCTAGTATAATGGAAGTTAGACTTGGAACTGAAAATAAGTAGCAGTATTTTTTTTTTAATAAAAAAATATTTCACTAAATAATAAAATGTGCTTTTAAAAATATTTGATCGAATATAAAGAGTAGTGGATAGGAGCACTATAGGAGTTAAGGACTTTCAAAGTCATTAAGTCCAACCTCCACCTAGCCATACTACCCTAACTCTAACAACTCCTCACTAAATGATGTCCCTGAGCACCACTTCCAGACAGTTTTTAAGCCCATCCAAAGATGGTGACTCAACCACCTCACTGGGGAGCCTATTCCAGTACTTAACAATCCTTTCTGTAAAGAAATTTTTCCTGATATCCAACCTAAACCTGCCTTGGCACAATTGAGGCCATTTGTACATTATTTACTTTTATTCAATATTCAAGATTAGCCATATTTTTAAACATGATGAAGAGTGAATCTTTTTGTAAAATTATTTTGGATCCTATTTTTAAAATAGGGAAATAGCAAGTTATTGCATTTTATGGAAATGTACTTTTATTTTTACAAGTACCACTGTGACTTGATTGGAATAATTCTCCAAATTTATTTGATTGTCTATCTAGTCAGGCTTTCATCTGTGAAGTTGTTTTTTTTTTTTTTTTTTGAAGGTTTAGGTTTTTTAGTTTTATGTATTATATTTAGTTATATTGTTTTCTTCAGCATTGCATAAATACATAATTCCTAATCTAACATCTTTTAGTGCTACGAATTTAATCTTTTTTTCTCATAACACTGTAGGCATCAGTTTTAATAACTAGAGGTTTGACTTCAAGATGTAACTTAAAAATCGGACAGGCTAACAATTATGTGCTAATAATTATGTGGACAAGTAAATTGCAATAAAAATTCTACTCCTTCCAAAGGGATATGTTGCTGAAATTTACTCTGTAATGCATATTTGAGCACTAAAAGGAAATTATTGACTTCGATGGTCATTTTCCACTGAGATACGCTAATGTAAACAGTTCGATTCAAGGCAAACTAATTCTAATTTGCATAATTTTTTAACTAACAGAAAACTATTTTATAAATCCAAGAAACCAATGCTGGGAGAAGGCATTATAATAATCATTTCATTCCACAATTTCATTCTCCCTCTCAGCACCTTCAATCAGTTTTAATATTTAGTTCCTATGCCTACTTTACTTTGATTCACTAATACATACTGGGGTAATCTTTTCTACTCTGACTTTGAACTTTAAGAGAGAAAATTATTTCAAGTAATAATTAAAGACTGTGTTATAAACCTTCCACTCAAAATAATACAAAATAATTGGGATTGAAACTGATAAATCAAATAAATGAGAGAGTCCAAAACCAAAGGCCTTACTCTAATGCTGCGGCTAAGAACACACCACAGAGAGAAGCAGAAGGGAGAGTAGTCTTGCGACTCTCAGTGAAATTTATCTTTCCCTCTGAAAGGAAAATGGGTATGAAATAATGAAATCTTCTGGGACCTATAGTACACTCTTCTGAGACAAGTACCTGGAACTATCAATAATCCATGGAACTGTAGTTTTAACTCTTAAAATCCCAGTGCACTACATGATGTTATGATGTCAAATACCAATTTTAAAAAAATCATAAAATTACAACAATTTTTGATGAATTATTTCACTCAGTGAACAACTTATTGTCCATCTACTCTTTTTTTCATAAAGTTTAATTCTTTACAGGTCGCAAAGATGCCTTGTTTGATCCTTGCAACAATATTGCAAGAGATTATGTAACCAAACCATACTACATGATCGGGGTTTGGTCAGACCTGATATCAGGCAACTGGTAGTACCATCCCGAAACCTTGTAAACAAGAGCCACAGACCATAGATTTCTACATCTGATCTGGCATAGATCCACAGCAGCCAAACCAGAGATCCAGGAGACCGCAGTTACAGCCTTGATATTGCGTATATCTGGAGACTTTGCCAAATAACACAGCCATATGTCAAAAATACTTTGAGTCTATTCATTTGGTTCAATTTATTTTTACATTTGTTGACCTCACCCCACAGTTTGGTGTCATCAGCTGACATGTTGAGGGTACACTCAAGCCCACTGTCAATGTCATAATGAAGATAAGCCCCAGAACTGATTTCTGCCCACTCATGGGGCCACTGACTACCACTCACTGGACTCAGTCCTGCAGCCAGTTGTTCATCTGTTGAACAGTTCACACATCAAATTCATATGAAGGATGTTGTGGAGTACCCATGCCAAAGGCCTTACTGAAGTCCAGACAGATGACATCATCTCAAAAGCTCTTCCTTTGTTCATTGATGCAGTGACATCATCAGTAAAAAGTCACTAGTTGATCAAACAGAATTTGTCCACAGTAAAGCCATGATGGTTCTTCTATATCAGCACCCTATATACCATGTTCCTTAGTAACACCATCTCTGTTTATTAGCTAAAGATGTTACGTGGAAGTTTCATTATTAGTCTGATAAATTAATGTCATTCATTCATTAAAACAAACAAACAAACAAAAACACAAAAAAGAAAAGATAACACTTACACTATTGCAAATGGTGAGGTGAGGTGTGCAGCTGGGACGAGCAGCAGAGAGGAGAGCTGAAAAAGGGAAGGTCTCATGACCTTGCCAGGGGTTATATCTCCTCTCTAAATGCAAAGTCCATTGGGGAATGTAGTTCTTCTCTTCTGGACAAGTGCCTAGAACCAGAGCATTAACTCTTTAACTCCTAGTGTACTACATGATGTTATGATGTGGAACACCAATAGCCAAAAATCATAAAACCAAGACAATTATAAATAAGAGAGAACCACTAATAGAATTCTATATTATATTATGTGTATATATATATATATATATATATATATATATATATATAAACTTATTTTTAAAGTCTTGAATATTTAATCACAAATTATTGCTTAGATGTTTTTACTGGGAGCAATACATTCTATGGCTAAGTCAAGGAGACATTCTACTTATTCTTGTTATATATAAACATATATATACTTGTTAAAAAAAAAAAAAAAAAACGCTTGCTAAAATGTTGCTAAACTACTGCATTTAGCAACAAAATTACTGTGAAATATAATACATAGGAAATTTTATCCTGTTGTCATTACTGCTTGAACATCTCCAGACTCTCCTAATTATGAGTAATTTAACTACTTTTTAGAAATACCACAGTGCAATGGAATATTTAATTCAAATTAAGCAACACAAAACATAGCCAAAATCTACATTTACTTCAAATTACTTCAGATTTATTTGGTTTACTTTTTCTCTGCTGAAGCTGATGAATAATTAAGTTTGCTGTGACATATCTGCACCATCTGTGTGTTCAGAGTAGTCAGTATCTTTGGATGAGCTAATTGTGAGTAACATAATTTTAGTTTCAGATAACTCATTTTAATAAATTCATAGAATCACAGAATCCTTAGAGTTGGAAGGGACCTCTGAAGGCCATCTAGTCCAATTCACTTGCAATGAACAGGGACAAGCCCAGCTAGATCAGATTGCCCAGGGCCTGATCCAGCCTCGCCTTGAAAGTTTTCAGTGACAGGGCACCAATTACATCATTAGGCAAGTTGTTCCAGTGCTTCACCACCCTCACTGTAAAAGATATTTTCTTATATCTAACCTAAATGTAACGTCTATGGGCTTGTAACCATTACCCCTTGTCCTATCACCACAAACGCTGCTAAGGAGCCTGCTGCCTTCTTTTCTGTAGCTCCCCTTTAGATACTGAAAGGCTGCTATTAAGTCACCTTGCAGCCTTCTCTTCTTCAGTCTGAACAGCCCTGACAATCTCAGTCTGTCCTTATAGGAGGGTATTCCATCCCTTGGATCATTTTTGTGGCCCTTCTTTGGATGTTCTCCAACAGATCTGTGTCTCTCCTGTACTGAGAGCTCCACATCTGGATGGAGTACTTCAGATGAGGCCTCACCACTGCAGAACAGAGGGACAGGATCACCTCCCTCAACCAGCTGGCCATGCTGGCAAAAAAAAGCAGATGAGGTTCAACAAATCAAATGTAGAGTCTTGCACTTGAGAAGGAATAACTAAAAGTATCAGTGCAGGTTGGAACATGACCTGTTGTGGAGAAGCTCTGTGAAAAAGAACCTGGGTGTCCTGGTGGAGAACAGGTTGGCCATGAGCCAGCAGTGTTGCCTGCTGGCCAAGAAGGCCAATAGGATCTTGGAGTGCACTAAAAGGAATGAGGCAAGCAGGTCAAGGGAGTTAATCCTGCCCCTCTACTTTGTCCTGGTCAGGCGTCACCTGAAGCATTGTGTCCAGTTCTGGGCCCCCAGTACAAAAAATACAGGGATCTAAGAGTCCAACAGAGTGCCACAGAGATGATAAAGGGCCTGGAACACTTCTCTCATGAGGAATAGCTGAGCAACCTGGGTCTGTACAACCTTGAGAAAAGAAGACTGAGAAGGGATCTAATCAATGTCTATAAATATTTAAGGTGCAGAAGGCAAAGGGACAATGCTAGATGCTTTCTAGCAGTGTGTGGGTACAGGAAAAGGGAAACGACCATGAACTGGAGCATAGGAAGTTCCACACAAATACACAAAGGAACTTCTTTACAGTGAGGATGATGAAGCACTGGAACAGGTTGCCCAGGGAGACTGTGAATTCTTCTCTGTGGATACTCAAGGCCCTCCTGGATGCCTACCTTTGCCATCTGCTAAAGTGAGCCTGCTTTTGCAGGGGGGGTGGTTTCAATGATCTCCAGAGGTCCCTTCCAACCCTTACAATTCTGAGATTCTGTAATATTTTTGATGCAGCCCAGGATACAGTTGGCTTTCTGGTCTGTGAGTTCATGTTGTTAGGACATGATTTAGTAAACATGCTAGTGATGGATGGATGACTGGACTAGATGATCTTAGAAGTCTTTCCCAACCTTAAAGATTCTATGATTCTATACAATTAAACTGAATAAATTTTGTATAAATTCTGTGAGAGAAAATATACAAAAATAAATATGTACACATGTCATAGAATCACCAAGATTGGAAAAGATTTCCAAGATAGTTGAGTCCAATTATTCACCTACCACCAATACTTCCCCACTAGACCATGTCCTTTCAACATTTAAACATTTCCTGAACACCAACAGAGGTGGTGTCTCAAACACTTCCCTTGGCAGCCCATTCCAGTGCCTGACCACTCTCTAGAACCTGAAATTTTTCCTAACATCTAACCTGAACTTCCCCTGTCATATCTTGATGCCATTCCTTCTAGTTCTATATAAAGCAAATGTAGTCTTGCACCTGACAAGGAATAAGGAGCAGAGGCTGACTCCCATCTCACCACAACCTCCTTTCAGATAGTTTTAGAAAGATATAAGATCTCCCCTGAGCATCCATTTCTCCAGACTAAACAATCTCAGTTCCTTCAGCTGTTCTTCATAAGAATTGTGCTCCAGACACCTCACCAGCTTCACTATCTTTCTCTGGATACATGCACTATCTGTCTTAGTACAACTGGAAACACTGCAATCAGGCATTACATTTCACTTAAGATAGGCATACTGACGAGTCTAAGGCTGTGATAGGTTTAATGGTCCAATAAGTAAAAGATGTCTAGGTTGAAACAGGTGTGGTATATTATTCTCAATTTGATTCTTTACAGATTCTTCCATAATACGTATTTCCACAGCTGTAAATACCTTATACAGGTTTCTTAGCATTTACATAGAAATTGAAGATGAACAGCATATAAGTAGAAGTGTTATGAAACATTTCTTGTTTTACTTCTATCACAGGTGTTTAATGACTAGTATTAATCTCATATCTTACACAGATGATGCAGTTCTGCTTTCTTTATCTCTGCTAGACCTGCAGCAATATCTGTAGGTTTTTCTGCTAAACTTATATTTGTTGTGAATTACAGGACCAAAGGTGCCTTGTAACTTGTCTAGAATTACTCATGTCTATGTCTGTGTTTTATTTAGTAATAGGGTACAAAGTAATATCTGAGGAAAAGTTATATTAACTAAAATAATTAGGTATTTCTTTTAATTTTTTTCAAGGAACTGTGCAAACCTTAGACATCTCCATTATTTCTAATGTTTCCTTCAGTGTCTTCCATAAGCATAGAGGAAACGTAAAAGTGATATCTTTTAGAGTTTTGATTTCTCTTCTATGGTCATATTTTACATTGAGTGGTGCTGTCTAATGTTTTCTCAATTTAGTATTATTTATTCAGTTAAGGTATGGAACAGAAGTAATGGAAATATGAAAAAAACAATTTTATTATTTACTTTAATATCAGAACTTGCTAGTATTCTATGACATAAAGTATAGTTATTAAAACAGAGTACTACCTAAATGTATTGATAGTGTTAGTATGTTAAAATCAGTTTGCTAAAACCAGTTTTGCATTGTCTGGCTTCTGAAAATTTTGTTTCTGTTATGTTCTACAATTCTACATGTTTAATTGTTCTGTTTCGTTCTTCTTCTTCTTTTGTTTGTTCTTTTTTTCTTTCAATATACATACATAAAATGTATTTCAAAACTATGCAGAAGGAAAATCTGGAACAGATTATCAGTCACAATCTGCTATTTACCAGCATATTAATATACAGTATTCCAACAAATCTAAAATATGCCTGGATTTTCCACTAACAGATAATTATTAAACATTGTAGACTTATGTATGATATCATAAGGAAAAATTATACAAGAGCTGAACGTTGTTCTCATTGAGAATATCTTCTGTCATACTTAAAAAAATATTAGATGAAGAACAAGTGAAAAAAAAAAAAACTGTATTAGATTTTAATAAATATTATCTGTGAATTTTTTTTCCCCAGTTTTTTATTTATGCCTGCCTGAACTCGCAAAGTTAAATCAAAGGAAGCCTTATGTGTTTAAAATAAGAAAAACAAACAAACAAAAAATATCAACAACGAAAAAGTTGAGCTAGGTGATGACATATCCAGCTTACAGCTATTAATAGAGTCTTTCTATCTGTCACAGTTTTGAGAGTGTTGTTCTGCAAATGCTCCTGTGAGATCAAAATTTTTCCATCCATTGTAAGTCTGGGTTACTAGGGAAAGAATGAGCATGCTGCAAATCAGGTTCACTCAGCAAAGGCTTGGACCCAAAAGAGCCATACATAAACCCACAAAGCTTAGCTAAAACATAAAAAATAAAGTTTATAAGAACATATTTAAAAATTAAAATTTAACAAGTATTATTATTATTATTTGTGGAACAGTACCATTTTAAATAATTTTAAGTAATTTTAAGGGAGGCATAAAAGTCTGAAGCAAGAAAAAATGAAAGTATGACATCCATGTGACCAGAAGTGAATTAGACAATGATTAATTATTGCTTACCATTAGTTTTCCTTCTTTAGCCAGCTGGAGTTTTCCTAACATCCAACCTGAATCTCACCTGGCACAACTTGAGGCCATTTCCTCTAGTCCTATGACTAGTTACATAGGAGAAGAGGTCAACATCCACCTTGCCACAATCTTCTTTCCAGTATTTGTAAAGAATGATAAGGTGAGATAAGTGAATGATAAGGTGAGCCTCCTCTTCTCCTTGCTAAACAATCCCAGGTCCCTCAGGTGCTCCTTGTAAGACTTGTGCTCCAGACCCCACACCAGGTTCTGCTCTGCCACTTCCTAAGTTCTCATTTGTGAATATTACCATTTGGAAATAGGAAGCAGTAACTCAAACAGTTCCATAAGAAATCGGTGGATCATGGGAGAATTATGTTATGAATTCAAAACAACATATCCAGCTTTCTCCCTGTATGCTTTCTTCACTTGCTCTTAATGACAGCTTGTCTCCAAAAGCAGACCAAATCTGTTCCTGGAGATGCAAAGATTAAAAGGAGACAACACATTCTAGTATTTGTACTAGGGGTTGCAGACCTGCCTGTGGCAGGGATTATTGGTTTATGAGGAGTTGCCCACATACTTAAGGCCATCAGGATTTCTGGAAGCCTATGTGCAGTTTCAAACAATATAAATGAGCAACAAATTTAGACTTCACGCCAAAGCAGCCCATAAACCATGAACAAAATGTTATCTAAGATTTAAATTGCAGTTCAGCAATATTTCAAGAAAAAAGGCCTGCATTCATTCCTGGTATTCACAGACACATTATTTCGTACACACAGGTAGTGTATGAAATAAATGATTTGTTTTTTGGGTTTTTTTTTTTTCTATTTACCAATAAATGTAGGCATTCTTTGCTGAACTAATGTATCAATGAACTAATGAATCAAAGAATGTACTTTAGGTTTCAGAGGTTTAACCCAACATCAAGGCCTAGTGACTGCTGCTACACAACTTTAGCCTTAAATGTGAGAATGGTCCAGCTGGGAAGGAGGTTACACTCCTATGAGGGGGGAATGTATAGCTGAGGCACTCCACCAAACTACAGCCTGCAACCTGGGAGATGCAAAAGGGTCATAACAGGAAAACGTAAAACGATAGTCCCAAACAGAGCTTAGGGCTGACAACAGAAGTCCTTTTTGTTTGGATCTGGAGATGCAGATCCTTCTCTCTTAACGTGGCATCCCATGTTACTGACATCCCACTACCCTCCTTGAAAAAACTAGTTCAGTTGAACTTACAATCAAAGTAAACTTTGGAAAGACCAGCAAAACACCAAATTATCTATTCTTGTGTAATATGCTTTAGTGTATTATTACCACTGAAGTTTTTCTGCAATTATTTTTGACTGTGAGCACTGATTTTGTGGTAGATAGGATAATATGCTTTCATAGAATCACAGAAAGACATAGGTTGGAGAAGAACTTAAAGATCATCTAGTTCCAATTCTTCTGCCATGGGCAGGATTGTCACCCACCATATCAGGCTGCCCAGAATCTGATTCAACCTGGCCTCATCTGAGCATGAAACCTAATATTTCCAACCTTATGTACACATGAAGAAAAATATGGAAATTAAGCCACACAACTTTATTTTAATTTAGTAAGACTTATGCAACAAAATTCCAGTAGAAGTCAGTTTAAAGTCTTAGCTTTGCTGTTAATGGAGAAAGAATGAATAAAATCAGAAGGAACAAGATTGTTCCTACTCATCACTTCTGCATGAAAAGTAACTCCTCTGAAAAATATTGAGTTGAATTTAACTGCTGGTCCTATTGATGTGAGAGAGATTAACAAACTAATGTTACCATTAGCCTGTTAGCCTGTATTATAGTATTGCCATTCTCAGTAATAGACCATAAAATTCCATGCTGAATGGCAGTCTCTAGATCTAAAACTTGTCAGGCTTGTTGCTTGTGAACTCTTCTTGATCTATCTCCAGCTTTATCTGGTGTAGCTTCTATGCCAGTTTATTTAGCTGGCGAGGTGACTGCAGCACTGGTCACTTTACTTTTGCTTCTTGTGGCACCACCACAGTTAGCCATAAAACACAATTATACAAAAAAATAGGTGTTTGTAACTCTAACACAATGATGCAGTGTAGAAAACAGATTTGACTTGAAAACAAACTTCCAAAGCAAAATGAATATTCCAAGAAGCTGTAATAACCTGGCATTACCTTTCACTAGGAATTTGCAAAACAGTATTTGACATAAATGGAATACATAGGTTGGTTTAATTTATTTGTGTGGAAACTACAACTGATGTAAAGAGCACAATAACATTATGTGATAGAGCACATTCTCAGCTACAGAGCACTCTTTTTCAACATACTATAAGCTATGCATTTTTGCCAGCAACAAACAAGAGCCTGCATGTCATGGTCATAAAAATCTGTACTAGTAGAGATGACCCACTGTTTCACCACTGTTATGACAGCAGTGCCATAAATGAGAAGGCAATTTCAGAATCACATAAGTGTAGGACCATAATGCATTTATTCAAAATCTTGACTACTTATCCCTTCCAGGTTTAATTATGTAAGTATTTGGATACCTACAAATGTGTTTGCTGTTTTCAACAATAGTGAAACAGTGATTAGGGCAGTTTATCAAAAACACATTGTAGGAGGTTGTACATCATCTAGTCTACCCTTCCACTAAAGCAGGTTGTCGACAGTAGGTTGCAGAGGAAGGTATCCAGGAAATACTTGGGTATCTCTGGAAAATAAGGCTTCACAACCTTTCAGGGCAGATTGTTTCAGTGCTCTGTAACCCTCAAAGTAAATGTTTTTCCCCCATGTTCATATGGAACATGCTGTGTTCCAGTTTGTGCTCAGTTCAACAACAACAACAAAAAAAGATTGCTCAAAATCTTGAAATGAGTGAGAGCTAACTCGTTCTTCCAGATTTACTTGTATTTGCAATTGTCTACCTTCAATTTCTGTTATTATTTTGGTCATTCTTCCTTTGTCAAAACATTTCTGTGACTCTAGCAGGGCTTTGTGGTTATGAATAACTGACTTAATTTTGCGCTGCTTAATTATATTATCATATTATTTGTACTGTGGCTTGTATCTTCATTATATCTACTGTGACATTTACTTGCTGAAAATGTGAATGAGAAAAAGGGTAATGTTTTTGTCTTAGCAAAGACAAAAAAGGTAATACTATGGGAAATATGTTCCAATCTTCTTTATTTTGTTTCATATAAATAACTAATAAACTAAGCAGTGGAAGATTACTTCCAAATTTCTGTCAGAAAGAATAAATTTAAGCCTACTTAAAAAAATCCTCAGTCTTTTGAATAACTAATATTCTATCTAAATCTAAAATTCTATCATTTTTCTCCATTCTTAAGAATCAATGATCTCAAGTTGGAAGGGAACTATAATCAGAACATACACAAGGGAGTAGTAAGAACAGGAATCCTTAGAAAATACTGGCAAGGCAGGAGCCAAGAGTGAGTTCTCAACACAGGCGAAGGCAGGAACTAGGAGTAATTCCACTGTTCACAGGCAGGAATAGAGCAGTGATATGTACAGGGTCACCCACAGGTCCAGCAAGGCTAGGTAATGAGTAAGGCATGGGTCCATGGTGAGGAGTGAGGCTGTTCAGGGCAATGAAGAGCTACAGGTGCCCTCAGGACCTATATTTGCAAAAGGTATAAATACTAACAACCTAACAATTCAGCAATATCTGTAGATGTAAATTTATTTACAGGAGAAAAAATCTTTTATATTTACTCAGACAGATACAATTCTGATTATATTTTATTTTATTTTTCATGGATTTGTCAATTTCTGCAATATCATCCATGTATGACATTCTGTTGAAAGCAAAACTGAAGTTAGGATACAAAATTAAATGAAAATCCTTCCCCTCATTTAAGTATTAACCATTCTTTCTCATAGTTTTCTTACAGTTGTAATTTCATCTATATGCATTTAAATGTAGATTTGCCCTCATATTACTAAGGAAAGAATGGGGATATATATGCATCATTTATAAATACCCTCATGATGTATTAAATATTGCACTAGTAAGCACCAAGATAAAATCTTGGAAAGGCAACTAAGTGTCTAGATAGACGGATTATGAGTTCAAAAAGTAGCTGGAATGCTAAAAAGGAAGCTTGACCTTAAGGGAAATGAAGAAAAAGTACGAATAGCACTACTCATATATTAAATCTGTGCAGACTGCCAAATGTAGTTCTAGAAAGGTTATTACATGCTGCCTAATGAAGGACTTTGTAGGTACTAGAACTGAATAGGCTAGGATAAAGTATCCCAAACTGCAGTGTAAATACTAGTGATGAAAACAAGGCTTGCATAGTTGGGAGCTGTTTTTTTCTGCTAAATAGACCCTTAGGGTAGTATGGTTAGGATGTGGTTGGACTAGATAATCTTTTCCAACCTGAGCTTTCCATGATTTTATGATTGATTTTAACACCAATGCCTCTGAAGAGACAACTGATGTTGATCACTGTACTTGACAAAAAGCCTGCAGATAACAAGCCCAATAAACATTACCTGACTTTAATAAACCATTCAAGATAAAAATAGTAGAACTTTATCTTATTTCATAGAAAAGAAAAATTAGCATTACTTTTGACATCACATTTTTTTTCAGCAGTCACCCAATTTCAGAAGGACATCTGTACATAAATATATTAAATACTTATACACTCATTCTTGCACATGTTGTTCTGTGCAAGAAATTCTGTCAGCACATAGGAGGATCTTATATAAAAAATGCTAGTAATGACTTGCAAAGACTGTATTTATTTTTCTGAGATACATATGCTGTCATGTCTGTAGACTTGTTTCATAGCCACTTTAAAAAGATCAGATTGGAAGCACAAAGAAGGTTTTTGCAGCTGAAGGCTTTTCTTGCTGTTGCTGTTTCCAAACTATTACTGGTCTACTAAAATGTGTTACTGTTCCTACAGTCCCTACCATACTATACCCTTAAGCCATCACAGTCATAACCACACAAATAAATAACAAAAGATAAGATTGTGGTATTTTATCTTGCCTGGAAATCCATGTTTCTTATCTTTGAAACTCAGACATGAACCTGTATTATCTGTAACATTTTCTGTTCCACAGGAGCTTTCCTCATGTAACCATATGCAACAAACTTCCAAACTTTCTTTTATTAACCTTGCTAATTATTAAAGAAGCTTTGTCCCTCTGAATATTCTTATGTCTCCTTTCAGTTTTACAGTTTCATCAGCAGTGTTAGTGGTGACAGCACTGGAGATGGCATTCAGTCACAACTGCTAGCTCTAATAGATGACAAATACATTTTTGCTCTGTCAGTGAAGAAGCAGCAGAGCTTTTTTTTATATATATTTAGAGGATATTCACTGCGCTGTCATGAGTTTTTGTAAGTTTGACTCCAACAGTTCTATTCCAGCTACTAATATCTACATCAACAGGACTTCATTAAGGGATGTTGGACATATAATTTCAATAGTTGATATACTGATGGTATCCCTAAGATCTATAACATAAGAATTTTCCATAGATGGATAAATCCTACTCTACCTTACATAACGACAACAGACAAACACTTTGCTACAGTAGTAAAAAAATTTAAAATGAACATATTTGCACATAGAATTTTTAGTAATTATACATATTTATTCCAAGAAAGACTATGGTAATATCTGACAGTCATTGTAGTTATTTGAGTAATACACATCTTCAAATTTAAATTAGATTGCCAGTTGTAGATACTGCTCAAAAGAATGCATACAGTGGGAGTTCTACAGTTTCTTTCTTTATGAGCACATCACCTGTGCTCCTAGGGCTGACCCGTTGCTCACTTCAGGTGATTAATCAGAGGTTCAGGCCATGATTCAGCAGTTCCCATACATACATGATTATAATATTAAATTACCAACGGTCTTGGTTTAGTCCAGAAGTAGATGCTTGGATTTTCAAGGGAAAAATTGCCTTTTACATTTGGTTTAAATATTGATTATCTGTTTCATGTTTAAATTCTATGAAGAACAGATTCAAGCAGTGTAAGAAACAGAGGAGAAGGGTAGTCTAATAACAAAAACTGAATGAATCCCTAATGTCCTCAGACAAGAAAGAAATGTCACCATTTGGACAGTGGACTTTCAGATGCTGAGTTAGGAAACTCTCATAAACAGTACTACCAAAAATCCTTTCAAATGATGACAATATCAAGATTCTGGAATGCTTTTTCCAAAACATAGGAAAAAAAATGCCAGTAGCTGCTGTTGTTACAACAATAAAGAGCCATGAACTGTTCAAAGTACAAATGCATACCTCTATAGAAAATAGCAAGCATAAGAAAGCTACTACTAAGTAGAAATGCACCTTCTGCTTCTATAGGAGAAACACAGAGAAAATCAAAGAGTTGAGAACTTGAAAAGTCACAGATGTAAAATTATTATTTTGTGGTGGATTACAAAGATTGGCTTGTGACAAAAATCTGTGATTATGGAATGTTCCATGGTCACGTCCTTCAGAAAGAAATATGTCCAGTAAGAAAAGTGATCTGAATATAAATCTATCTTGGGCTAACTTAAACCAACAAACATATAAAATAGGAAGAATTGCTTTACAGAGACAGAAAGAAAATGAACATTACTAGAGCTGCTATTTGGTCAAAGGACAAAATGGGAGTGTGAGAAGAAGCAAAGAGTCTGGCAGGTGCTGTGATTCAGTGAGGAATTTGGATACAGTTCCTAGTAGAGTAACATATTCTCATTTTCAGAAGTCTGTTAAGGGTATCCAAAAACAAAAGCAAAAAACCCTGATTAATGTAATGGCTTGAAAATATGATTTACATAAGTCTTTGAACTCAAGAGATTATGAGGAGAAAAGTAGGATAAGGCCAGAGCATGTATTGTTCCATTGAATGATAGTTTTAATAATGATCAAGATTTAAAATATCAGTGTAAAAATCTTAATAATTAAAATGAAAAATGTGATCTTTCCCCAATCAGTGGGAGACACAATGTCAGAGAAGCAGAGGATGACAGAAGGTGTCTTGATCATGCAGAATATTACCTATAGTGTTCAAATTTGTCATCACAATGTAAAATTTATTAATTTCTGCTGAAAAATTTATTTAAAAATATCTATATAGGGGCTTTTTCTTGGTGCAGTTAAATAATTAATATTGTGAAATATTTCTACATTGATGGACAAAACCAAAGCTTTTTTGGTTTTATGACAGGAATTTCATAACCTTGGCAATTCATTTAAAATTTGTGGAGAAAATCTTTGCTTGACAAATACCTTCTGTGCATTAGTAATGTCTTGTCCCCATGTCGACTCAGGCACAATAGTGGTCCATTATTTGTAAAAACAATATTTTTTCCTAATAACAGGCCCAGAAAATATGCTAAAATGAAAATAAAATAAAATTCTTAATTTTTCCTGTTATCGAAATTATTTATAAAGATATTAGAAATTATAAAGTAACAAATATATGTTCTCCATTTAATTCTTATAGAATTCTATATTTCTTGTAAAATTTATACGTAACTTGAAGGCTAACTTGGAAAGTTAGCTCTGCCATTAATGGATATTTGACTGACTGCTAAAAAGTTCTTGTCACAGCAAATGCTCAAAAAGCATTATTGTCAGTAGGTCCAGTTTTCAAATTAAGTCTCAGAAAAGATATTTCTTATTTTTATGATGAATTGAAAGTCTGTTTTTCATCTGGATCTGAGTTTGGTATTAGTTATTAGATTAATACTACTTTCTGCACTTATCAATTGCAAATAGTGAAAAACAAAAACAAACTGGCTGACTAACTTACAGATAGCATCAAACACATCAAGTGATCTGAGTAGTCATGACCTGACATGACCTAGCTGAGAAAGAGTACTTTAGAAAGAATATGATGGCTTCACTTTTTCTCTTGGATTTTTCAGAGACTTCTGAATATTGGACAGCCATTTCTTTTACAGAAAGCACTCTCATGCTAGATTCAGTAGAGTTCTGTTTTATTTTTCCTTTGTTAATCAGGTAATGAAGATGGCATCCCTGTATTCTTCCCAGGTGACATGCCTTGTTTCCAGAGCTTGTACTCACCTTTCTTTGCCCTCAGCACGCCCAGCAGGTCCTTACTGAGCCACGCCAACTTCCTACCTCCTCTGCTTGCTTTCTTATTCAGAGGGACAGGGAGCCCTTGTGCTCTCAGAAAGACACCCTTGAAGAGTAGCCAGCTCTCCTCAACATCTTTGTTTTTAAAGACAGCATCCCAGGGGATCTTGGCCAACAGTCCATTGAACAGCTTAAAGTTCTCACTTCCTGTTTAATGTACATCTTATATTATTTTGAAATGTTTGTAGCTTTTACATTTATTTTTGACAGAATAGGTTCCTGTCATTAAAATCCAGTAACATTCAACTGATAAATTCTGAAAAGCTGAATAGTACATGATTGCATAATGGCTTTGAAATAGCTTTGAAAACCAAAATGAGTAAGTTTTTCAAAGAAGGACAGATAATTCTGGTTTGTAATTTTTCTGTGTCAACGTTGTTATCTTTAGATCTTTTTATTGTAATTAGTGTCCTGGATATCTACCTTGTTACACTGGGGAAATATATCTGATTTAGCTCCAGTGTTAGTACATCATTACTTGAGCAAATCTGTTGATCTTATACATTGTTGTTTGTTGTATAAAAGAGAAAATGCAGATTAAAAAAATATCTGTTGATACAAATCACAATTAATTGTGAAATATGCAACAGATGGTGAAACTTATAATCATTCTATCAGACTAATAGTATACTGTCTGCATTTTGGAATTTGCTTTTCCCAAAAGCTGCTGTTGGGCTCAAGCCATATTGACAGCTGGTATGTTCCTAACGTATTTAGTTTGATATACCTCATCTATTAGATTCTGTGCATTTTCCAAAATAACAGATGACAAGTGCAATTGACCACCTGGGAAAAAGAATCTTCAGTTGAAAGTTTAAAGTACTCTTTTTTGTGTGTGTTTTTGTTTTGGTTTGGTTTCGTTTGGTTTTGTTTTGGAACTGTAATGATATGAACTGCTTTTCTATTTTGGGTGACATTATTAACTACTAACATTCTATTTGCTTTCCAAAAGTATGGTATTTTTTTCTACCAACATAATGATCAAAAATAATCTGAGGACAACTAACAGATGCTGTAGCTATCATCCTTTTAGAAAACTATGTCATGCTTATCAGCATGCTTCTTCAAACGTGGTATTTAGGAATCATATTGCATAGACTGTAAATTGAATTATCAATCTCAGGCAGAGTTACTCTAAAATGAGTTCTAAACATATCATACAGAAAGCTTTATAAGATACAGTAATTTAATAAATCAACTTTTTCTCTGCAACAAACAACATACAGTGACATTATTTATTGAAGGTCTCTTATTTTCTATATAAAAGCACCACTACACGTTATTGATGTTAAAAAAAAAAAAAAAAAAAAAAGGGGGGGGAAACAGTACTGCTTACAGTTTTGAAAACACGCATTTATATGCAGTTTATATGTATTGTAAATGATTTACATTTGTTAAAAATTCAGTATTTTCTGATTCTGAAATTATTTTCAAACGTTGGTTCAGCTAGTTTTAAACTACAAGTCTAGTGATTATGTATTTATAAATTATGATATTCATTGTATTTATGCTCCAATATCACATTTACAAAGGTCTACATAATTTTTCATTAATAAGGCTATTCCACCCCAAATTACAAGTCTCTACTACTCAGTTTTTTGAGCTGTTCCCATTATGTAGCCCATATAATAGTCTTGGTTAAGGATTTAAGGAAAACACGTCATGGTTTTGTGATTTTTGGTTTTCGGTATTCCACATCATAACATCATGCGGGGCACTGGGAGTTTAACTGTTAATGCTCAAGTTCTGGGTACCTGCCCTGAAGAGAAGAAGAACTACATTCCCCAGGGGACTTTGTGGTCACAGAGAGGAGATAGAACTCCTGGCAAGGTCACCTGATGTGCTCTTCTTCATCCATGCTTCTTCATTGGCTCTCCTCCTGTTTCCCTGCTGCTCAACTGGACTGCGCATCTCACCTCAGTGTTGTGGTGAGGCCTATCCGCCTTTCGGACATTCTCTCTCTCATTATATTTGATTTATTAACTTCAATTCTAATTATATTGTATTATAGTGTGCTATCTTGCATTCCAATAATATATTTAGTAAATTAGTTTGTTTTGCAGATCGTTCCCGCTGTTGTTTTTTTTTATTATTATTATTTTGGGGTCCCCTGTTTCCTTTTTGCAGAGGATTTTGTGAAATCCCTCCGCCCCGCTAGTCACAGAACTGGGCTGAATCAGCCCGTAAACCACTGACAACACATATATGGTATGTGTTGGTATAATGGTATAATACAATAATCTGGTATAATACAAAAATCTGTTGTAGTTTCCATGGAAATAAATAGGAGGCATTACTTTCATGACAACCTGTCTATAATACAGTTCTGATTAACCCTGTACAGTTCATTTAAAAAATAGCAAGAATTTCCTTTTATGATTATTTCTTTAACCTTTTGCTTATGCTGTGTCAACACAGACTAGAACTCATGTGATACTCCAATTATTTGATGGATGTTGAACAGATATGATTGTTTGTTTTACATTTCCCTTGACAAAGGCTGTGACAAAACTGCCTGCCTTGTTCCTCACTGTCATACTTTCTTCTCTACATTCTCTTCAACATTATGCAGTACTCTTACACTGAAGAAATGGTTTGAAATATCATTTTTCTCCCAAAGGCTATCTTTGTTAAAGAGAAAAAATTTGTTTAACTACTTTTTATCCTTATCTGAGTTGGCTGATACAATGAAACTTGTTACAGAAGGGGGGAGTGAGGTGGAATATTTCAGGTCAAAACTTTAATATAGTTGTCTTGTAATTTCAGTCCTTCTCCTGTAAGTTTTGCAAAAATATCTAAGAAATGTCCCAACATATTTTGAAACACAAAATCTTGAGATTGAACACACAGCCTGTTAGGATTAATATCCTAATGTAGTAGGAACAATGCAGTCATTATGGAGACTCCCAGATAATATGATGAAGACTACTAATATATGAACCTATGAAGATGTGTGATGAAGAACATTTATGCATTAGTGCTGCCACCTTCCTAAGCCTAAGTAGTATTCATCAGTTTTATGAGTAGAGACTCCAATAGGTTCTTTAGTTTGCATCATCTGATAAACTGAACTATCCAGCAAAATGAATCATAACTGCACAGTAATTACTGTTATTGCAAAGATGAGAGTATGGAAAAAGACAGTGAGAAAATGTCTAATAGTTCTACTTTTATGTCTGGCAACAGGATTTCAGATACTTTAATGAAGAATTTGATATACAAACTTAGATGAATGGATGGGCAGATAGATGGACTATTATTTGTCTCTGAAACATACATTACTGTTATGGACATTAAAGTTATAACGTACGTATTTTTCCAGCTTGGTGAATTTTAGAAAAATGTAAGTATTCAAGCAGCTGAAATAAAGAAAAAAAATGCTTGTTTTCTTACTTAAAATCTGTTCCTGTTCCCTCTAGCATAATGACACTACTGCAAAGTGGGCACAACAGAGATCTCTATATATTACAGAAGAATATTTGGAATTTTTATTTAACCCCTAATGATTTTGTTTCCTTATAAACAAATAATTTGGGCATAATGCTATACTTCATTTCTCCAGGTTTTCTGGTTTTGAATTTTGAATTTCCTATAATGTATGTTATATTTGGTTTGTTATATTAGTCTCATGCTGATTTTCAATACACAGCACAGTAAGGGAGCAGCTCTGACACAAAGTCTAATTCAAAATTGGGCTGTCTATTTGTATTGAAATATGGTGTTCCTCAGTACACAGAGTGAGAGTACTCCATTCAAACTCTCTGCAGTCACTACTGGGGACCATATGCTTGATACCAGACATTATGGTGTATTACAGTCATCCTTGCTTCAATACTGAAAGCACCTGAGGAGGAAGTGCAAAAACAAAAACAAAAACAAAAACAAAAAAAACCAACTGAATGCTGCATCCTCCAAATTTTCTACGATTTATTATCACTGCCTGCTGTGTCAGCAGAGCAGGACTCGAGATCCCTCTTCAATCATTTCTATTTAGTGCAAACTTGTCTTCTCCAGAGTGACTTAAAATGATGGTGCTGAGTCAGTTACAGAAACCTATTCACTAGAAAGGATGTAAGGATAAAGAGTGCAAATCAGTATATTTTAAATTATGCATACAAATCTGTCTGTCTATAGGACCCAACAAGACTGTGGATCTGTGTTTTCATTGAAACCTATGTAGAAAGAGAAACAATTCTGTATCACTTTCACTTGAAGTCTACATTCTCAGTCTTTGTGAAACAAAAGTGAAATATTATTTTCATTACAGGGTAAATGTTATGGGTTGATTAACATACCAAAATATATATCTTTAGATATATGGATTCAACTACAAATATGCATTTTCGCAAGCAAACAAAAGGTGTTTATGTAGACTGTGTAATCAACTCCAGGATTTGTGTATGTAATCTATGTGCTATATATCCTTCCACCTTTTATTTTTTTTCTCCCATTTGTTGCAAAATCTGTGTCTCTACCGATTTTAAAACAAGGAAATAAAAACTAGAACAAGAAGGGAAATAAATTTTTGGATAGCAAACGGCAGAAAACTTAGGAAAAATAATCTACCAACATATTTGTTTGAGATAAATATGCTTCATTTAATATAGATTATACTGTATGTACAAACACATATATACACACAAACACAACATCTGGTACAAATAAATGAAGGAGGAAAAAAGAAAAAAAAAGAAGAAGAGGATAAAAGAATACTGAAGAAATCTGAGCTGAATTTTCCAGAATTTACCAAGTTATGACAAATGCAAGTATTGTATTTGTTAGCAATTGCAATATGGCAATTACAAAATACAGATCATTCTCTACAACGAGCAGAAAATCATACTGAATCAACACCATTAAGATTTTGTTAACTCATACTCCTCTCCTTCTCCGCCCCCCACCCCCCAAAAAAAGGAAAGAAAGTCAAGCACAAATAATACCAGATAAAACTGTAAAAACACAGTATTTTTTCAATTTTTAAATGTCAGCATTTTATTTCATGTTTTATTGCTTCTATCAAGTCCTAACAGCATTCCAAGAATAGACTCCAAGTGCTGATCAAGTTGGACATACTATGTTAGGATTGTGAAATGTCAAATAAAGCGACTGTTTTATCTGGCATTGTGAAAATCTTAGGGGTACCAATTTACCATGCTCAGAACTGACTTAAAGAAAAAAAATTCTTATCTTCTTATTTTCATTCTACCTCTCTCTCTTCTCTAATCCTCTCTAATCCACTCCAAAAATTATCAGCTAGGACCTAGCCCATGTCAAGTTTTTGAACTGTGGGTGGTTTTGCTCTAGCTTTGTTCTCAGAAGCGTCACAGCCCTGGGATCACTTTGTAGTAGAAATTGAATTTTTTCCACACTCTCATTACTCAGAAAGAATTGCGAAAGGATTTTGGACTAAAGCCACAGAAAGACTTTTATCACCCACATCTTACCTCATCATTTCAGAAAGGTTTCCCACTCAGGTGCTGTCTAACCTGTAGGTGAGTTCATGCATATAAGTCTTTATGACTTAGAACTACCTACATGGTTAAAGGCTGGCTTTTTGGCAGAGCTTAATCTGCCAGAACTCCAAGCAGATGACTGAGTGTTGCTGAAATAAGAGAAATTGACAAAGATCATATCTAAAAAAATCCAGGGATATTGAACATAGGATTTGAAAGTATTTCTTAAAATACTATATCTAGTTTTTGCCTGTCAAAATCAATTACCTGATTTATAAACATAACTTAAAATAAGCTGGATTTCTTGCTTCCACTTCCTAAGACTTCACTTGCTAGTGATTAGAAGACTCCTTTTAATTTCCTGCTTCATCTCAGATTTATACATATTTGTTCATTTGCCAGCATGAATCAACTCTTCACTGTCCTTGCAAATTTGCAAATGGAAACCTCACTTCAGCCTTCAAGGACTATTATTTTCAGTGAAATCTATTCCTAGACAATATACTTCACTCAAGTCTGCACTCTAGGTTTTGCCATTACCCTTTATCTGAAGGACCCCTAATGCAAAATTCTTATGGGTCAGAGCCTTCTCGGTGTCAAGCTGGGTTTCCTGATGATACATACAGTACCCAGAATGGTGAATAATTAATAAAAATATGATTGAGGGCAGCTTAAGGAGGTGTTATTCTTTAGCTGTCAAATTTAACCAGCTGTTAATTACCTTAACATCAAGTCATTTATGGACAGTGCTGTTCATTGCTTCCTGTTAGGTCTGCAGGAGAAGACAAATATTCCCATGTCTCATTTTAGAAGTTTATGCTAATTTTTTTTTTTTTTTTTTTAGATTCAGACTGCTGACCATTAGAATAGTCAGCCTTTCTACAGTCATGCAGAATTTGATGTTATACATGTCTGTCTGAACCAGTATCTATCAGCTAGAAGGGAATAAACAATGGCCTCAGTTTTGGGAAACAGCAGAGAACAGATACTGTGTGCAAAAAGTGGGTGACTGCCCTGGAAATAAACTGTCTGACTACAGCGAAACAGGCTACTGCCTTCAGGGAGTCTTGTAGAAACCATCGTTCACCTCACCTGGTTATTTAATTACATTCTCACTCAGACTAAAAGACAGTTGCCCAAGAGACTTAAAGAGCCAAATCTTGGTCTCAGTTCTTGTTCACAGCTGCAATGAAACATTTGTGCACTTGTTTCATTTTGCAGCCAACTCCTAAGCTACTTGGCACACCAGAAAATGCATATAGCATTAAAGAAAGTGTCCATGCTACATGTTATGAAATCTTTATTTCGATAGGAATTCTGAAAAAAAGTTTAGGAAAATCTAGTCTGAGTTCTAGGAATTTTTCTTCATATTGATATCTTCTAGAATTTCAATAATGCATACCTGTACACTATATCTCAGCAACTTCTAGCTGAAGAAAACAGAGCTTCTTGAAGAAATTCTTCTCATTAGTTTTCTCAAACACCCAGTATGTATTTTTCACTCAATTTTTCTTTCTTCATTTCTTGGGTAAACTGAAATTTCTTTCCGGTTTAACCTGTTGGAAAATTTTATCACACACCATGAACTCTGTGCCAAGAAAACTAAAAAGGGAGCTGGAGAGTGTCTCTCTGTGAGAGACTCTCTTTCTCAGCATGCTGAACACCTGCTCAATTCTCTTGCACAACATAAACCAAAATAGCATTGTGCTTAAGACATAGAGAAATCCTGAGTGTAAAAAGACACCATAAGAAAGGAATATATACTGGGAAGTATGCCTTCGATAGCATATTCTGCCTTTTGCATTACTAATAAGACTTTTTATTGATTATAGAATTTGGATAGTTAATATTATTATTATTATTCTATAGACTATTAACAATAGTCTATATTGTATTTTGACTAGATGATCTTAGTGATCTTTTCCAACTGTAATAATTATATGATTCTACAATTCTATACATTCAGGATAAGTGTCAGCAGTATAAAAGATACAACCCAATACTTGACATAGAAAATGTCATCAAAACAAATACAAATTTCTATCAGCCTTTCTATAAGTCATCTATAAATGCTGCAATCACACACACATACTCAGCACATGCCTGGTGTGGGTGGGTGTCACCATCAAGCAGACCCTACAGAGGTTATATGGTTGCTCCAGCTATGTGCACCCCTGTCTGATTTGCTGTGGATCCCTAGTTGGGTACCTCTAGCCCACAAGAGTCACTGGATTTGTCCCACACAAAGCTAAAGATGCCATGACTTCTAGTGCCCAAGTGGGGTCACTGTCCTCTCCAAACAACATTTATGTTTCTATGTTTTTTTATACCTGTTTTCAGGTTGAATTCTTTGTATCTTTCTGTAATCCCTTGGTTAACATTTGATATGTCTGATTATCAACTTCTTTTAAATTCTACTATTTTTTGAAAAGTACCCTTTTTGTTCTGCATATTTGAATCACTCTCCCTCTTGCAGTGACATTTCTAACTTACCAGCTGCTCTTATGAAGCCCATCTGCCAAGGGTGATCTGTGGGAGCTCTCTTACAGTCAGCTGGACTGTGTGTTTTCATACAAAACTAGAAGATGTAGAGCTCCTGGACAAGCAGCATGTGCTATTCCTCAGACCCATTAATTAAAAGCACCAAACTGTAGACTGCATCTAGGCTATTCTGCTACTAAAGTCAGACTGAACTGTCTGAGGATCATTAAATGCTCTCATTAAATGTAAATAGTATATATGCTATTCTAGAGTAACCTAGTATTGCCCCTTATTTGGTGGACAAATAAAATAACATGACCTTCTGAATCTCTGCCAATTTACAGATACAGAATTTCTATGGAATAGAAACTATAATGTCCCTCTGTTACTGGAGAGAGAGAGAGACTCTATTCTCACTATGCATGTAATGAATTTCATTTTGTATATGAGCCTAAAAGCTTATTTGTTTTTGCTATGTTGATCTCCCCACTGAAAATGGAGAGAAAGTTTCTAGAGATTGAACGCAGAGCATCAATACTATCTAGGACTAAACGATGCTCACAGCCTTGCACCTCATTAGATAGAAATCCCAGTTCTCTTATCCTTATTTTCTCATGAGAATAAGTGACAAAAAAAAAAAAAAAAAAAAAAAAAAAAAAAAAAAAAAAAAAAAAAAAAAAAAAGGGAATCACATAATGGCCTGGGTTGGAAGGGAATCTTGAGGATCAAGGAGCATGAATCTTCAACTTCCAATGCCACAGGCAGGGCTAACAATCTCATATTCAATACTAGACCAGGTTGCCCAGGGCCCCATCCAACCTGGCCTTAAACACCTCCGGAAGTGGGGCATCCACAACCTCTCTGGGCAGCCTGTTCCAGCACCTCACCACTCTGTGAAGAACTTCCCCCTGACATCCAACCTAAATCCACCCTCCCTCAATTTAAAACCATTTCCCCTTGTCCTGCCATTATCTACCCTTTCAAAGAGTTGATTCCTCTCCTGTTTGTAGGCTCCCTTTAGGTACTGAATGGCTGCAATGAGGTCACCCTGCAGCCTTCTTTTCTCCAGGCTGAACAAGCCCAGCTCCCTCAGCCTGTCTTCATAGGGGAGGTGCTCCAGTCCCCTGATCATCTTTGTGGCTCTCCTCTGAACCCTCTCTAACAGCTCTCTGTCTTTCTTGTACTGGGGGCTCCAGACCTGGACACAGTACTCCAGATGGGGCCTCAGAAGAGCAGAGTAGAGGGGGACAATTACCTCCCTGTCCCTGCTGGCCACTCCTCTTCTGATGGAGCCCAGGATACCATTTGTTTTCCAAGCTGCAAGAGCAAACTGCTGGTTCATGTTAAATTTTTTATCCATCAGGACCCTCAGGTCCTTCTCTGCAGGGCTACTTTAATAAAAGACTGTTCTTTCCAGTTTTTGCAAAAAACTGAATGTCATTTTTGCTAAGCCTGACTTCTTTATTTTTCTATCAAAAAAAGTAATTTTGTCTTAATTTCCTTGGCCCAAAAAAAGAGCTGCAAGGAAATTTGCCGTTCATGAGGCAAAAAGAAATCTGCTCAAGAAAGAAGGAAAAAGTCAGCTCAGGAAAGTACAAGGAAAACATCACTAAAATGAAAAGTACATGTACACATTGCTGATGCAGAAAAAAGGAGGAAAAGGGTGTTTGAGGGATAAATAAGTTGCAACGCATTGATTTTTCTACAGGTTTACAGCAAGCATTAGATCAGAAGAGATAATCCCCAAAGATCCTTCTTGTCAAATTCTGTATGAAATACTTGGAGACTGATGGATTTGTTCAACAGCATTTACAAGAGCTGACTGGAAATGCTGTGCTTTCCTTAAGATTTTGTAAGTAACTAGCTTCCTTCTGTCCTTTTTGTGAGTCACTGTGAGCTCACTGATTCATCAGTGATGATACCATGCATTGTCCCTGTCCACAGCCACCGGACAGAGTCAGACACTGTAGGAGGATGAGCGCCAGAAGGAAAGTGAGATGGAGATGGTCCACTCAGGATGGCTGCAGGCACAGATCAGGTAGTTATCTATTCCATGCCTTGAGATGTTGAAGTTATGGGATTAGGAGAGAAAATTCCTTAAATAATTCAAAAGCCAAATGTACCAGAAGATAAAAGATAACAGCAAGAGGCTGTGGAATGGCAGTGAATGATGGTAGCAGACACTTCTTTGTGGTTTTTATTTCGCCTGGATCATTGAAATTTTGTCCCCCCCACATAAAAATTCCCCCCAGATCCTTACAAGTTATATAGAAACCTCAGCTTATAATACTGAAATACTTGTAACTTTGATCACTTAAGGGAAAAAAAGAATGTATGCATAACACAACTGACAGCTCATAAGGATGTTTAGAATGGATATCTTATTTCTAGCTACAAATCAAACAAAACCATCAGTAGGACTCATCATTTACTTCCTGTCATTCATGCTTGCTTAATCACATCTAATATGAATAACTGTCATTTTTTTTCCAAAAGCACTTTTTAAAGATTTTAAAATTTTCATCTACATCAATGTGGCAGTATGTCTGAATTCATCACTGAAGCTGTATTGGGCATACTGGATATCTCCAATCTCTTTTTCTTGAGTTCAAGAGTGGTTTCAATGCAAGAAAGCAGCAAATAATTTTGCAAGAGAAGTAGATACTACATACTCTTCCAGCACTGTTCAAGTTTTAGAAAGAAAAGGATTTTGTGTTGATTTTCACTGGTTTTGTTTTGAAAATACATCACAGTAGAACCCCTTCATTTATCAGACCTCTTTCCTGATCCTAAATAAATGCAGGTTCTACACGTCTACCTCTGATTTACAGCATTTACCAATTTATACTTTATATTTTTTCAATATGTGGAATCTTCCCTTGCATCTTCAATAATCATAAACAATAAAGTACATGGTTTTTAAATGAGCCAGGATCACTTGAGAAACTTGTGGTTCTCTAGTTCACCTCCCATAAAGGTAAAAGGAGGAGGTAAACATCATAAATTATTTTCCTATTCTTTTTTATTTTAGCACTTGCAATTATTAAACATCATAGTTCTGCAAGAGGTTTCCTTCATCTTCTCCTTCATTGCCCAGTTTCTTCTAGGTATTAGTACAGTAATTACTACAGTAAAAAGATCTTTCTGCTTATCTTTCAACATTCTGCTATAGTCAATTTGATTTTAAATCCTAAACATCTATCAATCATTTACTCACCAGTTCTATTTTTATTCTCTTTTCAATAATTTTGTACTGTTATTCCCAAATTCTATCGATTCTGATTTTTTTTTCCTTCTTACCCATGTTATTATTAATCTTCTCATATAACACTGCACCAGATGTTGGAATTATATATATGTAAAAACATACAAATATACACACACACATTCTAATTAGCATTAAACATACTTTGTTCTTAGAAATGAGTATTTGTTATAATACAGAAAGAAATGTAGAAAATAATGGCATCTCTTTTCCATAAATATGCAATTGATTAAGAAACCTAGTGATATAGGGTTTTTTGCTTGCTTGTTTGTTTTTGTTTGTTTGTTTGTTTTAAGGTCAGTGTTTCAGGAATTCTTATTTTGGGCAAGGGCATGTGTGGTACTAAAATGATATAGTGCAAGTAACAACAAAATGAATGAGAAATTCATTAATTTGTTCTATGCACAATTATAGTGACTATGTGGGAGGACAAAGGAGCAATTCTGAAGCAAAAATGAATCTAAAGCAGGTTAAAAGTCATAGTCTGGTATCGTTGTGACACAGGCAAAAATCTAAAGTAAGTGAATTGTTATTATTCTGCATTATCCATTTTATGCAAAATGCTTTATAAATACATTTTCTGTGGAAGAACCTAACAGAAAATAAGTGTTTAATGAGAAAGGATATGTTGACCCCTTAAAATTACAGCAGATTTTCCTGTGAGCTTAAAATACTAGTGGAGGAGGAGGTCAAATGAAATAACTGCCTGACATAATATATGGATTCATCATGAACTTTTTAATTTAATACACCTTGAAGTCAGTGGCAAAAAGGTATGTTGACTGAAATAAAAAATACATTATATCTGTGTGGGCTTGCTGATATCTCAATTATAGATGAACGTATTATAGTACAGAAAGAAGTGGTTTTCAAGTACAGTCCACTGATCTCTTTTTGCCTTGAAAGACATATCCATTAAAGATTTTACATGGTGCAAAATACATCTATTCTTATGTCCTGCTATCTCTTTGCCTTTCCATTTCAGTCATTGTATGACTTCATCTATCTCTTCTATTTTCTGCATCTTTCCCCAGTAATAAACTCACACTCTCTTATTCCCAGAATGTTAAAACAAGATTTTCTAAGTTGAAGTGATATTTAAGACTTTCTTCTTTGAACCACATGGTTGTATAAAATAAATACTTCTTTTTTTAGGTCTTCTTAAGTTCCATCAACTATATAACATCATGATTCGTTTCTCTATCTGTAAACACCAAGCCCTGTTAAAATATCTATCAAAAAGCTTCTTAGCACTTAATGCTACTGGAGCTGGTGAACTGCTTTAATAGGCAGAGAAATGAGGGCAAAGGTAAACTTCTCTCACCTCTCAATAAGATAAACACCTGTCAATAAGACTATATAGTAACTACCAGGCTGTGACTGGCAGCCTAGAAGAAGGGCTGCAAAAAGGGAATCACAGAAAAAAATGCAAGTTTCCAGGGTCCCAACATGTGAGGCATTTTTTTTTCTTCCTTGCTACAAGCACACTTTTATGTTATATTATGCATGTAAGTTACAAAGTGTAGCTACTTTTATCTATCATTTCTCTTTTCATATCTTTGTTGTACTAGTCTATGGATGTCCAAACTTTTTGCTTGCCTGGGATGCACTGAATAAAGAGAAATTGTTTGGGGCTTCATACATTGTTCTGAAAGTAAAGCCTCCTACTTATTTCCATGATACAAGATACAAAGATCACAGTAACACCACTTAATAGAAAAAAAATCTCAGTTATAAAACAGTTTTTCAATTACCATTAGCTATCCATTTTTGCCAGCAGTGAATAAGAGTTTGTGTATCACACAAAAAAATGTGCACCAGTAGAGGTGACACACTGTCACTGCTGCTGAAACTCACCACCTATCACCTCACTGTGCTCACATCCACCATTTGATCTCTATAAACATTCAGCAAGCATCAATGAATGTCAGTGGGTGCATTTTTTTCTGAATGGATGAATTCAATGACACATCTTTGCTTCATATACACTTCCATGTCAGGCACCATTCTCTCAGACTGATGTCATTGTCTTCCTGTAAAATGGGTCACAGAAACTACATGTAGAAAAAAATATGTAGGGAAGGTATTGCTTGGATATCTTTTATCTGTAACTCGATTTAGCTCTTATTTTTAATTAGAGAATGTAATGTGTGAGAGCTCTCATCATGTACCTCCTATAGACTGAAGTATTCCATTTACAATTAAAAAGTATGCTGTTGATATAGGTTGGTTTGCTTAGTAATAGGAATTAATACATTAGTTTAAGAGCTGACATATTAGTTTAGCAAAAGGAATCCATAAGTGATTGTTCTAAAACTTTCAATTTCAGCTTTAGTGGGTGAACAATCTTGTTTTCCCCAATAATTTTGCACTGGGACATAATAGAATACTTTTATCTTTTGCCTCAATAATTTTGCCTCACAAGAAGCACAGAAGTCATAACAGAATACTTCTATCTTTTCCACCCAGAAGGCACAAGGGCATTCTCAGATTCCACATGTATTGTTTTAAAAAGTTGCTCGCTGTGGCCTAATAAGCAATGGAAATTTTCCAAAGTTGATGAAAGTGAGTCAAAGGTCTCAGTGATGAAGCTGATAGTGAAAAATGGGGAAGAAGTAGGTGGGCATTCTGCCAATGAGTGTGCCCAAAGGGACACTGCATATATTTGAGAGTCCTTGAAAAAGATTGGAAATGTATGCAAACGTACTGCATATGTATGTCTTACTCTTCAAATGAAGAATATGAACTCAGAGGATGTGCTTGCTTGTCAGTTTGCCTGGTATACATTGTGAGGAATATAGGAATGCCACTTTCTAACGCTATTGGAGATGGAGAGTTTTCTTTGATTTCGGATCCTTGATTTCGGATGACACAGTAGGCACCCACTGAAAGTAGGTGCTCATAGTTCCATAGTCTGTGATGCTAGGTCATGGGGAAACTATGTTTAGATCTCAGAACTATATGACAGATCAATGTGCTTTGCTCTGAAAGTAATGCCTCCTATTAATTTCCATGTAAAATACAGCAGATACAAAGAATACAATAACATTATTTGTTAGAACAAATTCTAAGCTACAAAACAATATTCTTCAATGAAGCCACCACCATTAACAAGAGCCTGCATGCTGCACTCATAAAAATCTACAGGAACAGGTGACCCAATATTGCCACTGCTTCAGTTACATTTTTTTCCCCAGTAGCCTTCAATATTGGTACAAGTGAGATTAGGAATTAAGTAAATCAGGCTACTCACATAAGGGTTAAGTATACTAAACTTAGAGAAACAATAAGGGAAAACCAGTGGGACATGTCAACATCTCTGCTGTCAGAACCAAAGGAACTATGCAAACACAGAAGGGAGGAACAGCCTAAAGAAACTGGTTTTAACCAGTTTGAGTGGGGCAATTGTAAGGTAAAAAGGTCAGGCCAAGGAAGACATCTGACTTCATCCCCAAGACCACCAGAGAGAGATCCTCGCTACCAAATGCACATGCCTCGGGGAAGGGGGCAGCATGTAAATGACTTCCCAAAAAAACAATGAATATGTAGATGGATCTTCTGAATATGTATAATATCTGCTTATAAATTTGTAATGCTTTTGCTTGTTGTTGTTATGCAAGTTAAGAGGAATGATCCCCTTTGCACTCAGTGTCTGTGCAGCACTGATTAAAACATACCTCCTTTTATAACTAGTTTGTGGTTATAGAGTTTGATTCCACAAGTCACAAGCCTTATTCAAGAAATTAGAAATTAGTTTCTTTATTAAACTGAGCACTTTTTGTTTTTCCCATTTTCTTGATGTATCTTTTGGTCTCCTCTTTTGCTAAGTTTTTTGCTAAAAACTATCGCACAGAATTCACTGTTTTGTGCAGAAACAAAACAACATACTTGAGTGAAACCCAGTATGTTGCATACATGAACTGACTGTAGAAAACACTAGCTACTAAACAGAAAGAAACAGGAGAAAGTTATAATAATTTGAATGAGTGATCTAGACTCCAAAAATTATATGTTATGCTTAAGCAGAGTTTAACCAAAAACTTTTTACAAGAATACGCTGATCATTTTCTATGTGTTAGCAAAATCATTATGCAGTTCTCCAAAGGTGTTATAATATACTAAATAACTCTAATGAATAAATAGATATAGTACACCACTAAGGAGGGACTAGGTCACTAATTAGGCCCGATTGCTGTAGACCTTATCTACATATATTTTTTGTGATATTCTACATGAATCATATTCTTGTGACCATTTTATGATTATGTACATTAAATTCCATTTTAATGTTTTAATGAAAGTAATATCAACAACAGCATTTTAATTCCTTGTGTTTTTCTCTTTTCTTTATCTTCATGCTTTTTTTTTTTTTTTTTTTTTTTTTTTCCTTATAGAAACAATAATGAGCAGGTGTATAATCAATGAATGCCCAGATGTTATAATCATGAAATATACCAGAGAGTTTGGCTAGGCAGTTAGGATCTCCAGAAGATATCCTTCCCTACTGGTAGTCAGCTCTTAAACGGGTCTAGGAGATGTGAAGCCAGGCTCCACCCCTCCACCCCCTACCGGCAGCACAGGTGAATTGCCTTCATCTGTGCTCGGGTGGCTGACTCGTTGCTCGCCTCAGGTGGTCAATCAGACGTTCAGGCTGTGATTCAGTAGTTCCCATACAGCATGTAAGGATATTCTGATGAGAACACTATTTGTATTTTCTTTTTGAATGCCATCTTCCTTCCCTGACAGCAGATTATTCCTATTTGACTAGTATGGTAACCATGTAACATCAGTGTTTTTCTGAGAACAAGAGCCAGGCAATACTAATGCACTACTTGTTAGTAAAAAGAAATATTTAAAGCTTGTTTTTGCATTCACTCTGGGAATCTTAGAATTCCAACATTCATGTCATATTCAGGCTAAACAGGATATACTAGCTGGTCATCTTATACGTTGTGCATCTAAAGAAGTGTATAGGAATATCAAGTCAATTGAGTAGGCAGGCCAATTTTTGCTCATTGAGTATTTGTTGTATTCCTCTGAGCCTTAAGGAATATCTTGCATAAGATGCTGTCTCGCTCCAATTTATAGGAGGGAGAGGAGGTTCTTTTATTATCTATATACCCGGCGTGAGATTAAGAAGCAACGGTTCAAATGTTGGTCCAACCAGTTTATTACAAATCTTAATCAGGGGAAATGGGGAAGGGGAGGACGGACACTATTATGAATTAGGGTAATGGGGAAGGGAAGGAGGGTGATAGAAAAGATAGGAAAGAAGAAGCAAGGAGTCTTTATAGCAGCAAGAGGGAGATAGTCACCACCATGGATCCAGCGCGGTTCGTAGTTCAGTCTTTGATCCTCAGTAGTGGTGGGTTGTCAGGCAGAGTCATTCTACGAACATGGCGATAATGGCCCTTTTTCAATGCTTCAAAGTGGTTGAGTCAGCTGTCTTTGGAATGACAGCTCAAATCCAAAGTGGTCGAGTCAGCTCTCCTTTGAGTGACAGCTCAAACCCAAGGTGGTTGAGTCAGTTCTCCTTGCGGTAGCAGCTTCTGGCTCTGGGATCTCAGCAGGAACCTCCTTTGTTCTTATCTTTCTGGCCTTGCCAGCAGATAAGAGGAAGCAGGGAGGCACCAACTTGTATCTTGCCTTCGCAGGATACAATGGTATCATCCCCCAGCCTTCCATAGCAAACAGGAGTTATTTGGTCGCAGGCTAGATCTTCTGCCAGTAAACTGTCCTGAGCACTATCTTCCGAAGGCAAACAGCTAAAATTGTCCATACAGTAATGTTGATTGCCATACAACAACACCCATCATTCATCTTCTAGACAAGTCAGTCTTATCACAAGAAATACCTCAGAAAGCAAGCTTTGAGTCAAAAAAAAAACAAAGAAGGATTCTCACAGATGCATTTTGGGATTACATTGTAGTTGTCCTGAATAAAGTTCAGGACCATAAACTTCCACAGCTCAAGAGAAGTGTTTTGATTTCAGTTACCTTTCCAACTAGAAATGGCAGTGTGTTTTAACCTTCTCTTCTGAAACCAAAACATAACATCATACAGGACACTATTAAGAAAAATAACCATACCCCAGCTGAAACTAAGACAATGTTGCTCTTCCTGGTTAATTAACTATTTGTTTTCAAGTCATTAGTAGAACTAATGAATCCAAAATCATACCTCTAAGCATATGAAACTAGTAATATCTCTGTGTATTTTTCTGGACTCATACCTTGCTACTTAAGAGGGAAACAAAACCAAAAACATTTCTATTTAATAAGCAAAAATTGGCATATTCCATCTATTTTCAAGCATACAATAGTTGAGGCCATGCCTTATTACACTGGTTGATGAATGAATAAAATGTTAGTCATATGTAGCTAATGGCACTAGCTCTTACCTTACACTGGGGGAAAAAATCATAATAATAAAAGCAGAAATGCTGAAGAGGTACCACCTGATTAGTGCACTTTTTGCATGTATAAGAGAAATACAGCATTTTAATTGTTCTGAAATAATTGTATATTACTTTGTGAAAATTGTACAGAGCTTCTTACAAATTCTTGTTAAATACAAAATCCTAAACTGTAGATCCTAAGCTACGAAAAAAAAGTGAAATATATATATATTTTTTTCAAAAATAATTTTTATTATGTTTCTTCTGAAGAATGACAAAAAATAAGTGAATAATAATAATAATAATTCAATTTAAAGAATCAATTTCAGAGAATATATTTTAATTTTCATAAAGTAGAAATGGAGATAATTTTGATTAAAGATACTACAATACAAATAAAGTAAATACATTGTTTGCACATTCTCCTTTTTGGTAACTGCAATTCTGAAATTTCTAGCTGGAGTTGATTAGTTGTTTATTCATTTATTTTGCTTCAAATCAGCCTAGATCTGAAAATAAGAATTTGAATATTTTCTGTATTTGATGTTGCTGTCATAGTTAGGGAAGGGCGAATCTTAATGGTTTGTATATTTCCATGTCAGTCACCAGAATGAATTTGTTGACATTTATGTCTTAAACAATATTAATGTATTTGCTGTCAACTGTTATTTGGCTATACAAATATTTATGTGCTGTAGCATTAACCACATTAGCATACTCTGACAAATAATCAATATTTGTATGAAACTCTGTAGTCCTGATGGCTAATCCGAAACAGCATAATTTGATGGAGGACTGTGAAAAAGATGTACATGATATTTGACGTACTCCTAAAGTTCTGCATATATTCTACAGTTTTCAAGGCTCCCAATTTCAGATTAACTGTTTGGATTCCAGAATTTCAACTGAATATTAATTGGTTTATTTGGAAATGAGTAAATAGAAAAGGTACTCAGTGCTAACATAAACTCATTAACTAAAGGTTTTGCATGGGACAGTCAATACAGGAAGTTATTGTATTAAAAACACCTCGAGGATAAAGAAGTTAAAGAAAAGTTATGTTTTTGAACAAGAAGGCTTTAGGTCCACAGAGAAATGGGGAAAGGTGAATTATGATGGAACAAAAAGAATTAGGCCTGAAAAGTGAGAATAGGTGTTGGAAGGAAGGAGGTAGTTTATTAGAATAAAGATGGTATAAAATAATATTTAGCCAAACGTTTAAGAGAGTCAATGGAGATGGAGAAAAATATTTACATCTTTCCCATTTCGATGAGAATTTCTATTCTGATAAACTTGTCCATTACATGCATTTCTCATTTCTTTATTTCACAAAATAGTTTTTGATTACATTGAAAAACGTAATGATGAACTTCCCTTGATTTCAATATCTGATTAGATCTGAAATATTCTGGAGTGCAGGTGTTTGTAATTCTGTCTCTACAGTATGGGAAAAAAAAAACACTTATGTTTATTAAAAATAATGTTTAGGATTTAATTCAAAATCCCCAAACAAAACTAGTTCCCTACTGTGATCATAAGCATAATTCATCAGAATGCAACAGTTGTTTGATAGCAACTTTACATTCACGGCCTTCTAAAAAATCATCGAAAGAAGCAGTGAGTGTGTCTTATATTTCACTTATAGCATAATATAACTGATGAATATTTTTGCTGAATAACCCTTGATGTCTTTGGGTAATATAAGGAAAGACTGTTTGGGAAAATTAATTATTGCTCTAAATAATAACCCTTTTAAATTCCTCATAACAAATTAAAAACCTACAGTCTTACTTTGATTTAAAGCAAATTCATTCACTAGGCTGTGAAAATGTACGGTTCTTATCTCTCAGGACATGTTAGTTGCAGAGGCATGCTTCTGAATATTGTAGAATAATAGAATGGTTTGGGTTGGAAAGGCACCTTTAAGATCATCATTAGTTCCATTCCCCTGCGATAGGCAGGGACACCTCCCTCTAGACCAGGTTGCTCAAAGATCCATCTAGCCTGGCCTGGAATTATTTCAGGGAGGGGACATTCACAGCTTCACTGGGCAACCTGTTCCAGTGTCTCAACACCCTCACAGTAAAGAATTTCTTCCTAATATCTAGTCTAAATCTACCCTCTTCTAGTTTAAGGACATTTTCCCTCATCCTGTTGCCCTGCCCTTATAAGAAGTCCCTCCCCAGCTTTCCTGTAGGCCCCTTTCAGATACTGCAAAGCAGCTACAACATCCCCCTACAGCCTTCTCTTCTCTAGGCTGAAAAGCCCCACCTCTCAGCCTGTACACATAGGGGAGGTGCTCCAGCCCTCTGATCATCTGAGTGGCTCTACTCTGCATCTGCTTCAACAACTTCATGTCCTTCTTGTGTTGAAAGCCCCAGAATTGGACACTCACAAGAGCGGAATAAAGGGGCAGAATCACCTCCCTGTCCCTGCTATTCACATTTCTCCTGATGTAATCCAGGATATGGTTGGCCTTCTGGGCTGCAAATGCATGTTGCTGGCTCATATTGAATCTTTCATCAGTCTACACTGCCAAATCCAATATATGGACTAATTTATTTTTCTAAAGACTTTGAAAGCAGTTGGAAGCTAAACAGCTTTATTTTTCTGCATTGGGCCTCAGTCAATTCATAGACTGAATGGCAAGTCTTACCGCATGAGACTGCTTTCATGATAGCCTTCCATGACCTCCTGAGTAATCAGACCATAGACTCTCATGCAGTATTTTTGGTATCAAAATTTGGTATCAAAATCAGAATTTAGGTTTCAGTTTTAGCATATATTTTCACAGCTATATATATATATATTTTCTCTAAAGACCTTGAGTAATGTTTGGCCTGCTTTTTCCCCCATAAAGATATTTCATTAATCCAACTTAAAGTTTAAATTTTAAAGCTTCCTACCCAGAATTACATTTTAAAACTGGACTATACAGTTCAGATCTGTTATGGCTTTTTCTGATTAAAAAAAAGGAAGTTGTGTAACAACAAAAATGTGGTTACCTATATGGTAATATTTGCCACTATCTTCTAGAAAAAAAAGAAAAGTAAACATTTTTAATTTTTAATTTCTATTGCCTTTCCAATTTGTTAAACTCCACTACAAGATAAGGGCACTAGAATGAAGCACAATGTATACACATATATAGCACAACAGTCCCACTATGTCATACAGAGACTTAATATTAATGTCTTAACCCTACTTAATATTTCTTGTTTATATACCTGACTATCCAATTAAAACTAGAAATAAGTATGATTATACTTTGCACAGTTTTTGCTGCCGTACATTATTGCTTAGTTTGTTGACAAAGGTGCTGACTTATATAAAACACAAAATTTCACAAGATCTATAACCCATTATGGTTTTTTGCTATTTGTTTTTTTGTTTGTTTGTACATTACTTCTGGTACATAGCAATCTTTGGGTGAAGCTGACTTATCATTTTATTTGTTATACAGTTGTTGTTCCACTACATACTTTATTTCATTCAAAGTACATTAAGTATATGACAAATTGGGAAATAAGGACAAGGAGTTAAAACTGTAAATCTATATCAAACTTCAGGCTTCAAAACTGGAAGCTGCAAATCTAAAAATAACTGTACTCTTCTGGTATTCCTGAAAAATCATCTTTCTTCTAAATTACAGAAATCAGCATTGCACACTGAATTCTAAAGTTTTACTATCTATGAATCACTAATTTCATGCCTCATTAAAAACTTTTTGCAAAGAGATATGCAGTTAACAAGCAAGTGAGACTATAACAAGTATGAATATTTTTGTAGCTGACATCATGTTATTTTAATAAAGCAAATCTACAGTAATTAGCTGAAGATTTACTCTTTGTAGTTTTTACTCATAGATAAATAGAGATCAATAATCACATAACTCACTATTGCTAAAAAGCATGTTTGGAAGATGTTTTTTACATTTTATTTAGGGACATGAACAGAACAGTACCATATATAATTTAGTTATAATGAATAATAAACAATAACACTGAATCCCAGTAGAATGGTTGAAAAATATTCTTCATGAATACATTCTGTTCCTATCTTCTTTGAAGAGTTATTTACTAATTTAAGATGAATCTTAATACAGATTACTATGTTAATGTTATTATCGGTGTGGGATTACTCTCCCAGAAGACTTTTGATTTTTTTTTTGGAGGAAATAGTGAACAGATATATTATATTGTGAAAAAAACACAGTTTTTTTGTACTGTTTTGAGCAGATCGGCAGTAAGAGAAAGTCTTTTGAATATTTTAGGTAATTAATTTAAACCAGTTGGTTTCTAATTACCATTTATGAAGTCATATTCCCTTCCCTTCCCTTCCCTTCCCTTCCCTTCCCTTCCCTTCCCTTCCCTTCCCTTCCCTTCCCTCCTTCCTTCCTTCCTTCCTTCCTTCCTTCCTTCCTTCCTTCCTTCCTTCCTTCCTTCCTTCCTTCCTTCCTTCCTTCCTTCCTTCCTTCCTTCCTTCCTTCCTTCCTTCCAGCAGGATCAAAACTGTAAAATATTTTCGGCCCATTATCCTTTGCAAGTTCATTTTCTAGCAGTGATAAGCATTCATCTCACACCTCTTTCAGGGGCTCTTGCCAGGCTGTTTGCAGCGAAACTGGTCACTATAATTCTCCACTGAATTCTGAGCTCTCCTTTGGCTCTTTCAAATCTAATTTCTTTGCTTTAAAAGCATATTCCTAGACACAGTAGCAACAACAACAAAAAAAATATGTGAATGTCTGAAATTGTCTCAAATCAATGAAAGGTAATCAAAATGCTTTGAGGACAGTTTTACACTTGAAAACATTTCTTTGGAGATGTTTGCTTTCAAATGGGAAGGGACTAGGGACTTAGTCAGGAAACAGTGTATCCAGGTTAATAGAGGAGATTGGAAATGATTCCATTGTATCCTGTGAAGACAAGGTACAAGCTTTCCTTCTTTCTCTTATATCTACTAATTTAAGTTTGCAAGGCCTGGAAGATAAGTAAAAAAGATCTCCTGTTGATACCCTCTAGCCAGAAGCTGTAATTCCAAAGAGCAGGCTCGACCATTCTGTACTACTGTCATGGTTTTATGATTTTTGATAATCAGCATTCCACATCATAACATTATGTAGTACACTGGGAGTTAGTTAACACTCCAGTTGAGCGAAATCTAACTAATTTACTACATAAGATATCAGAATGCAAGATAACACACTATAATACAATATAATACAATATAGTTAGAATTGGAGCTAATAAATCAAATATAAAGAGAGTGTTTGAAAGGTGGAAAGGCCTCACCATAATGCAGGTGAGACACGCAGTCAGGTTGAGCAGCAGAGATGAGAGAGAGCTGAAAAAGCGCAGGCCAGGGGATCTACAAAAGCTTATATCCTATCTCTGAACAGAAAGTCCTCTAGGGTATGTAGTTCTCTTTTGGACAGATGCACGGAACTGGAGCATTAACTTTTTAACTCCAAGAGCACCACATGATGTTATGATGTGGAATACCAATAACCAAAAATAAAACCATGACAACTACAATTAAAATTACATAGATTTGTTGTTAATCATCAGCTGACTAACACATTTCAGATGACCCACCACTACTGAAGGTCAGTATGCCCTGACACAAAAACTTGCCTGGATTTTGTAGTGGTGAACAGCCTTGCTTTGCTGTGTTTGCTATATCTGTATATCTGTATGTCTCTCTGTCTGTCCCTTTCCCTTTCTCCATCCTTTATCTTCATTTGCTCTTTAATTGTTTTTAATAGCTGTTGTCTAACACTGTCTTACCTGTAATGCTCATTAATCATTATTAGAAAATTAGCCAATTTTACCTCTGATTATTAGTTGATATTAAGAAAACTCTCAATTAATTGATTGAGTCTTGGATGACTGTATTGCTGTAGTGACCCCTGCTGAGTGTGTGTCAGTCTCTTGATCTTGATACAGTTTTCAAATAATTTATAGATTTATGGAATTTATGAAAGAGCTTTTTTATATGAAACTGTACATAGAAGTTCTGTCACAGTTACTGTAAGTACTTTATTATGTAATTTGAGTAGTGATTCATAGAAGTAATTACACAAACTATTTTGTTAATGCTTGCTTGCAACACCACAGTAGTCCTTAGATGTTGTGGATGATAATTGGGATGTACTTTTGTCGAAGGGGAGGTGTGTTGTAAGACCATTCTGCCTTAACAAAGCGAAAGAAAGAATGGAAAAAAGCTGCTCCTGTTCAGTTGAGTCTTTGTAAGCTAGGATCCACACATACTAGGAGGAATTCACCTAAAACATGACAGACAGTATCAAGACATTCCCGTTTGTCTTCCTTATCTTTGTGTGCAGAGACTTCTCCTACTGTCCTTGTATTCTACAGCAATCTTTGTAGCAAAATGAGTATTTAGAAGAAGTAAATGACCACCCCAAGGACTACCAATGGATAGACAGTGGACTATCACAGTGCTAGATGACTAGATGACATCCAAGATCTCCAAATATGGCTATGTCAGTTGGGCAATCATTGGGAGTGGATAGGAAAATGAATTTGAGAATGTAATGAAAATGTAATACATGTGAAAATATAATCTGTTCAAGAATGATCAGCTGGTGGAGCATTCTTGGAAAGTCATCTCAATGCTATCCCAATACGGAATGCTGCCAATAAAGAATATCTTGCTTAATGGTTACAAAATACTGCTGTTAAGTACTATGATTTCTTTGATTCAGTGGGAAGAGAATAACCTTATTTTCTGATTTGCATGGGATTTTTCACGAGATTGTCCTGACCTACACACCTACTGAGAAAAAATTATTGTGTTCATTGTGAAGATGAAAAGTAATTGAGGTCCACTGCTTTGTCTATGTGAGCAAAGATCAGGGAAAGCTTCTTCTAGTAAGTTTGTGGGTTTTTTTGTTTCCCATTCTTCTGCTGATTGGGATGCCTCCTGCTGGTGTCTGTCTATCAGCCTGCCCCATCAGCCAAGTATTAAGAGTTTTACATGAGAGCACCTCAATTAATGGCATAAGATTTCTTCCTTCTATAAAACAATTTCAGTTCCTGGAAATTTGAGATATGAAATCTTGCAGTCATAAGTTCTAAACGTGATGGTTTCTGTGCTTGCAGTTCTATGTGTAATCCCATCCAGAGCTGTGAATGTGTCCTTTTAGTAAAACAGTCCACAGACCACTTTCTCAGGTCAGAGGTTGGAGCAGTGGGTGCTCCCTTGGGGCAGCCAGGCAGGGCTGATTAATAGATGCCTTTTTTTAATAGTAATCTTTTAAGGACAAGGCATAGTTACAGAAAATATGGTATCGCATTACAATATTCTATTTAACACTCTGTAAGTCTCCTGCACTCTCTCATGAAATCACTGTACTTTACCTCTGATCTAGCAATAACATTTGTTTGCATGAAAAGAGGTAAAAGCACAGCTATGTATTTCAGTAATCACAGGGCAGATACCAAAATGTGATTGTTAAGTGGGAAAACATCAATTACCTAAACAAAAAAATCAAACACACTTAAAAGCAGCAATACTCCAGTGAGAATTCTTCTTTAGTAGAGTAATATATAATTATAATAAAAATTACAAATGATTGTTGAAAAGACTTTCTTTTAAAGTAAAACCATTGGAATTTTAAACATTGAAAAGAATAGATCATTAGAAGTATAATTTCTGGTTACTTGTTTGAAATCTAAGATAGTATTTTTAATGCAGCTGCAAGCAAATCTTATTTTTATAAGAAATTTTATGAGAAGTTTGCTTTGAAAGCAGGGACTGAGATGTTTAATATTCTATCAAGATAACTTCACTCATAACTGAGTGAATTGCTGTGACACCAAACACTGATGAAATCCCTATAAACGAGAGAAATATGCAGTGGACAGAGAAAGCGATCTTGCCTTTTCGTTCTGCAGCATTTGAAAATGGCGTTTAGAATGCCACACTTGGTTCATAATGCCAGTTCATTGAAATGGGTGTGAGTCTAGAAAAACATTTATATTACAAACATAGATGCAGTCCAGTATGCACAGTGGAAAGAGTTGTATTGTGGGAAACTTTTAGAGTGTGGCTTAATTTTTCTACTAAGTATGCTTTAGAAAATTCCTCTGTCCACTCTGTGTATTTTTATTGAACTCTGACAAAATATGTAAGATGATCTATAGTCTTGCATTTGAAGTCAAATATTAGATCATGAAATAGATGTAATTTCATAAAAATAAGGATAATTAAACATCACATTAGATTAAATGGGAAGAGAATAAGCTCATATTGGCCATGCTTGGGAGTTCTCAGCCATTTCAGTGGTTTTGAATTTAAAGGAGGTAGTTTTGTAAGAGCTGCTGTGAGACTTACTAACCTACACCTGGCACCAGGCTGTTGGATATCACCGAATTTCTCAAATAATATTAAATATTTACTCTGTAGATGTGTAAAATTCATCATAGAAGATCTTGTCCCATGTAGGTGCGGGGAGAACCACAGTGGAGTGTATATACCCACTGCAGTCTTTGGAGTGCTCAAACCCACATCTGGTGGATACACTGAAAGAAACTGCAGCCTTTGAGAGTCCATGTTGGAGCAGGTGTCTGGAAGGACATGTGGACAGTGGAGAGGAGCCCACACTGGAGCATTTTGTCTGGGTGAAGCTGTGGCCTATGAATGAGCTATGCTGAAAGTCTTTCACAGCCAGTGAAGTAACTCTTGAACGACTGTAGACTATGGAAAGATTCCTGGAAAGACAATTTTATGGAACAGATTGATCTGATAATAAGATAACTGATTGTACAATTGATTTATTTTATACTTCTTAATATACCTGTCACTGCAGTCATGAGACATATCAGTGCCATCTGCATGGTTTTTATTCTCTATCTTTGTTTTAGTAAAATATGGTACAGATTAGGGTTTTGCCTTCCAGGAATATTATAAGTAGATTTGCATCTTACTATATTTCGACTTTTGATAACTCTTAAAACCAGAATGGTGCTAATGGTTATCATAAAGTTAGAAGTCTTTCATTGGTACCTCTATAGACTATATTTGAAATAATTTTCCAGTTTTTCAGCCTCTCTAAAGTCTACTATCTCAAAAGTGCCAATATATTCGTATGTAAACTTAAACAAGTTTGACATTCAAACATATTGGTGTTCTTGCTGAATTCATGAAGATGATGACTCACTCAAAAGAATATTTTTTGAGTTGTGATTTAAGATTTGGACAAAGATACGAACATGAAAGTTTTATGAACAAGGAACTTAATGAATTTAATTAAGTTATAAAATATCAGGTTGCTGTGCAGGTAACCTACAACTGGAAAAAGACAAAGCCAAACAAAGTCCTCTTTTCATTAAATATACTACAGTTTTCTTTTACCATTTTCCAGTGTTCCACAATAGTAACATTTTAAACGTGTTTTAAGTATTTTGATAATATAGTGTATTAAATTATTCAGTTCTTTTCATTTACTAAAAAAAATAAATAATTTTGTCTTCATTTCCAAATTGTACACTCTGCAGATAGTGCTGCCATAGAAGTTGAAAGAAATTATGTTAACAATCATCATGAGAAATACATCTTTTTTTTTTTTTTTTTTTTTTTTTGTATGTGCAAAAATAATAACAACGGCTTCTACAGATACATAAGCTAGAAAAGGAAAATCCAAGGAGGTGTACCTCTCCTAGTAAGCAATACAGACAGGCTGGTAATAATGGACAAGAAGACTTGTACTCAATAATTTTTTTTGCCTCAGTCTTCACTGGCTACTGCTTTTCACACAGCTCTCAAGCAGACAGTTTGGAAAGTGAAGACTAGGAAAATAATATTCCTCTCACTGGGGATTCCGAATAGTCAGAATATTGATGTGTTTAGAACATCTAAGCCTGAGCTTCTGCAGCTGATAGGGGTTTTTCTTTGAACCTTTACGTATAATAGAGCTTTCTAGGGATGAAGAACTACAGGGTGAAACTGTGGAGTATAAAGATTTTCTTCCATTAGTGGTAACAATGGTTTAGTAGGAAACTTTACATGTTCATGAGAAGAGCTGACTGATCTGTACTATTAAAATGTATATATTATTAATTCAAAGATCTGCTTCATGTTAACACCATTAGGATTATAATGTAACTGTCATCCATTCCTGAGACTCCTATGTACCCAGAAGAAATCAGCAAAAATTGTTATCAGCAATTTGATATTTTATTAAATATATAGATATTTAATTTTTTATTATTTATATTTAATATATAAATATATTAAAATGATATTTTAAGCATAGTTGTAAAGATTATGAGTCTGTTTGATATCTTTTTATTTTTTAGTATCTTCTTATCCACATTGGGCAACCTAAACTCATGTCACATCTGATGTACTAAAAACATACTTGAACAGCTCTTCTAAACTGCCAGTGATTAAGCCTGTGCGTGTGTGGTATGAAGATATACTTCTAATAGGACTTATATCGGGATAAAAGAGCAACCTCTCAGACAAGAAATAAGTATATTTTAATTAGAATGAATGTAAGAATAACCGATCAAATATATTGTGTCATGTCTGTTATACAGGAACTATTGAGACCTTAAAAAAGTTTCAGTTAATTAAGTTAAACAAGTCAGTGCTTGAACAAATGTAGGAGTTATTAGCATGGCCAGAAAAGAAAGATGAGAGGATGACCTGCAATATCTATCTGTACAAGGAGGTTTCAGACAAATGCATACAATTCACCAATGTCTAAATTGTTCCAATGATACACCACTCAACAGTGTAGTTAAAAAAAGGAAAAAAAGTTTAATGAGCTGTTCCAGCAGTACCAGTAATTGCTTTCATTCTCATTAAAACTAATAAACATTAATTTCTGATGGTTATAGAAGGCACAGAACTGTACTATATCAACTATAAGTGTACAGATAAAGTAGAACTGAAGTGTTTTTTGACATGGTTCTTAGTGTTTAAGCTTTTTTACATCTTTGGGAAAAGAGGAACATTATTATTTGGAATTTGAAGAAAAGAAATTCATTAATTGAATTTATGGTCAGCTGGATCCTTCTTTTATTCCTTTTTCTAAATTTAAGTAGAGTAGAATAATTCTATTTCTTAAAAGATATACATAGTCAGGGTTTTTTTGTTGTTACAATTTTGGTGAGGTTTTTTGTTTGTTTATATTTTTGTTTTGCTATCATATTAGATTTACATGTTTTTCATGGACTTTTTATCTCCTGTTAACAGCCATAATTGTTTCTCTCAGCTACTCGTGTGATTTGTAATGGGTGATGTTAAAAACTTCATTCTATATGACAGTAAGTATAATAAATTAATACTTACTAATACATATTTACATTTCAAAACAATTTGTTTTCCTTCTTCTCTTGCAAGATATGAACCACATACACAGGCAATTTGTCTGCCATTTGCAATCAGACAGGAATTCCTTGACCCATCACTAGTGGGCTGACTAATATAGAACTGTACTGGGATTCAAAACAATTTTTAGAAATGAAAGAAAACTCTGTGAAGATAGGTTGTATTGAGTTAAAAGATAAGGACAGGGATAAATAACTTGATAGCTTTCTCTAAAAAGGGACCTGAGGGTTATCTTGAGTAACTGTGATACTGCATCACTATTGTGATTCTCTTATGAAGCAGTGAAATGGTCAACATAAGATTTCTTAATACTTCATATATTTGTGGGGAGGGTTGTGTTTTTGTTTTGTTTTGTTTTAACACGGATATGATTTCCTCTGTGCTACCAAGACCGGATTTTTCAGCACTGAAATGTGATCAAGTTGAGAAACTGGGGGTTAAGTAAAATTATTTGAGAATTAAATCTCATAAGATATAGAGTCATAGCTGTACTGATTCAAGAACTTTAGTATCAAGACCTTCAGACTGAATGCAGACTATAGTCTTCATTAAATAAAAGGATGATGCAGAAGACAATCTGTTAATCATGTCTATGGCATAGAGGAGGAGTATTGAAATTAATTTCAGAAAGTTCGTTTCCAGCTAAACATTAAGAAAAAATTTAGAAAATACAAATGAAGCATTTGTATAAACTGCCTGGGGAAAGATTGTGGAATTCATCAGTGGGGGGTCTTTAAAAACATATTAAACAGACATCACTCAGGTATTATTCCTCCTTGAATCATGGGAATAAAGCATAAGACTTCTCAGGGTCTTTTCTAGACTCATTTTTCTAACACATCAGTATGAATACTTGATTAAAATTACCTGATTGACCTCAAGAGGAGAATTTAACAAAGTAAGGAAAAGAACTAAGAAACAGATGGGAAGTATGATTATACTTAGAGATAGAATTAGAATTCATGTTTTTATAGGTTTAATTTGAGGAATATTTTTTTGCTGGGATTCAATGAATAAGTAAGTGTGAATTCTTGTAATTTTTATCTTCGTTGTTCTAATTCTATAGATTCTGATTATATAATTTTAAGCACAGAACATTAAGACATTTTGCTGATTTCAAATATGGTATGTATTCAAGGACTTTTTTTTTTTTTTTTTTTTTTTTTTGAACTGAAGAGACCTAGTTTTCAGTTTCTGTTGTATTAACTCTTTGATACTGTGAAAATATTAAAATGTGGTTTCAACTCTTGTCTTCTTTGGAAACAGTTGGATACAGCTGAATATAAGATCTTACCAAACCAGTAGCACAGAGTATACATCTCTAGTGATACTAAGCAACCAAGAACAAAGCCTTTAGATGTTCTGGCATTAATTTTGTCACTAAATTAACATGGGTGTTCCAGCATGACCAATGTTGGATAACAGCACCTGTTAGGTTGTAAGTATAGATCATGTCTGTAGGGTGTTTACCTCAAATAGATTGTTTTATAGTGAAAAAGGACCATAAACACTTCAGGTGGTCATGTTTAAAATAATAATTTAAGAAAGGGAAAAACACTGGTCAGTCAATGAAGAGTGAAGAATAAAAACACATGGAAGAGACAACAGTGGAGTGAGTGGAAATTGCCTAGAGGAAACTGCAGCCCATGGAGGTCCCACGCTGGAGCAGGGAAGAAACATAAAGAAGGAACAGCAGAAAAAAAGTGTTATACACTGACCATAGTTTCTATTCTTCAACCACCCTGACTGCTCAGATATGGAGGAGATAGAGAAGTCCAGAATGAAGGAATTAAGTTAATCCTGGAAAAGGGAGATGGGGCAGACAGGCAAAAGAAGTTGTCTCTGTTTCTCACTATCCAAATCTCACTATTTTATTGCCAATAAATTAAATTTATTTTCCCCAAGTTGAGTCTGTTTTGTCTGTGACAGTAATTTGGCTGAGATAGAGTTGGATGCAGTACACCAGGTGGAGTCTCATGAGGGCAGAGCAGAGGAGAATCATGTCCTTTCATATGCTAGTCGCATTGTTTTTGATGCAGCCCTAATTGGCTTCCTACATTGCATGCATGTATTATTGGCTTGTACCAAGTTTCTCCAAGTCCTTCCAAGTCCTCCTCAGTTCATTCCCCAGTCTGTATCTATGTTTTGGATTGCCCTGACCGAGCTGGGTGGCCTTTCACATCAGCCTGTGGTTTCCATACCCTTGCCTGGCCCAGGATCAGCTGTTGCCTCTGGGGTTCAGGAGCAAACTTCATCCAGCCAGTAACCTACACCACAGTAGTGGAACGGGCAAATTTTTTCCGAGGGTGCTTGTGGGGCCACATGGTGCACCTGTCCATGGCTGATGCTGAATCTAAACACAGAGAACAGCAAGGGTGCATGGTAGCTGGAGCACCCATATCTCCACAGGAAGTTTTACACTTGGAGTTTTAAGTGTTGGGCACAGGGGTAACACACAGCTAGGGATTGCATGTAAGTGGGTGGGTCTGTGTATGACTGTAGCCTTCCGGGATTAGTTACGTAAGTCAAGGCTGCTTAGCAAAATACAGGTGTTTATTGGCATTTTGCATATGTATTAATATGGTTATTGATACTGATCTGAATTTATAGTTCACTACTAATTAATTACATGCCACCAATATATAAATGAATCAATCTTGATTAAACTCAGTGAACTGAGCAGTATTTCACGGCAACAGCTTACTAGTGTTCTTTTTTTTAATAAAGATTATTTTTTTATCTGTAAAGTGTTATAGCTGGCAAACTGAAAGAATAACAACTGCACTTAATTGTTTTTTCCCAAAGTTTCTTTAAACATCTTCTATTTTTAGTGAATATGTCTATTAAATTGGGGTTTGTCTTTCTAAAGTAAGTGTTTACTTACAGACTTTGGTGTTGTGCTAGTTGACTTAGTTCACAGAATCACAGAATCACAGAATCACAGAATCACCCGGGTTGGAAGGGACCCCAAGGATCATGTAGTTCCAACCCCCCTGCCTAGCAGGGCCACCAACAACAACATAGTTCTGTTATAGTCAGTGGAATCTAATCAATACAGTCAACAGTTACTACATTTCTAAAAAGAAAATCATCTGACTACCTGCTGGATATCTGATTATATATCATACTAACATTATTTGAAATTTGTGAGCTATGGTCCCTCAGCTGTCTTTTAGCTATCATTCCATAAAGACTTGTTCTTAGGTTCTACACTTATGCTTTGACTAAGCTGGTCTGTTTTATTTGAGAATAGATGTTTGTCTTCCACAAACTGAGTGAAGCTATATTTATTTAAAGGGAAATAAAATTTTTTGTTAGCTAAGCATCTACTGACCTTATTGGACTTCTGGATACTCAGAGCATATATAGACACTTAAAGACAGACACCTAAATTCGTTATTTGAAATTGCAACTAAATCACACACTTTATGTCAAGTATTTTCCGACTATCTTAACAGATGACCATTTGGAATTTGTGAAAATGAGCTTTGCAATTAGAGATTTTCATGTAGGAGCATTTCAAATTTGCAGTTTCTTCTAGCGGTTCTGAACTAACTTGGTACTCAAACAAAAAATAATCTTCATTACTCAGTTGTAGTATGAGAATGCCTATTATTATCCAGTTACAATTCTCACCAATTTTGCATTTTTGTTTGCAGAATGGTGTATTTTAATTGAAAGGGAGGAGTTATGTTTTGTTCTAGCTTTGCTTTCCATTAGAGAACACTGAAAACTGTCAGTCCATATCTCTTCAAACTAAGAGGATTTCTCCTTCCCAAGTTCTGTAATCAAAAGTCTACTTTACAATATGGGGCAGATATTTCCTACAAGGGTAGCATTTAGGTAGCCGATGTTAGATTGTTCTTGTTCATTCTGTTTATATTTGCATGTTCTTACTTTTGATTCTGCATCCTGCGAATCTCATGCCAATTATTTTCTTCAAGTTTCTAGTTCTGCACTGCAAAATGCACTTCCAGAATTCAATGTTTATTTTTAAGATAAGGTAGTGTTACGTGTTACAGTAAAAGCATTTTCTTAATAGGTTGGCTCTTCACTTTTTCTGGACAGATTGTGCTTTGTGTAAATTACTAGGGTTTCAGCAAATTAAGCTACTTGATAATAAGACCTTTTTCTGTATATCTGGAATGGATAAATCAATTTCTAAATCCCAAGATAACTTAGGAGAATGTTACAGTGCTCTAAAAATTAAAACATTGCAGGAAGGAAACCATATAAATGATTTGAAAATGTAAGCTACTATTTGTTGGATGAATGTGGATGGTTTTTTTTTTTTAATTATTTCAGATTGCTATATTTTATTTTATTAGTAGTAGTGGTTTTTAATGTTTTTATTTATTTGTGTTTTTATTTTGTTTTTTTTCCTGAGTGTAAAAAATGTTTCAGAGCATAATTGGATTTTTTCATAGGCCAAAACATAAGGGCTTCTAGGTAAATATGAAGGCTTTGTTTTGTTTATTTTTTCTTAAACTCTGTTGAATGCACCATTGGAATTTATCTTCTTGTATTTTTTTATTTTTTGTAATGGTAAGGAAGGTAAATCACTGTCATGGTTTTTTTTTGTTTGTTTGTTTTGTTTTTGTTTTTTAATAGTAGGGAAGGTAAATCACTGTCATTTGTTCACCTTAGGTCAAACTAGTTTGATATACTTTTCCTGAGAGATTCATTTTCAAGAAGAAACTAATCTTTGTTGCTTTGTGGAATGCATTTCAAACAAGTATTGTTCTCACAAAATAAACAACATTTCATGAAATCTCAAAATATGCCTTAAACAGTGTAATGGTTTTAAAGCATTTTACTTAGCTATTTGGCAAATCAACAGATGTAGAGTATCACTGCGCATGCATAATTTATCTCCTGACAATAGTGATTGTACTTTTAGGAGCTTATAACACTGTATCTAGTGCATTAAGTCACTATTGATTGTAATCATAACACAGTTTGATTAATATTGAACAAATATTAATACACAATATTAACCACAAAACACAATGCACAATATTAAACACAAAATTCTCAAAAAAATTATGTACTCATTTTTTCTTAACTTAAATTTAGAACGTGATTGTTACTAGCAACACTTACAAAGGTTCAAAAGAGGGAAGTATTGATATCAGATTTACTTATTATGTAGAACTGAAAAAATTACATAAACTAACTAAATATTCGTATCACAGCATAACATTTCCTCTCATGTGAGAGCAAGAAACACATCAGGCACTTCACAAATCCTTCAGAAAAGAACTTCCTGGAGTTATTAGGATCTCTAGATGTTAGGAAGAAATTCTTTCCTATGAGGGTGGTGAGGCACTGAAACAAGTTGCACAGAAGCCATGGATGCCTCATTTCTGGAAGTGTTCAAGGTCAGGTTGAATGAGATACTGAACAACCTGGTCTAGAGGAAGGTGTCCCTGCTCATGGCAGGGGAGTTGGAACTAGGTGATCTTCACATTTCGTTACAATCCAAACCATTCTGATTCCATGATTCAAACTGAATGTTGCTCAAACATTTACCATTTGATAATATTTTACTGTTCTTATATATGTATTAGTCACCAGAATTTGTTCTAGACTAACTTATTAGTTTTCCCTTGAATTTGCTTTCTTTTCTCTTATATAAAAGGTTAAAGATGAAGGGATGTGTAAGCATCTTGTTCCTAAATATCTAGTATCCTTTTAAATATTTAAAGCTGTTCGAGAATTATGAGACAATGACAGATGTGACACAAGTTCTATCAGATAAATTGTCTTCTGAAGTGGTAACTTCAGACTTTTAGACAGCTGAATTGTATTCTACTTGGATAAAACTCAAGATTATTAAAACATCTACATTTTTCCATCTGTATGAAACCTCTGCGTTACTAGATATCTAAATGCCATTATAATCAAACTACATCTCTTCAGAACACTCAGTGGAGCTTGGGAAGCAATTTAGTTCATCCTACAATTCCTGAATCTGTCATTGACTTTCTGGTACTTGATGACATCTAAAATGTCCTAGGCTGTCCTGTCACCAGTTGACAGTCCATAAGACCTATGCCCCAGGTGTTTCTTCCATACTCCAGGTTTTACCAGCCAGTACTAAGTCTTTGCATTTAGGCAATTGAATCCTGCTCACTCAAGTGACTAGCAAAATCATTCTGGTTAATTAGTGCAATAGTCCAACTGTATTGATTAGATTACTTTGAATGTAAAGGGACTCATATAGATAATTATTATATTTATTATATATTATATATTACATATTGTATATTATATATTACATTATATATGTTATATATTATATATATTACGTTATATAAAAATATTATATTATATACTATATCCCCTATTCTGGAGTCAGAATTATCCTGTAGAAGGTTTGTTTTTGTTAAGAGACTACTTTGGTTTGTAGTTTGTAACATGAACAAATATTATATCGACAAAGGAGCAGTTGTATGTTTTCAGTGAGCGTTTAGTATATCTGCTGATAGAATTGTGAAGAACCACTGTTTAAAACTCCCTGGGGATATAAAAAACAAAGCAGCTTTTCAGCTTGAGATAGTAGTTTTAAAGCATGTCTTTTAGAGTAGCCTACAATTCTGCTGTTCTCACAAACAGCATGAACAAAGCATCCATATTCTCCATGCTCTAGATTCTAGATTGCTAATTATTTTCGATCTCCTCACGTGAGAACAACTCACGAACAACTATGGGATGTTTACCTGCCTAGTAGGTTAAATCATAACCAAACTTTAGAACTTGTATATGTTTATCCCCATTTACTGATATTTTTATGTAGGTACCAAAATTTATTGGTTGTGGCCATGATTCTGGTGCTTAGTAGAACGTGAGAAACTTATCTGTAGATGTTTCAAAAATATGAATATCCTGGTTGTATAATAATAATTTAATGCAAAACATATTGCAAACTGGCTATATGACAAAAAAAAAAAAAAAAAAAAAAAAAGGGAACATAATCTATGTAATACTGGGTTGTAATACAAGCCAACCTGATGATGTTTATCTATTGGATACCAGGAAGTGTATAGTCAGTTGGTTAATTATCTGTCTAAATATTCTGAGCATATATATGTTACCTTTTAAAGAGCTCATCTTCTATGAATTTTGGTTGTTCTACCTTATTCATGAAACATTATTTGTGTAAACAGCACCTCACTTTTGGAAATGATTGCATATTTCTGATTTACCCTAAAGTAAAACAGAGAATATAACTCAAATTAAAGACACATAATTTAATCATAATTACCTTGAATTATGCATAGCTCAGCACTTCTTTTTTTCTTTTCACGACTTTTTTAAAAAATTATACTGTAGAAGTATGTATCATTCCATAAAATAGCTGCCTGATTTCCCTGTTATCTTGTGTTTTGCGTCTCTGGTTGTCACTGTGTTCTGTATATAAAAGCTTTGAAAATTTTTTATTCTTCAGGATAATTCCCAAGTAATTATCTTGAAATTATGTTAATCTGTAAAATATATACAATTATGAGATTATTATATTTGGATAAGACTTTTTTATTTTCAACTTTTTTTGACTTTCATGGTAATTATCTCTGAAAAGAAATTAACTTCAAATTTGTATTTTAGAAAGACAAATGGAAATTTAATAAAGGAGAATTAGATTGGGAAATATATGGAGTTTGTATGTGTGATGTTTTATTTAATGAATCATGATGAAGTAGAGAATTGGCAAAAAAAGAACAAATATATTTTATTTCACTGATTATTTTCTTATATAAGCTGTTATACTGAATAATATTAAAAGTGGTGCTATATGTTAGTGATATAGTTTGTTTGATGCCAAATATATCAGTGAAGATTGTCACTAGTGACCAAACAATAGATCATGCATAACCAGTAGCACTATGCTGCAGCAAGTTTTCCACTGAGATTCTTTACCATCTGTAAATTGCATATGACCCAGATGTTATGTTCTCACTGAGTGCAGATTTGCCTATGTACTAGGATTTGTCAGATATCTATCTTTCATTTTTTCATGAATATTGATTTTCTTTCTTTAAATGAAATAAAAGTACCAGCAGAAAAGAAAAAAAAAAAGAAACACAAATAGCTGATTCCATCTGTCTTTTGTTTAGTATGCGCACTTTTCTGAGTTATCTGTTGGAGCTGCATCATGAAATTTCTAATTTTGACATCATGGTACATGGAAACTGGGCATTGCTTGCTGTCTCATTGTCATTGTACTGTGCAGTAGAACTGGAAGTAAGTTGAATGATCTTTTTGGATCTCACAGTTCAAAGAGAAGAGCATATTATAAAAAGGCATTTTTATATTGCATTAAATGTTGGCCTTGATACATGTCATCATTTATACCTATGCTAGTCTTGAAACTATGTATAAAATGAATAATTCTTGACCTCTAACAAAAACTACCTGTCCTGATGTCCTTCCCCAAAATGTCTCCTGTCTCTCTTTACACTTCATATTACTTTTCATTCCTTTAGATTTTGTCCTGTTGTTTAGAATAACTGTTTTCAGAAGATGAAAAAAAACATGAATGAGTTTCCCACATCCACAAATATTGCATCTTGAGTTGACCCTTATTTTTCAGCTCAGAACTCAATGAAGAATTTTCTCCTGTGTTTGACTGTTTCTTATGATGTGTAGGTATATGACTCCTAGTCATTCCTAACTTTGTAATATCAAATTTTCCACATGACAAAAAAAAAAAACCAAAAACAAAAAAACACTATTAAATATCATAGTCACTGAGATATCTATTTACATACCTCTATTAGCTTGTCAGGAAGAGTTGTATAGATATTAAAAGCTTTGCCTGCTTACACTTTGCATCAAACAAATAAAATGAAAATGTAAATAATCAAAATTAAATTGAAAAGTATTCATCATGGCTGAACATTTTTCTGCTTGTATTCTGCTTTCATACCATGCTTGTACATGCTGGCCATATAGCTATATGCATAGCATATTTTTCTTTTTATTTTTAATCAGTTTAAACATTCATTAAGAGATTTTTAAGATTAATCAAAGTAATTAACTTACAGATTAGATGACATGCTACTTTTAATTTATCACATTATAAGCAAAAACTTTGTTTTCAGAGCTCTCTATTTCTGATACAAAACTTTATACCCTCTGGGTTTTCCATTTTGTCATAGATTAAGGATTTACAAAAATGGTTCAATGCATTCTCAGTTCTAGGAAGAACTGGAAACTTATTCTATCTGAAAACATATTCTTCTGCATCTGCATGGGATCTCAGCTGGGAAGCTCTTACTCTTTGTAAAGTTAGCTCTTTCCTATAGAAGTCAGTAGTTTCTGTTCATCGGAGTTTCTTAGTCAGGAGATCAGTTTTGCTATAAAGAATTCCTTTCTTTAGCTGACTGTTAAAGCTTAAAAGTGGTAATACTATTCCTCGTGAGGAAAGCCAGCGAGAAAACGATCCTGGTTTTGAGTTGAATTTTCTTGTATGAACATTGGCTAACAACAGAACGCAGTGATACAAAAAGAAAAGACTAGAGAATATAAAATACAACAAAAACTTGTAGGAAGATATTTCCTACTGTGTAAGGCTTAACTAGGAAACTGGAGCACTAGTTCTTTCTATCTCAATGTATTCCCCTAAAGTGATCTCAAATTTTGTTCTGAGGTTTTAGAAGTCTCAGAAATTATTTGGAGTCTGCTGCTGACTTAAGGTATTCTATGACTGCCATCAATGGAAAGAGGATTTCATAGGATCCATAGAGCATGAGATGAAAAATAATTCCAATAATATATTTCCCCTGTTCTTCCTGTTCTGAGGATTTTTTAGGGAAAACTTTGAGGGACAACACACAGAACTAAAAAAAACCCCCAAAAAACAAAAACACTTCTTCAGAACTCTATGGTGTATAACAAAATTTTCATTCACTCACTTTTAATCAGGGAGATTTGAAGGTCTATGATATCCTGTTTTTCTACTGGAAATGAGAGATAAAAAGTAAAAATAAATAAATAAATAAATAAATAAACCTAACTCGACAGGAAGGAGATTAACATGAAATATGAAAATGTCGATATCATAATGAAGAGCAAATACAGCCACAAACATACATACACAACAATCCCAAAATGACATCCTCCGATGTATCATCAGTTTACCTCAACATGAAACACTTATGAATCTAAAGCAGTAAGTCTTTTTGCACAGAATAACACTAAAAGATATTAGAAACAGCAGAAAAAGATTGGGGCTTGAAAATTTGCATGTACAGCTCCACTAAATAACAAAGTAGCATTTCAGCTGTTATGTACAAAGTTTCTGAACATGAACATTCCTGAACATGAGTATGCATGTATGTGTATTGGCAAGTAAACACACATATGTGATATATATACTATATGAGTTCTACTACAGCTCACTCAATATTTATGCTCAAATTTTCACATCTGAATTTATATGTGTCGTTGGGGAACTATACAATCCCATGGTAACTAGATAATGGGAGTAAACATAAACCACGCTGATGCCAATATTCATTATGTTTTATTTAGGAAAAATAATTTAATAACAACAACAATTTACTGAGTTGATTGCAGGTAAGTTTTTAATTTCCCAGGCTACTGAAAATAAATGATTCTGCTGTCAATCGTCATATTTGCAATAAGCAAGTCTTATCTCTGTCTCCAGTTCTAAATCTGTGACAGGAGAGTCATAGTTTCTGTATGCAATAGAATCACCTTGAGAACTGTACATGTATTTTGTAGAGGCTATGGTTTCAATTCTCTTCAAATTGGAAAATACTGAAGTTCTGAAAACTAAATGTTATCATGCTGACATGAATGCACACTTGGAATACTAGTTTTTAATCTTTATTTATATAGCCTCATGTTGTTTATTAGAAGTGTTAGAAGTGTAATTTTGCATATGAACCATATTTACAGATAATTAAGGTAGTTATGATGTATAACATAGTCTTTTTTCCAACTAATGGAACAAGAACTATGCAGTGTTTTAGCTGAGTTATGGCAATCTATATCAGGTATGAAGGCCAGCTGTACTGTTCTTGGTGTATAAATTTCTGATAAAAGAGACAACATATCTATTTTAGCTTACAAAACTACTGGTTAGCTCAAGGATAACAAGCACATAAAATGACAAAAAAAGGAAATCTTTCAAAAAAACATACAGAAAATTTCTTCCATGCTAGAAGTCTGTAAGACTTATTTCCTTCACAAGAATAAGAAATAATTCCAAGAAAGACTCCAGCAGATAGGAGGAATATTTCTGTTTGTTAAAGAAATGTAAATTGACATGTATAATTTTTAATGTGTTGTTGACATACAATGGAAGAGATATTTCCAGTCTAAACTTCAAGCTGTGAAACAAATAACACCGTAAGTGCAGACAGACGTTTTAATTTATTGACTGCTTTCTAAGTACAGCTTACCAAATCAGGGAAATAAAAAAAGGAACAGGAATAGGAAAAATAAAAAAAGCATTCTAAGTAAGGCTTAGAGAATATTGTTGAAAATGTGTTTTTCTCAGGAAATACATGACAAACACCTTTTAGACACACTTTTATTTCAAGAAAAAGCTGAACAGGAAAGAATAATTTAAATTTGATCACTCTTATACATATTTCTTGCCAGCAGATGAAGATATGTGTAAAAATATATTATTAGCTTGTTTCCTTCTCATTCATTTTATGTATTCATGCACCCTCCTGTTCTTAAATCTGTAGTACTGATTTGGATGAATGAAAAGGCTTTTCAAATTAGTACTCAAAAAATTTCTTATCTACAGATGCTATCCTTTCTTTTACTGACAGTCTCACCCATTAAATCCATACAATACATAGGTGAATTTTCATATGTTAGCAGAGAAATATCTTCCTCAGGACACTGAGAGAACATGGACCAAATTTTACTTCAAAAGAATGTCTGTGAAGAAAGTTTCCTAATTCTACTCTTGTATTTCAGCCTTCAGTACTCTCTTAGGTCAGTTTAACCTATTCAGCCTGGGGCTAGTATTCTCCTCCTGCAGGTTTGCAGTTATAAATCTCAACATGAATGCTAGCATCTATCTGTTTATGATGTCAGACAAATACTTTCAAATCTTGAAGACAAAATCACACTGCATTTTTCAAAGAGTTTCACTATTTTAATATCTAAATATTTGATAATACTGATGTTCTTATCTGTTTATGAAATACCTAAATAATTCTAGATGAAAGAATACTTCCTTAAAAATATGTTTTAAAATATTTATGATAGATTTATGGTAGAATCTGCATTATTACTCTTTTTTTTTTTTTTTTAATCAAAAGATTTATTTCTCGTGGTGGAAAATAATTCTGTCCTAAACCTGCTAAGTTGGCAGCTTCTTATTTAAATATTTCTTTTTATTAATCATAGACTATTTATATCAATTTATTGCTCTTCATAATTAAAAGTGGAGTTTAGAATGTATCTTATATTACCCTGCAGAGTTCTTTTAATATTCTCAAATTAAAAGGTAAGGAAGAAACACAAGGGAAAACCATACCTATTTTTTATTATGATATTCTCTAAAACCTTACCTTAATTGAAGCTAGAATTTTTATTTCACTTCATTTAGATTGAATCTTTGAAAGTCATGTTTAAATATACCTTAGCCAGATAAGCAATTGCATTTAAGGCGATAAAAAACATGTCCGATCAAGAACTCAGATATGTTTGTTCCTTATTTGGCATATCTGACAGTTTTGAGGTTTTTGTTTCTTCTGGGAAACTCACAAGTCCACTTTACCTTCTACAACCTCTTCTTTCTGAAAGGATTTATACTGTATTTTGACAGATTGCTACCACAGATCGCTGTGCTCTGTAAAAAATGTTTCTACAGGAACATGGCATCTTCTCCCTAATTTAAATAATTGGAATGATATAATTTATCTATTTGATATACATTTGCAGTCTTTCAGAAACCCTTTGAAATCACTGGGAGATGGAGCTGAATGTCACAGAGGCATGACTACAACATATATACAATTAGAAATCTATACACAGTTTGCTATACTGAGATGATTATTTATACTCTAATGGAGAGTAAGCACTTTACTGGCATTATTTTTAATAATGGTAATGTCAACAGTGACTTGCTGTCGACAAAATAGATACAGTTCCACAAAGGAATCATACCTGTATGTTGGATTTGCAATTAAAAAGTCTCTAAATTCTAAACCAATATATAAAAATACATTTATAACCATGAAAATAACACGTACAAGCACTGCACATATGATAAATACTGAAACTAAGATTTAACTTAATATACTTCTCTAATATCTCTGTATAACTTGTGTCATTTGTCTATCTCAGGCTAGTCTCATGGTCAGCGTAAACAGCTTGAAATGCAACAATAAATAAAAACATACCCATATTTTTTTTCTCACTGATATTTCTGTATAACATTTCCCAGAATAAATATCAAAAACCTATGATATTGGATCATGGTTCATAATATTTTTAGGTTTAAAGAGATCTCATAACTCACAAAAGGAAAACTAAGAGAAATTACCTTAAAAAAAAAAAAGTGAGAGGATGAGTCTATGTTTGAACGTATCATATTATAGATGCAGAGCATGTACACACAACATCAATAACAACAGTCAGGCAACCAAACCCCTACTTTTAGTCGGAACATTTCATGTGATGCCTTGCTCAGGAAAAAAATAAATTGCAATTTCTACTTAAATAGAGTTGTATCAAGCAGATAATAAATGGTTCATAGATTTTAACCATCCATGAATAATTCATAAGATTCACTTCCACCTGCCAAATATTTGGATCATATGTTGTCTATCTAGAGTTACAGAATGTACCCAGTATAAATTCTGCTACAAAATGTCTAATGCCTGACACTACATTATTGTAACATATTATATTGAATTAGCCTGGAAGAAGCTTTAACATACTGATGTGCTAGTTTAATGGTTTAATGGTCAAATCAGGCCCCTTTTATCTACTGCATAGTTAATATCCACCCTTAAATTTAAAGAGTGGACAGAAACTAAGGACAATCAGCAAACTCAGCCATTTACATTTTAATTGTATGGTTGACAACATTCTGGATTTGGCTTGGTTGATTCACTGTCTTTTATTTCTTTGCTAACGAATAGAAACTTACTGTTCAATTCTCACTATCGATATTTGCACTGTGATAGCTCTTGGTGTCATGGCATTTATGGACTCTTATTACCAAGGAATGACATTTAACAGGATAGCATATCTAGAATATGAGTTTTGCTGAAAAAAAAATGAATATGATTAACAAAGGACATTTTTTGTCATTTACCTGGACATCTGCAAGGCTTTTGATATAGTTCCACATTCTTATCTCTAAACTGCAAAGATATGAACTTGGAGGGTGGAATACAGTTGATTTGATAGCATTGTTCCAAGTCATAATGAGATTTTTTTAATTCTAATTCTGTCATCCAGGGCTTTTCTGACTCTTTCTAATTTGCTACTTACTGAGAAAGTTTCTCAGTGTAGAGTTGTACACTCCAAATTAATATAAAATTTAAGTAGAGGTTGGTGTCATGCAGATTTGTGTTTTTGCCATTTAAAATGTTCTAATAATATGGTAGGAATTTATATTTTTAAGATTATCTATTTTGTGTATTTCTTACCATCTTATTATCTTAGACTTGATAACATAGATAACATAGTCAATTGTACCCAGGTAATCAATTCCTGTCTCTGAGAGTTTAATCTTACTTATTTACTGTGGTGAGATTAAAACATTTTTTTTTCTTTTAGAAACTTATGTTTTTAAGATACAAATTTGTGGGTTATTTAATACAGAAATATCTCAAGAATTTTTTGACGTCACTTTTGCAAGCCTCATTATGCGTCATTCATATTGAAGAGTTGTGATATTACATCTTTAACCTCTACAATGTGGTAATTAAGATATTGATAATTTTGTTTCCTACAGTGCTTATGGTCAGTCACAATGCTTTCATTTTCAAGAGTCTATCAAATTTTTACAGCAATACAGCTGACACATTGGGGTTTTTGAGTGTTTAATAATCTAATCAGGGAAATGATAAATTTAATTTTTGTAAATAAAGGACTTCATCAATACCTTATTTTTATTCAATTTTACAAGTAGGATTTTTGTCTGAGACATTGATCTAGAGAAGCACAGTAGAAATGCTCGTCAACCAAAATGAATAGTAAGATATTCAAATACATAACTATTATCCTGTTATGGGGATAGGTAGAATAAAACCTAAATGAAACATTTCTCCTAGCATAAATATGTATTCTCAGAATTTCAAGGGAATAATCCTATGTCACATATATTCTATGTTTTCAGTATTCCAAAGACACACAGAATTTTCTGCTTATAAGTAACTTTGTCACTAAATGTGAACCAGTTATCCATCATCTTAACTGCAACTGTAAGAGAACTGCCACCTGAAAGTTGTAAAGGATCTAGAGGTGCTTCAGCAGTGCGGGGCCTTTTAAAAAAGAACTACTGATTGCTACTGATTGGTTTGTGAACCAAGGAGGACCCTGCTGAGATTAAATTGCTGTGTATGAGGCCTACAAGAGAAACTGTTATTGCAAGAAGATTATCTAGCTTGTGTAAATGGAAGAATAGGATTTCAGTTCAGATAGATGCACCTTCTTTCTGATAAGAGATGTTTAAAGAAGAAAGAGCAAAGGATGTCTCTTGTAAGCACCCATTAAGATCCTGATCTCTCAAATGCCTATATGTCAGAATAACGAGTTCAATGTGTATCTATTTTTGCAATACAATTGCACCTAAGTAAAAATCAGTTTGCATCTTAAACTGAACTGAAAACTTTAAAGAGTGCAAAGAAAATGCATTCTCAGTTAGTTAAGACACTGAAAAGAAAGCAATCCTTTTGTGCTATTCAGTTTTAAGACTCAAAAGAGGCTATTCTGAGACACAAAGATTCATACTGAGAGGGAAGAGTGTAGTATCCAGTACATGGAAGTGAAATGGAGAAAATTGAAATATTGCGGATACATGAAGGAAACAGTATTCAAGGCAGAAAACTTTTAATGTTGAAATGGTGGAGTTAGAGCTTGAGTAAATTCAGTAACAACACTAAGATTATTGTAAAATTAGTTAAAATACATTTTGTAACATCAGGTGAGCACTGTAAAGAATTTGCTAAAATGCCTTTTCACTTAGACCAAAATTAAATGTTAGCTATTCTTTAGAATTAATTTTTATGTGTGTTCATATTTAGAGCAGCAAGCAGATCGTGGGGGAAATTTTATTTCCAGAATCTGATAAACTTTAACTCATATTTTGAAAGAACAGTTTTATTTAGTAAAATACCTTTGTTTTTCAATGTTCATATGTAAGTATTGCACAGTATACTTAATACAAACTATGCATTAATCTCTATGCATCTTTCAGTTATCTATCTATCTCTCTTCATCCATTCATCCATCCATTCATCCGATATTATTTGTATCCTGGTCAAATATTTAAGCTTAATAATATTTTGTAGCTCAGTATTCCATGTAGGTCACCTTGAAAGTAACGCCTCCTATTTATTTTCATGGAAACTGCAACAGATATAAAGAGTACAATATCACTATTCGACAGAGAAAATTTTCAGCTACAAAGCACCACTTTTCAACATAGTCATCCCAATAGCTGTGCATTTCCACAAGCTGTTAAAATGAGGCTTCTTACCATGCTTGTAAAAACATAAAACAATGGAGGCAACCCACTGTCACTGTTGCCACTGCTAAAACATGCCACCCACCACCTCACTGTACTCACATCCACAGTTTGTGATCCATAAATATGCAGCAAGTATTGATGAATATCAGTGGATGGATGCAATTTTTTTTCACATGGAGGAATTGCATAATCACAGAATCACTAAGTTGTAGAGGTTGGAAGAGACCACTAGTGATCATTTGATCACTGAGTTCAATTTCCCTGCTAAAGCAGGTTTCCTACAGTAAGTCACACAGGCAGACATCCAGACAGTCCTTGAATATCTCCATAGGAGACAACCTCTCTGGGCAACCTGTTCCAGTGCTCTGTCACCCTCACAATAAAGAAGTTCCTTCACATGTTTGTGTCAAACATGGAAGTGGATACGAAGAAAAGGTCTAAATATTCAGGTGTTAGTAATCTTTCTTCTTAAATGAATTTCTGATTTCTCTAATTATGTTAATTGCTTTTCTAACTCCATACAATTATTTCTTATTTCCTCACTTTCTTTTCAAAACAGATAATGAAATGCTGAGAAATGTATGAAATATTCCATGTGTAGTCTTAATAGACAGGACAGACAGTGACTAATACTTTAATGACTGATTATTTGATGTTGTGGCACATAATGTCAAAAACTGCATTGACCTTGGGTTATTTATCCTCTTGATGTATCACATTTAGAGCTGGATAGGAAATGTCAATACTGTCACAAATTTTTCAAGGTTTGGATTTTTATTTTTGTAAGAAAGCAGAAAAATAATTTAAAAAATAAGATTATCAACCAACAATTCCATTCAACTGTTAAGTCAGTTCAAGCATATGACTTTGACATTTTCCAAATGTTTAAATTTAAACTTTCTAAATGAGAAGCAATCTATAATTAACTCATACTTTTACATAAAGTTTGTGTGAGTGTGCACGTGTTTGTGAAAGGTCAAAATATGATATTTTAACAATGCTGAAAGATTTAGGAAAAAGATAAGATGTTGGAAATTACTTCTTCCTCCAAGAAACATTCACAGAATCAATAAATAGCATGCCCTAAGGGGGGGGAAAAAAAATTGCTGGCAGTTTTTTTACTACTTTTAATCTTAGTGAAAAATAAGTTTTAATTCTTTCTCTTATTATTATCCAGGTTTCATCTTTCTTCAGAAGGATTTATGGAAGAAGGTAAAGAATGTTCTTTTCCAATTATTATTATTTTTTTAAGTTGCATTTTCTTAACATTTTTCTGCACTTTCTAATTACATTTATATTCTTTTCCATGGATGATTGCTACACGTTCAATTGCAAGTTTCATTAATACACTTTTTATCCTAATTTTCAGATTGTTAATGATGGTCTGTAACAGGACAAGGGCTGATTTTTTCTCTTGCAGGAATATTATGGTAGATAATTCTAACCTGAAATATTATTCCTCCAATTGTCCCAATCTGTACATGTTTTATATCTTATTTTTGATTCAAACTGTAAGTGTAAAATTTCTTCTAAACCTGAATCAACTACTTTAACAAAAATAAGCATTTATTTAGTATGTTCTGTATCTCTCTTATTACAGTTCTGTAAAAAATATTGTTTTTTTTTTCTTCTGAGAATAGCATGATCTTCAGCAGTATATTCTGTTTTCTTGATGCCATTTTTATTATTGTGCCACTTATGTACACACAATGTAATTCCATGCACTTTCCATGACCCTGAAAACTATGACAAAGACGCTATTAAAAAATGTAATTGTCTAAATAGGATGTGGGCAGAAGAGAATGGCACAATTCCAAAACTCCTGTGATGATAAGATGAGGAAAAGACACAAGAGATGAATTTGCTGTAGGAGAATAACTTCAGGAATTATCCTCAGAAAAGGGGCTAATGGCTATGAATTTCAAGTAGATGAAAGCATATAAAAGAAATTTATTTAAACTGGTTATTTTACCACAGATTTAGCTTTAATGTAATCATTATTATGATTTTTATTTCAGAACTTGTGAAAAATTTGCTTTATTAATTGATGTTATTTACATTTATGAATTATTCAGAATGTATCTATCTTGGATAATAGATAATCTTCAACTACTGCATACCAGCATGGCTATTTTTATCCTAAATGTAAGAGTTTGATTCTGTATTGAATTGTATTAAGGTCAATGAAATATTTTTAAGGATCAGATTTTTAGGACATTCATTCCAAACTTTTTAATAGTGATTCAGAGAATTGTGAATCAAAAAACAAGGTTGACTCACACTAATTCAACTCAGTGGGTTTTTTCAGTTAGAAAGGAACCAAGAAATTTCTATTATAGAATCTTATTCAGAATTTCTTTTGAATCTTGTTTTGTCTTTTTTTTTTCAAATTTCAGAAAATAGATTTTATATTTTTTTTTTGGTCTTTTCTTCACTGCTACAACAGACATAAAAATATACATACATACTTTTGCTCAAACTTGAAATTATTTTGGAGGCTTCTGCTGTTACAGAACTGTAATTACTAGTTGAAACTACTAATTGTTTACATTTACTAATTGATGAAACCTATTTGCAGCACTTCTTTCACAGTGGTCACCAAAATCTGCCTAGGAAAAAAATTAGACAAATCCTGAAATAATTATGTTATTTATTTCATCTCAGTGTCATTCCCTATTATAAAATATGCCTGTAACTTTCTTGCTAGTGTCTCAATGTTTTTTTCACTGTTCACACATATAATAAACAGAGAAACAAATAAATAGTAAAAGACAAAAGAGGATAGAGAGGCTCTAAGGCAGATTATTTCAAGCAATACATGCATACTAGAGAAATAAAAAATTTCCCAGATGATTTTTGTGTGTGTGTGTGTGTGACATATTTCATGGTAGCATATTTTTGAAGAAAGTTTTGTGTAAAGTATAGGAAAAGGAGTTGTATTTTCCTTTCTTTAGTGTTTCAGCCTTTCTGAAAACCTGAAAATGCCGTACAATAAGACATTTCGAAGAACATTGAACTGCACAACAAAAGTTCCTTTCTTGAACAGATTATGTGTGCCTGAGTTATTATACTCAATTACTTACAGATGACTGAATAATGACATAAATTGACAAGAAAAAAAAAAAATTCTGAACAAAGACCAAGAATCATTTCCTCATGCAGAGAATCATAACAGCGTTAGGTTTACATTACGGATTTCAGCCATTTTGGGCTGGAAAAAATAGAAAAGTCACTGAATAATTCACTGACTGATCCATTAGAATCTTTCCTGTGGAGTATAAGAATTTAGACAGAGAAAGGGCCAACGCTTCTTCACCTTGGTGAGAAGTTTTCATGTACATTTCTATACTATATATATATATTTTTTTTTTAATTTTAATTTACTGTATTTTTTCTGTATTTTTTGACCAACAATTCCTTGGTCAACTGCCTATCTTCAGTGAGAAAGAAGTATAATAAAATTTAGTAACATTTAGTAATACAGTTTATATATGAAATGCTCAAACACATCAAGAGCACTGTGGGTACCCCATCCCTGGAAGCATTCAAAGCCAGGTTGGATGTGGCTCTGGGCAGCCTAGTCTAGTGGTTGGTGACACTGTCCACAGCAGGGGGATTGAAACTACATGATCTTTGAGGTCCTTTTCAACTCCAGCCATTCTATGATACTATAATTTTACAATTCTGATTCTTTGAATATATGATCTCAAATATACATGTGCCATCTGATTGTATTACTATTAAGAGATCTAGTAACTCTTGTAACAATTACCTAAAACAAGTACTTTAATTACGTTAAATTATTCATTTTTACCTTGTGTGCAATCTGAAGGAAGACTTTTGAACAAAAATACAGTTCTTTTTATTTTTTTGTTGGACACCATTATGTTGTTGTATCTTTCCTGTGTATGATCTTCAGGACACCTCATATAAGCAGTGTTGTATAAACTGGTATTATAAAGCAGATGTTCAGCTGGAGTAAATCAATACTGTGCTGCTACAGTTCAGCTATAGATTTCTAATTAACTTAATTGGTAATTAACATGTTTGAATACTAGTCTCAATTTTCTTTTGGATTAGAAACTTTTAAAGTTTGTTCTACTGATGAACCACTCTATTTATTCAAACCACAGTATATTCAAATAGATCTCTTCTTTGAATTGAGAAGTTGTGAACATGTTGAAGAAATTCATCTGTTGTGCTTAACTGTCCCTAATAGTTTGGATAAAGCTTTTTCTTATTTCTGCAGAGGTTCTGAACCGATATTCTTCACACCTACAGCGTCCAAGTACAATAATTTATATTTGCCCTAATATATTTGTAATACTATAGCAGAGATGTATGCATAGAGACATATTACTATTAAATAAAATCTGCTATGAAATTGGTAGTATGGAAGTAAAAATACGTCATATCTGAATATATATTATAGTCCCAAATAAGAATGAATTATATAATTATTACAACATTTATAAGGTTATGTTGGTATAACTGTAGTATTATAGATTAAGAGGGAAATGCTTTGTGAAAAATCTAAATTGCAAACCCTAAGCAAGATAAATCTTACAGTAATATTAAAATCTGTCTTGTACTCACAAGTGAATATCATGAACATACACAGAGACTGTTTCTGTGCATGAAAAAAGAACTTATTAAATTGCCACCTTAAACTACTGAATGGTTTAAAACTAATGATTAGCATTCAAAGCTACTATTTTTTTCATCACTCATTTTACCTTCTTACCTTTTATACAGTTTAAAATGTGAGTATCAATGAGATTATGCCTATCTTGTATTTTTTGCTTGTTTTCTGTCACTGATTTCTACATTATACATCTAGTCTATAAATTATCCACTTAGTACTACCATATTTACTCAAAGCTCTATTAAAAATTAAGAAATGTATTCTGAATTAGTAACAATGAAAGTTTAAATCTGTTAAAGGGATTTATCCAAACAGTTTTAATTTAGCTAGTTACCAAATATTTGTATTCTTATTGTTCTGAGAATTTCTCCTTTCTGTTGTTATCTGAGAAAATCTCTAGTGATCCTTAGACACTATTGTATACAGTATAAATTATCTCTGTACAAGACTTTAACTTGCTGCTTAGATTTCTGAAAATAATATGTTCCAAAGCTTCACTGAGGCACCATAAATATAATGTCATATATTTCCAATTACAGTTGAAACATCGATGTCCTGTTTAAGATGCAGATGAATTAATTTTCATTTCAATATTCTCACAGCTTTCAAGTAAAACATAGCTTTGTAATATATCATAATGATGTTAAAACATTTAGAATGATTCCACTGTTCTCTACCTAATATTTTTTCTGATTCACAGCTTTGCAATACTACATTCAAAAAATGACATGCTGTAAATTCTGATGCAACCTTTGCAGCCTGCAATTTGTTCTTTATTGCAGTCCCTCATTTCTTTGCCCTTCAATAACTGATTATGAACACTGCAAAACACTATACCCACCAAAGAACTCTTAACTGGTAGGTGTCACTGATTTGATATTTATAAGTTTCTGTCTGTGAACAAATGATTTATCTTATATATCAATAGAATTAAAAGCATTCTTTAAGAAAAGGGTAGATTTCCATTCAGAATCAGAAACTGTTTGCTATGTATATATTTACAACTAATACTGTTTATTTCACAGTAAAATTCCATATTGTTTCAGTTTTCTGCATTAATTACTAAGGTCACACTTTGCAAGTTTGTTGATCAAGGAACCTCTGTAACTTTAAGCCTTCAGAAGATATGGTCTAATTTTTAGTATATGTGAGGTTTTTTCACAAGTGTAAATATAGACATAAAGATTTGGATGCAATGACCTGAAATAAATCACACCTATCATTTATGGCTGCTCTGTAAACTGCTGTTCTGTATGAGAAAGGTAATTCTTGATTGTTTCATTAACTCCATCAACCAGCCGGTCATGGAAAACAGGAACAAAACAAAACATGTGTTAAATATAGCAGTGAATTTTAAAAAATGAGTGGACTGTGCAATTAAATTTTGTCATTGGACTTAATATAACAGTTATAAAAAGAGGCTTATGGAAATAAATATTGTCATTTGAATCGCAAACTATAAAATAAGATTAGAAACTTTGTTCATAGAAATATGCAAACTGCTGATCTGTGTCCTTATGGAGTTATGAACAACAAGATATATATATGAAATTCAAAAACTTGCTAGTAGATTAGTTTTGCAGCTCTTACGAAGAGTAGATAAGGAACTGTGCAGTCAGGAGGGTATTTCTTGACATGGAAAGCTACTTTGGTTAAGTCATGAGATAACATCCATTTGCAGTAACAATATCCTTTTTCCAATCTTAGCAACTAAATTCACTGGATCTTTTTAAGGGAACTACTTCATTCTTTCCACTTGTAGAAAGTTTACTCCGTTTTAGGGTTATGAATTACTTTCTTACCCTCCAATATTAATCAAGATTACTATTACACAAAGTGCCAAATCTGAAAATTTGTGAGGTTAGTATGTGAAGCTGCCAGTTCTGTTTCCTTTTATTCATTAGAGAAGAAGTACAGAAAATAATTTTGAAAGTGCACGTTAATAATGCCAAAACATAATTCAAAGAATGAGAATAGAAAGATAGCAAGAATGAACTTTAAGGTGAAGAACTAGGGTATGACACCAGGGTACAACCATTTATTCAACAATTTATTCTACAGCTGGAAGAGTCTACAACAGAAAAATAAAATCAATTGTCTATGCATGGATGTAGTACACACTACAAAATGTCATATTTAAATAGAGAGTTTTCTCTAAAAAACTTTTTCATTTATTTTTTCTCTCTCTATATATTTTTAAGTAATATGAATCCTGAAAGGAACTGAAGTTAGGAGAGAAAAAAATATGTTGCCTAGATGACTTGAATTTCTTTCTCATGCACTTTCTGGGAAACAGAATTGTACCTTTGACATCACTGCTATAACCAACAGAAGCAGACCTGGGCAAATCATTTAAACCAGCTTTTCAGTATATCTTTCTCACCAATTCACAACAGAAAGTATTGCAGTGCATTTCCTTTCACCTGGTAATTGTCATCTCACATTTAGACATCTTCACCTGAGCTCATCTGTTAAGGATCTTTCTGTCTTTGACAGAAACAAAACAAAACAAAACAAACAAACAAACAAAAAAAAAAAAACCACACCATATTTTAAGATGATGTACCAGAACAACACTGTTCTTCGGATAAGAGAAAATAAAATAGCAACAGACTTGTGGCTAGACTCATGGCTTTTTTTTTATTACTGCATACACTGATTGCCAGTGTACTTAAGCCTGAGTGAAATCAGCAATGTAATCATAAGCAAGAGGGAAAGGGAAAAGCCACCTCGTGTAAGCAAGCATAATACTGTTCTTGATTAGTCTTACCCACAGATAAGCAACATTTGGGAAAATTATCACCCTGTCATGTGATTTATCACAATGTTATACATTTTATCATCCAGGCAGCACTCCTGGGTAAGCCAACAAGAGGTACTCCAAGCTTAAGCTGGGGAAATACTCTTAAAGAGTTTTGACTTTTGCTTGTCTGACTGACTGGCTGACGCATGAGTGCCAGGTATTTTTCTAGAGCACTGCTGGTTTGTGAGCAACAGATTACTGTCTGGTGAATTGTCTACTCATATACCTAAGGAGAACACTGTCTAGAACATTAATGAATTATTGACTGAGTCAACGCAGCTGTGTGTCATTAGTGAATAACCCACTAATATCTTCAAGGGCCACTGTGATAAATCACAGATTTACTTCTGTATATTGGTTATGCAAGCCCACTATGTAAGTTGTTCTGAAAGTAATGACTCCTTTTTATTTCCACAGAAACTACAGCAGATACATTAAGTGTAATAACACTATCGGACAGAGCAAATTCTCAGCTGCAAAATATTATTTCACCATCATATTATTTACCATTAGCTATGCATTTTCACCAGCAATGATCAAGTGCTTGCATGCAGCTTGTAAAAATCTGCACAGCCATCTGGAGCATAGCTTCTCTTGTGTTGCTATTGCCATTTCTGAAATGTCCCACTGTCTCATTGTGTTAACTTTGGTTTCCATGAGCATTCAGCAAACAACAGTGAATGCTGATGGCTGCAGTCTTTTTCTTACTTAGGAATTCAACTACACACCTCTGCTTCATATACAGTTCCATGTCACAGAATTACTGAGACTTCTACTCTGTTCATGTCAAATGCCAGTTTGTCAGACTGCCCCTCTACTTCCTTCTGTTGCATGGCAACCCTGGCACGGCAGGAAGGTTCAAACTCTGCTGCCATACAACCAGTTTTTGCTTCTGATGTCATAAACCAACACAACTAAATAGGAGACATTACTTTCAGAGCAGCCCTCATACACAAGTGTTTGTCATTATCTCTTGCCATACCTGAGGAATGACTCACTACAAATGAGATTAACCAAATCTTAAAACTCTCTGTACTGAATAAAGGGACTCAAGTATAACTGATTCAGCTATCATCATCTGCAATATAGACACATACATTTCATCATTTGATCCCTGGCCCTGGAAGTTGGTTTTGTAGAAATGTACAATTCCCAATGTAATTGAAATTAATGGGACTTATGCTTTGAGTAAATCAAATTTACTCTTCTTTAAAACAAACGAAGCTTTGAAATCTCAAAATTCTCATAAACTTCAGTTACTTATATCACTGTGCCTCAGTTCCCCAGCTGCTGAATAGAAGTAATATCCTCTCACTTTTTAGAAGTTCTTTGAAGGGAAATTAAATACTATTTTTGAAGGATTCAGATGTTATAATGATGAATGCCATAAAAAAAATCCATGAAGAAGTTAATAATTCTGTCTCCACATCAGCACTTGAATAGTGGCCTAAGGCTACTCAGTGGATAATGAGGAGAAAATAAAATATTGAATAGTCACTTACTTACTGAATGCTATTCATGTGTGCTGAATGATGCAAATGTCTCACAGACAAAGCAATACAAGTGTCTAATTAAAAACTGTATTAAACTGCTTATGCAAAAGAACACAAATTAAAATTCCACACATTACTTACAGTCTAGTATTTTCTGACTTGTATGTTTCCCTTTGCAAATATGATGTTTCTTTTCTTTGCTTTTCTTTGCTTTTCTTTGCTTTTCTTTCATCCAATTCAAAAAGAAGTAAACAAAGAAAAAACAAGACAAATAGTATAATCAAGAGCAACCAGTTGCTGTATGAAACTTGTAACTTATGAAGCATGATTCTCTGAAGCATACTTCAAATATTTCAGTAGATGTTACCAGTGTTACCAAGTTAACTAAACTAGGTAACTAAATCTTAGGTCGTGAAGTATATTTGGCAGAAAATAATTCTGAACAACAAATTAATTTAACTTCTGGCTTTGTACAGCATTGATTTTATTTGTCAAATTGCATAAGGACAATGTACAGTATGTAGATCTTCCCAGTAAATCTGGGCTGTATGTTTTCTATAAACAAACAGTACTCATATCTGAATAATTATTTCTAAGTATTCTTTTATATTCTGATAATTTAACTGCCAGAATTTACTCCTCAAATATTGTAGTATTTGCTTTGCCTTATATGAATAGAAACAGTACAATAGTAGGACAAGTTTTTGCCTCCTCTTACATTTCAGACTACTTTACATCTAAGTAGATTGACCCACAGTCAAAAATGCACTGTTGTATTTTCTAAATGGATAGCTTCTTAACCCCTCCAAAAGAACTTCCCATGTTTTCCTGTTTTCATGTAGTCTGCCAAATGTTGTTAAAAACACTCTTCAAATATGAATGTATTTGATGCTCCATCTCAATTATTCTTTTCAGTTTTTCAAATATAAACATGTTATCATGCACACTGTGGTCATTTACATTTGTGTCAAAAAATAATAAAACTATCTGAAAATTTTTGAAATAATTTCTGACTTCAAAATGAAATAGCTTTATTCAACGTACCTACTAAACTTCTTTCTAGCAATTAATTTATTTTTATTTTTAGAAGAAAATTAAAATAAATTCGATTTCATTCTATGAAGTTTATAGAATTGTTACTGTCTTTTACAGTCTTCACTTCCATCAGATTATTGCTGAGCAAAATAAATCTAAGTAGAATAAGCTGAAAGTACTAATTCTAATCAGAAATTTAAATTCTCTTTCTCATATCAGTCCAGTTACTTTCATCACAGTATTCCACCTATAATTTCACACTTGCTTTTTACTGACATCTTTATAGTATGCATTTTTGTAGATCACATTAGATATAGGAAATATTCCAGAAACAACAGATTTTTAACTTTGGTGTTAGTAATTAGTGTAATCCTACAAAATAAAAAATGATGTTTCATTCTCTTAAATAATATTCACCATACATTCAAAACAGCAGCGGGTAGCCTAAGTGTTTCTTGCTTTGCTTCTTTTCTATAATTTGGTTAAAAAAATAAGTTAAAAAAAAAAAAAAAAAAAAAGAGTAAAAATAGTTCAGACAGCAAAAGCCATACTCAACTTGCAACTGAATGTAGAACTCAATCATTTTTGCATTTTTGAGTTGCAGTCTTTCCTCTTTTATGCCCTAGGAATCTTACCCTCACTGTTTGGCAGAAAAAAAAAAAAAAAAAAAAAAAAAATCCTTGAAAAAAGAGAAGCTGTGTGTGTGTTCAAATACATTCAGACCCAAAGTAACCGGAAGTCCAAATGTTTTGTTCTTTCTTTTGGGAATCCATTTGGCGCTTAGCTCTTATGCAGAAAGCAGAACCCACAATTTTCTCCATTAGAGACTAATTATAGACTAGAGATACAAATCTGTTTTCTAGGAAAGTTTCCTGCTCAACTTAATATTCTGCCTAAAGTGAATTGCATGTTTGGTCACTTCTCTTTTTTCAGTTTAAAATAAAAGCTATGAATTCCATTCTTGAAAAGAAAAGTATAAGTTTTAGGCTTTTCAGTGCTTTTCACCAAGCTTATGTATATTTTTTGACTTGTATCATTGCACTTTGCAATGAAGGGCATTTAAACGTAGTGAGTGATGTGCTTCCAAAAGCACCAGTGTCATCGTCAGTAAAAATGCAGTTTTATTTCAGATGTGATTTTATTTTAACTATTCTCCAATTATTGAGAGAAAGTTATTTGCACCTCCAATGTGTATCTTTTCAGTTTTTCCTTTTACATAAATGGCAGTAAGAAAGACTGCATTTATTCAGTATTTGTTAATCAAAGAGTACATTTTACTTTCCCACAGCTGTAAGCACACCAAATACTTTTAGGGGAAGTCTGTTCATTCTCAACATTATGGTTTTCTCTGTAACATTTAAGGTAACAGTCTCAAAACATAACATTCTCAGAGCTGTCCCTGTGATGTTCAAAACCTCAATAAACTCAGTATCTACAGATACTTTCAAATCTCAACTGAGTTTTACATTTTAAAATTTAAGTGTTAAAAGCCTTGAAGGGAAAATTCTGTTCTTGCTGTGTCTAAGAATTCTGTACAGGCCAGATGAGATTGCTGTTTTCAAGGACAATATTTACTGGAGTAATGTCCCATTCTGTGATCTTTTTCCATGATAAATACTGATGATGATCCCACACAAAGCTATTCCATGACCTGAATGGAAGCTGCATCAAGGTGCAAAAGAGTGTCACTGTTGCAACCAGTGCAATAATATCAATTACAAGACTTGCAAGACCAGCAGTGGCACAAGCCTCTGTGTCACTTTGTATCCTTGCCAGAGAGATGACTTTTAATACTCAAGGTAACTCATGTCATTGTGCATGTCATCAGGAGTCATAACAATGTAATATATTTAACTGACGAACCTCCAACTCCTGAATGAGCATTTAAGGAGGGTGAATACAACTGTGTCAGCAAGGAAAGTGTTTGTCATTTGACAAACTTTCAAAGAAGACATACAAAATGTATCAAAATGAATATATGCTTCACATAGCATATAGCTCTCTGAGAGATACACAATGTGGCTGTATAATGCTACAGCCTTTCTGTTTGCTGTGTCTCCAGCCCCCAGAGCCAGGGTCATTTCTCTTTGAAAGATGGCTTACCAAGTCATATTTTTCTTTTCTCTGTTGGAACTTAAACACATCAGTAACAAGTTAACAGGAGCTCACAGAGGCTGACACTCTGATCTGTGATAGTAAATATTTTGTCTCTGTGTGAGGCAAGATCTCCTGGATCCTGACAAAGTGTGTATCCAGGCAAATACTATGTTACAGAGATGTTAATCCCATCTGCTATCCCTGTCTGAGCTATCTGCTGCTCACTCAAATTCAGTGAAAGAGTATAATACAGTAATCCAGTATAATACAGTAATCCAGAAAACCTCTTTATAGTAGATAAGATTGCATTTCTGGGGACCAGTACTCTGAAAAAGTGATTTTGATACCATAATAAAGGAGAAGGCACAAAAGAAGGCTGTTGGAAAAGTAATTCAAAAAAAAAAAAAATTCAAAAAAAAGTAATTCAAGGGCTTATGTTACATGTTTTGCCTTCTTCTTTTTTTTTTTTTTTTTTTCCAGAAAATTTTGACTGACCATAAAAAAGCCTAATAAATAAATTTGAACTCATTTTATTTTATTTCACCTCAAATTGTCTTATATCTTTTTGTTTGTTTGTTTGTTTGTTATGGTAAGGATTTTTCATTTGTCCAAGTTGCAGTACTTCATTGCATTTCTGCAATCCTTTGGAAGAAAGTACCATAAAACATGCCTCTGTAATATAACACGATGCACAGCTTCCAGGCAACACCCTTAGATGTATCAGTGCAATATGTTCTAGATTAAATATTGTACTATATATGTGAAACTTTATTTGAGCACATTTAAGGAAATAAAAGTAGAATAATGCACTAGTATGCATTTTCTTCCCAATAGTTGATAGCTTCTTGTCAAGGAGTTTATCTGGATTTAAAGTCTTTTATTCATCTCTTATTTTATTGAAACTATATAAAAAGCATGATATTCACCATATTCACCGTGTGCGACATATTTCTGTGTCACTGTTATATAGTCACACTTCTCCTATGCAATGCATTCTGAAACAACTATTGATTTTAAACCATGTATCTTCTCATAGTTTACAATTTTCTTCCAAGAGATTTCATTACTGAAAAAATTAGATTCAGCACAACACTGTTCTTACTTGACAATTGTGAGTGATATATTTGTCTTTTTGCTATTTTAGTCTTCACATCTGAAAAATTGGACAAGAAAAATCTATTGTGTTCTTTTTTTTTCTTCTTTCACAAGAATATGTGACCAAATCATTATCTGATCCATTTATTATTTACATAATTTATAATTTATATCTCCATTTATTATTTATATAAAGGAAACTACTGATTTCAGGAGTTGGGTTTATCCAGCATTTGTAATATGAAACTCTGCATATAGTCATTCCAAGGGAAAATAAGTAGACATCTTTACTTTTCAATTCTGATGTATCTTAGATTCTTTTTTTTTTTTTTTTTTTGATCAGCAACAAAATCATTATTATTTTTTTAAAGTTTTGTATTAATTCAACATAAATGGTTCTAAATAATACATTATTACTAAGAACATGCAGAAAATAAAATGAAATAAAATAATTACATGAAATTACCTAGAGCAGGTGTGCTGTATGATTTTATGATGACACATGGTTTCACAGAATAAAGCTCAATGCCTGTCAGGAAGTTTTGTGAAAGCTACATCAGCTCATCAAATGTTTTTACATCTTATACATCAGAGATTCTGCTTTTCAAAATTGTAATATTAAGCCCCATGTGTATCATCAAGTAGAATTTTGGGTCATTTTCAAATTCTATTTTTGTTTCTTTTTGCCTTAAATTCCAGTTTCTACTTTATTTCTTCAATTTTTCTGTAGTTAAAGAAGCTCTGATCTTTGGAAAAAAAATTAATCCCCATATTCACAACTCAATTTATAAGTATCTTAGAAAAAACCTAAGTTTAGTAACATAAATCTGATTTCTTTTTTAATATCAAATTAATTCCTCCCATCTTTGTACAAGTCAGTAACAAAATACAGTCTTAATTTTAGGCATAGAAATTAATCTTAAGAAAAATAAAATTGCAAATCTAGCCCATATATATTCTGCTATTAAACTTCAAGAATTGTAAAAGAGTTGCTAGATAATTCATTGTGGAGTGACAGAAACTGGAAGAGGCAATAAACAGAATGAATGATTCATTTGTAATTTGAGACAAAGCGAAAACATTTCAGTTGCTCTTCTGTACCAAGCAGATACTGACTTAATGTATTATCAATACTAAACGCTGAGATATGCAGATCACTTATCTGAAAAAGAATGTATCTATGGTGATCAATGAGAATGTCACTGATCATTTTAAACAGAGCATACTTTATGATTAGTAGTGGGCTGTTCAAGATGCTCTGATACTCAGCTATACATCAACATCAGGAACAAGATTAGCTTAAAAGAAAACTATTAATCATCCAACTAACTCCCCCGTTACTAAATGTAAGTAACCAAATATCTGCATCTTACTTGCTAGATAAATGATAATATAATACTGGAACTTTTAAATCTTTTTAGGAAATACTATGCATACACGTGCAGGCACTTATAAACTATGTATACATATACAAATACATATGTCATATTGCAGTATTGACAGCAGTACACAGTAATGGGTATTTTTCACTTAAGTGTTTATTTCTAAGCCTGGTCTCTCCCTTTAAAATAAATAAATAAACAAACAAACATGGTTTGATTGATTAGCTAACAAAAGGCAACAATCTTCCAATGCAGAGAATGACTAGAGTGACCATACACTCTTCCACATTCTGAAAAAATATTGTGCAGCTGTTCAGTCAAGCAGTCAACCAAAACTGAAAGATAATCAAAGTTTGTTAAAGATAACAATTATCTTTCTTAGAAATTAATAGAAATGCACTGTCCGCCAGTATTAAACAGTACATTACTCAGTACCTCTATCCCAAATCCACAGAGTTTCTGAAATCAATCATCCTATGAGCCAAATGAATCCCTTGGTTTGATTCTTTCCACACTGAAGATCTTTGATCTGATTCATTTCAGATTTTCATTTAATGATTTGAAAGAATGAAAGAGAGAGATGCATCAGACAACGGGCATTATTCTTTGCTCCGACAAATTTAATTCCTGAAATAAATGAATGGCTTTTACACTGAACTGTGAAGAATCTGGTTGCATTTTGACTCGGTACTGCTCTGCCGATGCTTAACAGTGAAATCTTTCTGCCTTTCTTATATAGTGAAATTTTTATAATAAAAAAAAAGATGGCTGATATTATACTGTAGACATTTTTCATATTTAATTCTTTTAGATGTATTCTGTTCATTCCATATTGGCTGTTCTGGAAGTGCTGTGCTTTCAATTTCCCAGTAAAGCATTGGAATTCAGCACAAACATCATAAACAAAAAATTAATTACTAAGCACATTTTATCTCCATTTGAGAGAGTTTTTGTTATGTAAAACACTCCATTATATTAGTACTTTTGACAGAATGCTTAGCTATTCTTTAGCAATTCTTTGTTTGTTTGGTGATATAACTTCCTAATAGCTAGTAAAGGGACATTCAACAACTGAACCAAGCACTCAGTTTAGATAGGAGCTTCCCAATTATTTATTCTTTTTTAACAGGTAGGCAGCTGGGTAGGCTGATGATTGCTTTCTGGCTTTGATAGTACTTATTTAAAACTTGTGTTAGTCTCCCCCTTTCTTGGTAGGCCATTTTCTTTTTCTCTCCAGTCATCTGTGATGAGCTTCACTAATAAACAGAAAGCCTCTTTAGATTCAGGTTGAAATTTATTATTTTATTCTGTCTCACATGCTTTTGTGTTATGCTTGACTGATTCCTTTTCAAATACTATGGCTTGTCTAAACATCTTATCCAGAGTGATGAAGCAGGCTTATCTTGCTTAGGACTTCGATCTCATTTTTGCAATTTCTCTATTTTCTTGCTGGTAAGGAGCCCAAAGCTTCTGATTCCATGGATTCGAAAAGTGTTACTGATTTTTTAATCAGTTTCTTCATTCCATATTTAAACCATGTACATAAAATATTTCATTATGTTGTCTTTTGAATAGTTTCAGTGGCAAGATCCTGCATTCCTTTTGGGCTTGATAGTGAAGGGAAAGTATTGACAGCTTGGACCTCTGATCAGCTTATTTTTCAGTTTTGGCCATATATTTAATTGTTTAATATTAATTCCTGTATTATTCCAGATGCATTAGAAATGCTGAATAAGACGGGCAAGATTTGTATTATTTAGAAGAGATGCCTGGTCATTTGTTGTAGGTATGGATTCCTTGAAGAGACCTGTGTAAAACCTTATTTACAAAGCACCTAGCTCCATATATTGTAAAAGATTAAATGTGCTTCAAGTCATTTATAGTCCTAAAATTCAGAGCGATCTGAATCAATTCTATCTCAACTTGAACACCTTCCTGAGGTCCTGAAATTGAATTAGGAGAGGACAAACTGAGAGTTAACCATTGCATTGGGATGTGAGTAAGGAGAGGACAAGATATCCATTAGGAATGCAGGTAAGCAGGATCTGGGCCAGATAAGAAGAGAACACTTTGGAAATGCTATTGTAAACTTGAAGAAACATTACAGAGGAACAGGTCAGGATCGGATTACTTCTGTTGAAGATAGTGAGCCTTCATCCTATGACCATCAGAAGGAGACCCCCACTTGCCTCAAGTGCAACTCAACTTGCAAAGGGAGGGACCATATGCTGCTGGGTTCTTGGAAATGTAATGAATACGTATATGAATTAGGGGGAAATCACTGATTATAATAATAACTGCATTTATTCGGCCTATATCTGTACCAAGCTTTTGGCCTATGGTGTGCAAGTTAGGAGGAACAATCCCCCTTGCACCTGGTGTCTGCACAGCACTGAATAAAACATACCTGCTTTTATAACTACTTTGTGGTTATAGAGTTTGATTCTGCATGTCAAAATGACTGTATGGCTTCCCTGTGTGGAGGGGTGAATGAGCCTTGGTTTTCTAAAAGTAAATATATATATTTTTGTTCATATCATCACATCTAGAAATTACATATTGTCTATGATGGATCACTGTAGAATACAAATTTAGAGTTTTTTATGTTCTTAACTTCCTACTTTATGCCATATTGAGAAACCTCACTGTGGAACTCATTTTAATATAGTGTCTAACCCAATAAATATTGTCCAGTAATTTTCTATAATAAATAATTAGAATAATTATCCTGAGATGACAACGTTATTTACACTGTAAATAAGAGGAGGGGCACTGAGATGATCGGAAGACTAAAACACCTCTCCTATGAGGAAAGATTGAGGGAACTGGGTTTGTTTAACTTGGAGAAGATAAGGCTCCAAGGAGACCTCATTGTGGCCTTCCAGTACTTGAAGGGAGCATACAAACACAAAGAGAAATGGCTGTTTATGAGGGTGGATAGTGATAGGACAAGGGGGAATGGTTTTAAACTGAGACAGAGGATGTTTAGGTTAGATGTTAGAAGGAAGTTTTTCACTCGGAGGGTTGTGAAACACCGGAACAGGTTGCTCAAGGAGGTCGTGGGTACCCCATCCCTGGAGGCATTCAAGGCCAGGCTGGATGTGGCTCTAGATAGCTTGGTCTGATGGTAGGCCATCCTGCACATAGCGGGGGGGTTGAAACTTGATGATCACTGTGGTCCTTTTCAATCCAGGCCATTCTTTGATTCTATGATTCTATGATAATACAGTTGCAACTCAACACAATCAGAAGAGAGAATAAACTTTCTGCCTTCTGAATGTTCTCAATTTTTGTACTGAAGGAACCATAAAATAAATAAAAGGATAAAAAAATCAACTGCTACAATGTAACTTACATGTTAGATACATTGTAAACTCCTGTTAGCAATTGATTCAGTTACAATACATAGTAAATTCTGTTATAAAATTCTGATTTTTAGCAGATTTTAGATTTGACTTCATTTAAATTCAACAATACACTATAATATCATTTGTATTCTATAAAAAAGAAATACCACAAATATTTTAGCATTTTGTCTTAGGTGTTTTCATATAATAATATATTTTTAAGGCATCATTAAAATGTAATCTTCTATTATTAAATATTACAACATATTTTAATAGACCTTTGGATCAGGAAGAAAATATAGATCTTGAAGCACCTTTGACCAAAATTGTGCAGAAATTTCAGTTTTACAAAGAGTATGAGAAAGCATTATCCTGGCATATTGCAGCTTCACTTTATCTGATTGAATAGTTCTGTTATCAACATATACAACCACTCAAAGTAGCATATTAATTAGTAACAATAAATCATTTTTTAAAAATGTATAAATTATTCTGATCTGCATATATTCCAATACATACTGCAATGATATGGCTAGTGTTTTTGTGCATGGATTTTAGAAAATACTTCTTTTTTGTTTTTGTTGTAGGTTATGGATATATTTCAGAAACACATATAAACACTTGTGCAATATGAACTTTCTTAACACTTCTTTTATCCATGTTCTCCATTTATTTATTTTATTGGGAATTTCAGGTTCCTCTTGAATTATAAGGCAACTTTGTATATCCTTTCCAAATGAATTATTTGGTAATTGCCAGTGGAGGCCCTGGGAAATCAATACTCTTCTGAAAAGGAGAATCTCTGATAAGAAAAAAGAAAGAGAAAATTTCCCAAGTCATATCACGATTCCTCTTACTGCCTCCATGTTCTAACATTTTTATTGATCAACTAACAGATATTGTTCTTAAGGAATATGGAATAAGTACATTTATGATTAATTGCAACTTCTCTTAGTAACAGAAAGAGAATAAATGGTTTTAAAGTAGATCTAGCTTCTCAGATCCTTAGAGAATTAATGGAAAAAATATGTAAGACCCCAATTCAAATAGCCTTTAAAAATTAACTTTACTAGTTACTTTTCTCAGACTTAGAAGCATTTTGTGGCTCAATTTCAGTACTAAATGATACAGAAAAATGCCTAAAAAAAAAAAAAAAAAAAAAAAAAAGTATAAGAAATTATAAAGTATATAGCAGCAGTGTTTGAAAAGTGATGGTATCCTCTCTGTAATGGTATTCTCTTTGTGCAGTGGGCAGTGAGTTTTCATGTCATAGATAGCTTATAACTTTCTAAACTTTGGTACACAAAGATAATCTGTTATACAAAGAAAATCAGATGTATATATTTGTTCTGAACATTAAAAATTCTTTTTTTTTTCAGAATTTTTATTATAATTTCCTTTTGTCATATGAAAACCTTCTAAAAAAGCCAAATAAATTAAACAGTTTAACACAGACTCTCTTTCTTTGACTTACATACTTTCAGAATTAACCAACACCTTAAAATGTTTGTGTGTGTTTGTATTTAGTTAGCAAAATCTACTTTACCATTGTCTAACTGTAATTTCAGACAGTAACATGCTCTTTCTCTCTTTCTAAAAAACAATAATAATAAAGGAATGAAAGAATTGTATCAAGTATTTTTTTTTTAATGTAGAGACACGTAAAATCAAGCTAACCTTTGCAATTTTAAGAACCACTAGTCTACACTGCCACCTACACAGCAATCTAAGAAACCATTTTATCTCCCAAAAGCTTTCAGTATTTCTACACTCACATTTTACTTGTATTTACTTATTTGAGGAAAAAGAAAAAAAAAAAAAGCCTTGAAAGTTTATAAGAATTCATCTTTCAGTTCAGTTTGCTTTAAGTTTCTGTTCCAGGTTTTCAAGTTCTCTCCAGACTCAAAGCTTGCTTATCATGCTAGCTTACAATGTCCCTCTCTATTCTATCCTCAGCAAAATTCATTACAGATTTTTCTAGCCCCTCTTTCCTCTCTTATTCTTACACAAAAACTTCATGATAAAATAATCCCTTGGTGTATACAGTACTTTGGAGATTGGGAGACACTGTCAAGCTGCATCTGGAGAAGGAAGTGGATTGTGACACAGAAACCTCCAAATAATTACACTAAGGAGAGCCTGAGAGTGAGAAGGAAGAAAACATTAATATCACACTTCTCTCAGCGAGGAAAGGCCTTGCCCATCCCTGGAGGCATTCAAGGCAAGGCTGGCTGTGGCTCTAGGCAGCCTGGTCTAGTAGTTGGCAACTCTGACTATGACAGGGGAGTTGAAACTAGATGATCTTTAACGTTGTTTTCAACCCAGGCTATTCTATGATTCCATGTTGTTCTTGTCTCCCTCTTTTCTCAGGAAACGTTGGAACATCAACCTCTGAACCCACATAGACACTGGAAGGGCAACCATAACAGCCATGGAAAGGCATAATAGAAATACTTTTATAAAAACAATTTTAACTGCATTATTAATGAGACTTTTGCCTGTAACATGACTTTGAGTGTAACAACGTGCCTTAGAATAATTTCATCTAGTACGTATCTTCTCCAGTTCATAAATATTTAATCTAAAGTGAGCAGGAGTAACACTTGAAAACTGAAAATCTTTTTCTTGTTCACTTCCAGCATTACACTGTGAAGCTCTGATAATAATCTCTTACAAATGCATCAAATATTATGTTAAAAAAAATAAAAATAAAAATAAAAATAAAAATAAAAATAAAAATAAGGAAGGAAGAAGACAGACAAGAATAAGGTGGTGGGTTTTTTTTTCCCTTATTATTCAAATAGTATCCAACAGACTTTATATCATCTGTATAGTGACCAATCTTTTGAACGATGTGGATTTTAGGAAATACCTCCACATTCATATGCAATGTACATTTTTTCTGCAAAATTGGGTCTAATGTGATGCAGATCATGAGCAGGGAGGTGATCGCTCCCCTCTACGCAGCACTGGTGAGGCTGCAGTTTTCACTTCGGTTTTGGGCCCCTCACTACAGGAAATACATTTTAGCCCTGGAGCGTGTCCAGAGAAGGGCAACGAAACTGGTGAGGGGTCTGGAGCACAAGTCTTATGAGGAGTGGCTGAGGGATCTGGGATTGTTTAGTCTGGAGAAAAGGAGGCTCAAGGGAGACCTCATTACACTGTACAACTTCCTGAAGGGAGGCTGTGGTGAAGAGGGGTTTGGCCTCTTCTCCCAGGCAATGAACAGAACCCGGGGAAATGGCTGCAAGTTGTACCAGAGGAGGATTAGATTAGACATGAAGAAAAACTTTTTCTCTCAGAGAGTGGTCAGGCACTGGAATGGCTGCCCAGGGAGGTGGTGGAGTCGCCGTCCGTGGCAGTGTTCAAGAGGTGTCTGGATGAGGAGCTGGAAGATGTGGTTTAGTGCTTGTGGTAGCAGTGGTAATGAGAAGATGGTTGGGCTAGATGATCTTATAGGTCGTTTCCAACCTTGTGATTCTATGATTCTATAAAATAAATTGTACCTGTATAGACTTCCTTGATTTATATGAAGTAACTGTGGATTGAAGAAAAGTCAGTATAAAACTGGAAAAAGTGAGTGTAAAAATGCTGCACTGAAGTTTGAGTGAAAAGAGATAAATAAATTTATTGCATTAGGAAGCTTCAGTACACTAATAATTGAGAAGATACTATAATTCTAACCCAAATTCTGATGAAAAATAAGTTGATATGATGCAATACTTTTCCAAAAGTACCTGAATAGAAGTAAAAACACTCATTATTTATTACAAAGACAGCTGTGGAAATATCATCTTAGGACATTTTTTATGACAAATAAATACAAGGAAAAAAATAAGCCTGTGAGACAGTATCTGAATGAAATCAGTGCACAATTCAGATTTCAACATTCTTTTGATCAGTACTATCATGTATGAATAATGAATTGTGTAATAGCAGCATGGAGAATTGAATCTGTGAACTACGGTGGGGTGAGTACTAGTTATCAAGTTATTCATGTATTCATCTGCTTTGTTGCATCATAGGTTATGCATAGGCATAAATTGTTGAAAAATGATTTCCTGTAGGCATTTAAATATTACTCAACCTAAAGGAACAAATTCATTATGCAGCAAATTTCTTGTGTGCTGCATGACTAATTGAGCAATATAACTTTTTTTTAAGTCACACTGAAATGTATAACTTATAATAAAAGAGCAAATACATGCCAGGCTGGAATCTCTGATGTGTGCAGCTTGATTCTTCTTTTTATTAATTTAGGCATAGCCCTTTAACTAGTGTTCTGATTAACTCTCAGGTGTAGGAATGCTCTCATCTGTCTCATTGCACGCTGCAAAACTTTTTGTTTATCCAAAGCTGCTGCAAAGTATTTCCTATTATTCTTCATTCCCCAGTGTTACAGAATAGCTTGCACAATTTCTGTGGGAGTGTCATGGTTTTATGAATTTCGGTTATCGGTATTCCACATCATAACATTATGTAGTGCACTGAGAGTTAAAGTGTTAATGCTCCAGTTCCAGGTACCTGTACCAGAAGAGAAGAAGAACTACATTCCCCAGAAGATTGTTTGCTGTGCTGTTATCATTTCTGCTCAGATATAAGGCCTTGGTAGATCAGATATCATCGTACCTCCCCTTCTTCATCAGACTCTCCTCCCTACTTCTCAACTGGACTGCACATCTCGCCTCAGCATTATGGTGAGGGCTATCCACCTTTTGGACACAGTCATTATAGTTGATTTATTAACTTTAATTCTAATTATATTACATTATAGTGTGTTATCTTGCATTTCGATACTGTATTTAGTAAATTAGTTTGTTTCTCCTTAGATCATTGCCACTTCTTTTAATTATTCAGAAACCCCTTTTTCCCTTTTCTGGAGGCATAGATTCGCAAAATCCCTCTGACCCGCTAATCACAGAACTGGGATGAATTATGCTGTTTAGATACATTTCCACAATGGACTCCTTGTTCTTTGTTTTGCAGATTCAGTGTACCTATCGATGGCAAATACCTTATTCTCAAGCTGAAATAATACTTAGCAGCAGATAAAAAAAAAATGAGAATGCAAGTTGTTAGTCATACAAGAAAAAAAATCAAAGAGAATATTTGTGTATTTATAACAAAACTCAGTCTGGAAAGTGTTTTTTTAGCCAACTGACTTACGTAGCTACATGGCTGGTTCAATAACTTTGCCCTATTGCAAATGTCAAATTTCAAGTTAATTGAAATAACATGATCTAATGTAAAGATTAGTAGGACCTCTCCTTGGGTATATTTAGAGTATTTGGACAGGCTAAATTGCTTTCTTTCTATAGTTACGAAAATAAATACTGGACTTTTCTCAAATGAATTCAGATTAGACAGTTAGTACTGTTATAGCCAAATTAAGCAATTCCTTACTGTTTTGAAGTGGCAAGTGTCACACCTGCATGATAAAATATCTTCTGCAGTCGTCTAGCCAGTGAAACAAATTTATGTACAACTCTTTTTCTTTTATTGGCAGTTTACCTTTCAGTGTAAATTGTTTTGCTTCCGGCATTGAACCATGTGTTTTCCATTGACTTACACATTAATAAATGAATCTAATACAAGCATTTAATTAGAAGTGTTTGCAGCTCATTATTGACTGATAAACGATAGAGCTGTAATCTATCAAGTCTGGAATTACTATGGGTTTCAGATGATTGACTTCCCAAACCTTCCTCTACAAACATCTAACAGTACCATAGCATTTTTATTATGCTTTTTTATTTGTGTTTAAGAAAGATATTGCAAACAAAAGAGTTAAAAAATGATGCTTGATAGTTCTTCCCTTGCTCCTGAGATTCAGTGCAGTACAGTTGATTAACAAAGACCTTTTAAAGATGACTGAAATCAGAAGGTCATATTTTCACTGCAATTGCATCTTTCCTCATGTTTCAATTGTAGGTTGATGAGTAAAATTGGGAAATGTAATCAATGTTCAAAGTATCAGTGACCCTTCCTGTAAGTGATGGATAGAATTACAGGAAGTGCAGATCTGAAGTTTTATAAACATTAGAAGCCTTGACTTTGGTAAAACTAATTTTGATTTTATCTTTCCCAATAATATTTGCATTTAATTTTTCAGGTTAATTAATTAATGGGAGGTTAATTTTTTCCCATTATTGTCCAAATATGAACAGTTTCACTGTGGTTGTAAATATCACAGTACCCCATGAGTGTATCTCAAAAGATAGTTTTCATAACTATTTTATGTTCAGTGCAAGAAACAGATACAATTTCCTGAATGAGATGTGGCTGCATTGCCAGAAACCATCAAGGTCAAGAATAAACTTCTAAACCTTCTTAGCCTTTTTTGAACATTCTTTTATTTATATGAAAAACATTACCACAAATGTTGATATGGAATCAACCTTGAAAGATAACAAAAATCAAAATGCAACTTTTTTTTTTCTTTTGTTTCAACATCTCCGTTCTGATTTCTCTGCTTCTATTAATAGTAGATCATTTCAGTTCTACTAATTTAGATATTCAAGAAATCTTTCTTAATTGCTGAATTGAAATCTGAATTGCTGTTTCTGATGAGATATCCTAGTAAGTTTGAGATATTAAAATATAGTTCTAAAACTAGGCAAGATGACCCTCTACCTTTTCTCAATTTATTTTTAACTTTAAATGTACAGTTTTACATAGGATAAAAAGGGAAAAAAAAGTTCACCAATATGCTACAAACACGCATCACCTATGCAAGTAGTGACTGTGAAAGATGTGAAGAAATCTTTGATCCTAATTATTTCTTTTGAATGCAAATTTATGAAAGCACTTTACCATATTTAAGCTCTAAAGTCCTAAGTAATTTAATTGATCTGCTTCTATGTAGAAAACGAAGCACTTCTCAAGATCGTTGCGGTATTAGGTCCCTAAAGCGCAGCAAATCACTAATGTCACTACAGATGCCAGTACAACAGTTGAGAATAAGTATGATTTAAAAAAGAACCAGATCATATTTATGACTGAAAGTACATAGCTCATCACAGCTACGTTCTCTTGGAAGATTCATATGTTGAAATAGAATTATGCTTTACTTTTCTTTTAGAGACCTATCAAACATTCAGAAAATATCCAAACAGAAAGTTTATTTTTAATGGATGTAATGTTGTTCATTCTGAGACAAAGTGCTTTATTACATTGGCAGTTAAAATTCAAAACCATGTTTTGACAGTTCCTCGGTAGTTTTTTTAATCTGTAATTGCTTCATGAAACCATGCAAATAATCTAATCACTGCATACTTAGATGAACCATAATTCTATTCTTGCTGAAATAAATTAAAAAAAAAAAAAAAAAAAAAAAAAAAAGTATTGGAGGAGGAAAAATACTTTGTTACAGCTTAACTGAACATCCCTACTTGTATGACATAATCAATTTTTGAAGTAACAGGGGGGTGAGGAAGGAAACTATGAAATCAAGAAGCTCTTTAATAATTCCCCTAAATATAAAATCTTTGAGTTATATGATGTAGCTAACACATAAAAATGCAATATAGACATCTAACACTCAAAAGTGTATAATAAACATCTGATTTGGGATCATATATTTCATCAGATAATAATGCATTCAAGGTGCATACAAGATATTCAAATTCTGATAGATTTTATATTTAGCAGAGACTGCTGTCTTCCTCCATATGTTCAAAGATGGAGTGAAAAACATGATAAGAATATGTGAAGGAGTTATTCAAGCAATATAAAAGTTTTCCATGGCAACAACGTCTAAATGTTGATGAAACCAGTTCTGTAGAGATGATGCCTGAAAACACATCCATTTTAAGATGATAACATGCTTAAAACCTTCATCAGTAGATGGAAACATGTCACATTGTGTGGTCTACCTAAAGTTAGCCAAATGTGGGTACTAGCCCAGAAACTTGCTAACTAGACTGAAGGGATCAACCCAGCTTAATAACATGAGAATTGTTCTTCATATTTTACTCAGAAGGTATAGTTCTAACCTAAGACTGTCTCCCCCTTCTCACAGTTATCTAAGCATGATGCTTTCTCATGGTATCTTCCCAAGAGGTTATGATAGTTATGTACAGTTATAACTATACTGAGAGAAAAAAGCTCTCAAATTGTGAGAGTATATCTGGAACTGATACACTAAACCATTGCACTTCTTCTTTTTTTTTTTTTTCTTTAAAAAAAAAAAAAAAAAAAGGTTATTCTTAAAATAAATTATAGTCTTGCAAAAAGATTGTAATGAGGAAGGAACAAGTCCAGCGGGAACTGGTCTTGGCAAGGGATGCAAAGAATGAGAACTTCCATAACTATGCCAACCAGAGAAAAAAAGTCCAAGATGCATGCCCCAAGAAGGCAGGTAGTGACAGGACAAGAGTAAATGGCTTTCAACTAGAAGAGGGTAGATTTAGACTAGATACCAGAAATTCTTTTCTGTGAGGGTGGTGAGACTCTGGAACAGGTTGCCCAGTAAGATTATGAATGCCCCCTACTTGGAAGCATTCAAAGCCATGCTGGACGGGGTTATGAGCAACCTGGACCAGAGGGTGGTGTCCCTGAGTATAGCAGGGGAGTTGGAACTAGGTGATCTTAAATGTCCTTTCCAACACAAATCATTCTATGATTCCCCAGCAAGTGAGCAATACAGGCAAGCTGATAACAATGAACAAGGAGGAGGATGAGGTATTCATCATCTTTCCTGCCTTGGTCTTCACTGCTGGCAACTCATCACACAGCCCTTGAGCAGATGGTTCAGAAGGTGGTGACCCAGCAATGCTCCTCTCACTAAAAACAGAGATCAAGTTCCATAAACCTATGGATCCAGATGAATCCTAACGATATTAGCTGCCAAGTCACTCTCAGTGATGTTTGAAAGTCATGGAGGTCAGGAGGTCCAAAAGAACATTTGCCTCTCAGTGGCTGGCTTTTATAGGAGCCTAAAGTGGCTTCACCCCGGTTTCACCCTTCTGGTGGCATGAGGAGCACAGATGCAAGCATTTGCCTATTCTCCCTAGTCCAATCACACCCTTTCATCAGGTGCTCAAACACCAATTCAACCTAACAGTTCCATTTCCCTGTGTACCTTCAGCAAGTTTGTAGGTGGCAACAAGCTGTGTGATGTAGTTGACATTCTTGAAAGCAGCGTATCAGTGTTAGCAGCGGAATGTCTCTCCATCAGATCAGTTTCTTTTTGGTGCTACCATCTGAGTTAGATTTTAAAGGTATAAACTGCAAAAAGAAAGAAAAGCTTATCTCATACATGTGCCTAGAGTGCCAGATGTAAATCACTTCTTAAAAGAGGAAATAGTTTACTTTAACAAGGTTGAACTATTCACATGTCATTATCCTCCACAAAGTACTATGGTGACCATGGAGCAACCACTAAAAAACTATGGAATCATGAGGCTGATTATTTTAATCTTGCTTAAGAACCAGTCAGCCCTGAAGATCATCATTGTGATGCTCTCCACTAAGAGTATATGACCATTTATTATGTAGACTCAGAAACAAACCTGAAATTGTTGCTCTAATTGGTCATATCAGTATCCTGACGAAGCTAGAGGAAATTGCTTTTGGCTAAGTTACAGTCCAGTTTTATACCTTTCTCTTATGCCAACAGACTATTTCTCAAATTCTGCTCCTTAGTAGACTTCATTAAAAGTCATGCTGTAGATTTTCTATTTTTTCTTTTTTTTAGTATACTAAAAATAATAATTGCAAAGAAATAATTTGCCCTATGCTGTGCTCTATCAGCGTTGTAAGAAGAGTCACATGAGATCTCAACATATCAAAACACACCCAAATAACTGAAACCTTCTTTTTAACAGCATGGTTGTTAACATCTGTCATTTAACCAAAAAGATTTTTCATTATTATTTCCAGTGTTAATAAACTAACAAGTAACTTCACATTTTCTAAAAGTTAAAAATACTTAAAGAAACAAAGAATTTAGTCTGACTCTCTAGTAATAATAAAAATTTCTGAACAAAATTTTTAAATATTATTTTGCCACAATATTTACTCATTTTAGCATCATAGACTTGTGTAGTCTAGAAAAAATCCTTAAGGTCATCAAGACCAACCACTGACCTAACACTACCAAATCCACCACTAAATAGTGCCATCATCCACCAAGCCCCATTTTAAAGCCATGTTTATGATTTTTGAGGGGGGAAAGTCAGTAAATAACCATTTTTGAAAAAGTTGACCAAAGAATTTCAGCTGGTGCTGCAAATAACTATTAGAACTTTCAGTGATGAAAGACATACAGGTTAGTATGGCAGACAGTTATTTTAGATAGTTAGGTGGCTGGACAACATCACTTCTCTACTGATGTTTAGTCGCTCTCACAGGATCGTGCCAACCATGCAGTCATTTTATCTGAAAAGATAACACATATTTATGTGGGGGACCTGTAAGATTCTGTAACTATAACAGCACCTACTGCAGTGACAGAGGATAAGTATTATAATCTTTCTATCCTATCCAAAATACTGTGCTATACCTCAGTGGTAGAGCAGAGATACAATTATAGATATTGAGATCTGTGTGTAAAGTTAAAAGAAGAATGTGTTGGCAAAAAAGACTGTTTTAAAAAATTAGTTAATTTAAAACAAAACAAAGTCTGATAAGTAGACAATATTCCTTTAAGGGGAAACAACAGCAGTCTTCAAGCATGAGTATTTCATTCTAAGAGTAATAAACGTGAGGAATAAGTTGTCAGGTAGATCCACTGAAGCACATACTATAAATGAATTTAAGAGACAGCTAGAAGTTTTTATAGAGCTAGAGGGGAAATTAAAGTCAGTGACAAAGCAGGAAGAATAAGCTGAACTAACACATAGAAAAGACAAGTTTTCTGATTCTTCTCTCTAGCTTTTCTTTATATTCATTGCAGAGTACATTTGGTCCTTGTTATTTATGTTAGAGAAGGGCAGAAAATAAAATTGTTTCAAGTACATTATCCCAGAGGTCCCAGAAACTTCACTTCTACTTCAGTTACATACAGAAAAAGTCCAGAAAATGTAAGTAAAAGTTTAGACTTGACTTTATCTGATTTGACATTCTGGGAAGCTAACAAAGCACGAAGCACCACTGGTAGGTCATAAAGGAAAAAACACAGAATACCTGGCTGATCTTACCTCCTCTGCACAATGTTAAGAACCATATTCTCCACATTGTTTTTATTCTCCAATACTGTCAGAGTCCTGAAACTGCAGCAATAGCTCTTCACATTGAGTCTGATCCAGCTTTCATCGAAGTCAGTAGAAAGATTTTATTGACTTAACTTTGAGACAGGTAACTTTTAGCATGTGGTCCATCCTATACAGGACAAAAAAAGACACATATTCTAAAATGCTTATAGAAAAAAGATTGGAGGATTTCCCATAGTTACTGAAATAAGTACTGAAATTTAAAACGCATTTTTATTTATCTTAGAAACGGAACGTTGTTCTTCCTAATTTTTGTGAAAACATACAGCAATTATCAATGTATTTCATTTATCAGAACCAAAATGAAAAGGAATAGGAGATTAATCAGTTTTAATTCAAAGAGTTATTTGTTTTTATTAAATTCCTTTTCTATATTTAATAAATCTAAGATTATTTCTAATCAGTATTTATGTTTCCATTGTGGGGTGAAATGATAAGAGGAACTTTTAAGGTTAAGCTTTGTCAATCGCTCATTTCTTAAGCCACTTCAATAAAAACAGCTCTTCTTAACTGACAGTTTCTGGAGCAAGAATATAATGATAATCACATTCTCATATTTTGCTGCTGAAAGTTGACACCTACAACGATTTTGAATATTTGGGATTTGTATATCCATACAGATGATATGTGAGTTTATTCACCTATAAATTATTCACCTATGTATTGATATACAGATGATGGAAAAAAACTGAACACATATTTCTTAATACTTTAGACATCTGTCTCAAGTTTGCTACCTACAAAGTAGACATATAAATATCAGTATTTATATATCTATTTGCTTATATTTGTTGTAGCTCATATAATATACAGTGGTAAATAGACTGGGAAAATATACAAACACACTTTCTTCATATGGAATTAAAATTATGTCTGTTGGGCTGTTTTTGTTGAAAGCTGAAGCATTCTGATGAACATGTAAAAAATGTACTGATGTAATGGAATTTTTATGTATTAATGAGCAGTAAAATGATACCTTGGATTATGAACAGCAATAAACCTAATGAGAAAGCAAAATTTGCAGTTTTATTTTGAAGCTTTATTATCCAGACTCAGTAGTGCTACTTTTCTGTCTATGACCAAAAGCACAGATTGGAAGTGCTGTAATAGTAATTTATAGCTGGATATTACACATCTCTAAACCTCATGGCATTACTTGACAGCAGTGTAACAGTATTTTGATGATTCTCTGTTATGCTGAAAGTTAGTATGGCTTAAGATATTGACAAAAGGGTAAAAAATGTCAAGTGGGGATTGGCATCATTATGGGCCCTCCAAGCATTTCTGTAGATAATAACTCCATAGTGGCAAGAAATGGGGAGACTGGCCTTTAGAGACAGTGTAATTCAGTTGCTGTGCAAAGAATTTTCATCATACTGAAGGATCTAATACAAAACAGGAACAAACTGCAGTTTCAACAGTTGAAAAAATAATGTTGTAAGGGGCATTCTAGATGCTATTTACTTCAAAATTATGGCAAAATCATTAAATTATTTCAATAATCCACTTATTCCTATTTAATTTTCTATAGTAATCATAGTATTATTGCCACTCAGTATTCATCTTTCATGGTACACTATCTCTGAGTTTTTGATTTTTCTACCTGGCATGGCCATTTAATTTTTTGAAGTCACAAATATTTACACATTCGATCAGGAAAAGAGAGTATCACAGGAATGCTTTCTCACTCAAAATTCTAAATGTTTACTATTTCATTCTTTCAGTGTACATAAATAAGTACACATTTGTGTATTTGTAATTTTCCTGTGCATCATAATGCATATTTTAATCTATTTTTCAGAATATGCATAAGACAAATACGTATGTATATATTTTCAAAGAGAGTGATATTTTTATAACTAACCTCAGAGCCCATTCTATAATGATAATATGACGTTTAATTTTAATAGGAAAACTATTTGAAATTTAAATATTTTCTATAATTAAAGATAGTTCATTATTAGAACATTGTGAAGTAGTGAAGTGGTAACCAACCAACAAATCTCCCTCCTGCCACCTAAAAAAACTGCAACCATACCTTTTTCCATAGGTCTGAGTGATAATTAAAACATAATAAACTATATGTAAAATCTAATCAAGCCACAAACAAATATCCCTGCTATCTCTGATTGCTGGTGTCACAGTTTACATGTGGAGAGATGCAAAGAACCCAGGAAATGAGAAAGGGAAACAGATTCTGGTATCATATTTGTAAGGTGGAATTGAAAGGACTATAACAGGTTCATGATAGTTAATATTTGCATAATTTACGGGCTTTGTTTAAGAGATCCTCTCAAGTCTATGAAAGAGTGATGAAAATGTACCTTTCCATGATGTAGTGCTATTTATTCTGAATATGTGAAAAGGCATTTCTGGTGTTGAATTAACTTGTGTTTAAACTTCAGGTGCCCACTGTGGAGACTGATATGATATTTCATGGTATTGGCTGCGATAATTTTCTTCCTGGTAGCTGCTATGGTGCTGTGTTTTGAATTTAAGCCAAAAATTGAAATTAAGCCAAATATTGATAACACACTGAAGTTTTGGTCATTGCTGAGTACTGCTTACAGTAAATGAAGGACTTTGGGCTTTGCGTATTGCCCTGTCAGTGAGGAGTCTCGTGGTGCAGAATCAGGTGGGAGAGAACAGAACCAGGAAGGTTGACCCAAATGGATGTTCCATACCATATGGCTCAATCATGAAACTGATGGAATTTGCCAGGGGCCAAGATGGACACTTATCAACAGGTGGTAAGAAATTTGCATTGTGCATCACCTCCGCTATCAAACTGGCAGGGATGGGGCTGCACGACGCTCAGCAGCCTATCTGGTTAAACCAGAACAAAAGGATGTTTTCCTCCATCATCATTTTTAAAAATGGTAACGATACAGTGCTATATGGACTTTTAGAAAGAAGGTCATCCAGGTTGAAAAATAGCTTTTCAGAGCATTAAGGGATGCCCTTTGTCTCCAGCAAAAATATATTTGAATTTTCACTTCACAAGCAGAAAAAGCAAAATAATAATTGCACTAGAGCACACTAAGCTGTATAAAAACAATTAGCAGTGACATCATCAGAAATACCAATCATGAAGGCAGTATGCAGTTCTCATACTTGTGGTCATCTGGCAGTTAGACTTCAGGCCACAGCTGTATCTCCTCTTTCTTCCTCAGTCTGAAGAGAAACTGATGCCTGGAGTGATGATTCATTCAATCTGCATCAGATCTGAGACCAGGAGTACTAATCTCTCTCTTCAGTTTATTTTCTGTATTTTCTGTAAATGTTATGGAGAATCTGAAGACTAGTCTCTAGAGTCTAGAGCACTAAGCAGATCTGTAAACCCAGTGGAACAAATCACATCAAATGTCAAATTTTACCAGGTGAATTTACATTAGATGAATTTTGTCCTGAATTACTATTCCCTTTCAAAACAAAGAAGCAAGAAAAACCACTCTTTGAAAAAGAAACCTAAGACTTCTCAATTCTTCTCTTTTTAAAAAATCATCTTAAAAATTCATATAAACATAGAGACGAGATGTTGGAGTCGCCAATCAAAAATTTTGAAACAGTATTCAAGCAATCAATATTCATAAATATATACACACTGTTCTACACTGTTATAATTGAATACTTTACAGTTCTTAATACAAAGAGATTCTCAACACTTTCTTATAACAACTTAAAACTACATAAAATCAACTATTTTGAAATGTCACAAAGTAGCTTTTCACATAGAGATATGATTATCTCCATGAAATATGATTAAAAGTGAATCTCGCTACTTACATGTTCTTTCTTTTCTGCTTTGTGTCTCCTCACAGTGAATTTAATGCATATGTCAAATCAGTAATATAACGAAATAATATTGATTTTGCACTTGTGACAGAGAGCAGAAAGTTGTATAAGTCAGTTTAAAACATAGAATCATAGAATCATAGAAACACCAAGGTTGGAAAAGACCTTCAAGATCATCCAGTCCAACCATTCACCTATTCCCAGTAGCTCCCACTAAACCATGTCCCTCAACACAACATCCAACCTTTAAACAGGAGTTTATTTCCTCACCAGAACTACTTTAATTAAATCTAAGTTATTATTATACTTTTTTTCCCTAAGAAATAAAAAAGATAAGAGTTCCGTAGAAAATCTATAGTTATCTATCTAAAAGCTTTAAGTGGACTATACTGTGTAAGTAAATTTTTTTGTGCTCACACTACCTTGGAATGTAACTTCATGTTGCATTCAGTATTGTATTCAAATTTTTCCTCAAAGGTCTTGTACACAAATTCTTCATTATAGAAACTGCAGTGACAAATAGATTTGAGATAAATTTTATTTGAAGTGGATTATCATTTTTATAATCTTCTTCCTGCCATACCTACATATCTTCCCAAAATTTCCTAGTTTTGGAAGTTTCATTTAATGATTTGCGCTGATGTTTGTTTGAATGTTTTTATAATTACTTGTTTACATTCAAGTGTACATGCTCAAACAAAGCCAGATTGCTCTTAGGAATATCAGGATCACACTAACACCCGCACCTTGTCCAAAGAGAAGCCTGGAGGAAGTATTATGAGACATTTGGATCTGCATTATTATTCTTAGCTGATTGAAGTATTCATCACAAGACATGTATTTGCTGAATGTATCCTTTTATTCTGTCTCTGTGAGCAGATGGGAATTTATATCCATTTGTTTTTCCAAACTGCTTCACTTGTTTCTGCAAATATATTCAAGCCTTAAGATTTCTATGAGCTTTAGCAGAATATTCAGTCATATGTTGCATTGCCTTCCACACTACTGACCTCAACAGGGCCAGGACCAAATAACTGCATGTACGCACCAATATGATGAACAGCAAAATGGCATTTATTGCACAGTTATACCACCATGAACCCTAGCTTATATACCCTATGTGCTTCATTTACGCCCCTAAAGCATGTGCCACACAACAATCATAGAGCTGGGGAGGTCCTGCCGCACCAAATCTCGAGGTGTACTTAGCAGTCGCTGAAGTCGCAGAAGTAATTGAAGGAATTGGGGCTGTTAAGTCTGGGGAAAAGGAGGCTGAGGGGAGACTTTATTGCTCTCTTCCAGTATATGAAGGGTGCTTACAGCAAGAGTGGGGTTGGTCTCTTCTCACTTGTGACAGGTGACAGGATGAGGGGAAATGGCCTCAAGTTGTGCCAGGCTAAGTTTAGGTTGGATATCAGGAAAACACTTACAGAAAGTGTTGTTAAGCACTGGAATAGGCTCCCCAGTGAGGTGGTTGAGTCACCGTCCCTGGATGTGTTTAAAAACCATTTGGATGTGGTGCTCAGGGACATGATTTAGCAGAGGGATATTAGGGTATTATGGTTAGGTTGTGATTGGACATGATGGTCTTTAAGATATTTTCCAATCTGAGTAATTCTATGATTCTATGATTCAAGATGAGGACACAGAACTGGGGGGGGGGGGGGGGGGGGGGGGCTGACCCATCCTATTACACTCACCAGGTCTAGAGATTATGGTTGTATGAGTTGTGTGTGCAGTGAGTTTCAAGCTGGACCAAAAAGAAGTAGACAACCTGTGAAGTGGGTAAGGGGTCCAGTCAGTGATTCTCCATGGAGAGATGGGCAATGGTGGTACTCAAATGTTCTGCAAATGTGTGCGGTTATGAACCTATAGAGTGCTTTATGTGCCTTCACTAGTGAACTTATATCTCTACCAGACATAGAGAAAGAAGGGATCTCAGCTGTCTATGTCTATGCTTTATGTGAGTCCTGTGCGTTACTATTTTTGAATGCAGATCTGGACTAGGGCAACCTATGTGACTGATCGTGTCAGTTCCCTTCTCTCTCTGTATATGTGTGCCTATATGTCTCTGGGATACATGTTGAACATGAACCTGCAAAAGAGAAAGGAGCTGCATTTCCCAGTCTGGGCAGAAACTCCAGGTCCCTAGGCACTGGGCTGGGCTCCAGCAGCCAGTTCCGGACCAGAGCAGCTGAAGGAGGCAGCTGCACTCTTTACCTCCCTCAACTGCTATATATTCTTCTTTAAAGAACTAAATTGCATGATTGAGTGGCTGCTATACCTGTTGTATCTGCTTTCTAGGCTTTTGCTAAAGCTGGCATAGAAAACAAAACCAAACATCCATCTCTGAGAATAAACAGGGTGATCTTGTGGACCACAAATTGGCTACAGGACTGCAGTGTGCCCTTGTGACCAAGAAGGCCGATGGTAACCTGGGGTGCATTAAAAAGAGCATGGCCAACAGATCTAGGGAGGTGAAGCCACGTTTGGAATACCGTGTCCCAGTTCTGGGCTCCCCAGTTCAAAAAGGACAGGGATTTCCCAGGAGGATTCCAGAGGAGAACAACAGAGATGATGAAGGGCGTGGAGCATCTCCTGCATGAAGAGAGGCTGAGTAACCCAGATCTGTTCAGCCTGAGGAAGAAGACTGAGGGGTGATATGTTTAACATTTATAAATATCTAAAGGGAGTTGGGAAGCAGATGGATGAGGCCAGGCTCTACTCAATGGTGTGTTATCAATAGAACAAGGAGCAATGACCTGAAACCTGAACATATTAACTTCTGTACAAACATGCAGAAGAACTTCTTTGTGGTAAGGGTGATGAAACACTGGAACTGGTTGCCCAGAGAGGCTGTGGAGGTCTTCTTCTATGGAGATACTGAAGATCCAACTTGATGCCTACCTTTCTGAATTATTGTAGGGAACCTGGCTTAGCAGAAGCATTGGGCTCGATGATCTCTTGAGTCCCTTACAAAAAAGTAAATACATTTTCTATAAAAAACATAATTCTTCAAAGTTAAATGATTCAGGCTCCAACATTTCTTCAGTGTTAAGTACAATTAGTTGCCTAGAGACTAGATTCCATATTCGCCAATAAAATCTTTTTTATGGTATAATTAAACTTACTGTATTTATAGGAAAGACTCTGGTACAAATACAGAATGGGCAAATATTGTTTTGCTTATAATGTTATTGTTTCATCCTTAATTATCTAGAAAGTGCCTTGGATTTTTCTTTTCCTCTCTCTTTTTCTGTAAAAAAGACCTATCTAAGATGCATAGTATATTTTATGGACCATTTAGTACCTGATCTGGCTGCTAAGACTGCCACAGGCACGAACATTGCAATGTAGACAACTTCACAGCAGGAACTGAAATTCCACACCATTTCATGTCTTCTAATGAAGAGGTCAATGGACAGTGTTAATATTCTGCAAAAAGGCCGTACACACCATTAGTAGTTCCTAAAACTGGTTACCCTAAAAGTCATAGCTTTTGAATTCAAATGATTTTGAATTATCTTTGACAAACATTTTATTCTCAACACTTTCTTCTTTTTGTTGGTTTTTTGTTTTTCATTTGGATGCTAATGACTTGATTTCAGTAGACAGTGATTTCCAAATAATATTGCTGCTTAAGAGAATGAGACAATAACAATATTGACTAAAGGCTTATATAAGTATCTGTGTGTTTGTATGTATGTCCATTTTCTGCAGTGTATGTGAGAAAGACTATTGCCCTATTCCTAAAAAATGCAATGAATCTATTAATTATTTTTGTTGGCATCTTAGTTTTAATGTCAATGTTGACATTTATTAATATTAGTTTATACTCATACTTCTACCTATGTCTGTTTAAAACTTCCCTTCTTCATCAACATGGGCTGTAACTCCAAAATACAGACATAAAATCTCATCTCAAATATATTTCACATCTTAATTGAATAGAAAGGAGGATATCATCTTTCATATAGATAATTAATTTCCAGTTTTCACTTAGTCTCCTAATCAACAAGATATATTAGTATGGAAATTATTTTCAGTATATTAGTGATCATATGTATATAATTCATAAGTATATGATTGATATATACTAACTAAAGAGCATTTTGAGAAATTGGCAGTACACTGAAGAGAGTGGTAATCAAATAATATAATCTAAACTTTACATGTTTTCCTATCTAAACCAAGCCACAAATAGACTTTCACGTCTCTCATGTTTGTTCAGATCATGCAGTAATTTAATATCTTTTATAAGTTAGGTCTTAGTTTGTCAAAATGCCCCAGATTTCCATTTACTTCTTATTTCTGTACAATCTGTCTCTTTCCAGCCCTGTTATGACTGTCTCAAATTCTAAGTCAGAAAATAAGGATACAAGCATCACAAAGAGAAGGCAGGAAATGAATGCAACATGAATGCACTGTAAGAAATGACAAAACTAGAGGGAACTGTTATTTAAAGTGTGTGCTGAAAATCAGTATAAGGCAGATTGACACTGCATTATTATTATAAGTCTAGAAGTTCCTTATGTTCCTTTGCCATCACTTTGTCAGCAAATTATTTCCTTTTTCTCTGTCAGATTGTTCAAAATTATTCAAGCAATTGCAAAGTAATATTTAGACTTATTTAGTATAAGTGCTCAGGTTGTTGGAATTTTATTTCTATTAAAACTTCTATATTGTTTCTAATCTTTCAGTGTCCCAACATACACTAGGTTTGTTTGTATGTTTACTGGTTGTGAATAAAAGGAATCTCTATCATTTATGCAGCATCAAACAAAGCACAAACTTTCAAGGAATCAATGTTTGGCCTTTTCACAGTTATGAAATTATGTCACCACTTCCACATATTTTTCTTCTTGAGGATTTATTTTATCCTGGTAACTAAGCTTGTTTATTCTGTAGATTGGAAACTACTGTTACATTTTTATGATACTTTTATCAAGTCATGTGATTAATAAAAAACTTCTAAAGGCATAGAGAATATTTTGACATCTCTCCCTAATAAAGCTTGAGAGAAAATGCATTTGATGTCTCCAATTTAAATAGATTTGATTCTAATTCACCCTTGACTAATTCACACCTTGAGTATGTGATGGATGAGTAATACTAACACTACATAAGGGATTTCCCACCTGGCACCCTGTGAAGAATAAAACAATGTCTCCTCTCCAAGCACTTGTCTTTTTCGAATGTGTTTTAGGAAATTTAAAACTGACAACACTTTATTCACAATGGCTACTATAAGTAGCTTTCAGTGGCTTCCACTGTCAAAAAAACTTCATACCAACGAGTAACTCATTTTAAATAACATTTTGTAACACATTTGCATTTCCTGCTAAGGATTTGCTGTAGTTCCAGCTCCAATACTAGCACACAGTGAAAAAAAATCATCCCCTGAATTAGATTTATCTTGTTAGATCAAGTGGGGACATATTTAAAGTAAAAAATCTGACATTATTACTGTTCATTCTTGGTCATGAAATTGATAAACTGCATGAGACAGATTGTCTTAGTTTATGGAAATTTTATAATAAATGAAAGCACATGAGCAAATAATTGTTCATTAAAATCAACTAGATTTTATGCATTTTAACCAGTTCACATTTTCTAAAGTGCTAGTCATATATTCATCCTCATAATTTTCCTTCTGTAGTCCAGATGGAGGGGAAAAAGAAAAGTCAAAATCTTAGCAAGTGTGCTTATTTCCTCATTTTCTGTTTATCTCTTTTAAAGTAGTCATAAAGTTGAAGTTGCCTAAGCCCCAATCCTATAAGTGACTGTAATTTTTTCTCTGTGTTTGTTCTTTTCTGTACCCTAATAATATCAAGGAATTCTGTGTTTGCATAAGCAACTCACAGTGGAGTATAGATTGCAGTACTCATTTTTTTTAGTGCCTCAGTACATGTCCATTGGATTTGCTTATGGGGTTACTGAGCTGAAGCATTGAAGCTGCTTCTTTAAGTGAAATACACTGATTTAATTAACTATCAATGGTGCCATGTTCTTGCTTTGCTTTTTGATCTTTAAGCTCTAAATTACATTTCCATCCCATCAACTCTTCCTTTTTGAAACAGTTAGTTCACCAAATGTATTATATAAATAATATTTGAAACAGTTAGTTCACCAAGTGTATTATATAAATAATATGAACACTCTTTACAAAGAATTCTACAATTTATCACTGTTTTACACTTCATTAAACAGAAAAATGAAACAAATTATACTTGAGGCAGAATATGGTTTTTAATGAAGAAAATTTTATATAGTCATTTTAAATGTTCTCATACACATCTGCCAAAGATGTTAAATAGCTAATTATAATTCCCCCCCTACAGTATATGACAATATGTTGACAAAATGTGTCTTCAGTAGTATTTGTAGCAAGTATAAACAATAAATCTAGAACTAACAATAAATTAACAATAAATCTAAAACTTGTATGGTCTGAATTTACTAGATGATGTTTCTATACTTCTTTATTGATGGTATGGAAAAATATGAAGTTATTAGGTAGTTTTTTATGTTATTTTCTCTCTGTGATTATAGCACATTAATTGTATCTATACATGCATAAATGCTTTTGCATATCTTTTCAGAAATACTTGGACAAAGATCGGAGAAGTTTAACAAAAGACTTTCAAAACTGCATTTCAGAACATTTTTAATGTTCCACATATTGCCATTAATATCATCTTCACATCTATGGACTTTGTTACATCACAATTGTGGTACAGTTAATATTTAAGATTTGAGAAAAGCAGCTAAGAATTTTATCGCAACTAAAAATAATCCCACTGACTAAAAACTAGCATTCTGTAATTGTTTCCTACCCACCACTTCTGTGCTGAAATATTTCTGGATGTACCACTCCTGCAGGCTCCACCAAGAAACAATCTCTCCATATTCTCACATATTCATTCTTTGGTTCTTTCTCAGAATTGCAGCAATTAACAAGCTCTTCAAGGTCTTCATTTTGAGCCTTGTTAACATAAGATAATAAGATAATAACATAAGATTGTCTAGAATCCATCCTTCCTGTATGAACACTTGGCTTTGTTAACATAGGAATGACAGTTTTTCCTCATCTCTTTGTTTCTTCTGAAGCATTATACTCACAATATTATGCACTTGGAGTCCGTATATTGTCTGACATACACTGCCATGCTGTGTTATACTGAATATAGCATTTAGGCTCATGATATAAGATTGACTTAAACTGATTTGCTTGTATGGAATATTCTCTAGGAGAAGTAGAATAAACCAAGAAGCTAAGCTAAACCGTATTTTGCATAGGTAATACATAAATTTAAATTTTCTAATACATATGTCCCATTAAAAACTAAAGTGATGTTTTTCATTGTGATATTTATTTGTGATTTGCACATTAAACAGTTTATGATAAAAAAATATTTTCCTAGATAAAAGTTTTCATGTAGCAGTGGACCAAAGTCTTGTGTCCTTTTCAAGCACTTAATCATTATTTGAGCCTTGGAAAATAAAATCATCATAAAATGGCTTGGGTTGGAAAGTATCTCTAGTCATCAGGTTCCAACACCCCTGTCACAGACAGGGTTGCCAGCCTTTGCATCAAGCACAAGATCAAGCTGACCAGGGCCCCATCCAACCTGACCTTAAACACCTTCAGGGTGGGACATTCACAACTTCTCTGGAGAGCTTGTTCTAGCACCTCACCACTCACTCAGTAAAAAATTATCCCTGACATCTAATATTAATCTCCCTTCCTTTAGTTTAAAACCATTTTTCCTTTTCCTGTCTCTATCTACTCATGTAAAAAGTTGTTTTCCCTCATGTTTTTGAACTCCCTTTAGATATTGGAAGGCCACAATGAGGTCTTCTCTCAGTTTTCTCTTTTCCAGGCTGAGCAAGCCCACTTTCTTCAGCCTTTCTTCAAAGGAGAAGTCCTCCAGGATCATATTCATGGCCCTCCTCTGGATTCTCTTCAAAAGTTTCTCATCTTTCCTATGTTGGGGACCTCAGACCTGAATGCAGTACACAGATGGAGCCTCATGAAGGCAGAGTAGAGGGGAACAATCACCTCCCTCATCCTGCTCGCCTCCCTTCTGCTGATGGAATCCAGGATACCATTTTCATTCCAAGCTGCAGTGCACACTGCTGGATCATGTTAAATTTTTCATTAACCAGGACCCCTAAGTCCTTCTCAACAGGGCTGTCAAGGAGCTCTTCTCCCAGTTTGTATACATATCTGGGATTATCCCAACCCAGGTGTAAAACCCTGTACTTTGCTTTGTTGGGTCTCACTAACTTCATGTGGGCCAACCTTTCCAGTTTATCAAGGTCCCTTTGGATGGTATCCCTTCCTTTTGCAGTATCAACCACACCACTCAGCTTGGTGACAAACTTGCTGAGGATGCACTCAATCCCACCATATATGTCACTGATAAATATGTTAAAGAGTACTGGACCCAGGATGGATCTCTGGGGGACATTGCTCATTACCAGGCTCCACTTGGACATACAGCCATTTATTAAACACTATGGCTGTGACCTTCCAAGCAATTCGTCATCTGAGGAATAGGAATAGTGCACCCTTCAAATTTATATATATCAAATTTACAGATAAGGATGTGGTGAGGGACCATGTCAAAAGCCTTACAGAAATCCAGGTAGATGACATCAGTTGCCTTCCCTTTGTCTACCATCACTCCATCATAGGAGGCCACCAGGTTAGTCAGGCATAACATTCCCTGTGTGAAACCATGCTGGCTGTCTCATATCACCTGCTTGCCCCTCATGTGCCTTAACATATCTTCTAGGAGGATCTGTTCTATGACCTTCCTAGGCACAGAAATGAGATTCGCTGGCCTGTAGTTCCCTGGTTCCTTCTTTCTCACTTTCTTCTAAATAGAAGTAATGTTTCCCTTTTTCCAGTCTTTGGGAATTTTGCCTGACAGCCACTTTTCAAATATGATGGAGAGCAGCTCAGCAACCACATCAGTCAGCTCCCTTAGGATCCTGGGACGCATGTCCTCCAGCCCCATGGACATGTACATATTTAGGCTCATGAGTCAGTCTTGGACTTGCTCTGCCCTTACACCTCCCACTTAGAGGTACAGGTCAAGGGACGTGAGAATCCTGGTTGTCAGTGAAGTATGTATCAAAGAACACACTGAGTATTTAAGTATCTGATTGTATCTGTTCTAGCCTTTCCCAATTAGCAGAGGATGTACATTCTTCTTGGCATGTCTCTTTTGATCTGTGTACCTGCAGAATCCCTTCTTGCTGTTTCTAATATCCCTCACCAAATTCAGTTGCATCTGTGATTTGGCTTTCCTAAATAGAATTTTATAGTATATAGTATAGAATATTATTAATATTTTACTGTAGGTCTTAAACCTAAATCAGATTCACAGAAGAGCTTAAGAAATCACAATACTTTGTGCCTTACTTAGGAAAGAAATTCACAAAACAAACAAACAAACAAACAAAGCAACTTGGAGTACCTAGTAATATATAGTTGTTTTGTGTTTGGCATTAGACATATTTTTTCCTTCTGAATTCAAAGAAAAGAAAGATCTATTTTACACATTGCTTAAAGTGAAGATTTACTATTTGACTATTATTTATTCTTTCTGCTGGTTAGTCTTTACTTCTGGAAAACTTAAATATCAAATGTTTCATTAGATGAGAAATCATGAAGACAACCTCATAACCTGATGCTAACATATTTAGATTTCAAGCCATGTAAATGAAAAAAAAAAAAAAAAAAAAAAAAACACAAGGGGGAAAAAAAAAAGAAAAAGAAATAACATGAACAGCATCATAATTATTAAATCACAAAATAACTAAGGTTGGAAGTTACTTCAAGACATCTCTGGTTCAGTCTTCAGCTCAAAGGAGGGTTGGTTAAAAGACCAGATCAGGTTGCTCAGAGTTTTATCCAGTTAGGTCTTGAAAACTTCTAAGTATGGTGACCGTACAGCCTCTTTAGTAAACCTGCTGCATCCTTGGACCAGGGCAAACTCTTTTTCAGTATACCCAATCTTAACTCGTTTCAAAGTGTGAGTTTGTCTCTCATCCTTCCACCATATTCCATTCTGAACACTATGACTCCATTTCCTCAAGACTCTCCCTCTGGGGGCTTTTGTAAGAGCTTGTCCCTGAAGTCATCTTTTCTTCACCCTTTTTTTCATATTCTTCTGAGCAAGCTCTTACTTGCAAGCAGCTAAAATCCTTAACCAAACTTTTTCATATGTACACACTGAGTTAATATGGAATCCAAAAAGATGGATTCATCTCTTAAAATGTGGGCAAAGATATCTTAGAGGTCTTTTCCAATTGTATTTATTCTATTATTTTTTATATTTTTCCACTACTTCTTCTGTCCTATTAAACTGCCTTTATCTCAACCCACAGGTTGTACGTTTTTGTGAATTTCTCCCTCATCCTACTGCAGGGGAAGTGTGTGCATGACCGTGTAGAGCTTTACTGCCTGCTGGGTTAAACCATAACAGTTTGCCCGAATCCAACATTACAATAAATCTGTCTAGGATTTTGATCAAAAATCATCCATTATTCCCATCTTATAACTACAATTTCAGTCTTTGCAGTCTTTGTTTCCCAAGCATATGTAATAGTCAAGAGCTTCTCTGTCCGGATTAACTGAATTAGTCTGGAAGTATATCGTGACATTCACAGTCAGGTAACCTGAAGAGGAAGTAAGAGGTTAATTTACACTAGTGAAATTTAAAGCTTATAAGTATGATGAATGAGATCTAAAAATAACAGGGAATTTTAGAGACTTGGGTAAAGACTTTAAGGATAGCTTTACTAAATATAAAATAACAATAAAATTATGTCACTTGCTTTTCTAAAAAAACAGATTTTCTTATTTTCACATATATATATGTGAATATATATATATATGCATATATATATATATATAAAAGAATACAAGGTATATGGTCTCTGTGGTATTGTTTTATTTAAATATCCTTTATTTACTGTTCATGGACAGACTATGCATTTGAATTACAATTTGGGTCAGCAATAGGTATGGGTGTAAAATATGAAATAGTGCAAGCTCTGCAATTTCTTTACTAGATCTTCAAGAAGCTCAAACTCCAACCTCACAAACTCTGCACACAAGAAAAACAAAGTTGTGGTACAGCTTCCTGAAATATGTTTCATAACATCAGGCTATGAAGGAAGGAAAATGATAAGAGTCCAAGGAACGCAAATAAAAATTTTTATTCAATTTTTTAGCTAAAGTTATACTAAAATTGCCATGCAGAACTTCATCCTAAAAAATGATTATTCACTATATAAAGTCAAAGCTAGGATAGTGGGTAATTGAAATAAAACGTAGGCATACCATTATTTTCCTGGCTTGGGGTCTAGAAAACCTCATGCAGAAAACATAACGTTAGGGAAAATGCTTTGTTGAGCAGGAAGGGAAGGGAGAGTCAGGACAGGCTGAATGCTTCTTTGGGATGGATTGAGTAAGGATTGTGGGAAATCATATGGAGAGTATGATAATGATGATATCAATCAATAATGATACGGAGATGCTCCTTCCTCATAGTGCCTGAAGGATCACTGAGTCAGAAATATGCAAGAGGAGAAGTAAAAAGGAACAAAACTACTGTGATTTTGGGAAGTATGGTTTTACCTTTACAGTTCTATTTTTTCAGAAATCAAGCAGAGATTAGACTAATAGAAAAATGTATGAAGATCTTAGTATAAACTGACATGTTTTTGTTGAAACAAATGAAGTGACTTTGTTCTAAATAATTGAGATTCTGTCCCAAAATCTCTATTTTTTTTAACTACAAATATCAATCTGTTTTTTTGTTTGTTTGTTTCCTTCTTTGGTTTTTTTTTTGTTTGTTTGTTTTTGTTTTTTTTTAATGATATTTCACATATACAGACTATAAACATAATTTGTTTTGTCACCCATCTGGTATGACAAATGGTGGACATAATCAAGGATGTAATGAAACATGCCAGCTATGTCTCTCAGGCAGACTAAATATTTAATAATAAACAGCTTAAATAAAACTGGTACTCAACTTGTCTCATGAGATTTTGATGAGAAAGAGAGCAGTTAACTATTTCATCTTTCTTTCTTAGGAAATGTTGTATATTAAGCTGTTTTCATACCACACTAAGGAGAAAGAGAGGTAGATATGAGTGTAATTTCACAGAAGAAATGGTTCATGAGTGAGCTCTCCAAAAGCCAGTTACAGATAGACCAGCCTGTAAACAATTGTTCATTTAATTCGCTCGAATCATGAGGAACAATATTTCCATCAGACACAGTCAGTTCTGTAGATGCTGATAGAACAGCAATACTGTTCCTTTCTTTCTCCAGTGCTTTAACAACATTTCACATAGTTTGAGGAAGAGTTTCTTCTCTTCATCTCTGACACTAGGACTACTCCTATTTTAGACAAGCTGGTGCAATTGGGCAAATTTTTATTTTAATGGAGAGGGACTTGTATTTCCACTTGGGCCAGGTGGTGGGAGCAGAGGCAGCCCTCCTGTTAAAGAGTTGAGTCAAAGCAGACTCATTAGGTAACACTAATTATACCACTGAACTTGTGTCCATCATGGGCAGCCTTGTCTTTCCTGCATGTGGTAATTAGCATAGAAGTTCAGAGGAACAGTAGGCAGATGGGATTCATGAACTCCTCTAGGAAGGCAAACACTTAAAATAGGAGCAAAATTCCAATTTCAGTAATAAGCAAATACAATTCCTGTAGCTCAAAAGTCCCATAAAAATATAGTCAAAAATTATTTCTCTGATTACTCAGCATGAACAGAATATATAATAAGTGCAAATAAGAGTGAGTAGGGAAACAAATTACTCTTGTATGGTATTTCAAAATCTGAAGTGGTGGAAGCAAGAACAGAAAGAACAATCACAGCACACTGTAAATAAGGACTGTGTCAATACACAAATATTTTCTTATCTGCTCCAAAAGCAGATTTTGTCTTACATGAAAAATCGTGTCTTTATCCATAGTTTTTATGTCCTCTCCATTAAATCATGCATTTTAGGACAACTGAAAAAATAGATTAGTTTTTTTCTGAATGCAAGCCTATGCATCAATCTGCAAGCCACGTGCTTTGATCCAAGATAAAGATGACTCAGAGGGAGTAACAGTGATTTAGATAATAGTGTACTGAAGTGTTTAGTTATAAGGGGGAAAAAAAATACAAACAAGCTAACTACATTAGATAGATTATTATAAATCACTATATAATAATTAGGAATTTTCATAGAGTTGAATTTCCTTTCTGAATCTAACACCAATTTATCTATCTTATTTTATGAAATCTCAGATGTTTTAAAATTGCTTTATTCTACAAAGTTCCTCATCCAGGATAAATAATTTGTTTCAAAATACACTATGGTGTTTCAAAACTAGTAAGCAAATAAAAATTAAGCTATTTAGTTATCATAATTTCTGCTATTCTATTATTAATTTTTGAGGATAACCTGTGCTAGTAGCATGAAACCACAGTATTTGCCCTTATGCTTTCAACTTCATATCTATAAATGTCAGCTGACAGAAAATTAAACTGACAATTTTATTTTGAAATTAATTAAACATTAAATATTTCATGAGAATTTTTGATCTTATATATTAAATAATTAGTTTCTTGTTCTCAGCCTTTTATCTACTGAAGGCCTATATTCTATTTACTTACGGCCATTTCTGCTAATAACAATGGAAAAAAGAAGTAGAAAAGCTAATGCTAAGATCAAATTCATACAAAGACTTACAGCTTCACCATCACACCATTAATAACCTCGGATGACTGTGGTTTGGGTTGGAAGGGATCTTAAAGATCATCTGAGGATAAGGAGAAAGCTGAGGTCCTTGATGCTTTCTTTACATCTGCATTTAATAGGCAGAACAGTTATCCTCAGGGCACTTTGCGCCCTGATCTGGAAGTCCGGGATATTACGCAGAATATACCCCCAGCGATTCAGGTGGAGATGCTTAGAGAGTTCCTCTTCCATCTGGACAATCACAAGTCCATGGGACCAGACAGGCTCCACCCTTGGGCACTGACAGAGCTGGCAGGGGGGTTACCAAGCCACCTTCTTCCATCTACCAGTGTTCCTGGTTGTTTGAAGAGATCCCAGAAGATTAGAGGCTTGCCAATGTGACTCCCCTGTACAGGAAGGGCTGTAAGGAGGATCTGGGGAACTACAGGCCTGTCAGCCTGACCTTGGTACCAGGGAAAGTTATGGAGCAAATCATTTGGGTGAAATCACACCACATGTGCATGGCATCCAGGGGATCAGGCCCAGCCACCATGGGTTCATGAAAGGCAAGTCATGCTTGACCAACATCATCTCCTTCTACAACTGGGTAACCAGACTGGTAGACAAGGGAAAAGCTGTTGATGTAGTCTACCTAGACTTCAGCAAAGCATTTGACACGTCTTCTCACAGAGTTTTCCTGGAGAAACTTGTAGCCCATGGCCTGAACATGTATACCCTTCTTTGGGTAAGGAACTGTCTAGAGGGCCATGCCCAATGGGTAGTGGTTAATGGAGTTAATTCCAGCTGGTGACCCGTTATGAGCAGAGTCCCCCAAGCATCAGTACTGGGGCCATTCTTCTTTGATATCTTTATTGATGACCTAGATGAGACTGTTGAGTGCACCCTCACTAAGTTTGCAGATGACATCAAGTTGGGAGGTAGTGTGGATCTGCCTGAGGGTAGGGAGGCCCTTCAGAGAGATCTAGATAAACTGGATTGCTGGGCTGAGGTGAATGGGATGAGGTTCAATAAGGTCAAGTGCCAGAACCTGCACTTTGGCCACAATAACCCCATGCAGCATTATAGGCTTGGGGATGAGTGGTTGAATGACTGTGAAAAGGAAAGGGACGTGGGGGTGTTGGTTGATGCTCAGCTGAACTTGAGCCGACAGTGTACCCAGGTGGCCAAGAGGGTCAACGGCATCCTGGCCTGCATTGGAAATAGTGTGGCCAGCAGGAGCAGGGAAGTGATCATCCCCCTCTACTCAGCACTGGTGAGGCTGCACCTCAAGCACTGTCTTCAGTTTTGGGCCCCTGACTACAGGGAAGACATTGAGACCCAGAGAAGCGCAATGAAACTGATGAAGGGGTCTGGAGCACAAGTCTTATGAAGAACAGCTGAGGGAGCTGCGATTGTTTAGTCTGGAAAAGAGAAGGCTCAGAGGAGACCGTTGTACCAGAGGATATTTAGTTTAGACATAAGGAAGAACTTTTACTCTCAGAGGGTGGTCAGGCACTGGAATGGCCTGCCCAGGGAATTAGTGGAGTTGCCCTCCCTGACAGTGTTCAAGAGGTGTCTGGATGAGGAACTACAAGATATGGTTTAGTAGCTTGTGGTAGTAATGGTAATGGGAGGATGGTTGGACTAGATGACCTTGTAGGTCCTTTCCAACCCTGTGATTCTATGATTCTATGATTCTATGGTTACCTAGTTCCAACCCCCTGCTATAGGCAGGGACACCTCCCATTAGAGCAAGTTGCTCACAAGTGCATCCAGCCTGACCTTGAATGTTAATAGGGAGTGGGCATTCATAACCTCTCTGGGCAACCTGTTCCAGTGTCTCACAACCCTTACATTAAAGAATTTCTTCTCAATATCTAGTCTGAATATACCCTCTTCCTCTACTGTCTTTGAAGCCATTTCCCCTCATCCTGTTGCTACATGCCTTTCTAAAACCTTTCCATCTTTATTGTTACTCCCATTCAGGTACTGGAAAGCTGCTATAAGGTCCCCTCAGAGCCTTCTCTTCTCCTGGATGAAAAGCCTCAAGGTCTTGGAAGATTTTAGTCAGAAATATAGGACAGGAAATTTGGGAATGTATAATGTGACTTTCTTTCCAAAAGAAATCTTTTGGATTGTTTTTTCAGAATCAAACATTTCCTTTACAAGATTCTCCTCCAGAACATAATAATGTATGAACAACAAAACTGAAAACTGATTTGCATAAAGTATTTTTGCTATAATTAGTTAACATATTAGTTTAATAAATAGGGATTGATTTTCATATTTTAAAATATGAAAGGACATATATAGACCTTTCTGATTAATCTGATTTTAATGTGTGCTCAGATGAAGTACAGAATATCCTATGAGAGTCTCATTACTCTTCATAGATTGCTGATTATGTAGGTGACAGTCATTAGATGAACCTATTTGACCTATTTCCATGTCTGCTATTTGCTGTTAAAAGATAGGCCTCTGTTCCATTAATTTTCATAGCTAACATTCATGCAACTCTGGTGCTGCATTATCAGAGTTTTTGTTATGGAGGAAGTCATGGACATGCATATGGTAAAGAAGTTTACAGAACTGTAAGCCAAGGTTTTCACAATAATTACTAGCAACCCATCATGAAATTTGATTCTGGAGAAAGTACTCCAGCTTGTAAAAGTTAAGCTACTAATTTCAGTGCTCATACATGGCTCTTTAAGGAAGCTTAAGAGATTCATTTCTGAAAATCTCAGATATCTGTTCTTGTTTCAAAGGAATTTCAAAGGAAGACCACCTAAAGTCCTCTCACAAGAGAGACAAATATAAATTTGCTGCTTTAATTTCTTCTGTTTTCATCGCTTTGTGGCTAAATGCTGTTCTGACCAGGTATGATTCGCCCTTAGCTCAGAGAACCAAAAGCAATTGAACCGCTGACCTAGCAGTGAGCTGCCACGGCTTTCTTGGTGCCTTTTTTTTTTTTGTCTGCTAGAGAACAAATGCATTGCTTAGTCCCTTGGCATGGAGATTTACAATACATGCCAAGGAGAATATTTCTTATTCCCAGTCCTTTCCCTTCGTTTTCCGTTGCTGAGAGGAACCACTTGTCGCATTGTTCCACTTCTTCAGCATTATGGAAGACAACAAAAAATGAACATAGGCAGTGAGACCTATACCCCTTACTAGGCTGAAAAGACTGCTTGCTTCTAGCTCACTCTGCAAGGATAGTGCTTTGAGAAACTCTTCTGCCACTGTTAAAACCTGGGAATAAAGCCATAAGCAAAACATGACTGCCTTCTCGAGAGGTTTTGCTACCTTTCCATTATTTGTTTTCATGCAAAATGGCCTACTTTTTCCATTTTTCTCTAAAAATTATCCTACTTTGCTGATCTGCAAATTGAGAGGAAACCTTCAGTGTTTCCACCAGGTTTCTTTACCTAGCTTACTGAATGTTTTGATATTCAGGATACAACAATTCTTTAAAGTTCTAATTAATGTGAGCTGAATAGGTTCTTTTGTCAAGGTGACTTTATTTGCCTAGTATCAGAGGTTGTGCAGCTGTTCTGCTTTCATACAGGCTCAAATACAACTGGTTAAATTTGGAATTGGTCTCTGTCAGTCATCTGGTCCCAAATAGGAGCATCTACTGCATGTTGCATAGAACAATGTTCAGACAAGTTTTGAGTATTTCCAAGGATGGAGAATCCACAGTCTCACTTTGGCTTTACTACAGGACATGAGAAATCATGTGGCTCTGGACAGTGTTCTGGAAACAGCCCCACAATAATTTCAAATTTTCATAAAACACTTCAGAACAGTCATTAGCAACTGATATCTGAGTGTGAAAACTCCTGTTCCAAAGAGATTTACTGATGAAACCTGTGAAATTCATAAAATAATGAAGCTCTGAGAAATGGAAACAGGAAGAGCTCCTGACATAGGTTATTGGCACTTTAAGTAAAACAGTCACAGATAGATTATTTTAAAGGCCACACTGTCAAAAAAAATAAGAAGTGAAACCAAGGAATCTTGCCCTCATTATCTGCTGACATAAAATAAATCTTCTAAATGCATTTCTGAGAATAATCTAGTAACTGCTTGTTGTAGTCTCACTTGGCAGGTAGCTGAGCACCACACACCTGTTTGCTCAATCTCCCCATAGTGGGATACAGAATAGAATCAGAAAAAAGTTAAACTTATAGGTTGAGATAAAGACAGCTTAATAAGACAGAGAAGGAAGGGAATAAAATGCTACTATGATTAAAATATACAGAACAAGTGATACACAATGCAATTGCTTACCATTCAGCTGCCTTGAGAAGCAGCAACCACATCAAGACAAATACCTTAATTTTATGGTTCAGCATGTTGCCATACTTTTCCCTCCCAAGGCAGCACAAGAAGCCAGAAGTCTTTAGCATAAGCACTGTTCAACAGCAACTAAAATAGGAGTGTGTTGTCTATATTATTCTCATCCTAAATCCAAAACACAGTACCATGCCAGATTTTATGAAGAAAATTAAATTTATCATCCAAAACAAGGATACTGCTTCTAAACTCATTGACTCTATGGCAGTTGTCCAGAATCAGTTATAGAATCATGGAATCATAGAAATGTTTGAGTTGGAAGGGACCTTTAAAGGTCATCTAGTCCAACTTCCGTGCAACAAGCGGGATTTTCTTTTACGTTTCTGCTCCCATGCTGATGAATATGCTTTACATATGTATTACACTGAATGACTAATGAACAAAATATGTATAATTCTGAAAAGACATGGTATCTCAAGACTCTCTCCTCAGTTGCATACCTCAGATAGAACTTAATTACATTTCCTCTGAGTTGTGTATGTCAAGGGATTGTGTAATTCTTTTCCAAAAAATATTAAATAATATGCATTTCTCCTTTTCAGAATATATCTTCTAATATCCATCATGCAGTTCCTGTGCATAGTGGCATCCTTCTACCCAGTAAAGAAACTGAAGATATTCTTGCAAATAGCAAAATACCCAAATAATAGAATCATAGAATCATAGAATCACAAGGTTGGAAACAACCTATAACATCATCTAGTCTAACTGTCTTCTCATTACCACTGCTACCACAGGCTACTAAACCATATCTCTTAGCTCCTCATTCAGACGCCTCTTGAACACTGCCAGGGCAGGCCATTCCAGTGCCTGACCACTCTCTGAGAGAAAAAGTTTTTCCTCATGTCTAATCTAACCCTCCTCTGGTACAACTTGCAGCCATTTCCCTGGGTCCTGTTCGTTGCCTGGGAGAAGAGGCCAAATCCCTCTTCACTACAACCTCCCTTCAGGAAGTTGTAGAGTGCAATGAGGTCTCCCCTGAGCTTCCTCTTCTCCAGACTAAACAACATTCATTTTATACTACTTTTCCCAAGAATTTCATGGCAGTAAGGACACTAATTAAAAAACAAAAAAAAACCAAAAAAAACAAAAAAACCCACAAAGAATAATTTCTGATGAAAATAGGAAATATTTATATACCAGATCAGTGGCAGAGAAGTGATGACTCTTACTATTAAATCTCTTACATATTTAACCAGAAATTAGTGAGAATTTCCTTAAATATGAAACATTAGATCAGTGGACTCAGAATCTTGAGGATCACCTGTAGCAACTGTCCTTAACCTATAACCTATTTGGACAATCATAAATTATCTTCAGGAATAGATCTGTTTTCAGTTAAAGATAACCCTGCATCCAAGTGTTAATGCTTTTTAAAACCATATAATGATGTGAATTAATTTATACTAGTCACATGAAGAGTGACCAAAACTATCTTATCATTTTTACTACATGCAAAGAACACACAACCTGCTGCATAATTTGTAGCCTAATATTATAGATAGAGCTCACAGATGACAGCAGGCGGAGAAATGGTAGGTGAAAGATAACGTGGTTGACAGCTGAGACTGCAGAACAGTAAGGTACTATAAATATATATATATATATATATATTTATATATATATATATGATATATATATATATGATATATATATATCATATATATATATATATATATATATATATGATGGACTTATTTTGCATCACAATAGAACTAGTCAAATACTAAAATAAAAGGCTTTATTTAAAAACATGCTATGTTCTGTATAATCTTATTTATAGTGAAACACTATAGCAGTTTATAGAAGTTATGTTATGTCAATCAATAGCTGCCTTGCAAAATATTGAAGAATTTTTCCGGACTCACATCGTATTTTTAGCTATGGATTGGGAAGAGATTATATGAAATTTCAACGTTTCTTATAATTCCAAGATTTTTCTGTGATTTTCCTAGCTAAAATATACTCAGAATTTAGAGGTCACATGCAAAACTTCATTGAATAAACATTCAAATATTCACCAAGAAAGTTTTTTTTAAGTAGTTAGAGTAAGATTCAGGAACGGGATGGAATATGGGAAGACACAATTAAAAGCATTCAGAAACTTGTGATTTCAATATAATAAAAACTCCACAAGAAATCAAAACATTTTGACCACTTCTGTCTTTTAATCTTCCACGTGATTTTGGGACACTTCCATAAATTACTGCAACTGATCCTTTCCAGAATTCACTCTGTATGTAACAGAATACATGAAGGAAGAGTGTAAAAGTGTTATCACTTGATGTTAGTCACAATTCAGTGTTCAGAAGACTCGTGAAATTTGCAAGTCATCTCAAGTCCATTTTAGAGTATTTGAAGCTATTTCCCTATGCATCATTAACCATTAATTGAATACTGGGTCGTTCACTTAATAGGACTACTATTTATAACTCACTTAGTAGTCCAAAAAAGTTTAGAGGTGAAATTTTCATACTATAGTCATCAATAGTAATTGGCCATTGGTGTCATCACTGTTGGAAGGTCATTTAGAAGCTTTTACAGTGGTATTAATAGCATGTACTATATATATGCTAAATGTCTTTTTTTTAATGATGGATGTTTTTACAGTACATTACTTAATTCTTTCAAGAAGCTGTGCATCTCTTATTTTGGATACATAGATTTAAATTTACTTATCTGTGTTTTCTTTATCTTCCAAATATTTCTCATATCTGCAGTGAAACAGTTTTTTATACTTTCAATTAAAATTATCTTGTTTAACTTTGCAAGGGTGTTAAATGATTAATGATTACATCACTGCATTTTTACATAGAAGAAATAGTTTCATATTCAGGAGTTTTATATTCAGAATAACTAATTCTTGTTATTATTTCAACCTATAGTAGTAATTACAAAAAACATTCTGGGTGGGTTTGTCTTTTGTTTTTCTTTGCTTGTTTGTTTTTCCCCAGAGCTTCTTAAGGGAACACATTCCTTGGGTGGATGAAATTCAAACAAACAAACAAACAAACAAACAAACAAAAATACAATGTATTTAATCTGTGCATCTCTGCTGTATTTTCTTTTACAAATCTAGAAAATTAATTATGTTAGGTAAGTGCAAAACTTTTCTGATAACATGCAGGTTATAATATATTAAAATGTTTTGCTTCTACAAATTTTTTTTTTTTTTTTTTTTCCACAGAATTGTTGGGGTTGGAAGGGACCTCTAGAGATCATTGAGACCAACCCCCCTGCCAAAGCAGGTTCCCTACACCAGGTCGCACAGGTAGGCATCCAGGCGAGACTTGAACATCTCCAGAGAAGGAGACTCCAGAACCCCCCTGGGCAGCAGAATATTTGTTAATATTAAAAAAAATGCATGCATTGTTTCAAATGTATGCAATTCAAATAAACATGTAAGAGTATTTCATTGGGGTAGGGAATGGGTTAAGACTGGGATCTTCTCAGTGATGTCTAATAAAAGGGAAAAAGGACACAGACTGAAGACTGAAATATGGGAAGTTCAAATTAAAAGCTTAGTTGTTTGTTGTTTTTGTTTTTGTTTTTTTTTACTGTGAATTTAATCCAACAGTGGAAAGTGTTACATTGTCCAGAGAGGCTGTGCTATATGCATCCTTGGAGAAATTCAGAACGTGAGTGGTTTTGCCTCTAAGCAACCTGCCCTAGCAGACTGCTAAAGCAGATGACTGGGTATCTTGTTAGGTCCCTTGAATCTTGATTATTTCATGGAAATCCAAGCAGAGAAATCTGAAGGACAAATTTTATTCATTTTCAACAATATTTGGACTAACAGAATTTGCTCTCAACCTAAAACATAATGTTTTATTCTCTCTCTTGCCCTGACAGTGTTAGGAGGCTTACATTACTCTTTAAAAAAGTTACTTTTATTGATATAAACGCCCAAACTTTGTTTTCCAAATTCAAAGGGTAAGAAAACTTATGATAGTAAAATATAGTCCTGATGAATAATTCAGAGTGGCAAGAAGTGGTAGAAGTCATAAAGTCACAATTTGAATTGAAGCTTTGTGGATGAACAGCATGACCTTTCCCATTTGAAGCCATGATTTGTGTTTAATCTGTACTCCTCTAGGAAATTAATTTGGCCAGCAGTCCATACGAGGAAAGTGTTTCATAATCTTAAAGGACATTAACTGTAAAACATCCATTGCTATTGAAATAAATTTTTATACATAATCCAGTATGTTGATATCTCTGCAATATAATACAAATGACAGTTGCAGTATTATTGGCAAAATGTTTGGAGGGCAATAGTTATTAGAGACATCGGACCTAACTGAGAGCGGGCTAAGCTTACCTAATTAGATCAGTCCTGGGCAAATCACTAAGTCTGTCACAAGGCAGTAGGGGTTGCAGCTATTCAGGGCCCCTGAACTATTGACTGGAGTCTTCTTTTCCACACTGCTCTCCCTGAACCTTGAAAGAGAAAGAAATGGGAAAATAGTGTCTTTCTCTATTCACATGCGAAACAGCCATATGCAGACATAGCTACTGAAATCTGTGGAAAAACTCTGGCTTGTACTGGCAATGGAATTAACTATGGAGGAGCATGCAAAAGTTAATTCAGACCTTTGCCCAGTATCTATATATCCTTTTGGGTACATTGTGTATTAGCTACTTAGCACTCAGCAATTAAATTGTGAGGCCAGTGACTACTTCTGCCCCTGGAATCCCCAGAAGAAAGCATCAAGACAAAAAATCACCTTGGTAAACCTAGTTAGAGACTAAAGAAGAATAAGCACACTGTTATTCTTTATCAATTTATTAAACAAAGTAATTAAGTTTGTGTCCTTGAAAAAAAAAAGGAAACAAGGCCAGTTCCTAGAATGGAGAGACAAGTTCAGCTTTGGACAGATGTGTTTCTATTAATTATCTATTAATTAATTCTATTAATTGTATGCATAGTTTAACTAATTCAAGCTCAAATAATAAATACTCAAACATAAATTCAAGAAATCTTAAAACTCATTAAAAATCCACATTCAAAAGCTGAAAGGCTGTAACATCTTTATGTCTACTAGCAAGATAAATTATAAATTTATTTTATTGTATTTTATTAAGTTGAATGACTGTGCAGAGGAAAACAAATTGATATTGTAAAAGAGTGCCAAATCTGTTCTCTTTTTTGTGAGGATCTACTGAGAGCCAATATCAAAGGTGGTTAGTAAACATTAAAGAAGAAAAGTTAACTGAAGAATAAATTGCTTACAACATATAGACCAATCTTAATTAATTTGAAATAAAACCCTGAGTCTCCACAAAAAAAAAAAAAAAAAAAAAAAAAAATTGCAGAAGAATAAATCATCTATGTTATTATTTTAATAACTGCATGCTTATTTTGCAATACTATTTTAAAATGCTTACATTAGTTCAAAAAAAGAGTAAGAGACTACAACAATGAGTGACCTACTTCAGTGAGAGATATTTTCTGATTTAGAGAAATACATGTTTATTGCTTTTACCTTGGAACTTAACAAGTCACATTTCATGCTGAGTGAATACCTGGGATTATTTTGGGGATGTCATCTCTTTTCTATTCTTCCAAGGGTCACTGTACCTACTCTTTACTTTACATATCTGTATTTAGAAACCAAAAGGAAAATATCAAAAAGTTAAATACTTCTATGAATCACTGGAACAGAAAGGCCATGTAAAGCCTTTTGATAGAATCCTGGAGCAGATTCCTCAATTGAATGACTCACCACTTTTTCCTTAACCCAAATATAGTATTAAAGGAGAAAGAAGGACTGAAAAGAGATGAGGGAAAAAAAAAAATCTTATATTTCTTCTAGAATTCTAAGCATTAACAAACTCTTTTCTAAAATTCTCTAATTCCTAATTTCCCATTTGTTGAAAGTGTGTGGTTTTCAGCAAATTAATTAGACTATTGCTGAACGTCATAAGGTTCTCCTGGGCCCACTGCTTGAACTTGTCTAGATCTCTCCGAATGGCATCCCAACCCTCAGGCATATCAACCACACTACAGTGCTTGGTATTATCTGTAGGCTTACTGAGTGTGCACTCAAACTCACTGTTGATGCCATTGATTAAGATAGTAAAGAAAAGTACCAGAGCCAGTACCAAACCCTGTGGGGTACCACTTGTCATTGATCTCTATGTGAACATTGATTCATTGACCACTCCTCTCTGGGCACGATCTTGCAACTAGCTCCTTCTCCATCAAACACTCCACTTGTCAGATCTTTCCAATTTGGAGAGAAGGATATTGGACCATGTTAAAGGCCTTACTGAATTCCTTATTGATGACATCAATAGCTCTTCCCTTGTCCATTCATGCAATTATGCCATTGTAGAAGGTCATAAGATTGGTCTGGCCCTTGCTGAAGCCTTGCTGGTTGTCCCATATCACCTCCCTCTCTTCCATGCACTTTAGCATAGCTTCCACATAAATAGCAAATTTTTGTGGTAAATAGTAAATTCCTTCCTGAGAAGTCTGTAATTCTTTGCTTTCTTTTTTTCTGTTTACAGCTACCAGTCTTGATCACCATTCATGAAATGTATTTCTGTTCCTTCTGAGCACAACTGCCCTGTGATTGCATAGAAAAATGAATCTATAATGCAACAGAATTTACCATGCAAAAACAAGAAAAAGAACACAGCTTGTCCTAGACCTACACCAGCATTCCCAGTTCCTCTAAATCTTTAGATTCCTACAGATTTTCAAAAGAAGTAAATAGCTTGGATATTCCTGAAAAGTAGAAAAAAATGTACATCACTCTTATTCCAGAGAAATTATATCAATTTCAGCATTAATAGAGAATATTTAAAATGAAGACATGAATCTTAGTAACTGCTGGTACCCTGTAATATTCTGCTGGAAGTGAAATTCTGACTCTGAAAAAGTCATGACACAATCCTAATTGCTGAAATCTGTATCTTCTAGCCTAAACAATCATGTTTAAATAAATGCAGAATAGAGTCATACGGAATCTTCCTTTTGAATGTCACCAATTGTTTGACTTGAATTTGTGAAAAAAATGCAATATATTAATATGAATAAATGTATCTCACTGTATTCAATGTTTCTTTTCTTTCCAAAACCAATAAGTCTCAGCATTCTTGCGTACAACATTCAAACATATATGATTTTACTTAGTTTTTCCTATCCATATTATTCTTTATAAAATAGTTGTAGATGAACCTAAAATTGACTAAGGACTTAGATTATGAATAACTTTTAGATTAAATAAATTATTTTTCCCGTAGATAAATGTCTACTCTCCTAAAAGTATCCTCTCAAGAAAATAAACTCATTATTACTTGTAAGCATATTCCCAGATGAACGTATTTTCTTTTTAACTATTCCCAGACAGAGGAATAAAAGATAATCTGAATGGAACACAAGAAAACATTTATTCCCTGTGATGAGGGCAATAGAACTGCAATTCCATTCCTTCAGAAGGATGGCATTGTACTACTGCAGTAGCAGGGCTGCATATTTTTTGATAGGCACTATAAAAACTTACATTACTCGTTCCAAATCGAACCATTTAAGGAACCGTTTACTGCTGGATCACATAATCTTTTAGTAAAAAACTAAGCCTTGTTCATCCCTGGGTACTATTGCTGAAGGTGATAAAATGTACTATGTAAGATCAATGAGGGTTGAGATGACTATATTGTCGTAAGATAGGAAGACAATCAGTATGATAATTAGAGCATGTTAATTACTCTCCACTAGTAACAAAAAATGCAAATGATATACAGCAGGAAATTAACAGCAGTTACTGCTCAATATTGCATGACTTTTCCATTAAGTATCTTATGAGAAGTTGTTAAATTATAGAAAATGAGAATAATGAAACTGGAATATTAAAGAACATTAGGTTTCCAGTCTGGCTGGGGACGGAATCATTAGGAATGGTCCTAGGGATGTGATACTCTTCATGCAGGTCAGATACACTCATGTAGTACTCCAAGAGAAATTTTCTACATTACTCTGTTTTCAAGAGGTAGAACAAGACAGACAAGCATTCTGACTGAGCTGGAGTACAGCAAACTTTTCTGAATAATGTATCTACTGCAAAATAGCTAACACAGTTTCATCCCTTTCTCTGAAAAACACAGATTGAATTTGGGCCTGGTGGTTTTTTTTTTATTATTATTTGTTTGCTTTCTGAGAACAAACAAGAAAATACACCAGAAGTAGCTAATAACTTTCTGAGCCTTGAGACAGCTTAAACCAAAGGCTATAGTCTCTTATAGCCTGAGGGATTAAATCAATTAAAGTAAAAAAACAGCGGAAGAAGTTTTATGCCTGCACTTTTAAGTATACTCTGAGAAGTGTAGACTGTCTTCAAAAAATAATGACATGTTCTACTGTCAGCTATCAATGAGCAGACAAAGAATATTGAATTTCCGTCAGTTATGCCTTCTTTTAAAATCCATTACGTAGTAAATCCATTCATAATTTACTAGTGACTTCAAAAAGCCTTTGATTAAGATCTCTGATACATTGGGTTCTAGCAGTCTGACATTAAACATAGCCATGGCTGACACAACACAAGACAAACTATCATTATGCTTGAGTTGGATGAGGTAAAGCTAATAATTTTTTGTTGTTGTTTACATATGTTTGTTTTGGTTTGGTTTGGTTGTTTCTCTATGTTTTTACTTCCCCCTGCCCCCTGTGGTCATTGTTCCAGCGCCTCCAGAAAAATAAACCATTTCAGGTCCTCTCTTAATCAGAAGCAGAACCTTCATGGTAGATGTGCTGACAGAAATGGAAAACAGGAACTAATGGAATTTAACACATAATCAAGATACCAGAACAAACCAGGACACGAAAAGAAACTATTCAATTATTTATTGATCTAAGGTGTTAAGCAAGAAAAAATAAAGAGGTTTTATGAACACCAGCCATGTGAAAACTACAGTTCCTAGGACTGGAATGGTTAGAGCAATGACATATTAACATCGTATACGTACTGCCATAAAAACTTATGAAAGAGTATATATCCAAAAAAGGGAAATATATATAGCAATTAATCTAAACAAGATAAACACAAATCCTATAAAGCTCATAAAGGAAACTGGCATATGGAAATTTTTCAGAAATATAATTATGTACAAATGTGGTGACTTGTCCCTGGTCAACAGCTAGATAATTTGCAGCTTTTGTCTCAGCTCCTCAGTTTATCAGGATAAGGAAGAGAACAAGAGGAGAAAAAGCAAGAAAACTTATGATGAAGATATTTTGATAAGTGAAGGAAAGACAAAGAAATCACATACCAAAACAAAGCAAATTATGTAAAGGCAATAGCTCACTACCTCTCACAAGAAGGCCATCAGTCTGCAAGCAATAGTTACCTTTCTCCCCCCAAAAACATTCCCCTTAGTTCTTGTTGAGAATGATGCTATATATCACAGTACATGCCTTTGGTTGATTACAGCATATGATGTGATTGCATTCCTGTCTAGCTTAATACCAGCTCCAGGCCTACTGACTGATGAGCCAGAGTAAGAAACAGCAAAAACCTTGACACTGTATAGTCATTGTCAAGAAAAGGAAAAAAATTAGGGTGCTACCAACACTCTTCTATTAAAATTATAAAATGAGCAAGTTCAAAACAAAGCACCATATACACATGCACATTTCCATACAGGCTACAATGAAGAAGCATACAATTATAGAAAAACAGAAAACCTTTAGTTGAAAGGAACCCACAAAGATCAAATGCAGCTCCTGGATCCACACAGAACAAGTCTGAAATAATTCCATATGTCTAAGAATGTTATCCAAATGATTTTTGAACTCTGGTAGCTCAGGGTTTTGACCACTGCCCAAGGGAGCATGTTTGAGTGCCCAACCATCCTGTGGTGAAGAATATTCTAATACCCACCCTTCCTCTGACACATGTCTGTGCTGTTCACTCAGATCCTATTGCTGTCACAAGAGAAAAGAGATGATGCACATATGTAGGTAAAATTTATAGTGATCTCAGTTCTGCAGAATGCTTGATTTTGATAACAAGCAAACTTATTGCTCTAAAAGATCTCAACTCCTGGAAATCATTAACCAGCAAGTCATTCTTTTCTTCTTTCTTTTTTTCTTTGGGCATCATTTAGAATCTAAAAATGATATTGCAATACTATTTCACTCTTGTTCAACAATCCATAGCCGAAATTATTCAACTACAAATTTACTCAAAACATTTTCAGGCAAATGTAAGCTGTTGCTGACTGTACAATAGAAATCATGGTTGTTTGTTTAGTAACATAACTGCATTCCAGGTAGTCAATTGTCCCACTAGAAAACACTGTTTTCAGTATGCTGCAGTGACGTTTTATACTAAATATACGTTTCAAGTACATTCACCATCGATTCTTTGGAATTGTGTCCATGTTAAAAATATATAGATTATGTCATACACTAGTGTTAATCACAGTTTGCCAGTAGCTAATTTGTATAGTAGAGATGTGGAGCACTAATTTTGACAAATCCAGCATATTTCTTACAAAACATTCTTTAAATAAATGCATTTATTTACCTTGAGTACTCTGTTTGAACTCAAGATCTCTACTTTCAACTTTTCTTTTAACAAATCCATACCTAGAGATAGCGAGGATTTTCATTCTGTCATAAATTATTAGAATGTCAAGAATTCTGGGCAATGGGGAGTCACTTTTTGTGTGCCTACACAGCAATTATCACAAAAGATTTTGAAAGACATGAAATAATTCAATATAATATAAAGAATAAATAATTCAATATAATATAAAGAATTATAATGATACCACAGTTGTCAACATTCGGGTACTCTTAATTCAACTATTATATACTACTTGTTAATAACAGCTCTGGGTACTAGTTGTATATAAAGATTTAACTAATAAATTTTCTTGACCAAAAAATGATTCCAAAGATTAATTTTCAGCTGGTGACCTCTCAGCTACTTTCAGCTGTCTATCTATCATCCGGTGATATGTTGTCTCCTCATCCAAAAGGGAGTTTTATGATAGTCATTGTTGAGTTTTGCTTACTGTACATGTCCTCCTACTAACACTTTCTTTGCTTTCCAAATAAGAAAACAGTAATAACAACTAGAACTATTTTCCTGCCACTTTTTTTTTTTTTTTTTTTTTTTTTTTTTTTTTTTTTTGTATTTGTATTTGTATTTGTTATATTCTTTCTAGTGATAGTTAATTTCCCAGGGACAATAGCAGATTATTATAGCAATTATATGGCTATTATAGCAATTATATCGCTACTATGATGCACAACTTTGAATCAAGACTATACTTAGATTTTGAGAACTGGAAGAAATTTCCAGGTTTGGAACAGGAGAACAGAACGATTCAAGGGGAAAGAGGCATTGCTAAATTAGATGAACATACAGAAGAGAAAGCTTTGGGTGTGCCTAACAGCATCTCCTTGCAGGAGTAATGCTCCACAGCGCATGAGCAGATTGGTAGAGTCTGTTAAAGTTACTCCAACTACTCAGTGTTTTCCTTATACTGGAAAATTCAGTTATACTGGAATCAGCTCTCCAGATGTGGCCTATTGGGTACTGAGTAGAGGAGAATCTCTTTCCTTAATCTACTAGAAAATTAAACAGATTATTACATAACAAATTTGGTCTATTTAACAAATTAACAACTTACTGCTGCTTGTCACGTTGTGAATCTAAAAGTAATGCTCTAGCAGCTTTTAACAAACTCTGTCAGTTTTCCTTTACTGAAGAGTTCCTGGAGCCTTTGTTCTAGACGATAAGAGAGGGTCAAATACCTTTTTCACTTGCCAAGAGGCCTACATAATAACCAGACCTGGAGCACAACGTTCAGACATAGCCAACAGGTACAATTGAGGAGCATGAAGAAGTAGCCAGCAAGATTTCTCTTTCTAGCATGTATATTCCTAAAGATGTGAATTTGAGAGCAGGGCTCCTGGGTGCTGCTAGGGACAATGTCTCTTTTCTGTCAAATTCTCAAAGTAAAATGGAACGTAAGGAGGATGCAGCTCTTAAACATCAGACTGTAGGGAATGCTTGAGGTACGTGATACACTAATTTTCAGGTAGTGTACATCTGAATGAAAAAGCTGAAGGAGGAGGCCAGGAGAGTGTAAATCACTAGTTAAGATGAGAATGAGGCTGAATAGTTTTTTCTCCAAGTTCCTACATCTTCAAGAGCCTGAACGTTCAGTAGCAGAGGGCCATGCTAAATGAATCTGTGAAGTCAAAATGAGATTTGTAGATAGACCTTTTCTTGTCTGACACATATTTTCTTTTAATAAATCTGTACATGGATGCAAAAGGAAGCCACAATAATAATACCTTTCTCTTCATGGCTAAATTGAGGAGTGTAATATTAATTTTACAGTTAAATAAGAGTAAATGTTATTGGGATTTTTAAAAATGGGGATTTTTATTGGGATTAAATTGGGATTTTTAAGGATTTCAGTAAACTCAGTAAACTCTTTCTCCTGTCTTAATGTAGACTGGGCAAAAATAGGGAAAAAAAATATAAGATTTGACCAAAACTGAGAATTTTATTTAATCACACCAGTGAGGAGTAAGACAGAATCAGCTCAGGCTGTACTTTTATAGGCACGCACATAAAACAGTCTTGTCATCTTACCATTCTATATCCTGAAGGAAGACCTGCCCTCTATTCTTAAAATGAACAGAGAATTAATTGTGAACTGTGGATAAGAAGATTTCTTATGGGACAAGAACATGAAATGCAACTGCAGATGATACTGTTTAAAGCAGTTCATTCCTTTGTGTCACTAGATACAATATGTTTCACTCCAAACATTGTTATAGGCAACAATGCAGCACAGTGTATGTATGTATGTAAGTTAGTAGCCTAATTATAATCGTAACAATTTAATGAGAAGACAAGAGTTGCTAGTAGTCCAATCACAGTGGTTCTATGAGACTTCACAGCACAATTACTAATACAATGAACTCTGAGTAGCTCCTTTTATCTGTTTTCATTCTCTTCCACTGGATATAATGCTGATTTTGTCAGTCCTACAACAGAGTTGGGATAAGACAGTGAGCCGCCGGCTTCATACTGTCCTAACTGGGAGGATATAATGCTTGGGGGAATCTTTCCCCCATCCTTGGGCAGTCTTATGTTTCTGTCTGTAAGATTTCTCAACAGGCAATGGCCCTGGCCACCTACACACAAGGGCTGTTTGTCAGAAAGTGATTGGTGGTTGTGGCAGTGCCAACCCCTCCCAAATGGGACCATTGCTAAAGCAGAGCAGATACAGTCACCAGGTACAAGAGTCAAGCCAATGAAAATCAACTCATATCAAGGCCAAGATTTGTCCCTACACAGCTGGTTCAGCACACAGCCAGGAGAAAGCACAGCTCTCCCTACCTCTTCCCCCTAAACCCACAATAAGGGCAGAAGAATTTAATCATGTTAAATGCTGTGAGTTCACTGTAAGTGTGTATGCATGTATATACACACAGTTGAGCCTTTGTTTTTCTGTTGACTGGAATGGAAGTAATGTTTCACATCTACATTCTCAAAGAAAATAAACGGTAATGCAACGGACTCTAAATAAGTTGGATTTTTTTCTCCCTTTCTTCACACTTCATTCCAAACTTTGATTTAATAACTCAAAGGCAAAATTTATATCCTTTGCCAGCAGCTCATTACAGGGCAAAATATGCTTTACCCTCCTTTCACTGCACACAGTCTAATAGCTCTTTAGTTTCCAGTTATTATGGCACTCTAATTTAAGTGGTTTGTGCAAAATTAATCATAATTACAAACAGCTTTAGTTTCCCTTGACTGAGTAAAACAAATTTGGTCAAAAAACTGGAGCAAAAGAATTAAGTCACTTGGAATGTTTTTTATAATAATGCCAATTAAAAAGACATACATGTTTTTCTCAGTGTTTGTCAATGCAGTATACATGTTATTCCAATATATCCTACTGTTGCTTCAAGTAGAATTTTACTGTAGAGATTGTTAAATAATTGATCTAGACATCTCTATTCAGAAAATATTCTTGATTAAACTAAGTCATAATGTAAATATTTATTTGAATGGTCAATGGACATACATATATATATATATATATAAGGACAGAGTTTTATCAAGAAAATTTATTACGAAGCCTCAAATGAGCACTTAACTGATAATTAATGTATATTAATGTCACAAGAGGAAAAAAAATATATAAGAAGGAATGGAATGGTGGTATGATGCAGCAGCTAGAGTTGTTTAAAGGCCTGTGAATCTTCTAAAGTTTAGCTGAAACTTATATTTCCTCTCTTCCATCTTTTACAGGTGGGAAATTCTTATGAAATGGGCTGTCAAGAACCTTATGAAGTCCAAACTAGCAAATGCAAAAATCTCTTCTGGGGGAGAAATAACCCCATGTATCCATATATACTGGGGCTAAACACAAAAACCTTGTTGCTCTCCACAGCTAGTTGATCAACAGATAAAAAGAATACAGAGTCAGATGATTCTTGGAGGTGACCATTGAGAGAGTGAAAGGTGAACTGTAGAAGATGAAACTTGAGACATTGCAGTCAGATAAAGGTATTTTCCACATTTGTCCAAATCCTGCAACAGGTTGCCCAGAGAGAAGAAGCATGTCCATCCCTGGTGTTATTCAGGCCTTGACAGGACCTGCACAAACTGACCTAATTCATCCTTTTTTAAGCAGAAGTCTGGACTAGATGACGAGAGGCCCCTCCTGATGTGATTTCTGACTCTGGATTTCTGTGGTATTATTTTGTTTCTTATGGAAAACAATATGAGTTTTACTGTTCTTACTGAACTATTCTGAGTGTCAAGGAAATCCAAACCTATCTCTCTGATCTAGAAATTGAGATTTTATTTATTTTAACAAATCTGTCAAGTTATTACTGTTTCTGTTTAAACAGTCAACTTAGACAAAATTCCAGTTTTGAAAATTATTTGTTAGAATGCACAGGTCTAAAGGAAATCTACAAATTTACTTTTAAGGAGTACTAGATATACCAAATAGGCAATACTGGAAAGAAAACATAGATTATTTCCTGTATTAGTAGTAACGTCATTTTACTCGGATGCAAAATCAGACATTTTTCTCTTGCCACATTAATTTCTTTTTTCATTTTCTATTGCCAATCTTTAGGACGAAGGATGAAATAAAAATAACAAAAATGAAACAAAATAATATAAAAATGCCAGTGTTTTTTACAGCCTGGTATCTAAGGCATTTTCCGGCTAACTGGCCAATATGAGTATCAACTATTATAGGCAGAGGACCTTAATCTCCCATGGTTTAGAGAAATGATCTGTGAAATGCTCATTCTCTCTGTATTTTTCACAGTCCAACCGTTGGCATACAATTAAAATAACAACACAACCTACAGAGAGGCAGAAATAAAAATTTATTTGATATCTGTGTCATAATTGCTTTTCTAAGTTTGACAACATGTGAATAGGACTTACCAACTCTAGACAGAGGGACTGAATACCCTGTCAAAATCATTGTTCTTAATAATTAATGTATTTTGATTTCACCATCAGCATTTAAAGTAGGAATAGGAGCTAGAAAGCATTAAAGGTTGCATGTTTATAGACATGGGATGTAGATACCTCATTGTCAGATACATCAAATATATGTGTGCCAACTTATACAGAATAATTTACCACTAACACAAGAAGAAGATAAAATACAAAACTATCTTACTACTCTGTGAATTAATATTCTGGTTTTACTCATCAATAATTCATCAAGTTCTTATGACCACTATTCAGTCTGAGCTCAGAGCCCTAGATCTGAATACCGTAGCCTTTCTGCCTCTGGTTCTGATAAAGAGATCTTCAAGTGCATACAGAACCTATAGCCGGGAGGAGTTCAATTTCTTTCTTTTTTTTTAAATTAATTTCTTTTTCATTTTGTTTTACAAAGCACTGATGTCTAGAGATGTGTTGCACTATGACTATAGTTTTGCCTTTAACTGTGAGGTAGTGTTGAAATAATACCAGGAAGAAATAGATTTCTTATATAAGTCAGATCAAATATATCATTATTTCAGGCAGCTTGGGTTCTGATTGCATTCTTTGTTTTCATGGAATTAGACAGCTGAGAGTGTCAGCTCTTTAGACCTTATGGAAGGAGAAGCATAACCCTACAAAACTTGCTATCTCACAGCAGAAGAACTGACCAAAAATATATCAAATGTCTTTTGAACACTGATAGTGCATCAGTATGTCGCTCTCAAGTGATGAAGTAACCATCTATCAGCTAACAGAGTAACACAGGCAGTTCAGTTCTACTGAACAGGTTTGCAGCCAGGTGAGTTAACAGGGCATATATTCCTGGAAACTGGGGTGTAATCTTGAAGGAAAGGATTTTCCTCCCTTTTCAGCATATTAACAGCTTTTAGATATGATATATATCATTAGAAGGACACTTATCTATCTACCCCATTAGAAGGACACTTATCTACCCATCTATCTATCCACCTATTTATCTAATGTTGTTGTCATCAAATTAATTTATTAACTTTTGGCATCATCCTGAGGAGCCTAGCCTAGATAAAAAATGACATAAGCTGTTTCTGTGTTTAACAGAAGGCCGCTTCATGAGAGAATTAAACTAAGATCTGGTGGACCCTGTGGAGACCCCAATTCACTGCAAAAATTATAGAGGGTGCATTGATTTACTATGCTCTTAATTCATATGCCCCTGTTTGAAGACAAAAGTGAGGTTGAATAATTCCAGAATTTGTGCTGTTTTGTGCAAATAAACTCTCATAGCATTTCAGATCCATGGAAAATTAATTAGCAAGGTACTAACAGGATTGCATAAGTGCTGTATTTGTTTGTTTAGTCCTGCCTTTATGATGCTATGTGAGAAAATAATTTCTTTTTTCTTTCATATGTAAATATCAAACTAAAACTAAAAATCTATTCAGAATTCCCACAAAGAAAATATGTTGATAAGGTTGTACAAGAACAAGTAATACAACAGTACTTCCCTGACCAGTGAAACAGTGAAAAATTTTCTCACAAAAGAGATATAAGGAATTTTTTAACTACTTCTATCAAACTGAAAGATGTGGATATCATAGAACAAAAAAAATATCTTGTTGTCTGGATGGTTGCATTGATTGATTTATCTGTTCACAGCAGTGCTAAGGCTGCTCTAAAGATCAGACTTACTGATGTTCCGTATTATCTGCCTGAAAGTTATCCTCTGGAGTGTGATTCAACTCATTCTGAATTAGTCTTCTCTTGTAACCTTATCTCACTGAATTACATTTTTTTTCAGGCTTATTTTGCTGTGCACAGAGAGACTGTGAGAGCTACATGTGCATTCCCGTGAGAACTCAGCAGTTATTTAGAGGCTAAGAAATGCATACAAGAGTTAGGTCTCACAAAATACTGGGCTAAAGTGCATTCTCAGTACCCCAGTGCTGACTAGCCTCTTATTAGGCACCTGGAGAAGTGTTGGCTTCCATCAGTCCTTAGAATGTGATGATCCTTTTTATTGTCCAGTTAAGATCTCCCAGGCCCCTGCTTTTTCACTTATGACTTTATGCTTTTCTTCTTCTCTTGTCAGTGCTTTTTTTTCTAGATCCCGGAATTGCTATTACCATCTCAACACTTTCATTTCTATATTTTCATTTATTTTATCTAGCCTGGATTATCATCTATGTTATTTCACAGCTCAGCAACCATCTTCTGATAAAACTGAGTGAATACCATGCATCCATGCTGAACAGAATTGGGCTTTGTGACCCAGACATCTTAAGCCCTGGCTACAGGTCAGCTAAAGGCTTTACTCAGATACTTAAACGTAGGCCTCTGCCACCATTAAAAGTGACCTAGATAGTAGTTACCATTCCAGAAGATCAGTAGTGTCCCCTCAATTTATTTCAAAAAGATTCTATCTTCTTATCTGTCAGATTTAGTTTAAGCCAGGTTCAATATATTTCCTAACTTCAGTGGGACCACAAAATAATGAAGAGATGCTGTAGAGCATTGGCAGAGACCTGTTTGATATCATCTGATTTTGCATTTTATTCTGCAAGTAAAGCCATTTGGTCCAAGAAATTTTAGGCTGCAGAATGGCTGGCATACCATAACATGAAGGAACTGTATGAGCGAGCAGCCTTCCTTGAGTGCCAAGCTCACTTCATTTCACAAACTGTCAAAGAGAAGGCATTTATTTTTGTGAGGAAAATGACAAGAATCAGTCCTCATGCTTCTGGAAATGGAAATCAGATAAGCAGAGGGTTTTAGCAGATTGAATTTAAATTCAGCTGTCCTAATCACAGACATTATGCCACTTCTTGTGTAAGCAAGATGAGTTTTTTGCCTGCTACATATCTGAATGCAGAAATACACTGATTGAAGAAGCGTTTCTTAGCATTCACTGACAAGTAAGCCATACTCAAAACCCTAAATATTACATTACACAACTACATTTCGCTGATAACAAAGCTTTTTCTTTTACTTTTTAAGTAAATTTCTTTCTTATACTCATCAAAATTTCAAACCACAACACTCAGTTTGAGAAAAACATCCTTCTGGCTTTTGTGATATATAGCTGCTCTCTATGGCATTTGATACTTAATGTAGAAAAGAGTAGGCTGAATCATGTTTAAACCATTCAGGTGCTGCAGGTGGACATAAAAGGATCAGTGGGCTAAGATCCCCATGTTTCTCTGGGATAGCGATCACAGCCTCTCTGGTGAGAAGATTAAGCACTGCCTTCATTTCCCCAGATAAGTAAATCCTAATATAGCTGCTCTAGCACATGGTATTCATAGGTGGGGAAGTGTACAGAATTCTACCCTGAAGGAAATTATCATTGAGCCATATATAATTTTGTCCTTGGAAAAAAAAAAAAAAGATGGTTTTCTAGACAATGAAATTACTTGTCAGTCACGTAGGTGGGTTGTCCAACCATCATTATGAATGCAAGAAGCATTATTATGCTGTCAGTATCTTAATCAGGTTGTTATGATTTTCTACACATGATACTAAACAGTGTTCTGTTTTGGTAATTATGAGACTTATCAGCAAAATCATTATTGGCAAGAAATTTTAGTAAGATCTGTGGCAGGTTTTGTATAACATCAGAGATGTCCCGTTGTTTTTGCATGCTAAAACATAATTAAGAGAAAAGAATTACAGAGGTACTATGAGGTGAACAGGCTCAGAGGAAACGCTCAGAACTGTAGAATGATAGAAATTGAAGATGCCTCCATAAAATATGTATACATTTATTATGAAAATAATCCTTGATAAAGTAGTGATACTTGATAAAATAATTGGAAAACTGATAAAAATTTGAAATGGTCTGAAGACAGCAGGATAAAACTTTTCCATGTGATAGACTTCAATTATAGCTAGGAATGGAGAGAGAACAGAGGTAGAAGAAAAGATATTGCACACGACTAAGTTTCTGTAAAAGGGCAGTCCACAGGGATTGAAAGTGTCATTGCCTTAGGAAACAAGTTACTTGGTGCTCTGATAGGATAGAAAATAATTTAAGCCTTCTTTAATTTCCATAGCTGGTAGAGGCAAAGGGAAACAGGCACTGAATGCTTAAAAAATCTTGCCTTTCAGCTGCATTTTCCATAGCTGTAGACAGGATAGAAACAGTACAAACTAATGACAGCAAAGCAGGCGTCTATTTTATCCACACAAATCTCTAATCAGGCAAGCATGTACGGCAAAGGAATCAATAAAACTGGAAACAAAGCAAGTAAAGGAAGAGACAAGATTCAGAGAATTGCATTGAATGACTGCAACAGAGCTCAGTTTCATTTGGGCTAAAATACTTAGTTGTTAAATGCTCGCAACATTGTACACATAATAATATTGTAAATAAATGTAATAATACACTGCTACTGTAACCTTGATGTTTCTCTCTTACAGAATAGATAAATGCAAAGGTATGTCAGCAAAACCAAGTCAGAGTAGAACAGACAGTCAAAAAGTAAGAAACAATTTCTTGCTTTTAGTACTAACAAATGTTACTTATCCATTTCCATCCTCATAAAGACTGTTCTTTTGCATCGCATTTTTTGTGGTGTATTTTGTGGTGAGACGCCAAAAAAAGGATGAAAAATAAATAAATCCATCACGACAAGGGTGAAGACAAATGTTATCCTACACAAAAGATTTTATGAGGGTACATTTTTATAATATAAGAAGTGTCTTTCAAATATGCATGCCTGTTCTGCAGATTTTCTGCTCTTATGTATATATGTATTAACCCTGTTTACCACTGATAAGGAAAGGAAATCCTACTCTTTTGCAGAATCAAAATAAACCCCAGTAATTTGACATTATCAAGCCCTATCCCTACTTCAATCACATTTTCTTTGCATTGGTATATTTATTTTTTAACCTTACAAATGCCAAAACATTTTCATTTATAAATTAATGATTGCTATGAAGTGGTGAGATATAAGTCAAAACTCTAGCTTGCCTTTCACCTGAAGCTGTGATGTGTCTGGTTATTAGGGATGGGATGCTAATTCCCTGGTTGGTTCAGGAACATCCCAACAAGCTGTCTGTGTGCAGAAGATAATAAGCTGGTTTGAAACAAAGGACCAACCTGATACCGAGTGACTGACTGCACCATTGGCCACTTTTACTATTAGCAGCTGCTTGATTGTTATAGAAGCTCTCTAGGTGGGAATTTCAGACAGTGCAAGCAATTCCCTCAGGCAGTTCGAATACTGGCCTTGAATGTGTTGATTAATATTCCATTTGAACTATTCCAAAGACCCACAGGTTGTTAATGCTGCAAAACTGATCAAACTGTTCATAGATAAAACATTTCTTAAAGGCCAAGAGAAAACTGCTCATGGAAATGCAAAACTAGTACAGTACTTTGTGTGCAGTTGAGATATACAAGAGATGCTTTTTGTTCTAATCAATAGATTATTCATATGCTGGAGTGGTCATGTAGGATCATGTGGCAACTAGAATCTCATTCAATCTTGCTGGAGATGCTACTACAGTGGAGACATTTACTGCCAACAAACAGAAGCTGTCCATGCTATTTGAGAGATTTGATTTTGCATGAAAATGTTATCATTTTTCAAAATCCAAATAAATTAGTCTTTCCATTTAACAAACAATTTGTACAAGAGCCATTGAGCCTTTGTATAATACTTTATGTATATCCAGTTACCACAAAAACTAGAAAAATGCAGAAAAATTTATGCATGTTCTCAAGCAAGAGTTCACTTGAAGATTAGGATCTGGAGCATCTCTCCTATGAGGAAAGGCTGAGTGAACTGGGTCTGTTCAGCCTTGAGAAAAGGAGACTGAGAGGGGACCTGATCCAGGTCTATAAATATCTAAGGTGTGGGGGGCAGAATGGCGAGGCCGGACTCTTTTCAGTGGTGAGTGGAGACAGGACAAGGGGAAATGGCCAGAAACTGGAGCATAGGAAGTTCCGCACAAACATGCGCAAGAACTTCTTTACAGTGAGGGTGACGGAGCACTGGAACAGGCTGCCCAGGGAGGTGGTGGAGTCTCCTTCTCTGGAGATGTTCAAGACCTGCCTGGATGCCTACCTGTGCTACCTGGTGTAGGGAACCTGCTTTGGCAGGGGGGTTGGACTCGATGATCTCTGGAGGTCCCTTCCAACCCCTACAATTCTGTGATTCTGTGATTCTGTGATTATTTGGAAGAGAATTGAAATATGAGAAACAAGATCTGAATCAGAAGAAGAAAGAAAAATATTTGGCCTAGATGAAAATCTAACGTTTCTAAAGGCATGTAATATGAACCTCCAGCTATGCCTAATTTCCAGCTAGCTGACCATCATTTCATGAGATAAAACTGAATATATATAACCAGAAAACTCACAAAAGTGTAGGTTTAAATAGGTGAATTTTAAAATGTGAGTTTAATAGAAATACTGCAGATATGAACATAAAAGTTACGGAAACAGTGACAAAATCTTTCTTAAAACAACATACTTTGTGCATTGAAATAGATACTTCAGGCAAATATGACAGAAATTTTAGAATACCTGGCCTGTTTCTGAACATAAGTAGAAAGGTAGTTAAAATGCTTTCTTTATTGCAAGCCTAACTTGAAAGTCAATTAAAAAAAAAAAATATCTGAATTTCAAAAGTAATGTCTCCAGTCTGTAAATCATAGTTTCCACTGGTTGGGTGTGGTGCACAGTGAGGTGGATGATACAGGACTGAAAAATCATTGAATATATTTGATTTCATTTTGATACAATCACAATCTATATTTGATCCTGGAGCAAAAAAATCTTTTAAATCCAGTAACACAAAATTAGCCTGTAAGAACCAGATTTCCCATTTAAAATAAATATTTGAATTTTAAGATAGTAAAGTTTTATATTAGTTTAATAATTCCTTTTGTCTTATTTTATTTTTTAATCAGATCTCAAGCAATCTCAAATGAAATGTCTGAAATTAAAAAAATTCATATCAGCAAAAATGCACCTATCCAGCAAATTCAGTACCTTCCTAAAAAACACTAGAGAGATGCCTAAACTCCTAATAGAACTAACAATGCATTATCCATACATAATGGTGAGTAGCTTTAATCCTTTTACAGTTTTTCTCATTTTTATTAACTGAAATTGATACAAAAATCTTCTAATCATTTTTCCAGGATCAAATGCAGCTTGGCAGATTTGTTATATCTATTGTAATTTAGGCGAAAACTTTTTGAAATGGCTTGCAATATATTTTGCATCTAATTCTACTTTTAAACATTTCATCTTATTATATTTGTCTCATCTGAATTTACATAGCTTTGGGATTTAATATATTTTAGAAAAGTCTGCCCATTTTAGTGTGTTAATTTTGGAGATGCCTTAAACGGAGATTAACCAGTGGTGGAAAAACAAAATGACCACTTAAAAAAATGTAATGTACTTCAATGGAGACATCCCACCAATTTGTCACTTATATGAAATGAGTAAATTAAGGAATTTGAAGTATACCTGATATATGATTTTTACAAGTAAATTTGTCTTTTCTAAGACAGTCATTATCATTTCATTCATGCTGCTGCACTGAAATTCTCTGAAGATAATAAAAGCACATTTAGATTTTTTTTCCCTTTATTCATTCGGAAGATGAAAATTAAGACTATTATTTCTTATTTTTCTTGACTTATCCAGAAGGATAAGGAGAATTTGCAGAATAGGATTTCCTTTGCTTTAGAATAGGCAAAGAATTAGACATTAATATTGAACATTTTTTTCTAGTATCACAAAGACATTAGAAAATATTGTAGGTGAGAAAGCAGTCTTGTGCAGATCTAATCAACAAGAATCCTTCACAGACATGCATTGAACTGATCAGAGTGGCCTCACTGTAATATCTGAGCAGAAAATGTCTTTGTATTGAAATAACCTTGAATCTCCCATACTGTGATAAATAGCCACATATTCTATTTTTAAATGTTCGCTACATCCCACGTAATCGAATTAGTATAAGTGGTGTCATCCCGAGTTTCTTTGTACTTAAATACAAATGCATCTAATTAACCTAAAGCTTCCAGATACATAGGAACATAAAACATGTACAGGATAATCAGCTCTAAAATCAAAAGACAGCCAAGAGTTAAAGCTAGTCCTTTTTGTATCTATGAACTATTCATTATTGTTCACTGAGTTCAAACTGCTCAGCACATTGTATCTCATTATTTGCTTATTTTAAGTGAAATCAAAACTGCAGTTTCAGTTAACTGGACCTACTGCCAACCGTATAATTTAATTTGATAGCCAATAGTTTATCTAACTTTGCACTCAGGTAACTACAGGGAATTGTGACATTAAAAGAGGATGATAACAAGAACAGATACAATTTGTACCAGTTCCTATTTATATTGCAAGCTTTGTCGCAAGAATATTGTGCTATCTTCTTTTCTCACTGGGTTCTATCTAAATAAATTGAGGCATCAGAATTTTAATTTTTCCTATTTCTAACACTGAATATGTTTCAGGTTTCATAGTAGAATGATATATTTCTTTCTCTTTTCAGTGAGTTCACTTCAGTGTTCGAGAATGCTAACAGTAGATAGATTTTGAGTGACTGTGGAATGGGAATTGGAACTAGATGGGCCTTGCGGTCCCTTCCAATCCAAGTCATTCTATGATTTATTCTGTGATTCTGTGACTATTTTTTATTCTCACAGATGGCTCCCTAAGACTGTTGTGGATTTGTTAATAAAAATAATTTGAAAATCAGTTATGAAAATTCTGAATTCTGTTTTCCTTTGAACTTGATTTTGGGAAGTAATTTCCATTTCCTGTTCATGTATAAACTGAAGTTATAACTATTCAGATTCTTTGTTATCAGGCTGAAGTCAGCAATCACGCAGATGTAACCGATTACTTCCAGAAATCCTAGGAGTCAAATGTAATTGACAAACATTTAGAAATATACCTAACAATGTTGTGAAGTTTATAAGAAAGAATATAGAATCAAAGAAACATAGAATCAATTGTATCATGAAAACACTAAGGTTGGATGGCCATTAAGATAATTTGTCCAACCGTATGCCTACCACAAATACTGTCCACTAAATCATGTGCCTAAATACTACTTCTACATGTTTCTTGAATATCTCCAGTGACAGTGACTCCACCACCTCCCTGGGCATCTCATTCCAGAGTCTGACCACTCTTTTGGGGAAGAAGTTTTTCCTTATATCAAATCTCAAACTCCCCTGGTGTAACTTGAGGCCTCATTCCCTTTTACCCTATCATTATTACCTGGGAGAAGAGGCTGACTCCCACCTCATTACAATCTTCTTTCATGTACTTGAGTAACTGTAGAGAGCAACAAGGTCTCCCCTGAGCCTTCTCCAGACTAAACAATACCAGCTCCTTATAAGATTTGTCCTCCAGATTCCTTACCAGCTTCACCGCTGTTCTCTGGATGTGCTCCAGGGCCTTGATGTCTAGTAAGGTGCTCAGAAATGGACATAATACTTGAGGTGCAGCCTCACCAGAGCTGACTACAGTGGGACAATCATCTCCCTTATCCTGCTGACTATAATCTGTCTCATACAAGCCAGGATGCCATTGGCCTTTTTGGCTACATGGGGACACTGCTGGTTCATGTTCAGTTGAGTGTCAACCAATATCCCCAGATCCTTTTCCTCCACACAATCTTCCAACCATCTAACCTCAAGCTTGTAGTGCTGCATGGGATTGTTGTGACCAAAGTTCAGGACTCAGCACTTAGCCTTGTTGAACTTCATCCCATTGGCCTCAGCCCATTGATTCAACCTGTCCAAATCCCACTGTAGGGCGTGCCTACACTCAGGCAAACGGACACTTCCTCCCAACTTGATGTCATCTGCAAACTTCCTGAGGGTGCACTCAATTTCCTTATCCAGGTTATCAATAAAGATATTAAGCAGGATATAAGCCAGTACTGACCCCTGGGGAACACTACTCTTGACTGGTCACCGGTTGGATTTAACCCTATTCACCAGTACTCTTGGGACTTGGCCTTCCAGCTAGTTTTAATAATAACCTAGTAGTATAAAACAGCAAGTATATCTATTTAGAAGTGTCTCCTAGACATTGACTAGATAACCTTTATGGGACACTTTCAGCTATGAGTCTGATTTTTTCAGCTTCAATTGTACATCTCCAGAAATAATTTAATTATTTGACCATTAGCAGATACCAACATACCTACATAGACTATGTAAGGAATGTATGCTTACTTGCTCACATTATTTTGGTTTCTCTCTGTTCAGAGAAAGAAACTAGCCCAGATCAGGGTACGTAAAGATTTACACAGTATCAATAGCTCTCTGTGGCTTATTAGATAGTTTCCATATCTGCTGTAGAACACATATTAAATAATTGCATGTAGTTCAGAAAATCAAAGCAATAAAATCTTCATGTGTTCATATGTAAATACAGCCTATGGGAGTCTATACTCTAACATATAGTTGTGTCATCCTCATGGTTTGCTTATCAGATAAAGGAATGATTATTTCTGTGTATATTATTCTTTCAAAAGAAACTATATAATCCTGGAGGCACATAGATAAGTCACTACCTCTATCTATCACTTCAGGATGATTATAATTTAATGGTAGAACTTGGAAATTCTATCATTGTTCAGATATATGCTGTTGTATTGTTATTTTTTTTCCCAGAAAATATAAGCTAACATAAACTTTATTCTCTGTTAGTGTGTATCTCATTTTGCTTTTTTATCGGTAGATGTCAGGTTCCAAACTGAAGAAGATTTAAGATTTTATAACCACAGCTAAAAATCAAATGTTGCAAAGGCAATAAAAATAAAATAAATCTTAATAAGTATTTGCCATGTGTTCTGTAATGGATAATTTTTTCAATACAAGAAAGAACAAGGGAATAGTTAAACCCAAGAATGACAAATAAAATTCACCTGAACAGATGCAGATTTGTTCTTATGTTGTTTGAGAGGATAATAAAGATGACTTGAAAATATTAAATAGGAGCAGTATATCACAGGTGTATTTTATCATATCAGTCATCTTTTTTAATTTTTTGTCATATATTAAATTCAAAATAATAAAATTGATAATTAAAATGTCAGAGTGTTTATTCTTTCTTTTTTAGTTTATGTTCAAAACTAATTATTTCCTCACTATTAATCCAGGCTTCTGAATAGCTGAGCCATTCACATGATTACCTTTCCTACACAATTGTGTACAATCTTTGGTGAGCCATTCCACAATTTAATAAATCTACACTTCACAACAGAAAGGAAGACAAAGACATGAAGAAAGTTTTTTGGTTCTTTACAATACAGTGTGTCTGTCTCAAGGTATCTTTATAAGACAGGTTATTTTTATTATATTACAGTTTATTTTCTACTTTATAATTATCAAACAATGGGTTATTCTCTGAAAATTCTATTTGTACATAGGAACAGTGCATAAGAATTAAGATGGAAGGATTCAGTGTTGTGCTTACTTTGAACTCCATGACAGTTGTGTATCTGATTAAATCAGATCTGGGTGATGAAAATGGCAGATGTTGTATTTTTTTGATAAACATCCATGAGACAACAGAAAGTGCCATTTCCTTGATTCTTATTTAATGCCTTGATTCTTATTTAATGTTATATTTCTACCTGGCCTCTTTCCTACCCACAGTTATTTTTCAAACTACTTATAACATAGTCCTAGATGCTGCTTCCCTGCAGCAAAATTGTGCATGAGACATCTCTAGAAGACCATGCAGGTCCTATCATAAAAATAACAAATGATGTTTAAGAAGGCATCTATTAAGAGCCACAAAGACCTTCCGTTATCATCTTATTTCAACTCTGGCATATAATCATCCAGATGCTTGCAAAAGCAGTATATATAAGAGAATACATTATATATAAGAATCAAATTCAGTAAAGGTTGGGGGACGATTTCTTGGAGGGGAGCTTTGCAGAGATGGACCTATGTGTCCTGGTGGACAATAGGTTGGCCGTGAGCCAGCAGTGTGCCCTGGTGGCCAAGAAGGCCAATGGCATGCTGGGGTGCATTAAAAAGAGTGTGGCCAGTAAATCAAGGGAATTAATCCTCCCCCACTATGCCCTGGTGAGGCCTCATCTGGAGTATTGTATCCAGTTCTGGGCTCCCTGGAATAGAAAAGACAGGAATCTCCTGGAAAGAGTCCAGCGGAGGGCCATGAAGATGATAAAAGGCCTGGAGCACCTTCTGTTTTGTTTTTATGATCAAAGTTATTGGAAAACCAACACCTTCACTGACTTAAGCTAAAACAAAATTAATTCAGTAAGATTCTGTATTTTCTAGCTTGGGTATTTTTCTGCTTTTACACAGCTAGATGCTATGTAAGCATTACAAATATTATTATGCCTTCAAATGCATTGAGTCAATCACTGCAAATGTGTGCTAGAGAACACCCAGTCAAATCCTCAGCATTTGGTTGATTTGATGATGATAATACTCACTCTTTTGATGTGTACAAATATGAATAGGTAAGGACTTATTACCTATTGCCTCAGAGTATTTAGAGAATACTAAAATACTTTCTTTTTTTAATGTAAATAAATGCATTTGCAAATATTGAAAATTATTTCCGCCAAAAGGACATCACCTGTTACTGTGATCAGTTCAGTGACTGATTCAGCAGATACTGCCCTGCCCTTGGAATTCCTTTATCTTAAGTTACTTAGTGCTGCTCAATCAATTTCCAGGACAAAATAGATCTTTTAAAAAATGACCTGGATGCTTGCCATAGGGGAAGTTTCCCCTTTTGCTAGAGGGTTCAAGGTACCCCTCTTTTTGGCTCATTTGACATATATATAACATTAAGCATCTTCCTGGCTGACAGACAAGGCCATCTCATCATATTATCATATGAAAAGCTGAGTGGTGCGGTTGATACGGTGGAAGGAAGGGATGCCATTCAGAGGGACCTCGACAGGCTGGAGGGCTGGGCTCGGGTGAACCTAATGAGGTTCAACACGGCAAAGTGCAAGGTTTTGCATTTGGGCCGGAGGAACCCCAGGCACCTGTACAGGCTGGGAGGAGTGGTCCTTGAGAGCAGCTCGGCAGAGAAGGACCTGGGGGTCCTGATGGACGAGAGACTGAACATGAGCCAGCAGTGCGCTCTGGCAGCTCGAAAGGCAAATGGGATCCTGGGCTCCATCAGGAGAGGGGTGGCCAGCAGGGACAGGGAGGTGATTGTCCCTCTCTACTCGGCTCTTGTGAGGCCCCATCTGGAGTACTGTGTCCAGGTGTGGAGCCCTCAGTACAAGAAAGACATAGAGATTTTGGAAAGGGTCCAGAGGAGGGCGACTAAGATGATCAGGGGGCTGGAGCACCTCCCCTATGAGGACAGGCTGAGGGAGTTGGGCTTGTTCAGCCTGGAGAAGAGAAGGCTGTGGGGTGACCTCATTGCAGCCTATCAATACCTGAAGGGAACCTACACCCAGGAGGGGAGTAAACTCTTCAAAAGGGCTGACGACAGCAGGACTAGGGGAAATGGTTTTAAGTTGAAGGAGGGAAGATTTAGGTTGGATGTTAGGGGGAAGTTCTTTACTAGGAGAGTGGTTAGGCCCTGGAACGGGCTGCCCAGGGAGGTTGTGGATGCCCCGTCCTTGGACGTGTTTAAGGCCAGGTTGGACGGGGTCCTGGGCAACCTGATCTGAATGTGTATGTTTGGTGGCCCTGCTAGGCAGGGGGGTTGGAACTACATGATCCTTGAGGTCCCTTCCAACCCGGGTGATTCTGTGATTCTGTGATTCTGTGATATGGTAAATTGTAATACACTCCATTACACAGTGAGTTTAAAACTACAGCCCCACTGAGAAGGCTGTGTTCAGAAATTACATTTCTCTCCCGAAAGACATCAGCCACCAGCTAAATGGGATGAGAGAAGAGAACCCACCTACCTCTAGAAGAGATTTCAGGGGAAATTCTTGTGTATGGAGTATTGTCTTTCATGACTGCACTTTTTCATGTTACTTCTCTATCACTCTAAAATTACCTCTCACCCTTTACGTGGTGCTTTTCCCCTTCTTAGCACCTGAATATGCACTTGCAACTGGTATGTAGAAAAGACCTAAGTCTTACCCATAAAAATTGTATAGTTTGCTGAAAAAGAACACTGAAAAATTCATTTTTTTCATCCACATTTTTCTTCTCACTGATGATTTTTTCCCCCTTATGTAGCAGCATCAAGGGCTAGAGTTATGAAAACTGCCACATTGCTTGCAGCATGCCACTAAGGGTTTCTGTCTACAGAGAATTCCAGATCATGTCAGAAAAATGAGCCTATTTACAGGTACAGCATATGATAGTTTCTCTTAGGAAACAGTAATACAAATCAGGGAAGCATTGCATGCAGCCCACTCAGATGATATATATATATGTTGTATATCACATAAGCTCTTTGAAAAGCATCAGGAATTAAAAGTAAGTCTGGCACTTTATCATAATTGCACATACATTGGAGATAAAACAGAGTGGACTGAAATGAAGGAAATTTTTAAGGGAGATGAAAAAAGAAAGGGATTAAGGGGAGACTTTAGCATGAGGTTCTTTTAATATCTGTATACCCGACGTGAGATTAAGAAACAACGGTTCATGCCCATCTGCGTCCCTCAGACAAAGGATCTCACAACCTTTGCCCAGGACTTGCCTGGACTTGTTCATCTGTGTCCTTCAGACAAAGGATTTCACAATCCTTGCTCGGGACTTGAACAAGTCCATCTGTGTCCCCAGCAAGTTTTGAGACACAGAAGTTAACAGAATAATGTCTTACACACCACCATTGTCCAGTCATTTTCATCAGCAAAGAACAAGAGCATTCGAGCTCATAACATCTGTATGGACATCTGGAAATGGCTTGTCTTTCACATCTCTGTCACCACTGCTGAAATGTACCACCTATGACACACTGCTATGATCTCCATAAACATTCAGCAAGTTTTGATGAATGTTAATAAATGCAATTTTTTCTGCATGGAAGAATTCAGTGACGCACCTTTGCTTTGTATGCACTTCCATATCAGATGTCATTTTGTCAGACTGCTCCTCTGGTGTTATTTTTCACATGAGAACAAAATGTAATGAAGTATTGGTGGGAATATTCAACCTCTACTTCCATACCACCAACATCTGCCTCTGATGTGGTGGAACATCATAATAAAATAGTGATACAAGTTGTAACGGTACTGTTAAACTTGCTAGTGTTCATTGGTGGATATCCCTGTCATTTGTTTGGATGACAGAAAGATCAGTGTCTCTGGACCAAGGAGATAAGGAAGTTCTGCTGCGTCTTTGGACAAAGTAAATAGGAGGCCCTGCTTGGAATCACTTACCGAATACGTAACCTACCTCCAGGAAATTTCTGCATATGTGACACAAATAATGTATATAAACTGAAGATCTTTTGTGCAAGGCACGCATGGTAGGAAGGGCCAACTCCCATGCATCTAGCACTGATAATAAAGAATGTCTGCTTTCCAACACCCCAACTTGAGTCTTAGAGAGTTTCCCAACCAACCACTTTGTGGTAACAATTTAGTGACCCAGATGGGATAAAGCTCTAGCTCCTTGGTGGCTGCTGGGAGCACAGAACCTCAGCCAGCACTGAGATATTCGTGGAAGGACCCTGGACTAAAGTGTCCCAGAATGAAGACTGGTGACTAGTGGGTACCAAGGGATTATTTTTAATTTATTTTGTTTGTCTGCCCATCAGACATAACAAAAGTTGTGCAGGGTAGGCCTAAAGACCTAGGTAAGAGGTTAGAGTCTCCCATGGTTAGAGTCTCTCCTTAGAGATAAATGTTAAACAAAACCACAGTAGTTGTCATGGGTGGTGCTTGCTTGATTATTGTTTGTTTGTGCTGCTACTGTACATGTGCATCGTTAAAATGGGCAGTTATTCCTTCTGTCTAGTGGTAGTGACACACTCTCCCATTTGTAACAGGTGCTGGCAGATGTTGTAAAACAAACCACTCAAAAACAAGGGAGCAAACTGGCTGACCTGGCCAAAAAAAGGACTGCAGAAAATGGTTTAGAAACTAAAATCCTAAACCTGATCTAAATTTGATAACAGCGTTAAAAACAGAAAGACAAAGGGCAGTTAGTCCTTCTGGCCTAGTGGTAGTACCATACTCTCTCATGAGTACCCTAGTTAGGGAAGAGCATGATTCTGTACTTTGGGGAATAGAAAATTTTCTGAAACATCTATAGAAGTCAGTTATAAGATAAAATTTGACAGAAGTGGGAAGGTCACTTACAGAGAGTTGTGAAATAACCCAAAAACACAGAATAAAATTCAGTTCAGAAAAACAGCAGAGAGACAGGCACCTGGAGAATGCTGGCAGATTAATTTTACTAAATTATTTAGTACTGGAGGACTGAAATATCTGTTAGTCGAAGTGGATGCATTTACAAATTGACTAATAGCAGGCATTACTGTGAGAAATGCTCATGTCCAATAATACAGACTCAGGTGAGATTTGCTATGAATCACATGAATCACATCCTAGACTTTTGCAAGAGCAGGTGTCCTACCAGACATAGGCACAACAAGCTGGATAGATACAGCAGTTAATATTCTCTGTTCCTCTATTGCAAGTGAGCCCTTCCCCCTTTCCCTATTAGCTAAGATATTCGGAGTTCACATTCTTTTTGGTTTGGCTATTACATGCTCTTCTCACTTCCATTGGATACCCAATTTTAATTCCTTTTTTTCATACATACTTTGTAATCCAGATTTAGAATTTGTTGCTTTGAACAACTAGAGTTGTCTTTGTATTCTGCTTGACAAAGTTCATCTCCCTCTGTCCTTTCAAGCAATCAAGATTTACACTATTCATGCAGATCAAGCTGCAGGAGGATGAGATGACTTAGGAGTGGGCTTCACATGCATTACTAAAAGACCCATGTACTTAATGCCAACATTCCTCAGCAAGATAATGCTAGCAATTACCTCAGCAAGAGCCTGACCTCAAAATATGCCCTGTACATTTAGGGACAGTCATGCTCAGAGAAAGAGGGTGAGTATTCTTCCTGCACAGTATGGTCAGGAATACATGCATTCTCTCTATTCTCTCTCAATACATTCTCTCTATTCAAGGAAGAGCCAGAGATCAAGCTATAGATATCTGTTTAAGGAATCTGTGGAGTGAAGTCATCAGATGGATATGTTTGAAATAAGACTGGGGTATGTATTCACCCCTTGTGAGGCCCCATCACGAGTACTGCACATTGACCTGCCACCCAGAACAGGAAAGATGTAGAATTTTTGGGAAGAGTCCAGAGGAGGGCCACAAAAATAATCCAAGGGTTGGAGCACCTCTCCTATGAAGATAGTCCGTGCTTTTCAGCCTGGAAAACAGAAGGCTGCGCAGACAACTCATCACAGCCTTCCAGTATAAAAAGGGAGATTATAAACATTTAAAAAATCAACTTTTTACATGGTTAGATAGTGACAGGACAAGGGGGAATGGTTTTGAACTAGAGGAAGGGAGATTAATATTCGATGTCAGGGAGAATTTTTTTTGCTGAAACAGTGATCACGTACTGGAAGAGGTTGCTCAGAGAAGTTGTGCTCCATCCCTGGAAGTACTTAAGGTCATGTTGGATGGGACCCTGGGGAACGTGATCTAGTTTCTGATCTAGAAGTTAGCAACTGTGCCTGTGGCAAGGGGGTGGAACTTGATGTCTTTGAGGTCCTTATCAACCCAATGCATTCTATGATTCTATGATCATATGAAGACAGAAAGATCACCTGTTTTTATAGACCTAGAAATAATGGATGAAGACAGAAGTACAGAGAAAAAGATGAAGCATTTATGGTCTAATGACAAAACAGAACAATTAACCAAAAATACAGAAACCTAGAAAACTGAGGAAACTATTTAGGAAATGGTGAAATTTAAGAGAACTACCTAGGTAACTAAGGAAATTATTTGATTCTCAGCATCTAAATCTGTAACTTTGAGCAAGATGTGTAATTGATGACTACAGAGTATTTCACATTTACTTTCCACATCTGTATGGGAAAAGTTTTCCAGACAATTATAATTACAATTATGGGAAAAACAGCACCCATAATGATACTCTGTCAACAGCCACTAGCTATAATATTTACTAGAACAGGTAATACTCCTTACTACTTCATAACATTGATGCAAATATATATATTGTTTCTAGAACAGACGTATATCTGCTGTACTGTGAATATGGTATTGATTCCATAGATAAGGGAATTGCTAATGAAATCTCTAAGGACTGATCAACTATCATGTATCACCTTCCATTTTTTAATATAACTTCTTCATTTTATCTGCATATGACAACTGCAACTTTTTAATAAGAATATTCATATGAACTTTTACTCTCATTTTTATTTTTAAAAAAAAAAAAAGGCAAAAACTTCAAAATTTGCTTCGGGACTCAACAGTTGAGTTTCTATACTACTGGATAATTTGTATATTGCATGGATTCCTTATACAACTGCTTATGACTGCTGTGAATTTGAATGTCAAACACAATAATAGCCATACCTTGCTGTAGACACCATGCAGTCAATAAACTTCAAAGAATTTTATAAAACAAAAATTTAATACAGATGATGAGTCAATGCAATCATTTTTTTCTGAAACTTATAGTATAGAAAATCTTAATAGAAATTCATATTTAGTACAGAGTAGTTTATTTCAGGAGTCAAAGATAGTTTTCTTCATATAAAAAATGCCAGGATTAGCATTTTTTTTTCCATGAAGGACAAGGTAAATCCCAATCAGGACATCACCAGAAAAACCTGCATCTGTTGATGTTCACTCATATTTATTCAAAGCAGTCCACAATGTTCATATTTAAGTAGATATAAAAAGTATGCAATGGATAATGTACTGCAATATATACTAGAATATAATGCAGTGCAATAATAAAACACAGTTATTGAGTCAAGTTGATAATTATTCACCTTCCTTTAGTTCAAAACCTGCTCTAATTGTTGAGCATTTTTTACAGTCTGCAAATCATAATCATAGCCACATTATCAAAACTTCAGACAAAATGTTAGATACAACAATAAACAAAAAATAACTAATAAACAAAATATGAATTTACATCTTACTGTAGAAACATTGAAGTTCACTGGAGCAGAAACTATATGCAAAAGCTTGTCATTAGCTAGAAGTCAGACATGAAAGTGATCTGTACCCAGAAATTAAACAGTGTACAAATGATAAAACAAGCAAAATGCTTAACCCAGAGTCCTATTCCCAATGATTATTATAAATATAAATTAAATTAAAAAAAAAAAAAAGCCGAAGTTTGAATAAGGTTCAAAGCAAATTGTGTAAATTTATCCCAAGACTAGTACTGTATCCAACTGCATAAAAGCATAATATGGGAGTTGTGACATGTAGAAGATATCAGACATGCTGATTATGTGTTTTAAATGGAATATAAATAGAAAATAAATGAGGTAGCAAGGCTGGCCAAGAGTTGGTTATAAGAACCCAGACACAAGATGACAAATGTTAAAAAAAATTTTTCCAGCTAGTATACTAAAATATCTTTGTATCTGTTGTTCAAGTAGCAATATGGGCACAGAAGGTTAAACTAGAACGCAGAAATTCTTGACAAACTGACATATGTTATCTTGTTCAAGAAGTACTGCAGTCCCAAAAAAGAACATCAGTAATGCATTTCATTATCTTCATAGGTCTCTGAAGAAAAATAAACAGGATTCCTTTCATACAGACTTCATATTAACATAGAAACTTTCTAAAGGAACTATCACTTCTAAGGACACTGTAAGCAGTCTTACAAAACAAGGATAAATCTAAGTCACAAGAATTTTAGACATAAAGCTGAGCTACACCATAAACAAGTCTTTTGCTCTGCTTAAAAATATATATATTGAAGTGACGATTTCTGATGAAGGTGAACCTGAAATCTGTATGATAATGTATAAAAGGATGTATATTATACCCTTAAACTGTTCTAAATATTTAATTTGTGATAGAGACTTATTGCAAGTATCAAAGCAAAAGGGAAAGTAAATGTTTTGCTTGCAACAGTGGGGAAGAAGGAAAAAAACTCTGACAAGATAATTTATGTTTTGACTTTATGCTTCTTTTTAGTTGCATTGCTTCAAAATTGTTCTTAGAAAGAAATATAAGTAGAAAATGGCATTTGGATGTCAAAATAGGGAAAATGTGTTTGTTACCTCATGAATTCATATTGCTATGGAACAGGAAGCATTTGTATTATCATAAATAGGGCTTCAGTATAAAAAATAGGGAGATTTGGAAGGACTTTTTGCTTCTTTTCTTCTTTTCTTCTGTTTTGCCTGATTTTGTTTCTTCTTTTACTTTCAATTACCAGAGTCTGCCAAGTTCTCACTTAGAATCATAGATGGTCTGAATTCAAAGGAACTTCAAGAAACACTGAACTTCTACAACTGGGCGACAAGCCTGATAGATGAGGGAAAGGCTGTTGATATAGTCTATCTAGACTTCAGCAAAGCCTTTGACACAATCTCTCACAGTATTCTTCTGGAGAAACTGGTTGCTCATTGCCTGAACAGGTATAATCTTCTCTGGGTAAGGAACTGGCTAGAGGGCCGTGCCCAATGGGTAGTGGTTAATGGAGTTAAGTCCAGCTGGTGACCCGTTATGAGCAGAGTCCCACAAGCATCAGTACTGGGGCCCATCTTGATTAATACATTTACTGATGACCTAGATGATGCTTTTGAGTGTACCCTCACTAAGTTTGCAGATGATACCAAGTTTAGACATAGTGTGGATCTGCCTGAGGGTAGGGAGGCCCTTCAGAGAGGTCTAGATAAACTGGATTGCTGGGCTGAGGTGAATGGGATGAGATTCAATAAGGTCAAGTGCCAGAACCTGCACTTTGGCCACAGTAACCCCCATGCAGTTCTACAGGCTTGGGGATGAGTGGCTGAATGACTGTGAAGAGGAAAGGGACATGGGGGTGTTGGTTGATGCTCAGCTGAACTTGAGCCGACAGTGTGCCCAGGTGGCCAAGAGGGCCAACGGCATCCTGGCCTGCATTGGAAATAGTGTGGCCAGCAGGAGCAGTTCCCTCGCAGCCACTTGGACTCTTCACTGAGAATGGCCTTGGCTCTGTACAACATTGCTTAGCAGCGGCTATAAACATCAGGGTGTTATCGGCGTTGTTTTTCTCCTAGAACCAAAAATGGGATCATACCATTCAGAAAACAATTAATTCCAAGCTGAAACTAAGACAATATCCATCTCTTACTCCATGCCATTTACATCAAAGTTTAATCCCATAATTTCTACACATCCTAACTAATTACCAATGCATATCTTGCATTTTTGTATACATGCACACACATATTATTCCCATAATCTATGGAGCATCCATGTAAATTCTTCATGGTATTCATTAAGTTCAAAACTTTGGGCTCCAACTGTTATGACAGCCCTTCAGTGCAGGAGGGATGATGCACAGTATTAGGTTGGATGCAGAAACTGGATGCAGAAACTAGTTCCGAGTTCATCCTTTAACCTGGGTGGTTCTTACTGTACTACTCTTAACAAGATACATAACAATTATAATAATGTTGACCAACAGTTTATGATTGAAGGGGAAATAGACAAATATGAAAACTGAAATTTCATATGTACTGGGTATGAAAACTGAAATTTCATATGGAATTAGATTTTGTTGCCTTTCTACACAGTTAATTTATTTAAATATATTTAAGTGAGACTATCCATAACATGAAGTGCAAATAAGTGTGACTAATATTATCACCTTGGAATTAATCTTTATGAAAAATGCCTTTGACAAACAGGCTTTCATAGCTATAGAAAATGTGTGTAACAGCAGTTTACAATTTAGACAAAACAGAAAAATTCCTGCAAACAGCACTTTTATTTTTGTAGCTCTGTATTCTATGTGCAATTCAGATAGAAGTTATGTTTCAATTGTATTACTTTTAAATTCCAAACCTAAATAAGCAAAGGAGAAGTATGTTGAATAATAACATATTTTCTCCTTGCCCTCTAATTTTAAATTATTTTTTTTTTAAACCAGATTGGATACTATAAATCAGTATTTAATTCTTTTAGAGAAAGATGATCACATTTTCTTACATTCAAAGGATTCAAGTTTTTTCACAGCTAAGGGCAATAGAAATACACTTGATAGAAGACTATATTCGCAATTATTAAGATATAGCAAAAACAGATGAGTCATGTAGTGACTTACGATATTACACCATTACTAATGCTTTAAATAAAAGGACACTGCCAAACAATGTGTGTGAAATTAGCACTTTGATTTCCTCATTGTCAGTAAGTATTACCCATCAGACCACGACTGAATAAATATTCAAATAAAATAAATCTGTCCTAATTTAAAACAGGAGTTTTATTTTGATCATGTAGAATACCTTGTTCTGTTATCCAGTGAACAAAAGGTTGTGTGGTATTCAGCTGCTTTCTAGGTTAAACCACAACTTTGGTATTTAGAGTTAGATAAGTCTGAACGTGTTAGATAAGTTAGATAAGTGTCATAGTGATATAAATGGCTTAGGATAGCAGAGAAATAGGAGCTCAAAAATTGGATGAAGAAAGATGTATCAGCAAAGAGTTTTAAGAAGAATTCTCTATTGACAGTTGATTAAAAATAGCTCATAAAACATGATCTCCATTACAAAACTCATTTGTTGAAAATAAAACAATAAATCTTATTAAATATATCATCTATTATATAGGTACCTTTACATAATATATATTTTACAAAGTATTCTATCAACATGATATGTAGGTATCTAACTTCTTTATTATATAAAAGCATATTGCTATATTATATAAAAAAGGAAACTGGGAGTAAACTTTGTTTACATATTCTTTTCAACAAATATTTGGAAATGCTTTATTTGAAAGTTAGGAAGCAGAGAAATTTCTGGGTAATCTGAAACATTCTAACATTTTAACTGAAACATCTGAGACCACTTGCAGAGACTTTGTGTCAACACAATGCTGGAAAGCCGTTGTAAACAAACTAAAAGTCTAGATTTTACAGGCCTCAGATGTAATCTTAGTAACTGAACCTACTTGCAGTTTACCTGTGGAAATAAGTGAATGTTCAATACTGGCCCAGAAGACATTTGGTCAAGAAGGCAAGGTAATAATTGTCTAGGACTATATATAACATGGAAAATGCTATCAATAATATAAAACTCAGGTCTTTCAAGACCTTGTAACACAGTGTTAAACATTTTTACTTAGTATGTAAAATAAAGTATTCATTATTACTGTTAAAGAAAGTTGCTAAAATAATTCATGTTTTCACTTTGGTTTCGTGATACTCATTAATTCCTGTTAGGAAATCTTTTTGTTGGAGCTGTCCATTCTAAGCCTTAAGTCAGAGAAAAGGTCTATTAGATCACGTGCCTGAAGAAAGACCATGTCGAAAAAAAACCCAGTGTGATCAGTCAGATTTTGGAGGACAACACAGAGAAACACAAACAAGTACCAAACTGAAATCTTAAATAAAGTTAATGTTTTGTGCCCTCACTTGTGCAGTGTGTTGAAAACTGATCTAGATTAAATATACTCATACAAGAAACTGACATAAAATTTCAGTAAGCATAAAACAATTTTCGTATGTGGACAAGTAGGAAAATTTCATGTAACTGGAGAATGAAAGCTACAGAACATTGGCACGAGTCAATCAAGTTGCTACTGTTTGAGGAACTCTGTCATCCTAATCAAATTTAAATATACTCAGTCTAATTATTTCAGAGACTTAGACTTCAGTTCTTCATCAGTATGAAATATGTGGAAAGCAGTCATGCTAAAGAAATCACAAAAGTCTTAGTCTTCTGGTTAACGTTATCTATATGTTTACCCACAAATTTGCATGCTCTTTAGATTTAAGTATATATTAGCTATAATCTTTGGCCCACAATATATGTACATACTATGTGTTTTACTGGCACCGTGGAAACAGTGATAAAAGCTCTATTTCCAAGATTGCATTTTTCATGTATTACTTGGAATATAACTTTCCCAACCTGACATCTGTTGTCCAAAAGCTGGAGTCTCTAAGCAATTCATCTGTGTTTCCATGAAAACAGTAGAGATATTCAGGCTGGTGTAAGGGCAAGCTGTCCTCTGCAGTTGCTATCTTTCTATGCCAAGTAGAGAAAGAGTTTAGACAAATAAAGTTAGTTACTTTAGAGAAATAAATTTTAGTGTCTACATTCAAGTGTTTCAATACACTGAGAATGCCACAGCATGCAGAACCTGATTTTTAGTTCATTAATTATGTTAATAAAACTCTGTACCCAAATATATCTGTGTTTGGCCAGTGACAACTGTAAAAGTGTTGTTTGACTAATTCCATTGAGATCCAGTGAGAGGATCTCATCTGAGGGGCAAATGCTTCTGTCCTGTCAAAGCCATGACAATATCCCTAATGGTATCCTATTTGATAAATAAGAATTTGTCTGAGCAAGAAATTAATGTAATTAAGTAAAATCAGCATTAGTTTTGTAGACATTGGAGGTGTAGGTGGTGTTTCCACAGCAAAATCTATCTTCTGAAATACAGTTCCCTAGTTCCCTAGAGTATCTTTAATACCTTTTAGATAAGTTGCTGATTCCTCTGTTTTCTTAGTTTTGCATTATTATGCACATTTCTAAGAAAAAAAGATTTTGTGATTGAAAGACCATTAGTTTCCCCTTTTAATCTATGTCAGAAGACAGAATCTGAATGTGTTTTCACTTTCTAATTGGTTGGTTTCTAATTGGTTTTTCATGATTATTAATTTGGTTCCTCTAAATGTTAGGATGATGTCATAGACGTTGGATTGTGACTTCAGGCTGAAAATAAGCAGTGCTAGCAGATGGACTCCGGAAAAATGAAGATCCTGTTTTCGTGTAAATGTTCTTAATGATAAAGAACATAATATTGAGAAATACATAATATAGAAACAAAATGGCTTGTAAACAAAGCATTTTTTGGAGTCAGCTGCTCTTTAAGCAAAATAGAGTAGCCTGACTCCAGAGATACATTACGTGGTTCAGAGTAATTGCTGGTTTTTTCAAGTAAGTGCATTTTATCTGATTCTGAGTCCATCAGTTCAGCTATATGGCTCAATTTTATACTGTGTATTTTGGAAAATCTGTATACAGAAACATGAACAGCACACCCTCATGATATTATAAAATTTCAGATGATATGAAATAAAAGTAAAATACAAAAAATATTATCAGCACAGATATTATCCGTCAAAAGAGTGATGAGAAGAGTTTGGAGACATATAAAATATATAACCATTTATCTAAATAAAATAATAATAATTTAAAAATCCATAACATAAATTTACTTTGTTACTCCTTGCTTTTATTTTTATTGCTTTCTTTTTATTATTTTTATTGCTTTCTTTGGAGCATTTCTTTCACAATGTTCCCAGAAAATAAACTTATGAATAGTTAGGCAAAATTGTGCTCATATGCCATTTTTAAAGTGTTTCTGCAGTGAAAATGTCCTAACTACTGAGATATACAACGTTCTTATCAGAGGCGTTACTCAATTCAATTTAAGCGTGGCATGTTAAGAAAAGATAGAATTAAAATTAATTATACCAGAGAAAGGAAACCACAGGAACAATGTATGTTACCCATGTTTTTTATTTGTTGACATGCTTACTGGCATAGTTTTGTCCATTGCTTTTCCCAGAGGGACAAGTTCTTTCCTAGACAATGCATAGAGTAATGTCTTTTTTTAGGATTACTGCATATTTCATTTACTAATTTTGCTCTAGTCCCAAAGAACAAGGATTCTGATTCTGCTCCAAGCCATCGTATTTATAACAGTCCTTACATGCAAGACTGTATTTGAACATTAAATATTGCATTCAACTTTACCAGTTTTATCAGGGTTTCCCTCCCCATTATCATTTTTCTTTTGCTCTAGTGAGGCTGAAGGCAAGAGACATTAGTTCAGAATTGCAGCTTTCTGCTTCAGTTTGTTTGTATGAAATGAGGAGGATCAGATTTACTTCTCCATGCCTTTATCTATTCTCTTTGTGGTTTCTGGTTAAAATTGGCATTACATTTGTGCACAGCACTAAGAAACTGTTTTCAATGGAATATTTTATTACTGCCAGGAAAAAGTAATTCTAATTGGTAGAATAGTGAGTTATCATGGGTTATACTCTTATACTCTCCTTTGCCATGAAATAAAAGATTTTAAATAAACGTCTCTCAATCCTATCTTGCAGTTTTGATAGTTTTGAAGGGGCTTGAGTGACTACAAAGTGTACTGTGAAAATTACTTTAAAAATGAATCCATCTTTTCATTGCACTGTACAGTAACAGGTTACTTTTGCTATGTCTGTCTGCTAGCTATATAATAGAAATTGCTTTCTGTTGATGAGCTGCATGTAGAAACAGGTTTAAGTAGTTCTATCATTGTTCACTTAGTGGTAGTCTTTATATAATTGCTATTCTATACAATCTGGTTACTTCCTTTCAAACTCTTACAGACCCCTATTGATCTTCTTTAAATCAGTTGACTGTGTTCTTAAAGAAAAACACAAACACTTGACAAACTAATGATAAATCCTGACCTCTTTCAATTGAATGCTTGACCAGTCATTGTGAACATTCAGCATACGTATAACTTCATCACTAGCAGTAATTACAATCAATAAAGTGGTAAACTTCTAATGTTGTTTGAAGGTTGGAGACTAGGCAGATTGCATAGGAGATACAAAGAAATAGAGACACCCACTCCACTTGCAGACAGGAAGTTTATTTTTTACAGAAACCACTTGAATCACTTTTTTCTGTAAAAATACTCTTTCTGATATATAAACAAGAATGATTTTGCTTTGCTGATACTTCAAAACTACTACAAAACATTTATTTCATCCTAGAAGTTGAATTCTTTGTAATTCTGGTGTCACAAGGTATGATTATGAACTACTGACATCAGAACTCTTATACCTTTGTAGAAAATAATATATTTCAATAGGTTGATGTTCATTTCTTTCCCGCCCTTTCCCATTCTCCCAGCCTCTTTCTTTTCAAGGTTATTGTAAATGCTAAACAAAAACAGTGTACTTTCCACCAGAAGATATGAATGGCAAAAATTAAATCCATATAACCATAGCAGGATGGAGATAAAATTGAAAAAGAAGAGAAAGAACTTTCTTGAATATATAAGAAAAAAAAATATCAGCACAGAATTAGTTTCCTCATTTTTTAACTCTATAGTACAGAGATGAAATGAAAAATGGATTATTATAGACTTTCTCAAAAGGGAAAGAAAGAGAACATGACTTTCAAAATAAATTCGTTTGCAGTAATTTATTTGATGTAATTAAATAGAAAATGCTTTTTTATGTTGTGGTGATTTACTTTTGTGGAATGAGATTTGTGACGATATTTAAAGTATTACCTATAGGCATTAATATTAAGAGATTCATTTAATTTACTATAGTATCTATTTTTCAGATACTTTTTTGAGGGAAAAAAATATACAGTATTAACAATATTGTTAAAAAGGGATGAGGCAACATGAAATTACCCCCAGCACAGGCCATACATTAAAAATTACGTATATGCCACAACTATGAGACTTTAACTTAAGGAAAGAAGGAGAATTTTACACTCAGAAGTAACCAATTAAGTATTTTTTGTATTCTGTTTCTAAGTATTTAAAAATTAGACTACCAATAATAACCAGGGACATTGTGTATTATTGTGCATTCTCTTGTAATAAAAATTTCTCTGAGCTGAATTTACATCATCTTAAATCGAATGACTCCCGTTCTTTTCATTCTTATTCAATTTCTCTTCTCTCTCATACTTGACATTAACATATATGCCTTTTTAACTTTTAGCTCTTTATTTTGTCAACACCTTTGACCATCTGCTCTTGAAATCTTTTTCACTACTCACTTTCTTTATCGAGCTAATCTGCATTGTCTTCTGCTATGTGAACCGTCCTGTTAGAATGCCCTTGGAGAAGATCTCTCCTTACGCTTTCCTTTTGCAAGATGAAAAGATAACGAACGTAGTTGCTTTTGTTTTGTTTGTATTATTACCAGCGGCCAAATTATATTTTCCTATACTTTTTTCTTTCATGAACAGTAGCTAATAATTTACAGCTCATACAGATCATATTGTAGGTGCAGCTGTTTTTTTTTCCTTCCACAATGTGATTTTTTTATATCAACTTTATTTCTTCTCCTCTTCCTAAAAAGATGTTTATATTTAGTAAGTGATGAAAACAATGGAACTGCAAGAACAACATCGACAAAATTGTTTCTAATTGAGTGGAAAAAAGTGAATCTCCCACTAAAACCACCAAGCTTTTTTTTTCTTAAAAGAATCACATACGCAGGGAAAAACAAACAAAAAACAAAATGCACACAAAAATGAAACCCAAGTCAAAACACAGCAGAACACTCATATTGCCAAAAACCCAAGATAGTATTTGTCTTTCCTTCTTTAAAAATCACCCTTAAGCATATCTCAGTGATATGGAAGGTATAGAGGAACTTCCAACCACACAATTTACATTTTATAAATTGTGATACATCAAGCGAAAATCATAGAACTGATGCCATAAGATGGTCAATTGGGGAACTCTCTAAGAATCAAGTTGGACTGTTAGGAAGCATTTTTTACTGTCAGCGCTGGATACACTGGGGTTAGCCCTTCCTATCATGCATGCCTTGCACATAAGTTCTTCAGTTTACATATGTTACTTGTGTTACATATGCAGTTTTCTCAGAGGTAGGTTTCATATCCTGTAATTGATTCCTAGCAGGACCTCCTATTTCTTTAATACTCTTTTATATAATTTCCTTTAATACTAAAAGACTCAGCAGAACTTCCTTATATTCTTCATCCAGGGACAGAGCTCTTTCTGTTATCTTGACAAAAATTGCAAGGTAGGGATATCCATAAGTGAACACTAGCAAGTTTAACTATGTAATTACTACTTGTAGCAGAATCATAGAATCTCTTGAGTTGGAAGGAGCATTTAAAGACCATTTAGTCCAACTCCTCCGTGATGAATAGAGATATCTACAGCTAGATCAGATTGCTCATAGTCCCATCCGGACTGGTCTTGAATGTCTCCAAGTACTGGGCACCTGCAACCTCTCTGGGGAACTTGTTGCAGTGGCTCACAATTCTTACTGTAAAAAACGCCTTTTTTATTTTCAATCTAGAAAATGATTTTGGGTTTCTGCTCTGTTTGTCACTAAAATATTTAACTACGTATACGGATATCATCTGCTTTACTTTGCCAATCTTACCTACTTCAAAATTTTTTAAGCAATTAGTTCTTCCATTTACCTATGTGATGTTTCTCCAACACCACAGCTTTGCAGAAATTTTCTTTTAAAACAACCTCCATCTCCTGTGTAAATGTGTAAAACACATTGATTTCATCTGGCTTGTGCTTTGGCATTTCATTTTCTGCTGAACATGACATTATAATCAGAGCCGGTGTGAACATCCAATAATAAAAAGCCTGATTGAAAGGGCTCCACAGCCTTCTTATGACTTAGAACAACAAGTTTCATGCTGACTTATGCACACTAAGTGCTGAATACCAGCAGCATTCCCTGGGCCAAGTATGGGATAGAGTATTTTCTTTCTGCAGCATCTATTTCAGTGTTTCAAAACAGCTGTTGTTTCTAGAGACAATGTACCTTTTTCTGCCTCCTCCATCATCAATCACAATACAGGATAGAGAGTTGTCTCTTTCAAGTCTTTGTTTAAAGCAGATAAACCAGAAAAGAAAATGAAACACTGAGCACTGCAAAACAGCATAGCCTGTCATATTCTAAATGGCCATAAAGTTAAAGATTGAGCAGGGCCAAACATTGTAATGTTTTCTCTGGTCAGAAGAGGTCACCACCACTGCCTGTGGGGAGTAGTGCAAATGGCTCTCTGATCTGCGCTTGGAAAGCAAGTATTCAAGACAAACTTTACTGAACCAAAGGAATCTGTGATTCATTTAATTCATGTACCTCGGCAAGAGATAGTATTTCCAGTAGTAAATGTCATCTACATTTCAAAGTATATTCAAAATATCTGCCATTTTTATACAGTTAATTTTCAGATTCTGCTGGAAATGACATGCTCTTGTAAAATGACTCTTCCTGCTTCTATAATGTCTGCATCAACTTTTCTCTGGTATGAATGGCAAAAGAGAATGTACACACAGGATACTGTGCGTATAGCTTATGGAACAGATTTTATTATGAGAATTAGCCGTCCACTCTTTCCAAATCCATCAGAATTACACAGACTTTATTTAGAACGGAAGTGACCAACAGAGCATGTTTTAGAGTTGTGTGTAACAACCAGCTTAGAATCCTGATCCTACTGGGGGCAGAGCAAATCTGAGGCCGCCTCGTGAGACTGAATGCCAGATGGTATACATCTCAGAGTTCTGAAGGAGCTAGCTCAGGTAGTTGCTGAGCCGCTCTCCATCATATCTGAAAAGTTGTGGCTGTCAGGTGAGGTCCCGGATGACAGGAGGAAGGGTTACATCATTCCCATTCGTAAGAAAGGGAGCAAAGAAGACTCTGGGAACTATAGCCCAGTGAGTCTCACCTCTGTGCCTGGGAAAATCATGGAACAGATCCTCCTGGACGATGTGCTTGATCACATGAGGAATGAGTGTGTGGTCCGAGACAGACAGCATGGCTTCACCAGGGGAAGGTCATGCTTAACCAATCTGGTGACCTTCTATGATGGAGTGACAGCACTGGTGGACAAAGGGAAGGCAACTGATGTCGTTTTGAGCGTGCACAGGACTACGTGCAGAAACAGCTTACCTGCTGTGGTTGGAATGGAGCAGAGGAGTGGGAAAAAAATAACATTATCAACAGAAGCTTGACTGCATATCCCTGCCCCTGCTCCAGTAGTCCCAAGGATGCTGAGGAAAATACAGGTTTCTGTAGTCTGGATGTTGGGGTGAATGATACTGCAACATACCCTAACTGGCCTGTTCACAAGCAGGGTTGTGTGGATGGGGTACAGGATTGGTTGAAGGATAACCTTGGAATCATTCTTGGGGTCTGCACAGGTGTTGCTGTTGTAGAGTTGCTGGGGATGATACTGTCCATTTCACTCTGCAAGAACATACACAGTGAAGACTACACCAAAGTGCCCAAGTCTTGAGTTTTTTGACTCCAGAACTATGGCACCACTGAGAAAGGAGCAAACAGAACATTCCTGCCTCGTACCCAGACTGTCCAACCATTGACCATTTGTCTCGCTCCAATTTATAGGAGGGAGAGGAGGTTCTTTTATTATCTCTATACCCGGCGTGAGATTAAGAAGCAACGGTTCAAATGTTGGTCCGACCAGTTTATTACAAATCTTAATCAGGGAAATGGGGAAGGGGAGGACGGACACTATTATGAATTAGGGTAATGGGGGAAGGGAAGGAGGGCGATAGAAAAGATAGGAAAGAAGAAGAGGCAAGGAGTCTTTATAGGCAGCAAGAGGGACATAGTCACCACCATGGATCCAGCGAGGTTCGTAGTTCAGTCTTTGATCCTCAGTAGCGGTGGGTCATCAGGCAGAGTTGTCCTGTTGCCAATGACGACGACGACCATGGTGATGATGGCCCTTTTTCAATGCTTCAAAGTGGTGAAGTCAGCTATTTTTTGGAGTGACAGTTCAAATCCAAAGTGGTCAAGTCAGCTCTCCTTTGAGTGGCAGCTTCTGGCTCTGGGATCTCAGCAGAAACTCCTTTGTTCCCATCTTCCGGGCCTTGCCAGCAGATAAGAGGGAGCAGGGGTACCCATCTGCATCCTGTTTCTCACAGGACACGATGGTATCGTTCCCCAATTTTCCCACACCTAGCTGGAGTTGTTTTGTCACAGGCCAGATCTTCCGCCAGTAAACACTCCTGAATACTCTCATCCGCTCTTGTATAGAGCAAGCAGTTCTGGGGGAAGGGGCTTTCAAATGTTCCCAAAGCGATATCCATTGTCACACGGTTAGCACCCATTAGTTGCCTCCTCAACAAATCATTCAGAGTCTTATCACAAGAAATACCTCAGGAAGCAAGCTTTGAGCCAAAAAACAGAGAAGGATTCTCACACCATTACTCCTGTGACATCCTATTTCTGATACCACTCTGCTAAGAACTATTAGAGTTGCAATACAGCCTGATCTTCTGGCAATAGAGCCGTTGGGCTACCTGTACATCCTGCCTCTGGATTATTTCTTCTCCAAGAAGCAGAACTTAACTGTCTTGCATCATGAGACACCTTTTGCCACCTGCCCCACATCCTATTCATATCTCAATTCTACAACCCATTTGGAGTTGAGCAAGGCCTTTGACATGGCCCCCACCACATCCTTCTCTCCAAATTGGAGGGATGTGGATTCGATGGGTGGACCACTTGGTGGATAAGAAATTGGGTGGCAAGCGGGCAGCAGGAGGCAGTCACAGAGCCAATCCGGGAGGAAGCAACAGGACTCAGGTAGCAGGCCCAGGAGAGTCCATCAGCATGCAGGAATTCCGTAGTGAGGAATCTGATGGCAGACACCTTTGTTCTTCAGCATGCTGGTAGAATGCAAAGCAAGTCCAGGAGGGAGAGAGGCAGGTTGTGAGGCTTCTCATGGCAGAAGTCTCTTCTTCTTCATGAGGAATCTGTTGCCAGAAAACCTAAACCTCATGACTGTAGGTCCCCATTTTATCCTCCTTTTTTCTGCCTACATGACATCTTGGGTGCTTGAGCAAGAGTCATGTGAGTACACCCTGAGATGGCCATCTTCCTTGAGATAAGTCCACACAAAAGACCACTTCACAGCCATTAAGCCGCAGCTTACCTCTCTCTCATTGCCCCTGGCCTTGTCCATCTGTGTTCCTCAGACAAAGGATTTCACAACCCTTGCCCAGGACTTGTCCATCAAAGTTCCCCAGACAAAGGATTTCTCAACACCTGCCCAGGACTTGCCTGGACTTGTTCATCTGTGTCCCCAGCAAGCTTTGTGACAATGATGTAACAGAATAATCTCTTACAAGGCACAGACAGAGGGTGGTCATCAATGTTCTATGTCCAGGTGGAGGCTGGTAGCGAGCAGTGTCCCCCAGGGGTCTGTTTTGGGACTGGTGCTCTTTAACATCTTTATCAATTATATCAAAATGGAATTGAGTGCACCTTCAGCAAGTTTGCTGATGGCACCAAGCTGAGTGGTGTGGCTGACACAGTGGAAGGAAAGGATGCCATTCAGAGAGACCTCAACAGGCTAGAAAGGTGGGCCCTGGTGAACCTGATGACATTCAACAGAGCAAAGTGCAAGGTTTTGCACTTGGGCCAGAGGAATCCTAGGCATCCATACAAACTGGAAGGAGTGGTTCTTAAGAGCAGCCCTGCAGAGAAGGACCCAGAGGACCCACTCGTCTGATGGAGGAAAAGCTTAGCATGAGCCAGCAGTGTTCTCTTGCAGCTCAGAAAACAAATTGGTATCCTGGGCTCCATCAGAAGAGGGGTGGCCGGCAGGGACAGGGAAGTGATTGACCCCATCTACTCTGCTCTTGTGAGGCCCCATCTGGAGTGCTGTGTCCAGGTCTGGAGCCCCCAGTACAAGAAAGACAGAGAGCTGTTGGAGAGCATCCAGAGGAGAGCCACAAAGATGATCAGGAGACTGGAGCACCTTCCCTTCAAAGACAGGCTGAGGGAGCTGGGCTTGTTCAGCCTGGAGAAAAGAAGGCTGTGGGGTGACCTCATTGCAGCCTTTCAGTACTTAAAGGGAGCCTACAAACAGGAGGGGACCCAACTCCTTGAAAGACTAGATAACAGCAGGACAAGGGGAAAGTGGTTTTAAGTTGAGGGAGGGAAGATTTAGGTTGGATGTCAGGGGGGAAAAAGTTCTTTACTGTGAGAGTGGTGAGATGCTGGAACAGGCTGCCCAGAGAGGTTGTGGATGCCCTGTCCCTGGAGGTGTTAAAGGCCAGGTTGGATGGGGCTCTGGGCAGCCTTGTCTATTATTAAATGTGGTGGTTTGTGACCCTGCCTGCTGGGGGTGTTGGAGCTTTATGATCCTTGATGTCCCTTCCAACCCTGGCTATTCTGTGATTCTGTGAATCTGTAATTCTGCAATTCTATGATTCCGATATGCCACTACATTTTTATACTGAAAACTGAAGGAATCTAATTTTAGAAAAAAGCAAAGGTAAGGACAACAGGAATTAGATTCATCACACTGAAACTAGACAGAATTGTAATGAAAATTGTTTTATAATTGTGAATCATTTTGGAAAATGAACACTGCATGCAGTACTTGGATGAGAAATAAGCTAAAACTGGGTGAATTTAGAGAAAATGAGACAATATAGAGAAACAAAGAAAGGAGGAATAAAAGCAGAAACTGGAGTAGAACCATTGGAATAAAATGAAATTAATTCTGCATTTTTATTTTGCTGACTAGCATGTTTTGGTTCAAAGAGTTCTTGCATTTCAAGTTGCTGAAATATTTTTCACTACCAAAGACTGATATTTTTATGTTAGGTAAATCAACTTAGCTGGATAGGATAAGAATTGGCTGAATCTTTACCAGTGTTTGAACATCACAAAAAACTTTAAGAACTTTCTGAAGAAGTACCGTACTTAGTTTTTAACCATTTGTTGTGGTTTAATCTGGCAGATTGCTAAGCACCCTTCCCAGTGAGACAGGGAAGAGAGAATCAGAAACCAAAAGAAAAACTAACAGGTTGAGGTACAATTGTTTACTAAGGTATTGAAAAGGAAAAGAATACTAATATATGATTATACATAGAAATATATACATATATATATATATACATATACATATATATATGTAAAAAACAAGTGATGCACAAGCAATTCCTCGCCACCACCCAACTGATGTCCAGCCACCCCCCCAAGCAGTGAAAGAGAGAGAGAGATGAACCCCCTTCAAAATTCCTTCCATATGATGTCATATGGTATGGAATATCACTTTGGCTACTTTGTCATCTGTCCTTATTCTGTTCCCTCCTGGCTTTTTGGGGTCTTCATTCAGAATGGTCTTGGCTTTGTACAAAAATACTTATCATCAATTATAAACATTTATAATAATTGTTTTTCTCTTAGAATCAAAGCCTAGCATCATATCAGACACTGAAGAAAACAATTCAGAACAGCTGAAACTAAGACACCTTTATACATGTCTTTATTTTTCTGACTTTATCTACTGTAAGAAACAGACACTGGGAAATAAATACAGAAGATGAGGTTTACTGATATATTTTTGTTTAAGTGTTCTTAGTAGGATTCTACATAGTTCTCTGTATCCCCTCTTTCGTCATAAACCAAATTTACCATAGAATCACAGAACTGGGTTGGAAGAGATCTTTGAGATCATCTAGTTCCAACCCCCTGCTATAGGCAGTGACATCTCCCTCTAGACCAGACTTAGTTTTCCTGAGGCTCCATTTTAGGTCAGTTCTCTTTAATGGTTTCATAAATGACTTTGATTTAGGACTAGAAGAATTCTGAATAAGTTTGCTGATGACACTAAATTGAGAGGATCTGTTACCTCCATTGAGGAGAGATCTATACCAATTAGAGAGCTGGGCAATCTCCAACCACATGCAATTTAACAAGAGCAATTGCTAAATTCTGCACCTGGAATGGGCGATGCTGGTTGTATGTATTGACAGACTGAGGAATGTGATGCTTGAAGTTAGCCCTGCTGTAAGGGATTTAGTGATCTTATTTGACAAGATCTTATTTGACAGCAAGTTGAATATGAGTTAAAATACGAGTTAGTGTGCTCAGGCAACTAGGAAGGCCAACCATATCCTGCGATGTATCAAACACAGCATTTGTAGTGGCACAGTGGAAGTGATTGTCCTATTCAATATTGCACCGGTGTGGCTTCATCTTGAGCACTGCGTGCAGTTTTGAGTACCACAGTACTAAAAGAGCATACAACTATTAGAGAGCATCAAAAAGAGGATTACAAAGACTATAGAGGGGAAGACATATAAGGAGTAGCTGAAGTCCTTTAGTTAGATCAGCCTAGAGAAGGGACTGAGAGAAGATCTCATTGTGGCCTATGGCTTCCTCCTACGGAGAAGAAGAGGGTCATCACAGATCTCCTTTCTGGTGACAGTGACTGGGCCCATGGAGCTGAGTCAGTGTATGGCAAGGTTGGATAACAGGAAAAGATTCTTCACTAGAAGGTGATTGGGCACTTGAATAATTTCCCAAGGCCAGTGATCATGGCACGAATCAGAGTTCAAGAAATGTTTGGACATATAGTCTGATTTAGGGTGGTCTTGTGTGAAGCCAATAGATATAGTTGACGATTCTTATTAGTTCCAACTCAGGGTATTCTATAGATTCTATGATACATAGATATATAGGTATATTATTAAACAAAAAGAGCTAGGTAGTGTATACCAAGAACATATTTTCAAAAGTCAATACAATTAAAATATATTAAATCATTCATTTTTATACTACATAGGGTATTAAATTTTTTTGCATGTTAGTCATATGTTGCAACTGTTCCTTTGTCTTGGTATTAGGATTTTATTTCTTTGTAACAGTAGAATTTTTGAAAACTTTAAAGCAAGCAAACAATCCTAACTAATAGAGTATAAAATGATTTGCCAGGGGTGTATTATAGTTACCTACAGGTGACTTTATATGAAAGGAATGCATATAAGACCTTTTTAAATGTTAGTTTCTTTCTCTCAGGCATATTAGATTTTAAGTATCCATCTATTTCTCAATTCTACCTCTGTGCATACACTAGCTTAAGGCTATGACTTCAATTGGCTTCCAGTTTCTAAGATAACCTCAACCTTTGTTTCACCTTTAAACTAATTGTGATCTCTTTTTTCCAGCTGAAAAATCCTTCAACTGGATGTGAAGAGGATTATTAAGAACTGACAAATGATTTGATCAAATTTTAGAGACACAGTATTCTCAGGGAGTAACTGATCTCAAAAGATTACATTTGCCTTGACAGATAGAATTGAACCATAAGCTGAGATTTTGTAAGTTTCACATAAACTATCTGGGCTTTTTATTACCTCCAGAAATTGAAATGAAATTTAGTTATTTACTGAAGAATCTTTATTGATTTTTCTCCTTTCCTAACAGCATTCCTGTTAACTTCCTTGATATTTGGCTTGTGCATGTTTAACGTGTGCAGTTGGACAGTTACTCTGTTCAGTCTCCAGTAATATTTTTACTTCTACATGGTAGAGAGTTCTTCATTAACACTTTTGTCATATCCAAAATTAAGTAAATAAGAGTTAAATACACACTTGAAATCAATCTGAATGACTTTGAATATTCAAAACACTTCTACATCCAACATTATACATCATGACAGTCAAAGAATTGACTTGTAGATCTGTAAGCTCTTCTTCTGCCATATAAAAATGCATATTGACTAGTAAATCTAAACAGCTCATGAAAAGAATTTGTCACTGATGTACCTTATGTTTTTCACAATGTTTTTCATAATCCCAATTATTGGATTGTCACCATGCTGAATAAATTATACATGAATTCAGTTTTGGAATATGTGACAAATAATTTAAACATTCAGACGCCACTCTCTCAATTTAACATGAATTAAGATAACACCTAGTGATAATTGTTCATGAATTTAAGATTGAATAAATTTCAGAGTATATCGCAGACACAGTGAAATTATGCAGTTTAACATATTTATTACCATATTTCAGTAATCTCTGTAAGTTACAATTTCTTATGATGTAATATATCACATGTCAGTGCTCCTAGAACAAATTAATGTTTAGTTTTGATTGGTAATGCTCGTGTGACATTTACTTAAGTCATCTTAGCTGCTCATGCTGAATTCCTTGATCTTTTCCTTTCTCATTTTCAGCCAAATCTCTAAATCAAAATTGTTTCTGTTGCATTTTACAGAGTTTCTTGGAGATGTCCAGAATGTCAATTATCCTGACCTGGTACATTGTCAGTTTTAATAGGTATAACTTCCTAACTCTCATCTCTTCTTCTTTGTAACTATAATGGCTTTTAGCTTGCCACTTGCTTCACTAGGAAAATTTATCCCAGACTGTGGATTATGACCTTCAAATTCTTTCATGCATGCACTAGCAAAGAATTCATTCAGCCTTTTGGCAATGTGAACCTCATTTGTCATTAATATCTCACTCTTGTCCTTCAACAGTACAGCTGACTCCTTGTCTACCTTCTGACCAATGCTGTAATTGCATTTTAATCCATTTAATATTTTAGTCATCATGACCGCTAACACTGTACAACCTAGCTTGCTTTCTCAGCCTTCTTTATTTTTTGGTAGACTTACATTTTTAAGAAGAATTTTTTCCTTCAAGAATTTGAGACCACTTTTTTTGAACTAATTTTTCACAACTGGAGAAATAACTTATTTAAGCAACATGTTCAGTTCTTGAAGCATTAGCCTTCATGATCTTCCTTATCTTATTCCTATCCATGATCTACCTTATTCCTATTCCTCTTGCTTTTCTCATTCTGAATTCAATTCTTAGATTTTATCCAAGGTAACACGTATTTTCAGAACAAATATAGCATCCAGTAATACAGCAAATACAGCAAATAAAGCATCCAGTAATATCCTGGCTATTTCTCTCTTCCTTTCTATTCCAGCATAATTTCAAATTGCTACAGAAGACATTAAATAGTCAGCCTTACGTTTCTATCTTTTCTCCAAGAATGAAGTTCACATAAATTTGAAGCCAGCATGAGTTTTGTTATTAGCTTCATTGAAGGATGGTGTTACTGGAATTCATTTTTTGTTTATGAAGGTCTTTGTTTATGAATGCTGAGATCTGCATTGCTTGAAATGCAGAATTTATGATTCTGAATGTTGTGTATACTTCTTCCTTATGTACTCTAGTGGCAGCAGCTAGAGAAGTGGAAGGTATAAACTTTTCGCTCAAAGAGATGAAGAGACAAGCATGACAAGGTCAAACAAGATGAGGACTCCCTAAAATACCATTTGGATTTTCTCTTGCTTCTTAACTGTCTTGTAACACAAATGTATATATATGCTTTTTAAAAAGACTTTTGTTACAGTGTGAATTCAATCATTACTGCTTTTCATTCATTTAGGCATCAAGGAAAAGCTAAATTCTGTGAAGTAAAACTGTATCCAACACAAGCCTTTTTCTTTAAGTATGACTGTTTCGAAACTGGCATTCTCTTCATCCACACTGCAGTACAATTGAACCATTCATAATAAGTCTTATATTTCAGCTTGCCAGTTCAAAATGAAGAAAAACAAACAAACAAAGAAACAAAAACAAACAAACAAAAATTAACATTAATCTAATAATAATTAATATTTTCCAGGAAAACTTTGATCCTCATTATCTTATTATAAAAACATCTGTGAAAGAGCTTTCATTTTTAGTATTTTCTAAATGGTATTCAACATGAATATCTGAAAGTTCAATTTGTGAACCAAGCTTATTTTTTTCACATTGAACACTAACAGTAAGAAGGCTTGAGTCTTCACTGAGAAGTTAATTTTAGCAGTTACATGTCACATTATAAATAAAAGGAGAGCACAAGTCAAGATATAGGAATAAGATGTTCTAAGAGTTCAAATTAGATTCAACCAGTCAGCATATTTAATGGTTCAGTCAGCAAATATGTTTCATTGAGAATTGCGGTGAGAAGAGGTAGAAATAACACTGTTTCTAAAACCAAGGTAGCTGTTTGCCTAAGAAGCAAAGCCCTCATCATGTCTTTTTTATCTTGCTCCATGTACTTCACATATTAATTTCACAGTATTTCTTAACTGACTACTGAATATTTTAGGGAGAAATATGGATTAAAATGTTTATAGAACAAATAAATTTTCACTTACTCCTGCATTACAGTGGTTATATTTCTACAGAAAATTAATTGCAGTAATTGAAATCGTTAACTGGAATCAAAGTACAGAAGTATCCTATTCTGTGGACTTCTGGATAAAAGGCTCCCTTTTAAACTCCCTGACTTTGACAAGAAAATCTATTCTTACTAAATCTGTCATAAGAAAAATGGGAAAAATATTTTTTGTATTAACTTATGAAAGATATTCCAGTAAGATTTTTGCATGTTCTAATCCCAAATCTTCACTAATAAAGTTATAGATGGGAAAACTTCTGAGAATGCAGGAATACAGATAAGTATTTTGTATGCTGACAAATGGCTGCTCAAGAATGTGGGCAAACCATAGAAATATGTGGAAATCTAAATGATAAGGTCTTCATTAGTAAATCTATCCTAGCTGGAGGAGTAAGAGAACATATTTTGGAAAGCTTCTGTTTTTGCTGTTATTGTTGTCGATGTTCCCACTACTCTCTCAATAGGTATACTATATTTTTCTATCAGTTTTACATTTAAAACAAAAAGCATAGACAAACTTAAGTACTCAACCCCAAAATCTCTACATAAACATTTTATTTTTTTCCTTTTCTCTCTCTCAGAGAGCTTCATCACAAAATTAACTGATTGTAATAGACGCTAAGAATTTATCTGCAGTTTATTTCAGATAACTGTGGGATTTTGTTATCTTTGAGCTGTGCATTTTTAAGTGATAAAGGGCCTGCTTATTCTTGTGGGAACTGCAGAATAATCCATGAGTGGTTAATACAAGTGAGAACCACTTTAGGATCAACTGTCGTATGACACAGAGGATTTTCTTCTGCAGTGTTAGTCTGCTAATGCATACATTCAAAATAAGTAGATTATTTTTGTTTGACTTCTGAACACAGGATGGATCAGGAGTAAAGTACTGAAACTAAAAAACATATCATTTTTATAAGAGCATAAAAAGAAATCTAGATCTTAAGGAACTGCTTAAATAGAAAACAACTTTTTGCAGAATGCTCAAAAAATACAAAGCTGACATTATCTTATTCCAAAGACCTTGATGTTTCAATAGACTTCTACAAGTCAAGAAGAGAAAACAGAATAGCTGAAGACAACTTCACTTATACAGAAGTGGTATACGTGAGCAGTACACTGTCAAGTAAACAACAAAAAGATATCTACAAGGAGCTTATAACTAAGATAGTTTTTGACTAATCGAAGTGAGTAAGTCAGTTCAAACTCAGCAAAATCCAGGTGATTTGTTTTAAACGTAATGGGTGATTCACTGAATCTAATGAAATATGGACAGTGTTCTGACACTGCGAATCTTACTTCACATCCTGTAGGGAAATGAAAAAAATTCTGAAGTATCAAAGTATACGGAAATTCAAATTCCACTTTACTAAACAAGAAAGCTCAAAACACAAATTTGTGGCAGCAGAAGTAGTGTGAGTCAAGAGAATGTCCAACAGGAAAGGTAATGGGAACTGCAATGTATGTCTTTTTGCAAGAATTCATGAGTGCCATGAGAGCTTGGCAAACAGGACGAAGAGGGTCTAAGTGATATCATTCAGAGGAAGTAATACACTGGAGCAATACCCAATGTGTTTGCATAAGATTAATAGAATATCAACCTGAAATAAAATGGGATATTTGATTCAAAGTTTGACACAGATACGTACATTGGTGTGGTACCAGAAACAATATTAGCAATAAATGGAATAGAGAGATTGCAAAGAAGAGCATGTGAATTAATGGGTATATAAGTCCTTCATTAAGATGAAGGGGTTTAGAGGATCATAGGACCTGACAGAATGAGGAAGATATGAAAGTATTCAGAATAATGCAGGGCTAGAATAAAACAACTGCTTCTGTCTTTTATATTTTTTTTTCTCACCCTAAGACAAGCATTAAATGATTGAATAAATCAGACTCAAGGTATCACATAAAAAGAAGACAATGTTAGGTGCAAGAGGAACATATTGCGACACTGACATACATGCAGACTCAAAAGAATACATTCTGAAAATATATGCCTGTTGCAAATTTATACAAACACACTCTTAGTATAAAAGCACATACGCTTTTAAAGACATATGTACAAAACGCACATTGAATGCAGAAGCTGACAGAGACCAACAAATTTAACTCACATTCTGTGCATGGGATACTTAACTAGCAAATACATTTTGGATGATATGAGAAGCATATAAATTTGTGGGTATATATATATATTTTTTATACTGTGGTAAAACCAAAAGAAATGAAATGAAATGAAGAACCTTTTCAAAGTGAGGAAAAAATAAGTTAAAAATGAAAAAATTGTGAAGTGCAACAGAATACTGAAAACTTGGGCTATGGAGTAGTTAACAAAATAAAGTGAGGAAGTCATGTTATCTGAAACTGACTCCAGAATGCTATCTTATAAAAAGAGCTTTAATGACAACAACAACAACGAGATAACATTTTTCAGCACTTTTCTTGATTTACTTAGGAGTCTGTTGAGGATTGAAAAAAAATTTTGTGACATTTATTGAAAGCATAAATGAAGAGAAGTACAGACCTAAACATCGTACAGATTACTGTAAGAATGGATATCTCTTGTGTTTGGGGTCAGATAGAAACAAAAGAACCAGAGGTAAGTCAAGGTATTCAGCATATATCTGTACTAGCAAACTAAATAGTGCCAAGCTCCAGATTGCCCCTTTTATGTTGGAGCTCCATGTATTCTCTGATTAGCTGTTAGAGTGGTCCTGTCCCTGGACTTGGCAGCTTGCACCCCTTTAAGACCCTTGGGCATAAATCAGGAGTCTGCCTAGGGACAAATGCAAACAGGTATTTTTGATGTGGAGCACAGTGGCTATCAGAGTGTGAGCAAATTTCCCCTAATAATTTTTTTTTTTTTTGCATTTTTAAGAACCTAGATATGACAGATCCTGTGTAATGCTGTATTATATTACTGCATTACAGATCACATTATTAAGATTATATTAATAGTAATGCATTAAAATACATTATGTATATCACCACATAAGTGAACCCATTGTCCTTTGATAGGGTAAGGCCATTAAGAGAAGAAGAGGGGAGAGACCTTTATCACAGAAAGGACAAGGTTGGTTCAGTGAAAACTATATATGTGCCTATATTAAAGTAAAAGGAATGCATGCTAGCTTTATTTAACATTGAATGTTATTTTATTTTATTTTATTTTCAGAATAGATAAGCATTTGATTGTTCTTGTAACAGTCATATAGCATTCAAAATAAACATCATATCTGACAAACAAAGGATAGAAGTTTATGTAGATTTGGACATGGCATTCCATACAAAGATCTGCAGGAGAATACTTTCCTCTGGCAAACATGGAGAAAACAGTCACTGGATGTTTCTGCAGCCCTGATAGTGCATTTTATTATTCTTGCAATGCTTACTTAGACATAAAATACAATTATCTTAATTTGAGTGACTTTGTCTGGTAAACCAATCTTTTTTAACCATTCCCATTCTAACTGTTATATGCTACCAAGAAAGTAAGTTGCTGACAATCTAATCTAAAAGTGTTAGCTACTTTAAAATAAATGCAAATGTCTTCTCCACAAAAGTCAGGCTATGAAAATTAAACAATTTCTGCACAGTTCACTATCTGAATCTAAAAAGCATTTAGAAAAGGAATATGGTTAAATGACTCATGGTTATCACATTTATAATTGTATTACCTTCTTCAATATACATTTTTTTCTTGTCTCCACAGTGATTAATCAGACCCCACTCAATTCCCTTCAACCATCTTCTTCCTTCATATGAGCCAAATACACTTACCTGCCTAGGTGTTGCACCATGCCTATGCACTGCAGCTGTAGAATTATCTTTGTTTTTAATGTGTAATTTCTTCTGCAGTCAAGTGGAATAATTAGCTGCTTTTATTCGACAGATGAAGCTTGTCTCATCTTCACTGCGTTAAAATGCAGTTCTCTCTAGCTGAAAATGCATTCCTGACTGATTGCTGGGTGCTTCATTGTTCCATAGATCTACAGGAACCCATAACATGAATACTTCTCACTTCACTAAATATAAGGGATTGGATTTAATATTTTATTTATTCATTTTTGTTGTTATATTCTAGAGATCTTAAAAACTGCAAATCAATAAATATATTTCTATTGAAATTGTCAGGATTATAAGGTTTGGTTTAGCTTTGTTTGTACCTCTCTCTAACATTTTTTCTAATTTTCAAGAGTTACATTATGGTACTTGTAGTTTGAAAAGTATGTCAATTAAAAAAATAATTCAGTTTAAATCAATTGCATGTATCATTGGGTTAAAATAATCTAGAACTGATAAAAGAATATGAGTTTATATAGAGCACAAAGGAAGTTGTGGAAAATCTATTACATTATAATTAATTTTCATACAGGAACTGTTACTGAAATTGAAAGTCCAAATCAATCAAGACTTGATAAACCCATGTTGAGTCGTATCTGAATCTACTTTGTTTCAAGAAAAGATGGGGTTTTGGTGATTTACTTTAACTGAATGAAATTTATGATCTGGAAATATAAAAAGATGAAACAAGTGTCTGAGTTTCAACATCATCATACTGATGGCATATATGATAGATAGTCAAACAACTGTACTGGGACAGATTCTCACTAACAAACTCCTAAATACTATCTTTGCAGTGACACAATACCGTGAAGTTAGTAAACTGAATAAAGGAAGTAGTGTAATCTGTTAAACGCTATGCAATTTCACCAGACTGTAATCACAGAAAGGGAATTGAAATATAAGATGGAACAAGGTCTTCCTTTACTTACTTTCAATTCCCTCCCCAAATTCCATGTTATCATTTCATAATCAGCAAAGGAAGCCAAAAATAAGGAAAACAATATAGAAACCAAATTTGACATATAGAGAAAAAAGGTGTTTTGTTTTTTTTTTTTAACTGAAGACAAAGATAGCTATTTGCAAATTCATAGACAGATTCTTATGAGAAAAAAAACCCACCAAAATTAACAAGTAAAGCTCAGAATTAATACAGTTCAGCTAAAGAGAAGTTAAGAATCTGATATTCAGTTTACCCACAATTAGTTCAACTGTTACAAAAAACATGACAAATCTCACTAAACAAGAAACTCCAAAATACATTTCTGAAATAAAAGAACATCATTCTCAAATCAGTGTGAATTATGAATGGCATGAGCAGCATTTTCAAACATACCAGAATAAACTATATTTACTATGAACATATTTAACATTTAGTTAGACTGTGTTATAAATTCTGCAATTGCAGTGAAAATATGTCAACAAAGAGATGGTATGCATTAGACCATGGGAGATATTAATTAAAAGCCATCCCTTAATTGTATGGTAGAAAGTAAAGATGCTACTTTCCTGAAGGCAGACAGAGGATTGTATTTACAATTCAGCTATCGGCAGGTGCCCAGATTTTAGCTTATCTATTATTTGCTACATGCTGAGTTTGTTGCATACAAGCTGCCATTACTAATAGTTTGGGACAGTGCCATGAAATTCAAGTACTGTATATTTCAGGTCAGAGCATAATCTAGTTAAGTGTTGTACACAATACATCCACCACTCTTCTGCTCAATAAAGCCTGTTGGTCTTCAGTTGAACTACAACATTCTTTTACTTCTATACACTCATTTTGCTGCATGGCAGAAGAGCAATTTTGCCTATGCTGTAGACACAGCTCTATTTCTTGTTCAGAACTTTTTAATTTCTAGTATGTTTGTCATTCCATTTTCAGTGTCATTCTTTATGCATACTGTCCAGGCTATAAACACTCTGCAATATACAACTATGCAGATGGAAGAAAAAGTGTCTTTCATTTCAAATAACACACCTTGTTTAGATAAAAAAAAAATAAAATAAAATAAAAAAAAAATCTTCTCAATGTTCAGCATCATGTCTTTTTAAACACGTTTCATCACATCTAGTTTGGAGATTTTTATGTAGTGGACTGAAAGAACATTGCAGACTATAACTGTAGGGAGTATTGGGTGCTACAAATAATGTGTTTTGCTAAAAATTGCAGAATTTCTATTTGAACTTTAAGGCCAGTGAATTGTTTAACAACTGAAGAACTGATATGATTGTAGTGAATTTCAGAACTGAGAGAAGGAATTTTGTATTTTATGTATTTTTCTACTTTGCAAAGAATGTGGGGTTTTTCTGTTTTTGTTTTTTGTTGTTGTTGTTGTTGTTGCTTTTTGTTTTGTTTTGTTTTCCAACACTATGCTGCTTCCACTCATATCTATCAAATTTGAAAACCAAGAACCCAAGGCCTGGGAATAGACTCAGGTATTTTCACAGACATTTGTTTTAAGCTGTTGCATGTTCTTTTTATTTATCAGACTAGAAGCAACAATTCCTCATTTAAACTGGTAACTGGAATAATTCAGTAAAAATGTGTTAACATCCTTGATTAAAAGAAATGGCAGCTTACAAATTGAGAATTTTTTAATTCACCAAGAACTGGACTTCTTTTCCATGAAGCTCACAAATTATACTTAAGAATTTTATTTTCTTTTACATGCAAACGTATGTCCAAATTTATCTTAAATGCATTTTAATATACTTTGTTTCTTGACATACTAACCTATGAAATATCCACAATGTATCTTTTCACTTCCTGCAGTACACATGCATAATTTTTAAGTGCTGAATGCTATGTATCAATTGTTCACGTGTGATTACAGGTGGTACTGGAACACTTAGAACTTCTTTTTCCTTTCCTCCTCCTTTTTTTTTTTTTTTTTTTTTTTTTTTTTACTGTATACGATGGAGGACAGGCAGACGACTTTAGGGAACATTGTCAGAATGAAGACTGCAGAAGGTTGTCATTATAATTAGAGATCAATTATTACATGGATTTTTAAACATTACCAGAGTTTATTATCTGAACTTTCTAGCAATTAGTGTTGCTTGCAGTTGCAACAGAATTTACAGAATTCTTAGTTACAGTTTTCTGTCACCTGAACCCTCTGCAGATTGCACTAAATTAGTCGGAATGCAATATAACATTCAGAACCTAGACTTAAGACTTCATGTAGAAGATCACAAGGCACTCATTGAGTCCTCACAGGAGGAAGACAACGGCAGAGGAGCACAGACCCTTAAAGGATCACGGATTTTGCTGTCCCAGGGTCTAAGTCTGCTTAAGGCTTGCTTTGCTGTTTGACTTCTGGGCAGCTGGCTTCCTTATTCCGTGACAAGTATCACCACAGCTTGGTAAACGAGCACCTGATCTCCTTTATAATTCTAATGAATGCAGGGTGCGTTATCACCCCTTTGGTGACACAGCACTTTCGTCTTGGTAGTGCTAATGGCCTTACCATTATTATTAATAGGTGTCCTCAATGCCTGGCACCAGAGAAAGAAGGAAGTGAAGGAGGTGATACATTAACAGCCTGCTTACGGACTCTGCATATCAACCTTTTAGTTTATTATGCTAACTATATTAACAGGGGTCAGGAGCAGGGTGTACTGGCCACAGGCTTGTAAACACTATTTTAGAACGGACCAGAAAATAAAGCATCATTGAGAAATGTCTGTCTGTTTGTTTGTTTCTGTTTTTACTATAACAAACTGAGAAATAACCTTTTTGTCATATTCCACCCTGTACATCTTTTATTTACATATATATTTATATTTATCGATACATAAGGATGGGCTAATGGATGTGCCATAAAACCCATTGAAGCTATTAGAACTAAATGCTTGTTTTGGTAGCTTAGAGCACATGCCTAAAGCTGCAGGTGCTTATGTTAAGGTAGCTCATACCTACCTATATTAAAGTAGCTTAACCATATTTTTATTGTAAAAATAGAAGGTCTTGTCCATACATATACTATGATTTTGTTTAGAAAAAGGGTCAGTAAAAACCTAAGCTGCAACACCTGAGTGAGATATTGAATTTACACTGGTGACAAGTGAACCCTGTTGACAGATAAGAATCTGATTAAAATCATTGTGTCATGATAGATAACACTGTTACGCTTAGGTCCATCTTGTCATGCACAAGTGCTACCTTTCTGCAGTATATCTGAAACCTCTTGGTGTGGTGATAAACGGCTACATTGTTTCTTGCCATTTCTGGCATTCACTTTTTCAGCATTAACCTCTTATGGTCTGGCCAATATTTAAATACTACCAGGAGTGCTTGAGGATATATTAGAAATTAATTTAGCTTTTGTCTTTGCTTGCACACGTGCAAGAAATGTTACCTTTCTTCCTAATATTTTAGACCTGGAAAACTTGTAATACTATCTGTTATACTGCAGATTTAGGAACACCTGCTTAGCTTTGGTGGGTTAGCCTGAGCTGACAGCCAAATTCCCACTTACCCACTCACACAGCAGTAGTGTAGACAGAAAAAAAAAAAATAATAATAATAATAACAATAATGGGAAGAAATGGAAAAAAAGGGTTGAGGTAAAGACAGGAGGATCATTTAACAGTTGCTGTCATGATCAAGACAAATAAATTTAACAACAGTCTACATTAAAAAAAACACCTTTCCTTCCCCCTCTTTTAGACTCAATTTTACTCCTTCACTCCAGATGTATTTACCTCTCTCCCAAGTGCAGTCGGTCTGTAACAGATATTCTCTGCTACTCCTTCCTCCTCAGACTTTTCCCTGCTTCACCATGGTCTGGTCTATGACCTGTAGGGAAATCTTTGCTTTGGCTTTCAGTGTGGTGCCTGTCCTACTTTTTCTCTTACCTTGGTGTCTTCAGCGCTGTTTCACACTCCTTTTTTACCCTCTCCTCTCTAGCCTATATAGCCTTTTCTTAAATACAGTCCCTGGAGGTTCTTCCATCTTGGCTGCTGAGCATGTAGCCTCACCTCACAGAGGAGCTGTCAGCATGACACCGGCACCCAGTACACAGATATACACACTTACATAATGAAATTCCTTGTAGAATTATTTTTTTTAATATATATTATTATTATTTTGGGGAGGGGATTCATATGCAGCCAATTAGCTTGGCTCCGTAGCTGCCTTTGTAGGCTTTTCCATGATGACAGTCTTTCAAAATTTTTAAGTGTCAAGACACTTAAAATAATATTAATGCATAGTTTCCATGTATCATCAAAAATAAAGCACAAGGTAATAAAAAGTGTCTTCTGTGTTATCATTTTACAGCTAGATATAAAAGGGTATGCTGATAAAAATAGCTGGTGATGTAGGAAATTACTGACAGGAGAGATACCAGACTTTATCTTCTTCACAATGTTCAATTTATGTGTTCTAAGCAATAGCTCAAAATTATCACTTAAATTTATTCTCATCAATGCTTCCCGCATAAATATCTCCACTCTGAACCCATAGGAGTAAGACACAGAAAGCATAGTGCAACGTGGCAGAAGCATTTAATTAATTAATTTATTTATTTTTAAACAAAACAGTTCATTTTTAACTTGTTCTTCTAGATTACATCACATTGCATTTCAACAAAACTAAACAAAACCTGTTTTTCATCTTCGATAAAAGTGCTGCACAAACTGATCACTAAAAAGCTGGATCAAAATTTCGTGTTCCTCTAAAGCATTTTATTGGACTCATTAAAATAACACATCCCAATAAATTCAGGGTAAGACTGCAGGCTGATAACTGATAACTTCCTTCTGGACTTCACAACTTAAAGCCATTAAGGTGTCATAACTTATAGAGCATGCTTGGGGAGCTCTGGATCCTCCTGTAGTAGATGCCACGGGGAACTAAATCAGCAGCTGCTACTTTTTCATCTTCATGCTTGGCTGCTGTCAAAACAATCCCTACATAAAATGGGATGTTCCAGCCAGGTGGCCATTAGACCATCTCATAGGCACTCTAAAGTCAGAAGTTAGAGCATTCAATTAAGATAACATTCCATGTTTTATAACTAATGTTTTTGAATCCTTTTTTGACTTTTTTAAGTACAGTGAAATTGAATAAGTATGCTAAATATATATATAATATAAAGTATGCTAATTATATATACAGTATATAATATATATTCACTGACATTTCAAAAACTTTTAAAGACAACAAACATGATTTTTAAGTACTTGCTGCCTTTAAAACTATTATTTTTCTCAGCCTGAAAATTAACTAGTGTCAACTTAGTTCTATTTTCTCTTCACCTAGTCTGGGGCCATGTATATAAACACATTTCTCCCCATTTTTATAACTGTACAATAATTGGAGACTCATGAAAGTCTCCACATGAAATTGTCAAAAACTTTAATATGTGATTGATTTAAAAGGTTCACTCATTCTTATTTCTCTCCTATTAGACATCATAAGTCAGTGAGATTTTGAGAGAGACTTTGCATCAAGACATTATGTGAAATGCTAGTTGCTGGTTTGTTCTTTAAAGAACCTGAGAAATGTACAAAATCCACGAAGTCACATGTTCCAGTTTTGGTTGGGATAGGATGCAGCAAGTCTATGGCCCTCTGCTGGGATAATAGTACTATGAAGCAGTGGAAGGTGGTGGAAGAAGCAAAAGTAGTCCACCTTTTCCAATAACTAGTAATTGTATAAGAAGAATACAATGTCTATCCAAACATGTACTCACTTTTCTGCTTACTCTTTGAGGGTGAGGAGGTAGTGGATCCTGGATCCAGTCACTCGTGCATAGCTTGCACCTGAGCTCCCTGGTTAGCCACACCTCTTGACCTGATGCTCAACCATTTGTTCAGGCCATGACCTGGCAATTCCCATGCAGATAGTATCAATTTTCTCCAGAGTAGTTAGTATGGTGCATTATTAGCAGGTGGTATGAGAAGCTGAAAAGTAATTGACTTACCATAAGCATTGTTTAGCAACAACTAAAATGTTGGTATTTAATCAAAATTGCTCTTCTCCTAGCTTTAAAATCCAAAAGACAGCATCATGTCAGCCACTATGCAGAAAATTGTTGCAACCAAAACCTGGATTTCAGTGAGTCTTCTCAGATTTGAATGCAACACTGATTAGTGCAATAGCAAGATTTATGCCTATTAAGAAACATTAAATGTAATCACATGTTCAACTACAATGCTATAAAAAATAATACCAGAATTCAAATTTTGAGTTTTTAGATGCTCATTCAAGAACAGTAATAAAGTTGAGTATTAGTTTTTTAGAACATCTTCTGATATATACCTCAACAAATGCTGACAGCTTGTTAGTTAAAATAAAAATTTAATGACTAATTTAGAAATTGAAATAGTAATTTGCAGTTTGAAAGTTTATTTGCCTGAGAAAATGCAGGTAGAATTTTTTTCTCTCTCACATAAGAGTTGAAATATATTTTAGTGCACTGGATTTCAAACTTGCTTTTATTAGCTTTTAATATGTTCACTTCCTCACTTGCTATCCTCTACATACAAATAGAACTATTTTTTTTTCTTTTTTCTTTTTCTTTTTATTTAGTGTTGAATATTATCAGTCACTCCACCCTAGGTTATTTTTCTGACTTCCTTCTTCAGTATGTAGGTTTTGTACCAAATATTAATATCAGCTATGCAGGAAGTTAAACTTATCAGTTAACCAAAATGAGCCACACAAACTGTACGAAAAGAATTATTTACTTACAAAACATCTCTGAATATAGTACTTATTTTTGTATATTTTCTAACCACATAGAAATATCTTTGCTTGATGACAAGTAGGATGAAAAGCTTGATTTCTAAATACATTTTTGTTTAATCTAAGTATAAAAAATGCTGTAGAAATTCAGTTGCTGTGTATACAGTCATAAATTGTTTTCTGCTCACCTTTCCCTAGGAAAATACTTCAGAATAACAACAGACAATATGTTATTTCTATCTGTTTTTTCTCATTTATTTATTTATTTATTTGTTTTTCTATATAGAAACAGTATCAACAAAGAAGTCAGCAGAAAATGAAACCCTGCAGCTACTAAGACCGATTATTTCAATACTTCTGTTTTTAGCAGTTGCTGTGTTCATGAATATAGCTTGGAATTTTCTAATGCTTCATGCAACCACCTGGTTTATAATAACTACATGTATCTTCACTAGTATTTCAGTAGGTATTTGATTGGCAAGTCAAATTTCTACTCTAAAACCAGACTGTACAATAAAACCAGTGAGCTTACATGAACAATTTATATATCAGTCAAACTCTTTCTCAACCTTTTTTTTTCCATCCAGGGGAGATCAAGTCAATACTGATATTGGCATCTAAAATGGAATTCACTAATACATGTAGTTAACTGGGTCATGCTCCAACTCTGTATATTTTTCTTCACTGTGCCAGCAATAAGACATCCAATAAGAGGGTAAGTAAGATGGACTTTTACCTTCATCTGCATTATACTGCTCACTTTAGACACAGATGTGTTCCAATCTTGCTCCTAGATCTACTTGTATATTTAACATGAATATGTGATTGGCCTTACACTATTCTTTCCTGGACTTGTCTATATATTGTGGTAGGAAAGTAACTCCTGTCAGATTAGTTGAGACTCTCCAGGACAAGGAGGCAAATGAAAGTACATTTCCATTTCTTGATCATGCAAAAATTATGCTAAAATTCACGAGCCCAGCTCTACCAATAGACTGCATTTTCATGGAAAATTTGGGATGTGTCCCCTAAATAAGTGAATTCTGTCTCTACATCGGGAAACAGTTTTAGATTCTGAATTACTCAATATTCAAAGTGTATAGGAAACAAAATTTCTGATATACTTCTCCTTTCAGCATGAATATTGAGCAGCTAAAGTATTTTGTTGTTAATCCAACATGCATCCAGAAAACCACTGAGATACACTGATAATCTAATCTTTAACTGCAGTATTTACTCCACAAAAAAAAAAAAAGCACAAAAAAAAAAAAAAAGCACACAAATCTGAATCCATTTTTCATTGATATTTTGCTAGTCTGTATTCCTTGAATTTCTTTGTACCCTGTTATATTTAATAGGGAGATTTGCATTAAGACACAGAATCTATTTGTGGAATTGTTTTTGCATTTGCTTTTGGTTATCCTATTTGAAGTAACCCTTATTTGGAAGGAATTATTTTACTGAGAAATAACAGCCTGGTCAGAAGTGAGAAATTGCTACTTTATTTGTCAAATAACTAGCTGAAACAGGTGACTTGTTGGGAATAAAGATTCTGTCCTTATGTGAATGGGTTTAGCAATTACGTGAATGGATTTAGCAATTAAAGAAGAGAGAGCAGGAAAAATGTTTTGCATTGTATAGTTCAGAGAATGATTTTAAGTATGTTTTGTAAAATTCAATAAGCCATGCAACAACCTTATTCATATCACATAATTATGCCCTTTTGGAAAGAGTAACAACATAACGTTAAATATTTAATTTTAAAAGAGTTGTATTAACATATGTAGGAGTGCTGTTTCTGTGTATGGAGCATATACTGCAGAAATATGGTATCATTTAACAGTAAGATTTGACTTTGTCCTGACAACATCACTTATGCAACTCGATCTCTGACAGCCAACTCTTTCTATTCAGAAAAATGCCTGAAATAGAAGAAACCTGCTTTAGGATTGCCCTAAATTTCATTCTTTTAGGCTCAGCAACTGAAATAGTCACCTACATTCCCTATAGTAAATGTAGGGATTGAAGCATCTCATTATGGGATTCATAGGAGACTGCATCATGTAAACAAAGAAAAGCTGTGGGAATAAATACATCTTAAATCCCCTACTCAGTGCATTCATTTATTTTTAAGTGACACTTTGAAAATCTGTTCCCACTTAGATGTCTAGAATAACACCTTCTCTATAACCAGAGAAGCAACTCTGTCTAATCATCAGACACTTACCTTTCAAAAGTTCTCATTTTTCCCTGCCTCAGAATCATGAAAAAGCATTGCTCCAGAGACATGTAGGAGGATTTCCGTATATAGCTCAGTGCACTAAGGTTGTAATTTATTTCTCCTTCTCTAAGAATGACATAAAAAATGCAACCTACATTTCTAAAGTGGTCTGGGAGTATCTCCAGGGAGAGTAAAATACAACCAAGAGAAAAAAAGTAATGAAAAAAGGCCAGGGCAGTAACAGAGAACAAGGTAAATGAAAGTAGAGCCAGACAAACTGGACAGAGTAGAAAAATGGGGATACAAGTAGAAGTTTAAAATGGATAAAGCAGCAGAAGTTGAAGGAGTAATATTCATAGTAGAGAATTTACAAAGATTCACAAATTCATGAAAACAGTATTGGGTTTGCTTACCCACTGCTTAGAAAGAAGTCTGAAAGCTTCTCTACAATTCTTACAGTTTCTGAGTAGTAACAGGCTGTGCATCAGGTCTGTACTTAACTGCATTTTTGGTGTAAACGATCTCATTACCTTCTTGTAAACCTGCTCCCAAATGGATCCATAAAGCCATGTATAGACAATCCTTCCAATCCTCTTAATATCTTAGTTTCACAATATACTTTCAGGAATATTCTCAAAACAGCAGCTGATAGAAATAACATTAATATTTTTTAAAGGGGACATAGTCAACTGTCACACAATGGATACAATATACATCCCTAATCCCAAGTCGCTTCAGTGACACATGAACTACCAGATACTTTAAAACTCTACATAAAAAATGCAAATCATTCTCACAGATGAATATCATTCAAGTACAAAGGTAAGAAGTTAGCAGTAGCAGACTGATAGATAATCATAATCCTAAAATGTAAACGTTGACTATAACTTGATGACCAACAGAAAAGACACATGTTATAATGCATTAATGAGAAGAGTGAGATTGGAGAATGGTTGTCTAGGACTTTAAATCAATTGCTGTAAATGCTGGTTGTATGTTTCTTTGTTGTTGTTCTAAAGTTATTTGTTTTAAAATATTCCTTGTGTTTTACAACATGACATTAATATTTTCACCTGATGTAGCTCAAAAATGTCAAAACAGGTTAAAAGCATTTATCATTAATACAAAGTTTAAGTAAAAGTTTAAGAAAAAGTAAACTGGAGATCCTGGAGTCATGTAATAAAGAAATACAGAGCAGTTGACATTATAAGTAGGCTTGAAGTAAGCACTTTACAATGTCTTTGCAACAAAGAGTTTATAAGTGCATATATACTCTTGTTCCATTTTTTTTTTTTTTTTTTTTTTCATTTCTGTGTGCATGTGTGTGTAAATCTTCTATTTTTGACAGTGAAAGACTAACTTGGTCTGACAGTTCTACACCGATGGTGCCTACTGATGAACATATATGGATAAGTGCTTTCATTTAAACATACTGCACATTATTTCACATTGGTTTAAAACTATTTCTTGGAAACTTGCATCAGAAAAGGGGTGGCCAGCAGGGACAGGGAGGTGATTGTCCCCCTCTACTCTGCTCTTGTGAGGCCCCATCTGGAGTGCTGTGTCCACGTCTGGAGCCGCCTGTACAAGAAAGACAGAGAGCTGTTGGAGAGGGTCCAGAGCAGAGCCACAGAGATTATCAGGAGACTGGAGAACCTACCCTACAAAGACAGGCTGAGGGAGCTGGGCTTGTTCAGCCTGGAGAAAAGAAAGCTGTGGAGTGACCTCACTGCAGCCTTTCAGTACCTAAAGGGAGCCTACAAACAGGAGGGGAGTCCACTCTTTGAAAGGGTAGATAATGGCAGGACAGGGGGAAATGGTTTTAAGTTGAGGGAGGAGAGATTTAGGTTGGATGTCAGGGGGAAGTTCTTCACAGAGAGAGTGGTTAGTTGCTGGAACAGGCTGCCTGGAGAGGTTGTGGATCCCTGGAGCACCATCCCTGGGCCAGGTTGGATGGTGCCCTGGGCAGCTCTGTCTATTATTAAATGTGGTGGTTTGTGACCCTGCCTGTTGTGGGAGGGGTGGGAGATTCATGAACTTTGAGGTCCCTTCCAACCCTGGTCATTCTGTGATTCTGTGAAACTCAGTGCTAGATTTTAAAGCAGATAAGAAATATATATATATATATATATATATATCTAGAATAGCCATGCTGAAGCCGAGTCTTACATTACGTTGATCAAAATATCTTATTATTCAATCCGCGTGCATGGTGCCATAAAAGAGAGACCAGCATTCTCAAAATATCTGTGTCTCATCTGTGTCTCATTTGTACTGGGAGACTGAAACTGGACACAGTAAGGAACATAGTAAGTAAATTTCTACTGGTGAAGATTCTTTTAGAAATGAGTTTTGAAAAGCTAGTACATAAGATCTTCATTTTAAAAAGTAGAAAGGTGAGAAGATGCTACAAGCGAGATTCTGATAATAATGAGGGGGAAAAATGCAATTAATAAATGCTCTCTCTGTGTAGTGCTTGTTTTTCATTAAGACATTAAAGAAATTGACGAGTAAGGAAGTGTTTGCTCAGGTCATTACCAGGTGGAATGGAAGCATGTAAAGGAAAAAAGAGTTGAAACAAAAAGATTACAAGGAGATACATCAGAAAAGGTAGTAACAGTAAGAAAGCAAACTGGAAGAACAGTAACCGGAAATAAAAGAGAATGAGCTTTTAACAATATCAGTAAAGTAACAAGTACGAGTTAGTGCTGAGAAAGAAGATAAAAATATTGTTAAAGAGAGCAGAAATAAATGAAGTGTGAAGTACGTAAATGAAATTGTGCAGTAGAAATAAAGCCTGGAGTAACTTTCTCCAGGGAAAGGAGAAATAAGCCAGAAAAATAATCATAGAATCACAGAATCACAAAATGTGTTGGATTAAAAAGGACCACAGTGATCATCGAATTTCAACCCCCCTACTATGTGCAGGGTCACCAGCCACTAAACCAGGCTGTCCAGACCCACATCCAGCCTGGCCTTGAGTTCTTCCAGGGATGGGGCATCCACAACCTCCTTGGGCAACCTGTTCACCACCCTCTGTATGAAAAACTTCCTCCTAATATCTAACCTAAACCTCCTCTGTCTCAGTTTAAAACCATTCCCCCTTGTCCTATCACTATCCACCCTCATGAACAGCCGTTCTCCCTCCTGTTTATATGCTCCCTTCAAGTACTGGAAGGCCACAGTGAGGTCTCCCCGGAGCCTTCTCTTATCCAAGCTAAACAAGTCCGGTTCCCTCAACCTTTCTTCATAGGAGAGGTGCTTTAGCCCTCTGATCATCTTAATGGCCCTCCTCTGAACCCACTCCAAGAGCTCCACATCCTTCCTGTACTGAGAAGTACAAGAGTCAACCAGAGATTTTTAGACAAGGTTGAAATTCTCACCAATCCTGATTTTCTTAGGATAGTGCTGCAGATACTTGGTTCCAGACTTAGGTAGTCCAGTGTGTAATTTTATTTCTTCAACCTAAACCAGAGGAAATTGGAAGCTTCCTCACACTGAGTTTGAAATGCCCAGTTATTCTTAATTTGTCTTATGAAGCAATAAGGACAAAGAATGTAGATAAGACATGCTGTCTGATTGCAATAGGAGAGGGAAGAATGAAAGGAGTGACTATCAAACAGAAGATTTTAAAGTGAATTTAGCGATACAATCACTGATAGTATAGTTAAATGTATGTGGATTTACATAAACAGCAGACTCAGTTCTTTATTTCTGTCTCCCAATATATTGTCCAATCATTATCATTATTTATTGTTTATAATCATCTCTCTTATCCATTTGAGCAGCAGCGACACTTTGTGGGAGTAACTCTTCACAATGTTCATTTAGGTCTCTTTCTTTAATGGGAATCCATTTAATTAGGTTCTGCCTTATTAGTATTGCCTTGGCTAGGTGCTGTACATAACGGTGCTGTTCCTTAGTTGGAAGTGCACAAGAATGCACTTTAGTCAAGTAAACAAATCTGAGGACCCTGTTCACCTTGACTTTTCTGCTGTTGTGGTACTTCAGTCATAAAACTAAATTTAATTCAAATTAAACTGCCCTCAATTACAGTAAATGGGGAGGTAAATGATGCTTTTGTAAAACAGAATATCCATTACCATGAAAAAATTATAGATGACCTACTTTGTACCAGAGTGTGGAATAACTGCCAAAGCTGCATAAAGAATTGGATTTTTTTAGTTATGCTCAATTTTGAAAAACAGAATGTGCAAGCTTTATCTTAATGAAACTGGCAAAGAAGATTCATCAAGAGAAAAATGCAGCTAAGTCAGGTCCTTCTCACCAAGATGCACTTCTAACTTCTCAGAGTAAACAAGATTAATCTAGGACAGAAACAATAGCAAACAAGATAATAAAAAATAAATAATGCAGCCTTATTATAATAAATTCACTATTGTTAAGCCCATCACAGAACTGTAACTCCACATCAGGTTAATTGCACTAAGATACTTGCTTGTTGTAAGTTCTTTAAAGTCTTGTAATTACAAAACCTCGGTTTCTGGTTCATTGGTATGGTATGAGCTGACATTTACAACTACTCTTTTCTAAACATCAGTTTAAAAGGTTTAAATTATTAAGCTTTTTCCTTTTAACACTTCTGACTGGCAACTCCAGAGAGAATTGAAGAAGTCACAACTTGATAATCCCCTTAGCTATGAGAGTAAAGATGCTTTTTATCATACGTTTCCCAACAGAATCAATTACCAATGACAATTTTTCTCTGAGAAAAATATAAAAAGTAACCTCAAGTGCCAGCAACATTTTAAGAGAAAAATCTAGATTATTGCTTGTCCCTGTCATATTCCCTTTACATTTAATGAAAGAACATACAATCCATCAGGAAAGGAAAGAACATGGTGTTTATCGTTAATAGGTGGTGATACTTTTATACGTCAAGCATCCCAGCCATGTTAATCTTTTACAATTCTGGTGACAACTGTTCAAATTTTAACATCAGAGCAAATGAAAGAAGTGAAAAGAATAAAAGGTTTGTAATGCCATTTGCCATATTGGTGAAATAAATTTGTCTGTTGATCAATAGTTTTCTTTGTACTGCACAATTTCTCATAGAAGTCCACATCAAAATTGTCTTAACTATATTAGAAAGAGCTCACAGTTGATCATCACTTGAATAAATATTTTGGGTGATATCTTGAGTCATAATAACAGCCTAGTAAAACATGTAGATAACTACATATGACATGATATCATTTTGAAAATGAATTTACTCCAAGATATTTAGGATTTTAGATCACATTAGAATATTTTATTCTAACACTGTAATTAAATATACCACTGATTCTGACATGCTACTAAAAATATTAAGGAATCCTTACCCTAACCACTAAAATACTTAAGGTTATGTTTATGATTATTTCACTGTTCTATTGCATATATGTAGTAAGTGCAGATGTTTGAAGAAAATACTACACAGTAGTATAAATTCTAAAGTGTTTTGAGAAAGCAAGGGCCTAGTGGTGACAAAAATCAGAAATTGATACTGATCTGTAAGTTTCAATAATTTTTTTTTCAATAGATTTATTTATGAAGTTAATTTTTTAAAATATTTTCAAATTATATATTTTGCAAATCTGTAAGGAAATTTTCAATGCCTTAAAAAAGAAGGGCATATATATTTTGTGAAGGCAGATACAGATAAAAATAGATACACATACACAGCCGTGCATGCAAATGATAGGATGAAAGCAAAACTAGCCATGAACCAAACGAAAAATAGTATAGACACAATAAAATATTTCAAAGTGAACTAGAAATACAAGCCTGAAGTTGCCATTTTCTCTATTTTTCTTGTGAAGATTATCATGTGTATGCTAGAACAGTGTTAATGGGTAAGACTTATGTCTAATATTTCTGATAGTGCTCAGAAATAAATGTCTATGAGATTTATAGTATTTATTCTAAGTACAGTAAAGTGAGACAGGAATACAATGATATTTCCTTCATCTTATCTTCCAGTGTCCAGTTATCTGTGCTATTAAAATAGAGTATAATTCCATATCCAGTCTAACAGTACACAGATCTATATATCTTGCAGTTTGCCATTACACTTTTCCAGTCTGTATGGATAAAGTCACCCTGCTGGATCAGGGCCTGTGAGCATGATGTCTCCTTAATTTATCTACTCCATAGTCCACACAAATAACTTTTCAAAAAAATTTAATGTACTGTTCAGATTTAGAATATCTTAATTTTTTTTGCATATTGTCTAAATCATTGATATTCAAGAGACTGCAGATAGTAATGTTTTATATGGCTGGACCCAATATATTTTTTGTTGGTGACTTGAAAAATAGTAAGAAACAAATAATGAAATGGAATATGTCCATTAAAAGGCCCATCTAGACTCTGGTAAAGAACCTTTTCCTACTAACTAACCTGATAGTTTCTTGACGCAGCTTCATGCCATTCCCTCAGATCCTATTACTGTCCCAGAGAGAGGAGAGCAACACTTAGTTAATATTCCTCTGTTAACAGATCACCTTCTCATAAATGCATTTAATTCTGAAATATAGTGACAATGTCATAATATATCCATACACCTAAAATTATGCTTAACTATTTGTCACTTCCTCCCTTCCTTCCTCCCTTCCTTCTTTCTGAAACACAAAGACTTACCAGCACTGGAGAGAGTACTAACTCTATTAAAACCACAATCACATTTTTTTCTTTCATGTTTGTCTCAGCACAATCTTTTTTACTTTTTGTTTTGTTTAAAATTTGCAAACAAAATGAAGCTCTAATTTATCTAAGAACAAAATATTTACCATGCAAACAACTGCCTCGCAAACATGTATAATCCTAGCAGGAACTGTATGGTATTTGTATAAGAAAACTAGCTCCCTAGGCAGGAAGACTCACAAGCAATACAAGACTTATAATAATAAAAAATTAAACAAGCAACAACACCTACAACAGACAGAAAACTACAAAATACAACAGGGTCAATTAGCAAATGATAGCATCAGTGTACAAGAAGAACTTTTATAACACATCAGTGTAACAAGCAGTTCAGTAGGTATATACAGTTAATCCATAAGATTTAATACTAATTAGAATACATTAATGAGTTCCGTATGTGAGCAGTCAGATATAGATACTGTGTTTCAGTATGTACAAGCAGGGTACAAATATTCCAAAGAAGCTGCTAATTTACCAACCTGTGTAGAGTCAAGATTTTCAGAGTAGTATTCACAAAAGATGGTATATTGAGCAGAAAGCTAGCTAAAGTAATATTTTAGGCATGGTTTATCCCAAAATTCATCAGGATTAATGCATTTTCCACATTTGGCTCAAGGTATTTGGCTTCCTCAACTTAAGGGTTAATCAACCTTAAGGAACTATAACTGTTTTGTAAGATAAGATACCTATTCCAAAATTGGAGAAATAAATCCTTTGAAATGGGTCTAGATACAAAACATTTCTTCTATTTTATCAAGTTTTAAAGTATACATGTGATGTAGAAGTCCTTCACTCACAGGGTGTCTTGATCTTACACTTAGACCATGACGGCGTCCTAAGCTACAGGCTACTCTGAGGCATTCCTTTCACCTATTTTTTCTCCATATCTTCAGTAAAAATTTCTTGGTGAGAAAAGTTCAGATTCGCTTGCAGGCACGTGACTTTATAAGGATTATGTATAAGGTATTCTGGAGTTATCATTTATGCAACATTAAGAACATTTAGTAATACTCAGTGCATGATATAGTCTAATCTGTTGTGTACTGCTAGACACAGCCATGAGAGTTCACCTTTATGATTTAAAGAGCACCAACTCTTCAGAAGAGGCTAAGGGAATTTGTTACTTGCCAATTCTGGAAGGATCTGGTCATGCAAGGTGCATTCAAATTATTAGCAAGGGAATATGAAGTATGAACTAAGGACCTTAACTGAACCATCAAATAAGCACTTCAAGGACAAGAAAATGACAAGGTCAAACAAGCAAAGTACTAAATATGATGTAAGTTTCCAGACCTGCCACATAAACACAGTTTTTGAGAGCACTTGGTAGTTTTCAATGAATAAAAATAAAAAGAAGATAGTTAAGGGAAATTGCTAGAACTTCTACAGTCTGTAAAAAAGATTGTAATTGATAAAAGCATAAGAAAAACAAGATACTTTGAAAGAATCAGAGGAAGATGAAAAGGCAAATACTCCCGGAGAGCCATCCTAACAGCTCTTAATAAGCACTCATATTGTTTTATCCTTCAAAACTGGTTGCTAATGTAAATTAAGAGTTGGTTTATTGTAATCACTGCATTCAAACTTGAATAATAAATGCTTAATTATAAGAAAATTTTTTTCCCCATGCATGATAAGGATGAGGATAATCTGGTTTTCTTTTCTCTCTGTTAGTGTGACATATGTGGCCCAACAGATAAGTCGGCAAGGAATGGTGCCTTCATTGCCATGCACAAACATTGTCACCTTTTCAGTGGTTAGCTCCTTCTAACCACACCCCTGAAAAAAGACTTGCTTGTCCCACTTATGCTTGTCTTTACAATCATGAGCAGAGGTACTGTGGCACAGTGACACCCACCATTCTCCCCCTAGATAATTTGCAGTTGTCTCTTAGAGGCTTATCACCAGAAAAGCCTCAGAAGCAAGCTCTGAGACAAAAAAAGAAAACCAATTTTGTCTTTCACACCTGTTCCAATGCCTGACCATTCTTTTGGAGAAGATTTTTTTCCTAATATTCAACCTGAACCTCCCCTAGTACAAGTTAAGGCCACTCCATTTCGTCCTATTGGTAGTTATCTTGAAAAAGGGGGTGAACTCCACCTCACCACAACCTCCTTTAAGGTAGTTTTAGAGATCAATAATGCCTCCCCTGTGCTTTCTTTTGTTCAAACTAAACAACATTTTTTTCAGCTGCTCCTCATAATATTTGTGTTCCAAATCCTTCACCAGCTTAACTGCCCTTTTTTGGGCAAAATCCAGGGCCTCAATATCTTAATTCTAATGAAGGGCCCAAAATGGAATGCAGTATTTGAGGTGTGGCCTCACCAGAGAAGAGGACAGGGGGACAACCTTCTTCAACAAGACTGCCGACTACAGTAGGTCTGATACAAGTCTTGGCCATCTGGGCACACTGCTGGCTCGTGTTCAGCTGAGTGACACCCAACACAGAATCACAGAATGGCCAGGGTTGGAAGGGACATCAAGGATCATGAAGCTCCAACACCCCCAACAGGCAGGGCCACAAACCTCCTCATTTAATACTAGACAAAGCTGCCCAGGGCCCCATCCAACCTGGCCTTTAACACCTCCACAGACAGGGCATCCACAACCTCTCTGGGCAGCCTGTTCCAGCACCTCACCTCTTTTTCACAGTAAAGAACTTCCTCCTGACATCCAACCTAAATCTCCCCTCCCTCAACTTAAAACCACTTCCCCTTGTCCTGCTGTTATCTAGTCTTTCAAGGAGTTGGGTCCCCTCCCCTCTGTAGGCTCCCTTTAGGCATTGAAAGGCTGCAATGAGGTCACCCTGCAGCCATCTTTTCTCCAGGCTGAACAAGCCCAGCTCCCTCAGCCTGTCTTTGAAGGGAAGGTGCTCCAGTCTCCTGATCATCTTTGTGGCTCTCCTCTGGATGCTCTCCAACAGCTCTCTGTCTTTCTTGTACTGGGGGCTCCAGACCTGGACGCAGTATCCAGATGGAACCTGACAAGAGCAGAGTAGATGGGGACAATCACTTCCCTGTCCCTGCTAGCCACTCCTCTTCTGATGGAGCCCAGGATACCATTTGCTTCCCAAGCTGCAAGAGAACACTGCTGGCTCATGTTAAGCTTTTTGTCTATCAGAACCCCCAGGTCCTTCTCTGCAGGGCTGCTCTTAAGAACCACTCCTTCCAGTCTGTATGCATGTGTGGGATTCCTCTGGCCCAAGAGCAAAACCTTGCACTTTGCTCTGTTGAATGTCATCAGGTTCACCAGGGCCCACCTTTCTAGCCTGTTGAGGTCCCTCTGAATGGCATCCTTTCCTTCCACTGTGTCAGCCACACCACTCAGCTTGGTGCCATCAGCAAACTTGCTGAGAGTGCACTCAATTCCATTTCGATATAATTGATAAAGATATTAAAGAGCACCAGTCCCAAGACAGACTCCTGGGGGACACTGCTCGCTACCAGCCTCCACCTGGTCACAGAACAATTGATGACCACCCTCTGCCTGTGGCCTTTCTATCAATTTCTTATCCATCGAGTGGTCCACCCATCAAATCCACATCCCTCCAATTTGGAGATAAGCATGTTGTGGGGGACTGTGTTGAAGACCTTGCTCAAGTTCCAGGTAAATTACATTGGTTGTCTTTCCCTTGTCTGTCAATGCCATCCACACTCTCAGATCCACTTTCTCCACACAGCTTTCCTGTCATTCTGTCCCAAGGCTGTAGCATTGCATGGTGCTGTAGAAACCAAATTCCTGGACCTGGCACTTGGTCCTGTTAAGGCACGTACAACTGGACTCAGCCTGTCAATCCAGCCTATACAGATCCCTCTATAGGACCTTGCTACCCTCAGAAAGATGAACAGCTCATTTCAGCTTGAGGTCTGCTGCAAGCTTACTGGAGGTACACTCAATTCCCTCGTCCACATCACCTATAAAGATAAACAACTTTACTGTTCCCAGTACTGACCACCTGGGGAACACCTCTAGTGATCAGTTGTCAGTTGGATTAAACTCCACCTCTCTCTGGGCCCTGGTGTCTAGCCAGATATTTACCTAGGAAAGAGCACATTTGCTCAAGCTATGGACTGACAGCTTCTTCAGGAGAATACTGTGGGATATAGACTGAAAGCTTCACTAAAGTCAAGATGAACTACATCCACAGCCTTCCTCTCATCTAAGAACTTGGTCTAAATAAAAAGTTTTCAAACATATTTTTGTTGAAGGCAATAATGAAACATTTCTAAAGTTACATTCAAGAGCCCCTAAGATATAAATTGCATTCCAGTCATCTCTTTTTCACCACAGTTAAGCATTAAAAATATATGTGATTAATGTATATTCTCTTCTGGCAGGATTCATGTACCCATATCAAATTTGAGAAATTTAGGGTGTTTTTCTTGCAGTGAATTGTCTTAAACTAAATGAGATACATCTGAGCCCAGACTTGTTCAACTATCTTGGACAGTACTTCTTAGATCACATGCAGCTTCACATGCAGTATTTTTTCCTAGTTAGAAGAGGAATCTTTGCAAAGAGACTGAGTAATTTGCAGTGATGCTTCACTAAGAACTAATTACTACATTTCACTAATGTTATTAATAGGTATTTTGAAAGATTAGGAACAGAAGAAGGAAAAGAAGATTCTGATGAAAATTGCTGGTAAAATTAAAGGGAATTGTAATGGTTTTGACTAAAGTTTGTTTTATTTCAGTGATGATATTTCAGAAATAAAAATCATTATTATTAATGAAATCAATTGACTTTAAGATCTCATCTCCTAGGAATTCATAAAAGTAAAGACTCATAAATGCAGAAGGAATGACCAACAGTCTAATTTTAAGGCTCTGATTTTGTTAACTTAATAACTACTTATTTTCTCTGTCCACGATCTGAGGGTTTTTAGGATACTGCTAGAATGCTCATCTTCTCTTTGAGATGAAAAATTCTGAAAACATCAGGAAGTTCAAGAAAGATCATCCAGTGTAATGCTGTTATTTCACAGCAACTAACTGCATATCCTCTTGACAGTAAGATGTAAATGAAGAAAAATATAAGCTGTCTAAAGAAGCTGCTTCGCTAGCTGAAACCTCCTGCCTAGAATGCTGCAGAAATATTTTCTTGATCATTTGTGCTCAATAACAGCAAGCTACGGCCAGAGCACAGTCCAGAAGTTATGCATACTTGTTTTTGATGACTGGTTATTTTCATTTCAGATAAGTTTAAGAATATGCATCCACATGCACATACAGACATAAATACTTTGTTCAATATATATTTTAGCCACTGAACAATTTTATGCAACTTCATTAAATTGTGAATTAAAATCCATAGTACTAATACTATACAAAAATCTTTGGAATATATATCAAGACTGACATTAGAAAGCACATCAATCTCTAAAGTAATTTTCGTGCCTGAATTTCAGAAAGAAAGTGATGCTTCTGAATAGCTCTTCAGCTATGTTCCTTTGTATTTTTGTTAATAAAGAGGTATCTTATTAGAGAGAGATTCAAGATAGTACAAACAAGTTGTTGAGTTCAATGTACCGTATGCTATAGTTGTTTATTATGTCCTTGTTGACATTTTCTGCACGTGGGAATATTATCCTCTCAAATTCATTATGCTTCAGTTAACATGTACTGTGTTAATTGGCATGTGACACTTTCAAAATCTGTTCCCAGGCAATATTCTTAAATAGTTCCTTTTCATATGAGCAAATGTATTCAGTGGGCCTGACATTTAAAAGAATGTAACAATACAGTTCTTCTCTTCCCCGGCATTTTAAAAATCACATTAGTTTGAATTTATTTCATCTTTTCTTAAACTATGATTGTTTCTAGATCATTGTGATATCATTCATGTCATATCTAATTATTTATTATTAAAAATATGAGTTTTTAAATGTAACTTTTGCAAAATAACCAAATAATCCAAAGCAACTTGTTCCACTTAGAGATATCGACTAGAATCATAAAGTAGTAAAAGACAGGAGGAGTGTGCACACAGTGTTCTGCAGAAACAATGTGATTTCATATATTTAAAAAATGACATCTCAATTACAGTTCTACAAGTACAGACTGCAGAAAATGAGTAGGATATATCTGAAGATCCTAGGATGAAAACGATAATAGCTCTGTCATAAGCAAAGACAGTAACAGCTTTATCACCAGCTCCCTCTAGAGAAGGATAGAATGAAGAGTTCAAGAATCATCTCATATAAATAAGGCATCAAAATGATTTTCCAAGTTGGAGCATAATCATGCAGGAATGCTTGTATTTTTAATGCACACTGATAGACATCTCTGAAAGATGGCATAGATCTCAGATGAATTGAATCATCTTGTTAGACAGCACCATATTTTTGCCAGTATTTGGAAGCCAAAGCCTACTCGTCTTCATGCTTAAGACTAATAGGATTTTCTGAGGCCTGAAATTTTAGATATGTATGTCTCTTAAAGAAACAATAGATACAAAGATCAGAATAACATTTGATAAAGCAAATTCAAGGCTACAAATAACTTCTTTTCAACAGACTCCACCATTAGCTGTGTATTTTTACCAATTATGAACAAAAGCCAGCATACTGCAGCCATAAAACTGCCTGGCTATATAGAATGTGGCTGTTTTGCATGTTGCTTCATTTTGCTTACACACTTCCATGTCAGATACTATTTTGTGAGATTGCCCCTCTACTGCCATCTGTCACATGGAAACAAAATGTAATGGAATATTGGTGAGAAGGTTCAACCTCTACTGTCATACCACCAACATCCACCTCTAATGTCATGGGCCAACATTATAAAATTGAAGACATTACCTTTGAAGCAGCTCTCATTATCAGATTTTTTAGTCTTGTAATCACTAATTGTAACATTTGGGGTTTCTTTTGGAGGGTTAGTTTTTGTTGTTAGTGGTTTTTTGTTTGGTTGGTTTTTGTGTTGTTGTTTTTCATTTTTTTGGTGTGTGTGTCTGTTTCCTGATCTAAAAGAGAGAAATGGCAACAAACCTGCAATCTACCTACATTTGTTATGAGCTCTATTAACGTCTGCCCTTTGACTACTTTTTCTCTGTTGCTAACATGTCATACTGTGGTACAAGTTGATACATGGTTTATCTTCCTTGAGCTTTATGAGTTCTTGTTGTATCTTATGCTCAGAAATATTATTTTTGCCTTTTTCAGAATAAAAACAGAAACCATAAAATAATCAGAGTATACCAAATACAGAATGTCGCTGTTACTAGTAAAGCCTATTTGTTTCATATTACTAAGGAATCATAGAATCTTTTGAGTTGGAAGGGACATTCAAAAGTCATCTAGTCCAAATCCCCTGCAATGAACAGGGACATCTGCAGCTAGATCAGGTTGCTCAGAGCCTGACCCAGCCTGACCTTGAATGACTCTAGGGACAGGGAATCTACCTCTCTGGAGAAAATTGTACATCTTCTATCTGTTTTAGAGATAAGAATCAGACATTTTTTTCAAAAAATTATAAATTTATTCCAATCAAATTGTTATTTACATCTGTGGTAAACAGGATAGACTTACTTTCTCACAAGGAAAAATAAGTATTTCCAATACTTAGTGAAAAATTCTTCTCAAAATTCTTGTTTGAGTTAGCACTGCACTGCACCCTTCCCTTGTTCTTGTTTTGCCTGAGACAATGCTAATAGCACACCACTGGTTTGTTTTTTTCTGAACAATGTGTGTGTGCTCATGGCTGGTCCAGGCCACTTGGCAGGAAATTGCGGCTACCATGATGGCATGGAGCAGGGGGAAGGACACAGTGTGAGCTACACAGGGCTGCACGTAGCTCACAGCACACGGGTTGGACACCAATGGACTAGATCAATGGTCCACATCCAGTTGTATGGCATTCATAAGGCTGAATGATAAGTGCTATAGCTGGGTCACAGCAACTCAATGAAGAGATACATCCTCAGAAAGGAGTAGGTAAGCAGTTGCCTGACTGCAAAGAATCTGGAAATGCTGACTGACAATTTGATAAATAAGAACCAGCAGTGTATTCAGACGGCAAGAAGCATTGTGGGTTGCATCAGAAATAGTCTGATTAACAGTACTAAGGAAGGGATTGTCCCTCTCTATTCAGCACTGGGAAAACTGCACCTCAAATATTGTGTTCAGTTTTTGGGCTCCTCTCTACAAGATATTGAGTTGTTGCAAAGTGCTCAAGGAAAAGCAGTGAAGCTGATAAAGGATTAGAGAACAAAACCTATGAGGAGCAGATGAGGGAACTGGGCTGGAAAAAGAGGAGACCTTGTCAGTCTCTACAAGTTTTTGAGGTTGTAGAGTGGAGGCTGTCAGTCTTTTCTCAGGTGATGAATGATAGGACATGAAAAAAACAGCCAAAGTTGCACAAAGGAGTTTTAGATTAGATTGTCAGGATGACTTTTTTTTCAGAGTAGGATTAATTAGCCATTGAACAGACTGCCTGGGGAAGTGATAGAGTCATCATCTATTGAGATATTTAAAAGATGTAGAACTTAGGGACAGAGTTTAATTGTGGACTTGGTAGTGCTACATGATAGGTGGTTTTGATCTTTTACAGTCTTAATAATTCTATGGTTCTGCTATGTCATAAATATTGAAATAAGCATGAAAAGAACAGAGACTGTGAAAGTTTAACTTCCCACCCCATACAAATACAGTGCTATCAGTCTACAGAAATCCCCAAAGTGCAAATATTCTGTAGGTAGTCACATTTTCTTCAGTTAATTCAACTTTTATATTTCACATTTCTTATACTGTATATTCTAAAACTAATTTTCCCTCATTTCCATTATGCTTCATATCCAAGAGAGTTGCAACCAAGTCTATAAATTGCCTTTTAGTGGAAGTTAATGGTACAGTCACCATGAGAAATTTGAACACTTCAACTTTAAAACAGTTATAATGAAGGGAGAGTTTTCTCACTCCATTTTTGAGCAGGGTGTTTTACATTACAAAATAAAAACCAAGGAGAATTTCCATTCTTTACTTGATACAGCAGGGAATGTGATCACTGAGGATAAGGGGAAGGCGCAGGTCCTCAAAGCCTTTTTCACATCTGCCTTTAATAGGCAGATTAGTTATCCTCAGGGCACTTTACACTCTGATCTGGAAGTCTTGGATGCTACACAGAACGTGATTCAGAGGAAAGGGATCTGGAGGTTTTGGTTGATGCTCGGCTGAACATGAGCTGACTGTTACCAGGTGGCCAAGAGGGCCAGTGACATCCTGGACTGCATTAGAAATAGCGTGGCCAGCAGGAGCAGGGAGGTGATCATCCCCTGTACTCAGCACTGGTGAGGCCGCACTTCGAGTACTGTGTTCACTTTTGGGCCTCTTACTACAAGACATTGAGACAGTGGAGCATGTCCAGAGAAAGGCAGCAAATCTGGTGAGGGGTCTGGAGCACAAGTCTTATGAGGAGTGGCTGAGAGAGCTGGGATTGTTCAGTCTGGAGAAGAGGAGGCTCAGGGGAGACCATATTGCACTCCACAGCTTCATGAAGAGAGGTTGTGATGAGGAGGGGTTTGGCCTCTTCTCCCAGGCAACAAACAAGACGCTAGGAAATGGCCACGAGTTGTGCTGGAGGAGATTTAGATTAGGCACAAGGAAGAATTATTTCCCTCAGGAGTGGTCAGGCACTGGAATGGCTGCCCAGGGAGATGGTGGAATCGCTATCCCTGGCAGTGTTCAAGAGGCGTCTGGATGAGGAACTACAAGATATGATTTAGTAGCTTGTGATAGCAGTTGTAATGTGAGGATGGTTGGACTAGATGTTCTTGTATGTCCTTTCCAACCTTGTGATTCTATGATTCTATCAACAGCAATGAAGTTACTCAAGTGAAAAAAAAAAAAACAACACTAAAAAATCTGCACAAAATGTTAGCCTTAAAATTAGCTATTATTTTCTGAGAAGGAGGTCTTAGAATTACCAAGGATAGTTAACTGGAAAAATTAACTCAGTGGTCAAAAGCGGACTAAAAATGAAACAATAACCATGAAAAGGAAATACATGGAAAAACAACAACAACAGAAATAAATAAATAAATAAATAAAAACCAACAAACAAAATACTGGAGAATCATCATTCGGTAACTGCATGATGCACCCACATCTCGAATATCAGGTTCTAAATTTCTCTTCATCAAGTTTTTTATTAAGATGAGTAATAAGATGAGATTAAATACAATTGTTTTGTGCTTTTTTTCTGTTGATATTTAATTTAGGCACTAAAAGGCTTAATATAAACAGATCTAAAGAAATCAGTGATTGGTTTATAGTAAAGCATTAGAATACACTGCTACAGGATATTATACTTGCCAGTAGAAGGCACAAGTTCAGAAACTGATCATAAGCATTTCAGAACATACTTGTGCTAATGATACAATCTGCAAGTCAGAAAAATCTTTAGAAAAAAATGGTACAAAATGAAAGAAGAAATTTGAATAATACCCAACGAGACACTTGTGGTATGTATATAAACTTCACTTAGTGGTACTGAATATTGTCATGTTCAAGCATAGAAGGCCTTTTATTCATTTTAAATCACATTTTTATCATATGTATCAATCAAACTCTGTCTCTTTATCAAACTGGAAAATATCATTGATAATGATAATTGATTTAAAAAAAGAAAAAAAAAAACAACAACTGGGCAGCAGTTACTTTATATCTTTTAAAAAAAATCATGTGTGTACCTGCATACCTCCGTATGTATGTAGGTACCTATATAGGTATCTGTTTATCTATCTGTCTATTTTATACTCAGATAGGACAAGGCAAAACAGTCTGAAACTACCCCCATTTAAATGAATGGGAATTCTGAAGGAAGCATTAGCAGAAGTGGATTTATATGCACTCCTCTGTATGAGAATGCACAGTGCTTTAAGCACAAAAGTTCCAAATAACATTACATACTGCTAATCTCTCAAAAATACATAGTTAGTATGGACACTACACGCTTCTATACTTATTCTTAACATCATAACCTTAGTGTCATTCAAAAATTAATACAAACCAGTGCATGCAAACAACAAAAAAAGTCCCCAGATATTACTAACAAAATGCTAACACAATGGACTTCTGTTCTGAGAGACAAAAAGCTTACACACTGACCCTTGTTCTCCTTAAAATAATGTAGCTTTTAAATATTTTAATGACATATTTAATGTAATTAATACTGATAGAAACAGTGAACACATAATTACTTAGTGAGAAAATGTTTTAATTTGAAGGCAGCATGTGTTTGCAGATTGTTGCATACCTCCTACCTTCATGTGTCATCTGAAAATTCCTCATCTCAGCAAGGTTAGAGTATGAAATAAGTAATTTGCTAGGAGTTGAGACGAGTTTTCCAAGTACTTTCTTCCAGATTTGCCTACCTGCAAGCATTATATCTACTAGTTTAGATCTTCAAAATCTGTTCAGAATTCTTTCTTCTTCCACAAGAATTTCTGCTATTTAAATGGAAATAGATGCTAACATTGAGTGACTTATGATAATCTGTTCTAAATTTTTGGTTGCTGGCTTGTGGCAATAACGTTTCAACTAATATACACAATAGTATATTTTCATCCACAGTACTTTGCCTAAGCCCAGAAGATATTTGTAACATACCTTAATATTAACAGTTGTACTGATTTTTTTATTTTTCACAATGGAAATTTGGAACACAGTGATTCTGGAATCAAGGTTTCTTATTCAAATGTATAACTAACATCTTCTACATTTATAAAATCAGTAAAATAATTGGATGAAACTTCCATGGAGAACATCTGGCAGCCAAGATGATTCCTTTCATTGTTGTTCATATCAATTACGGTTTTTGCACTTGAGATCACACAGGCCCTAATTCAGCCAGCTTCCTGAGTAAGTGACTAATTTTAGATAGACAAGCAGTCTTCAACAAAGTAACTCAAGTGTTTACACATACACATCTGCCGAAATACCTTGCTGAACTGGAAACCTAATACAGCTATTGTAGAAGAGGAAGAATACAAGAAGCAAGCAAAAATAGGACATAATAATAAAAGAAAATATTTTAAATTTATATCTATTGACATGCTATTGCTAAAACATTATTCCCAAGGGTTGCAAAGCAGGGTAGATCATTGCCTAGTCCATGAAATATTACCCTGAGCTCCCTCTACTTGCTGATTCCAGCTATACTTGTCGAGGTCGGAAGGCTTTTCAGCTAGGAACATCCAATATTTATACACGCTTTAAATCTTCCATAACAACAGCTTAAGAATTTTGTTGTGTATCAGCTCCTACAGTTTAACAGTTAAACACTTTTCCAAAGACTGAAATTATTGTTCAGTCCCACTGTAAAGAAAGAGATTGTATATATATCCTGTCATGCACCAGGCATTACTCTGCTGGTTGGTCAAGGGAAGGGATCCTTCTACTCTGCTCTGTGATAGTGCAACCTCACCTTGGGCATTGCATTCAGTTTTGGGCACCACAATACCAGAACAGAAAACTATTAGAGTGTCCAAAGGAGAGCTACGTAGATGGTGAAGGGTCTATGTATGAAGACATAAAAGGAGCAGCTGAGGTACCTTGGTTTGCTCAACCTAGAGAGGAGGAGGCTGAGGGAAGGTCTTATGGTGGCCTACAGCTCCTCACAGAACAGAGGTGCAGCACTGAGATCTTCTGTCTGGCGATAGTGGAAGGACCTGAGGAAACAGCATGGAACAATGGCAGGGGAGAGTCAGGTTGGATATTAGGAAAAGATTCTTCATCAGAGGATGATTGAGCCCTGGACCAATTTCCCCAAGGCATGTGGTCAGCTGCCAGAATTCAAGGATTTGGACAACACTTTCAGACAGAGTTGGATTTTTGGGTAGTCCTGTGTGGAATCAGCAGTTGGACTCAACAATCATAGAATCATAGAATCACAGAGTCATAGAATCACAGAATCATAGAATCATAGAATCACAGAATCATAGAATGGCCTGGGTTGAGAAGGACCATAATGATAATCTAGTTTCAAGCCTCCTGCTGTGTTCAGGGTTTCCAGCCACTAGACCAGGCTGCCCAGAACCACATCCAGCCTGGCCTTGAATGCCCCCAGGGATGAGGCATCCACTACCTCCTTGGGCAACCTGTTCCAGTGCATCACCACCCTCTGTGTGAAAAACTTCCTCCTTATGTCTAACCTAAACCTCCTCTGTGTTAGTCTTTTGTAGGTCCCTTGAAATGTAGGATATTCTGTTCTAGTCTGTTCTGTTTTGTTCTATTCTATTATTTTCTGCTCTGTTATTCTGTTCTGAATACAACAGGTAGAATTCACTCTGTTTTCATCCACATATATCCTTCGTAGTTATACACCCACATGTGAAAGGAGATTAGGAAAAACAAAACAAAACAAACAAACAAAAAAAAACAGAAAGAAAACAGAAGACAGTAGTAAGACTATTTAAAGACAAGGAGTGCTATCAGATGAGAGAATCTCTGTTAATGGGCAAGCCTTTAAGAGAATAATGCTTCCTCAAAATATTTCACAGCTAATCATCAAGGACAATACTAATCATTTAGGCAAAGTTGCTATTGGCATCCTCTTTATAAGTAACAAAATCACCAATTTAGTATAAAGGATCATGAAGTTAGTTTTGTCTATTAATGCAACACAGTTGCATTAATAACTAAACTAAATAGCATGATTCTGTTGGATGAGTAGAATCCCCAAATGAAAGGTACAAGTGTCCACATCTTTGCTATACAATACAAATTTTCTTTGGAATGCACTGTATAGGTCTGTTAACACAGAAATTTTTCATGTTACCTTTCTATATCTGGCTGTTGTGTTGACGACATGTTCTAGAGTTACAGCTTGTTTCTCTCAGAATTTTGAACTTTACTCATAAGATATTTTTCTATGGTAATACCTGAAGAAATATATCTGATGAGCACTATAAAACTGTAACATAATTAAACTTATTTAAAAACAAAACAAGGAAGACAAATAAACAAAAAATGAAAAGTATAAATACTTAGTTACTAGTGGGAGACAATGTTTCAAAAAAAAAAATTAAAAAAAAAAAAAAGAGCCATGTTTGACTTCTCATCACCGATTGAGAATTGAGTTCAGCAAAACAGCCTGAAAATCAAACTTCATAGCTCAGTTGAATGTTAAAAAATAGCACCAACTCTGTATAAATGCTTATTCAATAATTTTGTTAAACTTACTTCTTCCTTCCTCAGGAAATATGATCTCCCTTTTTTCTTATGTAGAAACCAATAACATTTCTTTATTTCCCATTTAAAATGTCCCTAGTTTTGCAAATACTACTTAAATTTTCACTCACTATCTAACTGATGAATAAAATCATGCTAAAGCTAACTATATTTTTTCTCAGCGTGTTGCTAATCTGGAAGCTTGCCATTTCTTTTTAAGACCCGAACAAAAAATATATTCCTGAAGGCTTATTTCCAATCCTACCAATCTGTCAGCTATTACCTCTCCCAAAAAAACTTTCTCTTGAAGCATAAAGACGCAGAAGACTTTAACTTAGCAGTAACTATCATAGTAAACAAGGAAAATATTGAAACATGTACCTAGGATAATCACCTGCACTGAATGAGACATATTATAAAATTACTTTAAATTAGATTGCAAAAGAAACATAAGCAGTAAATGAATAAATAGACCATGCAGTCAACATCACTGAAGGAATTAGGTGCAGATTTGCTGAGTCAAGTGCAAAATCCTTGTCAAAGGAATCTCAGGACATTTGATATAAGCATTAAGAAGATACTGTAATGATGTCACTAATGGAGTTTAGTTTGCTTCAGTACTAGAGATAGAGTGTTCCAGAGTACTCAAAGGAATTTGCTGTCAACAGTTTTTGAAAACAGCAAACCTCTTGGCAAAATCCTTTCTTCTTTTTTTTTTTCTTTTTTCCCCATTTCATTACCATCACTTTGTAAAGACAAAACAGGGAATTTATTTCATCTTATCTTATTGATCAATGAATAGTGACTCAGGCAGGGTCACTAAGGGTATTATTACCTTCCCTTTAATATTTCAGGTCACATTTCTTTTACAAGATCTGATAATGTCTTTGTTGTCCTTACTAATTACTTTGTTGTCCTGCTAAACAGTTTACTTTTTTGCTTTTGTTTGATTTGAGAAGTTTCTATACCTTGATAGTATCAATTTCTGTAAAATAAAGTATGTTAGCAACAGAATTATTGTTTAGGTACAGAGGTATTCTACTGGTGACCATTAATCCAATTATTATGATTGATAATATAACTGCAAAAGCTTATACATTGATCTGTGGGAGGAATTCTAACTTGTCTTTCTGAGAACTTACATTGGTGAATGATAAGTGTAGACATGAAAGAATGGAAATGTACTCAATTGAAACATGTTGATATATTTTTTTTATTTTTATTTTTTTATTTTTAACTTAGTAAACTGCTTGTGGAAGAGATCTGTATTTACCCTGATCTTTAATCTCCCCTTTAAAATGCTAGCAATATGTATTTCTGATTATACACTCAGAGGTGCAAAACTCTGAGGTGCTGGAACAGGCTGCCTAGAGAGGTTGTGGATGCCCTGTCCCTGGAGGTGCTCAAGGCCAGGTTGGATGGGGCCCTGGGCAGCCTGGTCTAGTATTAAATGTGGAGGTTGATGTCTCTGCCTGTTATGAGGGCACTGGAGATTCGTGATCCTTTCCAACCCAGGCCATTCTATGATTGTGTGATTCTATGATCTTCTTACATGATAGTGATAGGACATAGGGGAATGACTTTAAACTAAAAGAGGGTAGGTTCAGATGTTAGGAAATAATTATTTACCCAGACAGTGGTGAGGCACGGAACAGACTACTGAGACGTTTTTCTTTCCCAACACTTTCCTCTTCCTACTCAGTCTACAGCAGAGAGAGTCACAAAACTTTCATCAAACCAAAACATCCTGTTGTAGCTTTTCATACTGCATTTTAAGTAAAAATAGCCTGAATAAAATTACTACTTTCGTTTTTAATAGACCAAATCACAGTTTTAGTGTATTATCTATAATGCATAACAATAATTTGTAGTGAGGACTTTGTAGTAATTTGAGTGTTCTTTTGGTGAGTTATGTAGTTATGAGTTATGTTATGTGAGTTATGTTTCAATATTTACCAGTTCTTAGGACTGGAAGGAGATCTGATGATGTGTACTATCTGTAGCCCCAAAAAGAACAACCTATTGTACCTAGTAGGTTTTGGACACATGTTTTTGAAGACCCCATTACAGAGAGCTTATTTTCCTGATTAAAAATGTTAGAACCACAGAACACTCCTCTGTATACCTTAGAAGTTTAAGAGGAAATCAGCCTGATGCATTTTTGAGTAATTACCACATGAATTATCACTTCCACTGTTCTTTCTGAATCTCATTTTAGTAGAAATTTTTACCATCTGATTTCAAATAATTGATTAATTTTTAGCTTGTGTACATCATACAAAGTTATTATTTTAAAATTTTTATTTTACTTAATAAAAATTCAGAAGTTGCAACAAGATAGGCACTGCTTCAATATAAAGCTTTGCTTTCACTGAATTTTTATTACAAATTGACTTGTAGGTTCTTTTTTCTGTGTCACACCATGCACTCACAGGGAAGTACATCTATTTCCCTTCAATACAGTGAAGCATTCAGCAGTTCCTGCGTATTAGGGAGGCTCTCTCTTACCAGTGAGATTTTTATGATGTTAGTGCACAGTGCATCCAGAGAACAGAATTTTTTAAAATTGCATTACCTTACTCAAAGCTTGTAAAACTTTATTGCTACATTTCTTTTAAATGTAATATTTGCAATAAATATATATATTAAACATATTGGATGGTGTGTACTTAAAGATCACACAAGATGTAAATGGCTTTACTTGCAATGACCCACAAAAAAACTCCAATCAGCCCAATGAACTGTGAGTAAATATTGCCTTTAAGTGCATTTCAACGTAACATTTCATAAACGTTTAATATAAAGCACTAAACTATGCTATTACCTAATGACACTAATGATGTAAAGTAAAAGATAAAATTATTCCTAGGTGAAATTCAAGACTCTCTTGTACATTAGTTTAAAAAAAAACAAAACGTGTACATTACACTGCTGAACTGAGGTACTTATAATAGCAGACTGCAGAAGTGCATCATGTCCTAAGTTATATTCTAACGTCATAACTGATCTCCTTTCCATTGAAAATACTCAAATCCAATGCTATCATCATCTGAGGTAATGTGAACCACTGATAAGATGGGAAATAAAAATAAAAGACATCCTATTAAAAAAAAATCAAAGAAAACAGAAGGAATGTAAACTAAGATTAATTTTCAAATTTGATTTAAATTTTACTAAGATTGAACATAAGACCTGGGAATTGCCAATGCAAAATGATACTGGAAGTCAGAATTGACAACATGTTTCAGGTAAATCTTCAATATGAATTTGGAATACACAGTTAATGAAGCATCACACCACAGAAAGAAGACTTTCTGTCCTACTGCACTTCGTGTTCTGAACTTGAAGTCTCGGTCAGACATAAATTCGTCTATGTTGACAATAACTAAGAAGCAGTCACTCAGATGCCTTCCAAAGTCTGCAGAAAAGTCTGCGCAAACTTGAAGCTCATTTCCTTCCTGTGGAATTGTCAAAATTCGATTTTTTAATTTATTTACCTGCTTATCTTTTTCAATCTTTTAAAGTAAATGTTTGTGTAATGAGTTAGAGGAAAGAATTGATAACAAGTTTCTGTACTTTCTGTCTTCTGAAATTAAGCTTCAGTCAAGAGCTGTGCAGGCTGACCAGAGCTTTTATTCCTAGCATATTTCTGGTGATCCTAGCTGACATGGTAACAGTAGCAGGACGGAGATATCCTGCTTATGTTTTCACTACTCCTTCAACTGGCCTTGGAAGAAAGAACATGTGAAAGATGACAAGATCAGCATTGGTACCACTGTGAGGAGACTTTCTGGAAAATTAGGAAGCCAGAAGTGCTGGGAGAAATGGAGGTAGAAAAGATGCCAACTAAGCCAATTTTATGGCAAGTTATTCATTAAGTAACAGAATAAAGATTGAGTAAAACTTTAGTTACTATTTATTTCCTTCTGGAACTAAAAGAATTTATTTACATGATCAGTCACTGTACAATCCACAGATCTTTCTTGCATTCTCATAGTATTCCTTAGATTCACCTCCATACTGCAGAAGAAATTTTGAAGAAGAGCATTATGTAGTCCAGGAGTAAAACAGTTAGAATCATGAAAAGGCTGCTCTGAAAGTAATGCCTCCTATTTTTTATGTTGGATCACCAGAGGTAGATGGTGGTGTGGCAGTTGAGGCTGAACCTTCCTGCCAATATCTCATTACATTTTGTTGCCGTATGTCAGATGGCAGCAGAGAGACACTGTAAAATGGCCTTTGACATAAAGTGCATAAAATGCAAAGGTATGTCATTGAATTCCTCCATGTGGAAAAAAATTGTACCAATTGACATACAACAACACTTGTGAACTTCTATTGATATCAAAGAGTGGACACGAGCACAGTGAGATGGTGGGTGGTACATTTTAGAAGTAGTGATTGAAATGAATTTACCTTGACTGGTTTCATTTTTACAAGCACAGTATGCAGGCTTTTGTTCATCACTGGCACTGGGGTGACTATGATGAAAACCAGTGTGCTCTACCTGAGAATTTGCTCTATCAAATAATGTTATTGTGCTCTTTGTATCTGCTGTATTTTCAGTGGAAATAAATGGCATTATTTTTGGAGCTACCTATGTAGAACCATGGAATGTCTTGACTTTCAAGAGACCTTAAAGATCATTTAGTTCCAACTCCACAGCCATAGGTAGGGCTGTCAGCCACTACTTCAGGCTGCTGTAAGATATTATTCTGTTAACATCTGTGTCTCAAAGTTTGCTGAGGACACAGATGGACTTGTTCAAGTCCCGAGCAAGGATTGTGAAATCCTTTGTCTGAAGGACACAGATCAAGGATTTCTGGCAGCAGATTCCTCCTGAAGAAGAACAGAGGTTTCTGACAACAGATTCCTCATGAAGAACTGAGGTTTCTGACAACAGATTCCTCATGAAGAAGAACAGAGGTTTCTGACAACAGATTCCTCATGAAGTACGGGAGGTTTCTGACAACAGATTCCTCATGAAGAATGGGAGGGTTTCTGACAACAGATTCCTCATGAAGAAGAACAGAGGTTTCTGACAGCAGATTCCTCACGAAGATCAAGGTTTCTGACAATAGATTCCTCATGAAGAAGAACAGAGGTTTCTGACAACAGACTCCTCATGAAGAAGAACAGAGGGATTCTGGAAGATTGAGGTGATTCCTGCATCTCCTGAGCCTGCTGCCTGACCGCTGTTGCTGCTTCAAGAATTGGCTCCTCGACTTCTTTGTCTACCTGCCTGCTGTCCAAGGCCGGCCACGCTGCTGCTCCCCGTCTTCTGCTGCGTTCTGCCCGGGACCTTCAAACACCGTGCAACGGGACCGCTGCTGGATCCCGCTGGTGACTATCCCCGCTTTACGCAACTCCTGCTTCTTTTCCATCTTTTCTATCGCCCTCCTTCCCTTCCCTGTCTCCCTGATTAGGTCTTAGTAATAAACTGGATGCAACAACATATGAACCGTTGTTTCTTAATCTCACACCGGGTATACAGATATTAAAGAACCTCATCTCCCTCCTATAAATTGGAGCGAGACAGCTGCTCATGGCCCCATGCAACCTGCCCTTGAATGCCTCTGGGGATGGGATGTTCACAGCATTTCTGGGTAACATGTTCTAGTGTTTCATCACCTTCTGAGTAAAAAAAAAAGTATAGAAACATAGAATATCTTGAGTGGAAAGAAACCATTATCACTGGTCCAACTCCTGGCTCCACATCAGACATTCCTCCTAATTTCTAATTTAAATCTACCCTCTTTTTGTTTAAAATCATTTCCCCTTTTCCTGTCATTATGTAATATGTGTGAAGTCAATCTCTCTTCTGCTTTTAAATTCAATTTTACTACTGAAAGGCCTTTTTGGGAACCCAGCTGCCTCAGTCTTTCTCCATAGAAGTGGGTTTTCTTTTTTCCTTTTTTTTTTTTTTTCCCTGAAATTATTTTCCTGAAATTATTAATAAGTTATTGATGAGTACAGCTGGAACCCTTCTTGCCTTTCAAATATGTAACATACTGAAGTGCTCAATTAGTTTTTATTTGGTGTTTTAGAAAAATTAACAATACCTAATTCAACATTAAGATTAGTTAATACTAATAGAATTAAGGACTTAAAGGGAAGACTGTAGTTGTATTTCTACTAGCTGGCAACAGAAACCAATCTGAAGGAAACACAGAATGATCTTGAAATTTCACGTGAGCTACTAGAGATTCAGAATCATCATTAGAGAAATTGATGAATAATAGTTCTTGAAAAGGATTTTTTTTTCTGTTATGTTAATTGCTTTTATTTAGACATATTAAAACTTAAATTATGTCATACTCACTTATTTCTCTTTGAGAAATTTCATAAATAGTCTTCCTTCCTCTGATATTCGTATTTTCCTAGTTCAGTCTACAGGAGTCTGTAATGCAGGTTACAGTGTCCTGTTAGCTGTAACTTAAACTCAGAGCAGTAATGGGTACTGCATAATGCTTCAGGGGATGGTTGTGCTTTAGTCTGTTTTGTGTAATATGAACGATTTACCAGTAACCTGAGATGTCCAAAGTTTTATAAGGTTATATGATGATGACAGATGTTCCTTACATCTCCACTCAGTGTGTGAACTCCTTGCACAGAAATATTTTACATGGAAAATCATTCATGTAAATTAATTTATAAAAAATACAAAACTTATTGTAAAGAGTAAGCTCTTTGGCCTGGACTAAATATAAATGGGTATTCAAGATACTTTTAAGACAATGGGTAATTCTTTTTGGTACATGTCAGGTAATTACAATTTAAATTTCCCTGCGTCAACTGAATTTACAAGGACAAGCTGATATGAAATACACTAACATGGGTTTCCTGTGATTCACATAATCAAAAATGTATTAATTTTATATTTAGCAATGTCTTTGAAAGAAAAAAGATCTGCTAAATAATCTTTAAAAAAAATCTGCAATATTACATAAAATCAAGGGCAGTTAATGTCATTAATATCTTTAAAGTATCCAACGTTGAAGAATCTCTGTTGTACAGTATGTATGAGTGTGAATACTTCATTTCAGATTTTATTCTGGAATCACAGAATCACAGAATCACAGAATCACAAGAAGTGATTCTTCTGGAAGTGAAGTCATGAAGAATTATGAGGAATCAATAGCAAAGACTGTCTGAGATTTTCTTATAAAATTGCGATTTTAAAACTGATCTACTAATTCATGGAAGAAGATTGTGGGTCCTAGGAAGTGTCCTGTTTAACAACATTACCAACAATCAGAAAAACGTAGAATCATAGAATCACAGAATGTCTTGGGTTAGAAGGGACCTCAAAGATCATCTAGGTCCAATAGTGTACTGCAGTACTGATCATAAAGACATAAAAATTTGGTGAGCAACAGTCAACATATGCAGGTTTGTCACCCCAGATACAGAGACTATATAGGGATGGGTCAACTGAACATGATAATTAATTGTAAGGATGAGCACCAAGTCCTGCATTGGGAAAGGCAGTTCCACAGCAGTGATACAGACTGGGGACTGCCTGGCTGGTGAGCAGCACATAAAATTTCCAACTCATAGATTATTCTTGTAATAACACTGTAACACAGATGTCATTTTCCTAATTCAAGAGCCTGAAAGGCAGTGATCAAATATTTTAAACAGAAATTTAGGATTAGCCCTTATGAAGCTTTTCTTTACACGCAGAGGACATTATCTATTATTAGAATGAAAAAAGGTACTTGTCTATTCATATTATGCAAGTTTGAGAAATGAATGGATGTTACTATTTTAATCTCCTATCCTGAGTAGCTTTCAGTCTCTTTGTAGACTTTTCCTAGTAATTCGATGCCTTCAAAATTTAAACAAGGGAATGCTCAAATTGGGTACATAAGTACTTATTACATACACTTGCCTTTACTGTAATTACAGGAAGATGAGTATTTTCATCATTATTCTTACAGGAAAAAATAATTTATCAGTGTATAAATTTGGATTAAACTTTCAGGAAAGTTTGGAGAGCATAAAGATTTTCTCCACTTTTTCCATGGTGAAAAATTTTCCAATGTATTTGGAATACAAATATTTCAAGCATGAGGTTGATCTCCAGCTCAGCCAGGAGCAGAGACAGTCATGTAAAGAGTCTGTATGGGCTCTTGATTGGAACTAGGAAGGATGGTATTTCTGAATGTTTTCTGTGGAAGATCTACAAGTAGACATCTACTTCACTGAGTAATGTGAAGATAAAAGAACAAACCTCAAATTATGAATATTTAAAATCATGCACCTACTATGCTTTACTTTTGAAAGTGTGAGTTTGATTCTGTGAATGCTAATCGACAGAGTTAATTGCATCCACTTTAGTAATTGTGGTATCAGTTGTTATTGCTAGCCACTCATGGATACTTGCTCATTTACTTGTTGGTAGGGGTTTAGGAGTTCGATTTTTTTTTTTTTTTTTTTTTTTTTTTCAAACAATGTAACATCCATAGTCACGAGGGATGCATGTACATCTTCAAGATCTTATTTTTATACTGGATTTAATTTTTTTTTTAATGATAAACTTGGGCTCTTTCTTTCCCCCATATCTCTTTTGTTTGTTTGTTTGCTTGTTTGTTTGTTTGTTTCTTTTTTTGAAGATTGATAGCAAGCAAATACATAACCTGAATTAAATACAGATATTTTGTGGAGCTGAGTTAAATTTTTCAGATTAGAATTTTTAGGAACACTGTTTAATATAATGAAAAGCAGTATATTTATCATTACTACTGTACTTGTTTCACTTTTTGCATTGCCAAATGCAGTTAATAAATCTCCAAACAAAAAGATTATCTGTCACACAGTTCTAATATGTAACTCTTGAAAAGAGAATTAATATTTGAAAAAACTAAAGTATGGGTGTTAATATAGCTGGGAAAATTCTTAAGGAATTTTACAAATAAAAATATTTTTACGGTATCTATTTTATCAGGGGATTTTTCAGATTATTGCTGGTAAAACTTAACAAAACCTGTTCCATGTATTTAAAAAAATAATAATAGCATTGCCAACCTTCATTAAAAAAATCCTACTTTTATCAGTAAGCTGATATACCTTAAAATGCAATAACATTTCCAAACAGTTGCAGGGTAGACCTGCAATTCACGGTGGATAAAATTTTATTATGTGTAGGGGAGATCAGAAGACAAAACAGACAACAGTGGAAAAACAGCTGTTTAATAATCTAAACTCATTCTGGAAAATAGCTTTTTTTGCCTTGTCTTTCAGGTTTTCTGGCGTTTCTAGTTTTTTGGGGGGCTTGTTGCTGCTATTTTATTATGAAATTTTATTGCACTGTCTTCACTTCTTATACTGTAGTATTTCCTAAATAAATCAAAACATGTAAACATTATTCATATGTACAGCCTTGTTGAGTGTAAGATAGAGATTAGTCATGCATAAATTTACTCTTGTACAAAAGTAACATCACAGTATGCATCTCAAATATCAGAATGAGTTACATTCTTACAAATTTTGTAAAACAGATGGTATCTTTTTGTATAATTTATACAGTAAATTAATTAAATCGTTATTTCTTTAATAGTATGAAAAAGAAAGGAACAATGACACTGAATTTAAAACCTTATTTAAGTTCCTTAATTCATTTGCTGAGAAATTCATATACATCATAATTAAAGATGGACTCATTTTTAAAAAGTTATTCAGTGAACAGAAGGCTGTTTATGAATAACTAGAATGTTGAAGTCAGCACCTAAATAGATCTTCTCAGAATTTTACTACGTAGAAAATTATAGAATTTTGTGTCATGACCATTACTGCTCCCTTTCCGACTAACAGCAAACTAAGGTTTATATTCTTATCTCTTGCTACTTCTGCTGCTTAGCAGTATATCACAGGCCACTGGCCTCATTTCTTCCAGGCACTCTCAGCAAGGTATGTATGTGTGAGCAGTGAGACCAATTAACTGAATTGTTCTACCACTTCTGCAACTGGCATAAGCATGAATTTGATTGAATCTAAAAAACTCAGTTTTTGAGAAAACTGAATTTCTACACAGACAGAAGAAAGAAATTGAGTGTCGGTGGTCAGAACTGAACGTCTGGAGGAAGTAACAAAGATGAAGCGGAAGTTGGATAGAAAGAAAAACTGAAGGTTTGTTTTTGTGGTGAAAGAGGTCTGCAAAGGCTGCAATCAAGGAAGGCACAGTCCCAGACCTGTGGGCACGCACCAGAACCCTTCATGCAGGTGCACACCATGGCGACACAGCTGCTTATTGCCCTCTGCTTGCAGGGTGAGATGCATGGGAGAATGAATAGTCACATCACAATATTTTATGTGAATGCTGACATTTACTTCAGACGATACTGTTACTAGGTATCTACTACTCTAAAGAGAACTATACTGCTTCCAGATAGTTTAGTTCTAAGAGACCCTTTTTCCCCAGGAACATTGTATCAGAGCAACTAAACATTCACTGAAATACATACTGACTTTCACAAATAAAATTGAAAGTGCTACCTTTGACTAAGTTTATTGCTTTTATTATGGGTTAAATATAAAGACTTTTTGTCTCTTGGGGGGAAAAAATGTACTGATGATCTTATTAGTCATGTAAATAGTATTTATCAAAGCATCAAAAAGCTTCAAAGCTGAGACTGATTCTTTCAGCCTGGTAGTTAGGTTCAGTTTCTTACATAGCAAGAAAATGTAAAACAAGTCATCCAGACAAAAGTCTCAAACACAAGAAAAAAAAATCTTTGTTTCAAATAGTTTTCATGTGTAGTACTAATTATTTGTCTTGGATTAATTCTAAACTAATTACCTACATATAATCCAATCTTTCTATGGCAAATCTGCAAGACATCTTTCACAGAATTGTAGGTGTTGGAAGGGTCCTCCAGAGATCATCGAGTCTCTCAGAGAGTGGGCTCTCTAGGGCAGTGATCATGGGACCAATTGACGGAGTCCAGGAAGTATTTGGACAATGCTCTCAGGCAGATTTTGATTTTTGGGTGATGCTGAGTGGAGCCAGGGATTGAACTTGATCTTTGTAGGTGTCGTCCAGCTTGGTATATTCTCTGATCCTATGATCCAGGATACTGCAGGGGAATCACCGCTTCAGCACAAAAAGCACCTCCTCCCACACTTTCTGAGTGGCTGAGGGAGCTAGGATTGTTTAGTCTGGAGAAGAGGAGGCTCAGGGGAGACCTCATTGCACTTTATAACTTCCTGAAAGGAGGTTGTGATGAAAAATGGTCTGGCCTCTTCTCCCAGGCAAACCTGAGGAAACGGCCAGAAGTTATACAAGAGGAGTTTTAGGTTGAACATTAGGAGAAACTTTTTCTCTCAGAGGGTGGTCAGGCACTGGAATGGCTGCTCAGGGAGGTGGTGGAGTAGCCGTCCCTGGCAGTGTTCAAGAGGCGCCTGGATGAGGAGCTACAATATATGGTTTAGTAGCTTGTGGTACTGGGAATGGGGGGTGGTTGGACTGGATGATCTTGCAGGTCGTTTCCAACCTTGTGATTCTATGATTCTATGATTCTCTTACCTCACTGTTTGCAGACCATTTTTCTCATATTTCCACCCTTCACTCCATGCATATCTTCTCTGCAGTGCTTTTTAACTCTTTTCTTAAAAACATTTTCACAAAGGTGCAACAGTCTCAGCTGTGGAACCCAGCCATGCCCCATGGTGGTGATATTGGATCAGAATGGAACCAGCTGTGTGCAGCACAGGGCAACCCTGGTCTCAACTCACAGTAGAGCCAGCAGCTCCCCACTGAGAACACTGTGACATCTGGTGCACATGGGAAACTGGAATTCCAGGTTGACTACAGCTAGCAAAACTCTATAGATTCATATTAGCAAAAATAATATGTGTACCAAAAAAGCCCTCGGAGATGGCAGATCATTTAAAGTGTAAAAGAATGGCACAATAACTAATAACTATATATATAACTAATAACTATACAATATACTATATAACAATAACTAATGTTTACAATGTGTGCTTCTACAAAGCTTACTCTCCTGAGTCAGATCTGGAAAAGCAAACAAAAAAAAACAACCGACAAAAAAAACTAAAGTACAGTAAAACATACCCCAAACACTTCATCTGTCCCTTCCTTACCAACACAATAATGAATTGAAGTATATTTTGTAAGTCAGATTTTAGCGAACTCTACTGTTCTCTTTTTTTTTTTTTTCACTATAAGGTTTATTGATTACAAAATCTACATTCTACCTTGGAAATGAGTAAAGAAAAGGAAAATAAACTGGTATTTTCTTTTTGTAATATCCAACAATATCAGGAGGTAAAGGAAAAAGTGCTGTTAAGTATAAAAAGTGTTTTTCAAGTACTCTGTAGGATTTGAAGTATTCTGTATGTTTAGGATGATTTCCTGTATTACACTTGTAAGCCAACATTGAACCATTTTTTAATGTTTTACATCTGTACATATTCAAGTTAATTTGTATCTGTATCTTTTCAGAATACAATACTCAGGAAAATTCATAAATACTGACAGTATGAACAGTAATATGTATGACATTTTGGAAAAAAAATCAAGTTAGGATTTGACCTCACTATAGCTGAATAAAATAGAGGAGAATCTATCTTAGCAGAGAATTGATGCATTCTCATGATGAAAAAAGGAACTCTGCTGTTGCAGGTGATATTTGCTGAGGTCAAAGGGACACATAAGACATGAAGTTATAAGGATTTCATGATAACTGAGCAATAAACAAACAATAATGAGCAGGCTGCAACTACCCCTTCTCTGGTGACCTTCTCACCTTCCCACTACCTGAAAAAACCTAAGGTAAATCAATGGCCAGTCCAAAATCTGCACTTAGAAATGTGGATTTATTGACCACATTTCTTCATTGCCTTTATGATACGCTGCAACCATATTTTCTGAATTTGATGCCACAATATACCAATAGGATCTGAGTATTAATGAAAGTGGTATAGTCTAACTAGGTCTCTAGCCAATTCAAATATTTATGGAGCTTGCTGCTGATCTAGTAATGTGCCCAAGGCCTTCCACACTGTTCCACACTGCACAGCAAAATTCATCCTCTGAGGGCAGCAGAGACAGAAAGTCTGAATTTCCAAATCTCTGGCACAGGCAAGGTAGATGTGATGGCAGACAGCCTTCCTGTCTCTCCAACTGCCTTGTGAAGATTGAGTCTGAATTCAGATGATTGATGAGGAGTTTCCTCTGTATTCAGGAATGAATTTTCAACAGAGTTGGAAAATGTTTTGGTTGGCACCACTCCACATTCCAAAATTTGCTGAAATGATGGGTTTGCAAAGGATGTATTTTTCTAAAGATCCTGAGGCATAGATTGAGACTCTGTTCCCATATTATGCTATTGTTCAGAGAAATGAGTTCAGACTGCCATAGCAGCATCATGCTGCACTCAAATTAATCTGTTTCTTAGCCTCATGAATTATCTTGAGCTTAACAGAGCTATACTGCATCCAGTCCCCAAGCTAGTTCAGTCAATGCAAGGTAATATCTCTGCATAACATTGACATCTTCTAAGGGCTTAAAGGTGCAAATCCATTCAAAAGCACTGGGAAATTTGTCACAAAACCATGTAGACATTTTAAAAATGCAGCTTTTGCTTATTTTATTCTGCTGTTCAAAATGACTATAAGGAGCTCCTGATCCATCTGCATTTACCCGCAATTTGTAGACAAAATATTGTCTCTGCCCTTCTAATGGAAAAAAATTTCAGCAGTGTCAGTTAAATACAACATGAACAGCAAATAAAAGTTTCTTTTGTGAGCACTCTGACTCATGAGACAAATAAGATTAATGGCTGAGATATGTCAAACAAATGAAGTAGAAAATATTTGCAGTCTACTTTATTGCTGATATATGAATTGTTACTCTGATGCAATTAGCAGTAATGCACCCACCTTCTACAGGCAGAGAACTTGAGCTAGGAATTTACTGGGCTTCATTTTCTTTCTTACTCAGTGTCATTATTATTATTATTATTTTCTCTAATTGCTTCTTCTTTATTTTCCTCCCCCAGAAAATAAATTTAGAATTATTATTTGATGTGGAAATACTGCAACTTATTGCAAATATCAAAACATTATTTCACAGTGAGATCTACAGCAATTTCACAGTACTTACACCTTCAGGTTATAAATGTGACAATTCATTACTATCAGGTGGAAGAATTTTTTTACGGTAAGGATGAGGAAGCACTGTAACAGGTTGCCTGAGATATCATGGAGTCTCCTCCTATGGAGATATTCAAGACTCAGCTGGATTCTTACCTGTTCTACCTGTGCTTTAGCAGGGGCATTGGACTCTATGATCTCTTGAGGTTCTTTCCAACCCTTGCTGGACTTATTCTGTGATTCCATGATTAATCTGATTGAGTTTTCTGGAAGCTCATTATAACACTGATTCACAAGAGTTTTCTATTTACAGAATCACAGAATCACAGAAAATTTAAAAGAAACTCAGACAATATTTACCTGGCATATTTAATGAAATAAAATTTACACATGTTCAGAGGATGTTGAATGAGTAAGTAAGAAGAAAATTTTGGAAAATATTTTATTTTTTGCCTATGCAGTTAGTCACTTAAGAAAAAGGCGGTGTAATGAGCATCAGGTAGTACGACAAAAGATTTTTGTAATACTTTGGATCTATCAGAAATACGTTTAGTACATAACAGAGGATATTTAAAACAAAAGGCTTAGTTTGCACTAAGTTGAGAGAGTCGCTTTATTAGATGTGCCATATTCTGAGACAGACTTTGGGAACAAGATTTCAGAAAATAATGAATTTGAATATAAGTGTATTAGTTGTCCTTTACTTTTTTCCATCCTAAGTGGTTTTTTTGGCCAAAAAGATGTTGAGAGAGTGGTAAAATTACTCTCAAACTTATGCCTTGGGATGGATTATTATGTGGGTCATCCTGCAAGTAATACCTCCTAGTTTTTTTCCATGGAAACTACAATAGATACAAAGAGCACAATAAGCTATTTGATAGAGGAAATTCTCAGCTACAAGATACTATTTTCCAATATAATCATCACTAGTCATTATGCATTTTCACCAGTGATGAACCAGAGCCTTCATGTCATGGTGATAAAAGTCAGTATCAACAGAGATGAACAATTATCAATCTCACCACTGCTTAAACACATCACCCACCAACTCCCTGTGCTCACAGGCACTGCTTGCTCTCCATAAATGTTAAACAAGCATCAATGAATGTCAGTGTGTGCAATTTTTTAAAATTCAGTTACAAAATTCCATGTCAGATACTATTTTGTCAGACTGCCCCTCTGCTATCATCTGTGACACAGCAAGAAAATGTAACACAATATTGGTGGGAAGGTCTACTATGGCTCTACTGCCATACTACCAACATCCACCTACCTCCGACTGTGAGCCAACATAACAAAATAGGAGGCATTACTTTTGGAGCATCCTCAGTAGTATTTCTTGTACAGTAGCACATTTGAGCTCCAAATCCAAATACTGCCTCCTATACTCCAAATATATTGGCCAATAAGGTATTATTTGAATTCATTTAGGAGTGATGTCAGGACAGATACATCATATGGAAAACACTGTTGGTATGCCTGATTTAGAATTAAAATAAGTTTAGAATTTTAATACTCTTCTTGAAAAATATATGATAATCTTTCTATTATATGAAAACTGCTGTAGCCTTTTTTTTTTCAAAAGACAAAACATAATGGAATACTTCATATACAGGACTACATGTTCTGAAGGGCTTTAGAACAAAATGTCAACAGCAGAAGATACTCATTTTGGATAGCAGATTTATTCAAGACTACAATTCAAATAATAATATCATCATACTTCCCTTATAGTTGATATTTCTGATATTTTACTTAAACATTGCTCCAGTGAAACCAGAGCTCTAAGCATAAAAGATTGCCTTGAATTTGTTGACCAAATTCAATTTGTAGATTCTTGGGACTACTGCTTAGCTGTCACCTTTTTCTGAAGACTTTGAGATATGCAGCTATCTCTTCTTTAGTCAAGTGCCAAACTTTCTCAGTGCTACAATTTGTCTTGATATGGCACAAGGACTTCAGTCTTTACAATGATAGAAAGCTCGTGATCTAGCTTATATTGAAACTTTGCTGATCTACACAGACTAGTCATGATCTCCATTTAAAATCAAAGATCACACAGAATCACAGAATCACAGAATCACCCGGGTTGGAAGGGACCTCAAGGATCATGTAGTTCCAACCCCCCTGCCTGGCAGGGCCACCAAACATACACATTCAGATCAGGTTGCCCAGGACCCCGTCCAACCTGGCCTTAAACACGTCCAAGGACGGGGCATCCACAACCTCCCTGGGCAGCCCGTTCCAGGGCCTAACCATTCTCCTAGTAAAGAACTTCCCCCTAACATCCAACCTAAATCTACCCTCCTTCAACTTGGATCCATTTCCCCTAGTCCTGCTGTTGTCAGCCCTTTTGAAGAGTTTACTCCCCTCCTGGGTGTAGGTTCCCTTCAGGTATTGATAGGCTGCAATGAGGTCATCCCGCAGCCTTCTCTTCTCCAGGCTGAACAAGCCCAACTCCCTCAGCCTGTCCTCATAGGGGAGGTGCTCCAGCCCCCTGATCATCTTAGTCGCCCTCCTCTGGACCCTTTCCAAAATCTCTATGTCTTTCTTGTACTGAGGGCTCCACACCTGGACACAGTACTCCAGGTGGGGCCTCACAAGAGCCGAGTAGAGAGGGACAATCACCTCCCTGTCCCTACTGACCACCCCTCTCCTGATGGAGCCCAGGATCCCATTTGCCTTTCGAGCTGCCAGAGCGCACTGCTGGCTCATGTTAAGTCTCTCGTCCATCAGGACCCCCAGGTCCTTCTCTGCTGAGCTGCTCTCAAGGACCACTCCTCCCAGCCTGTACAGGTGCCTGGGGTTCTTCTGGCCCAAATGCAAAACCCTGCACTTTGCCGTGTTGAACCTCATCAGGTTCACCCGAGCCCAGCCCTCCAGCCTGTCGAGGTCCCTCTGAATGGCATCCCTTCCTTCCACCGTATCAACCGCACCACTCAGCTTGGTGTCGTCAGCAAACTTGCTGAGGGTGCACTCAATTCCCTCATCGATGTCATTAATAAAGATGTTAAAGAGCACCGGTCCCAAGACAGACCCTTGGGGGACACCACTTGTTACCGGCCTCCACCTGGACATAGAGCCATTGACCACCACCCTCTGTCTGCGGCCTTTCAACCAATTGCTTATCCATCGGGTCGTCCACCCATCAAATCCACTTCCCTCCAACTTGGAGATGAGGATGTGGTGGGGGACCATGTCAAAGGCCTTGCTCAGGTCCAGGTAAATGACATCGGTCGCCTTCCCTTCGTCCACCAATGCCGTCACTCCATCATAGAAGGCCACAAGATTAGTTAGGCATGACCTTCCCCTGGTGAAGCCGTGCTGGCTGTCTCGGATCACATGCTCATTCTTTATGTGACCGAGCATGTTGTCCAGGAGGATCTGTTCCATGATCTTCCCAGGCACGGAGGTGAGACTCACCAGCCTGTAGTTCCCCGGGTCCTCCCTGCTCTACTTCTTGTATATGGGAGTGATGTGACCCTTCCTCCAGTCGTCCGGGACCTCACCTGACAGCCACGACTTCTCAAATATGATGGAGAGCGGCTCAGCAACCACCTCAGCCAGCTCCTTCAGGACCCTGGGATGCACGCCATCCGGCCCCATAGACTTGTATTCATTCAGTCTAAGGAGGCACTCTCGGACTTGCTCTGCCCTTACAGTGGGGAGGGATTTACCTCCTTGGTCCCCACATAGAGGTTTGGGGATGCAGGGTTCAGGGACATGAAAAAGACTAGAATCCTGGCCACCAGTGAAGACCGAGGTGAAGAACTCATTCAGCACCTCAGCTTTCTCTTCATCTGTTGAAGCCAGTTCTCCTTTTAAATTTACCAAAGTAGGTACGCCTGTTTTGGCCTGTCTCTTCTGGCCAATGTACCTGTAGAAGGTTTTCTTATTGTTTTTCACGTCCCTTGCCAAGTTCAGTTCTGCCTGCGCCTTGGCTTCCCTGATCCCACGTCTGCAAGTCCGGACGGCATTCCTGTACTCTTCCCAGGTGACACAGCCTTGTTTCCAGAGCTTGTACACTCCTTTCTTCGCCCTCAGTTCTCTCAGCAGGTCCTTGCTGAGCCATGCCGGTTTCCTACCTCGCCTGCCCACTTTCTTATTCAGAGGAATGGAGACCTCTTGTGCTTCCAGGAGGGCATCTTTGAAGAGCTGAAAAATAATATCTTGCTAACTGTAACTAAATCAGGATATGATCAGCTTGCCTAAATTAAACTTAGATGAGACCGAAGTTTAATTTTGTCTAATGTATGAAGAGATTACAAGCCCTTACATGAGTATAACAGCACCCTATCTCTCTCAATGTAGGCTGTAGCATAGTGTAATGATGGAAAAATAAATTTTTAAAGAGAGTGCTTTGGATCATCAGCAAGGTCTATTCTATGAATCAGATCCTTGTTGTGGGGTTCTCAATATTTCTGAGTAAAATGTAGTTAATTTATTTCTAAATAACATTAATTTAAATTAGTTAATTAGTAGTAATCGAAACACACTTCCAGGTATTGTATGTACTAGTGGACAGTTTATTTGAGCTCCTTTTTGGTTGCCTTTTTTTGAATTCCATACTCGTACAGGCAGGGATCTCATAGAATGCATAATCAATTTACATTTATAATATAAGTAATTATTATAAATGTAAAAATAAATGTAAAAATATAAAAATATATTTAAGACAGGATGGTAAATTTTCTTTCTGAGACAAATGCTGAAATTCTGAGATGCTCAGAGTGCTGATACAGATCTTCTATATTTTTATTACTTAAAATGCATTCAGGAAGTCCGCAAATGCTTGATACTCTGCTGCACTGAATAAAAATGTCAGCTGACTATGAAAAGGATGGAATTTTAAACTCTATGAGAAGTAGCAGAATCTTGCATATATAAATCTGAACGTTCACAGTCTTTTCTATTTAGTCTGGGAAACTTTCTTTTCCTTAACTTTTAGGTGATGTTACCAGCAAGCATGCTCAAATCTGTAGAAATTCAAAGTATTGGAGTTTGATCTCCAGTTTCACCTTGAGATATATTTTCTCTGATTAAAGAGTTTAATTCCATAATAAGTAATGGAAATTTTAAATACAATGTAAACAATTTTCTGTTTGGTTTCTGTTGTTGTTGTTTTTATTTCTTTGTTTGCTTTTAAGGAATTCTGAATAGCACTCAGAGTAATAAAAAATGAAGTTCTCTACTTAAATAATTCAGTATGGAGTTGAAAATTTCTGCTACCTACTGACATTTAAACAACACTGACTTCTCTCCATGAAATCAACTGTTGACAGTGGGCTTAATTAAATACAGAAGAGGTGCTATATTTGTATCTTTTTAAAATCTGTTGTATATATTAATTATAAATTAGAGACACAGATCTGAACTAAAGGATATGAATCTTTAAAAAGTTACAAATAATTGAAAATGGGGGGAGTCCTTCAGGACTTAATCTTTCTTTAAAAGGCCTGTTTCTCTTTTGATTTTTGGAAAGATGAATTCTCAGACTCATAGAAATATTCTTTAAAATACAGGTTTGTGACAGTTCTGCTCAGACCTATCTGACAAGATCTGTTCTTATCTATATGGATTATTATCAGAAATATTTTAATAAATGGTTCATGTGGTACTTGGGGAATTTATCCCAAATCATGCTGAAAAATAAAGTCTCAGCTGTCAAGAATTTGCTGGCTTTATTTTTAATAAGTAATTTTCCTAGCCATATTTTTCAAGTACTGTTCAGAAAGATAGCTGAATCTAGCACTTTTATGTTAAAATTTTCTCCCCAAAATAATTTAAAAATGCTCTTTTTCTCATTACTTTCACAAGTACATGCACAAACCTGAACACATAGAGGTGTTCATACTAGAAATCAAGCTACCTAACAAAGAAATATTGATATTTTAAGTGAATGAGGTAGCTTTTTTATACTCCACTGTAGCTCAAAGGTCTTGATCCTATAACCAATTTTAAGCGTATAGTAGCAATTTCTGCACAACACTGGACTGAAGTTAATCATGTAGTATATAAAAAAGGCTGCCTATTTGGGCATAGTCACATAGTGTTTATTTAAAATAGCATGAACAAAATACCACACACAGTCACCAGTGACAGGTTTCTGTTTTTAACAGAATGATTAATTAAACTTTAATAAGGTGTATGAAATTAAATAGCATTTCTTGAGTTGAAACTCAATTTTGAGTTTTTTGAGTTTTGAATTTTAAGTGTGTCATGGTTTTGTAATTTTTTCTATCCGTATTTCACGTCATAACATCATGCAAAGGATGGGTAATTAAGGAGTTAATGCTCCACCTCACAGCCAGAGAGAAAGATACGTCATAGAAGCTACGAGATCTGGTCCCGACTTTTGCTCACAAAAGAGTTTTGAAGAAGACTGGCACTGCATCCAGCAATATTAGCAGGATAAACAACTTTGGTTAAGGAAATCAGCAACAGCATAAAGTTCAACAAAGGAAAATCCTGGGTTATGAACCTGGAAAGGAGCAATGGTGCAAGTACAGATGGGAAAACAGTGGTGGGGGAGCAGCTGGGCAGAAAGAGTTGTGGAGATCCTGGTGACAGAAGGCTCAGCTTAAGTCAGTAGTGTGCAGTGGCAGACAAGAGATCAAACCACACTTTGGAATGGACTACATAACCAGTGTGTCAAAAGGTGACCTTCCTTCTGTATTCAGCACCAGTGCAACCTTACCTTGAATTCTGCGTACAATGTAACTCCACAATACCAAGAGCATTTTAAGACATTTGAAAGAGTCCACAGAAAGGCAACAAAGCTAGTTAGAAGAATGAGAAAGCATACCCTGTGAGGAGAGGCTGAGGACACTTGGGTTGTCCAATCTGGAGAAGAGAAGGCTGAGAGATTTTTTTTTTTTGCAGAAGGAAGTGCCAGTCTCTTCCGGTAACCAGTGACAGGACAAGCAGTAATGGCAGAAAGCTGCGCTGGAAGGGGATCAGACTGGATATTAGGAAAAGTTTATTTACTGTGAGAGTGCTCAAACATTGAAACAGGATTTCTTGCAAGGTGGTTGATGCTTCATGCCTGTCGGTATTGGAGAGATATTTGGACAATGCCCTGATTAATGTCCTCTAACTTTTGACTGATTCTGAAATGGTCACACAGTTGAATTTGATGATCTTTGAAGGTCCCTTCCAACTGAGTTATTCTATTCTAATTGCTTGCATAAAATAAGTAATAACAATAATAATAAAAGAAAGAATTATTTCATTTTTAAGGAGTTATTTATCTGGTTATGTGAAAACATACATTTTTAGTCAGTGCACTTTACGAACAACCTTTTTAAAGTTCCCCACCCATTTCATGAAATGGAATACGCTCTTCCCTCAGGGCTGAAACTGCTTTAGATTTGCTGATATTCTGCCTTTAACTTTGCAGCCAAAGTCAACATTGTTTCAATGGTAATGTATTTCTATTGAAAAAAAAAAAAAAAAATTGCTATAAATGGTTAGTTTTTGGACTGGTTTTATGCAATCCACTCTTTTTGTAATTGTTTCTATAGGCAATGTAGTTATAGGCAAGTTGTTAGTATTTATGTTTAAAGTACACAGGTTGGATCTAAGGAATGTTTCTGCCAGGATAAATGATAGCCTGGAGAAAAAGGCAATAGAAGGAATCCTTATTTCTAAAAATCAAATAAAAATGGAGAAGTAAAATGCTGTACAAAGAGCCATAAGGCATCTGCAGTTGGCACTCACTATGAAATTTAAGGATTTTGTGCGTACATGTACATGTTCATCTTGGCTTATGGAAGGAGAGTTTTAGAAGGAGAAATGTAAGAAAATAATATTAGAGCATAACTGTTAAAGGTAATTAATTTGTTGAAATCTATGCAGTTAACTTTTTCAGTAACATCCTAGACCAAATGGTCTTATAGGTCGTTTCCAACCTTGTGATTCTATGATTCTATGATTCTAAGAGACTGGCCTTAGACCTAGATTTTTGGTAGGATATTGAAAAGACGCATACATTGTTTTTGTCCTTGTATATGTGTTCGTATTTTGTTGTTTCTTTGTTTTGTTTTCTGGATTTGTTATGGTTATTTATGTTTTAAAAAATAAATATGTCAAAAAAATATATAATTTTTTTTTTTAATTTTTTCTAGGAAGGTTTTACTAGTTATTAGCTTTTGATACTAAGTTATTAGTTTTTGATACTAACTTTAAATTGTTTTTTGTTATCCCAAAAAAGGACCAAGAACTCTTGGTTAACTCTGACCAGGAACTGCCATTAACAAATGCATTTGCAGAGTTAATATTTCCCCAAAATACATTTGTTTTAAAAATATAACATTATATATTTAATCACCCTTGGCAAAAATAACAGTTGAGTGACATAATTCTAAGAAATGAAATTAGATTTCTAGTTTCAGGACTTATTGACAAGGAAATGACCAATCTGTTTTCCATAAATTCTACCTCTGTGTGAAGATTTAAGTTATAGTCATGAACCTATGATGGAAACACAAATATAAAAAGTATTTATTTGCATCTAACTCTATTTTTCCCCCTTGAGGACTTACATGACTTCCAATTTGCTGGGAGTTGACAAAATCCATTGAAATAAGCCATATACTTCTATAAAGAGTTTTGTTTGGAATTGTCATTAGCAGCTCTTTTTATCACACCATGAACCTCTGTCTCTATAAATGTACTATGTCTATTTTCCAGAATAAAATAATTTCAATGCCCTTAATGACATTAGCCTCAGCATATAAGCTGTTGTAACTCTCAGAGTTTAAATGTGAATTCATTACATAATGAAATGTCATATTTGAATGAGACAAAGTAATGTTCCAAATTAATAAGGTTAAATGTCAAAAAGATTGGAGAATGGTCATTGAAATCTATGATCAAAACACCACATGAGAAATTGAGCTCAAGATAGAGTCAAGAAGTTATTTATGTGAAAATGAAATAATGTGAGTCCTTTAAAGAACAAGAATACATGATCCAACAGCTATAATACATCATCACTAATTGAGTAGCTACAAATATTCAGACCTCAATATTACTATCATGTCTAAAAATAATATAAATAAAAATATTGAAACAAAAATGGTCATTAACAAAGGAGCCACAACTTCAAGCTCTTGAAGTTCATGAAATATCTTCTGCTGAAAAACCTAAGGGTTACATTAGCAGAAACCTGACCTAATTCACTGTTACTAACCTTGCATAATTTAGTGGGAGTTAGATTTAGCCCTGAAAGGCATTCAAGCACTAATGCTGTTTCTGAACTGTTGTGTTTCAGTTTTTAATGTATAGTATGTATTCCTGGACTCTATAAGAAGAAGGGTGGCAAGCAGGGACAGGGAGGTGATTGTCCCCATCTACTCTGCTTTTGTGAGGCCCCATCTGGAATACTGTGTCCAGGTCTGGAACCCCCAGTACAGGAAAGACAGGAAGCTGTTGGAGAGGGTCCAGAGGAGACCCACAAAAATGATCAGGGGATTGGAGCACCTTCCCTTCAAAGGCAGGCTGAGGGAGCTGGGCTTGTTCAGCCTGGAGAAAAGAAGGCTGCGGGGTGACCCCATTGCAGCCTTTCAGTACCTAAAGGGAGCCTACAGACAGGAAGGCACCCAACTCCATGAAAGGGTAGATAATGGCAGGACAAGGAGAACTAGTTTTAAGCTGAGGGAGGGAAGCCTTAGATTGGATAATGGCAAAGATCTTTAGCAAGAGAGTTGTGAGAGGTGCTGGAACAGGCTGCCCAGAAATGGTGTGGATTCCCCATCCCTGGAAATGTTCAAGGCTGGTTTGGATGGGACCCTGGGCAGCCTGGTCTAGTATTAAATGTGGAGGTTGTTGGCCCTGCCTGTAGCATGGGGGTTGGAACTTGATGATTCTTGAGGTCTCTTCCAACACAGGCCATTCTATGATTCTATGATTAATTTAAAAAGTTTTCTGAGTCATAATTATAAACCCAGCTGCAAACTCAATTTGTTCACTACTGAAAGACATAAAAAGAAGAAAAAAATTGAGCACAGAATCATTTTCCTGATTAAAACAAAAAAACAAAGCTAATCTCCCCCACCTTTTATTTTTCTTTGCATCTAACAAAAAGAACACGTTTCTAAGCTTCATATGGGAATTAAGAACAGTTATAATGCCTAAGGTTCTCAAGATTTCTTAAAATGTATAAGATAAAAGGAATTTCAAACATTCCCGAATAAATAAGAAACACATATTCCTTCCCTGGAATTGATTAATTTTGTAGAAACAGAGTCAATTCACCATTATATGCCAGTCAGATCTTTATTATAAGCATTTTAACCAACAGGATATTCAGTGTTTTGAATTCTATGAACAATAATATGTCTTACAGCATCAAGAAGATCATGAAGATAAACAATCCAAAGCAGAACTGGCTCATATAGAAACCGGTATTTCAACAAATAATCAGAATAAAATGAACAGCCTACTCCATTACGAACTTCTTCATAGTGGTTATCTCCATTACAATTCTGTCAAAAACCCAGGTTTTTCTTACCTGTTGTGTTGATCTTTCTAATTACATTTATTCATTACTCAAAGAAGAATTAAAGAATTACTTATTTTCAGAAATATTTCTTTTGAGTTTGTGCTGCTTCAAACTCTCTGATGTTTTTCAAGTCCCAAGTAAATTATGCACATATCTGTCTGGTATACTGCATAATTCTTCTGGGATACAAAGAGCAAAATGAGAAAGACTGATGAAGACTGAATTAACAGAGATTCATTAGGAAGGTATCACAAGTAGTAATGGTTCTCTAATATCTCCCCAAAGATTTTGAATATTTGAATACAGTGATCTCAAAGTCTTGCAGATGACTTCAGAAGGGTGTTCTACTTATCTTACTCGAACAAAAATTAGAGGGGATTGCTTAAGAGAAAGCGAAAAAATTTGTAGATGGATCCAATTGTTCTCTACTTTTTTTTTTTAATACTAAATCAAATTTTCACCACCTGCCTGTCACTGTATTTAAGAACTATATCACTGCCTATCACTATGATACCACATTTCTTCCATATGAGATTAATTACAATAGTAAAATTGTTGAAACCTTCAAATTGTTGGTGCTTCTTTGTGAAAATGCATTTTGCTTAGGTTAGAGATTTCATATTATGAACTTCTCAAATTTTACTGCTTTTCCAATGCCGTATCTTTGTTTTTCAATGAATTTTGAGAAAAAGAGTACATCCAAACCCAGCATATTTTTAATCCCACCTGTGGGTATAGAACAGCAGAGAATGCTAATGTTATCTGTTGTATTTAGCAACACAGATCATCAATCCTTTTGATATACCTATAATACAGTAAATTGGCTAAATGTCCAACACTTTAACATTAGTCCTATTTGGCAGTGAAATAGAGGAACATATTTTCACATTGCTTGTTTAGGACCTCACTGTAAAATGTTAGGTAACATTTTTACAGTTTTGTGGTACAGCAAGAATAAGAGGAATTGAGAAAGAACAGGGCTGCAGATAATCTGAAAGCAGGTTAGTATTTTAGAGAAATCTTAAAAAAGCTCTATTTAGATCAGTCATAAGGATGCCATTCATCATAGGAATCACAGTCTTTTCCTGTCCTGTTTCCTTGGTGTACATTCATTCATGTTTCAGTGAAGTTGAAGAATTAGACCCACAGAGTATTTTTCAGTGTGTTTTTCTTCATGTTCAAGCATCTCAAAATATTTTGAAAGTAGCACGTTGAAAATTTTTACATTATTTTTATTTGCCTTGTTCTGGAGATAAACCAATAGTCCCAAATTTTGACAGTGGTGCCACTGAAAGTCCAAGAAAATCTAGAGACTCTGTAATTATGAATGTGTTCATAACATTCGCTTAATCCATGCTCCATGCAGTAAATATACATTAGTGACATACATTCACATTTCCTAAAGGTCTTCATGTTTTGTTATATTCAGAAATGTCTCTGATGCTACAGACATGGTTTGACAGCTTTTATATACATTAAGATGTTTGTTTGAATGCAACCACATGGTTATGTACTCTATAGAGCAGTTGAATTAAAGGAGGCAGAAGACATTTACCCACACACAGCTTGCTTAAGTTCTTTGTATGTCACTGAAAATCTATAACTAACTCACGAAGAAAAGTATTCATAACATACTTTAACATCAGGTATAAGAGGATCCTGGTTCGTATAAGTGAGAAATAAATCTTACTTCTGTTTCATGTAACTGTTTTCTGCTCAAATATTAGCCCTAGAGAAAGATTCACTACACAAATTGTTGGATTTTAATAATCTAAATAGATATAGTAGTATAAACCAGATAAAGGCTGTTCTAACTGAAATGGCTTTGAAAGGAAGGCCATTAGAGAATCTGAACCAGAAAAAACAAAAGCAATATAATTCAAAAGAAGAACAAAATCTGAGGAAAGAAATTAGAACTTGTATTATGATATTTTACAGAGATGTTAATATCAAACTTATTTTAAAGTAAGAATGAAAAAAAATATCATTTCCCAAAAACTTTCCACACAAATAATTATTCTATTAATAATCTGAAATTGCTGAATAATTTTTTCCAGAAGTATTAAGAAAAACACCAATATGCAGAAAAGACAAAGAAAATTTGGCACTTGGTAAAGCATTAAGATAAAGAAAGAAAAGGCAGAAAAACAGGAACAACAACAGGAAATGAAAATATATCTATATATAGCAATACAAGGCAAATAGTCCACAAACAAGATAGCATTCAATGTGAAAGATGAAGACTTAACATAATGAGAAACAAAGGAAGCAATTTCTGCACTGGCTATGCTTCAGTGAAATTCAAGCCCAAGTATGCAAAGAAATGATTGAAACTTCAGAATGAATTCACACAAATGAGACTAGTAAAAAAATTAACATTAAATTACTCAACAAATTTCAAATAGTATAAATAGTACATTTCATAATGCTTAGGTTCTAACAACAACAATAAAAGGTAAACAAAACTAGGAAGCATTGTGTATTATCAAAACTCTGTACTCCCATTTCCCTAGTTCACCTTCTGTCAGTATTTAATTCCCTACCAATCTATGCTATAAAAAGATGATCATTTTCTGCTAAAGTCATTGGTCCAGTATTTATTCAATTTGATTCTTCTGTGTTTTTCCATAAGATAAGAAAATGGCTGAAGTATTTTTGCACTTAGATTTGAATGTTAGCTGTTAAAATTTGAGACCTACTGTAACACAATATCTGCAGAAAATGAAACAGTGATTAACATACTACCTCAAAACAAATAAATAGTATGGAGGATAGAAGGAATCTTGGTGTCTTATAGTGAAAGCTTTCTTAACTTCTAGGAAATTAGTCTCTTGGAAGAGGGACCTCTATGACTTTCATTATCTACTTTCCTCAAAGTAGATAAAACACCATAGAACAATAAAACAAGTGGCCTTGAAACGGAACCCAAGGATTTGGGTTATTTTTAACTGAAAACAAACAAACAAACAAACAAAAACATAAACATTGCTTACAGGATTTAGCCCATAAAACATGAGTTTAAATACATTTCTTAATCCACATAGCTCCAAAAGTAATGTGTCCTTTTTATTTCAGTGGAAAATGCAACAGACAGTAAGAGCATTACAATAACATTATTTGATAGAGCAAGTTCTCACTGTTTTTCAACAAAGACACCACTGTTAGTTGGGCATTTTCACCAGCAATGAACAACAGCCTGTATGCCACTCTCATAAAAATCTTCACCAGCAGAGGTGACCCACTGTCACTGTCACCACTATTGGAATAAACCACCCACTGCCTTATTTTGCTCACGTACACTGTTTGGTCTCCGCAAACATTCAGTAAGCACTGACAAATGTCAGTGGGTGCCATTTTTTCTTCGTGGAGGAATTCAATCACATATTTTGCTTCATACACAATTCCACAGCAGACACAATTTTTCCAGACGTCCCCTCTGCCGCCATTTGTCACAAGGCAACAGTATAATGGAATATTGGTGGGAAGGTTCAACTTTTATTGCCATATAGCCAACATACGCCTCTGATGTTGTAGTACAACATAAAAAATTAAGAGGCACTACTTTCATGGTAACTCTTGTAGTTTTGATTAATTACCCTAACAAATACCATTCTAAAATTGAGAGTAACATTTACCCAGTAAATTATTTGTAAACAATTTCTTTTGAAAATGATACTTTTTCCAGTACTTCAGTTTGCTGGTTTTGTTCGTTCTGTCAGTTCAGAAAGAAATAAATGTAATTTGTTTCCCCTGGGACAAGACAAAGGATCATTAACAAGGAGCATTTATCAATAGGAAAAGCTGGCCAGATTTTCAGACTACATAAAATATATTTTCAAGTAAGTGTCATAGGTCATAGATTTACTCCTTTATTAAGTGACATTAACATAAAAGTATTGAAGAACAAAAATATAGGTAATAAATACCTTTTAAACTTTGTATGCAGACATTTTCAAATAAAGAAACTGAAGTTTTGGTCTTCTTATAGACAAAAAACTTTATTAAACAAATAAATTATTGTGATTAAAAAAGTAGTATCAGATTCAGCTCTGAAAAAGTTAGGAATCCTTATGCTCCTAAAGGATGGAGAAAATATAGAAATTGTTTCTCTATACTATTTAGAAAATAATATTATAAGTTGATTAAAGGATGTTTCACAGCTATCCATGTGAAGATTCCAAAAAGACTTGAATCACAGTTCCTCAGTTCTACTTACTTTCTCTATTTTTTCAATTATTGCTACTCATACTGTAAAGGTTTATACCTCCAAGCAGTTTTTCTGGAGATGATTTTTTTCTTTCAGTGAAAGAACAACACCAGACCCACATTTCTTCTTACTGATTGTTTTGTGTCCTTCAATTTCTTACCACCTCAGCCTCAGTGTAACCTCATTATCCATCATAAGTGTATAGTGCTTCATGTACATTGTGGAATGACCAGTGAGACAGGTAGGATTAGTGGTGAAAGCAGTGATAAAGAGATATATACATAATATATACAAATATACAAAGAAATTCTTCTAGCTTCAAGAAAATCTACTTAAAAATTTTCATTCTGTGACTAGTCATTCTGAATTAATAAAAAGGCAATTGAATCAGTTTCCCCCTATTAATGAAATTGTTAAAAATCCCTTCAAAAAAATAAAAAGAATGTGTTCATTATGCTGAAAGGAACACATTTTCTTTACTTTTTATGAAGAATATTGACGAGAAAAAAAAAGATTCTTCTTTTAAAGAAAAATCAAAAGCAATGGATCAGAAAACATTTTTTTTTTTTTTTTTCCTTTTTACATTAGGTAGTCAGTGTTGTAGAAGAGAAAAGATGTGCTTTCATAATAATTGAAATATTTTACATCTAGTTTTGAACATTTGTTTTTTATTTACTAACATATGACGCAGGTACATAGTTTCACACAAGTGCTTTGTGGCCTTAACTACAAAAAAAAAAAAAAAAAAACACTACAAAAATAATAATAATAATAATAAAAAAAAACCCCTAACCAAATAAACAAACAAGCAAACAGATTTGTAGAAAATAAAATCTAAAGAAATAAATAATAAAAAATAAGGAAATAAAACCTAAGCAGAAATACTCTCCTGTCTGAAAATCCATTATCTTGAATGCTTCCTAAATAGATTTATCATATTTTTTAATTATTTTAATAAATAAATATTTTTATTTATTCATTAATAAAATTTAGCATAAAACATAACGCTAAAAAGGTTATGCATCTCTTTAAAGAATTCATAAGGAGAACCTTCTAAAATAAAATATAAGGAGGTTTCTTCATGCTGACCATATCACAGAGGTTGTGTTTTTTACAAGTTTTTCAGAAAATAGCATTGAAATTTCCAGAGAAATACATAATCACACAACTATAAATTTGATAAAGCAAGTTGTTACACTTAGAGATATGAAACACATTTATTTCTTGTTAATGGTTGCCGTGCCATGGACACTCCATTGTCCTAAAGCAATATATCTAATAAAGATATCTGTAGTCCTAATGCTCTGCACTGGAATCAGTAAACTACTATTTTAATATAAAATATGCATAGTCTGAAGCAAAAATTCAAAAACTTAGTGAACCATTTTCAAAGCTAAAAGAAGAAAATAATGTACAAGCAGCATTTAACCTTAAACACACTCCACATACAAAGCTTTACTTTCCATTAAAGCAATAAAAAAGAAAAACGGTTAACAAATAAAAATTTATTTTGTAAGAGAGACAATATCAACTTAAACGTTGTATTAAATATTTTTCTACACATTTTGGCTGTCTCTGGGTGTGTTGACAGTACACCACTAAATTAAAGTAATAAAATCATAAAAATGAACAAATGTCAGCATAGACATATTGAACAACAGTCATTTTCCCGATAATAACTTTTTTGTCAAAAAAATAATACAAAGGCAGAATACATCTAATCACTCCCTAAATACTGTAGTAATGAGATGGGGCTCCCTTTACCAGGGAGAAGCAAGAATAAGTGTGCTCCAAATAGGACAAGCCTGGAACTGGTGTTTCTAGTCAGAAAAGAAAGGAGATGGGCTAAAAGACAAGCTACTTGCAGACTGTTCCTTCTATGGCATTGCTGGGGCAGGAAGGCCCTACACTGAGCAGAAGCGGGGTTTCTGGACCACCCTTAAGTTGGAGGGAGTCTGAGCTGGGCAGGAACAGAAGGGACTGACAGTGTTGTCAGGGAGCTGACAAGCATAAAGCAGAAATGAAAATAATACTAATGTAAAATGAATACGGTGTTCTAACAGATACTGACATATCGAGAGCTACCCTAAATTAAAGACAAATAGATGAGTTCATCTTTGTGAGACACCTATAAAACCTCTGCACTATTCTTGTAAATTTCTTTACAGATTAATACTGCCTAACCCAGGTAACACTGCTGAATCCATCCCTTCAAGTCATTCCCTTTCCTAATATGAGTCTCTATTAAGTCATATTGATGAGGATTTCTGTAATAATGCTTCCAACTAATGTAACTGCATTCCTTAGTACAGGAAGAATATCGACCAGTTCTGATAACACATCCTTTTTTTTTTTTAACTAGCACTTTGCATTATTCTTTATTTCTTCTTGTTCAGTGACATTTTTCTCTACCAAAATCCCATAAGAAGGAGGTAGAAAGGACACTGTGGAGCACATTAAGACTATAAGGAAGAACAATTATGCTCATGTGTCCATGAAATGGCATTTCTCACATTTATCTGTTTTGCATGTAAGAAAAGATACAAAGGTAAAGGAAAACAAACAAGGCCATGAAGTAGGGTCATTCTCTCTTACAAAATCTGTAATGGGCTGCTTCTCTTGTCTCTCAATCTTTTGCAACTTGCTAATAAATCCTTTTGTAACCATCAGCACTCACTTCTTGCATTTTGGAAATACCAAGTTTTAGGTGATTTTGTTATGTAAGTACTTTACAAAAAAAGGATTACAGGATAAAATACATTACTCAGGAAGCTGAAATCTTTAGTTTTCTTCAGAATATATGAACAAATAGTAACTACCACATACTTACAATTTGTGGACTTAGAAATGAAAACTTAATGTGTCAAGGTTCGTATTCCACTGTTTTTCATCAGTGTTACACATATTACGTTTATATTGAAAATCTTCATCTTACCCATATCAGACATCAAAGTTGAGTAATGTTTCATAAGAAAAAATAGATGTATTTCTGCAAGTACTTCATAAAATACAGTAGAAGACAATGATCCAAATAATATTTAACAGTTAAAAGCATGCTGTCAGAAGGCTAACTGACTCTTTGATCTCATTTTTAACCAAACAAATCTGAAAAAAAAGGCATTCAGTAATCTGTGATTTTTTATTGCTCCAAATATTTATGAGAACAATTCATTACAAACTTATGTACAAATTTATAACACTATATTTGTTCTCATTGTGTTCTTGATTATTTTTAGATGTTCTGTGTTAAAAAATGTCAGGTAAGATTAATCAATATTTTTTAAAATATGCATTTTAAAAAGCCATCTAGGTTTCTGAGGGCTTTGGGTTGCTATTTTTTTTTGTTGTTGTTGTTGTTTACTTATTTATATTAGAATTAAGTTAGTTAGTTGGAATCTAGATAGATAAAAAACAGTAGGATTTTTTTTGCTTTTTGAGTTTGGTAGAAACTTCAAGGAAAAATGTTTAAATCTTAGTGGAAATCTGCCACATACCCAATAGTTAATAATGAGTTACTGTATCAGAGAAATTACCACAAAATACATATATTTACATAAAATAAAGTGAATTAAATTGCAGTTAAATAATTTTTATTATTGCTATTAAATTATTTTTCTACTTCACAATCTTTTGAAGAAAACTATCATACTCGAATTTATATATACAATCACATTAACATAACTGATAAGAGTAAACTTGACATTTCAAGGTCTTATAGATTGAAAATGAAAAAAAGCAACAGATTTTTTAAAATAAGATTACATTAAGTGCCATCTAATTCACAAAGCCAGCCATTCTCACAAAAGTGTCATCAGTGTTTTGAGTTCAGTAGGCATCCCGCTGTTTCTTTTGCTGAAATAACACAATCACAATAATTGTATTTTATGAAGGCTTTTAAAAGAGTTGAAGAAGAGGAGATTGCTAAGCCTAACATGTATTTATCCTTTAAATTTACGTCCATCTCAAGACCCTAGTTAAACACTGAAGAGGTAAAATTCCCATTCAAGCTTTACAAAATCTTTGACTTTAAATTAAATCACACACAATAGCTTTCTTGGGAAGTCCCAAAGCTTCCATCAAATTTATATTTCGGAAGGATATGTATGAAAATATTGTAGTGTGAACCAAAGATACACTTTTTGCCACTTGTTCTTCCTGCTCATTTATTGGAATGGAATTCTTAGAAACTTTGCTACTAGATTTGAGATGGCTAAATTTGTGAATATCCATTTCTTGAAACCTGTAACTGTGCCTTCAAAAAATGTTTAGGAAGCATGTGGAGAATTTATGACTTTCTATTTATTTAACATGATGACAAGATTTTAAACAAACAAACCAAATATTCCTCAAAAGGAAAATGTCATATCAATCAGGTGAAAATGCTGAAGCAATTTACCATATACAGTAGTGAGCAAGGTCTAGCACATAAGGTTGTATTTAATTATCTGAGCATTCCTATGAATTTGTTCATCCCAAAACACATAAAATGCATCAATGGATAGATGTGTTCACAGTTTATTTATTGAGGTTCTTCTCAACAATGTTCACAGAGATTTTGCCCAATATTCTGTCTATTTTCAGAAATTGGCATTATGAGCATTTGTGTTGTGCATTGTTTGTTTTTTAAATATACATTTAAATATATAATTAGCATTACTACATAGCATTTCTCCCCTCCTTCTCTGCTTAGTAAATAGCTTTTATCTCAAAATACAAATTCAATTTTTTATTTTTTTTTCTGTTTCTCTCCCCTACCCCACCAAGAAAGCAGGGAGTGAGCCACTACAGCTGTGCACTGCATAGTTATCTTCTTGTTTAAAGAGCGACAGTGGTTGTTATCCTGAAACTGTGTATAATCCTCCAAGTCCTACTTCTGAAAGTCTTTCTCTTTTTTGACATAGATTTCAAATGGAGGTGAAATTTACTGTACGGTATGGGTGTAACATGAGCAAAAAATATAAGCCAAAAATATGAGTCAAAAATATATTTCAATTTTAAAAAAATCATTTTTCTTCTATTTTTAGCCCAATTCCAGTACTTCTTTATCTTTTTATATAAACTCAATATCCACAGAAGTCCAATTCATTACAAAACTATGGTATTGATAATTCCTATCACTTGGCAAGGCATGACTGATACCATTACACTCTTTCTCTTCTGAAATAGGGTGGCTACATGTAAACCAGACAATAGAAAAGATCTGTTGCTGATGCCTTAGTTCCTTGGACTACATTCAGGGAGCTCTAGATGGCCTCTGTGAATAGCAACTCTATCGACTGCCACAGGCCAGTGGTCAGATTAATTCCCTTATACTATTTTACTTATGTAGGTGTGCATTTTGAATCCAGACACTGATGTAACATTTTATAAGCAGTAAAAGTAATAAAAATTAAAAGAGCAAACAGCATTCTTCTAGAACGAAGGAAATAAGAAAACTGGGGGCCATGAAAGAAAATGTGAGATACAAAGGATAACAACAGTGAAGATAGCAAGATGTTTGAAATAGGTGTGTGAAGACTTATATGTTTGTATATATACATAAACATAGGTAAAATTATTGGTTAGCCTAAAACGTTTCCAGAAGTACGTAGGTTGCTTCAAGAGTAATGTCTCCTATTTATTTCCATGGAAAATACAACAGATTCAAAGCTCATAATAACACTACTTGATAGAGAAAATTCTCAGCCATAAAACACTATTTTTATATATAATCACCACCATTAGCTGTGCATTTTTGCTAGCAATGAACTGCATGATACACTCCTAAACATCTGCAGCTAAGGAAGTGACCCACTACCACTATTGGCACTGCTGAAGCACACCACCCACTGTTTCACTGTGTTCATATCGATTGTTTGGTCTCCATAAATGCTCAGCAAGTGTTGATGAATTTAGGGGACTAATTTTTTCCACATAGAGAAAGTCAGTGACACACTTTTTATTCATGTACTCTTCCATGACAGATGCCATTTTGCCAGACTGCCACTCTGCTGCCTTCTGTCATGCAGCAACAAAATATGACACAATATTGTTTGGAAGGTTCAATCTCTACTGCCATGCCATCAGCATCCACCTCTGATATCTGATATTACTTTCAGAGCAGTCCTCATGTTTATAATGATACAATATTACTACCTGAAATCACACACTAATATAAATTTGGGATGTGCAGAAGAAAAGATCTCAACTGAAGAGAACTGACATTTTGGAATGTTGTCCATTACAGAATCAATCTTAGACCACTGTATTGAAACAAAAATATGTCTAATTTGATTGTTTCCACAACTGTACTATGCTTTACGTATTCCACTTGTCATTTTTAACAAAACCATACATCTTCACTTTCGTTAATTCCTCAAAATGAAGGCAGATAAAATCCCTCTTCTGTAGTACTATTTACTGATGATGTGATAAGCAATCTGCAAAAACAAGGTTGTTTTGTTCCAGAGTATTTGGTGTTTCTCAAAACTTTGGTTTTAATCATTGTATAATCAGTAAACCAGAAACGAGAAAAAAATTCTTTTCATGCTGATGACAAACTGAATATTCTGATAATTTTCTTCACCTTGTTATCATTGTTCCAAGGAGGACCTCCTGCTCTGACTAGAAAGTTACTACTGGACTACTTCCCTTCCAGAGATTGAAGGTGCAGATTAACAGTTTCATCCCAGTGGAATTTCAAAACTAAGTGCTCTTCCAGCAATGTACTTCTCTAATCTTTTACAAATTAATGCTGCTAAATAGTCACTCTTTCATAGTCCTGGTAAAATACTTGAACAGTTTCTTTTGAAATGCAAAAGGACATAACGCATATGACCTTGACCTGAGATCTAGTCAGAAACTGACAATCTTTGGAAACTTCTCAGATATGCATTTGTGATCTTGCCAGTGTGAGAATTAGCATTTTTTTTGTGAGGGGATCCAGGGATACAGGAAGAAGATTTATTTGCAGTAGTCAAGCAATACTAATAAAAAGAACAATTTCAGGTTGGAATAAAATAGAACTACTTCACATTGCCGAAGTAACCTCAAATTTACTTCTGAACTGAGAGAGTACCTTCTACATGGCAAAGATTGAAGGAGGAATGCTGAGGGTAAGATTTATTTTGCATAGATAAAATAGGGACAGATTTTGAAGTGATTATTTCTTGATTACCAAAATAATTTGACACTGTATTTGGACAATTTTACCTACAAATATTTTTTTGTCATCAAAATACTTTTTTCCAATAAATCTCATTCACCCATCACAGTAATGTATGATTTACAGATAAAGTTTATTCTACTTTCTAGTATTTTATTGTCTGAAAGATTATAATTTTTTCTTTTTTCTTTTTTTTTTTTTAAAATACATTTTTGCCCATATTTTTTGTGAGTTATTTATTTATCTATTTGTTTTAGTCATAAATTGTCCCTAATGATTTCTTAGTCAACAATTGTGTATTTCATTGACTTGTGCTTTCTACTGTCTTTCTGCATTATTCTTTATTTTGTGAAATGTTCTGAATGAATACTATTGGCTATGAAGTGTCCATGATAACAAATAAACAATCCTTAGCTTGTAGCTTTTATAGTTTATAGAGCAAATGTGCATGAGTGTAAAATAGCATTAACAACATGGGGAGAAATTAGAGTGGTTGACAGATTCACTTTGCATTCACTTGCAGAAATTCCTGACTTTGCTTAGAATATACATCTTTTCTTTATATTTTCTGCTTCCTTTTCACTTGGAAAATTGGAATGTTAAATAAGAACTATCCCTTTTTCTCTTTCTTTTCATGATCTTTGCATTCTCTACATAATCAGAGTGTAAAATTTCTAATAAATCAAGTCATAATGAGGGTTAATTATTTCTCATTTTTTGATGCTTATTTTTAGTCCACAGATAAAGCAGATGGCTGGCAGTTATGGTTCTGTGGTCTTCTTTTTGCTCTCCATTGGTGCAGGAGAGAAAAACAAGGAGGAAAGTACTAGCAGCCAGGATCCCTCAAGCAAAAAGCACTTCCAGGAGGGTAAGTCACAGCACCTGAGGGAAGCAAGCAGAGTGCTCATCATCTCTCTCATTTATTACCTGGGAGAGTCTGATGGCAGATGGAGTGAGAGTACATAACTCTCCTGTAGGGCAGGAAAAGGAAGAAAAATTGTTGATTGTTCTGTAGTAAAGAATAATAAAGACACTAGTTGAAAAGGTGTCTGGAATCAAAATAAGGAAACACATAAAGCAACAACAATAACAGAAACAAAAACAAAACAAAACAAAAAAAGACAGAACTGCATAACTTCAACATTTGTTCTTGTTTTTCCCATAATAGAACAGTGTGCCTGTTCACGTGCCATGAAATTTATTTGATGTTTTTTACTGTCTATTGTGTCAAGATTAAAATATATCACCAGCTCTCCCACCGCAAATTTAAAGATGCCCTCTCATTAGATTTGAGGGTGTTAGTGGAAAAACAGGTGTTCAACAATCTGTGACATATGGAGTTTCTACTCTTTGGCTTTAATTTACTTCTGTTCCTTTCTCTTAACTGTACTGTGATATACATTATCTGGTTTCCGTTCTAGTAAACATGAAATGGTTATAATTTTTTTTTTCTTTTTCCTTTCTATTTTCTTTTCTTTTTTTACTTTTCCTTTCCCCTTTCCTCTATTTCCTTTTCTCTCATTTGTACTTTTTCTCTTTTTCCTTTTTCTGTTACGCATTTTCTAATTGATTTGTTGAATGGAAATAAGCAATGTCAAAGAAGCAAAATAGGAAGATAACATGCCTCTGGGGAAGATATTAGTAGATGTGACGCTTTCCTTCAGAATCACAGGAAATATGGAATAACACATATTGGACTGTAACAGTTTTCCCTCCTTGACTATCTGGTGCTAATTAACTCAATATGTTTTAGTCAGTGCCAACATAAGATGTATGGATGTCCTTACAGAATCTTTTGTTTATCTTGAGAGGCAAGAAATCATATAAGCCATATAAAAGAAAATACATTCTTATTGGTACCTTACCATATACACAAAAAAAGGCATTCATTAACATATTATGATTGTTATTTGAAAACAAGAATTATGAGCGGCTTACAGTTGACAGGCTGAGCAAGCTGGGCTTGTCCAGCCTGGAAAAAGAAGGCTGTGGGGTGACCTCATTACAGCCTTTCAATACCTAAAGTGAGGGGAATCAACTCTTTGAAAGGGTCGATAACAGCAGGACAAGGGGAAATGGTCTTAAGTTGGAGGAGAGAAGATTTAGGTTGAATGTCAGAGGGAAGTTCTTTACAGAGAGAGTGGTGAGGTTCTGGATCAGGCTGCCCAGGGAAGCTGTGGATGCCCCATCTCTAGAGGTGTTCAAGGCCAGGTTGGATGGGGCCCTGGGCAGCATGGTCTAGTACTAAATGGGGAGGTTGGTGGCCCTACATGTGGCAGGGGCGTTTCATGATCCTTGAGATCCCGTACAGCCCTGGCCATTCTATGACTCTGTGATTCTGTGATGAGGAATGGCTGAGTGAACTGGGTCTGTTTAAAGAAGTCTGGAGCAAAGAGTCTTAGTGAAAGATCTCATTGCTCGCTACAAAAAAAAGGTGTAACGAGGAAGGTGTTGGTCTTTTTTCTCAGGTAGCAGGTGAAAATGCTAATCAGGGAAGTGGTAGAGCTGCCATCCCTGGAGGTATTCAAGAGACGTGGTTATGACACTTAGGACATGATTCAAGAGTATAATTCTAGTGTTAGTTGGATGTTTGGACTTGATGTTCTTAGTCTTTTTCAACCTAAACCATTGTATGATTTTGTGATTTTATCCTGTCTGTGTTTTTTTCCTCAACAATAGGTAAATCTTTTAAGGGGAAAGGAAAATGAAGTTCAATTACTGTAGAATAAACTATGTAGAATACACTACGGAGGCAAAATACATCACAATTTGAGAGGAATAGTCCAAATTCATTTTATGTCAATGTTAATCAAAATAAGTAAGAACTTAAATGTTGCATGTTTCTTCAGACAGTGCTATGGGTCTGCAAAACTTGAAGGAGTGGGGCTAGTTGATGATGCAACCAGTATTGCACTTTTTGACCTAGTTTTCAGAAACCCTGTCACTGTTTAAAGAACAACCTGTTCTTCCTGGCCTTCAAATTCTATTGCTTAGTTTGAAACTACAAAAGACGAATATTTTGAAAGTTCAAAGCAAATCAGCCAAGCTGCTTTCAGCTTGTGAGGTACTGAAAATGTAACATGTTTCTGTTTTAATTTACACATTCATTATGTTAATTCTTTGAAGTTATTTTAAGAGGAATTGCGTTAACAACCTCACTGGAACATATTCATTTTCATGTGTGCATGCATGTGTATTTTTGCATATTCATTTTAGAAAAAAAAGTTGTATCTAATTTTACATGTATTTGTCCTCATTTTGCGAACTTATTTTTGTCATAGTCTTGTAGGTTTTGTTCTGCAATTGTAGTGAGACTGGTGCCTTTGGAAACCTAACCAACTTCCTTTCCCCAACCTTTCCAAAATGTCTTGCTATAATATTTCACTATAGTTGGCATCAAGCGTCATATATCCATTCTGATTTGGAGTAACTTGCCCCTCTCCTCTTTTGCATTGCTGCGGAAGGCCAGATTGGTGGATTGAAAGACTACACTGATGCTAACAAAGTAAGAATACCTGTATTTACTCTCTGGTATGAGAGTCTGAGTTACTAACTCTCAAACCACTTCTGGATAGCTACATCAAAACTACCAAGTGTTAACCATTCCTGAGCAATGTTAACCCCGAAAAGCATCAGGGAAATACTAGTTGGCAGTGACCGAAGTGTGCTAAGCAGTATGCTATCAAGTCAATATCACAGCTGGCTGCCTTCCGATGCCTTTGGGTGGTCCCTGACCCAGTTAAATAAGCCAGTAAAGAAGTAACCAGTGCATAATCCTTTTCCCAGGAATTCATCAGTCTGTGGCACAAGGCTTTATTTTGATACAGCATAGCTCTGCAAATTTGGCTTAGACTTTGGAAAAAAACCTGTTTAGTTGTGACATGAGACCATGAAGAAATACATAAACCACATCCACTCAAGGTAAGAAAGGTAAAATTTCAGACAGAGGCAAGACTGCTGAGTCCGGGTAATCAGTACTTCAAGGATTTAGCAGGGAAAAGATTGGCTAGAAAAGATATAAAATCCTTGGAAAACAAACAAACAAACAAGGAACTGAAAGACAGCAACTCAGTAAAAGATAAAGGAGCAGCACAGTTTGAAAAATAACAGCAGCCAACTAATTGATGAGTGCTTGATGAGCTAACAAAGATTTAACAGGTGTCCTACCATGTGTGGTGAGCGTATTGTAATTCATTAGTCCCCACTGTCTATCATACGTACTAGTTTAAAAATAATTGGTTTGGTCTTTAATGTTGTGTACGTCCTGCTTGCAAAGCCTTTCAACATGCAGTAAAGGTCCAGGAAAAAAAAAAAAAAAGACAAAAAAGACTCGGAAAGTTAAGGTTGTAAGAACACATGCAAAGAAAGACAATATCTTTAAAGTATTCACGTGAGTTTACTCTTTCCTATTTTTGTCCTCCTACAGAAAGTACCAAAGTAAAACAAACTGTGTGCTCTATATTCCAGCTTTATTTATGTGATTTTAACAAATTAATATCTATGAACTTGAGCTTGAAACAATTTTGTGATGATATTGTCACAATTAATATCTATGAACCTGAACCTGTAACGATTTTGTCACGATTTTGCATGACTATCTTACAATAAAGGATTCATTGCAACATTAGGCTTATATTAGAATACCACAAATTGGACTGCAGTGCTAGGAAAGACCATGCTTCTTTTACCTGTCTTTGGAGTTATTCTTTCTGGCTTCACTTTCCATCAGTGAGAACAACATTGTTGGAAACCAAGCAAAATGCATTTAGAGGAACCTGCAGAAGGAACTGAAATAGGAATGGGCAGCCCCTGATAAGGCCTTCATATTTATCTCTGCTACCTTTGCTAACTGTTAACTCTTTCATATTATTCTGATTTTGAATCTTGTGGTCAGTCTGGCCAAAAATGTTTGAATTAGTGAATGCACAGATTTGGAATAATAAAAAATGTAAATCCCTTATGTTCCTCATTCTGCTTGCAGGTTCTATTATTTTGCTTTGTGAAGTTCTCATTTAATTAGGCGGAGGTGTTTAAAAGAGAAGGCATCTGTTAGGGAGTGCACGAGTCTGCATATTCTCCATAGAAATTTGTGCAGGTAGGATAAGTTAAAAAGAAAGATAAAATAATAAAATGACAAAGCAAACCAAAGCCAACATAATCTTGAATTTGCTTATTTTTAGGAACATATTCTCTCATTCATGATAGTCTGTCCAAATATAACCTTCCTATTTTCAGAACCCAGATATGAAGGTAAATGTATGCAAGACATCTAAATTATTCTACAATTGCTTAAATTATAACAGTGTAAATTAATAAATATATATGCATTTTACTACAAGGCTGTAATCTTTTGATCTGCATGCAATAGCAGAGAAGAATAAAAATAACGTTAAAACCTTTAACGTTTAAATAAGAAACTTGCTTATATTTTACCAGAGTTTGACATGCATAGATCAATGTTGTTTTCCAGTCATTTTCATTTGTTTAAAAAACAAAAAAACAAAACAAACAAAAAAAACCCCAAAAAACAACAAAAAAACAACTTTTACCATGACTTGTTTTCGTTTTGCTTACTATTCAGAAGTGGGCTCTCTCATTCCTCTGCTTTCCACTTACCCTTGGACAGATTGCTATCCCATTCTTACCATTATTAATCTATCACTTCAAAAAATTGTCAATTGATAACACAGGCTGTACAAAAACAAAGTAATCGTGAAGCTTTAAATTAAATGTTAGCAGACTTAGCTGTACTGTACATTCTTGTGGCCTTGCAAATGACACTTGACGCAGCATTGAGAATGACATCTAACATTACAAATAAAGGCTGAATAACAACTTCATTACTTTCACCAACCTTCCTTTCCACTTCATTCAACAATATGCTTCACCTTTGCCTTCTTATGTGGGCTGTCTCTAGCACTGATAGTCATTTGAGCTGCCTCACTGCTTGAAAAACAACAATGAAATCCCAATTAATGTTCAACAGTTTACAAAAATATTTTGCAGTGACTTCTACAATACTGATACTAGTGGCAATATTTTGATATGTACTTGAAATTTCTGTTTTCAAACACAGACCGACTGGGACACAGAAAGATCTTGCTGCACAAACTGACCATAATTCTTTATTAACTCAGAACTTAATTTCATTTAGCTTACGTGTACTCTAAACAATTTATCGTATTCCATTTCTTCTCCAAAGAAGAAATTATATTTCTGAAATATATTTCTGAAAAATATATCAAGGTAGAAGTACCTGAAGATCTAAAATAGATTACTTTGATACTAAGGAGTTGCTGCTGTGCCATAAATGTTACAACATATTTATTTATTTAGTTATACGTACCTTATTTCCTAATAATATTCATTTCAAAAGAACTGGGAACAAACTGTAAGACCAGCAGTCTATAGAAGTTATGCATCTGGAGTAAGATTCTAAATAAACTAAAAAATATTTCATTTTCAGATTTTTTGTAACTGTCTGTTTATTTCCTTTATTGCATTACTTTCTGTGAGAATCTTTCTTTGTTTTTTGTTTCAAATCTTTCTTCCTGAGGTATTTCTTGTGATAAGACTCTGATTGATTTGTTGAGGAGACAAGAGGTGGGTGCTACCATGTGACAATCAACATCACTTTGGGGACATTTGAAAGCACCTTCCTCCAGAGCTGCTTGCCTCTGGAAGAGAGTGCTCAGAAGTGTTTTCTGGTGGAAGATCTGGCCTGCGACTAAATAGCTCCAGCTTGGTATGGGAAAACTGGGGAATGATACCATCATGTCCTGTGAAAAACAGAATGCAGGTGGGCATCCCTGCTCCCTCTCATCTGCTGGCAATGCCCGGAAGACGGGAACAAAGGAGTTTCTGCTGAGATCCCAGAGCCAGAATCTGCCACTCCAAGGAGAGCTGACTCAACCACTTTGGATTTGAGCTGTCATTCCGAAGAGAGCTGACTCAACCACTTTGGACTTATAAATAAGTTGGTACCATTGAAAAGTGGCCATGGTCACCGTCACTGTCAACAGAACAACAATGTCCAACGACCCACCACTACTGAAAATCAATGACTTATCTACAAACCGTGATGGATCCATGGTGGTGACTATCTCCCTCTTGCTTCCTATAAAGACTCCTTGCTTCTTCTTTCCTATCTTTTCTATCACCCTCCTTCCCTTTCCCATTACCCTAATTCATAATAGCATCTGTCCTTCCCTTCCCCATCTCCCTGATTAAGATCTGTAATAAACTGACCAACATTTGAACCATTGTTTCTTAATCTCACGCTGGGAATACATATGTTAAAAAGAACCTCCTCTCCCTCCTATAAACTGGAGTAAGAAACTGTCCAGTTTGGTTTGAGTACATATTCACATACAACCAGGAATATTTTTTCGTAAGTGAGAATACATATACATGCATGACTTTCACATTTAAGAAAAAATCAAGTTAAAGATTTTCCACATAAATAAACACGCAGTAAACAGAAGTTTTGTGAGGCTCAGAAAAATTAAGTTACATTTCTGTAAATAAAAATGATCTCAAAAACTGTTTCATATTTACGTTCACTCTTTTTTTAAAATTGATCTTTAATTTAATTATTCTTCATTAACGATTATTTTCAGATCATGTTTCAATTCTTTAATTTTACAGTACCTCAATTACTGTATATGATGCAAGTTACATAACAGTGGTTCCATTAATAAATGTGTCATTTAAAAAAAAAAAAATCAACAACAGAAACAAAATATCATTCAGAGAATATAAAAATTTTCCCATTAATTAATATAACTGAACTCCAGTTGTTCATGAAAAAGCTCCTGTGAGGTTTTATTCACCTTATTTATTGAGTCACTGAAAAAGCAAATATTACTCCTCCCTGAAATGCTTCTGAGTCTGGAATTCATGTAGATAGTAAAATTTCAGACAGAATTTTCTGCCACTTTTTGGGAAAAGGTGGTAGAAAACCAAGATATCAGCCAGAACCATGCAATACACATTCATTTTTACTCCTCTGTGTAGCACATGATTGATGCGTTTGGTTCAAAGAATCACAGAATCACAGGGAATGGAAGGGAACTCCAGAGATCATAAAGTCCAACACCTCTGCTAAAGCAAGTTTGCTACATTAGGCTGGGAAAACATCTAAGTTTGTTTTGAATACCTTCAGAGAAAGAGACTCCATAAGCTATCTGGGCACATTGTTCCAGGCTCTCTCTCCCTCAATGTAAAGAATGCATTTTTCTCATATTTGTGTGGAAATGGGGTACCACTGAAAAAATCCTGGGCCCATGCATCCGACATCCAAACTGGACACTTTGGAAATGCAGCAAAAAATGTGAGCAGTAAATTTCCCCGTTGAAGTGGAACTAACATATTCACCTGTGTATCAAGCTAAGACATATCCTTCTTGAGTCATCATTATCATATTATGAGCAATACCAATGCATAGTATTATCCCAGTTTCAGCTGGGATGGGCTTTCTTCTCCAGATCTGGTATGATGCTATGCTTTTGATTCTAGTAGAAAACAATGCTGACAGCACACTGATGTTTATAGTTCCTGCCAAACAGTGTTGTACAGATCCAAGGCCATTCTCCGTGAAGAGAGAGATGGGATGATCAGGATTAGGATAGCAGGGAGCTGGGAGGGATCAGGATTAGGGTAGATGGCTTAAAGTGGTCAGTGGAATATTCCATACCATATGACACCATGTGGAAGGAATTTTAAGGGGTTAAGAGTTCATCAGGCTTTCTTCCAGTGCTCAAGGGATGAGTTAGGCATCAGCCAGGGGGTGGTGAGCAATTCCTTGTGCATCGCTTGTTATAAACATTCACATATGTAGTCATAACTTTTATTATCCTTTTCCTTTTCTCTATCTTAATAGTTTTATCTCAATCCATGAGTTCTACTTTTTTTGTGATTTTCTCCTCTGTTCCACTTGGAAAGGGGGAGTGAGTGAACAACTGCGTGATGCTCATCCACCTGCTGGGTTAAACCACAACAATAAGCCTCCGTCTCTTCACTATAAGCTAGGAAAAGACTAGTCATAAGGCTCAGATCATCACATGTACTAGGAATTATCAAGTCTCCTAGGTTTTTTAAAATCATCACTTATTTCTTGGTAAAATTAGTCACAGTCTAAGATTTCTGGGCAGTTAAATTGCTACTTGTTGACCCGTGTACTGTGAAAGATCTCTGTCAGCAGCAAATAAGTGCTGAATCAAAGCCAAAATTTCAAATTTGTAGAGTGCATGTCTTATAAGGAATCCATATGTGCTAAAAATGGATGGTATACAAGGTGTATATCTTTCCTGATGTAGGAGACTCCTGCCCCTTAGCTATCTATCAAATGTCTTATACTCTACCATGCCTACAGAATGCAGAAAAAGTATGGTATCAACGTCTTTGCATCATGTGGTGTAGTTGGCAAAAATGTGCACTAATTAATGTGATATGTACAAAGATATATTTTATGATTTTTGTACCCATATGAAAAATACAGAACATTCTCATCTATCATGTGTTATGGTAGATACAACATCAAAATATTTGTCTGAGTCACATTTTGAGTGAGTCTTGCTTTGACTGATGCTATGATGCAAAATTTTATCACCAATTAATAGTGATATCTGGATGTTACTTTATCAGAGCAGACATTTTAAAACTGAGAGCAGCTACATATAAAAATACAGATGTTAAATAATTATTTTTCAAAGAGGTATTTTGTAGCTGCACTCTAAGCTGGGAACTATACAGTTAATCAAGAGGGCAAATATTCCTGAAAACATTTGATTGTTTTTATTGAAAAGAATTGGAAAGAGATTAACAATGTTGTCCTTATATTGATACTGAACAAAATATCAATCCTCTCTGTATTTCTCTTGTATTATCACATTGTTGCTGTTTACTTTGTTATATCAACAGTGACAGCTTCCCCTCACACCACATTTCCCTGTTCTGGGACATGTGGGAAAGAAGTATGAGGGATGCAACCAAGATAAGGAGAGATAACTAATTTACTACAAATGATAAAAAAAAAATAAACAAACGTGAGACAATATGAAATGAAAAGGAAATACAGGTCGTAAATAAAAAAAATGGGAGAGAGAAATTCTGACTGTAATTACTCACTGCGCTACTGGTAAAGGAAGAGAAGTCTTTTCCCTCAGTGCTGTGCTATTCTACTTCTTTTTATCCAGAATCAGAAATCACGTGGGGAGTACTGGAGATATCTGGGGACTGTAGTTCATCTCTTCTCAGTGTACCTTCTTCTCAGAGAGCAGGAACTCATGTAAACTGATCTTGTCAGGGGCAGTGACTATGTTCCATCACTGAAATAGCTTGCTGAATGATATGGAACACAGCTAAAATCAAGATGCACAAGGAGTATTGGTAATACACATTTTCCTACAATTCAAAACAGATGCAAAGATTACTATGGTGCTCTGAAGTGATTTGTACAAAGCTGGCTTGTGTCACATGCTATTATTCTTCCCAGTTCCACAAATTATTTTTGTGATTTACATTATAGAGTGATTCTTACTGCTGCAATTTTAGAATAGGCTTGCTTTATATTTTATTCCAAATCATACAGTAGACATACTACAGTACACGTGTATATACAAATACAATATTGATTCCATGAAAACTACAACAGATAGAAAGAGCACAATTAAATTATTTGATAGAGCAATTTCTCAGCTACAAAACACTATTTCTCAACGTAGTCACCACCATTATATATGCTTTTTCACCAGTGATTAACAAGAGCCTGAATGCTGTACTTGTAAAAATCTGCATCAACAGAGGTGACCCATATTCAGCAAGCATTAGTGAATGTCACAGAGTGCAGTTTTTTCTGCATGGAGGAATTCAATGACACATCTTTTCTTCACATGCACTTACATGGCAGGCACCATTTTCTCAGACTGAGCCTCTGCTACCATTTGTCTCATGGCAGCAAAATGTAACAGGGCATTTTTGGGAAAGTTCAGCCTCTACTGTCATACCACCATCAACGTCTGACACTGTGGGCCAATGTAATAAAAGAAGAGGCATTACTTTTGGAGTAGCTCTTGTACTATACTATGCTATAAGTTATGGTGTACTTTTTAAAAAGCACCATCTTAAAGATGAGGTCTTGCTAGGCTCTGTGGCATGACACTGTAATTTCTGTCTAGAAATTCTATCCATGATGCCATCTGGATCCACATTTAGTTTTCCCACAGTCATATTACAATTATGCCTTAGAGCCATAAAAACTTACTAATTGTTTACTATTCTGAGGTCTTCCTCAGTTGTTACCAATTTCTAACGTTCATTAGTACAGACACACGGCATCTTTGAAAAATTTCTTGTAGACTACTTTGCTTGGCTTGCAGAGAGATTATGACCTCTGAAGTGACAAGACCTGCTCTTACCTTGTTAAAATCTTTCTTAAATATTTTTTAGGTTAATTATCATGCCCTAACAGCTCATGTTGTTTATTGTACTAAGTACTGAGCACTGAAACTTTCCAAGAAAAATCTGCAAAAAAACGTGACACTTAAAGCTGTTAATTTATTCTTTGTTATCATTTCTAAACTTCATTTTCTTTCATTTTATAATAATTTATCACCACAGCTTTTTTCATTGTCATCTATCCCCTTCTTTATGTAGCCCAATTATCCCATGATTGAAAGATAGATTTAAAATTTTATCCTTGAAACTGTCTACTGATTTCCATGTGTTTTTTTTTCCACACTGGAATTCTTAAGTAGCATATATCATTGTATATAAATGTACAGACAAATCTTTTGATCTCCAAAACCATCTGTAATTAGTAAATTTCAAAGAGCAAAAAATGGAAAAGGTTATTAAACTCAGACCTTTACAATTCAAATTTTTCTGTTTTCACTGGAGTAAAAACAAATGTAGAGTCCTTTACAGAGATAATGACTGTTTGCAATGCCCAATATTCTGAATTTGAGCTGTCACCCTTGTATAATTTTGCAACTCTCTGTTTGGTACTTTTTTCATGGAATTTAGATGAATGACAAGGCTAAGTGTTTGCTAAATATTTGCTGAAATCACATTCTAAGAAATCTGATTATTTTTGATGGAACTAAAGAAAGAACAAATGTTTTTGATCTATGCTATGTGCTCAGACTCGTTCCCACTTGGCTATCCCAAAAAGGTAATGAGAGTCTTTTTGGCTTCTACTATTGTTTTGTAGTGAAATTTTAATGAATAAAAATCTCCCTAATGGATGCTGCTTGAAGTTGTTGCTAAGTTTCAACTGATGACACAATAGAAGAAGTTACATTTAAGGAAATTATCTCTAAGGAATTTATGAGATTTTTTTAAGTTAATGCCACTTAAGTAATGTGTTCAAATTCTCTTAAATGCTGATTTTACTAAAGTAACTATATATCCGCTGCAGATGCATATTGTTTTAATCTAGAAGTACTATTCCTGATTTCCAACATCTGGCTTCTTTCTCATAATCAATACAGTTCCCTTGGACAGACAACATATAGAAAGTTAAAACACTTGTATAAAATTTTGGAATTAGTTTTGTCTTTCAATAGTTGTAATCAGAGAGTGGACCAGCTATGTTTTAAATCTGGTAATTATAAAAAATGTATATATTCCTTACTAGTATCAATTAATCAATAAATACATCATAAAATGTGCTAATCCTGTCTAATTACTAATGTTTCATGCAAATTTAAACCTTTAAACAGGGACCTTTAAAGTGGGAAAAAAGTTCTGAGAGATGTATTGTGAGAGATGTATAGTATTCAGCAGAAGATTTATAATCCTTAGCAGCGGATATCACTGTTGTTTTAGAATAATGCAATAATTTACTGAAAAAAAAACTTCATGATGATTATTGTTTTATCTTGTTGCTAAATTTCAACAGATGATCTTTTGTTTGTCAATAGTAATAATAATAGCAATAAAAGAAAGCAGTAATATTAATTTTTCCTATTATTAAAGTGGTATTTTTATCTCATGCTCCTGTTTGGGAACGTTGTCAGAGTAGATATTTGTACAGTATGGAGTTACTAAGGTCTTCTTTGTAATTCTGAAAGTGGTTTGCCACACTGGATTACAGAGTTTGTTTTTGCTCTTTTGTAATGGTGAGAAATCATGCCATTAAAATATTTATATGTAGAGTTAACAGTTGCATGCACACTAAAAATGCACCATCAATAATCTTCACTTTGATGCTTCTTATGATAATACACTGTAATTGGATTCAGCAGTAAATCCAAACACAGCTTTGAGGCATTGATTTTCCAAAGGGTCCTGTCAAAATTATGTAGTAAGAAATGAAGCAGCTGCTTGATGAGGCATATCATATAGTGATTTTAAAATATGGTTATTGAGAAGAAAATATCAGTAAATTGATGGCTTGTTTCTTAAGACAATCCTAGCAGGGACATCTGAAGAATTAACATTGTTTTCTATACTGACCCTTTGTAAATATACGTTGGCAGATAGAGATGTGTATTTCATTTATTGAAACTGACAGGAAAATGCCTAACAGTGGTGTTGAATAGTAGTTCAAAAAGAAATAAATTTAAAAAGAAAAAGTAATTGCATTCTTTCTATTAATATTTAAACATAATTCTTGCAAACAGATGGAATACCTATTTATGATTTATTTACATACTATACACGGCACATGGTTTATAAAATTACTTGCAATCTCTGTGCATTTATATCACTAGTATGACCTACAGGTAAAACATACAGTATCCAAGTACTCCTTTTCATTCTCATGCAGTTCAGAGGGTTTGATTCTTTTTTGCATACCACGAGAAAGCCCTAACTCAAGGAAAATAATAAAGAAATAAAAAATGTTTTCTCCCTCTTTCACTAGTGAAGAAGGAAACATTTTCCAACTTAATACCTAATTCTACAGTAATTCTGCTACAGCTGATACAATTTCTCAGAGGTAGTAATGAAGTGACTATTTGCTATGGGGCTCATTTACAGGAAATTTATGTTTGTAACTAACAATAGAGAAGGATATTAACATAAATGGATATGCAGGTGTGATCTGTCCAGGAAATGGGGTACAACAAATCTTATTATGTGAGTTATGTTGTGCCCAGAATTTCAAAAGGCTGTATATATTTATATGCTACAGAATAATTTTTTTGTGTCCACAAGTTAAAACAATCCAACTTTTGCTCTTTCAGCTTTCAATTTACTCTTGTGTGAGCTGAATCTTTTCCTAAAATATCTTTGAGGTTTCACTGCCTTCATACTAAATATACATATATATATGTATATATATGTTGTCATGTATGTGCGACATTTTTAATGTTTTTGGAAAAACAAAAAGAATACAACCACTAATATATCATCATGTATCTTATTTTTCCTAAATTCAGACAAGGACTGACATTTTTAATAAGGAAAAAAAAAGGAGTAGTTTATCTCTGCAAGTAAAGTTATACTCAATCATTTCTGACATTTATGTTATTTCGAGAAGAAATATTTTTAGGGGTTGAGAAGACAGTCTGAAATTTTTTTCATTTGAAATGTTGTTAAATCTTATTTCTGAATTGTATTAGTAATAATTATTTTAAACATAAGACTAATACAAATTATGAAAATTTAAAAAAAGATTCATAATAGATATATTATTTTTCCTTCCTATCAAACTGTAGCAGTCTATACTAAGATTTTTCAGATTAATGTATTTAAATTAAGACTTACTCATAGGACATAAAATAGTGCCAGTAATAAGGAAAGACACATCACACACAATTTTCTCAAAATTATTCTACACAAGCTTCTGGTTTCCACTGTTACAATAAACTATGGAAAATATAAAGGGTGACTAGTCCTGAATTAAATCGTGATTTAGAAATCATGATTACCTTAAACTAAATATATTTTCACTTTTAATTGCATGTTGGTTGTGTCATTAACTTCAAATAGATGCTGAAAACTTTTAGGAGATGTCTATATTAAAGTTTGTAATTTCAAATTTTCATAACCAAATGAACAGGAATAAAGACTAAGACAACTTCAGAAATAAGTTTAGACAGTTATGTCCATATCTTTTATACATTTTTATGTATACGGAAACAAAAAATCGTTCATTTTTATGTTAGAATAAACCTCTCTCCCAGGGAGGTTGTGGAGACTCCTTCTCTGGAGATGTTCAAGACCCGCCTGGACACCTACTTGTGCGACCTGGTGTAGGGAACCTGCTTTGGCAGGGGGGTTTGGACTCGATGATCTCAGGAGGTCCCTTTCAACCCCTATGATTCTGTGATTAGAAAATAAAAAGAATATAGGAAACATAAAAGTACAGGAAATACTGGCAAGATAACACTATATTTTCTTCTTAATACAGTTAATGAGACATTATTTTCTTTAATTTATTGAGAATTAGCAAAATCCATTTAAATAAAAGATATCAGATAATGCTCATTGCAAGTTTGCATATGGAGGTTAAGTTCTATCTGGAGGATCTAGAGGTTCCAGAAAGATGTTCTTACTGCTAAAAACTGTGATGAAAGACCCGTGACAAAAAGTGATAGGAAGAAAGAGAGCACTTAAATTTCATAACGGGAGGCTGCAAACTCAAGATTTGTAACAAATGGCTTCTGTGCAGTGTAAGTCTATGCTGATATTCAGAAAGAAAATCATGACACAGCTTCAGAGAATAAGAGAGATGAAAAAAATGACAATGACACATTGCAGGAAGTACCAGTGATAAGATCTTAATATGTTCCGATTTTTAGGGTTTTTTTTTGATTTTGAGAAATAGAGATGATCTTACACTATCCAGATAGATAGGTTTTAAAAGATTAACAAAATCAACCAACCAACTCATTTAATGAACAAACAAACAAAAAACTACAACAAAGCTAAATAAAACAACCGCAGTACCTCTCAATTCCTAGTGAACTAGTGAACGGAGTAATCTAAATAAACTAACGGGGAGAATAACTTTTTCAAAAGTCTGGGAGCTACAAGAGGATTTTATCCAAAGATCAGAATGAAACTTGATTCCAGGAAGGGATATTCTAGTTGGCATCTACCTGTAATTAGGCTGAAATGTTAACAAATGATAGTATTCTATTCAGGCTTGGAAAATATGCCCTACCAGGAGTGACTGAAGGAACTGGGGCTGCTTTTTTCTGACAAAAAGGAGACTGAGAGGAGACCTTATCACTCTCTTGCAATATCTGAAAGGTGCTTACAGAAAAATTGGGGCTGGTCTCTTCTCACTGGTGACAGGTGACAGGACGAGAGAAAGTGGTCTCAAGTAGCACCAGGGTAAGTTTAGCTTGGATATCGAGAAAAACTTCTTTACAGGAAGGGTTGTGAAGCACTGGAATAGATTCACCAGGCAGGTGGCTGAGTCACCATCCCTGAATGTTTTTAAAATAATTCGGATGTGGTGCTCAGGGGCATGATTTAGTGGAGAGTTCTTAGACTTAGGGTAGTATGGTTAGGTTGTGGTTGGATTTAATCTTTAACATCTTTTCCAATCCGAGTAATTTTATTCTAGATTCCTGTCTGAATCTTCTCATAGCAAAAACAAAACAAACATACAAAAAAACAAACAACAACAACAAAATCTGAGCATAATTTGAAATGACGAATTGATAATTTTAAAATTTGATAATTATTGGTATTAGACAAAATTCAGGAGCATGTTAATATTCCCAAATAAGAAAAACACAGAATTCAGAATTCAGCTGGTATGTTATCTAAAATATATCTGATAAACAGTTTCCCAGAGGCAAAATTTATCTGTCTTTTCCTATCTTTTAATCTCTTTTCTTAAGCTTTCTGACAGATTTTCTATGGATGATTTCATTCAGCAACATTGCTGCTGACTGTCTTTTAAGATTTTTGAGATCATTCAATATGTACATTTCAATCCTACCAGCAGCACTATTGCTCAGCATTATTGTTAAAAGTCTGCAAATCACCCTTTGTTCCATCTACTTTGTCGTTCTATAAATGAATAAGTTTCCTGTGCTGCTTTTCATTCATGGTTGTCCATTAAACACGTTAACAAGTTTCTCTTTGTGATGATAAGTCATTTTAATGAAAATTATTAAAAACTTAATTCAGAGGAGAGCTGCCACATTATGCAAGGCATAAGATTTCTGACATCAGTGAACAGGCTAGGTCTGTCTTAAAATATATTGTATAGAGCTACTAAGGTTGACAGTTCAGTCTCTAACAGTGATCACAAAATGGATTTAAAATGCTACCATGTATGAAAACCATTTATTTTCCTATGCTGATATCTTCTAACAGGAAAGAAGAAAAAAAAAAAAAGAAAGAAGAGTAATGATTTTAAGCTAACAGAAGGGAGATTCAGGTAAGATGTTAGGAAGAAATTCTTTACTCAGAGAGTGGTGAATTAATGGAACAGGTTGACCAGAGAAACTGTGGATGCCCCATACCTCGAGGCATTCAAGGCCAGGTTGGATAGGGCACTGGGCAGCCTGATCTTGTGGGTGGCAATTCTGCCTATTGCAAGTGAGTCAGAACTAATCATATAGAATCAAAATTTTTAATTGATTTACTCATTTACTATTTACAGAAATTATAAAGGAAAGTGGGTAATTCTGTATGTCTTGACACCTTGAATTTATGAATGGGTGGCCTCTTTTGGGTATGCTTTAACCATGCATAACTTAGTGAGTTTAATGCAGGACTAAAGGCATCTAATTCTACAGTTTATGTTAATCAGCAAGTCAGATTAGATAACCCAATTGTGTCTTCTAGAATTAAATATTTGTTGATTGCATAAGTGTGTTTATCATCCCATTAAATTGAACAGCACGTATGCTGAAGTGTTAGCTCCTTTAAAAGAAAAAAAAAAATAGTCACCAATTTCTGCTTTATGGTATATTGACAAATTTAGTGTAACTAACAAAACTACAGTAATGAATCAAAACTACAGTAAAACATTTGTCATTCAAGAAGTTCTGATAAAGTAGAAAAAAATTAATTGGTGAGAATAACGGGAACGGTTGTGTAACAAAACAGTAAAACAATAGCTACAAAAATTATGATACCAGCTTCCCTGGAAGCATAATTAAAGAGTCTGAATGCATGGAGTAAGAAAGCACACAGAGAGAAAAATGAAACAAATTATCCGAACAGTGGATCTTAAAAAGAAGCTTTCCTGTAATTGGGAGAAAATTTAAGTATTCCATCTTGACCATCAGGCTATTTCATCCAGCTTTTCATTATTCAGACAAAGTACTGTCACAAAAATTAATTCATCAATGTAACAGAGATAAATGGTCCAACATGGAACAGACAGAACTATTTTCCTGTTCTTCTGAAGAAAATTGTCTCTTTCCACTATTATACCAGTGACAAAGATGTCTGGACTTTATAAGCATCTCTTTCCATTTTATCTGCATTAACTATTAATAATGCAATGATTTAACCTCTCTAGACAAGGTTCAAGGAAGAGTTTAGAAGTACTAATATGGAAAAGGACTGTTTCAAGCATAAAATAATCAAATCAGTTTAAAGTTATGGCTAGCTCTTACCAGCTAGAAGGAATTATAATGTTAAACAAAAAGTCAGTGGGTTAAAAAGAAACTGAGATAGACTGAGACTGTTTCTAATTTGTCTAGTTGTTTCAATACAAATTGCGTTAGACTATAATATTCCCAAGTGAAGGTTATGTATTATAGGTTATATATTTGTATACATATATATATATATATAAATATATAATTATGTAAGTATTCATGAACCAATTTTTCACAGACATGAAGAGGGAACTCTGTGCTTTGGAATGGTAACATGAAATTCCAGCATTGTACTGGTATGGAAGTGTGCAGAGGAGGAGATGGAAGTAAACATCCATACCTTTTCCTTCATCCCAAAACTTCCAAAGCTAAACTCTTTCATGGTAAAAAACAGAAGTATGATACTGTCTAATCAATGAAGACTGCTCACATTTATTTACTGTTATTTAAACTAGAAGACTGCACTTGCATTTAGGTGGAAGAAGCATTCCTTTTAAAATAGCCATAGAGCTTTGGAGACTTCTCAAGCATACTTTTCCCCAGAACCTATCTCCATTCACTCTACATGAAGTTTAAGGAAAAAAAAAGTCAGAAAAAAGTTAGTTCCATAAGGTATTAGACATCAGATGACATTAAATACAAGAGCAATTCAAGCCTTTCAAAAGCTTGAAAGAAAGAAAATTCTACATTCCTTTCCCAGTGGCTGTAATATTCAGTAATTATTCTGGTAGGAATTTAATAAAAACTTCTATTGATACAACCAAAGTTGACTGTATCTGGTGTGAAATACACTGTAAATTTGCTTTGAGGCAATTGCTAAGCTATATCAGATAATCTTTTCCTGTTTTAATAGTATCCTACTCATCCCCTTGAACTGCTTGACATATGATGAAACACAAATCTCTGAGAAAGGCAAAGAATAAACAGCAACAACAACAACAAAAAAATAACCCCAAAAAACCAAACCAAAACAAAACCTCAAACAATAATTTGAACTTTTTGAAGATGATAAATGAGCCTATGAAGACAAGAGAAATGTTCATTCCCTAACTGTTAGAGTCAGAGTATCTGTACATTCTTCAGTATAGTGTCTAGACAGGCATTTTGGCATTTATATTTTCAAAAGAAGTACAAAAAAAGTACAGGATAGTACAAAAATGGTATCATTTTACCAAGCGAGAGTGAATGTAGGAAGGGTAGTTTTTTTACTGGCAGATATTTGATTGTTGGAGAAAATGTAGGAATGGATTTAAAATAAAAAATGCTTTGCAGATAGTTTAGTAGACAGGTCAAGTCCTGTTCACACCATACCAAACTAAAATGGAACAGACATCCCATCTACTGTTCACTTTAATCCTAACATCTCTGTAATAAAAGCAGTGTTCCAAAAGAAATAAGAAAATTATTATTTGGGAGGACAGTTTAACACAGAGTTATGCTTAAAAATGTCATCAAATCCAAGATGTAGTTAAGGATTTAATTAAACTTAATTCAGATAATGAAATATTTTATAATGTACAGAGTCTTTCGTAACAGTTATTTTGCAGAAGAAAAGTCTACTATTGTTACAGTAGCACTCAGAATTGCCAGTCATAAATTGTCCTGGGCACTGGTCCAATATCAACATGAGAAAACATCTTAGTCAAATTCTTAAGTTTCCCTTAAAATGTACGTAAGTCAGAAATCAGAAGTGAAATATAAAATCTAATAAAATATAAAATCTCTAGTAAATTTCTCTTTTTATAACTGAAATGACGTTGCTGAGAGGCCAATTAAAGGAAGGCAGACTGGTGTTGCTTTAAAATATTTTATTAGGGTAAATAATGGATTGATATATTAATTGTATCTAGGCTGTGAAGAATACTTGTCACAGTTCCTAAGAAAAGATTTAAACTGAATTCAATTCAGAAGATTTTACCTGATCCATGTGTTTCCCAGGCTGTGCGCTTGCACAGTGTCTCCTTACAGTGCAAGTACTCTAGATCTCAGTTGTTTTTGTGGCCTCTGCTGAACTTGGTCCAGTATGTGAATTTCTGGTTTATGTTAAGATGGCCAAAAGCTGCAGACAACAAACTGCCATGATAAGTGTTGAGTTTTGACTGGTCTGGTCTATTAATGTATCTTTATCCTCTTTCATGTGACCTTTAAAATATATGATCCTTTGCAAATAAACATTTCAAAAAAAGTCATTATTCATGTTACATTCTCTGAGCTTTTGATATTTTGTTCTATTGTGAAAATTGCTGGACAGATAGCAAATAGCAACTACACACTTTACACATTTAAGGAACAACTACTCCTATTTGTCACCAGAAGGAATACTGTACACGGGATAATTCTTTTTAGGTGTAAAGGGCAAGGAGATTATGCTCCATTTCCTCTTCTACTGACTTGATGTAGCACAATTTCAGAACATAAAATTTGACAGCAAGTGAATCTACTAGTAAACCCTATGAAAGACAACCTGGACCACTAGATATAGTGTCCTATCATTTCTATGAATCTGATGATTGATTTTACACAGCTGTAATGCTCCATCTTGAAATAATCATATTTTCTTGACCACTCTTTATGTAAAATATTGTTGTAATTCTCCTTCAAAATCTTTGTCTTCTGTCTTGTCATATATTCTTGTCTGAATATAAACACCATATTAACAACTCTAGTCATTTTATTTTTTCTTCTTCTGTATATCAGCTTGACTACTGATAACTATGCTATGTCAATTCCAGAGTTCAAAACTAGAAGGGAGTGGAAGGACTCTGCAGTCAGACTGAACTGCTGACAAATGGTTCTCTCTGTGGGAGTAAAAGTAGGAATCAGTAAGCCTCCTGGATAAATGCCCAGATTCAGTTTTCAGTGAGAATGTATTTGATCTTAGCCAATCACTACTATATGTATATAGTATATATATATATGTATATCACTACTATAGGATCTATAAAGTTATATACACAAATTCAAGGGTTACTTTCAAAAACATGAGCATTTATTTGGATTAAAGCTACATTTTCAATACTAATATACCTTTATAAATTCAGATAACAAATTCTGATGCTTGTGGGAATTTACTGATCACTACATGGATGAGAAATAAATTATTTTTCTTTCACACAATAAAAATAGATCTAGATGTAAAGAAAAAAAGTGAGTTCAATGATTTGTTTTCCCAGGCAGTTACAGAAATCACGTGGTGATTTAAAAGTACAAAGAACAGCAATGAGAAATCAGTTCAGTTAATGTGAAATAAATAAAACATTTGCATTAGAATAGTGTATCTAGCAATGTTGCTGTATCTGCTGATTTTGTAATAGAATCACAAACCTTCATTTTGGAACAAAATATATATTTATTTACAATTTGTTAAAATTTTAACAAATGTATTAATAGAATCAGAATTGTTGGTCAATAAGGTAATTTGCATTAAATAATCTATCTAGCCTTATATTTTAATAATCTCATAGAAAAATAGTCTTTTTGAGAATTAGTTTCACATTGTATGCAGAAATGAAAGTACTGAGTACTAGTGAGACATGAGCATAATGTACCAAGTGCGAGGAAAAGACAGAAATGCTAGCTATTCTAAGCATTACTAAGAGTCATTTTCATGCCTTGCCTAGCAGTGGAATAATATAGCAAGCAAGTCTAAATTTCACTCAATCTGTACAGGATGGAGATCTTTCCCTCTTTGTTTGAAGTTAATGTGAAAAAAAAAAAAAGAAAAACAAAAACAAAAAAAAAAACAGGTTTTCTGTTATTTCACATGAAAAAAAAATTAATATGTGTGTTTTATTGAATGAATGCATATTAAGGGAAAAGTATTCCATGGGTACATATACATTTGGTATTTAATTTTAATTTCTTGAGTGGAGATATGAAAATTATTGAATTGCGGGTATATCAGATCAGTAAAATAAAGAAAGAACTAAGAAAAAAAAAAAGAGTTTGCAATACTTGATACCAAGACCAAATTGACAGAATGTATGCACCTTCTAGGAGCCTTGCATGGAGTAGGATATCAATAAGCATAGATTGAGAGCTGCCTTCCACTGTCTGGGAGTTGTAAATAGATGAAGTTCTCACTGAAACTGCATACAGATATTTGTCAGGCAGCTGTTCTAATAGACATACTATGAATGAAAAAAAAAATTGGCAGAGCCATCTTTTAAGAATTCTTTTCCCTTTAGTTCTCTTGTGTTGTTGCTTCTCTTTCAATAAAATGGAAACAAACAAACAAACAAGCAGAAAGACAAACAAGATACAAGAAGTAACAAAAAAACCTCCCTCTTCCAGTCTGCCAACTGTTTCATCTGTTTCATTGTTTCCCTACTATATAGCTTTTTACAACTGACATCAAATACACCAATATCTGAGTTATTATTTCAAATTTGTTTTCTGAAAATGTGGACATTCCAATACTGAAATCTAGCCATAGATTTCATAACTAAAGAAGAAGTGCTGTTCTCACTCTTCTTCATGATTTCTTAAACACGGTTGTGCAGATATATAGATAATTATTCCAAATGAACCTCTTTGTAGACTTTCCTGTCTAGGTTTTTCAGTTGAAATGAACTCTGATACTTGATGAAAATGGGAAAAAGAGAAAGCTCAATGATTCATAGATTTTTATAAAACTTTCACATCCATGGGAATTTGTTTATGACTGGTCTTCATGCTCTAGCACAGTCTGAATCTGTTGTTATTGAATCAGATCTCTGTTGTAAATTTTGATAACAGCAACTTCTTTGCATTCCTCACTGACTTCTGTCATATCAAACAAATCTCTTCATGATTCTTCTGTGCTTATTCTCCTTTTATGAACCCATACTCTCTAAAAACATTGATTTTTAAGATGTTACTTCTTGCCTCCCTATCCTTTAGTAATGCCAGCATCTCTTACCCACCTGTTAAAATTCTCAAGAAGGTTTTTTTTTTTTTTTTTCAGCACCTGGTGCTGAACAAGGTCTCTAAGTTCTTTATTCAAATCTCATTTCACAATTAAATATCTTGTGGTGATACTTATCCCCCCTCTATACACAGAACAAGACAAAACAAAGCAAAATAGAAGCCAACTTGATAATTGCTAGGCAGATGGTACACAGGGACTACTTAATATCCCACCGAACAAGACCATTTGACTGTTTGACTGTTTACCTGCTAGTCTCCCATCTGTTTGTATCCATCTGTCATTTCTTCTTTTATTAGACAATAAACTTTTGTTCTGCTTATAATTTAGTTTAACAATTATGATTTTTGTTATGGCTAGAAGAAGGTCACATTGACCCTAAATTGACCCAGTGGTGCAGGTTCTCAGGATGGGCCTGCTCTTTCCTTGAATTGAACAAGTTTCAGCTTGCTTTAACAATTTTCTGTTGTCTGGGTGACTTCTGCATCCACAGGTTTACCTTCAGCTCTGGGGTCACCATTGTTGCACTCAAAATCTTGCAACTGGCAAAAGTGAGCACGCCATTTGCATGGAAATAGGAATTTCTGCCTAGTCCAATTAATTTAACAGTTGAGTACTCCAAGTTGCATAATTAATAAAAATAAGCCTTGAGAAGTCTGCATCTCAAATCTTGATACAGTACTCCCTGGACACCTTGGTGGCACCAATCCTGGAGAAGGGCTTAGCAAACCCTGGGCTGCTTCTGGCAGTGAAAGAAAGGGGATGCTTCAGCTGCACTAGCCTTTACCCCTATGAAGGAGCATTTATCTGTGATCTGGGCTTCTTTGTATGAAGGGACTTTTCTTCTTCTCTGGAGTCTGTGGGCTTTATATTTTTTATCACAGCCTGAATCTTTCCTCCAGGCTGCCAGGTGTGGCTTGGCAGTGGCTCCCCATGCCCAGTCTCATGCACATAGAAAGCTGTTGTCAGGCAGTGGCTAGCGGTGTTGGTGTCACCCTAGCCCAGAGCTGTCACTAGGCCACAGTACAGTGGTTAAACCAGCCAAGTCAGCTCAAGTCAAGGCTTTCGGTGCCAGCAGATTCTGGAAGATTAGAAAGGATAGAAATTCTTTCTAGAGGGAGAAAATTCCTCACTCATTTATGCTGATTAGGTCTTGTCCTAGAATGGTTACAACAACTCTGCCTTACAGGTTTTTACACAGTTTGTGATGTACTTTCTTGTCTAACAGCTGGTTTACCGTGTGACTTACTGCATGAGATTTCTCTCTCCATATTTTTATGAAAGATTCAGAGTGCTTTTGGGATTTTTCTTATCTTCTCATAATTGATAAGTGGTATTTTTATAAAACGATACAAGTAAGGGTGGAAGAAAATGCAATAACCTCTTTTCTATCTAGGTCCAGTGAGAAAAAAAAAAAAAATCTCTGCCCACCATCCCTGAGAGGCATTGTTTTAATTTTTAAAGCTAAATAAAATTTTATGTATCAAATTTGCTGTTACCATTATATTTACTATTGTCAAAGTTTTGTGCATCCTTTTTAATATGTTGAGTAGCAATCTAGATTTAATGTGTTACAAGTCACAATTTTCTGTTTCAAGATAAAATAGTAGCTGACTGGAAATACAGAGTGCATAGGAAGAAGGAGATAAGACAAAGTGATCAACAAAACATTCCACTTGTGAATTTCTGTCTGCAGACTATTGATGGCTTTACTCATTAAGCTTGGCCTCGGACAGCTTAAAGCCAATGTCCTACTCACAGGTCTGTAGAATGAGACATTTATGCAAGACTGACATAAGATCAGCAGTCTGAAAAATTCAAGGCACTTTTGATATCTGTTGTTAAGAAGCTGCGATTCATTTAGACATACAGCAGAGCTGTATCCATTAAATAAAATGGAGTACATACTGGGAAGATAAAAACATATCTCTTACTGACCAAAATGAAAGATTAAAGCAAAACTCATACAAATCTGAGTTTTTTCTATTTTTTCCTGCTCTCATAGACCAAAAGAGCATAGTCTGAGCAATGAAAATGTAAGTTAGTAATTTTTCTCTTTGACATATTTCCAGAGTGCAAAAACTAAACTACAAAGCTCTGCTGAGTTCAGATGTTGCAAATTGATTTAACTACTTTATAATATATGCCATATTTCTTACTGTGTTGCCTTGTTATTCTGCGTAATTTACCTTCAATTTGTCTGAAAAATAATGACAAATGAAGAGCATATGGAGGGTATTTTAAAGACACAAACAATATATTTTTACATTTTAAGGGACTTGAACTCAAAGTGTGAAAACCTGTAACAATATGTATTGTCATTGAAAATTTTTTGTTGTTGTATATATTAAGCTATGACGTACTAGGCTGTAAAATATTGCAGTTCATACAGATAAAGTAAGAAAATACATATGGTTCCTGCTTCTCTGTTGGTGTTTCTTAACTTAAATGGTGGCCATTTTGACTTAACATCCAAGTGTTTGTGAATATGAATTCTAGCATTTGGGAATAGGTAACAGCTGTCACATACAATCATATAAAAATAGCAGTGTCTCCATTCAAGAGAAAAAATTGCTATGTTATGAAAGTGATCACTTCTTCAGTAGTTCCTTCAATAGGAACTGAAGATGATTTCACTATATACATGTATTCTATTACATGGTCACACCATTAATTTTATATTCTGTAAAAGTTTTGAAGCGAATAGCAGGTCAACCTGTGCCAGTTAAATGTTTGTTAGAATTTACAGATATCATGAGGGAAAAAGATCTTATTGAGAGAAATATTCCACCTAGGCTTGTCAGTTAATGGTATTTTCTGTGCTTGGGAAGGGTACAAAAAAGCTACAGTTTTAGCTCTTCTCTTGTAAAATACAATAGTAGAATCACACAAATTCCTAATTTCTTTTTATCAGTGTTCATCAGAAGCTATAAGGAATTTCCAATAAACATCAGAGATTGCCTCCTCTTTTTATGTTTTTCTTTCTAAAGTATAATATTGATATTTTTCAAACAGGATTGCATTTGATACTCCTAAATCCAAAGACTTCTCATGACTTTTAGTAGTTCTTCTAAACTAAATCTCCTTCCATGAAATGAAAGAGATGCATTTCTGAATTTTTTAAAAAGGAAAGCAATTAAACTCAGTATGTTTTGCATTTGCTATGGGACAAGAAAACACTCATACCACAGACCAGAAGTAAGTTGATGCAAATATGAACTTGCACATATTATTTTTTTATCTGAACAGATTTGTGGCAGCTCAAATACCCTGTAAACTGAAATTGAGAAGAATGCAATCTCTGTTAAAAGACGTTAATTTATGAAGAACTTTATATATATATATATATATATATATATATATATGAATAGGGATAAGAATTTATTCTCCCACTTACTTCAAATTGTTGGCTGCTTTTATGTAAATTTCTAACAAATCTTGCTTTTTTTTTTTAATTATGTTGAATTTAAATTCTATACACAATACAGACTGGTTACTTTTTCATTATTAATTCATTTACTTTCTAACTAAAATAGTTAAGATGTTAAGATTTTTTTTTTCTGTGATTTCTCATAAATATATATATTGTATACTGCAGATTTTTTCATCTTAATTTTACCTTTGCATGGCATTCACATGAATAACACTGCAGCTTGATTTGTTATTTACTTTTGCAGATAATTTAAATTATTAGGAATTAAAGCATTTATGTGGAAGAGCAAGGAAGTGTAATAATCATTCTGTAAACTGCTTATGAAACAAAATATTTCTTCTGCTAAAGTAAAAGAAAAACAAATTCAAAATACTAAAGCACTCTAAGACGTTAAAGTTATCCATTTTTTGTCTCTGAGGGAAGAGAAACCTTTAGTTTCATGGAATAGTGAAAAGATAAAGTATGTTAAGAATTTAATGGCCATTTTCACTGGCATTGTGAGTTGATACTGGGAAAACATTTTAAGTCTGCTTTCTACTTTGATCACCCAAATCTCAGAATGACCTTTTTCCTTCATACTTAAAATTTACCACTTCAATGGAAAGCTGTGGCCAACAAAACAGTGCTGTTTTTAGAGGCATTTGTGCTAGTCGTATTTACGCATGTATAGTGCATGAGCTTTACTGACAAGAAAAAGACTACAGCTACAGCTGAGTTGGTTGACTGCATTGATGCATTTGTATACTTTTGGGGCTGTTTGTGCATCTGTAGACCGTATCCAGATGTTAAGATAACCAAAGAAAACAGCTATTCCAATTCTTCCAAGTACTCTTAATCCACAGGCTGTAAGTTCTTTATCATTTTCCATGTGCTTTGCTTTCTTTTCTTTCATAGGTGTCTACAGGGGAGGAAAAAAAATCTATTGATAACAGCAATACATATCTTAGAAAAAAAAATTGTAAACCAATTCTCCCAATTTTAAAGATCCAGAGTTTTGTATTTCATTGTTTATTTATCAGCCAATTAAGTGTTGTTACATAAAAATTGAAAACTCTTTTAAAATATTTAAAGCTTTTTCAAATTAGTTTTAACTTCATTGGATAAATGTATGTATGTTGTATATTCCTTTGAGGTTCTGCCTGTAACATTTCAAATTCTGTTTTCATTATGATAAACAACTTGGTGTAGTTACTGAAAACTTACCTAGGAATATTTCAGAGCAATAAAAAGCTGTTTTCAGAAGGAAAAGCTGAGAAAAAATAACGTATTATGTCCCTTCTTTCAAAGTAAGTGCCTTCGAATGGTGTTTTTAAGATTATAAACACATCTTTTAAAACTGTGAATAAATTATTGCAGCTATAGAAGTTGCTCACAGATAAATAAGAGTACAGAAATTGCTATCATTATGGTAGATGTATGCCTTTGACAGGTAACAGTACTTCAGTGCTTGAACTAAGATACTGCTAGGTATCGTATTTTAGAGAGAAGCCCAAATATTTCAGTAATCCTTAAAATACTATGACATTAAGTTTATTAAAGAAAAAAAAATCTGCTTTCTTGACTGAAATGCAGTTTATATCAAAACAGAGGTTTTGTGAAATTTTTCTTAGGATAACTGGTCCATTTTTTTAACATCTTAAGTTGTATTAGAACTTCTGTAAAGCAGAAAAGAATACTGATCAATTAAGCCTTCAAAAATCAATTTTAAAAACCTATTTTCTCTTTTATTTTCCTTGAAACTTAACTTTTACACAAAACCTCACTTGCACAAAAAAGTATATTATCATAAAATAATTAATATAAATACACCATGAATTATTATCGCAAATAATTTAAACTCTGTTTCTCCAACAGCCTAACAAACTGTATTAAATGATAAAATACTCTTTTTCATTTCCTGTAGGTTTTTTTTGTTGTTGTTTATTTGGTTGGTTCGTTTGGTTTGTTTTTGCTTATTATTGGGATAGCTTTCCCTGAGTTTTAGTATAAAACATACAAGTTCTGCCACAATAATGAGGATGACAGAAATCAGAACAGAGAAATTTTAGACATAATCATGGTTAGGACTCCTATACTCTATTGTACTGTGTCAGGGGCCTAAAGGCCTCTGACTAATGAATGATCTTGGGATGGAACAAAGCATTCTGACAGTTTTATGAAACCAGTGCATTCCAATTCAGGATCATGGCATGGCACGTGTTGGGAACCTAAAGGCCCCTGACTGAAGAATGATCCTGGGATGGAACAAAGTATTCTGACAGTTGTAAGTGAACTGATATTTGTGGCTGTAGCTGTAAATATATTGTTCTGTAGAGAGAGCTGATCTTGACAGTTTATCTCGTTTTCGCAAATTTTGGTTTTTCAAAGCAGGTGTTCCATCTGGGCTCTGTATCATGCATTGGATGTGCAAGTACAGCATACAAGTGGAAAAAAACCTGCAGACCCTGGAGAGAATAAAAGCAAGAGAGAGGCTGCACTTTGTGCAAGGGACTTTGTGCACTTTGTGCAAGTGCACTTTGAAGCAAGGGACGCCCTGCTGACACTACCTATAGAATCCACTGCCAGCATGTTCCTTCTCTCTCCTTTTTGGTGATTTGCCATCTCTCAAGGGTCTGTAAGTAACAGTGCATTAGCTTAGGGAGTTTCTGCTTCGTGCTTACAGGGGTTATATAAAGTGGGTGCCTATGTGTTTATGAGTGTGTGTGTATGCTCAATAAAACCCATAACCCTCTGTGCTGCTCTGACTGCATAGTTTGCTTGCCTCTGCTCCTGAGATATCCTGTCTCTCAGATCCAAATGTACCCTGAAACATGTACCAAATCAGACTTAAAAAAAAAACCTGTATGATTAAATATATCACTGTAAATGTATTCACTGTGAATATCTTGAAACAATTGCAAGTGTTAGCTCTGAATTTTATACTTACCAAATTTTTAAGCATAATTTTTTTCTTTTTTTTACATGCTGTGTGGAAAAGGATTCATCTGCATTACCTTTTTCAATAACAGGAATTGAAAAGCCTGTATTATTTGCTTTAGTATATATACAAACACATGAGGTCTGCTCTGAAAGTAATGTCTCCTACTTTATTATGCCGGCCTACAGTGTTGGAGGTGGATGTTGGTGGTATGGTAGAAGATACTGAAGCTTTCTGACAATATTCCACTATATTTTGTTGCCATATGACAGATGGCAGCAGAGGGGAAATTCGACAAAATGACATTTGAAATGGAAGTGCATAGGAAGGAAAGGCGAGTAACTTTTCCATGCAGAAAAAAAATTGCACCCTTTGAAATTTGTTGATGCCTGCTGAAAATTTATGGAGACCAAAAAAGTGGATGTTCACACAGAGAAGTAGCGAGAGGAGTGCTTCAGCAGAAGCAGCAGTGACAGTGGACATCTTCTGGTGCAGATTGTTATGGGAGCAGCATGTAGGCTCTTGTTCATTGCTGGCAAAAATACCATGGAAATAAATATGAGGCATTACTTTCAGAGTGACCTATGTATAAGAAGTACATGCATAGGAAATGAAAGGCACTAAAAAGTTGTACTGTCATAAATGGGGACTTTCGAAAATCTGGAGAAATGAGCTTCAGGACGTAAGGTAGGAGTAAGTGTCAAGGTCTGAATAGTTGACATTATAAAGAATTCATAGGGAAGATGTGTGGGCTCGGTGAGCAGAAAGTGGAGGTAAGTAAAAAGCTGGATTAATGGCAATCCTAAGGGGCAGTGATCAATAGCAACAAGTCTAGATGAAGGCTAATAAGTATTTGGGCCCCACAAGTCAACACTGAGTCAAGTATTGTTTAACAACTTCATTAATGACTTCAACGATGGTGTTGAGTGCACTCTCAGAAACTTTGTAGATTACACAAAAATAGCAGGAGTAGCTAATTCAACTAAGGTTTTGCTGCCTTCCGGAAGGACCTGAACAAGCTAGAGAAATGGACTAAAAGGGATCTCATGAAATTCAACAAGAAGTGCAAAGTAAAGAAACAACCCCAGGCACCAGGATATGCTGGGGCCATCCATTTGGAAAGCAGACAAGTGATCCTGGCATCTGGGAGTCCAGCTGAATATGAGATAGTAATGTGCACTTGTGGGAAAAAAAGTCTAATGTTGCTTCCAGTAAGTCAAGGGCGATAATTCTTCCCCTCCATCCAGCACTCACGTAGCCACATCTGTAAAGTGGTGTCCAGTTCTGAGGATCTTCCCAGTAAAATAGAAACATGAAACTCCTGGAGATGTACTAACAAGGAGCCACAAAGTTGATGAAGAAACTGGAACATCTCTCATGCTCAAGAAGGAAATTATCATTGAGTACCTGTATGAATAAATTACCTGAAGGGAGGGTGGAGGAAGATGTATCCAGGATCATTCTACTTGTTCTCAGTAACAGTTCAGGAAGCAACAGGCACAAATTTGAACACAGAATGTTCCATTTGAATATAAGGAAGCACTTTGTTACTGTGCAAGTAAGGGAGCACTGGAACAGGTTTCCCAGAGAGGTTTTGGAGTCTTTTCCTCAAAGATCCTCAAAAGGCACCTCGACATAGTCTTGGGTAACACTCCGGGAGTCCCCCCTTCTGAGGGGGTTTGAAGTAGGCAGAGATTCAGAGGTCTCTTCCGAACTAAGCCATTCTGTGATTCTAAAAATACATATAGGGTAGTATATATGCAGCATCTTTATGTGAAATACAATACCATTTTACTAATACTTTTTTTGTTGTTTTTTTGTTTCTGTTACTTTTTAGAGAAATGTTGTCTAGTCATTATAAACACATAGATACCATAAAGAGAATCCATAAACAATTTTCCATACTTTCCAAGTTGAAATGTATTTGATTTAGACTGTAGCTTGCTGGCAATTGTTTGTTTGTTTGTTAATTTTTCAACTAAGGCTTAAAATCTTTATGTTCTTGATATCTTGTGTTTTGAAGATCTACCTTCTGATGTTTTCTAATGTTACAATCCTAACCAAAAGAAGGGGGTTAGTTTAGAGAGGAGGAGAAATATTTTCATAAAATACCTTTTGAATCATCAAATGGTTTAGGTTGGAAGGGCCTTAAATATCATCAAAATTGCCTGCAAGGGTTTGAAGTATTTCAGCTTCTCATTATACTTCAATGAAGCTTTCACATGTACGCATGTGAACAATTATGTTAGCACAGGATTGAGATATAAAACTTGAGATATCTAGCAGCAATATATGCAATTATTTATGTATAATTACTTGCTACTTTAACATTTAGCACAAACTAAAGAGTTTGCAGGAGAAAGTTGTAAAACTCAAATCCTAACACTGAAGTTATAGGATGAGGTGTAGACCCACTGCCTACTGTGCCTAGTTCATGATGCAAATGGTAAGAGAGCCTACTGGGGAGATGCTGCACTAGATGACCTGCTATACACAGAGAAGAACTTGTGGGAGATGCAGGAGTCTCAATGATGATAGAGTTCTCAATTCTTGGCGAAGTCAGGAGAAGGGGAAGCAAAACCTTGGATTTCTGGAGGGCAGACTTTTAATTGTTCAGGACACTGATAGGGAGAATCCCTTGGGATTCATTCCTGAAGGAAAAAGGGGTCCACAAAGGTTCTTCAAGAAGGCAATCTTAAAGGCACAGAAGCAAATTATTCCCCTGTGCCACACGATGAGATGGCAGGAAAGAAGACCAGTGTGGAAGAACAGCATGCTTTTCCTGGGGCTCTGGGAGAAAAAAAGAATCTGTCTTCTTCAGAAGAAGGGATGGGCAACTCAGGAAGAGTATAGAGAAGTTGTTAGGATGTGCATGAGAAAATTAGAAAGGCAAAAGCCCAGCTTGAACACAACTTGGCAGTTGGGGTTAAAAAAAAAAGTAAAATCTTTTTCTAGAAATATATTAACAGTAATAGGAGGGCTAAGGATAATCTCCATCCTCTACTGGATACAGCAGGGAATGTGACCACTAAGGATAAGGAAAAGGCTGAGGTTCTCAATGCCTTCTTTACATCTGTCTTTAAAACTCAGTTATCCTTGGGGTACTCTACCCACACCTGGAAGTCTCAGATGGGTAGCAGAATAAAGTCCCCAAGATTCAGGTGGAAACAGCTAGAAAACTATAACTCCACCTGAGATGCCACAAGTCTTGTCTTGTTCGGTATTTTTATTGGTGACTTGGATGAGGGGACTGAGTGCACCTTCAGTAAGTTTGCAGACTACATCAAATTGTCAGGAAGTATCAATCTGCCCAGGGATCCTAGGGATCCCAATACTAGGGATTGAAAGGTCCTATAGAGTGATCTGGATAGGCTGGATAGCTGGGCTGATGCCAATGGGATGAGATTCAACAAGAGCAAAGAGCCAGGTCCTGTACTTTGGCCTCAACAACCCAGACAATGTTACAGGCTTAGAGTAAAGTGGCTGGAAGACTGTGTAGAGGAAACAGAATTCGGACATTGACTGATGCTTGGCTGATCATGAGCCAGCAGTGTGCCCAGGTGGCAAAGAAGGCCAATGGCATTCTGGCTTGGATCAGAAATAGTGATGCCAGCAGGAGCAGAGAAGTGATCATCCCTCTGTACTCAGCCCAGGTGAGGCCACACCTGAACTACTGTGTTCAGTTTTGAGCCCCTCACTACAAGAAAGACACTAAGACACTAAGGCCCTGGAGCATGTCCAGAGAAGGGCAACAAAACTGGTGAGGAGTCTGGAGCACAAGCTATATAAGGAGGAGATGAGGGAGATGGGATTGTTCAGTATCAAGAAGAAGATGCTCAGGGGAGATCTTATAATGCTCTACAGCTACCTGTAGGGAGGCTGTGATGTAGTGGGAAGGGAAGGAGGGAGGGAGACAAGAAAGGAAGGAAGAAAGGAAAGAAAAAAAGGACGAGAGAGAAAAATAAAGGGAGGGAGGGAGGGGGGATGGAAGGCGGGAGGGTAGGATAAAGGGAGGGCAGGAGTTAGGATGGAAGGAAGAAAGGAAGGATTACTTTCAATATTAATAATAATAGCAATAAGTTTACCAGTTAAAAGGTAAAAACTACCTTTCAACATAGAAAATGAAATGTTTAAGCATTTCTAACATGAATCTATTTTTAGAATAAATGAGAAAATTGAAGACCTTCAGACAGAAGTAAATATGGCATAAATACCTCCAAACTCCCAGTGGAAATATTCAGATTGACTTGAGAGGAAAGTCAGGCTCAAACTCTGTTTTTTTTTTAAAGTCATATTCATATTTAGTTATTTACTTTACTTAATATCTATGTTCTAGAGAAATATGATGGCAGTCATCATTTTTCTTAGTTCCATTTTTCTATATTGTTGATTTGGTCTTTTCATGTGGGCAGTTCATTTTGATTAGAATAATTTTCTTCACATATATTACGTGAGTAATTTCAGCTTATTTTTAGCTTGATAAGCTAGAAGTACTTCCGTATATTACATGAAGTGTTAACATCTGATTATACTGCCCATTTGTTATCTATAGCTCAGCAGTGTAAGAATAATTTATCATCATCAAAATAATAAAAGTATTTTTTTCCTTACAAAATTCTGTTCTTTTGGAAAATGATGTGACTGCTACTTGTACAAAAGAAAAAGATTTTTGTGTAATTAGCACTACATATTAGATCTATTTAGGGAAGATACAAGATTTGAAAAGTTATAAATTATTCAAAGACCCTATGCTGTAAGCATAGATAATAGCTCTTTCACACAATGAAGTTTGTAAAATTATTTAGAGTCCATGTTTTGGAGTAAAATTGCATATAGTGAGCCCACCTTCACTGTATTTATTAATGTTTAGTGACTAAGAGTGAAACTGATAAAGGTGAAATCTATGAACTATAGATTGAACACAGGCTCAACTCTTATCTCATTTCCAAATTCACAGAATCACAGAATTGCAGGGGTAGGAAAGGATCACTATGCATAAGCAAGAAGAGCCTGGCCTCATCATTTGCCTCTCACCTCCCCTTAGATATTTATTCATCAGATCTATTCTTACAGAATCACAGAACGGCCAGGGTTGGAAGGGACACAAAGGATCATGATGCTCCAACACCCCCAACAGGCAGGGCCAACAACCTCCTCATTTAATACTAGACCAGGCTGCCCAGGGCCCCATCCAACCTGGCCTTGAACACCTCCAGGGACGGGGCATCCAAAACCTCTCTGGGCAGCCTGTTCCAGCACCTCACCACTCTCTCTTTAAAAAACTTCCCCCTGACATCCAACCTAAATTTTCCCTCCCTCAACTTAAAACCATTTCCCCTTGTCCTGCTGTTATCTACCCTTTCAAAGAGTGGACTCCCCTCCTGTTTGTAGGCTCCCTTTAGGTACTGAAAGGCTGCAGTGAGGTCAGCCCACAGCCTTCTTTTCTCCAGGCTGAACAAGCCCAGCTCCCTCAGCCTGTCTTTGTAGGGTAGGTTCTCCAGTCTCCTGATCATCTTTGTGGCTCTCCTCTGGACCCTCTCTAACAGCTCTCTGTCTTTCACGTACAGGCGGCTCCAGACCTGGACACAGTATTCCAGATGGGGCCCTCACAAGAGCAGAGTAGAGGGGGACAATCACCTCCCTGTCCCTGCTGGCTACCCGTCTTCTGATGGAGCCCAGCATACCATTTGTTTTCCGAGCTGCAAGAGCACACTGCTGACTCATGTTAAGCTTTTCATCCATCAGGAACCCCAGGTCCTTCTCCGCAGGGCTGCTCTCAAGGACTGCTCCTTCCAGTCTATATGAATGCCCTGGTGCAAAACCTTGCACTTTGCATTGCTGAACCTCATCAGGTTCACCTAGGCCCAATTCAAGTCTGTTGAGGTCTCTCTGAATGGCATCCTTTCCTTCCACTGTGTCAGCCGCACCACTCAGCTTGGTGCCATCAGCAAACTTGCTGAGGGTGCGCTCAATTCCATTTCGATGTCATTGATAAAGATGTTAAAGAGCACCGGTCCCAAAACAGACCCCTGGGGGACACTGCTCATTACTGGCCTCCACCTGAACACAGAACCATTGATGACCACTCTCTGTCTGAGGCTTTTCAACCAGTTTCTTATCCATCAAGTCATCCACCCATCAAATCCACATCCCTCCAATTTGGAGATAGGATGTGGCGGGGGACCATATTGAAGGCCTTGCTCAAGTGCAGGTAAATTACATCGAACATGTTCCCTTTGTCCACCAATGCTGTCACTCCATCATAGAAGGCCACAAGATTGGTGAAATATGATCTTCCTCTGGTGAAGCCGTGCTGACTGTCTCAGATCACACGCTCATTCCTCATGTGATCAAGCATGTTGTCCAGGAGGATCTGTTCCATGATCTTCCCAGGCACAGAGGTGAGACTCACCAGCCTGTAGCTCCACGGGTCCTCCTTGCTCCCTTTCTTGTAAATGGGAGTGATGTGATTCTTCCTCCAGTCATCTGGGACCTCTCCTGACAGCCACAACTTTCCAAATATGATGGAGAGTAGCTCAGCAACCACCTCAGCCAGCTCCTTCAGAACCCTGGGATGCACACCATCTGGCCCCATAGACTTGTACACATTCAGTCTCACAAGGTGGTTTCAGACTTGCTCTGCCCTTACAGTAGAGGGGAATTTAATGCCCTGATCCCCACCTAGAGATTTAGGGATGTAGGGCTCAGGGTTGTGAGAAATATTAGAATCCTGGCTGCCAGTGAAGACAGAGGCAAAAAACTCATTCAGTGCCTCAGTCTTCACTTCATCCATTGAGGCCAGTTCTCATTTTACATTTACCAAAGGAGTTACACTTGTTTTGGCCTGTCTATTCTGGCCAATGTACCTGTAGAATGTCTTCCTATTGTTTTTCATATCCCTCACCAAGTTCAGTTCCGCTTGTGCCTTGGTTTTTCTGATCCCATGTCTGCAAGTCCGGATGGCATCCTTGTGCTCTTCCCAGGTGACACATCCTTGTTTCCAGAGCTTGTATGCACCTTTTTTTGCTCTCAGTATGCCCAGTATGTCCTTGCCAAGCCATGCCGGTTTCCTACCTCCTTTGCCCGCTTTCTTATTCAGACGGATGGAGAGTTCTTGCGCTCACAGAAAGGCATCCTTGAAGAGTAGCAAGCTCTCCTCAACATCTTTGTCTTCAAGGACAGCATCCCAGGGGATCTTGTCCAACAGCTCCTTGAACAGATTAAATTTCGCTCTTCCAAAGTTCATGGTCCTGATGCTGCTCTTTGCCAGGCCCACATTCCTTGAGATCACAAACTCAATCAGGGCATGGTCACTGCAGCCCTGTCTGCCTCCAACCTTAACACCTTTAATGATCTCCTCCACAATTGGTGAGCAGGTCCAGCAACACTTCACTTCTGGTCAGTCAGTATAATACCTGAATCAGAAAGTTATCATCAGTGGATTTCAGGAGCCTCCTGGACCTCTTGCAGCTCATCATGTGGACTTTCCAACAGATATTCAGATTGTTGATGTCCCCCACCAGAACGAGAGGCTGTGAGCATGATGCCTCCCGCATCTGAAGCAAGAAATCCCCATCAACAGTCTCTCCTTGATCAGGTGGCCTGTAGTAGATCCCCATCACCAGCTGGCCTTTATTAGTCCTTCTCCTAATTCTAACCCACAGGTTCCATCCCTAATTCTAACCAACAGGCTCTGTCTTCTTTACCCCAGGCTGAACAGACACAGGTTATTCATCCTTTCCTTATATGGGAGATGCTCCAGATTCTTTATTGCCTTTGTGGCCCTCTGCTGGTCTCCTTCTAGGAGATCCTTTTTTTGAACCGGGGAGCTCAGAACTTGACACAGTACTCAATATGTGCTTTCACCAAGGGAGAGTAGAGCAGAGGACCAACTCCCTCAACCTCCTGCTAGCCAAGTTCTTTTTAGTGCACCCCAGGCAAAATAGTGTATCATGGCCAATAGTGGATCATCATCTGACAAACATCAGAACACCCTCATTCTTCTCTGCAGAGCTTCTCTGTAGCAGGTCATCCTGCAACCTGCACTGATATATGCAGTTATTTCTCCCCAGGATCAAGATTCTACTTTCAGTCTTGTTAAACCTCATCAGGTCCTTTTTTTTCCAGAGGAAATTGCACTAATATATTCACATTCATAATTTTTCCATTGTTGAAATTGTACAAAATAACACAGAAATATTATAAACAGATTCTATTCTGGCAAGCAGTTATATGAGACAGATATCACAGTGCCTCTTCAAATGGGAGAGATAGTTTTACAGAAATCAAAATATTTTGCCTTTGGGAAAATAAATAAATAAATAATATTTGCATTGGGATTCAAATGGGTGGTACGGTTTGGTTGCAGTTGGACTTGATGATCTTTAAGGTCTTTTCCAACCTGGTCAGTTCTATGATTCTATGACTCTACGTTTCAATTCAGTGTTTCAGATGACAATATTTTCAAGGGAACAAACAGTAGTGAAGTTCTCAAGGGCCACAGAAGCTAAAATCTGAATCATATAGAACGGAAATTAAAATATTGCTCCTCTTCATACAAATCATTCTTTATCACCAATCTCTAGATTTAGTCTTATTTTTCGCTGTTTATGTAGAAGGAAAAATGTGCAACAGGAGAGTTTGACATTTTAAAAGAAGCTGATGCTATAATTTGGTGAGCAAGAAACTTGCCTGGTAGGTGGGAGGGAGACTGTGGGAGTCTAATTTATCATAAGCAGATCAGTTCCTCCCACTCTCAAGTTAAATATTCTAGCCAGTGGGCAATTGTCTGCTGACTGGATAGGCTGAGATAGTATCTGTCACAACCTCCTCACAAACATATATAGTCTCATTCTGATGCTAGATCAGAAAAGTAATAAAATATTTTGAAATTACATAATTTTTTTCCTTTCTTTTTAATGAAAATGATTTTTTTTTTTTTTTTTTTCTTGTCAGCACGAGAAAACAATGAAATTCTCAGATCCCTCACTCTGTCAGTCATGGAACTGAGTGAAAAATTACTTAGGATACTAAGGCCAATGTCAGGGGAAAAAAAAAAAGCTAAGTAATACAAATATACATACAAAACCAGTACCCCTGCTTGTGCTTCCACCTGCAGGGAAAGGAAGGAAGGAAGGAAGGAAGGAAGGAAGGAAGGAAGGAAGGAAGGAAGGAAGGAAGGAAGGGTGGTTACTTTCTTAAGAAGCATTGATTTGATCAGAATACTAGATCTGCTGGTGAATGTCTGTCATATGGAATGTTATCAGTGCAATCACAATAAAGCAAAAAGAAAACAGACAAAAGAAGTCTAATGGCAAATCATAATATTATACTGTAAGCTCTTAGTTTTGTGTATTGGTTGGAACTGCAGTGCCTGGTTTCCCAGAAATTTTCCCACGTTGTTTCCACCTCTGGAAGGAAGAGACTGTGGTTCCTGGTTTTCCTTGGTATGCAATTTCCAAAATACTTTGCTAGGTTCTAGTTTCTGGGAGGAAGATATAAAAAATGACAGTACTGGAAAATGGCCTTTTCCACATTAGCCAGGCAAGTGAAGAGCAGAGAGCTTTCAGAGATTTTATTTTTCTATTTATTTTTTTGATTTATTATCCTTAAGTACTCTGTAATATCTCACGTTTTCTTAGTAAATTAGTTTTCTACCTATCTAATTGATTGGCTTTCACTTTCTTCTTCCTTGTCTGGCTTCTGGGAAAAGGTGGGAAGGGGAGGGAGAGGTAGAACTCCACTATCACATGATGGTAACTCTTTAAACTGTGACATTTACTTAGTTTATTTTTTGTGTGTATAATATATTTCCCCATCCTGTCATTCATACCATGTGGCATAATGCCAAGAAAGCCAGCAATCTGACAGCTCTATTTTACCTCTTTTCAGAAAATATATGCTAGGTCATTTACACCATCTGCTGCATAGCTCTTTCTAATGGGAAGGGTAGTGGACAGTTGTTGACAGCTGTGTCGTAATGTCATTTAGGAATAGGCAGATTATCAGGGGGAGGGAAGCAACAGCAAAAGCATGAACAGACATTCTTGGGTTGGTAGGGGATGTAAACTGAACATGAATAGAAAGAGCAAGTATTAGTGGCATTTATTTTGCATTTCTACAGTTTTGCAAAACTGTGAACTGAAATGTTCCTGGTCAATCCTGTTTGACTTATGAGTTATTAAGCTCATATATTAACCTGCTTTCAATTACCTATGGATCTTTCTGGAAGTAACCAAAACAAACAAAATGAAACCTCACTAACCTGTATAATTCTGACTCATCTTCTGGTGAATAAAAGAACTTAAAGATTTTACTTTATGCATGTCATAACAGCATTGATTCAGATGTTGCACAGAATGGGATGCATATTTATGCTCAAGTATTAGACACCTAAAGCAGTCTTCCCATAGAGAATGCTGAAAAGCTAATGCTTCTAAGGTTCCTGAAGAGATGTTCAGCTTTGTTATAGCTTTGTTGGGTGTGTGAATTGATTTTTTTCTTTTTCTTTCTTTCTTATACATATATATAATTATATATATATAATGATATATAATATATATATACATATAAAATATATTATATATATATATATATATATATATATATATATATATATATATATATATATATATATATATATAATGTCTTAATACACCAACAAGAAAGAAATGAGAAAGCAAAAAATATTTTGTATTCCAACTGGTGAAAATAAGTGCAAGAACAATATGCATGAAGGTGGAAGAGTGAAAGAAGATGAGGAAAAAAAATTAAAATCAGATTTTGCTACTATTCCCTCTAAGATGAATGTATTTTTATGAATTTTCTGTCAGTCTACTAAGAACTGTTAATCTGCATAGTAGGAAACCATAAAAGGTGCTTGTAATCTCTATTGACTGATATATTATTAAAGATTCTGTGAAATACATATTCCTACAAAAAAAGTGGGGGTGAAGTAACCACTTGAGGAGTGAGAGTTACAAATTGAAACAAAGAAAACCTTACTAGTCTGAAATGATCGTTGATAAAAATGCATTTCTGTATGCGTGAAGAGAAAAGGCTTGTTCTCTAATTAGGTCAGCATCTTGAATGCTTCTGAATTTGAGAACTTGGTAGGAGTTTTGTGATAAATATTAAACAAGTCTGGACCTCTTCAATGATCAAAACAAAGATTAGGTATGAAAGTTGATAGTACCAGATATTCAGAAGAAAAACATGAAATGAAATGAATGTGTGAGAGAGATTTTTGCAGTAAAATTTTGAAAGAAAATTAAAATTAAAGTTTTCACTTTATTTTTTAATAATTTTAAAAAGTAATATTGAAACAAAATCATCTATCTTGCAAGGTATGTAAAAAAGTTCTTTTATGTTTTCATCTTAATATTTCTTGACTACATTATGAATTTGGTCCACTATATAAAATTCTCCCTATAGAGAGGTGATTGTCAAATATGTAAACTGGACATCTTACCAAAAGTCTAAGTTCCTGAGCCCATCACCCACTGCAAAAGATAACACTGACTGTCATAATATGGTTGGGGTTTTTTTAAGTGGAATAGTATCTCATCCCTCTTTCACTGACTTAAATACTTCTTCTGAGACCCTTCCAGTCCAGCTGCTGAGCAGGGGAATGTGCTCAATGGACTGGTGAGCAGAAGAATGCTTCTGCTGCTTCAGAACACCTATTTAGAGGTAGAAAAGTAAGAAATTGACCCAGTTCTCAGCAGCTAAAGCATATAATTTGGGAGAATAAAATGGTATCTAGTAGATTTTAGAAAGTATTACCTACCCAGAAAAAGTTATTTCCTTACTAGTGTTTTTATAGCACAATTAATGAACATCTGGAAAGTCTGATATACTATAAATCTGTTTTGGAGCCTAGGGATAGGAAAATTTCCAGCCTTGTAACTCTGAATTTTGTTAATTATATATATATAATTCATATATAATATGAAGGAGATCATTTGGGTTAACAAAATACAAAATCAGAGCCATCTTAAGTGTTGAATTCATATAAATTCTTTGTATTGGTATACAAGGAAGATATCGAGACTTTACAGAGTGTCCAAAGATGGACAACAATGCTGATGAAGGGTCTGGAGCACAAGTCTTACGAGAGGTGGCTGAGAGAACTGAGATTGTTTAATCTGGAGAAGGGAAGGCTCAGGAGAGACCTTCTTGCTCTCTACAACTACTAAGAAGTTTGTATCGAGGTGAAAGCCAGTCTCTCTTCTCAGGTAGTTAGTGATAGGAAAATAGATGGTGGCCTTAAATTGCACCAAAGGAAGTTCAGGTTGGATATTAGGAAAAATTTATTCTCAGAGAGAATAGTAATGCACTGAAATGGGCTGCCCAGGAAAGTGGTAGAGTCACAATCTTTGGAGGTGTTCAAGAAACTTGTGGATACAGCACCTAGGAGCATGATTTAGTGGGCATGGTGGTGATGAATTGATGGTTGGATTAGATTATTTTAGTGGTCTCCTCCAAACTTAATGATTCCATGATTCTATTTTTATTTGGTTGTGTTCTCATATTAGATTTTTGTTAGTTATTAAATATTTTCATTATATATAGTATAAAAGTATTTTCAAAAGGAAATAATACAGTTTTATGGAAAACCATCCATGGGAATTATCATTTATTTATTTGTTTGCTTTTTTACATAGGAATGGCGAATCAAAGTGTTCTTGTAGTCTCCTTTTAGATGCTACAATGTCTCCCTTTTTACTTTTTACTGCTTTCCCTAAGAAATATATAAACTTTAATTGACAACATTTTTTCTGTTTCTGGAAAATTTTTCGTTTTACTGAAGGACCAGTTATCAAAGTGTTAAAGGATAGTCTTTGTTGGGATTCTGTTTGCCTGGCTTAAATACTTAACTGTGAATTGTCATACTCTGAGCTAATCACTGCCTGTTCTCATTTTACTCACTGGAAAGGGATAGACATATCCAGAAGGAACGATTCTTCTTGTCTCAAGTTGGCTGTCTAAAGCGAGTGAGATGAATTGCCCTTTGAAGGCATCTATTTATCTTCACTAGCTATGAAAAGAGCCTATGATGATTATTTTAGTATAACTAATTGTTTGATGTCTAAGGTTAGGTAAGATAAATCCTACTTATAATGCCTCTTTTTATTCATTTGCTTTACACTTAGGTGTAAATATTTTCATAGAAATTATAAAAAAAACAAAACAAAACAAAACAAAATATTATAAGCTGTGCCATAATACACATTCTAGTGAAGGCACAAAGAATCTTACAGTTGCTCTCTGTGAGATTTGGATGAGACATATCATTTCCTCTTGTAATGAAGTCAATGGAGTGTTGTCATCAATCTAACTATATGTGGAGATTGTTGGATTTAGACATTTCCTTCCTCTAATCCATCTTTTTTTTTCCTTTTTCTTTTTTTTTGTTAATATACATGCCAAGTACTGATTTGAAGGAATGACCTTTCACTACCTTGAGGTTACATTGTGTAAGCTAATTATCCAAGTTTACTCAGATGAGTGAGATATTCATACTTAGAGGGCACCCCTCTTAGACGTCAACCTTAAAGATAATTTTCTTTCTGGAGATGTCTGTCATATTACACAACAGTAGCACAAGCAAAAAAATTTATATTATTTTCCCTAGCTCCAAAAATGCTATTAGATGAATAAAACAGGCAAACTAGTTCAATTACAAACTACAAAATGAGGTATGTTTGAATGGAAGTAAGACAAAATGAGCTTATTGTGAGTGAGCTTAAAAAATTCAGATGTGTGTTAAATATCATTTTATGCCAATAAAATTATAATGAACTTTTTCTGGAATTTTCACTGAGTCATTAATATTGGTCTGAAGTCTAGTTAGTTAGCTCCTTTGTTTCGGACACTAAATAATTTGTGAGATAGAACTGATTTCTAGAAATACATTAATCATTGAGCAATATGGCAAAACAAATATGCAGATTGCCAGCTCTGAAAATGCCAGCTCTTGGCTGTTCTGCTTTTTCAACTAATTGAACTCCTTGTTTTTGTTCATCAATAAAACCAATAAACTCCTCCTATGAGTAAGTTAAATATTTATTTTTTGAAAACAAAAGAAAAGGAAAGAAGAAGAGAAGAGAAGAGAAGAGAAGAGAAGAGAAGAGAAGAGAAGAGAAGAGAAGAGAAGAGAAGAGAAGAGAAGAGAAGAGAAGAGAAGAGAAGAGAAGAGAAGAGAAGAGAAGAGAAGAGAAGAGAAGAGGAAGAGAAGAAGAGAAGGGAAGGGAAGGGAAGGGAAGGGAAGGGAAGGGAAGGGAAGGGAAGGAAGGGAAGGGAAGGGAAGGGAAGGGAAGGGAAGGGAAGGGAAGGGAAGGGAAGGGAAGGGAAGGGAAGGGAAGGGAAGGGAAGGGAAGGGAAGGGAGGAAGGGAAGGAAGGAAAGGAAAAAGGAAAGGAAAGGAAAGGAAAGGAAAGGAAAGGAAAGGAAAGGAAAGGAAAGGAAAGGAAAGGAAAGGAAAGGAAAGGAAAGGAAAGGAAAGGAAAGGAAAGGAAAGGAAAGGAAAGGAAAGGAAAGGAAAGGAAAGGAAAGGAAAGGAAAGGAAGTCAGGTTGGTTTATCTTAGTGTTATAATATAGATGATGAATTGATCAATTTTTCTACTAATCAAAGTACGAGAGCTGCTCTGAAGTAATGCCTCATATTTAAAATACATGTTGGCACATGTATTTTAAATATATTTTCAAATGAAATTCCATTTTAAAAAATCATTTTGAATCTGAAAATGCTATTTTGACATTAGAAAATGCCATTTTGGAGAGAAATTTCAAAATATTTCATTTCAGTACTTGTAATAAAAACTATGCCAATTTGGTAAAGTTACATAGTGTAATGGAAATACACTTTGAATTATGGCAAATTCATGGATAATTTACTTTCAGTAATTCAAATGCCACTAGAAAACGATCTGATTTATAGAAAAAAGACACCTTATCATGAAAAAGAAATGAGTTCTCAAGAGGTCTTGTAGTGTACTTCCTTGTTCTGTAGCATAATATCTGGACATACATTACTGATGGTGATTTTTAAGCTGTTTTTTATAAACCTGTAATGACAAGAATTTGAATTATTAAAAGTGAGATGTTAAAGGAGAAGTTAGTAAAAATAGGAAACTATTTTAAGTCTAAAGAATACATAAAAAAATATGAGTGATAGATGTAGGAGGCAATGCAACAGATAGGACAAGTACCATACTTGGAAAGTTAATTAATCAGGTATTTAATGAGACTGTATGAAAGAGTTATTCAAACACATTTTAGTAAAGAGTCCTCATAGCATCTTACAAATGTAATTGTTGCTGATATGAAGAATCTTTCATGGAGAAATATAATCTCTCTTGGCAGGACAGGCCTCCTTATCCCCTGGTAAGACCTGAAGTAGATTATGTCCTGATCATCCTCTTTTTGGTATATATTATTTAAAGTGATGCATACTTTTGATACAGCACTGAAATCTAACATTCACTGACTTTGATAAATATAACTGTTCACTGTGAAAGGGAACTACATTGCTTAACAGATGAAATCAGGCAAATCAGGTAGCACCTCTCCCGCTATGCTAAACAGCAAACAAGCAAGAATTTTCCAGGGCAAATCCACATCTAAAGCTTTATTTTTGTTGAGTTTTTTCGGTTGGACTATAGGAGAAGCTTAGGGATGTTTCTTCCTTACTAATTTTACTGACTGGAATTAAACAATATGAAAATCAGGGTCCATTTAATTTCTTACTGGAATTACTAATCAAGAAAATTATTTTCAATTTTGATAAGACCTCACTTGCTGGTAAAATAAAAAAAAAATAATTAAAAAAACAACAACTAAGAAAGTAAGAAATGAAGAAAAAAATCCTCTGGTTAGCCTAAATAACAATTCTTTCCAGTTACCACATAATGTGAGAAATCTACTTTTATCTAATGTCTGCTTCATAGTGATCACTATTACTATTAGAGCAGGGCAGCCAAACTGGCTAACAAATTTCAGTGAAGTGTCACTACATGCATCTGCCAGTCTGCTCTGTGCTCATGAACGTATTGTGCTGTTGTATAAAATTTGGTCCAAAGGAGATCATGCAGCAAATAGCAGTGAGCAAACTTTCACCAGGTCTGAACCCCTGTCTTAGCAAACAGATTTTGACTAGTTGCTAGTCCATTGTATTGTATCCAGTATTGCCATGAACATGATAGATTTGAACATATTCATAATAATGATTAAGATCAGACAGCCAATTTATTAAAAATAATGATTCTTAAAAAAAAACAAGTTATCCCTTCCATGTTGACTGACAACTCAAGCTAGATTATGAACTTCTGTTTAACTGATCAATTATTTTTTAAAAACAATCTTCACTTAAATTGCTTTCCATAATTGCTTTCCATAATTTCATAATTCCAGTAGTTTCTCTGTTTTTTGTTGTACTGAAGAAGTTAAGCAGCTAAGACATTCAAAGTGGCTTATAATGCTTTATACATGACTTTTGTAAGCTCTACTGCAATATGAGCTGTAAATCCTTTGGAATAGTCATGGTCTATTAGGCCAATAATCTAATTTTTGAAATGCCTCTAAATATGTATTTACATGAGAACGTAATAGCTCTGAAGAAGCAATTATGAAAAACCAAGTCAACTACCCATGTTTAAAAAGTCCAGAAATCACTGCACTTTTCTTCCTTAACTCCAATTCAGTGTTTCTATTAACTGCTATTTTTCTTCCACCCATCATTTTAAAGTACTTGTCAATGAACTAACATAAATCTACAAAAATAAAAATAAAATAAAATAAAATAAAATAAAATAAAATAAAATAAAATAAAATAAAATAAAATATTCTTGAAGTATAAAATAAAGAAGTTTTCACTAAGGTTTTAATTTACCCTCAAAAGAGATAGGAGAATGGAAGGATTTCAAGAGAATTAGAACTCAGATAAGCCATGCTTAAATATTCTGACAACTGGATAGATAGTGCTGTACTACAATGCAGAACTGGAAAATGCTGCTTCAGCAGGATCTGTGAAGAAGAAACACTCCCTGAACTTTCCATCTTGTTCTCATCTTATTTTAAGACCATAAAAGACAGCAGTTAAGCCTTCAAAATATAAAAATCATTATCTCTGTGTCAGAGACAGCGGTAAATTATAAATGCTTTTATTAGACAATTAATTTTGATAGCCTAATCTAAATTTCAACCATTTTTTATTAAATTTCAAGTTTTCAATAAGCGGTTTTTGGTCATTAATTATTTACGTATTTTCAGTCCTCATTTATTCTTCTCTTATCACAAATATATAGTTAAAAGCATATCATTTTTTGTGTCTTTCATTTTTATTACTTTAAAGAAAAAAAAGCAAGACAAAACAATTGTAGCCTCCTCATACTTATTACATGTGGATTGGAAATCAAAGTCTACCATAGATAATTTTCTCATGCAGAGTAGGCCCATTTGCAAACAAATAGGTCTTTGTTGTTCACTTAGAAACCAAGAATATGCATTGATTCATGTAATTTCTGAGCATTTTGTATCATCTAAAATACAGTTCTATTATTGTCAGCTCACGAACCTTAAAATTAGTGCTCAGAACTGATGCTAATATTACCCACAGCCCTTAAGAAACATTGTGTTTTCTTTTTATGGAATTACACCCTGAGAAATGCATTCTTTATCCTAAGTTTTCTTACTGGCATGTCTAGATATCTGAGAATATATTTTTTCTTTTTTTTTTCTTTTTTTTTCTTTTTTTCCACATAAACTATCGTTTGTATCCATTTTCACACTTGGCAGTTTTGTATCCTGCTTTTCCTGAAAGTCTTCATTCAGACTCACACTGGATGTTTGCCAGAACAAAACTAATTCTTATTCTACTTAAAATGCTTCCCCTTGTATACATGCATGTGTGTAATAGGTAATAGATCTAAATTTAACTTTACAGGCTGATGAGCTAGGCATATCTATCTCCCTGATCCATTAGACGCTGGGGAACACAGATCACTGTAGCAGACACACTCCATTGATACCTTCCCATTTTGCTAATACTGAGCCTTTAACAGACATGAGCATCATGTGGCAAAATTGCTTGCAACCTCATTTAAACAGCTGCACATTTGAACAGGCTTAAATGATGGGTTTTAGTAAATTGGTGAAGCGTAAGTTTGTGTATGCATAAATTAACCTGGCCAAAAGCCAATTTTCAGGAAATACGTTATTTAGTTGCTTAAAGTAAATGTCTCGTCCCCAGGGGTAAGGGGAAAAGGGTAGAGGGAATAGAGGAACTCTCACTTAGTTTCCTAACAAATGATGCACATCGCTGGTTTGCCTAAGCCTGTGGGTTGAGCAGATCAGTGCCGACCTACTACCTCAAAACTCACAGCTGCTCAGCCTTACTTTCTCAGTGCTCACTGAACTGAAAGAACACTTTGGAGCTCCTGTCTGATTTTCACAGCCATCCTATAGCAGTACAATGTCCACTGCTGTTTCCTTTTCACTGAAGCGCATCTTTTGGTTTTCCTCCCTCTTCTCACCCACACTAGCTTACACAGGCTTGATTATAATTTATTTTTCTTCCTCACAGAAATTACTCTTCTGCAGCATTAACACAGACAGTCCTCCAAAGATTTCTGCAGGCTGTATATTTTAACTGAAACATGAAATCAAAAAGAATTAAAGAAAGCACTGAAATTTTACTGGAGAGCCTTGAAAGCAATCATCCTCTTCCTTCCCTCTCCTCCCACTTTCCCTATTTTTTGTTGTTATTTAGTTTTATAATTTTAAAATGAAGTCATTCCTCAAATAGGTCCCTTCATACAATAAGTAGTTGTGAAAGGTTTTTTATTCTGGTAGATGATGCTGAATAAAAAGACTGCCTTGTAAACAGAAGTTTAAATAGATTGCAATTTTTTTTCACCCAACTGCCCCCAAACTTTCAGTGGCTTTGACAAAAATTTGTGAAAATTATCTTCTTTAATAGCCTTTTTTTTTTTTTTTTTTTTTTTTTTTTTTTTTTTCCCAATGGTAGATGCTCCATCTAGTGGACTAATTGAGTACAATGGAAACTTATCATAGGTAGAATCCCTTTAAGAGTCTCAAGGAAAAAAAAAAAAAGTGTTCTGAAAAAAAAAAGTGTGCGTGGGGGGGGAGATACCAGAAAGAAAGAAAGGAAGAGAAAGAAAATAAAATAATAAAAAAGACAGTTTTCAATTTACACGGAACATGTAGAATTTTGAGCAGTAATTATAAGCGTTATTATGCATTCTGGAAATTCAGTCTCCTTACAAGCAATACAGCCATTGAGATAGTCTATTGTTGCCATGGTAATATGTCATAAATTTCTGTCAACTACCTAAAATAGCTGCAGATCATAAGGTAATCTTTTTTTCCCCCCATTGGTTTTGTAGCTATTTTCATTTTCAACAGGAATTAATTTATGCTTGGTTTTTATTCTACTACTATTTTTTAATTATTATTTTTTATGAATAAGCTCCTGTTTATTTTTTCTCACACTGAAACGCTTACCGTATTGTGTAAAAACTCTAAGTATAATAACTTAAAATACATATAGGTTTCTCCCTTGATCAATAGATACTTATTTCCTCTAATTTTTATTCTGAACATTAAAATGACTCTAAAGTTAGAAGAGCATGTTGCCGTTTTGTGACAGGTCTATGTATCTTAGACATTACTTCTGTCATTGTTTATAATACGATTTTCAGAATGGTCAAAAATTCAGTGTGCTAGTGGAAGGAAAACACAATATTAATTTAAAAAGGCTGAAGAAAAAGCTGTCTCTAAACATAGAAAGTATAGTGTGTACGGGAAAGAATAATTAAGGATTTATCTACAACGTCACCTATTCACCAAGGTGCTCTACTCAGCAGCATGATTGAAAGCTGCCATCCATGACTGAAAGCTTAAGAAGGTCTGACAACTTATGCTTAAAATCCTGCCATGAAATCAGAGAATTCATAATTTGTAACATTTGAAAGGTATCACCAATTTAATATTCTTTTGGAAAGCATTAACATTCTATAGATAAATACCAAGAAGAAATCCTACTTTAAAACCTATGTAAATTTGTGGGCGTGGAGTTTTCAAGTTTAAAAATAGCTTTAACTTCTTTCTCTCTCAATTTTTTTTTCTTTAATTCATTCTTTATTTTTCTATTTTCTCCTCTCCTCCCCCTCCACCCTCCCTCCTCCCCCTCTGCCTCCCATCCCCCTCCCCTTCCCCTTCCTCTCCCACTTCCCCTTCCATCTTTTTTTCTATCTTTCATCCATTTTATCCTTTCTTTGCATAATTTGTCTTCGTTTTCACAATTAGTTATCATAACCTGGTACTGTGTTTTTGTGATGTGATGTAGTCTAAAATATCTAATACCATTAAAATTCTGCTCAAGACTCACATTCATAATGCTGCAGACTCTATAGTTATGAAAGCTGAAGACCGTAACTAGCTTTAGTGTCCCAAGGGGGGAAAAAAAGATGCAACAACAAAACATTTGAGAGTTGATGACTCAGCTCACCAAAGCAGTCATCTTTGTTAACTGAGCATGAGGAAATAATTGCAGAATAGAAAAGAATGTATTGAATAATCATGAGACAAGATTTTTTTAAGAATTACTCAGAAAATACATATTTTACAAGCCAGTTGAAGGATATTCTAGTACCTAAATTTCTAGTATCTAAATTTCAAACAAGACAACAGAATTATGGGAATATTTCATGTTGCAGAAATAAATAAATAACGTTTGGGGAATAGACAATATATTTCTTAGTTTCCTTCCTTCCTTCCTTCCTTCCTTCCTTCCTTCCTTCCTTCCTTCCTTCCTTCCTTCCTTCCTTCCTTCCTTCCTTCCTTCCTTCCTTAATAAAAAAATTTCAGTAGAATACACAAAGTCGAACAGTCAAGTAGAGCTCTATGGATTTTTTTTATTATTATTACTTTCATGATTGTGGAATATTTAAGCAACAAATGACAAGCTGAGATTCACAGAATACGACAAATGAAAGAGAAGAATTTAGCTGTTGACATTCTTTCTAGTATGGAAAGAATTTGACAGTTAAATCTTGTTATTTTAAATGAAAATGTCTGAACTCACACAGGGACCCTGAAATTGGGGTTGAGGGAAAAAAAAGAAAAAGACAGACTAATTGATCAAGCCTATGCTTGACTTTAAAAAACTGATCATGAAGCAATAATTCCTGGATGGGAAACATTAATAGAAAATTCTTGTGTTCTGACTTGCACACAGAGTTATGAAAGTGCACTTTCAAAAAATCTTGGTGGTACATGGATTGCTTTTCAGACCAAGATTAAGAATAATTTTGAAAGAAAAAAACATATATAACGATCTTCTGCAGTTCTGATATTCCAATATCCTCCATATTACTGATCATGCTGAAAATGACGTCTAGGTACTTCCTTTCATTTTACTAATATTTCTCCTCCTTTCCATGCTTTTGTAGTTGAAAATGATGCATCACAAAATTAAATAGACTAATACTCTTCTATGTAGTCAGGAACTTTGAAGTTTTATTGCTATTCCTAGCTGTCCACTGATGTCAGAATCGAAGTTTGGTGGAAATGAAAAAAGCTTACGGTGAAAAAATTAGTAATATCATTACATGAAATGTATTCCAAGAAAAAGCAATTTTGCTTAAGTTAAGAAGATGTCCTAAAACAGTTAAAAATGACTTCCAATTACAAGATACTTACTAGAAAATATGACATTTTAGTAATATTCTCAATTCTGTTCACAGAAACATAGAATCATAGAATCATAGAATGGCCTGGGTAGAAAAGGATCTCAAAGATCACCTAGTTGCAACCCTCCTGCTACGGAAGGGTCACCAACCACCAGACCAGGCTGCCCAGAGTCACAGCCAACCTGGCCTTGAATGCCTCCAGGGATAGAGCATCCACAACCTCCTTGGGCAACCTGTTCCAGTGCATCACCACTCTCTGTGTGAAAAAATTCCTCCTAATATCTAACCTAAATCTCCCGTCTTAATTTAAGACCATTCCTCCCTGTCCTATCACTATCCACTCTTGTAAACAGCAGTTCCCCCTCCTGTTAATATGATCCTTTCAAGTATCTGAAGGCCACAATGAGGTCTCCCCAGAGCCTTCTCTTCTCCAAGCTGAACTAGACTAATTCTCTCAACTTTCCTCATAGAAGAGGTGTTCCAGCCCTCTGATCCTCTTTGTGGCCCTTCCCTGAACCCATTTCAAGAGTTCTGTGTCTTTCTTGAGCTGGGGGCCCCAGGCCTGGATGCAGTACTCCAGATGGGGCATCACAAGAGCTGAGCAGAGGGGGACAATCACCTCCCTCTCCCTGCTGGCCACCCTTTTTTTAATGCAGCCCAGAATACAGTTGGCTTTCTGGGCTGCAAGTGCTCACTGCTGGCTCACATCCAGCTTCTCATCCATCAGGACCCCCAAGTTCTTCTCTGCAGGGCTGCTCTCAAGGAGATCTTCTCCCAGTCTGTAGAAATACCTGGGATTACCCTGGCCCAAGTGCAGCACCTTGCACTTGGCCATATTGAACCTCATTAGGTTTTCATGGCCCACATTTCCAGCCTGCCCATGTCCCTCTGGATGGCTTTCCTACCTTCCACTGTATCAACTGCACCGCTCAGCTTGGTGTCATCTGCAAACTTGCTGAGAGTGCACTTGATTCCACTGTGTGTCATTGATAAATATGCTGAAGAGCACCAATCCCAAGAATGACCCTTGGGGTATACCACTTTTGACCAACCTCCACCCTGACACAGAACCATTGATCACAACCCTTTGGCTGTGTCCAGCCAACCAGTTCTCAATCCACCAAACAATTCATCTTTCAAATCAACACCTTTTCAATTTAGAGAGAAGGATGAGGTGAGGGTCATTGGCTTTGCAAATGCTTGTCAAAGGCTTTGCAGAAGTCCTGGTAGATTGCATCCATCACCCTTCCCCTGTCCATTGATGCCATCTCTCCATCATAAAAGGCCATCAGATTGGTCTGGCAAAATGTGCCCTTGATGAAGCCATGCTGACTGTCTCAGATTACCTCTTCGTCTCATATGTGCCTTAACACGGTAACCAGAAGGATCTGCTCCATGCTTTTCCCAGGCACGGAGGTGAAACTCACCATCCTGTAGTTCCCCAGGTCATCCTTTCTCCCTTTCTTGAAAATGGGAATAATGTTTCTCTTTTTCCAGTCAATGGGGACTTCATCTATTGTCAGATATTTCATTTTCTTTGTTCTTTAAACTCACTATTCTATTTTAAAGTGTCTCTGGATTGAACTGGAAGTTTACCCAATTCAACTTCTAAAGAAAAACAATAGCTCTCTGCAGAAACATGAAAGTGCAGAAACATTTTGTTTGCAAACATTATTTTAGGCTTTAGGGTCTAGAAAGAAGGCAACTTTAATCATATCCAGAATAAAAAATGTAGATGCTTGATAACTTCTATTCTGAAACCAAAGATCTCTTAACAGTAATTCTAAGCAGGGCTTTGAGGATTCCCTTAATTCTTTCCTTGGATACTCTTGGATTTGACATATGGAAAAAAATTCTTGAGTCTGTTATTGAATTCACCATTTCCCACTTACAGTTCTGACTTCCTGTTACAAGGATGACTTAACTGTGACCTGGCATCTTAACTGATTCATTGGCAAAATTTATTTCACACTAAGATTAATACTATGTTACCCTTACAAAAAGAAAAAAAAACAACAAAACTGTAGTTGAAACAATTACGTCAATCTGCTGCAAATCTAAGTCGTTTTAAAGTAAAAGCAGTAATGTTCTTAAAAAATAGCTCATTATTATTGATTAGCTAAAATGAATGCTATGTACCAATGAAATCAATTGTTAGGAAAATGCCTGTTTGGCTAACTTTCCATCTCTAAACTGCATCTCAGAAAAATTTGTATTCAGGATGCAGTAATAAGTCATGAGACAAATAAGTCCATTGATTGCATTGTTAGAAAAGATAATAAAAATAAAAAAGAAAAGAAAGTGAAACTAATAAAATGTAAAAAAAAAGAAATATTTCATAGTTTATATCCTATGTGAGTAATGCAATCAATTTCTCCAAATTTCTATATTAAATCAGAGCAGAAATTTATCTAATACAGTTTTACCTATTTCCTCTCATATGTTTTGCCCTTACTGTGTGTTGTACCCCTTTTTCCTGGACTACAGTATTTTCTTCCAGAGAATGTGAGATATCAAAAATGAATAAATGATTTTTAGTACAGATGAATTATATATGAATATATATTAATATATTTTTTTCTTAATAGGAAACTCAGAAGTTTTAGCAACTTTTAGGATATCCAAATATTTTATTAAAATGTTAAATAATATTTTCTTGAGCCAAAAAAAATATAGCATAAAGGACCTGTCTGGTAGATGTTTTATCTCTGATTGATGGATATTAATTTCTGACATACAGTAAGTGTCTCATAGCTGTACATTCGAAGGATGAATGTATTCAGAAAGAACTGATTCCATTGTAGCTTCAGTGATCTTAGAATTTTTTGCCTCAACCCCTCAAGAGAAATCTTGATTAACTTTTCAAAAGTTTGCTCTCAAACTAGACATTTAATCTGAGACAAAACTCCTAGCATTATACTTCCAGGTTGTTCAGTGTTATTGTTGTTTTAAGATAACAAAACAAAACTTTCTTTTCTGTAAGTTACTGCTTTGAGAAATACTATGCTAAACTGGGGGAGAGGGGAGGAAAAAATATCTGGTAAATCCTAGTAAAATATCAACTAAACAGTTTTTCGTCTTTTTGTCTTTTTTTTTTTTTTTTTTTTAACCTCTAACTTCCTGCTTTTCTTGCTTATTTTCCGAATTGTGTAATTTGCATATTCACAAGAGTTTATGCATATGCATATGTATTGCAATCCTCTCTAAGTGACATACCTGGATCAGTAATTTGTATGAAAATAAACTATTTTTCAGTCCCAGACACCCAAATACTTCGTACTACATGAATCATTGAAACTAATGGAATCCTGAAATATTGCCAGACTCTTCTCTTTATGGTTTGGGGTTTGTTTCTGCTCATAGCTATTTCAACTGGACTCTTGCCATTAACTTCAAAGTAGAAGTAGGTCCTTAGAATTTTCCTATTTTTCCTGAAGTTTCCGTAGCAGATCACTTTGCTAATTGAACCAATGTTGTTCTTTTGATTGTTTGCTTGTTGTTTGTTCATATTTTAATATCCATTTCTTCAGTTGTAATTACTGAAACCAATTGTTCAATTCTGTATTTATGTTTTCAATGTGGGTTATTTTTGTTGTTGTTCTCTCTCTTTTAATTTAATCCATTAATTCTGCGTTTTATTCTCTTTGCTATCAAAGCTTTTCTTTCAAATTAGCACAGGTACATCAGTTTCTTGTACTGAATCATCCATATACTATGTACAACCACTCAGGTAAAATGCTTTAAATCTTTCCAAGCACATTCACATTTCTATATCTGAAGGAATTTTAAACATTCCCTGTATGGATAAAAGCTAAAATTATCCAGAAATCCAGAAAACAATTGTCTAATGTTGTTCTTAGCCATTACATCAGTATCTTCCTTGAGCTATCTGAACACATTTCAGAAGAAAATGAAATTCATTAGATAAAAGGCAATGAACAACTGAGATACCAGAGAAAGCATATCAAATTGCGGTAAGATTTGGAGAACATGATATTTTCAAAAGCACCTCTAGGAAAGACTGTCCTAAAACTTACAATCATCTGAGAAGGATATTGAGATTACTTCTGAAATACTATGTTCCTCACCTTGAGTGTTAACGTCAAACAGAAGTAATGTTACTCACTGAAGAGATCAAATTAAAATTTATTCATTAAAAGAGGATGATCATAGGTGCTTAGAATGTCAAACAAACAACATTCTTACACCTTTGACCCAAACAACAGAGAATGTGCTTAATGTCACATCCCCTGAAAATGTCTCAGTGATTTGGACAAAGGAGGTAGCAAACAGCATTAGAAAGACAACAAATGTTCTGTAGACACACTGCAGAATTAAATAGCACTTTTCTTGAGAATAGATTTATTAGACTTTCCTGCTGTTAAAAACACAGACTAAAAAATGTGTAACTCACCTTTTAAGTATGTCACAACATTAATGGCATCAAAATCTGAACAATATGGTATACCATTACATTAACTATAAAGGATTGTAGAATTTTAGTACAAAAACAATTTAACTTTATCATGCAAGATCATTAATCAGCATTAAATAGGGTTGAAAAAGGTTACAAAATAAACTGTGAATTAGAATTTTCCATTTGGTTGTCAGAAAAAGCTCTCAGCCTTCGTCAGTTTAAACACTAGCTTTGTGTATTTGAAGCACTAGTATTTCAGACCTAAATGTCTTTTCTTTGGACATAACTACCTTTTGTAGCACTTCCAGAAAAGATTGAATAAATCATTAGTGACCTTGTAGTTTATACATGGCTATGATGTCACCATTCATGGACATAATAAAAGAAAACAACCCATTCAAAATAAAATAAAAAGTTTCTAAAATAGTAGAAAAGAGACTGATGAAAATTGAAACAAAATATCAGTGGATGTAACATTGAAAAAAAATGTGTGCTTCACTGTGGGTTAAGTAATCTTGCCATATTTCTAACTATGGTAATGAAAAGAAAAGAAAAGAAAAACTTCATAGTATTGCCTCAGTCAGTTTAATTCTGTTCTTCTGTGCTTTTCACACGAATCATAAAACCAGCTTTTGTTTTTATTAAATGAGATAGATCAATAAGCTGTTCTCTTTTAGAGTCTTGGGGTGTGTAGAGTTTGTCATCTATTTTTGCTCAATCACATAGCCATATTCTTCACAATACGAAAGATAGCATCATTTGCTTTATAATTTTTCTCATTTGATTTTTCAATAACCACTGAACTGAGAGGTAGTAGCTGTCTCATTTTCATTTTATTCACAATGAACTAGTCATTTTTAGTGAATTATTTCCCACATCCTTCTCTATTAGCAAACTTGATAAAAATATCAGCTGACTTCAGCATATCCAGAATAAAGATTTTTGGCACAAAATTTGTACTTTTTTGCCAATGATGCAACTCTAAATGTGAACATGTTTAGAATACCTTACTTTTTAAAATCGAAGTTCTGAAGTTATATCACATTAAATTGTATATGGAAAAGATCCACAGGGTGGCCTTATGTATTCAAGGCTATATTTATTGGTGAAATTCAGAATGGCAAAATGTATATCTCAAGAGAAAGACAGTACTCTTTATAAGAGAGTAAAAAAAAATGAGAGGGAAAAAAAGTCATTGTTCTTTAGATTATGTTGCATCCCTTCATCTTTCTGCTAAGAATAGAAAAAAAGTTTTTGAAAAGCTGTGCACCTCAAATAAAGTAAACATTTTCTTCCTTGAAGGAAGGGAGGAGCAACTGCTAGGCTTAGACGAAAGGACAACCAGAAATTTTTGAACAAATTATTTGAAAATCCTCATGTGAAAAACATATTGGCTCTTTAGTTTAAACATTCCAGAAAGAATAAGCTAGGATGAACTTTTACCAAGCCTTTCACAGAAGAATTAAAAAGTTTGCATTTTTCTTCATGCCTGCATACTTGTCAGAGACCCACCAGATCTCAGAAACTCCTAAGATCTCTGGTGCCAAGACATATATATTATAGAATATGTCTCATGGCCAAGAATAGGTAATGGTCTAATTTCTTGTCATACAGTCATACAGAACTTTGGCTTACTCTGTGATTTGCTTCATGGTTTAGGCCTGGGGAGATGATCTGTTAATCCACTCTTCAAGTAAGTCTTTCGGATCCCACATTTCCCGCAGGAGTGCCAGCATCGCAAATCCAGAGAATCCGAAGTTCCCAGAACCCTTGCTGGAGAAAAAAGCCTGCACACTATTTGGAGATATTAACCGCTTTAATTACATAATTGTCTCACTCCAATTCATAGGAGGAGATGGGGTTCTTCTAATATATGTTTATTTATATGTTTAATATATGTTTATTATAAATCCTAATTAGGAGGACGGGGAAGGGAAGAAGGGCGATAGAAAAGATAGGAAAGAAGCAAGAATCACATAAATCAGGGATAGTCACTACCAGGATCCAGCAGCAGTCCTGTTGCACGATGTTTTGAAGGTCTGAGGCAAAAGCAGCAGGCGGGGAGAGCAGCAGCATGGTCAGCCTTGAGCAGCAAGCAAGTAGCAGGAAGAAGTCGCAGAGCCAATCTGGGAAGAAGAAGCAGGACTCATGTAGCAGGCCCAGGAGAGTCCGTCAGCATGCAGGAATTCCATAGTGAGGAATCAGATGGCAGACACCTATCCTCATGATTTTTGATTCCTCTTATATCCTCCTTTTTCTCCTGCCTGTGTGACATCCCTGGGTGCCTGAGCAAGAGTCATGTGAGTACACCCTGAGATGGCCCTCATTCTGAGATAAGTCCGCACAAAAGACTGCTTCATGGCCAGTACGCTGCAGCTCATCTTTCTCTCACACCCCTGGCCTTGTCCGTCTGTGTCTCCCAGACAAAGGATTTCTCAACTTTCGCCCAGGACTTGCTTGGACTTGTTCATCTGTGTCCCCAGCAAGCTTTGAGACAATGATGTAAAATAATCTCTTACAATAATTTATTCAGTCTACTATTTTTTAAGGGGTAAATTTCTAGCTTTCATATATGTATTCCTCATATGGATGTGTGGTTTCTTTTCTCACTGGTCTCAAGCTAGAAGTAATATTTTTTTCTGTTCCAGGTCATTCTTAAGTGATATACTTTTCAAAGTATAAAAACCTTCCTGAAAAATTGTGATACTGAGAAAAAAAATGTTTAAGGTTGTTTCACTAAATTTGATCCATTTTTAAGATGGATTTCATGAAGTACAGAGTTTTTACCTGAAATGAACTAGTAGAGAGGTGTATGAAATTTACTGAAGAGAGGAAAAAGCTTTTTTCTTTAGTTCACTCTTCTCCTAAAGATGTCTGTAAACCATAATGAATTGACATCTCAATCTTCTTTTGAAAAGTTAAACTGATCTTTTAAACGTTCTTACTATCAGGCATTTCTGTGAGCCTGTAAATGATTTATTTGGCCTTATTCTACAACTTTTTCCAAAAATCTTTTTCAACATTTTAAAATGCAGACATTGAATTTAACATACATACTACATACAGAATTAAAATCAGCCTCGTATCTTCCCACATATGCGTCCTTAAAACTTGACTGTTTTCCCCTTGGAAACTGTCCTTAATGGCATGGGTACAGAACAAAGGTGGCAGCTCTTTAAGGACCCTTCTGAGAGTGCAACATCTCTCCATCCCCCAGCAGAATAAGTTGAGCAGGGTGTAGTAGGCGACTGCGGAGGCAGGAGGCAGGCGAACGTCATTGCAGTGAAATGACCTGCAGCTTAAACTGAGAGAAAAGAGGGAAATGTACATAAAGTGGAAGCATGGTTGTGTATCCTGGGAGGAATACAGGGCTGTTGTTCATGTGTGTAGAGATAGGATTAGGAAAGCCAAGGTGCAGATGGAACTGAACTTTGAGAGGGATGTGAAAGATAACAAGAAGTGGTTCTACAGGTACATAGGCAGGAAGAGACAGGCCAAGGAGAATTTTCCCCCTCTGGTGAAAGGTAACAGGGAGCTGTCTTCCTCAGACATAGAAAAAGCTGAGGTACTCAATAAGTGCTTCGCCTCAGTCTTTACAGGTGGTCAGGCTTCCAGTGCCTGCCAGGACCATGAGCCTCTAGGTGAAGATGTGGGGAGTGGCTTTTCTGTACCACTGAAACAGTGGAAAAAGTCCAAGTCCTCCTCATGAAACTGAACATGTTTAAGTCCATGGGGCCAGATGATATCCATCCTAGAATGACTGGAAAAAGGGAATTATTACTTGCATTTTTAAGAAAGGGAGAAAGGAAGACCCAGGGAACTATAGGCTGGTGAGCCTCACCTCTGTGCCTTGGAAGATCATGCAGCAGATTCTCCTAAAATCTGTGTTAAGGCACATACGAGATAAAGAGGTGATTTGAGACAGTCAGAATGGCTTCCCCAAGGGCAGATTGTGCCTGACCAATCTTGTGGCCTTCTAAGATGGAAAGATGGCTTCGGTGGATTGGGAGAGGGTGATGGATGTAATCTCCCTGGATTTCTGCAAGGCCTTTGACATGATCCTCACCACATCCTTCTCTCTAAATTGGAGAGGTGCTGGGTTTGAGGGATGGACTGTTTTGATGGATTAGGAATTGTCTGGCTGGATGCAGCCAAAGGATTCTGATCAGTGATTCTGTGTCAGGGTGGAGGCTGGTCAGAAACAATGTCCCTCAGGGGTCGGTCTTGGGAATCCTAGTCAATTCTTTGCTGTATACTTCCATCAACATCTATATTTAAGTACAAGGTATTTTTGTTCTCAACTTACTAAGTGAACCATATCACCATATATATTCACATATAGTGGAAGGTACGTGTTTTCATAAGTCTGTAGGTCCAAAGTATATAGAAAGGACCTATATAGACCTATATAGAAAGGTTTTAAAACTGCTTATTGATCTTCGCTGCTTCCAACGTTGCTATTCCTCCTTTTTGAAGAGAGGTTCTATATTGTAGAATAGGAATAGTAGCAAAGCTTTATGTAGCATAAACTTTGCTCAAACTACTGAGTATAGAGTAGCTTTAGAGTTAGTAAAGGCAAACATCTACAGTTTGAAAGATACATCACAGCTGGGTTTGGAAGCAGGCTGTCAAGCAAGTTGTTGGAGGTGCAAAAGAAACAGTAGACATAGAGGAACCTTTAGACACGATATACAGATTTGAAGTAGGAAGAGTGGGAAAAAGTGATAAGCAAGGAGAATTGTGGAAGAGTACTTTGTGATGCATTCAAAAATAAATTCAAATAGATGATTTATAGAATGTTGTTTAAGAACTAAATACTTTTTTTTTTTACTATACCACTAAATCAACAATCATTTGTTATTTCATTTCAGTTAATATTTGCCTTCTAGTACAGCCAATTTTATATTTGTGTAGGTGAGAAATATTTGGAACTATTTAGATTGGGATACTTTTTAATGCTATATAACTTTAAGAAACACAGATATATATTTAGTGCAAATTTTTCAATTTAGTTCCTCTATAGGAAGATTGTAAAATTTTACCTCTTTTTCAAATACTCCAGACAGTGTTTAAGTAGTTGCTCACAATATGCTTTGGTTGTATTCTCCATGTTAGAATATATCAAATAAATTCAGAACCACACTATATCACCATGCAGACTATAAATAATACTAGAGAAATGAATATACAATTTAAGACAAGATAAGGAAGGCATATCTTTATATAAGAAAAATCAATTTCCAAAGCTGAGACGTTTTCTTAAGATTGAAATAGCAATTATTTTCTTCTACTCTGTACTGAGTTATACTTGTTTCATATATACACGTTCCTCATAAAAAGCTCTTCTATTTCAGTTTGTCAAGCCCATATTTATAAAGAGGTCAGTATCAGCATAAATAAATATTAGTTATCACATTCTAGATTAAAATCTCATCATTGAACTAGGTAGCTGTGAAACAAAACAACAAATGTGCTAAATTAAGAACAGAAGAACTACTTAAATCAAACCAGTAGTAATGATGAATTTGAGATTACAGTTTATTACCTGAAAATGACTCCTGTTTCTTCTTGATTTAAATAATTTCTGATATGGGAAACTGCTTCATACTTTTCTTCTAACGAACAGAATATGAAATAGGCAGCAGTGTTATTGCTATATGCCTTGCGTATTCCAAGCTACTAGTGAGAACACATTTTCAGGCTCAATGACTTTCTTACCCTTGAAGCTACCTAAATTATCTAAAAGTAATATGTATATTATAACATATATTAAAGAAACAAAATATATTAAACAAACAAAAAAGTTGACATAATAAAAAAAAAAGAAAGAAAGAAGGCATAAATTACACCACTTTACATTCTTTAAATATCCCTGGGATCAATAAACTATTCTGTGATCCTGAAAAGCTGTGGCTTCTGTTTTTGCAGTCATGAAAATTTTGCATGCATACAGATAAGAGCTTGTTATTATTTTTATCTCTTGTTCATCTAACCTACCCATTAACAGCAAGATAAACATATCTGTGTAGATGAAACATTTTCTGTAAACTATGCAAGATAGTCAGATAAACTATTGTTGGTGATATGTATTTTCCATCCAGCTTTCCAGGAAAAAAAAAAAAGAACACACAACAAACAAGAAAACAAATAAATAAACAATCAAACACAACCAGCTGATGAAAAGTTTAAATAAGATATTCATAAATATAATTACAACTCAGCATTGCTGACAGCAAACTTGGTAACATTTGAAGGAGATTCAATTTTTCGTTTCTTATTCCTAAATTTTAATGCTAGAAAATCAGTTCTCAAGGCCTAAGAGGCAGGGTGGAAAAGGTTTGGTTGTTCCAGGTCTTTACTGGAACGTGCAAACATGACTGGGAATCCTCTCATGTTTCAACAGGAGTGAATGAAGTAATTCCTAAGCTTTTCTCTGGTTGGCAATAGATGATTTTTTTATTTTTTTATTTTTTTTGCTCATCTTTTATTCCTCTATGTTGTATTTTCTATATTACACTTTGCTCTGCGGATTCCTAGGAAACATCCAATGAATGGTACTTATCCAGAGGAAAGAACCAAGTGAGTAACTTGAGATATTGAAACAATCTTCATATGCTCTCACATTTCAGCTGACGGCTAGGTAGCCAGGACTGAAAAGTAACCTGAATCCAGGAATGTTAGGCTAAAGATGACCAAATCTGAATATTAATTAACTGACAAAAATATTATTTAACTTTGCCAATAAATAGCAACTGTGATTCTTATGAGATAGCAAAAAGAATGATTCTCTGACTTCTGAAATTAAGTTTTAGTAAACACACATTTCTGTTAATAATAAAACTATATCTATGCTTCGTTCTCTTGCAAATCTTGATCAATATTGCTACTATTTTTTCTGTATAACATTTATGGAAGTGTAGTGTTGGGTAATGAAATTGCACAATACAGTAATTAGAAAAAAACCATACTAGTATCAACTAGTCTGTCTACTCTCTCTTTCTCATCAGTTTCTTTGAGGAATTCTCATTTGATTCCTGATCTATGGAAATGTCTCAGACTTCAAGGGACTGAGCAGTTCAATACATTACAATCCAGGGATTGATCACTCCTCTGATTATCCAAATATCCCTAATTAAATTACTTACACTGTCCCTGAGGACTTGAATCTATCTGATATTTCTGTTTAAAGCATTCAAAGAGAGTACAAGAGAATATTAGTCATTATTCTACTCTCCGAGTCATTAATTCATACCTGTGAAGTGGAATGTATTTATTTGAAATAGTTTACCCTTCTTTTTAGATATCATTCCTTTCAGAATAATCTTGACATGAGAGTGTATACTCTACTGAACATGAGAGCTGAATCTCATCAAGAACAATGTAACCATACAGCTTTCCTATCTAGATGACAATTTCACACCATAAATTTTAGCTTGAAGTGATTGTGGTTTCACCAAAGACATGTTAAACTGCTAAAGCACGAATTCTGATTGCCTGCTTTAAAACCTTTTCTGTTCTGAGCTTCAGTCAATGCAGTTTACTGATTAGAGTAGAATGCCATGTATTTTAAAAAGTTCACAGGGCATCTTGGTACAATTTAAATGGTGATAACCTTGGTTTCTGTGTTTAGCAAAATGAGAAAGACTTCAGTCACAACCTATCATCGTGTTAGGATCATGTCTAACGTTCTAAAGATATATTCAATAATTCAGAGACAGCAAATAGTTTGGATAGTTAAGAAATACAATCTAGTTGTGAACAAAAGTTATACTACTAAAGATAGAAACCAATAAACCAGTAGAGCCAATTCTCCTCCTGCAGCATATCTCCATGTTTCCATGTTTTTTACTTATCTTTCTTCCCTGTCTTTTTTTTTTAACTGCTTGTTTTAATAATCTTTTTCTCTTTCAACTTCACTATAATTTAACTAGAATTTGCTTAGTAGTTTATCAGAGGTGCCCAGTTACAAAGTTAAAGCTTTCTTCCAGAGCAAAGGTTGCTAATAGAATTCGTATGTCTCCAGAGCAAACTACAACTAATCTCTATGGATATTAAGTCATGCCCCAGACCAGCAGTGCTGTCTAGGAAGCACTGCTAAATTGCAGCCAATGATCTGGAATGGAATGGCTTCAAAAGCAGCTTTTTTTCTCACTTTGAAGCTCCACATAAACTGCTGCCTCTCCGTCTGTAATCTTTAATACTGTTTTTGTGGCAATTCAGAAATATCCTTGAACATTTAATGTTATTTAGAAAACCTACTAGAAGCACAGAGTAAGGCAAATTCTATCACCTTGGTTAAACATGAGAGTAGATGCAGTAGTTTAAAAATATAAGTGTCAACAAAATTTTAAAATACATTTTCAATAAAGCACTGAAACGGAAACATCAGCCACAGACATGTTGCACATTTTACACCTGCAAGTTAAAAACAAACAAAAACCTTGTACAACCTTCCACTCTACAAATTATTTTAATAACAAATTTCACTCAATCAAGGGGGAAAAATATATAAGCACAGAAACAAAAATAGTATTGCGTTGTGATAATGTTAATATGTTTACACTGATAGATCAAAAGATGAGATATAAACAGTATAGTCAACATTTTGAAAGGAGAAATAGTTTTAAAAATTCTCACTTCACATCCTAAAGCAACAAATATTTACAAAATGATTTGATCCTTTTTAAGAACGATCTTTCCAATCCCTGTATCAAGAAGAGTAGACTTAGTCACTCAAAATCTAACTTCATTATGATCAAATCAACTGCTAATATTAGAATGTCTTTCCATGTGAATAAGAGTTTGAAAATATAAATTTCCTTTAACTAAAAATGTGTTTGTCCCATCTCTTCTCTTGATTACAGATTTTTCACTTGGAAAATTGAAAAGCTGTCCTCATAGACAGTTGATCAGTGTAACTAACAAATATCTGAAAAATTAGGGAGCAGCTCAGCATACTTCATAGAACAGAAATTGTCTCAGTAGAATTGAATGCATAGATATAATACATCTGACTCCACATTTCCCAACTTACAAATAATTGGAGGCTGAATAAATATTACATACCAAAAAAACCCTTGCCTTTTCTAATTATATTCTATATATATAGTTTTTTTTATCATTCTAGGAGTAAATTTATGAGATGATAGACCATTAGTCTTATAGCATAATATTCTAGTAACAAATAATTTGTTGCTTGAATTCCATAATCTGCTATGTTGCTATCTAATCATTTTCTGTCATTGAGCTCTGCTGAAAGATCTGATAGAACATTCCTCTTCAAATGAAGCTGAAGAACATCGATATATTGACCATCAATGAAATAATGATGTGTAGAACTAAATGGTGCAAGCAGCAAAAAGTTCCAAGATAAGGAACAAGAATAGCAAAGCAAAACAAGGGACTGAAAATAGGCATATACTAGGAAGATTATTAATCTGAATAAGCAACAATAACTAGATTAATTATTTGAAATCTCTTTAAATAATCAGACAAGAAAATCTTAATATTGTATTCAATTAAACTTGGTTTCCTATTCCTTATCTTGGAGTTTCAGTTTGCTTATCAGCTGCACATTGAACTAAATACTTTCAAAAGAATCAGTCTATCTAACTGTTACTCTCCTAAATCGCTTCCTCTAACTTGATAAAATTTGCTTTTTGTAGTCTTCAGTAGTACCTGTTTTACTTGTAGCCCAATAAATATGAGCCTCCATTTTCAGAAGAGGCTCCAGCTATGATCTACTCAGCCTGCCCCTGGCCTGATCTATGTTACACTGGCTTGGCATGTGTGATGAGATACTGTGCTGCTGTCCTGCTTTAGCTTCAGCTCTGAGTAACTCCTTTGTGAAGAGGATGACACCACTGGTACCAGTCATTAACATGATTGTGTCCTTCCTGATGTACATAGACAACTCACTGCTACCCTCCCCACTCATCTCATGAAAGAAAAAACTATAATGATAAAAAAACTCAGTGTGACACTGGTGAGAAGCTCTTTTTATTTTCCTTTTTTTCTATATGACTGTTAATGAAACTTTTCAATGTTCTTATGATATTAAGCTAAGCGTCAACAATTCAGTTAATAAACTAAATATAGAAATAGTGCAGCTGAGTTCAGTAAGATTGTTCACGGGGCAAAAATAGCCATTTTATACCAAAGGGGGAAAAAAAAAGAAAAACAACAAAAAAACATGACTGTGAAGTCATGCTGTTTTTTTCTTAAGTATCTACTGAGGAGGAAGATAACATTATATTCTTTTTCTTTTTAATATGTGTCAGATAGTTCACTTTCCACATTAGTCACCACTTGACTCGCTCTGTGATTCTTCTTCTGAAAGAATTGAAATAAAAAAAATAATACTTTAAGTGGTTTCACTATCTTCTGTTTTGACAGGAATAATTGTGGCACTTTGTGTTTGCTTTCTATAAAGAACTTAAAAGAATGATGAACAGACAAATAATGACCTCATGACAATCTGCTTAATTGGAATAAATGAGAGGAAAATATTGTTTTAGCAGAAGGGAATCACTAACAAGATACTTAATTATATACATCAAAGGGAATTTCTTAAGGGGCTTCTCTCTTCTTCATCTATGTAACTCATTTAGCACCGTTCTTCATTTGTAAATGTGATTGGGGAGATATATAAAACTGGATAAATTAAATCTAATTTCATCATCTACGTAAACTTTTTAAAAGTTCCAACCAATCAAGAAAGATGAAATCTCAAAGCTGATCTTGGATTTAATGAAACTTACATTTTATCTTAGTGATTAGTGACTAAATCTTAATAACGTACTAAGATGACTACTTGTCATAGTCACATAATGCTTACTAAATCAGCTAAATGAGAAGAACTATAAATAAAAAATAGAGAACAGGGGAAGAAAAAGCTAACACCATCCCTTTATTTTATTGCTAGGATTTTTCCTTTAAATTCCATGCCTAAAAATATTGATTTAAGGGAAATAGTACAGTGGAAGTATATTTCTGTAAACAAACTGCAACAGTACGTCTGTTTCTGTAAAACAATTGCAGATAGTTTGTAGGACAGAAAACAGTGAGAAAGAATGAAGCCTATTCTGCTCTCTGAAGTGTAGAAATACCTAACGTGCACACATAGTCACACATTCATTTACTTACATACAAAACCTTACACATTATACATATATATAATTTTATTTTTCATAAAAAGAAAAGTTCTGCCTAACTACATCTATATTAATATGTATGCTTATATATTGTTGTATATTTTCCTATTCTTAAGAATGATGACAAATTACAAATAGCAGTGTTCAAGGAACAGATGGCTGTAACATGAAAGATGATAAATATTTCAGCTTCTAGATATACTCCTGAAGAGAAGTGATGAAGTAAGTTTGGAGAATGAAAAGATGAATGCTCATAACTTTGATATAATTCAGTTTATCTAAGTGTATAAGATCTGCTGCTTTAGAACAGCAATTCAGGAAGGGACTGGAAAACTGCTCAGTGGTTCCAATATCATATTTTCAAATTAACTATTCATATTTCTTGAAAAGCTGAGAATACACTACTGCTAGAATGTTTATTGTATTTGAAAAGATTAACATTTGAAGACATTTTTAGATTTACAAACATTTTGCTGTCCTGAATCAAAGTTAGCATTTAGAACGTTTAATGGAAGAGATCCCAAAATGCAGTCTCGATCTAAACTAGAAAAAGTGATTTCATTCTCTGTGTTACTTTGTTGGTTTTTGTTGCTTTTGTGTGTGTGTATCTATGTTTCACGACTGGAAATACTTGAATGTCCTGTCAGCTTAGTGATGTAATTTTTAATATGAACTACTTGTCGACTTAGACATAGCTTATGCTTTGAACTTTGAGAGCAACTTCCGTGATATGTGTGTCCTCTAGTAAATAGATTTCTTATAGATTTTATTTAATGATTCTGGGTCACAAAAGGGCAGTTAGCAGAGTTACAACGGCAGCTTAGTGGTAGTAACTTTGTTTTAATGAATGACAGTTTAGATGCAGACGAATAGGCAGACTGTGCCAATTATCCTCTGAATGAGGAACGGAGTCATTTCACAAGTCTTGAAACTCATGTTTATTAGCAGAAGTGCAACCAACAGGCAGCAAGCAGCTAAACAATAGGCAAAGGATAACAGGTCCAAGAGAAACAGGCAGGTCTCAGGTAGAAGGCCAAGGAGAATCAGGCAGCAGGCCTGTCACACCACAAGGTATCTGATATCGGGCACACCCCTCCTCAGTTGTAGGTGCCTTTTTTAATCCTCACACTGTACTACTATATGTAAGCTGAGTTTCTCTAGGCCTATTGTCTTTATCGACTGCAATAGCTTTGACCATAGTCAGCTTGCATACTTAGCTTTCATATATATGAGAATTGAGATATTAATCTTGAACTGAAGCTGACTGCAAAAATAAATAAATAAATAAATAAATAAATAAATAAAATAAAAAATCACTTATAAAAAAAAAAAAACAACAAAACAAAACAAAACAAAACATTATCTTACTTAATAATTATTCTACTTTTGAATTTTGCCATCCGAACAACCTCAGTGTTTTCATACCACAACACTTAGCATAACACATACCATAACAAAAATTTTGTGACTTCGTTTTTCCCAGATATACTGAGGAACTGTCTTCTAAAGTTTTCTAAACACATCTCCCATCTTAATTGAGCCATTTTCCAGGAAACACTTTGTAAGTATAAAATATAACTTAAAATTCCTGAATCAGAATTAAAAAAAAAAAAAAAGAAAAGAAAAAAGAAAAGAAAAAAAAAATTATTTAACTTCATATACATTTATTTTAAAATGTAAAGGAACATGTTAATTATAGAATCATAGAATCACCAAGGTTGGAAGAGAATTCTGAAATTATGTATTCCACCTAACACTAATGTTTCCCCAATAAACCACGTTCCTTATTACAACATCTAAATGTTTCCTGAACACCTCTAGGGTTCTTGTTATCACTGCAAATTTCAAGCAACTGCTCAGTTCTTTTACTTTTCACACTGGTAAAAGCAATTCATTTAACATAACTATCAAATCTGTGCAATTTTCTCATTACAGTATTCTGCATGTTGTCTTGAAAGTATAGTTCTATAATCTTAAACCTCCTGTGAGAGAGAGCTATGACTTTACAAATTTACATATAAATTTACAGGAAAAGTTAGATAATGTACTTTATCTCTGCAACACCTACAGTTTGTTGTAGGTTAATTGTGAAGTACATTTATCTTGTCTCATTTGTGTAACTATAAATGTTGCAAGACTGCAATTCCCTTAACCTTGAAGTTTTAGAGTCAGTGAGTTAAGAAATCTTCCACTTACAGGATGTGGCCTTACAAATAAATTTTTAGCACTGTTGATATTTTCTCATTCAATGTAGAATTCCTTGATTTTGGCTTCTGCAGGTACATGAGTCAGAAAAGGAAAGTCCAAGAAAATATACACCTCCCTAGTGAGTAATACAAGCAAGTTGGTAACAACTAACAGAGTGAAGGCTGAGGTACTCAAAGAGTTTCTTGTCACAGTCTTAACTGGCAACTACTCTTCACAAACCCCTTGAGAAGATGGGTCTTAAGTAAGCAACTGGTGGAGCAATGTTCCTTCCTCTGTAAGCAGAAAAATCAGGTCTGCTAGCTGAGGAAGCTCAAGTTCTAAGGGGACTGATGGTATGAATCTGAGTCCTGGTGGTATTGGCTGATATAGCTGCGAAGACACTCTCAATGATATTTGAAAAGTCATGACAGTAAGGTGAAATCCTGGATGACTGGAAAAAAGGCAGTGTGGCACCCATTTTTTAGAAGGGTAAAAAGAATAACCCAGGGACAACCTCTCAGACTCGCCACTGTGCCAGCCAGTGAAGATAATAGAGCAGATCCCTCTGGAAGCTATGATAACAGACTGGAAGACAGGGAGGTGATAGTGATTCTATGATGTTGACCCAGGGGAGCTCAAAGTACAGTCATGACTACTGTAGCCTTCTTCAATTTTTTCTATGCTATCAAATCACCTTTCATGTACGGTATAAATATGTCTCAAACAAAAGCAAATGCAATGAATTTAAAAATGGAGATAATATTTTCAAAACAAAGGTGCATAATTGCGAGTGCATCACAGCCAAAAATGTAGCTTCCACAACTAGAATATTTCACGTCACAATTATACTGCAATGGCAGTAATTCAAAACTTTATAGTTCATTTTGCTTCCTTGTATATCTGTGCAGATAAAGGTCTCCTATTTTGATGTCCAATTCTTATATTAACTTAGCTATATCCTCTTTTCTTCCATTTTGGAATTCAAAAATAGCAGCCACAGATGGTATCATTTTACTATGTGAAGATTTTATTAAAAAAAATAATAATAATTAAATGCTCCTAATTAGTCTTTTTCTAGGACACATAAGTTATTCAAAATATCCTTGTTTTGCATCACTGATGTATGCTTTGCTGAACATCTTCATGTTCTTCAAGTCATCTTAAGTGACACATCTTCAAGTGCTACAGTATTTTTAAAAAAAAAAAAAAAATTGGTTGTCATTTCATTTCTTTGTTTAAAGTCTCCCTCTCCACACCAGTTTCCAACAGTTCACTAAAATACACTTGAGAAATTAACAGTATCAATAGCTGTCTTACAGAAGACTACCACCCAGGACTCCGCATCACAATCAAGTATTTAAGCTCTAATATAATTCAATTTATTGCTTTCCCCCACTTTTTAATTTCACACTATCTGTATGTAACATTATCCTTTTCATGTTTATGTGTTACAATATTGCAGAGTGTTGCAGTGCTGATAATACAATTCACCTAGTCTTCTGTCTGTTATGAAATGTAAAAGGAAGAGATACTTTTGCGGACAGTGGTCATTGCTGAAATGGGTACGCATCATGGAATCACTAGATTCAGAAACGACAGATTCTTTCTGAAGTACATCAGAATTATCTTTAATTGGTAACATCGTATATCTGTACTTGATAAAAGTCTTTCCTCATTTTACTTTTTTTGCAGCTTGAAAAGCAAATGGTATCCTGGGCTCCATCAGAAGAGGGGTGGCCAGCAGGGACAGGGAGGTGATTGTGCCCCCTCTACTCTGCCCTTGTGAGGGCCCATGTGGAGTACTGTGTCCAGGTCTGGAGCTGCCTGTACATGAAAGACAGAGAGCTGTTGGAGAGGGTCCAGAGGAGAGCCACAAAGATGATCAGGAGACTGGAGCACCTTCCCTATGAAGACAGGTTTAGGAGCTGGGCTTGTTCAGCCTGGAGAAAAAAAGGCTGTGGGGTGACCTCATTGCAGCCTTTCAGTACCTGAAGGGAGCCTACAAACAGGAGGGGAATCAACTCTTTGAAAGACTAGATAACAGCAGGAAACAGGGGAAGTGGTTTTGAGTTGAGGGAGGAAAGATTTAGGTTGGATGTCAGGGGGAAGTTTTTTAAAGAGAGAGTGGTGAGGTGCTGGAGCAGGCTGCCCAGAGAGGTTGTGGATGCCACATCCCTGGAGGTGTTCAAGGCCGGTTTGGATGGGGCCCTGGGCAGCCTGGTCTAGTACTAAATGAGGAGGTTGTTGGCCCTGCATGTGGCAGGGGGGTTGGAGCTTCATGACCCTTTGTGTCCCTTCCAACCCTGGCGATTCTGTGATTCTGTGATTATTTATTTCAAGCTATTTCATTTTTGTTTCTTTACCATTCCTTCCTGATCCAAATTTCTTGTAGACACAGCAAATATATCTGTGAATTTAAACTGTGATTTATGAATTTCAGTGATAAAATAATATAATGTATTTCATAATATCAATGTGATGATGAGCACCATTGGCACAGTACCACATTTCATGACTATCCATATTCTTATTTAAATACATATCTTGCAACATATGGAAAGTGTTTAAGGTTTTACAGTCATTTCTGTCAACATGGCTTTAAGGTCTCAAGTACTTATATTACTATTGTTTGTTTGCATTTTATTGCAAATTGCTTTTAAACAATACTATCAGGTACCTTAGGCTACTTAGTAAATTCTATAGATTCCTTGGAAGAGAAGATGAAATGCATAATGTTCATATTAGAAGTGAGTAGGCACTTAAAGTTTTGCTGTCTGTAATGGAATTTTTATTCTGCAGTGGGGAAAGTGAAAAGTCTTCCTTCCAGTTTTCATCAGAACATAATCATACCGCAAATTCCGTTTCAATATGGATTTTATATGTTTTTGGTTCTGCCATTAGTGATTTCTTAGAAATAGTAACTTTTACTGTCAAATTTGTCTTCACAGACAATATATATATATATATATATATATTTACACAATGAATTTTAGAGTCATTAATTGGAAATTAGTCTACCAGACATTTTGGTGTATATAGCTGTATGGTTTGGGGTATTCTTATAGGTTAGATTTAGACACTTTTCTTAAACATTATACATTCAAACTTGTATGGTTTCATATCAGATTCAAACAGGTTACTAAGTTTCATTTAATAAATTACAATTTCTGGCTTCAAAGAATCACAGAAGAGTTGAGATCAAAAGGAACCTCTAGAATTCATCTGATCCAGCATCCCTGTTCAATCAGGGTTCATCAACATCAAGTTGCCCAAGGCAGTGTATCCAGATGTCTTTTGAAGATCCTCAGTGAGGGAGGTTCCATAACCTTTCTGGGCAACCAGTTCAATTGCTCAGACACTCACACAGTAAAAAAAAGTGTCTCCTGATACTCAGATGGAATCTCTTGTGCTTTAGTTTTTGCATACTCTTGACCTTACTTCTCTTAACCTTCCTTAGGCACAACTGAAAAGAGCCTATACACCATCCCTTCAGACATGTATAGATATTGATAAAATCTGAGCCTTCCCTTTTCCTAGCTTAAAAGTCCTACTTATCTCCGTTTTTTTCATAGAAGAGGTGTTCATTTCACTTAGTCATCTTCATAAACTTTCACTGAGCTTTCTCCAGTAGCTCCATGTTTCTCTTGTACCGAGGAGCTCAGAACTGGACACATTACTCCAGACGTGGCCTTACTAATGCTGAGTAGAGGGAAACCTCCCTCAAACTGATACTGAGCAATACTGAGACTAATGTAGATAGCCATACAATTATCCCTCTTTTCTACTAGGGCACACTGCTGACTCATGTTCAACTTGATGTCTATTAGGACTTCCAGTTTATGTTCTGCCAAGCTACTTTCCAGCTAAGAGGCCTCCAGCATGTCTTGGTGCCTGGAGTTGTTCCTTCCCAGATGCAGAATTCAACAATTCTTGTTGAATTTCAAGAGAATCCTGTTAGTCCATTCCTCTAGCTTGTTCAGGTACTTCTGGAAGGAAGCACACATTTTAGGTGTATAAGCTACTCCTCCTATTTTTGTGTTATCTGCAAATTTGCTGAGGGTGCACTCAACACTATCATCCAGGTCATTAATGAAGATGATAAACAATACTGGATCCAGCACTGATCTGTGGGGCACAACATTAGCTACTGGCCTTCAGGTAGACGTGCTATTGAACACTGCCCTCTGGGCTTGCCATTCATCCAGCTTTTTACACACTTCCACTTTCTGCTCATCCAGTCTTCCTCTCATCTTATCTATGACTGTCTTGTGGCAATGCCAAAGGCCTTAATGAAGTCCAGGTGATGTTATCTACTGTTCTCACTTCATACATAACATCATCGTAGAAGCTTATTGAGTTGGTCAATATGGCTTCCCCTTGCTGAATTTATGCTAATTACTATGCATGATTTTCTTTTGCTGCCTGTGCCTGGAAATGGTTTTCAGGATTAGCGGTTCTATAACCTTATCACTCAGTGAATCTGAGTAAGCTGTAGTTCCCCAGTTCCTCCTTCTTTAATATACGAGTGCTATTTGGTTTCCTCCAGTGTTTGAGCACTAATCGCAGTTACCATTATTGAGTAAAAACTATAGACAGTGGCCTTGCAGTCATATCTGCCAGTTTCCTAAGCACTTGTAAGTACATTCTATCAGGGCCTGTGGAATTCTGTATGCCCAGTTTTCTCTCATACTCCCTGATCTGATCTTCTTCCATGAAAGTTAAATGTTCTTTTCTCCAGTCCTTCCCTCTGGTTCCTGAGACCAGGGATCCTTGAGGATCTTGCTGGTAAAGTCTGACTTTTATCTGGTATTTTTCCTTTTCCTTGTCCTGCACAACCAGCTTTCCTGTTTTGTTCAGCTGGCTCACATTTTCCCTCGTTTTCCTTTTTTCATCTATGTACTTATAAAAGTGTTTCTTGCTGTTTTTGACATCCTCATCAAGATCCAATTCCTTCCCTTCCCTTCCCTTCCCTTCCCTTCCCTTCCCTTCCCTTCCCTTCCCTTCCCTTCCCTTCCCTTCCCTTCCCTTCCCTTCCCTTCCCTTCCCTTCCCTTCCCTTCCCTTCCCTTCCCTTCCCTTCCCCACAAAAACTAAAAGTACATGCTAAAAAATAAATGTCCTTTATCTAAATGGTGCTAAAGCCGTAACTACTTCTCTGTAATTACGTTTTATCAACATGCTCCACTTCCAAAAATACAAAGTTTTTTTAGAAATAAGATATTGCATGAACTATCTCATTCACCTGTACACAGTTTTAAAAATACAAATTTCAACTATTGATTTGCTACATTTGGTTCAATGAAGGAAAGAGGAAACAGGCTATGTGATTATCTGACTGTAAATGGTTTTTTTCTTCAAAAACTTATATTTAAATGCCAATTTGATGAACATTTATAGCTTTTAGTTACCAGGGGTAAAAAAAAAAGAAAAAAAGAAAAAAGAAAAAAAAGAGATGGACATTGAAGTGTATCATGCATAACTAATACTTTTTTGAACCGAATGTTGCAAAGGCAAGATGGTTGAGGTATAGTTTTCAAAGAAATAACAGAATAAAAAGGAGAGGCTTACATTACCTTTATTGATTAAGCCATAGCCTAGGAGTTCAGAAGGAAACTACAGTTCCAGAAAAGGCTGAGTAGAGCTTTCAAAATCATTAAAGAGCAAAATACCTCTGAAAGTCATTTCTTGGCAAAAATTCAGAGGTTATTCAAAAGCACAGCTGCTCACAGAAAAAGGCTAAAGGAAAAAGCAAGAATTAGAATATCTGTAAAGATGGACGAGAGACCACATCAGAGATTTTTAAGGGAAGTTTGTCTATTTTTTTCACTCTCCTTCCAACTGCTTTTATAAAACTGTGTATAAATGTCACAAAAAAATACTTTTGAGATGATAATTTCTTTTATGAATCAGGTTTGTTTGTTTAACTTCCTCTGTAATGTCCTCTCTGATCAGACCTGTTCTAAAGTGCCAGTCTCAGCACTGTGACGGTTCCAACAAGCTGATCACCATACAGGCCAATAGCAATGACCAATATAGTGTAGGCTATAAAGAAGACTATCCTATGAAGGAATGCTGGAAGACTAGAATTGGATAGAAGGTGCTAAGATTCATTTAGTTACAAGAATAAAATCCTTGTCACATCAGTTTTTTGAGAACCTAGACTTCTCTTGTTGTCATGCTCAAAGTAGGTTGAAAAACATAAGTTTCACCAAATAGCACTCATGATTAGATTTTTAGGACATTTTTGTTGATTGTACTAACAAGTAAACTTGAAAAATTATAGGATTTGCTGTTCTGCTGATAACAATGTATTGGTTACCAGAAAAATCTAATACTTGATCCTTATATTTCAAGTGAAATGTTATATTGGAAAAATTAGCTGGCTAAATTGGTGGGTTAACTTTTGGTAATATTACACGTATAGAGACACACAAAAAAAAAAAAAACAGATAAGGATATGAGAAGAAAGAAATGTTCCCTAAGAACAGCAGCCAAAACATTGATCAAACACATGGATGAAAGCTCAGCTGTGACTGATTCCCAACTGTCTAATAAATTCATTGTCAAAAAAAGGACCAGACAAAAAAAAGTTTTCATTTATTCAGCATGATGCCAGCTATGCTTCTCCAAGGTAGAAATTGAACGATAATTGCATTTTCCATAAAGGCTATCATGAGGAATAAGACTTTTTGTCAAATTCTGAGAAGCACTGTTATATTTATGGTTTCCATTGCTGTCTAAAATGAATATGTTTATTACATTTAATAAGTAAACAATAATCAAACATAAAGCAAATCAAATAAAATTATCAGAATATGAGATTTCATACAAAAGCAAGACAGAACCTGATATTTCAAAACAATGAAAAAAGTTATACTGCCATTTTTTTAATAGATGTGTACATAAGTGAGATTAGAAATGAAGTTACTTAAAAAATAGATTTATTATTGAAAGTGGTAAAACAACAGAATGATGAACTCCAAATGTATTTGTAAAAATGTATAAAACTTCTAAGTATTTCAAATACTGTGGGTGTATAAAATCATTGAGAATATGTCTTTAAGTTCTCAATTTTTTTTGAACTTTTACAGAGTTTGAAGAGTTTATCACAACTGAAAAAATCTAAAGCAGAGAAATTTCATTATGTCAAAAAAAAAACACTCCAAGGAAAACTCTATGTGAGACCTGAAATCTGTAGAAAGAAAATTCTAGATTGCCAAATTTTATAGGTGCATTGATTCCATATTTTTAATTTAAACATATAAATATAAGTATAATATATAAAATTAGCTTTTTGATGTATATCTAAATAGTTTTTTGTTTGTTTCTGTCTAAAGGATATCTGATTTCTGATTTCCATTTTTTCCCTAGAAAAAAATACCTAACATTTACTTTTAATCCCTTTTTTGTTTCTGCGTAAATTAATATAATTTCTTCAAAATAATATTGAAAATATACATTAAGAAATCTCTCTTTATTACTTCAAGTAGAATATATTCAGTTTGAATGGCTTGTGTAACTTCCTTAAACAATATCAAAAATCTTAATTCCAATTTCCAAATTCTACATTAACATCATGTATATATTACAATTATGCTAGCAGGCATATCTACAGACATTCACCACTTTGGGATTACCGGTGCGAGCAAATAATTTCAAATGTCAAATAATTTTTAGTAAAGGTTATCAGCAGGAGCATATGTAAATGAATTCACTGGTTACTGTATAAGTACATAATATATTAAATAAAGAATCTTTACAAAAGAAAATCATAAATGACATTTTAAAATCAATTAAATGCATTTTAATTATATCATTAATTTCACTCTCAGATATTTTGAAATATATGGACACTCTGTACAGGAAAAGTAATGTCCAGAATCAAGTCTGCAAGTAAAGTTAAAAGATACATGATTCGAATTAATAGGATGATCCAGAGGACATATTATTTGACAAACTTAAATATATGCAGTAGAATTAGATATAAAATGCTTAAACCAAGTTAATGTCTGAAGCATTTCCCTATGATCCATAAGAATAAAATTTTCACCAATGATCTTGATGCTGTGATTTGTGTTTACAATTCTTTCTAGCTTAGAACAAGTGACATGATAAAACATTAAACCAAAACAGAACAAAATCCTATTTTAGAACAACCCCTTCTTCTTCAAGAAAACCCCACTAAAAAAAAAAAACCAAAAACCTTCACTCTGAGGCATGCTCAGATAGAATTTTGACCATCTGCTTCTATCTGCCTATATATAATTTAGGGTTTCACGTCTGCATGCAGAAGTGAAGTTGTTATGTACTGAGAAGATTGTATGAGAAATAATAAAATATTCTATGTTCAGTAGCCCGCTATTTATTTGTTAAATTGTACCGTCAGCATGTATCATAAAAAAAAGGAAAAAAAAACTTGGTTAATTTCAATTTCTATTAGTGCATCCATCATCTTTTTAATAAAAATATGAAAAAAAAAACAGATGTAGTGAGACAAGAGACCAAACCTATAGCTTCTTAAATGTACTCTAAATGGATTTACAGAAGAGTATATCTGAGTGTATACATCTATTAACATAAAATCACAAATAAGCTATACATATACCATTACTGTAGGAGCTTCACTGAATATATAGTACCTGATTCTTACCCCCTCTCCATTAACTAATATGGAACAATTTCTGATTTACTTTCTGCCTGCTAATAAGATGTCATGCAGACCATATTGTTGTCCATTTGGCTCCGGTCAGTCAAATTAACCCTTCATTTAATGAAAAAGTATTTCATCAATATCTTTTTCTTCATGAAAATGATTATCTCAACAGTTTTAATTGACTAACAGTGTGAAAAGTCTTGAAATGGGCTAAGTACCAAGAGGTGACTTCTTCCTGTGAAAGTAGAATATCTGGTGCCTACAGAAAAGCCTTTCCTGTGAGAACTTCATATAGTATCTCCTTAATTTCACTGAGTCATCCAACCCTTTACAGCTCGCAACTGCACTCCACCTTCTTTGCTGTACTTGCAGAGCAGCCCGGCTCTGCAACAGTATGTCACTAACAACACTTTGCTCTACATCTCGGAGAAAAAATATTTGTAGATTAAAACTCTCAATTTTCTGTCCCACACGGGGACAGGGAGGGTTTCAGTGCTACTAATAAAATTTGCTCATTCATAGTAGAAATAAGAGGAAAAATTAGAAGTAATCTGTCATCATCCATTACTTACTATATATGTTGCTGCAGGGAAGGAACATGTTGTTGCTAATTTTAGTTTACTTTGATCATCTCATTCTTAATTTGATAGTTTGTTAATATGTGTGCCTACTGTGATATGACCAAATTTCTTGAAATCAGAACTCCCACTGGCATTGTGTTGCATAAGTTATATTGAACAGACTGAAGCATATTAAATGTTTGAAAACCTCGTGTTTCTTTCAGTTCCATTCAAAAAATTTCTTAGTGTTGATTCTAATAGATCAGGAGGATTCAATTAAAAGGTACAGTTAATGAAAGTTCAGATGGTGGTATGCAGCACTATACTAAACATTAGTTCAGTCATATATTCTATAGCAGGAAATAGTTACTGTATGATGAACTGATATATATATATATATATACGTATATATCTGTTTATTTCTGGAGAAGGATAGACAAGATGAAGAAAAGAAAAAGTAAAATTGTGGTTTTGAAAGATATCTCTCCTTTTTAAAGATCTCTCATTTCTCAAATGCCTGCATAATTTTTAAAGTTATTCTTGTTTTGTATCAGAAATTTTAAGGTGCTAATTCTATCATAGAATAATAGAGAATGGCCTGGGTTGAAAGGGACAGCAATGATCACCTAGTTTCAACCTCCCTGCTATGTACAGGGTTGCCAATGACTAGACCAGGCTGTCTACAGCCAACCTGGCCTTGAATGCCTCCAGGGATAGAGCATCCACAACCTCCTTGGGCAACCTGTTCCAGTGCATCACCACTCTCTGTGTGAAAAAATTCCTCCTAATATCTAACCTAAATCTCCCCTGTCTTAATTTAAGACCATTCCTCCCTGTCCTATCACTATCCACTCTTGTAAACAGCAGTTCCCCCTCCTGTTAATATGATCCTTTCAAGTATCTGAAGGCCACAATGAGGTCTCCCCAGAGCCTTCTCTTCTCCAAGCTGAACTAGACTAATTCTCTCAACTTTCCTCATAGAAGAGGTGTTCCAGCCCTCTGATCCTCTTTGTGGCCCTTCCCTGAACCCATTTCAAGAGTTCTGTGTCTTTCTTGAGCTGGGGGCCCCAGGCCTGGATGCAGTACTCCAGATGGGGCATCACAAGAGCTGAGCAGAGGGGGACAATCACCTCCCTCTCCCTGCTGGCCACCCTTTTTTTTATTGCAGCCCAGAATACAGCTGGCTTTCTGGGCTGCAAGTGCTCACTGCTGGCTCACATCCAGCTTCTCATCCACCGGGACCCCCAAGTTCTTCTCTGCAGGGCTGCTCTCAAGATCTTCTCCCAGTCTGTAGAAATACCTGGGATTACCCTGGCCCAAGTGCAGCACCTTGCACTTGGCCATATTGAACCTCATTAGGTTTTCATGGTCCACATTTTCAGCCTGCCCATGTCCTTCTGGATGGCTTCCTTTCCTTCCAACTGTATTATTTTGTATCTTTTATTGCTTTGAAATGTTTTTGCAAAGTATGACTACAACTGTATTTTATTGTAGAATGTAGACAAAAGTTAAGCTATACATTTGTCACATTTTCATGATTCTTTCTGTTTAAACTTAATTTTCTACCTCAATAGAATATTGTTATTGAAATACAAAACGAAATGAACAAGCAATTTCCTGTGATTCAGAACACTATTGTGAAATGGAAAAATGAAAAATATGTTATTTCCTCTGGTGATTTACTCACTCAATAAGGGAAACATGTACTATCCTTGATTCATTGATGAATGTAACAAATTTTGTACCAAGCCTTCTGCAGCCAGACAAAATGAAATTCTGAAATCTATTCATTCCTCTGTATTCCTTCCTATACTTATATCACATGTTATACTCCATATTACTTCCATATTACACGTCTTGTCTTTCTTACTAATACAGCGTCTATTTTCATGCCAACTAAAGTGAAAATGCACAGCTCAGCAATATGGAAAGTTGGAAACCATTCTAAAATATATTTTTCACCATACATCCCTCAGGAATCACAGAAAATTCTATGCCCCTAAACTAGGGCAATGTTCCAGATTCTTCAGAAAGTTATTTGGGATATCAACATTGGATTCCTCTTAAGTCATCTATAAATGTCTAGCTTACTGAATGAATAAAATGGGAAGAATTATTTTTTTAATTTATACAATTAAACTAATGTACAACAGAGTCATTTATAGTGACTACATGGAGATCATTTGGTCCAATTTTTCACTCCAAGCAGCATTACAAAAAGGCTGAGGTGGGAATGGACATATGGGTCCATGTGGTCCAATCTATTTGTTCAGACTTAGAGACACTTGAGACACTTGCCTAGAACTATGGTAGTACAACTTCTGAATATGTTCAAGGATGGAAAATTCACAGCCTCTCTAACAACTTCATTCAGTGTTCAGACATTCTCAAACTGAGGAATGTTTCATAATGTTAGATAGGATCTTCTGCGATTCATTTGCCTCCATTGCTGATTTCACTGAGCAGGACTGAAAAGAGCACTAGGTCATGTTGTTATTGGGCTTGACTAGTAAAGTTTTAAATATTACCGAGGATGAAGAGTCCACCTCAAATTCTCCAGGAAAACTGTTCCAGTTTTTTAGTATCTTAATGGTAAAAAAAACTTTTTCCTTGAGTATTATAGTCAGAGTTTCTCCCATTGCAGAGCTTTGCGTCCATTGCTATTTACCTGAAGGTAGAGTCTGTCTATCTCCTGTTTGGAACAGCAATAGCACCTATTCTAAGTCTTTTCTTAAGCCTGATGTCTATCAGAGGTGTCTCATCCTTTTAAACATTTTGTAATATAGCCTCCTTATTATTTTGAATGTACTCTGTTATATACAGTCCAGTATGTCAGAGTTTTCCTTGAGCTAAGGAGCAAAAACTGGATGCGGTATTTCAAACACAACCTCACAATCATTTCTTTTGATCTGTTGTCAATGCTCTTGTTGACACAGTCACAATTCATTTGACTTTCTTTGTCACAAAGCTATATTGCTGAGTCAAAATCAATTTGCAGCCCACTGTAACGTGCTGATCTCTTTCTGGCATTATGTAGTCTCTGATACCAAGGAGTGGTATGAATACAGTCTTAAACAGTAGGAATCATCTTGGAGGTAATGGAAGCATGATGTGGCAACTACTGATGTTCATCTAATACTTTTTTCTTACATGGCCATGCAAAAGTGACCTCAGTTAAATATTTTGTCCTAAAAAATAGATAACATTTATCATTTTACTAAAAAATCCCCTTGTATGCTGAAATTATGAATTCACATTAATGCTCTTTATTTCTTTTCATAAAAAGGTGGTGAGAAATTATAAAATATTTTCTTGTTGAAATATGGAACTTATTTCTCACATCTCTAAACAAAGAAATGCAACACAAAAAAAAAATTTAAAAAGAATTCAACAATATTTTTTATTTGAATATTTACTTTGAAATGTAGACATAATAGTTTAGGGTAACAGATTTCTTTCTTGTTAATATTTGTTAATTTATTTATTTATTTATTTATTGAACAATAACCTGGAGGATTTTTTTGTTTGTTTGTTTGTTTGCCTTTAAAAGGCACTTTATATTCTGGAGGGGAAAAAAAAAAAAAAAAAAAAAAAAAAAAGATTTGTGATGCTATTCATTTTAAATTGATAATTTATTCAGAATCTCAGACACTTTCCTTATTAGAATATATAGGGGGAAAGAAATTGTTTACTCTTTTTCATTTCCTTCATCTTTATTTTCATGTTCTTCCTCTTTTGGCTCTGCAACAAGCTATTTATTTGAGGAGTATTTCTTGTAAAAATGTCCTAATTGTGTCCCATAGAAGCTGCAGCCCATACTTCATGATAGTTTTAGTTGTTAGTGCAACTATTAAAGTACTTTTAAGCACAATTGAAGTCAGTGTGATTGAGTCTAATTGTTGTGGAGCTTAACATATTTGTTTTTTTTTTCATTTCTGACCAGAGTTAAAAGTTACCAGTAAAATACTGTTAACACTAGTATGTTAGATAGACTATAGATTAGTGCTAGCATCTAACCTATAACCATCTTGACAACCTTCCTATCCAATCCAATGAGAAAGGTGAAGTAAATAGATAAAGTAAGATCCAGCTGATTCTTTGAATTCTGAAACTTTGAGACATTTTCACATAGAACTGCTAACCCCTTTTTCTTCTTGTCTTCATTTTCACTGACTTCTTTCTACAGTCTCCCAACAGAAAGGTTAAGAGGGTAAGCCATGAAAAAAGAAAAACTATTCAGTGAAGCAGTATCCTGCCCTGTGATTAATCATTTTCCCAAAGTTGCAGATTTTCCATCCAGTTTGCCAGCATGGCCAGAAGGAAGAACTAAATTTTTTGCTTGACAGGCAGCAGACAAGATGGTCAGTTTCAATGGGAAACAACTCAAGCCCAAAAAACAAACGAGTATCACATAATAAAATTCCATTCATTGTTGTTCTTCTTCAAGCAATGAAATATCAATAAAAAATAAAATAAAAATTCCTTCACCAGGAAGTATACAAAATAGCATTAACTGCCTTATGCATTTTGAAGACATTTTGTCTATTAGCTCTTTATGACTCCTCAGGGGGAAGAGGTATTTAAATTATATATAGATACATATACATATGTATATATATATATATACATATAAATATGTATCTATATATAAATATACATACATATATATAATATATAAAAATAATTATATAATATATATAAGTATGTATTATATATATAATATATATAATATTTAATTATATATATATATATAATATTTAATTATATATATATATATAATTAAATCATTATGATTCAACATGCATTACAAGCATGTGGTTTATTTTGGAAATAAATTGTAGTTCAGGCTACATGCTTTTGATTATGATCCTCCAGATCACAACCATTCTTACAGTGAAATAACAAAGAATTAAATATCTCTCATATTTTGAGGAATGAGTATTTGATAAATACAGATTTTAGTTTTTAATTGCAATAGTTTCCAAATACAGTGTTAAATCTTGATATGATGGAGCAATCAACCTCATTGTCTTATCCACACACAAAGAAAATATTGCGTGCATATTTAATCGCACAGTAGTGCAGTTGCATAAACTTCATTTGAAAGTTCATTATTTCATTCCTGAGAACGTACTCTGAAATGGTCCAAACATTAATTATAATACATTACTGATGTTAAAATCATACCACATATTTTAAACAGGTAAAGTACATTTTCAATCTCCAAGCTGAAAGGGAGAGTTCCCGGTTGACAATACAGAACAAACAAGAGTCTCCAAGCTGAATAAGAGAGTTTCCAGCAGAGAGTCTGAGCTGAGAAGGGGAATCTCCAGGTTCAGAAAGGGAGTCACCTAGAGAGTCTTCAAATCCAAAGAGAGAGTCTCCAAGCCAAGACAGTGAATCTCCAGGTTGAAAAAGAGAGTCTCCTACTTAGGAGAGAGAATCTCAAAACTTGGCAAGAGTGTCTCCGAGCTGAGAAAGAAAGTCTCCAAGACAAAGGGGAAGATCTCCAAGCTGAGAAAAAGAATCTCCAATCTTGATAAGACCCCTTCAAATCTGAGTGAGACTCCCTTCAATCCAAACTCGACACCCTCAAATCTGAAGAGAACACCCTCCAAATTGAGCGAGACACCCTCCAATCTGAACTAAATACTCTCATAATCAAATAAGACAGACTCCAAGATGACCTTGAGTGAGAGAGCATCGGAATTGACCAACCTGATCAACTATAGGAGACACCAGAATCGATGTCAGTTGCCCCTGTAAGAGGACAGAAAATAAAATGAATCTTGACTCAGTTAGAATAGAAGAAAGAGGAGGAGGGTAAAGTAGAAGAAGCAGTGACTATAAGAGAAGAGGAGGAAAGATGTCCAGAGCAATGGCTCCGAGATCCAGGGGAAGTACCCCTGAGTCCAAGGGAAGGGCCCTCAATAAGACTGTGGTCACCAACGCCTATGAAGGCAACAAGAAGTCCCAAAAGGGTAAGAGGTGAGCAAGACATCATTACCATTGTTGATCGATCTCTGAAAATGAATGAAATTCGAGGTCTGAGAAAAGACTTTTCATGTCACCCAAATGAGCCTACTGTCATCTGGTTACTTCAATGTTGGGACAATGGGACCAACAGTGTGTGGTTAGACAGTAGAAAAGCTCACCAACCGTGTGCATTGCTAGTGACTCAGCCATTGACAGGGGTATTAGTACATGTCAGAACCAGGCCTTCACCCTCTGGAAGTAGATGTTAGCTGTAAAAGAAAGATACCCCTTCAAAGACAATCTGATGCCTAAGAAAAAGAAATAGACTGATACAGAAAAAAAGCATCCATTAGTTGAGAGAATACTCTGTGGTGGAAATGTTACATAGCTCCACTTCCATTCCTATGTTATATAGCTCCACTTTCATTTCTGACGAGCCAGACCAAGAGCATGATCCTGAGAGAGTCAGGTGTACACCAAATATGTGGTGTGTGTTCACAAAGACTGCACCAGAAAGGTACGCCAGTACATTTGCAGCAATGTATGGCAGAGGGGAAAGAAGACCCCTTATAAATGAACTGATTAATAAACTTCAAGACTTTGAATTACATTTAACCCCTCTACGAGCTTGTGTTTCAGTCATTACAAAAGTAGCTGAAAAACTGGACAGAATGAAGAGCAATTAAGAAGATATAATAAAGAAACTGTCTACCATACTTAGTGCTGATGGATCCATGGTGGTACCAGATACATTCAATGGGGACCAGAATTCCCAAAACATCCTACTGGAGGGGCTGATCAACTTGGTTTCCTTCCAGCATCACCCAGTGTCTCAGCTATGAGAAGACATCCTTCCTGCACAAGCAAGTGACAGCAGTAAGTCTATGTTGTGTTTTGCCTTGTGGTGTTACCTATGTTGCCAAGGAGAAGATACGAAGAAGTGGCATAAAAAACCTACTCCTGCACTTCAAGCACAGGTAAAAGAATTACAAGACAAATCAACCACCAAGGTGAACTTCTCCAAAAAGGTGATTGCTCCAGTTGCTGTGGACAATGGAGGTAACATCTCAGCCAGGGTGGGGAAAGGGATAATAGAGTATATAGGACTGTGTGGATTAGATGGGCTGGCAAACCAGAACTGCAGAAATATAATATGGCCCTGGTGAACACTGGTACATAGTGCACTCTGTTGTCCTTGAGTCACCAAGGGACAAAATCAATTTATATTCATGGGGTGACTGGGGGTTCCCAAGAGCTGACTATGTTGGAGCCTCCCTGGTTCCTCTCTGGTAAAGACTGGCAAAAGCACCTGTCTTGCTCCAATTTATGGGAGGGAGAGGAGGTTCTTTTAATACCTGTATACCCAGTGTGAGATTAAGAAACAACAGTTCAAATATTGGTCCGACCAGTTTATTACAGATTTTAATCAGGGAGATGGGGAAGGGGAAGACGGATGCTATTATGAATTAGGGTGGAAGGGATGGGGGAAGGGAAGGAGGGCGATAGAAAAGATAGGAAAGAAGAAGCAAGTAGTCTTTGTAGGCAGCAAGAGAGAGATAGTCACCACCATGGACCCAGCATGGCTTGTAGTTCAGCCATTGATCTTCAGTAGTGGTGGGTCATCAGGCAGTGTTGTTTTGTTGACGACAATGATGGCAATGGTAACAGTGACCGTGGTAATGATGGCCCCTTTTCAAAGCTTTCAAAGTGGTCGAGTCAGCTGTCTTTGGAGTGACAGCTCAAATCCAAAGTCGTTGAGTCAGCTCTCCTTGGAGTGGCAGCTTCTGGCTCTGGGATCTCAGCAGAAACTCCTTTGTTTCTATCTTCCAGCCCTTTCCAGCAGATAAGAGGGAGCACGGATACCCACCTGCATCCTGTTTTTCACAGAACACTTTGATATCATTCCCCAGTTTTCCCGTGACAAGCTGGAGCTATTTAGTTACAGGCCAGATCTTCCACCAGTAAACACTCCTGAGCACTGTTTTCCAGAGGCAAGCAGCTCTGGAGGAGGGTGCTTTCAAATGTCCCCAAAGTGATGTTGGTTGTCACACAGTAGCACTCACCACTTGCCTCCTCAATAAATCAGTTAGAGTCTTATCACAAGAAATACCTCAGGAAGCAAGCTTTGAATCAGAAAACAAAGAAGGATTCTCACAGCACCCTATTGCACCTGATCTCCTTCTATGATCTAGTGACCCATCTGGTGGATGAGGGAAAGGCTGTTGATGTGGTCTACCTAGAATTCAGCAAAGCCTTTGACACTGTCTCCCACAGCATTCTCCTGCAGAAGCTGGCAGCCAGAGGCTTGGATGGGTACACTCTTGGCTGGGTAAGGAGCTGGCTGGAGGGCCGGACACAGAGAGTGGTGGTGAATGGAGTCAAATCCAGCTGGCGACCAGTCGTGAGTGGTGTTCCCCAGGGGTCGGTGCTGGGGCCTGTCCTCTTCAATATCTTTATTGGTGACCTCGATGAGGGCATCGAGTGCACCCTCAGTAAATTCGCAGATGACACCAAATTGGCTGGAAGTGTGGATCTGGCTGGGGGTAGCGAGGCCCTACAGAGGGATCTGGACAGGCTGGAGAGCTGGGCTGAAGCCAATGGGATGAGTTTCAACAAGGCCAAATGCCGGGTCCTGCACTTCGGCCACAACAACCCCAGGCGATGCTACAGGCTTGGGGTGGTGTGGCTGGTGGACTGTGTAGACGAAATGGACCTGGGGGTATTGATTGATGCTCGGCTGAACATGAGCCGACAGTGTGCCCAGGTGGCCAAGAAGGCCAATGGCATCCTGGCTTGCATCAGAAACAGTGTTGCAAGCAGGAGCAGAGAAGTGATTGCTCCCCTATATTCAGCACTAATGAGGCTGCACCTCGAGTACTGTGTCCAGTTTTGGGCCCCTCACTGCAAGAAAGATATTGAGGCCCTGGAACGTGTTCCAAGGAGGGCAACAAAGCTGGTGAGTGGTCTGGAACACAGGCCATATGAGGAGAGGCTGAAGGAGCTGGGAATGTTCAGCCTGGAGAAGAGGAGGCTCAGGGGAGACCTCATTGCTCTCTATAACTTCCTGAAGGGAGGTTGTAGTGAGCTGGGGGTCGGCCTCTTCTCTCGTGTCATTAGTGATAGGACCAGGGGGAATGGTTTCAAGCTACGGCAGGGGAGATTCAGGCTGGACATGAGGAAGTATTACTTTTCAGAAAGGGTGGTCAGGCACTGGAATGGACTGCCCAGGGAGGTGGAGGAGTCACTGACCCTGGGGGTGTTCAAAGAAAGGCTGGATGTTGTGTTGAGGGACATGGTTTAGTGGGAGCTATTGGGAATAGGTGAACGGTTGGACTGGATGATCTTTTAGGTCTTTTCCAACATTAGTGATTCTATGATTCTATGATTCTATTGTGACTGGCCCAGAGTATGTTTTTAATTATTTTTGGGACCCTTCTTTCCCTTTTCCAGAGGCGTGGATTTTGTGAAAATCCCTCCACCCTGCTTGTCACAGAACCGGGCTGAACCAGCCTGTAAATCATGGAGCAAGTTGTCATTTATATAGCAGATGGAATATAAGAACTTATTTTAAAAGGAACAAAGTGTATGGAAGTTATTTTGCCCATGATCAATTAGAGTACAGACAGTGATAGAGAGCTGCCAGCCCAAAGGGTAGGCTCTGTGACAGGAGTCAAGCATCTACACGGCAATGATTTACAGTGACAAAACTGTTAAACACATGTAATTTGTTATTCACAGAACTTGATTCCTATGAGACTCTTCAGGAGGAAACTACAGAAATACTTTAAATATATATATATATAAAAGGAAAATAAGAATATAAAAGAATAAAGTATATAAAAGGAAAAACAAGACTTGAGGGAATGGCATGGAGCTGAGTCAGGGGAGGGTCAGGTTGGGGATTAGGAAAAGGTTCTTCACCAAAGAGCAGCCAGGAGCTGGAACAGGCTCCCCAGGGTGAGGGTCATGACTCCAAGCTGAGGGCATTCAAGGAGACCTTGGGCAGTGTTCTCATGTGTAGGTTTTGATTTTGGGGTGGTTCTGTGTGGAACCACAAACTAGACTCAATGATCCTTGTGGGTCTTTTCCAACATGATATCCTATGATTCTTTTATTCTAATTTTAAGACACAGAAAATATTTGTCTTGTTACACAGAGAGATGTGGAAATGCTCAAATGTTAATCCCAGCCAAAGAAAGAGAATACTATAGGCAAAGAAAGCATCCTACAAACAGAGAAACAAGACAGATAAGAAAACTTTGAACAAAGCATATTTGCCATGATCTGACACAGATGGAACAGCAGAGAGCATTTTAGAATGTCTCCTTCTCTGGAGATATTCAAAACCTGTCTGGATGTGATCCTGGGAAATGGGCTCTAGATGATGTTGATTGAAGCATAGGGCTTGGACTAGATAATTCCAAGTGGTGTCTTCATAAACATTCTGTGAATCTGTGTAATGACTCCACTTCTTAAACAGAGGGTTTCTGGCCACCCAGCAAACTTCAGAGTGTCAGACATCAGAATTCCAAATTGATTTGAACACAACAAACAATTTCTACAGGCAATATCTATTTCCTACCAAAGTGATGGATTTGGCTCCAGGTCATGTCCTATTTCATCACTCTTAATCCACACTGCACATGCACCAACAGTGTCAACTTCCAGGATGCACTACGCAAGTATAGATTTGGAAAGATCTTCAAGAGAAGAACCTCTTCTTCACACAGGTATGTACACTGTGGTTGGCCACTCTAAACCCAGGTCTCCATCATCTGTGTTGCATCTGATGGGAGTGAAACTGCTTTACATATGTCTGTAGTGCTCTTGGGTGTTCACTTCAGGACACTGACTAAAGATGATATGCAGTGCAAATTTTCACTGAAAAATATTTCTTTTACATTAAATTACTAATGTGGATACATACAAATGTACTTCATAATCAGAAAACTGAATAGGGCAGATGTGGTAAATGTATGCATCGGGCATTTTGTACTGAGTTATATCTTGGTACTAGATGTAAATATAAAAGTTCATTGCAGTAAATTTCTGTCATGGTTTTCTTCTCCTGTTTTCTTGTCAGAGTTGTTTAAGTGCAACTGTATCTTTTCCTTCTGAAGAATCACACAAATGTTTATGAAAGCTAGCATGAAACAAAAGAAACTCCTGTGAGTGCCACTTTGAAATTTTCATTTCTAGTAGAATTCATCGAAAATGTGACATAGAATATCGCATAACATATTGTAGGATAGACCTGTACAGATATACTTCTTTCTCTCAACTTTGATCTCTTTTTTTCATGTTAATGGGAAGACCTAAGATTCTTATTGTCTGTCTATCAAAGTACTTGGTAGATTTACCTTCCTGAATAAAGTTTAGTTTGAAATCGAATGCATTGAATGCCACTTGGAGGACAAACCACACAATTGCTGTAGAATAAATTCTAAATTAACATCTTTCTCTTCGTAGTTGTATGTCTAATTTCTCCAGTGGCATGGGTCAGATAGAAATTAACTGCCCTTTAATTTTAATGTCAAGTAGTAATTCAATTAACTGAATGACATACAGGATATGAACTGATCCTCTTTGAACTTTCTTAATCTGTACAGTCAGTTTCTATCTTTTGAGTAGTTCAGTTGTTCACACTGTTATCCTAAAATCTTCTTCCTTGGTTGAATAGTGAAATATGCCCCAGGGGTCTCAGTTATCCTGTAACACAGCCACAGCATTCCATTTTTACTATGCAACATCCTATTGCCCACAGAGAGGGGGTGGAGAAGGGTGGAGTTTACAGATATTGACAGGCAGCAGCTCTTCTGGTTTCCCTGTCAGAATAGATCCTAGGTAGTCCATAACTTCAGATCTAGGCATCCAGCTTCTGATTACTTTCTGACAGATCTAATCTTTGCCTAAATCTCAAGTATTCAAGCCCAATGAAACAATTATGAACCTTCCATGATGTTTCAGATTCTCTGACTAATAATCATAGAATCATAGAATCACAGAATCACAGAATGGCCTGGGTTGAAAAGGACCATAATGATCATCTAGTTTCAACCCCCCTGTTATGGGCAGGGTCACCAACCAGGCTGCCCAGAGCCACATCCAGCCTTGCCTCCAGGAATGGGGCATCCACAACTGCCTTGGGCAACATGTTCACCACCCTCGGTATGAAAAACTTCCTCCTAATATCTAACCTAAACCTTCCCTGTCTCAGTTTAAAACTATTCCCTGTTGTCCAACATTAACAGCCATTCCCCCTTCTGTTTATATGCTCCCTTCAAACACTGGAAGGCTGCAATGAGTTCTACCTGGAGTCTTCTCTTCTCCAAGCTAAACAAGTCTAGCTCCCTCAATCTTTCTTCACAGGAAAAGTGCTCTAGCCCTCTGATCACCTTAGTGGTCCTCCTCTGGACTCATTCTGCATCCACTACTGCACACAAAAAGAGCAGGCAATGGATAAATAGCATCACCACCTTCCTCAGCTAAACAGAGAACATAATTGTAGCACAAATCTATTTCAGGGTTAAAATCATATTCTTTCTTCAATCAGTACCCACAAGTCTGCAAAGCTAACCTTCATTGAATTTTAGCTATGTAGAATGCCCTGAGCATCCTCAAAAGGCTTGACATGCCTGAGGGATTGGATGTTATCTAGAGAGACCTAGACAAGTTCAAGCATTGGCACAAGAGAACTACATGAGGTTCAGTAAGTCTCAGTATAAGGTCTTTCACCTAAGTTGTGGCAACCCCTCTATCAATACAAGCTAGGGAATGAAAGAATTGAGAACAACCCTGCTGAAAAGGGCTTGGAGGAGGTACTGGTGGGTAACAAGCTGGACATGAGACAGAAGTGTGTCCTCACACCCCTTCAAGACAACCATATCCTGGGTTACATCAAAAGAACCGTATCCAGCAGATAGAGGGAAGTGATCCTGCTCTACTGTGTGTTGGTGAGATCTAATCTAATAACTGATCTTCTTCAATAGCACTTGGTTCAGAAAGCTGAAGGTCTGATTTTCATTGCTTATTTCTACCCTCTTATGTGTACTGTCTTCAAAGACAGTCTTCAATGAGATCATTCTTGGGGGAAAAGTAAATAAACTGCATCAACAACAAAAACCCTGCAGGTTTTTACTCATTTTTTTATGAGTAACCTTCAGTAAAGAAGATGAATAAAAAGGCCAAGGGAATGATTTATACTACAGAATTAACAAAAAACTAAAGAACTATGCTAGAAGAGAGAGAATTTAGAGGAGTTAATCTACTTTTTTGCTCTGCAATTTTCTAATATCTGTATTTCCGTTCTTGCCTAAGTACACTTATGAAACTTGTTGTTACACAGGATACACAGTTTTTGTTTGTTAAGAATATTTTTGCCCTGTGGCAAAATCAGAATCTTCTAAATCCAGCAAAACTTCAAACCTGAAGTCTGAAGCAGCTTTTGTTTGTTTCTGATTGCACAGTTTATTTGCCCATGCTTGTTTGACAATTTATTTCTTATTTCACATGCTGAGTTTTATGATAGAATATACAAGGGGATTTTTCTTCACAGAATTTAGAAACCTTACACAGTTCTTAGCATGTAAATAGTAATACATGTACTATTTTGGACAAAACTTGTACCTTAGGAAACATTATCTATTATCCACAGATCTACAGGACTTTCAGACTGAAAAATCATGACCTGACAAAAGTCTAACCAGAAAAATTATTCAAATAAATTGTAAAATAAGACCATCAGTGTCTTTATTTTTCTAAAAGAATCAAGTTATTATGCATAAAGCTTTGTTAATCTTATTGTCATTTTTAAACATCATAGTAGAATAATTGATTAATATTTTTATTTGATTCTTGTAGGTTTCTTTAGAGAGGAAGAACGTGCATTTTCATATACATCTGAATCATCTTAAGCATGTAAAATACGTCTTTAATTCACTTTATTAGTGTTCAAATTGAAGATAGGTGAAAATATTGTATTTTTTAAACACAAAAATAATTCATGCATTTTTGACTGTGTTTTTTAACTTTACAGCTGTGATGAAGACTACCTTCATCTCAGCTCTCCATGTGCAATTTCAGAAATATTAAATGCTAAGTCAGTTTATAATAAACATCCATTTTACTGGTAAGCACTTGTAAATTTAGATTTAGAAGGAAGTGTGGGAAAGGTGAGATTTAGGATGAAGACTGTAAACCTGAAAATGTATGTGTCTAATTTTAGAAAAAGATGAACATAAAGAGAAGTTAAAAATCAATAAAAATAGAAGTGCTATGGTGAAAACATCAAATCAGCTTTAGGTACAGCATTGAAGCACTGCATGGTGCTGCCATACAGGATGATTATAATAAATTGCAAAGAGTGAATGGAGGAAAGATCCTGAGTAAAGTCATTTCTGTCCTGAGGATAACCTTATTTTGATTTGTGTACGTATGCATGCTCATCCTTTTTTTATTGCAGACGTTTTACAGGGTATTGACTGCACCATACTTAGAGTTTCATGCAGAGAAATTATGCCTTTGGATATGAGTAGCTAGGTGTAGGCTATTTTTATCATATTGAAAAGAAATATATATTGGCAAGTAATATATCTCTTGTTATGTTTAATGAAGGCTAATAATCAATTATATCATGAAAAGTCCTCAGGCTTTTTTCATAGTTCTTCAACTGTTTATGCAGTCTTGTTCTCCACGAATATTGCCTTCTAGCTTTGTTTTCTCAGAAGCGTTTAACATTCTGTAATTACAATTCAGTCTGAATATGAATGTCAGTTTTGAAGAATTCCACTTAAACTTCTCTGTATTTATTTTTCCCTTCAATATTATTTAAAAGCCTGGCATGTTTTTGAGATTGTAGTAACATGATTGAGCTTCCTTAGATCAGTTTTCTTCTTCACTTACATACGTTCAACTTTTTTCCCATTACATCATGCAAAAGCAAACAAAAGTACCTATAAAGTGCTTTGCTCCATCCCTACAATTCAAGTTATTTGTAAGAGTTTTGTCACCTACTCTATCTCAATTAACCCTTTTCTAATGTACACAGAACATAGTAAGTTCTTTTTCCATGTGTTTATTTCCATTAGTATCCAACAGAAACTCTTATACTGTTAAAGCTTCCTTTAGTTCTGGCAAACTTTCACACCTGGTCAATTCTTCCTGAATATATCCTTATTTTGTTTTCACTTCTATGTCTGGAAGCCACTGAATTATATTTAAAATATTTACAAGATCTTTCAGTTGGATTAATTTAGCATTATTTATCTTTATTCATACTTTTTTTTAACTTCTGTAAATGGGGCCATATTTTTTGTTGTTTAGATTTTTATTTCTTAATTTACTTATTATATTCTTTCTGAATTTATTCGTGCTACTAGCTCAGCTTTTGTTTTATCTCCTTCACATGCCTGACAAAAACTATTTCTTGAGTTTGAGGAAAAAATTGTCAAATACTTTATACTTTGATTTACTTAATCCATTTAATTTACCTAATTCCCTCTCCTTAAGTTTTCTAGCTACGACATGAAAACCTCCAGTTGGATACAGTTAGATCTCACATGTTTCTATGACTGCAACTTCATAAAGACACATAAGAAGTAAATATGCAAGACACATACCAACCAAACCACTTAAAAATAAGCTGCAGGCATATCAGGAAAAGATCAGCCAGAGCAATCCTGATAAGCTTCACTACTGAGGCCATGCAAGTTCGTGAAAAACCTTATGGCAGTTTTCTAACCAATCATATGCTTACAAAGAGAAGAAGTCTCAAGTCTTAGAAATTTCAGAAAAATAACTGTTTAGAAAGAGGAAAGAAAGTACTTACAAGTACTGTAGTAAGGTACTGAAAGCTTCCTGGGAACACTTGCACTTTTGTTATCATTAAAGCCAATCATACTCAAACAAACCTGAAGAAAGCAGTTGTAGTTTTCTAGTCCTTATAAAACTACTAGTGTCTGAGTTCTAATCTTACCATTAGCCTATCGTATTTTTAAATTTTCAGTTTATTTTTTCCAATGACAGGCTGAAGTTGGTGATTTTTTACAGTGAAAAAATATAAACATTAAGTCTCTTATGCTGAGAAGGGAAAGTCATTTGAAAGATTGTACCAAATTCTCATTTCTTTGAATACTACTATTGTAGATTCTCCAGCTGATAATGCAACACAAACACTAAGTGCTTAGACATTGATAACTGAATTTTTATTTTCCTAATCCTTTACATATGGCATTTATCCTTCTAGGATATTTTATATACTACATGGCACTTTTCAAGGTTCTCTTTAGAAATTTTGGATGCCCAAAGTATCATAGATGTTATTAGATGCTGTCATGTTTTGGCCTAGCTCTGTGACAGGGGACGAAGAGACCTACTGTCCTTCGCTCTGGGAAAAAGGGAAGGGGGAAGGGAAAAAGGTAGGGATGTGAGCCTGGACAAGAAAAAAAAAAAAAAAAAGCAGCAATGAGCCAAGGGAGAGAACTAATTAACTAAATATGATAGAGGAATGTGAGATAATACAATATAATAGAATCTAATTGGAATTGAAGCTAACAAGTCAAATAAAAAGTTAGAGAGAGTGCCCAAAACCAAAGGCCTTTCTCTAATGCTGTCTAAGGCAAGACAGCCAGGAAGGCAAGACCGAGGAAAGCAGGCAGAGAGACAATCTCATGACTCCCAGTCAGTTTCATCTTTCCCTCTGAACCAGAAATGGAATTATGAAGTCTTCTTTGAGATATAGTTCATTCTTTTCTTATGAGACCAGGAAGCCAGAACAATCTATCAACATTCCACAGAACTGCAGCATTAACTCTTTAACTCCCAGCATGCTACATGATGCTATGATTTGGATTACAGATAACAAAAATCATAAAATCAGGACAGATGCCCATACATGGAAACTGAATTAAGACTCAGTGAGATATGAATCATGCTATATGTGTACAAGCAAACACCCGCATAAGCATGTTTCCTTTCCCATCCTTCATGTCAGGTGCTGTGGCAAGATGTAAAAGAAGATGGATACAGCTAAAACAAGTTGGGAAGTATTAAGCGAGACCACAATCAGATTCTAACTGATGGAGAACCATAGCCTGGGATAACAGAAACAAAGAAAAAATCAATGTTCATGAGTGGCTCATGCAGTTAGGAGTATAGACTGCAAGGATGAATTACTCCTTCAGTTGCCTATGGCTATTCTGAACTATGTCCCATTCATCAATCCAACTGCTCAGAAAATTATTGAATGTCATAACTTTTGCATTCAATTGTTTGTCCTATTCACTTGGCAATAATTCCATTACAGGTACGTACCAACTCTATGCAACTCTATGTAACTCTTCTGCTATTTCATTGTCGTTTACAAGTGAATATATTAAATCCATATACAGTTTTGGTACAACTTATATGATTAATTCAAACTGCTAAGCTTCAAAAGATGAAAGATGAGTTCTACACTGCACAAGAGGAAATTAGAAACTAAATGAAAATAGGAGCAGGATAAATAACAACAGTAAACATCCAATAGAAAGCCAGGCTTTTTTGCACGTAAGAGCCCAGAGTTAATACCACCATGTTTCTGTTTATTTCTTTGGCAAGTAAAGATGTATCCTATTGCAGTACAGATAAAAATTCCTTTGGCAAATTGCTATGCAGGTCCATGATGCCACTCATTAAGGGAAAAAAGAGTATTGTTGTTACCTAAAAAGATGAACACTCCAGCACAGAAATGAGATTCATGAACCTGCCTCAGGACCAGCTGTTTCTTCAGGTATGTACAGGAAATCAGACTCTTTATTACTGCACTCGTATCAGTGACTCTTTAAAAAGAATAAATGATCTGTAAAAACAGCACTAATAATTCAAAGCATTATTGAGAGCTTTTTTCCTCTATTAAATATTTTCATTTAAAGTTTTTTATAGTGTAATATTTGCAGGCCACATGCTGGTGCTATGGTATTCTTGTTTTTCCTTTGCTTACATACTTCACTATTTATGTTCTATAAAATGTGTAATTAAATGTGGCACTACCAAAAATTATTTATCAAGTCATTCATATTCATTTAGAGAGTAATCACAATGTTATTTAGCTTTTATTAAGCAGATTTTCTTTGGAAAAAAAAAAATGAGATACTTCAACTTCGCCATGGATATTTCACATATTTTAAAGGGAACAGTAAGTAAACTTTCTTTGATTATTTCCCCATGAGAACATTGCAGAAATATATATATATATTTAGAACTAGGAAGAAAAGAAATAACACAACAGTAAAGTGCAAAAGGAAACAAATCTTTATGGAAGTTTGAGAGAAAAAATGTATATAGGCTTCACTGGATTACATTAGACATATTCAGTTGTTTTTATAAAGAACAATGAAAAACATTGATGTGGGGAAAATGTGATAAATAAATGCAGAGCAGAAGATTTTCTTCTATTAATTGCCTGTACTTCATTACACTTATGCTGTAGAGCTTTAAATACCCTAAATATTTTACATGATAAGGTGAGATTGAATGCAACCATTATCAATGTATGATGAAAGTGTAACCTGTGTTGATGTGCTTGTGATCAGATGGGGCCCATTAGAATATTCAGAGCTGTCAGGGGAATTACAGGGTCACTGATCTGAGAGATTTAAGGGCTCTGCTGCTTCTCCTTGATCTTTTTAGATCTGTTGTTAATAAACTGAGAATGTGAAAACATTATTGTTAAGAACTGATGGAAGACTCAAGATAGCAAGAAAAAGCACACCATTTTAATGTTTTTGTTTTGTTTTTGTTTTGTTTTTTTTCTCTGAAATGACTGCTGTTTGGCAAAAGTAGACATTGCTTATTAAATGCATACCACTCTAAATCAAAAATTCTCTTTTTTTTTTTTTTTTTTTTTTTTTTTTTTTCCTGTCAAGCTGCTTAGGATATTCTTTTATATGTGGAATGTTTTTAGAGTAATTCTCTGTTATAGCTCTTCTTTAGGTATGATACCAATGTCTTCATTATTTAATTCTTCCATTAGAAAATCTTTTACCCTCCTTAAGAATGAGTGAGGACCTCAGGCAACAGCAATTAAAATTCTGAACACGTGTTTTACTACATTTGTTTAAATTAGTATCTTGAATTTCTTCTTTACTTACCAAGAAGGTATATCTCCAGTATTTTAGCTCACTAATTTCCAGCTCTTACTACGCTTGCAGAGCCTATGACTGTAACATAATATTTATTGAATAGAAACAGGTTAGACAAGAAACAAGTTGTCCTTGCTATAGAACATATTTTTTAATATGGCTCTAGTACTGCCTACAAATCTTACTGCATGATAAAAGAAACTGATAACAGTGCCTTTGAATGGGATACAGGCACTGTGAAGAAATAAGAGGTAATGAAGAAGGAACATTAGCTCACCCCTTCCAACAACCAGTGACAGCTCAAGAGAAGTGCAATCCCTATCCTCTGAAATGCTACTCCCTTGGCTGCTAACACTTAAATGAGGGTGAGGAGCAGTGGATCTAGGCCCCGTCCCTTCTGGTCACTCAGGTGCATTGTTTGCACATGAGTTCCTTGGGTCAGCGGTGCCTTCTTGCTTGGTGCTCAACCATCAGCTTAGGCTGTGATCTGACAATTGCACTGCACCTAGTTATTCTCTTTTTGTTATAAAAGTTGTTAATCTGGAAATAGGTAAATCAATGAAAAAAATTATTTCTTGTTTATTTTTTTACACAAAGTATGATAACCACTTTTCTAAACATTTGCCTTTGACGGATTAGGTTGCTGTTAAGTCAATGGCTTTATCCAGAGTTCTCTTAGATGTGATAATTTCATAATCTTACATATTAAGAACACACTTGTAAGGAATGCATAGTTATACATTTGAACAGAAACAGAGAAGAAAACAAAAGATGAGAATAGTAGTTTAAATCTTAAAGTGAACTAAAGTGAAGTAAAATAAGTAAAATTCTTGCTTTTTTCAAGACTTCTCAAGACTTAAGAGCCAATAAATAGTTTAAGTACTTTTCCTGGCCTTTGTGACAAAAGTGAAAATTGGTTATCTCTGAGTCCAAAGCATTTTAACTCATCATAATGTGAAACAAACTATATGACACATTAAGCTTATTCTTCAAATCTACAGCACTGCTTCCTCTGACTACAGATACTTTGGTAGTGATACTGATGGCCACTAGAATAAAATTTGGCCATAAAAATCAGATTTTTGTTTAAATTTGTTCATAAGAAATGGAAGCTGTGTCATAAAGGTTCTAATTTTCTTAATCTCTGCCTCAAGAAAATATTGTAAAAGACTATTTCAGTCCTTTACAGACATCTCACTATCCCAGAAATGTTACCCAAATCTGTGAGTGTCAGATATTACAAATATTTTGGATGAGAAAATCTTGGAATTAAAATTTGTTTGTGATTACTCCTTTTCTTCTTAATATAATTCAAAAAATATATCCAGAGTTTAATAACATTGTACCTCAAAAAAAAAAGTTCAGATGGATGATACGTTATGAAATGAAATTACTCTAAAGGCCATGGCCATGATGTTGGTTACACTTGTACAACTAATTATTAATCCAGATGCAATGAAGTTCTTGATGAAATTCTTCTATTATAGAGAAGAGCAACTAGAGTGAAATAGAATATACTTATCTCCCAAGTCCAATAAACCTTTTGAATTTTGTGTACACAATGCATTCAGTACTTCATGTTTTTTAAAAATGAGAAAACCTTACTTTTATGAACCACCTTGGGATAAGAGTATCTATTATTTTAATCTCCACAAAGTTAAAGAAAGATAAAATGTTGCCACCATGAACAAAATATTATTTAAGGTTCCAATCTCAGTATTGATTTCAGGAAAATTGCTCCCCAGATAATACAAATAGTAGTGAGAATGGAATTTGATGGGTTATAGCCATTTCTACAAAACAGAATTTATGGACCCTGTCTATGGACTGAAAACAAATTCAGAATCTATGTTTACTTTCATTCCCTTTCATTCACTGTCTCAAAATACGAAGGAAACATCTTCTCTGTACTAGGCAATTACCCTTATCTCATAGTGGTAATAGAAGAAGAGAATATAGATAGCAGAAGAAACAGAGGATGTGAACTCATGAATTTTAGATCAGATACCTTGATCACTTACTCAAAGAAATATTTATGCAGCTTTTTTTTTTTTTTTTTTTTGCTTTTTTTTTTCTTTTTTTTTTCTTATCTGGTTGCTTCAATTTTGTCCTACTAGAGAGCAGTAGAAGCTGATTGGATATTTATGAACTTCAATGTTTCCTCTGCCATTTGTTAGCAGATTTTAAATAAAAAGTTTATTATTATTATTATGCATGTCAATTCAGTTATTTCTGTATTTTTAATGTTTTATCAGTTAATAACAGAGCATTACATCAAGTTTTGATATATCGTTATTTGTCAGCTTTCTGCTCATTAGTGGAGCATTAAGATTGTTCAAAATCAAGATGATTTTATGGAAAGTAAAATTGGATCTGAAAGTAAAATTGAAATAAAAGGTCTTTCCAAGTTTGCAAATTGCTTGAGTATTTCTGTGGTACAAGCTTATTAAGCCAAAATTGTTCTGCCTGCTCCCCCAGTCTATCTGATATACTCTATGAACAGATTACACATTGGAGTTTCAGCTTGAGATTCAGAGTGCAGAACAATTTCCTGATATGTGGAGAATAGTATAGATTCTATGCAATGAACTTCATCATAACTTTCACCCTTGGTACTGGTGTACTGAAACTTGAACATGAGTACTTCACTAGTGATACAATTCTATATGCAATAATATAACTGAACCAACCTGAAGACCTTCAGAACTAATAAAATGATCAATCTAAAATAGATCTTTTAATTAAGAAATAAGTTAAATCACAATTATTTTAAGGATGAATTATTTCCAGCTTGATGGAACCATCAAACCTCAGGCCATCAAGGAAGAGACTCAACATGTAAGTGAGCCAGAGATGGAGAGACAAACTAAAGTACGGATGCTATTGCACAGGTTATTCATGACTGTGAAACGTGCACAGCAATTAAACAAGCCAAGAGGATGAAATTCCTCTTGGTGGAAGGGCAATGGCAAAAGTGTAAATATGGAGAGGCATGGCAAGTTGATTATATCACCTTGCCACAAAACCACAATGCTAAGCACTACTTCTTTACCATGGTAGAAGTAACCACTTTGTGGCTTGAAACATGTGCAGTACCCCATGCTACAACTCAAAACACCATATTAGGTCTTGAGAAACAAGTCCTGTGGTGACATGGCACCCCAGAAAGAATTGAGTCAGATAATGGGACTCCTTACAAAAATTCTCTTGTAAATGCTTGGACCAAAGATCATGGCATTGAGTAGGTTTATCATATCCCCTGTCACACTCCAGCTTCTGGTAAAATTGAACACAGTGGGTTGTTAAATACTATGTTGAAAGAAATGGGTGGCAGAACCACCCGTTTAATCATTGGGAGATATATTCAGCAGAAGCCATCTGGCTGGTCAACATTTGGACCTATCAGTTCAGATTGTCCCACCCAATCTAGCTCCCAACATACTGTAGAGGGAGATAAGGTCCCTGCAGTACATGTGAAGGACACTTTGGGAAAAGCGGTTTGGGTCTTCCCAGCAACTGGAAAAAGCGAACTTCTCTGTGGAACTGTTTTTGCTAGGTTTGTGTTTACCAGGGTCATAACATTATGTAGTGCACTGGGAGTTAAAGAGCTAGTGCTCCAGTACTGTGGTTTATCAATAGTTCCAGGGTAGCTTTCATAGCAGAGAACAACAGTCGCATCTTCACTGTTCCATTTTTCTTTTTCAATAAGAGGGAAAGATCAGACTATTTGGGAGTCATGAGACTTCCCTTTCTTCTTTCTCTTCGTCTCTGCAGTGTGCTCCCTAGACATCTTCCCTTCAGCATTAGAGTAAGGCCTTTGGTTTTTGGACACACTCTTTCATTTTATTTGATTTATTGGCTTAAATTACAATTATACTGTATTATATTGTGTTATCTTGCATTCCAATATCATATTTTGCAAACTAATTTTCTCCCTCAGCTCATTGCTGCTGTTTAATTTTTAGAATCATCTCCCTACTTTTCCCCCTTCCTCTTTTCTTGGGATGTGGTTCTGTGGGACTCTCCAACTTATTACTCATGGAACTGTGCTGGAACAATCGACACCCTGCAACACATGCCTCCCACATATGTCAATAGAACAAAATATTTCATACGGATTTTTGAAGGAGTTCAAAATTACCTAACTATAAGTTAGATTTCTGATCACTTAAAAAAGTACCAGCTCAGACTAACTGAAATGTTAACTGAACTATCTAGTTAGCTAAAGTGCACGCTAGCTAGTTTTTAAAATGAAATGTTTGTTGGAAATTTCACTGGGAAAGTTGGTGATAAAAGCCTCATTCCAAAAATGTGTATGTTGATCCAGGTACTGATCAGACTAAACTTTTAGTTTTAATCTAAGAAATTGCTGTGTCGTGACATTTGCCTCTGGAACATTATTGGATTCATGCCACGCAGGAAGGAAGTCAAAAACTCTTATAAATGAGCAAGTTTCTAGTGCTAAATGGGCTAATGGGAATTTCTGTAGTAATTTTTTTTCATTTGAAAACTCTTATTTAAAGAAAAAAACCTTTTTCATAGAAATGCGAAAATTGTTGAAGATTAAATTTACAATTAGCTGTGCTTCTACACTCAGTTATGAATGCATTTTGAGAGTATGGCTTAAAAGCCTTCATGCCTTTTAGAGGGGAAAAAAGAACAAGTACATATGTAAAACCTGTTATGTACAGTAAAACTTCATCATAAAATAGAATTTGTTGATCAGTGAAGGAAGAATGATCAAGTGAAAGAAAATGCACAAAAATGACTTGAACCGGAAATGAGTATGAGAAAAAAGAAATTCCTATCACCAAAATCATATCAATGAAGAACTCAGATGCTGGCAAGTTATTGCAGCCTTCTACCATCTACTCATCTTCTTAAATAAAATTGTTAACATTTACCGAAAGACCCAGAGGGGAATAAAGAAGTGAGCATAACACCATTTGTGTATCAACATTAAGTGCATTACTCTCTTTCTTTAAATATTAGATAATTTAGACTATCAGTACTGGTATCACCGTAGCTGCAATCATAATAGCCTAATGAATTGTTTGTTTTGCATATAAAAAAAACAGGAATATTGCACAGTCCCTCTGGTTTTGTTGAAATCTGAGTATAGAAAATCATGTTTAACAGTTGAATCCAATAAAGAAAATTTTCTGCCTGTAATTTAGAAATGTTATTTTCCATAGGTTCTGAGCCTCAAGTTTTTCACACTGAATTCCTAATCACTGAAGAGGACTTCTAACAAGCATAAAAACTTGTTCTGACAAGTGAGACAGAATGTAAAAAAACCATATCTTAAGTTCCCCATGTCCACAGTGAAGATATCTGTATTAGAGTTGCAAGAAAGTGCATGTGATTCACAGTCCCTTTTCGAAAGTGGCCCATCCAGGTTGTTTTTTGGAAAAGAAAAAATAAGTGAAGAAAAAGAAAGTGTTAGTGTTAATGGAAACTTTCTATGATAACAAATAGCACATTCATTGAAGAATAAGGACATGAAGATTCAGTGCTTCTTGCTAGCCTCTAAGGACAAAAGCTATGTCTATGAATCAAAAGCCATACAATCCATTAAAGGCATGTCAATAACTCTGCATTCCTCATCCTCTAATCTCTGTCAGAATAAGTTTGCTCACTGCAAAGCAATTAATTCAAGGTAGATATCTGAAAGTAAAGAATAGAATTTACACTGGTATCACAGCAGAGAAAATGAGTCCTGTATTCTCATGCTCATTTAACAGGACTGTTTAAAGCCACACAATCCCTACTTCTCATCTTTTGAATCAGAGTAAAAAAAAAAAAAAAAAAAAAAAAAAAAAAAAGAGCACTGTACAAGGATACAGTTTAACTAAGCACAAAGTTGGCACATTAAGGAAAAATATGCCTATCCAAGTGTGTGATTCATTGTGCTCTTTGTTTTCAATTTGAATCAAATTATTTCTTTGTGTAAAGCCAGCTATGAAGAAATCTTGTCTCTTGTTCCTGTCTGTTTATATCCAAGCTCTATTAGTTTTAATAAAATAGATCCAAGACCTCCTAAAGTCAACAAGCCAAGGCTTGTTTTCTTGGACTGGACTCAAGATATCAAACCAGAAGGAGATTAGTCAAAGTTGACTGTTATATTACAGAAGGTATTTAGAATTAATTGACAAATTCTATTAACATTTTGGGAGTTAGTTTCTGAACTGTGAAGTGGATCCAGAAGAGAACAAGGTGTTCATACAAGCTGTGAAATAATGATTTAAAATATAGCTACTGTCACATTCAAACTGATCAATTTATTGCAAATTGGCTGTAGCATCTTTTTTTCTCTACTACAAAAATCTTAACAGATACATTAAATTACATGTAACTGAGTTTCTGATTATTAGCAACTTCTACCACATAACAAGACTAAAGACTCTTGCTTCTTAAGGGTAAAGGGGTCCAGGAAGCCTAGATGCTCCTCAAGATGGAAATCTTAAAGGCACAAGAACAGGCTGTCCGTGAGTGCCGTAAGGCAAGCTGTAGGGGTAGACGACCCGTGTATACAAGCCAGGAACTACTGTTGAGACTCAGGGAGAAAATGAGAGCCTATGTCCTCTGAAAGAAGGGACAGGTTACTTGGGGAGATTACAAAGAAGTAGCTAAGGTATGCAGGGAAGAAGTTAGGAAGGCAAAAGCCCAACTTGAAATCTGCCACTGCAGTAAAAGAATAAAAAATCCTTTTATAAATATATCAACAGCAAAAGAAGAACCAAGGATAATTCTCATCCTATACTTGATGCAGCAGAAAATGTGGCCACTGAGGACAAGGAGAAGGCTGAGGTCCTCAATGCCTTCTTTACATCTGCCCTTAATAGCCAGACCAGTTATCCTCTGGACATTTTATGCCCTGATCTGGAAGTCTGGGATGCTACTCAGAATATGCCCCCAGTGATTCCGGTGGAGACAGTCAGAGAGCTTCTCCTCCGCCTGGACTGTCACAGGTCCATGGGACCGAATGGGCTACAGCCCTGGGTGCTGAGGGAGCGGGTGGGGGTGATTGCCGAGCTGCTCTCAGCCATCTATCACCACTCCTGGTTAACTGGAGAGGCCTTAGAGGATTGGAGGCATGGTGATGTGACTCCCAGCTTCAAGAAGGGCCATAAGGAGAATCTGGGGAACTATAGGCCTGTTAGCCTGACCTCGGACTGGAGAAAGTAATGGAGCAAATCATCTTGGGTGAGATCATATGGCACATGCATGGTGTCCAGGGGACCAGGCCCAGCCAGCATGGATTTGTGAAAGGCAGGTCATGCTTGACCAACCTCATCTCCTTCTATGACTGGGTGACCAGACTGGTAGATGAGGGAAGGGCTGTTGATGTAGTCTACTTAGACTTCAGCAAAGCCTTTGACATGGTCTCTCGCAGGCTTCTTCTGGGGAAACTGGCTGCCCGTGGCCTGGACAGGTATACCCTTCTTAGGATAAGGAACTGACTAGAGGGCCGTGCTCAACAGGTAGTGGTGAATGGAGTTAAGTCCAACTGGTAACCCATTTCAAGTGGTATCCCCCAGGGGTCAGTACTGGGACCCATCTTGTTTAATATCTTTATTGATGACCTAGATGAGGGGATTGAGTGCGCCCTCAGTAAGTTTGCAGATGACACCAAGTTGGGAAGTGGTGTTGATATGCCTGAGGGTAGAGAGGCCCTTCAGAGGTATTTAGATAAGCTGGCTCACTGGGCTGAGGTGAACAGGATGAGGTTCAACGAGTCTAAGTTTCAGGTACTGCACATTGGGCACAACAACCCCATGCAGTGTTATATGCTTGGGGTTGAGTGGCTGGATGATTGTAAAGAGGAAAGGGACCTGGGGGTGCTGCTTGATGCTTGGCTGAACATGAGCCGACAGTGTGCTCAGGTGGACAAGAGGGGCCAAGGGCATCCTGGCCTGCATTAGAAATAGTGTGGCCAGCAGGAGCAGGGAGGTGATCACTCCCCTCTACTCAGCATTGGTGAGGCTGCACCTTGAGTATTGTGTTCATTTTTGGGCCCCTGACTACAGGAAAGACATTGAGACCCAGAGAAGCGCAACAAAACTGGTGAAGGGATCTGGAGCACAAGTCTTATGAAGAGCAGCTGAGGGAGCTGGGATTGTTCAGTCTAGAGAAGAAGAGGCTCAGGGAAGACCTCATTGCACTCTACAACTTCCTGAAGGGAGGTTGTGGTGAAGAGGGATTTGGCCTCTTCTCCCAGGTGACAAACAGAACCTGGGGAAATGGCTGCAAGTTGTACCAAAGGAGGTTTAGATTAGACATGAGGAAAAACTTTTTCTTCCAGAGAGTGGTCAGGCACTGGAATGGCTGCCCAGGGGGGTGGTGGAGTCACTGTCCATGGCAGTGTTCAAGAGTCGTCTGGATGAGGATCTGTGAGATATGGTTTAGTGCTTGTGGTAGCAGTGGTAATGAGAAGATGGTTGGACTAGATGATCTTATAGGTCATTTCCAACCTTGTGATTCTGTGATTCTATGAAACTAAATAGGAAATTTTTCCCAACCAGTCAATGAAGCTCGTATCTCACTTTCAAATTTAAATCTAATCTTTTCTTCCCAGATCTTTCTTTGAAGGGACTGGTAGTAAATAGATCTGCCAAACATTTTTTAGAGAGCAATATTTTGGAGACCAGGTATAAGATTTGGCCATGAACTCATTCTACAAACTTTCTGGGCAACCTTTTCCACTGCTTAATCTTAAGTTTAATTTGTATTTTTCTTGTTATAAACTGTGCTCACTCTCTCTCAGCCTCTTCTGTACAGCCTCAGAAGTTTGACTTTATTTCCTCTGTGTCCTCCCACAAAACAGTAGAATATGAGATATGATTCCTCAGGCTTTTATTCTTTAGCCTGAACGAATCCAAATCTCTGCTTTGGGCGAATCTCTAATTTATTGGTAAACTGTGTTCTTCAGGTGTATTATCATCATCATTGTGTTGAGAACTGTCTGTAGGGCTGGCCCAGAGAGTGGTGGTGAATAGAACAAAATCTAGCTGGTGACAAGTCATGAAGGATGTTCCCCAGGGAATGATATTGGAGCCTGTTCAATATCTTTTTTGAGGACCTGGATGAGGGAATTGAGGGCACTCTCAGTATGTTTGCAGATGACACAAAGCTGGAAGGAAGAGTCAATATGCCTGGCAGTAGGAAGGCCCTTTAGGAGGTCCTGGACAGGCTAGATAGCCAGGCTGAGCCCAGTGGGATGAAGTCCAACAAGTCTAAGCACTGGGTCCTGCACTTAGGCCACAACCACCTCAGTCAATGCTACAGAATTGGGGCAGAGTGGCTGGAAGACTGTGTGGAAGAAATGGATGTGATGTTGGTTTACGCTCAGATGAAAATGAGTCAGCAGTTTGCACAGGTAGGCAAGAAGGCCAATGGTGTCCTGGCTTGTAACAGAAATAGTGTTGCCAGCAGGAGCAAAGACATAGTAGTCCCTCAGTACTCATAGTACTGACATAGTACTCAGCACTGTTAATGCCATACCTTGAGTACCACATTCAGTTTTGGGCCCCTCATTGCAAGAAAGACAAAGAAGCCCTGGAACATGTCCAGAGAATAGCAACACAGCTGGTGAGGGGTCTGGAGCACAAGTCTTATAAGGAGTGGATGAGGCAACTGGGATTGTTTAGTCTAGAGAAGAGACCTTACCACTCTCTACAACTGCTTGAAAGGAGGTTGTGGTGAGTTAGGTGTTGGCATCTACTCCTGCGTAACTCCAAAAAGGACTAGAGGGGAATGGCCTCAAGTTGTGCCATGGGAGATTGAGATTGGATGTTAGAAAAAGTTTATTCTCCAGAAGAGTAGTCAGGCACTAGAATGGGCTATCAAGGGAGGTGATTGAGTCACCACTTGGGAGGTGCTCAAGAAAAATTCATATGTTGTAAAAGGGGACATGGCTTAGTGGCGACATACTGGTTGTAGGTGGACAGTTGGACTGAATGATCTTGTAGATCTTTCACAACCTTGGTGATTCTATGATTATGGAAGTTTTGGCAGTTGTAGCAAGCCCCTTCCATCCTTTCTTTTAGTGAGTAGCCCAGCATTGGACCCAATACTCCAAGTGTATCTCATCACTGCTGAGCAGAGGAAAATGTTCTCTTCTTTTGTCTTGATGGCAGTGCTTTCCCAGTGCAGCAGAGGAAGCCTGACCTTGAATGTTTCCAGGGACAGGGCATCCACCACTTATCCAGGCAACAAGTTCCTATGCTTCATTACCACTTGTGAAAAATTTTGTTCTTTTATCTTATCCAAACTTTCCTTCTTCTAGTCTGAAACATTTCCCCTAGTCTTGTTACAACACACCCTGCTAAAGGTGTGTGCCCCCTTCTTTCTTATAGCCCCCTTTCTGAGAAGGGAAGATCACTTTCAAGTCTGCCCAGAGTCTTCTCTTCTGTAGGCTGAATTGACCCAAATCCTTCAGCCTGTCCTCACAATGTTGGTGTTCCATCTCTTGAACCATCTTTGTAGCATTTATCCATATGCATTCAACCAGGTCTACCCTTTTTTCCTGTAGTGAAGTCTTCATATCTGAATGCTCAGCACTCAGCAGAGCAGCAGGATTGCCTTCCTCAGTCTGTTGGATACACTTCTTTTGATGCAGCCCAGGATACAGCTGGCTTTCTAGGCTGCAAGGGCACAGTGCTGGCTCATGTTCAGCTTGCCATCCATCAGAACCCCCAAGTCCCTTTTGGAACAGCCATATTCAACTGCACATGAAATTCTCCTGGACACACTGATAGAATCAGTCTAGACCTCTCTAGATGAGAACACATCCTTTATGCTTGTCAGCCATACCACACAAATTCACTGGGGGCAGGTTCTTGGGAATAGTTTCCCAGGAGGCTTTGTTGACTAACTCACTGAAGAGCTGGAATTCGGCTTTTTTAAACTTCCTGATTTTACTATTTACTATATCTGTCAGGAGTGTACACTCCACCACTGCATGGTAACTACACCCCAGGCAGTCTCCAATCCTGATGTCACTAGTCAGTTAACTTGTGTTGGTGAGCAACAGACCCAGTATTCCATACCCTCTGATGAGGCTATTACTTGGCTCAAGAATTAGAAGAAGAATCCAGGAGCCATCTGGATTGCTTACATCTTGCCATGATATTTTTCCAGCAGATATCAGGGTACTTAAAATTCACCAGCAAGATGAGAGCCTGCAATTGCAACACCACCTGTAGCTCTGCTTAGTCAGGAAGCTTGTAGAAGGTAGACACCAACCACAAGGTTGCTTTTGTTTCCTTAGCCTCTCTTGTCTATAAGTTTTTGACTTGCTTATGACTGTTCCTGGGAGACAGCTCTTCACACTCTATTCCTTTCTTAACATAGAATAAAATGTCTCCTCCCTATCCCTCCTTATCTATCACTTCTCTACAGCTAGTAGCCACTTACAGGCACAGTCCAGTCATGAGAATTATCCCACCAGGTTTCAGTGATGGCAGTTACACCACTGTTTTCTAGTAGCATGATTACTTGCAACTCTTCCTGTTGGTTCACAGGCATGCACTGGTGTTAAGGTACTTTATCTGGACACGTGGCCTTATCAACTTCTAAGAATCATAAAATGGTTTGCGTTGGAAGGAACCTTTAAGATCATCTAGTTCCAACCCCCCTGCTATAGGCAGAGACACCTCCCTTTAGTCCAGGTTGCTCAAAGTCCCATGCAGCCTAGCCTTGAATGCCTCCAGGAAGAGGGTATCCACAACCTCATTGGACAACCTGTTCCAGTGCTTCACCACCCTCACAGCAAAGAATTTATTCCTAATATCTAGTCTAAATCTACCCCCTTCCAGTTTAAAACCATTTCCCTTCATCCTGTTGATGCACACCTTATAAGAAGCGTCCCTCCCAGCTTCCCTGTATGCTCGCTTCTGGTGCTGGAAAGTTGCTATAATATCCTCCCAGAGCATTCTCTTCTACAGGCTGAAGAGCCCCCAGTTCTCTCAACCTGTCCTCACAGAGGAGGTGCTCCAGCCCTTTGGTCCTTCTCTGTATCCTCTCCAACAGCTCAATGTCCTTCTTGTGTTGAGAGCCCTGGAACTGGATGCAGTACTCCAGGTAGGATTTCACAAGAGCAGAGTCTCCTTCCTAGACCTCTTGGTCACACTTCTCTTGATATACCAAGATACAGTTGGCCTTCTGGGCTGTAAGCATACACTGCCAACTCATGCTGAATCTTTCAACAATCAACACTCCCAAATCCTTCTCCTCAGGGCTGCTCTCAAGCCATTCTCTGCTAAACCTGTATCTGTGCTTGGGATTCCCCAACCCAGAAGCAGGACTGTGAACTTGGCCTTATTGAATTTTGTATTGGCATGGACCCACCTCTCACGCCTATTCAGTCCCTCTGGATGGCATCCGTCTAATGTATCCACTGCTCCACTCAGCTTGATGTTGCCTGCAAGCTTACTGAGGGTTCACTTGATCACACCATCCTTATTATCTACAAAGACGTTACAGAACACCAGTCCTAACACTGATCCTTGAGGAATACCACTCATCACTGTTCTCCACTTGGACACTGAGCCACTGGCAACAGCTCTGAGTTCAACCATCCAGCCAATTCCTTGTCCAGCAAACAGCCCATCCATCTGTAATGCTACAGTGAAGTGGAAAGCACAGCAATGATAGCATAGTAGCAAAATCGCAATCTGCAACAAGCGAGGATAAACTCAAAAGGGGCAGTCACAGGCACAGAAAAAAAGGAAAGAATCTACTTACCCTTACAAGGCCTCAGGTAGGTAAGGAACTCCAAGAAACCATTGCCTCCACTGCCAAACTTTAAATCCTTTAAACCTTAAAGGGGTGGATCCTGGCTTCAACCCTTCCAGTCACTCAGATGCATTGCATGCAGCTGAGCTCCCCTGGGTTGGCCTTGCCTTCCCATGAGGTGTTCAATCACTGGTTCAAGCCGGAACTTAGCATTTCCGCTACATTATCAAGTCCATTTTTCTCCACTTTTGTGATCAGGATGCCATGTGTGAGAGTTTCAAATGCTCTGCACAAGTCCAGGTAGATGACATCAGATGCTCTTCCTTTTTACTTTAACATTGTAACTCCATCATAAAAGGCCACCAAGTTTGTCAGTCATGACTTGCCCCTGGTGAAGGCTTGTTGGTTACTACCAAACAGCTCATCTTTATTTTCTATGTGCTTTAGTAAGACCTTCAGGAGAATCTGCTCCATGATCTTACCAGGCATGGAGGTGAGACTGACAGGCTTGTAGTTACCTAGATCTACTTTTTTTCCCTTATAGAAAGTGGGGATTATGTTTCCCCTTTTTTTCAGTCAGTGGAAACTACACCAGACTGCCACGACCTTTCAAATATGATGGGTAGTGACTTGGCAACTGCTTCTGCCAGTTCCCTCAAGATCACGGATGGATATAACTGGATCCCATATGTGCACCTGTAGATTCTTTATATGGTCTCAAACTTGATCTTCATTTACAGTAGGTAGATTTATCATCTCACTTTTCTTACCATTGTTTTCTGCAGCTTTTGCACGGTGGCTAGAGCCCTTGTTGGTGAAGATCGACGCAAAGAAGTCATTAAGCATCTCAGCTTTCTATGTATCCATCATGACCAGGTCTCCAGTTTATTCTGGACAGAGCCCACATCTTCCCTGACCTTCTTTTTATCACTGATATACCTGTAAAATTTCTTCTTGTGTCCTTCGATGACCCTGGCTAGATTTAATTCTATCCGGATTTCAGCTTTTCTAACCTGATCCCTGGCTGCTCAAACAACTTTTTTACTGCACTTCCAGGTAACCTGTTCCAGCTTCCACTCCCCATACACTTTCTTTTTGAGCTTAAGTAAGTCCAGAACTCCTTGTTAATCCACAGAGGCCTCCTTGCATTCTTGCTTACCTTCTTTTTTCTCTCAGGATGCACTGCCTCTGGGATTGGAGGAGATGGTACTTGAATACTATCCAGCTATCTTGGGTCCCCCTTCTCTCCAGGGCTTACTCCCATGTTACTCTGCTAAACAGCTCCCTGAAGAGTTCAAAATCTGCTCTTCTGAAGCCCAGAATAGCAAGCTTGTTGCACACCCTCTTTGATGCCCTAAGGATTTTGTGCTCCATCGTTTTGTGGTCACTGTGCCAAGGCTGCTCTTGAGCTTCACATTACTCACCGGCCCCTCCTCATTACTGAGGACAAGGTCCAACAATGCACCTTTTCTTGTGGGTTACTGTACCACTTGGAAGAGAAAGTTATCATCAACGAATTCTAGGAAGATCTTTGATTTCTGGTGCCCTGCTGTGTTGTCCCTCCAACAGATATTGAGGTTGATGAGAACTCCCATGAGGATGATGTTTTGTGAATGTGAAGCTGCTCCTATCTGTTTGCAGAGGGTTTCATCCACTTGGTCTTCCTGACTGTGCAGCCCATTGAAGAATTGCATTGTGATGTCTCCCTCCTCTGACTTCCTTTTAACCCTAACCCATAAGTTTTCTGTCAGCTTTTCTTCTATCTCCATAAGGAGCTCCATGGACTCCAGGTGGTCATTGGTGTGTAAAGGGCAACACTCCCACACCTTATTTCCTCCCTATCTTTGCTAAAGTTTACAACCATCTATTCCTCCATTCCAGTCATGAGAATTCACAGAGGAATAACTACTCCTTTGCTTGCTCTTCTTAGTTCTTTTGAAATATTAGCAGTCCTGAACAATTAGGAATATGAATAATGACATAAGGTCAAAAAATGTTATTTGTGCAAGCTTGGAGGAATTATCCCCCTTGCACCAGGGCTTTTGCTCAATTGCCAATAAAACATAGCTTCCCTATATCCTTACAGGCTATAGGGTTTGATTTTCCACACGTCCTTAATTCCAAATACATAGAAAGTTGAGGTTTTAATTAATTATAGCTTTTTTTTTTTTTTTTTTTTTTTCTTATGGTTATAATTGTACGTTCTGTGGCCAAGTTACTGAATGCCTATACTGATAATATATTTATGTAAGAAATCAAGATCTGCATGGAAAGCATCTTTAAACAGTTATCAACTCCAACAATAAATTTTAAACATAAGAGATACGTAGGAGTTATTTAAATTTTCACATTGTAAACTTACAGTGAAATAGAAAAGAGTAAAATCCGACTTTCAATATGTTGAGTATTTTGTGCCTGATAAAATTTAAATATTTTACTGATGATTAGGTATAACTAACACAATATATCTCAGCAGGACATCTGACACAGCAAGGATCAGAAATTGCTTTTCCTTAGGGAAAAGAAGATTACTATAACTAGGAGAAACCAAAACCTGACAGACTTACAAATAATTGCTCTCTTAATTAAGAGGGAACCCCCTCCCTATGGAACTCCTATCAAACATGATATTTATATTGGCTTGCTTTGCACATAATCTAAGATTGTATTAATGAAGTTTATGAATGGCAGAAAATTAGGGAGTAATAATTTCCTCAGGAAAATATTACCTCATATGGAGACAAGAAATATTACAAGTAACTGTGTGCGCTGTGAAACAAAGGATTGGGGATACACAGTTTGGGTTATGCACACATACAAAGACACATGCATTAATAAAACAAAATATATATATATATATATGCCTGATATATATCCCTGATCTACCTGTGGATGTTCTCCTGATCTACCTGTGGATGTTCCCCTGATCTACCTGTGGATGTTCCTGTTCATTGCAGGAGAGTTGGACTAGATGGCCTTTAAAGGTCCCTTCCAACTCTAAGGATTCTGTGATTCTGTGATTCTGTGATGCCAAAAAAAAAAAAAAAAAGAACAAAAAAAAAAAGGAAAAACATTCCTGGGATGTCAGTAAAGACAAGACAAAATACCATGCCATTTTATAACGCTATGGTAATGCTGAAATGTAGAAAACTGAAAAAAAAAAATTCCAAATAAATCAACTAATGAGGTAAACTACTGGACAAATCTGAAAACTGTTCCTAAGGAGACAAATAAAGGAAAACTGGATTGTTCAGCCCAGGAAAGAAAAAGATTCAGAAGGATGATAATGACTGTATTATATCATTTAGGAGACAAATACTGACAAAGAAGAAAAGTCATTTAAACTGATGGAGAAATTCAGTTTGGAAATTAGAACTTTTTAGATGCAGGATAAGTGGTATCCAGGAATAAATTCCTACAATATCTGTGTCTCTATACAACAGAATCACCATAGCCACAGACCAGTGTACATGACCCAAAGTCCATGTAAATGTTACGTTCCTATGAAAGATACCATCATTTCTTTGATGAATTTTTACTGCATCTTCTGTTTTTCAGCTTTTCTACCAGCACAGTACATCTGCTGGGATGCTGAAAATTCAATTTATATTTTCCTTCTGTTTCTTTGAAAGTATTCCCTAGAGTAAAATAATTTCATTACATATTATTGTGCCAGGAATATTTTCTATTATATTTACAATTGTTTAAAAATAACTGAATTAATGTTTGAGTTTGACTTTTAAAAATTATTTTATTTTCCTGAAGAGTTGGTAAATAAAATATTTATTTTTCGATGTAAACAGAAAAATGAGAAGAGCCTAAAGAACATAACAGTATATTAATAAGATTACACAGACAAAAAATTAAGTGGAAAAGATGTTAAAAAAGTACTGATATTTTTTTTCTCCTAGAATAATAAAAGACATGTTTTCAGAGTATAATGGATTTCACTGAATATGAATATTCTAAGAGCAAAATCTTTTTGCAAAACAGCTATTACTGGATTATTATGGTATTATTCCACACAAGTAAAATGTGTCCTAAACTTGACAACCCTTAAGTTTATTTATATTTGAAAACATGAGTAAATCAACTGTCTGAAGAAGTCTGATTATAACTATATATTACGTATATAATTATAATTAACTTTGAGTTTTCACAAGAATCCAAGTTTACTTTAATCTTTAAGTCCTCAGAAAAACTAAAATACTATGTTTGTTGTACTTCTACATGAATGCAATTATCTTTCTTTTAACTTGATAAAGTTTGAGAGTGGAATTGATTTTACTTTATGCAAAGTTCCCTTCTGAGATTTTCATTTTTTCACTAAATATCTCAGAAGGGCAATATAAGATTTGACTGCAGATTAAACAATGCATTAATCTGATTCAAGATTAATTTATATAAACAGATCTGTACTCGAAGTCAAATTACAGTTCATTTTGACTTTTTTTTTTCCATATAGGTAAGGGTTCTTTTTTCATATAAAGCACTACTTTACACTTGTTTTAATACTTCTTTTGAATCAAAACTGAAGATATTCTCTGGTCTACACTGACACAACAACGAGTTCAGAGACAGACTGTTTTTATTCACTTCATAAAAATAAGATTAATTAATTAAAGAGCCCCACCTAGCTGTATTTGTAATTTGTTTCTTACTGAACTGGAAATTTAAACACCATAAGAAAAAAAACTCATCCCTAAAGAAAAATGAACAATTTACCAAACTTTTATCATGGTGACAAGATGCCTGATATTGCATATGGTTAAGATGTTTTAGATATTTCTAGTGTTACTGGATGCCATTCTCTGTAATAACTGGGAGTAACAGCTAAAGAACAACTTGTCTCTCTGTTGCCCATTTCAAATCAAAAGTAAGACAATGCCTTCAGAAAGCTTTAGGTGCATTTGTTTTTCTTATATAACAGCTGAACATAAGTTAATAGTCCTGAAGTCCTGAAGTTCAAATGATGACAATAATTTTGGCATTAATGCTGTTCTGATATAAACGGTCCAGTATTGCTATATATCAAATTCAAATTTTATTGAATCTATTCAATTTTCCATTAATGATTAAGGAAATTATTCCAGAAACTCTGTCTTTCGAAAAGTCAGGCCTCTAAAGACTTGTCTACAGCTTACTTTTAATAATTATTTTACAATAATATTTCATGTTGAGAATATTATTACTTTGAAATAGATTCTACATGCAGATCTGAAAGACTTCCAAATCTAGACAGGTCCTAGTTTAATGTGATTGATCTTTTTTACTGGCAACATGAGATTCAAATATTAAAAAAATATTCGAAGAAGTTTGAAATGACCTGAGGATGATTTGTAGGACTTATTTTCAAAGCCAGTATTTATAGTTGGACTAACAAAGTTCACAAAGAGACTGTCATGGATTGACCTTGACTGGGTAATAGATCTCCACTCATCAGGACAGGAGGAGAAAATAGGATTCAAATTCCTTTGGTTCAAGATAAAGACAGGGAGATCATTTACTAACTACAATCATGGACTGACTCCTCTACTTGCTTTCTCATAACTCCTGTTTGTTTGTCCAGTGTGTTCTGCAGTGGGGCCAATGGAGACAGATGGAAGTGGCTGTGTTCAGCATGGGTCAGGTCCTATCTTCTCAAGGCTGAGAACTCTTCACACACCCTGCTAACAAAGTCTTGCCACATAAAATGTATACGCATCTATATGCAAAAAAAAAAAAAAAAAAAAAAAAGAGGAACACCTAAATTTCTTAACAGCATTACTCGTGACTTTTAAATATCTGAAAATGGTAATCAAATAAATAAACCATAAAAAGATAAAAGTCAAGTAGGACTAAAATCAGTACCTGAACTGATTGAAAATCAGATGATACTGAATTGAGTCATTGGCTCTTAAAGAAGAAGGCAGGAATACCTATGTGATATGTTAGCTATAGCCTCAAAACAAGACAAAGAATTCACTCTCAAAATTCATTACAAAATCAAGAGTAACATAGTATGAAGGACATAAATCAGAGACATAAACGCTTTGATGAACAGCTGTGCAGAGGTTAGGACATTTTTGTGCTGTGCTGTGGAACAAGGAATGAGAGATGTGATATATACATATAAAAGTTAAATTCACTTCCATTTTCAAATAATTTTGTTCGAATGGCAACTTATGAGAAGCAGAAGAGAAGAGCTGTCAAGCCCTCCTATCTCTACTGAATATACATGATCATCTTGACTCAAAAACAGGTAGCTCAAATGAGTGTTACACTTTTTTGCAGAATTCCACTCTCGGAATTAGTGAGGGCAGAGGAAGCTCAGGCCAGTCAGAACAGTGGTGTTGTCACTCATGTTGCTTTTCAAACCTAGCCTTAAAAAGTTGCTTGCTTGACATTAAAATGAGAGAGACTTTAATACCATAATTGCTAACACACATCATTTTGGAAAGGTGTAAATGTGCCTTGAATTCCAAATACAGTTCAGTGTCCTTAAGCATTCAAATGTGAAGACATTTTTTTCCACCAACAGACAATAATTACGTAGGTTGGCAAATTAGTATCATGTCAAGAAAGTAATCTATAATGTTGAGTATAAGATAGGCTATTCATATATCCAATCTCAAGCATAAGTCCAATCACAAGCTATTATTCACAGTGCTTAAGTTGTGTGGAATCTTAGAAATGTGATGAAATCTTTGACATGTTTCATTGTCACAACTCACATTAGCTATTTTGGAAATAGGCAGTTCTAAAGAATACTTCAGGCTGGTGTTGTTCTTAAATATGCACCATCATAGATGAAGCCATTTGAGATGTTCCTGAGCTAAGAGCAAAGAAATAGAAGAGTGCGCATTTTTCTTCTTATACATTTTCCAGCATTGAACTGAACAGATCACAGATGTTTATTCACTTAAAATGGCAAAAGAAAAAGAAACACATTCTTCCACTTAGCAGTTCAAATGTCTTCAAATTTCACATATCTTCTCAAGATTTTCTGATTGAATAATCACTTTATGACCATCTTAGTATTTTAAATGCCTCCAAAGACAACATACTTTCACTAAAATAATTTTATAGAATGCTGATTTTATAAATCATTAAATTAAAATGTTCAGATCTGGTTTATTAACTCAGAACCTGTATTTTCAAAACTTTTGTAGCTTTTCCCATGCTTCTTTACTGTAGCAGGAATTAGGAGAAAATGAATGGTTGTTCTAAATGCAAAAGATATTTCTTCAATACATTGCAAAATGTTAGAAATACAGAGAGTACCAATGGAAAAGAAAAATAATAAATGAGGAGTCAATTCTGTTTCCCAAAGCAAAATAAAAAGTTAAAGTGGTGAAAAATTAAATGATTTAGAGCAATATTTTTCATTATCTGGATTTCCCATAGGTCATAGTCTTTCTGATAGAATTTCAGCCTGAGACTGAAGATAATGGATTTTCAATAATTTGTGAGATTAGGTGGATTAGTAGATTAAGTGCACAGGTCTTTGGACTCTGAAGAACTAAGTTAACGGATCTGCTTAGGTGAAAAGAGAAATGAATTTGATAATCTGTGCTGAGTCCCTGAAAAAATATTTGTACAAAACACAAAACCACATTTAAGCATTTCCTACTATTTATATTCCATATTTGCAAAGGTCAAAGCTGATGTTACAGGAAAAGAAAATCATACAGCAAAGCATGTCTTTCTAATTAAAACTGAGCTACAGAGCTAAGATACTGAGTCACTCAAGCTATACTCAGATGGTTCATAACAACTCACATATGAAACAAACAGTTTTGGTTATATAGTCACATTAAGTTTTCTTTTTCTTTTAAAATATCAATTTAACAATTGTTATTTTTCACTTCATGTAATAAGGTAGCCAATGGAGTTCACCAAATTTATAAGCGCATTTAGAAAATCAGTGTTACTACTTTACAATATCAACCAAAGAAAAATCAAGCAAAATATTTCTGTCTATTTGTTTTTGGGTCAGGAACTCGAGTGCTAGAAGTAGGGTGCAGCCAAGCAGCTTCTGTGAAGCAAGGCTGTGGTCTGCCCTGTGCTATACACAGCTGGTTCCATTCAGTTCCAACAGTTCTACTACAGGGCACAGCTGTGATGCAGCAAAGATGGCAACATCTCTAGAAAAACTGTTCTGATAGCTTATCACCCTCTGAGTAAATAATTTCTTCCTAACGTCTGATCTAAATCTCCTCTCTTTTAGTTTAAAGGCATTCCCTCTTGTTTTGTGACTATTAGACCATGTACAAACTTGGTCTCTCTCCTGCTTATAAGTTCCCTCATCCTTTCTTCATAAGAGAGACAAGAAGATCACCTTCATAAGAAGATGATCGGCCATCTGATCATCTCTGCAGCCTCCCCTGGGCCCACTCCAACAGTGCTGCATCTATCTTGTGCTGGTGGCCCCAGGCTTGGACACCCTACTCCAGATGGGGCCTCATGAGGGCAGAGAAGAGGGCGACAATGACCTCCCTTGTTCTTCTGGTCATTGTTCTTTTGTTGCAGCCCAAGATACAGTTGGTCTTCTGAGCTGCAAGACCACAATGTTGGTGCATGTCCATCTTCTTGCCCACAGGGAATCTCAATAAATATATAGTGCAAAAATATGAGACTGTAAAGCAAGTATTTGCAGCCAAACTGTGTGGACCAAATAGGCTAGAAGCTCCGATATGGAAATCTTTGTTTTTTTTTTCTTATATGTCAAAAATTCCCTGACCATTATGGAATGGCTATCTGGCTTTTAGATCCAGAACATTATTCTACCTACTTTGCCTCCAAAGTCTAGACCTAGTATAATGGACGTGTGCTATCTTGTTACATACCTGCATAACATATTTCCAAAGCGGAAGTCTGTGTCACAACCATTTCTCATGATCTCCAGCCTCTCAGGTAAGGAACAGTTCCCCACACAGCAGCTCTCCCAGGATATATTTTATTTCTCAGGACCTTTTTTTTTTTTTTTTTTTTTCTTGTAATATCCTTGAACATCCTGATTTTAACAGTTGTTGATTCTGATTTCTCTAATCAAATGTTAGTCTCATTCCTAATTAACATTATGAGTGATTAAGCAAAACCTATGACTAGCCATAACTTTTGTAGTGACTTCACTACTTTGGGATTTCCTCTGTTTATGTATCAGTGTTCCAATGCACTCATCTTGTCCATTTATTTTTGCCAAGTGGGCATCCTCATTGGGAAGTGCTTGATACTTCAGGCTACCAGGTGCCATTCTACAAACTAAAAAAATGATGGATATATTTTTTGGGCCCTCTTTTTGACATTTTCCTCTGTCCACTTTAAAACTCCGAGCAAGGAAATTAGCCTCTACCTGTGCTCCTAGCAGGTGGTTTATCTTCATGTTGACCTTCTATTTTCTTGAACACCCTCAGTACTAAGTAACCAAAGCAAGAATATGCCTACTCCTGCATTGCTCTCTGATCTGATCCACTGCAAGAAGCTGTTGCTGTAGCTCAGAGTACTGCCAGGAACTGTTTATCTCTCCAGAATCCCTCTGTCATTCAGATGTAACAACGTGGCTGAGAATTCAGACAACTCCAAAACAGCATGGTAAGCCTCCCCCATCTTTCAAGAATCTTTTGCACAATATTGTCATCTTTTTTTTAAGAGTATGGAAATTCAGGTACCAGAGAATAACCAAGGACAAATTTTATTTTCCTGCAAGTTACAGGTGGTACATCTTACTTGCATCATCCATCCCTGAGCTCTGCCCCTTAGCACTGCTTACAGTGCTGCAGCTGTAGAAGCCAAGGTGTCCTGTTCCTTAGTGAAAGAGTAACAAACAGTACAATATTCCTGTATTCATACTACATATAGGGCTACAGCTTGATACATCCTCACTAGACTGGTTGCCCCAGTTGCAAGCACCGCTTGACAAAATGTTCTTACCATACATTAATACTCTAGGACCAAATACTAGAATCACAGATTCTTTACTCCCCATCTGCACATTGCTCAATGCTTAGCAACAGAGCGATGTCCTGATTTTCCTTTCAGGCACAAGCTATGAATCTTTAATTCTCTGCTGTATCATGACCCAGTTACAGCAGCGAAGTGGGAAGGTAATCCTGTAATTTGGTGATTATGGAATTCTACTCAAAAATAGACTTCAATTCATAGGTTTGAAGCTCCCATTTCTGGAATGCAGCTATTGATATTTAGAAGCAATTACAGGTGCCTTTTCTCAGAAGAGAACAACCATATACACAGACAGCAGCTTTGCAAGTGTGATTTGTTTCCATTCATGTTAAAGAGGAATGGACAACACAATTGGGTGCATCATCTTTCTTGTGACTAGCTCTCCAACTTCTAAAATGTCTGAAGTGCAATATCAGAACATTGCTGGCACGAAGGTGCACTGCTGGGCTCAGCCTACACTTGCTTACATGCAAATATGTGATTATCTTTAGACTTTCATCCCAGTAATTCCTAAAGACAAGAATAAATGTAAATACTTAGTTCTTTCTTTTGGAAGGGAATCATTCCTGCTTTGCTTTATTTCTTGTAGCAAGCATATGTGCAATTGCAACTCTTTTATCTGCCTTACTGTAAAAGAGGACAGTATTCATTCAGTAATTCTTTACTCCAGTTCAAAACATTTGGATCAAGCAGTGATACATTTGTAAGAAAAAAAAGTCAACCTAACACATTATTTCTTGAAGTGGTAGTTTAGTAGTGTCCTACTGGTTTAGAATCATAGAATCCTTAGAGTTGGAAGGGACTTCTGAAGTTCATCTAGTTCAGCTCCCCTGCAATAAAATGGTACACCCACAGTTAGATCAGGTTGTTCAGGAACTTATTCAGCCTTGCCTCAAAAGTCTTCATGGATGGGGTATGTATCACATCTCTGGGAAACCTGTTCCAGTGCCTCACCACCCTTACTGTAAAAGACTTATATCAACCTAAGTTCACCCTCTTTCAGCTTGAAGAAATTTCCCCTTGTTCTATCACCACAGACCCTACTAAAGAGTCTGTCCCTTTCTTTCCTGTAGCTCCCATTTAGATACTGAAAGGGTCACCTTTCAGTAAGGTAACCTCAAAGCCTTCTCTTTTCCAGGCTGAAGAGCTCTAGCTATTTTCTGTACATGCTCCAACAGGTCTATGTTTCTCCTGTACTGAGGACTCCACATCTGGATGCAGTAAACTAGGTGAGACATCACTAGCACAGAGTTGAGGGGCAGGATCACTTCCCTTGACCTGCTGGTCACACTTCTTTTGATGCAGCCCAGGATATGGTTGGCCTTCTGGGCTGCGAGGGCACACTGCTGGCTGATGTCCATCTTCCCATCCACCAGTATCCCCAGGTCACTTTTGGTAGGGTTGTTCTCAATCCTTTCATCCACCAATGGGATTGCTTTTTTCCAGGTACAAGACTTTGAACTTGAATTTGTTGAACCTCATGAGGTTCACCTGAACCCACTGCTCAGGCCTGTCTAGGACCCTCTAGATAGCATAATTGTCCCTCTGATGTGTTGACCGCACCCCATAGCTTGGTGTCATCAGCAAACTTCTTGAGGGTGCACTCGACCTCACTGTCAACGTCACTAATTAAAATACTATAGAGTATTGGCCCCAGCACCACCCGCTAGGGGACACCAATCACCACTGATCTCCATCCAGACATTGAGCCATTGACCACCGCTCTCTAGACTCAATTCTGCAGCCAGTTCTTAGTCCATCAAACGGTCCACCCATCAAATCCCTATCTTTCTAATTTGGGGAGAAGGACGTTGTGGGATATCATGCCAAAGGCCTTACTGAAGTTGAGATAGATGACATCAGTGTCTCTTCCCTTGTCCATTGATGCAGTGACACCATCATAGAAGGCAAATAGGTTGGTCAAACAAGATTTGCCCTTGGTGAATCCATGCTGGTCCTCTTGTATCATCTCTTTGCTTTCCATGTGCCTAACCATAGATTCCAGGAGAATCTGCTCTATGATCTTCTCTGGTACAGAGATGAGATTGACAAGTTGGTAGTTCCTGGGGTCATCTTTTTTACCCTTTTTAAAAATGGTATGATAATACCTTTTTTCCAATGACTAGGGCCTTCACCTGATTGCCACAACTACTCAAACATCTTACAGAGTGGTTTGGCCACATCAGCCAATTAGGTTGGAAGACAACTGCAATATTCTAGGTAGTGATTGACTAGGTTTGATTCTACAGTATTTGTTTTATTGGTTGTTTTTTTTTTTTTTTTTTTGTGTGTGTGTGTGTGTGTGTGTGTGTGTGTTGAAATATTTCACAGTAGCCACTTTGCAAATTCCAGCTGGCCACTTTTAATGACCTTCAGAGTAGCGAAAACTGTGTTTGGTTCTGAATATGAAATCTTCACTCTACTATTCAGTTTTTTTCTATGTAGGAATGAAATAGAATCTATTCCAACGTCTGGAGCATCAGTGAAGCATCAATCAAGACCTAAATAGTATGATATCATACTGAGAAGTATAAGATTATTGTATTGATATGGAACTTTAGTATACTCTGGAGTTACCTCAGATTCACAAAGCAATTAGCCAATAATGTTAAGAAGTTATGACTAATTTAACTGATGGTTAATGAAGCCTGCTAAATCTGTCAGGGTTGATGAGCCCAGTGATATTTTGTGCAAGAGCACACATTAAAGTTAGGGTCCTCATTTCATTTTGGCAGATTAATCAGTATCTTAAATGATAGTCTTTATCTTCTAAGATACAAAAAAGATATATTTTCTTTATTAAATAACTTCTTAAAGGTTTAAGTATATGTAGTAGCACATGTATTTTATATTTACGAAAATAGTCTGTGGTGGACATTTGCCCTTAGAAAATAGGTAAAATGGACATAATAGGCTTATATTTGAATGGCACAGTTATTGGAACAAAGAACAACTAAATATGTAAGTGAAATGTGGTCTTAGTGCTCCTAAATTTCAGTAACTTCTATCTCTGCTTCTGTGTTTCATTACTATTTTTGAGTAATTTATTAAATTTTTAAAAAAAATATAAAAAAATTGCTGCAGAATGGAAATCTGCATCATGAAATATTAAAAATTAATTAAAAAGATGACAAATCTTACACATAGAAGCTTGAAATATGTAGTCTAAAGCACAACCACCTTTCTGAATTAGCTTTATCTTTTATTCATGAAATGTTGTGGGCTTTTACAAGCTGTTTGCTTTTCCACATAGTTCACGTGACAACACAGATTCCCTTCCTTCACTCAGCACCCTGCTGTGTGTAGTTCACTTGCTTCCAAGATTACAAATTTGAACAATGCATCAGACACTGGAATAAGAGATTTTAAAAGAGCTTTCATTAAGAAAAATATGTTACACTGTTGTCAGCAACTGCGAGACTGAGAGACCCCCCCACGGGATGTGACGCGATAGGCCCTCTCCCTGCTCTATGATTGATGTGTGGCACGTGCCTTAGGGGCGTACACGAAGCACATAGGTTATATAAGCTAGAGTTCACGTGTAATAAAGGCCATTTTGCTGTTCATCATATTGGTGTGTGCGTGCAGTCATTTGGTCCTGGCCTGGTTTTAGGTCAGTACCGCAGGAGACAATGCAACATTGGTGCCCCGTGTGAGGAACCAGTGCGGAACCCACTTGTGAGGATCCCCCTTGCATGAGAAGCCAACTTGCGTTAAAGTCTCCTGCGTGCCTGCGGAATTTCCAATGCCGTAATGAGGTAATTACGGGTTGGCCGTGGAAGACCGTGGTGTTGCGGTATTTCGCCTAAGGGCGTGCCTGCAGCAGCTGGCTGCTGTGGAAGTTCGGGGGTGGTGATAGCCTGTGGTTGGTGGCAGGTCGCTCTCGAATTCGGGACATCAGTGCCGTGCTGGTGATGGATCAAGTTATTAAGTTGGTCCTTCAGTTCTGTAAGGACTATCACAGCAGGAATGCCCCTTCTAAGAAGGACATTTCAGTTGTACTTATTCGCCTGGAAAAGGAGTGGAATCTTCCCTCCTCTCAGGACATTTTAGATCCTGATAAATGGGATCAGTTTACATCCACGCTTGCGCAGCGTGCGATAGAGGAGCAAAAAGCAGCGGAGCTAAAAATCTGGGGGTTAATTCTTGGGGCTCTTAAAGCCGCTAGAGAAGAAGATAGAATTCCTGAGACTGCACGCGTTATGATAGGTTTGGAATTTACTAATGCCGAGAGAAGTGGCGCGGGAAGCGTACTTTCTTGCAGGTCCCCTGAGGAAAAGAACACCGCAAATATGCCCTCAGCTATGGCGACTAACATCTCGTCCGCACCTTCGGCACCCCCCTTCGCTCCCCCCTCGGCTTCAGCTTCGCATAAACAAGTAGAAGAAGACTGCGCTAAACTGTCTGCACTTTTATCATGCAACACCGGCCAAGTGCAGGAATCCAAGGTCGTTGAAACTCCCCAGCCGTATCCAAGACAACCGCTGTATCCTTCTCTGTGTAATCTAATACCACCTGCGGGGGCAGGGAAAGAAGTGAGCTGGGATGGGACACTTGCTGTCTCTTCTCTGGAGGTGGAATGCAGTAACACCCAGGGGGGTGGGGACTGCGGGCAAGGCTCGGGTACGGATTGGTCAAAAGTTAGAGAGGCGGTAGAAGAAAAAACAGCAGAGAGAAAGGGAAGCGATGTAACTTACAGGCGCTCGGATGATAATGTCCGGCCAGTACTGTCCACCCTGATCGCGCCTGAAGGAGTAGGTGGCGTGTGGGCAGCGCTGTCTGCTCAGGTTGCACCCGTAGGAGAAAGACAAAATGACGAGAGCCTCCGGACCCACTCCCTGCCACAGCATTCAGACCCACTGATTCGACCCACACATCCTTTCACAAGATTGAGTGCGTATGCAACCAATCAGAAGCCTCTACAACAGTCAGTGCACGATCAAAGAGAGATGGGTCTGAGGGGAGGGGTGCGGAGCCCGCAGCTTCCAGCTGTGACTGAAAAGGATAGCGAAAGGAGAGAGGTGAATTTGCATTTAGGAGTTAAGAGAGATGCACTAACAGATTGTGGAAAGTTTAGATCTAGCCTGATAGAGGAAGGAAAAGTACTGGAGATCTTCCTGGTAGTAGGGAACAGTAACAGAATCCCAGAAGGGGTACCCCTCAATCTGAAAGACATCACACACCTGATAGATTGTGTAGAGAAACAGGGATTGAAATCACTCCTTGCTTTAAATGCATCAGAAGTCCTGACAGCATCAGGTCTTCTCTTTCCTCGTGATGTAATGAATCTGATGCGCATGGTTTTTAAGCCAGTGCAGTATACATTGTGGGCATCAGAATGGATTCCCTTCAGGGACAGGTGGCCAGATTGAGGCCTGGAGAACAAGCAACAAGGATTTGCTTGTGAGAGCAATGCTCTCAAGGCTTGAGACATCTGCCTTGATATTGAATGGAATGTTTGTCATTTGGAGGTACATTCCAACAGGTACCTGAGACAATGTTGGCATACATTGGGAAAGGTTATGTTTGTATAAGGATCTTTGTAATTTCATACTCATAGATAGTGCCACTGGAGCTAACAGCAATTGAATATACTGACTCTCTGCCTATCTTTGAGCTGGCAAAACCCCTCCATGTTTCCCTCCGATGCCGCGTTCAAACTTCCCCTCTGGAAGGGCCTACCTTGTTCACAGATGCCTCCTCATCTACTGGACAAGGAGCTGTAGTGTGGCAAAACTCAGACAATAAGTGGAGCTCAGCTATTTTTTGTGACCGGACAGTTAGCGTACAAATATTGGAAGTTATGGCTGTAACAATAGCACTTCGTCTATGGCAAGAAATTCCATGCAATGTAGTTACTGACTCTGCTTTTGCAGCTAAGCTGCTTGCACGCATGGGTCAAGAAGGACATCCGAGTACTACAGCAGCCGGATTGTTAGAAGAAGCGTTGGCCTCTCGCTCAGCTCCCGTGGCTATACTACATGTCCGCAGTCATTCAGAGGTTCCAGGGTTTTTTACAATGGGTAATGCAGTTGCTGACAAGATTGCAGGTACGTCATGCTTCACTGTCAGAACTGCGCATGATCTTCATGCATCTCTTCATATAGGTGCCAAGGCTTTGGCACGAACCTGCTCTATTCCCTTGCCAACAGCTCGTAATGTAGTTCAGGCATGTCCATATTGCAATTCTGCCCCAACTATTCGTGCAGGTGTTAACCCCCGTGGCTTAAAGCCATTACAGATCTGGCAGACAGATTTCACATGGGAACCCCGTATGGCCCCTCGTCCATGGCTCGCCGTTACTGTAGATACAGCTTCTTCTATGATATCAGTCACTCAACATACAAAGTGCAATTCAACTGCAGCACAGAGTCATTGGGCCACTGCAATAGCCGCAATGGGGTTGCCCGGCCAGATAAAAACAGATAATGGGTCTTGCTTCATCTCAAAATCGACCCAGGAATGGCTACCAGCTTGGGGATATCTCATTCCACAGGAATCCCTGGCAACTCTCAGGGACAAGCAATTGTAGAACGTGCCAATCGCCTCCTCAAGGAAAAGTTACGCGTCCTAGGTGAGGAGGAAGGGTATCAGAGTGCAATTCCTGTTAAAAGACAAGCAGAGATTCTATCTAAAGCCATTTACTCATTGAATCACTTTGAACGTGGAGATTGCAGTAGAAGCCCTGTACAGAAACATTGGCAGCCCAAAGTTTTGAGCGAAGGGCCTCCAGTAAAAATAAAAGCAGATAATGGGGAATGGGAGGCGGGCTGGATGATTCTAGTATGGGGAAGAGGCTATGCAGCAGTAAAACATTGTGAAACGGGAAAAATAGTATGGATACCGTCGCGAAAAATTAGGCCAGACATCAGCAAGGAACTAACTGGAACATAAGTCTTCCCTTTACAGCATTGACTCCTGGGAAGGCCCAGACAACAGATGAGATCGGCGAAAGAACAAGAGAAGGAGTCGCTCCTGAACAGCTTACCCACAAAAGAAAGGTGTTCATGCTAACGAGGTACCAACTGCTAAAACACCTAAAACACATCAGAGGCAGTGGACAGAAAGCCTTCATCGTTGTTCACCACGACACAAGAGAGAGAGACATCACGTCTTAGAGAGAGCAAAGAAGGACGGAGAACACCACTGATGGGAAGTGCTTCTGGGATGGTTCATCAATGCGACGGGAATGTTTAACTCTGTTTAACTCTATTCTATATTCAGTTATAGTTGCATTAGGTCTAACATTAATATGCTTAGTGCTTATAGTCATATTATACATATAGGCATATAGGTATATAAGTATATAGTTATATTAGGTATATAGGTATATTACACATATATAGGTATAGTGTATGCTGAGACAAATGACTCGTATGGCAAATGCTAAGACGAACAAATCAGCATCATCTAAGAATGCAATATATAGTCTTATGTAGAACTCACGTTTAAGATTAAATCATTAGGATTATTAAGTTAATAGGTTGTCATTAGGTTAATAGGTTATAGGGTTATTAGGGTAGGATTATTCTGCGAATCGGGATGTAACGGGGCAAGGCTTAACCGAGAGGACAATGGCATGTATAGGCGCAATGCGGGGATTTCGGGGTGTACGCGGTTAGGGTCCTCTCGAGTTGTAGTAGACTTTCTTGAGCTTGGAGAGGGGGAGATGTTGTCAGCAACTGCGAGACTGAGAGACCCCCCCACGGGATGTGACGCGATAGGCCCTCTCCCTGCTCTATGATTGATGTGTGGCACGTGCCTTAGGGGCGTACACGAAGCACATAGGTTATATAAGCTAGAGTTCACGTGTAATAAAGGCCATTTTGCTGTTCATCATATTGGTGTGTGCGTGCAGTCATTTGGTCCTGGCCTGGTTTTAGGTCAGTACCGCAGGAGACAATGCAACATTACACATGGCATGTCTACTTGCATACTCGTATACGAGTATTTCAAAATGAAATGCTTCTGTTTAGATTATATAATTGATGAAAGTATTTACCATTTACTTTGAAAATATGAAATATTACTTATATGAAGAGAAAAACATATAGCTATATTTTTCTTCACTTATCTGTTGATATTATTGTTTTACTGTTGAGATTCAGTATTACATGTAAGATATATAGCAAAATATTTTGTATTCAGGAAAAAGACTGATTTGGTGTTAAACTATGTACCAAAACAAGATGATTTCATAAAAATCAGAAAAATTATTATAGAGTTTACATTTTCATTAAAAAAAAACAAAACCAAAAAAACTTCTTACAATTGTATTTCTTTTCACTTTGTATACATATGGGTTCTGAAATATTCAGTGGTTATTAAGCAAAGGAAAAAGGCTTTTCTTTCCCCACTATACAAAATCAGCTTTAGTAGACAGGATACTCTTTTATGAAACCTGACATTCAAAGCATACATAATATATCCAACTATGCTATTTATTTATAATTTATTGATGAACAAGAAAAAAGATGCCATATGACCTGTTGGAAACTTCTGAATCCCGTCACTTAGAAGCAAATGATCTCCCTCCCTTTCTTCTGAAGAGAAACAAACAAACAAACAGACAAAAACATCTTTGCACTTAACAAATGAAACCATAAGAATAAATAAAATAGTCACTCTTAGAGTTTAAATTAATCAAATTCTAATTTGTTTAAATCAAAGCCTCTTATCAAGCATTACACTCATTTATCATGTGAAAAGTGAGTACAATTTTTATACAACTGAAATGTTATGAACAGAAAAATAAAGCTGGTATACTATAAGCCGGTTATGTAGCAAAGGACATGGTAATAAAATAAAAATCTTCAAAATAAATTGGAACACTCACACCAAAGTATACAGCAGCAATGAAAGCTTTTACTTTTCTCCCCAAATGGAAATGTGCAGACAAGACACTGAGGGACGTGGTTAATGAAAAGACGCAGTAGGTCAATTTGATGGCTGAATCAAGTCAAGTCAACTGGTCAAGTTGATGATCTCAAGAGTCTCTTCCAGCCTTGATGATTCTATGATTTTGTGTATGAGAAGGAAATAAAATGACAAAAGGAAGTGAGAATTAACATATTTATGGTTAAAGAGGAATTCAAAACTGAAGAGATTGGTTTAAAAGGCAAACTCCTTCAGATGTTTAATCTCAGGAGTATGACCAAAAGGAAATTCTAAATCAGTTTAGGCAGATATTTTATAATATTAGTTTTGTTGTATGCAGAGATTTGAAAAGTTTTTATGTTTCTCAGAAGAAGAAATCAATCACAAGCCACTCAAGTTAATATTACTGAATACAGTTTCCTTAAAGTAAAACACCATATCAGCTTCAAATTAAGGAAGGAACTTAATTAGTTCAGTTCTTCAGATCTGGGAAATAAGTTTGCTAACATGAGATGATGATGATGAAAGCATGTTGGCTTATGTTAGAAACCAGAAGTTAAGAGAGAATAAGCAAATGAGATTTATTTTGCAGAATAAAGGGGCTCACCTCCCTCAAACTGTTGGTCACACTTCCCTTGATGCAACTCAAGATATGGTTGGCCTTCTGGTCTGCAAGCAAGCACTGCTTGGTCATGCTGAATCTTTCATCAATTGACACTGCCAAATCTTTCTCCTCAGGGCTGCTTTCAAGCCATTCTCTGCTCAACCTTTGTCTATGCTTGGGATTGTTCCTATCCAGGTGCAGGACCATGCACTTGGCCTTGTTGAACTTCAAGGGGTCGGTATGGGCTCACCACTCAAGCCTGCCCAGGTCCCTCTGGATAGTATCCCTTCCCTCTAGCATGTCAGCTGCACCACTCAGTTTAGTGTCACCTGCAAACTTGCTGAGGGTGCACTTGATCCCACTGTCTATGTTGCCTACCAAGACGTCACAGAACACTGGTTCCTACACCAGTTCCTGAGGAATATCACTCGTCACCGGTCTCCACTTGGACAGTGAACTACTGACTACAGCTCTCTAAGTGTGACCATCCAGACAATTCCTTATCCAGCAGGTGGTCCATCTGTCAAATCCATTTTTTAATCCAATTTGATCACCAGGGTGTCATACAGGAAAGTGTCAAATGCAGAAATATTTCTGCCACCAGGAATCACAGAATCACAGAATTATAGGAGTTGGAAGGGACCTCTAGAGATCATCAGTCCAACCCCCCTGCTAAAGCAGGCCCACTATAGCAGATAGATGTCCAGGCATGTCTTGAATATCTCCAGAGAAGGAGAATCCACAACCTCCCTGGGTAGTCTCTTCCAGTGCTCTGTTACCCTTACTGTGAAGAAGTTCCTTTGCATATTGGTATGGAACTTCCTATGCTCAAGTTTATGGCCGTTTCCCCTTCTCCTGTCCCCACAGACTACAAAGATCATGATGCATTAATACTATAGAAAATATAACGCAGTGTAAATAGTGTAGTCCTATAGAAAAAAAAGAAACATAAGAAATTAGCAGCAAATTATGGAGAATCATCTAGGAAAAAGAAATTAAAAAAAAAAATCTCTTTCTATTTATTTTAAATGAAAGTATTATCAAGGCCATTCATTCATTTTCTAGAACTTTAAAAATAAAAATGGGGCTAGATTCCTATTTGTTGAAGAGGTTTTATTTTATGCTTGGTTTTATTTGGTTTGTATGATTTTTTAAGTAGGATTTGAGTTTATCAACTTGCTTTCAAAATACTGACATTTAGATAACTGGCATAATTAATTATAATTTTATTAGGGAGATATTCTAGATGTGCCCCAAACAGATAAAAAAATAAATTAAAAATAAAATCCTGATAAGAATCAAAGAAGTATATTATAAATTCACTTGGTTGCACACCTAAGAGAAGAGAGATTTTCCAGTTGAAAAATGTACTGTTGTAGTAAAACAGGTATTTTCTCCAGTGAGAATTGTACTTTCCCATTTGACCCTCTCCTGTAGCAGTGGAGTCCAAACAGAGACAGCAGCTTAGATAAATGTCTGCTGACTTAAAATGATTATCAAATTACCTGCTGCATTCCTTTCCTTTCTTCAAATAAGAAGTGATCAAATACAGACAATTCAAACTCCTCTTTTTACTGCTTTCAGTCTGTAACTCACATTTGCTTTTACTTTAATGGAAACCAACTGAATACATCATGTATCCTTCCTTCCAACGATCTTGTGGTTGGCAGCTCTGCCTGTGGCAGAGTGGGTGGAACTTAATGATCCTTGTGGCCCCTTTCACCCCAAGCCATCCTATGATTCTGTGATGATTCTATGATTTTATGATTATTGCATACATTCAGAATGTTACCCTTGAATAACACACATATTGAAAATACTAATTCTAATCTAGCAGCTTGTTTAACTAAGCACAGTTGCACTTCAGTTGGCAATTTTTTTTTTGCTAATGGCACTGTAATGAGAACCAGGCCAGCTTTTGTAGCTTTTTGCTTTATGATTAATTTTGAAATGGCTGATTGAAGATGAGGATTTGCATCACCCTTAATCACACCTAATGTGCTGAATAAAGACTTTCCTTTCATTTTTGCTTCTTTGCAACTGACTTGAAAGCACTTTTTTAAAATGATAATTTGGCATAAAGTGTGTATAAGTAACATGTTCAGGAATACTAGATTCATATTTTAATTTCTTACCTGCTAGATTTTTTTCCCAGTAGAAAAATAGAATATTTACTTGCATGAGAGCAGAACAGGGTTAATATTTTTAATATCTTTTTCAAGCCAAATTCAAAATACTAAATTGGAAGATATTGCTTGTATGATCTGCTGTAGAAAAAGCATCTGTGGTCACTTTCTTCTGTATAGGAAATTTACTCAATGCCCTCTCTCTTATATTTTACAGTAAGCTCAGCTCTCTTTCACAAGACGTTCTATCAAGGTCAGTGGCTTTTTACAAAACAATATTACAACCTGTTCCCATTCTGATTCAGTCATGATAAACTGTTCCAGGAAAGTGTAAAGAGAAAAGAAAGAACAAGAAATCTTCGTAATCTCTGCTTCCCACTACATTGTTCAAGTACACTGGAATAATAATATAGATAATAACATTAATTTAAGAGGATTCTCAAAATATCACACAGAGTCACAGAATGGTTGAAGTTGTAAGGAACCACTTGGGATCACCTAGTCTAACCCCCAGCTCTAAGCAGGATCATCTGGAGCACATTGCTTAGGATCACATACAGGTGGGTTTTCAGTATCTCCATAGAAGGAGAGAGTCCTTGGCAGCTTCTTCCAGGAGTGCCTTTATAGGACCAAGAATTTAATAACCTTAGCACCTAGACATAAATGTTGACAGTTTAGTTATTTTAATGAGAGTTATGTTTTGTGTATGTGGAATAAATGGTTTGCTTGTGATAAAGCCTGGAGAATGCCTAAAGCAGAGGTTGTTTGCATGTCTCACACTAGCAAAAAATTCATTTGCACTTGGTTTCCTTCCAGCTGAAGCACAAATAAAATTTTAATATACAAATTTAGGTGACTCTTGCAGTTTTTATCTTTTTCCGGTGTTATGAGCTAATGTAGTCAATGGGACTTCAAGAAGATCTTGAAAAAAAACTCAGTTCATACTAATGTGGTCAGTGTAACTACTCTTGAAGAGTTGGATTTCATTTCTATGAGCAGACTGGTACAAGGTCTTTATCTGCTTTTTTTTTTTTTTTTTTTTTTTTTTTTTTTTTTGTATATTGATTGTTGCTTGTAGGTTTCTGAATCACTGTCTGTGAATCTGAGTCTGAGTCTGAGTGAGTCTGTCAATGGATGTGACAGACCTGGGAGGAAGGAAAGACAGCATCATCATCTTATCCTGGTGACCAAAGGACAACAACCCTAGTTCAGCTCAACTACTTTGCCAACAGCACTCCATGCTAATGCACTGTACTCTCAGTGCAGACATCAAACAGCTTACTGATTGACAGAGCTTAATCCATGATCTGAAATGGACAGATGTTCTCAATTTACTCTCTGTCTATTTTCATGTATTTGCGCTTTTATACATTTTCCACTTTCAGTAAAAGATCTTGATTGTAAAGTATCCTGCCCTGTGAAACAAAAACAGTGTCAGAGTTAAAAATATTTTCTACAGCTTTCAACTGTTTTGAACAGTCCTTCAATCACATAAAAGCATAAAATCACATAGTTCAGTCAATAGTACATACACATGTAAATTGCTACACTATTCAGCAGATTGTCTAATATGACCTATTCTCATGCACAGCTGTGCATGAATCAAGATATACTGCTAAAGATCTTTTTGATATGTACTTCTCTCTAAAACCACAGTACTCAAGGAATTGTTTTGTTTGCCATGCCCAATCCCCTAAAAGCATATATTTTATTGTGATCAATAACAGAAATGAAAACTTGCAGCTTCTTTAATCTGTATTGAAATTTCTGAACATTTCTTTGAAAGTAAGAACATCTTCTGATAGTGTGGACAGCAGTTAGTAAACTGGCATCTAAAAGATTACAAAGGCCCTTGTCTGTTGTCCATACAGTGAGCTACAACTCTACATCCACCAAATACGTAATTAAAAATAATTTTATGATAATACTTTCATGTTCAGGCTATGTTTTTAACCACTATGGAAGACTGCTAGAATTCTTTAGAAGTCCTGTGATTTTGAAGAAGAAAGTGAGATTCAAGCCATCTTGGTACTCTATTCCCACTGTATAACCGTAAGGGCAGACATTTTTGTCTCTCAATATTTTTGTCCCAAAACACTGCAATCATCTCATAAAATGAACCTCATACTATGTTCAGCAAAAAATATCTTTTTAGTATCATACATTTCTAACAATATAAGTCAAACTTCAACCACTAGAATTTTTGAATTCTTCATTGTTCATTCTTGTAAAACCTTACAAGAAACATGATCATTTTCATACAAATTTGAAGCCTCATGTGTTGAAATTACTTAGTAAGCTACCTCTTCTGGCAAGTATAGGGGTGCTCCATAGCCAGCTTCAAAATTCTGCACTCTATAGTAATGGAGTCACACACAGGAGAGCAGAAGTTGTCAGTTCTTAATAAAATGAGAATAATCACATTGGAGCACTGTAATACATAGGTTGTTCCAAAAGTAATATCTCCTCTTTATTTCTACAGGAACTCCAAAGTATATAAAAAAACTATGTGATAGAGCAAATTTTCAGCTACAAAACAATGTTTTCCAACATAGTCATCACTATTAGTTTTGCATTTTCACCAGGGATAAACAAGCCTGTATGTCACGCTTGCAAAAATCTTCATCAGTGGAGGTGGCCTACTGTCACTGTTACCACTACTGAAATGCACCACCCACTGCCTCACTGTTATCACATCCACTGGTTGGTCTCCATAAACATTCAGCAATATCAATGTATGTCTGTGGGTGCATTTCTTTTCCGCAGAATTCAATGACACATCTTTGCTTCATATATGTTTCTATGTCAGATGCCATTTTGTCAGACTGCCCCTCTGCTGCTGTCACGTGGCAACAAAATATAGCAGAATATTAGTGGAAGAGTTCAACCTTTACTGCCATAGCACCTACATCTGCCTCTAATGTTGTGTGCTAATACAATAAAATGGGAGGCAATACTTTTGGACCAGTCTTGATATTTATTTTTTGGTACATTGATTTATGTAATTCTTTAATTAACAGAAAAATCTTGTTTACTTATCCTGGAAAATATGTAAGCTGATTTCCACTTAAACAAGCAAACAAACAAACAAACAAAAAAAACCCTCTTCGTCTGTGGAGATTTGAACTTGCAATTTGATGTCCAAATTGTTCCGTTTTCATTGAACTATTATTTACTCTTCTTAAAGTTATTGTGCATTTTTGTTTCCATCTCCTATAACTCTAAGCAATCCTTACAGCTTAGAAACAGCAGCAACAAAGAAAAAATGCATGTTACATGACACCTCCCAGATATCTGTCACATTTACAATGTCTACTACTTTACCTGAGCCTATCCATTTAGGGCAAAAACTTAAAACAATTTTTTCTGCAGTTGGAATATCTGTTATATATTTTTGTTTATCTCTTCGTTACCAAATTATCAAATATAGAATCATAGAATCATAGAATCACTAAGGTTGGAAAAGACCTAAAAGATCACCCAGTCCAACCGTTCACCTATTCCCAATAGCTCCTACTAAACCATGTCCCTCAACACAACATCCAGTCTTTCCTTGAACGCCCCCAGGGTCGGTGATTCCACCACCTCCCTGGGCAGTCCATTCCAGTGCCTGACCACCCTTTCTGAAAAGTAATACTTCCTCATGTCCAGCCTGAATCTCCCCTGCCGTAGCTTGAAACCATTCCCCCTGGTCCTATCACTAATGACATGAGAGAAGAGGCCGACCCCCAGCTCACTACAACCTCCCTTCAGGAAGTTATAGAGAGCAATAAGGTCTCCCCTGAGCCTCCTCTTCTCCAGGCTGAACATTCCCAGCTCCTTCAGCCTCTCCTCATATGGCCTGTGTTCCAGACCCCTCACCAGCTTTGTTGCCCTCCTTGGAACACGTTCCAGGGCCTCAATATCTTTCTTGCAGTGAGGGGCCCAAAACTGGACACAGTACTCGAGGTGCGGCCTCACGAGTGCTGAATATAGGGGAACAATCACCTCTCTGCTCCTGCTTGCAACACTGTTTCTGATGCAAGCCAGGATGCCATTGGCCTTCTTGGCCACCTGGGCACACTGTCGGCTCATGTTCAGCCGAGCATCAATCAATACCCCCAGGTCCATTTCGTCTACGCAGTCCACCAGCCACACCACCCCAAGCCTGTAGCGTCGCCTGGGGTTGTTGTAGCCGAAGTGCAGGACCCGGCATTTGGCCTTGTTGAAACTCATCCCATTGGCTTCAGCCCAGCTCTCCAGCCTGTCCAGATCCCTCTGTAGGGCCTCGCTACCCCCAGGCAGATCCACACTTCCAGCCAATTTGGTGTCATCTGCGAATTTACTGAGGGTGCACTCGATGCCCTCATCCAGGTCATCAATAAAGATATTGAAGAGAACAGGCCCCAGCACCGACCCCTGGGGAACACCACTCACGACTGGTCGCCAGCTGGATTTGACTCCATTCACCACCACTCTCTGTGCCCGGCCCTCCAGCCAGCTCCTTACCCCTTAAATATGAAGTGAAAAAGTGAAAATAAAGTGTTTGCTGATACTGAACTTGGTATAGAAATAAGTGTTGAATTCCTAAGAGAGACAGTTGTTCTCCAGAGTACTGGCTGAGATATTATGTCCCATCTCTGATTCAAAGGACCTGACTTTACTATCTATGTGGTGTGAATCAGCAAAAGAACTATTATTCTACCACACTTCATAATCAGGAGTTTCTATGTACAACTTAACTATATATTTTTTGCTGTTCTTTCTCTCTTTTTCAATTCTTCTAGCTCTGTTTGTACTGTACATGCTCTCCAGGCAAATATGATTGTGATATTAAAATAAAATTTTCATTAAAAATGATGGATGCCATAATAGGAAGCCAGTTCAATTAAAACTGTGATCTCTCACACTCAGTAGACTACTGAGCAAACTATTACATGATGTTCCTGTCTTCTGAATCAGAAACAAAGAGAAATGGGAGAGAATAAAAAAATCAAGTGCTTCTCAGTATATTCTGAGTAATGTACGTCCATGACTGCTCTTGTCAACATGATATTCATGTACCGTATCTTTCCACAGAACTAGATAATTTTGATGTTATATTTTATGATATAAAACGTATTTCTTGATAACATTTCATAAACAACATTTCATTTTATGTTATACTTTAACATTAAAACAGATATTTTTCCACACTATAATATTTGGACAAATCAAATCTTGAAAAATTTGAAATCTCAGAAATCCAACAGCTTTACACTTCAGCAATTATATTTTGAATTTATACATTTTTAATGTGACTGTTTGATCATGTATCATAGACATTTTGATAAAGTGTGTATAAATATTATGTAAACTGATCTCTAAAAATCACAAGATCAATGTACATTATAGCACATTTCTTCAGGAGATGCTACTGTGACCTTTACATCTAACACATTGATTTGATTCCTTAGCTGGAAGGAGAAAAAGAATTTTTAATTTAATGTTAAAATAGTCCACCTGATTCAGTCTATCACATATTCCAATTATTTTGACCTTCTGTCACATTTACATTACATAATTCTCACAAAATTTCTGTAATGTATATACAGTTGGATCAGCTAAAATCTACTGCTTCACAGTAATGACATTAATATTAAAAATAAAATAAAATAAGTTTTTAATAAAATATATTTAAAGTTTTTATATACAGAACATGTTGTTCTATGTGTTTTATTTTCTTCTGGTTATGAGTATTAACTCTGAAACCTTATAATTGCAATGGATTGTATTTTGCACCTGATTTTCACAGATTAAAAAAAATAAATGAATAAAAAACAAACAAAAAACTTGAAAAAATATTTCCCTTGTCAAGTATTTGTAAATATTTTTAGATGTTGTGGAGTTTTACTTCTTTGCTGTTATTTTTTTTCCTCTCAGTGCAATATCATCTGTCCAAGACAGCTGCAGACTACTACTATACTTTTGGAATATGGAGTCCAAATATTCTTATTTACAATATTTTCATGTTGTAAATATAATTTTCTCTACAATCTCAGTTTTGGATACACATGCCTGAGAAACTGGTAATTAATAAAAGTCTTTTGTAGCGCTGCCAACTTTTCCAAGTTTTCTGAGGCTGCTCCTGTTCATTGCAGTCACCATACTGCTTATTTCCCTTTCTCTTTTTCTCTGAAGTAATTTACGCTTCCTTTCGTAATTCTCATGAACCAGCTATTTTGAAGATGAAACTGAAGGGAGTGTTTTTTCACTATAAACATTTTGCATTTTTACATGTATGTGTAAATAATTTGGTCTAAATTTTGTTTAGGTTATACTAGGAGACCAACATTAACAATAGATTCACTTGTTTCAAGCTTCAGGCTAGTAATTAAACATGTTACATCTGTTTACTCCCTATACCTTTCTAGTTTTCCTTCTTTAACCCCTCTGTGAAAATAACAAATGAAATATGTTCTTATACTCTTAAAGCACATATCTATTATTATTTCTGCTGCTAGGGAAACTGAGCTATGAGAGAGCCACATAGGCAACTGGGGGAGAAATAATTTCCCTTCCATCTGCAATGAAAAGATCTGGCCCCTAGATACATTGCAGATATAAGAAGAGTCAAAAAAAATTTGAGCTACGCTACACAGTTCATTTTCTGAAAAGGTGCTATGGATAAAAGGCAGAACTAAAATAAAAATGTACTACTGATGATTATCTTACATTTTGACTACATCTAGAGTTTGCGTGTCTTTGAATGTGCCTCAATGATGTTACATAGTCTGACTTTAAATACAATGAAGATTAATTTTATTTATACACTAAGTAAGTCATTTTTTCATCATTTGCTTTAGTAAATGTCTTTCACAGTATATGGCAATTGGACAGTATTTTCCACTTTGGAAAATTATATTGTTCCTTTTGAAGTGCTTAAAAATTATAGCCAGTGTACAAAAGCTCAAATCTAAGTAACTGCACTTCAAAAAAAAAAAAAAAAAAAAAAAAAAAATTACTGCGTTTTATTTTCTAGTACCTGCACTCGTTAAGATGCCACAGTAGGCTACTCATAGATGGAAAACAGTCATCTTATCATTTGGATTCAAAGTCATAGAGAAAATCAATACTGTAGATTTTGAGTCTGAGAAACACTTAGAAGAGAATGAATATCCTGGCTGAGTATTCTAACGGCTGTTACTGATGTGCAGAATCAAACTCTGTAACCCAAGTAAGATTACAAAGCAGGTAGGGTTTATTCAGTGGTGCACATACGCTGGGTGCAAGAGGGATAGGTCCACCTAACTTGCACACAGTCAGGAAAAAGTGTGCTACAGATATAGGCTGAACTAATACATAGCCAGTAGTTTTCCCAAAATTCGGATACATATTCATTACTCCCGAGAGTTAATTAGCATGCAGATCCTCCTGTCTTGCGTGTGCATAGTGGGTCGTGGGATGAAGATTTGTCGTCTTCCTCGCGAAAGCTTCGTTGTCTTCCTCGCTGGAAACTTTTGACCTTTTGGGGGGGAATCCCCCCCAAATCGGTTTCTTTTACCTCTGTGGACATCTAATCACCTCCCTGCCAAATGTCCTCGGGCTGTTCTCAGACCCTTATCTTTATGGCTTTCATTCCCCTCACTATCCCAGACCCAGTGTCTGCCATCACTTGTTTTTCTAACAAGTTCTGCATTCTTACTTCTATAAACTATCCCCATCACCCCCCTTATTCTCAGTCACTGTGAAGCCTTCTTGCCTTTTTACTTTTACTTATGGGGCCCTTCTCATCTTTCATTATTGAGACAGTTACAACTATTCAAGTTTCAGATGTTGCTCATTCAAGCCAAGATTAAGAGTTAATTCATGTGCTGTATTATGTGTTATAGACATGTTTTGTAAGCCTCAAACTAAATTCTTGTGCTCCCAATGACACACAGAGTAGTTAAAGGCTATAAACAAGTTTCTATGGATAAAAAACAAGTAGCACAGAGCAATGAAGGTACAAATAAGGTAGATTTAGGTGCATACGCCCAACAGAGAAACCAAGAAAATCCTTCCAAAAGTGATAAGCATTAGGGATATGGATGCATTTACATGAAAACTTATCTAAACATTCAAAGCTTTGATACTGTACATGCCCTGAAGTCTCACTGTCTCTACTGAGTTGAGCATCAGATGCTGATCCCAAGCTAATCACCCTCACAGAGAGGTAAGATATGATTGTATTTCCAGGATGTTGCTGCTTCAGATTTGGCCTACTCTGGTCTGGCTGTGACTATCTGCTATCTTGGAATAGTAAGCAAATAATCAGCATGAGCCACAGATGAACATCAGTATGCATCTCTTTCATACATTGAATCTCAGTCATACATAGCATGCTCCACGACTTACTTTCCAGTTCCATTTTTGTCTTCTCTTTTCTATTTTATACTTTAGCAAATATATTCTCCACAGCCATTTTATGTTTCAGTCGTGATTATTATTTGCTTGAGGAGCAGGTCGGCAGAAGATGGCTCACCTGGAGGAAGTTCTTTACTATAAGAGTGGTGAGGTGCTGGAACAGGCTGCCCAGAGAGGTTGTGGAGCCCCATCCCTGGAGGTGTTTCAAGGCCAGGTTTGGATGGGAACCTGGGCAGCATGGTCTAGGATTAAATGTGGAGATTGTTGGCTTTGCCAGCAGTGGGGAATTTGGAACTTGATGATCCTTGAGGTCCCTTCCAGCCCAAGCCATTCTATTATGATTCTATGAGGCAATCCGCACAGACAAAAAAAGTCCTGATTTGAACAGCAGCTTAAATAAACCCTGCTGAAGTCATTGGATGGGAGGTATCATTTCAGTAAACAAATATCCATGTGAGAATGTTTCAGACTGTTATGGAATTGCTATCCTTTAAGACAGACTCAGAAAGTACAGAGACCCTACATTAATAGCCGTAGTTTTGTAATAAGTGCTGTGCCCTCAATTCCTCATCTGGCCACCTACTCTCTCCCACACCCATTCAGGCCTAGCACTGCTCAGTATATGTGGTTAGTATATGGTCACCATATGTGCTCAGCACTGCCCTAGAGGTTTCCTGAGGAGACTGAGATTCTCTGGTGTAATGCTAGCTGTCTGAAAAATGCAGACATCTGGCAAGGGAGAAAGGTGCCTGTCAGCCCCTCTCTGAATCCATAGCTTCTTGTGAGGACTTTTTGGCACGTTCTTGTCCTCTACAATAAGTCTGTGCTGACAGTTCCTTTTCTACCTGGAATTCAAGTATGGATTTCTGGATTGTCCATTAGAATGCTGTTTCCCAAAGAGTTCTTAAAGTCTATACTGTTTTTTTTTTTTTTTTTTTTAAATCTCAATTCACATGTACACAGTACTAGATTCAGCAATACACAGCTGTGACTAGCGAAGAGCAAGATTTTGCTTTATGTTTGAAAACCTGTTCCTGCAATTGCTGTGACTGCAATTCCTATTTTATTAGAAACTAAAGATTTAGAAAGGCACATCATAACTGAGAAAGCCAGCATGAATCCAACCTTAATAACATTTTGAAACCAATACCCTCTGTGAGCTACCTGTCTCAATTCACTCCTGAAAACAGTCTAATTAACTCCAGTCTGCCTTAGCTGAATAGAAGACTGCAAAAATGATGACGTACAGTTTTTCCTTTACCCTTTTGTCTTTTGACAGTGATGTACTTTGCTGATACATAAGTCCTTTCATATTCTTATTTTGCTTTTTCAAAAAATGTTGTAATGTATCTTCAGGAAGAGCAGCATATCAAGCAGAGGAAAAGATTCTCCCAGTCAAGCCCTTTATGCTAAGTCTAAAGAAAAGGAAGGGGACTTTTTTCTGGTATATACATTAAGTTGAAGATTAGAACTCCTACAGTTATTTAAAGTCACTTTGATCCTGTTTGCTGCATTTTGCTTGCAGGAATTATTGGCCACTGTATTTGGATCAGGGAAGAATTTTCTACAATATAACTGGAGCACCAATGGAATAATTTCTTGTGGATTTTTTGTTTTCCTCTGGCACTGGTCAACTTCCTTGCATTATCTAAACATTCCACCTAAGACAGTTCTCATGTGCTGGGTGATACCTTTAAACCCTTCTATTCTCTACCTAATGTACACCATACTTTGCAATTTCCATGCATAAACCACTTTTTGCTAGAAGTGCTCAGGATATATGCTCCCTGGGTACAGGCTGACTGGTATTAGTTGGCTTTTATCAGCATTACTGGACTCTTATTCCCCCACAACAGATAGTCACTGATGACTACTGAGAAAGTGTTTCTCCCTAGGTTTTTCTAAGCTATGGTCAGAGAGCACTTCAGCTGCTCTAGGTCAACCTGATAGAAAGAACAAAGTAACAGGATAGTTCTGTGACAGGTCCTGTATTCTGATCCTGACATGTCTGAGGCAAGGCTCACCTCTCCCTCCTATGTTCTTACACTGTTGCATATCAGACTCATCTGTGTTTCAATAGAAAAGATGCACAAATATGCATAAAGAGCCTCAAGGACTGCAAAAAGACTAATTGAAGAAAGCAGAGAAAATACTCCATTTTATGATCCGATATTAACTTTTTCAGTAGTCTGTGAACTCTTCCACAGACTGTTTTTTCTCTAATTATCATTACAATAACAAATAGAGCAGGTGGCAACTTTACTACATATCATCCTATATTTGTCTAACAGTGTCAAAGTCTTATAAACTGTAATAATTAGAAAATGTTTCAATATTTTGTTCAAATTTTCACAAATCATAGAATCACAGAATCATAGAAAGGCTTGGGTTGAAAAGAGCCATAATGATTATCCAGCTTTAACCCCCCTGCTACGTGCACCCATCCCATCCACAACCTCCTTGGGCAACCTGTTCCAGTGTGTCACCACCCCCTGTGTGAAGAACTTCCTCCTAATATCTAACCTAAACTTCCCCTGTCTCAGTTTAAGACCATTCCCCCTTGTCCTATCACTATCCACCCCTGTAAACAGCCGTTCCCACTCCTATTTATACACTCCTTTCAAATATTGGAAGGATATTGGAATGATAACTTATGTAATTTGACCACAAAATTAAATATACAAATTATAAAATTTCTAAACACTGTAAGAATTTAAATTTCTATCTTAACATACCTGTAAGATAATAGTCTGAAATTGGTTTGACATTGAAGTGTATTGCATAAAATAGAAGGATGTATACTCCACAAAATATCAGCGAGTTGAGAAGCAAAAGATTTAGAAGTTCTTGTCATTTTTTGCGCACCAGATTGTAACCTCACTATTAGGTAAAGGATTACTGACTATTTGAGGACACTTAAATTTAGGCAGATTATGCAGAAATTTGATGAAATTTTCTACTAAAAAATTTTCCAGACCAGTTCAAGAAACTATAGGTGACAATTGTTTTACTTTTTACTTGCGATGAGCACAGAATCACAGAATCACAGAATCACAGAATCACCCGGGTTGGAAGGGACCCCAAGGATCATGTAGTTCCAACCCCCCTGCCTAGCAGGGCCACCAACATACATATTCAGATCAGGTTGCCCAGGACCCCGTCCAACCTGGCCTTAAACACGTCCAAGGACGGGGCATCCACAACCTCCCTGGGCAGCCCGTTCCAGGGCCTAACCACTCTCCTAGTTAGGAGAGTTAGCACAATTTATTTTCTCTTCCTGTGACTAGATTTTAACATTTTTTCTGTTATCCTCTGAAAGAAAACCAAGATTTCAAGTCTCTTACTAAAAACCCTTCCAATATATCTTTCTTACAATAGCTTGTTACCTAGGACATTTAGTGGTTTAAGGAAGAGGAGGAGATCCATTCTATTTTATCTTCATTTGGACTTCAATTATTGATTCAAAAGAGATTTAATAGAACAGCTTTTTAAAAATTGAACCAGATTAGTGAATTTAAAACCTTATGTGGTGTTTCTGAAATTCTTGCTCAGTGCATATTCTTCAGTATTTTTTTTTTTTTTACTAAGTGGGAGCCTAGATTCTTGGTATCCCCACAGTCTGGTTTTGACCTAAGCTTTGTCCCAGCCCTAGATAACAGCTTTTAAGAATTTTCCATCAGAATTTTCCAGTTAAATGATAACAGCAATTTTGAGTAAGCTCTGATTTTCACAGAAGTTGTATGTATCAATTCATTTTTTAAAGATACAAGTTAGCAAATCTGATGTTGACATTTTTTCCAAGTTCTTTTGCTGCAGATGCACTTCATAAAGCAGCAATCAGATGGAGGCTGAAAAAGTACCTTGCATTCTAAATGTCTACTGTCATGATATTCTTTTTCCCTGTTCTTGATAAGGTAATTCAATTGAATTAATTTAAGACTAGACAAGTTGCATTCTAATTTTTTCCTGATTTCTGATAATCCTTAATGTTCAAAATTAGATATAAGTATTCAAGTTTTCTAAAAATTTGACATTTTATTCTTGAACTTCAGATAACCTTTAGCAATTGTTATAGTTACAGCCCTGTAATTGAAGGATGTGAAAGCCCATTTGGGTCTACACTTTATGAATAAGATAGCCTGGGGCAGACTGTGAACTTATTCTGATTAGTGTACAGGATTTACAGACACAAGGATGGTTTCTCACAGTTTACCACTTAACAGTTTCTGCTTAAATCTTCTTACTGTCAGAACAGTTATTTTTCTGCTCTTCTTAATCCCTTCCTCTTCACACACCAAAGTACTGTATCTACAAAGACTTAACTTTAAGGATATTAATAAGCCAAATAATGGAAACTCCTCAATAACTTTGAGGCCAGGATGAATCCTTTAGTATATATGAGAGGCCTCGGTGTTCATAGCTATCCTTTAGAAAATTATGAAAGATTATTTTCTCATACGGATGTATATACACATTTTTCTTCCCAACAAAGTCACAAAGACACACAATGAGACACACAATGTTTTCCTATAACACAGTGGTAGAAGTTCTTTTCTTTCCTAGGGTTATTCCTTGTAATGATATTGTTGGTTGTTACTGGATTGGAATTACTGCAGATTTCAAAGTAGGTATGATGTCTTGAGTAGCAAAGTGGCATAGCTGAACACCAGACAATTTTAATTCTCATTTCTTCTAAGATGCTGTCCAAGACAGAAAAAGGCATGTATTTATAGATACTTTTCAGTCCAAGTGAGAGCTTATAGCATATATCTTCTGTATAGTCTTGAATCTTACAAATGTTATTGTGCAAATATTTCACTATAGAGAATTTAGATTTGAATTCCTTGAAATGCAAACCGGGAGATTAAACACTGTGGTAATTCTAGTATCTGAAATTAAGAGTTCTACTTCCCCAAATGAAACATACTGTACTGACTTAGATATCCAGATGTTCTTCTAAACATAGTAGTAAGATTTACTCCTACATTGGGAATCACAGCAAAAGTACACCAAGTGAGAAACACATCTGAGTTAGTCAAAAGATAGCTGTAACTCTAGTGTGACCTCTGAGGACTATCCCAGCAGTTACTATTGTGAAGTGAGGTGTTAATCTTAAATATTTCCATTAGACAGAATTTAATAGCTAATTTCAGGAAAAGAAATAAGGAAAAAATCACTTATCAAACTCAGATCCTTCAGGCAACCTACTGTTTAAGCTGTAAACAAAAACAAAAAATCATCTCTGATGTCTGAACTATTTTTAAAGTATGGCTCCTGATTAACAACTTCATTCAGTTATTAAGGCACAGTTTGTTTATCCAGAATTAAGACCATACATCAGTCCTTCAATTCTCATTTCTAATCATTTATTTATTTTTTTAACAATGGAGTGAAAAACCTCTTTGACTATTCTGTAATTTTTTTGTAGTTTAGGAACTTGTCTGGGATTTGAAAAAAGGTGTAGGTTTATGAATCAAACTCTTACATTTAAGTTCCATGCAGTGTGCTGTAAGAGATTATTCTTTTACATCATTGTCTCAAAGCTTGCTGGGCACATAGATGAACAAGTCCAAGCAAGTCCTGAGCAAGGATTGTGAAATCCTTTGTCTGAGGGACACAGATGGACAAGGTGGGGAGCAACGAGAGAGATTAGCCTCAGCTTAATGGTTGTGAAGCAGTCTTTTGTGTGGGCTTACCTCGAGGAAGATGGCCATGTCAGGGGTACTCACACGACTCTTGCTCAAGCACCCAGGATGTCACATAGGCTGGCAGAAGAAGAAGGATAAAAAGGGGACCTATAACCATGAGGTTGAGGTTTTCTGGCAACAGATTCCTCATGAAGAAGAGTAGAGGTTATCTGGCAACAGACTTCTCTTGAAGAAGAGATTTCTGCCATCTTTCTCCCTTCTGGACTTGCTCTGCGCTTACCACGATGCTGAAGAAGAACAAAGGTGTCTGCCATCAGATTCCTCACTACAGAATTCCTGCATGCTGATGGACTCTGCTGGGCCTGCTACCTGAGTCCTGCTGCTTTCTCCCAGATTGGCTCTGCAACTTCTTCCTGCTACCTGCTTGCTGCTCAAGGCCAGCCACGCTGCTGCAGCTCTTCCCCTGCTGCTTTTGCCTCGGACCTTTGAAACATCATGCAACAGGACCGCTGCTGGATCCTGGTGGTGACTATTCCCACTTTATACGATTCTTGCTTCTTTCCAATCTTTTCTATCACCCTATTTCCCTTCCCCATCTCCCTGATAAGGATTTACAATAAACTGGTTGGACCAACATTTGAACCATTGTTTCTTAATCTCACACCGGGTATACAGATATTAAAAGAACCTCCTCTCCCTCCTATAAATTGCAGCGAGACGTGTTTCAGCAGTTACGTGGGAAAGTGCTCTTCAGCAGAGATGAAAAATGCCCTTGAGACAGTGGGCCTAGGAAGCCATAGGAATTATAACTGGAAAGGTTTTGCCTGAAATCTCAGCTGCCAATCTACCCAAGGTAGTTCAGAAGGACTAGGGGTATGTGGGAGCGGAACAGATATGAAGCTGTATTAAAAGAAAAGCTGAAGTTTCCTTTCTAATGCCCTCAGCAGTTAATAAGAACAAAGAAAATGAAGGGTAAACAAACAAACAATTAAAAACAAACAGACAAATTTAGTGCTTGAGTGCAAATTATCAAGAAATTATGGTCACAATATGTATTCCATAGTAGTAAAAAATTCTGTGGAAACGATATAAAACTTCATTTTATGAGCAGCAAGGGGCCTACTTCTGGCATCTCTACAGATAACAGGTCATCATTGCATTCACTCTCCTTGATGTATTTCCCCCTTAAATCAATGTGGTTAATACCATGTCCGAGGTTTGAAAATCTAAAACATAACTGTGGGCAATTCTGGACAAAAGTTTATGAAATAGATCAGTGACTTCCATATAAAGATCTGGTTTCACGTTTACATTTAAAAAGAATTGTTCATTTACAAAAATGCTGGAGTGACTATGGGCTCATAATTTACATGAGGGTCCTAGAAAGTGGGCGATATATCAGTGTATTTACATTGGACATGTAAATAAAATTGAATCAGTGTTATTAATTCCTAGTGTAGGTACCTATTCATATTTAAGTCACAACTTCTGCTCTCCAAGGTAGAAGAATTTTTGGTAAAACTTTCAAAATAAATTTTTCAAGATTTTTTTTTCCTGGAACGCTTTCCATTTTTTTTCCTGTCAAACTCAGACTTCTTTATTTGAAAGCATTTATTTATAGATAAGTATTACATATTTTTAGTAATATTAAAGTTGTTGAAGTGATAAATGACAAACTTCCTATACACAGGAGTATATGTACATTTTTTTCAAATTACTTTGCACCCTTGCAAATCTACTCCGTTTTTGTGTGTATTTTGCTATAATTTTGAACAATTTTTTTAATAAGCCCTGAAATTAATTACAGTTGGGTCATTTTATTCATAAAAAGGGATGCATTTCAAAGGGACAGGATCCTGATTCCTCTATACATCCTTTTATCATCTATGCTCCTGCTCAACCTCCTTGCTAGAACTCAAGAATACAGTCACAAAGGTAACAAGGTAGCCCCTTGAGGAAACAATTTCCTCAGGATGCTTAGGCACTACAGTCACGGGTATTTTCCTAAAAGCGTATTACTTAAAGAGCAGGAATTCTTTGACTTTCAGTTGCCTCAAGACATTTACAAGGATAATGAGACCAGAAATCCATCTCCCAAGGCAAACTGTAGTCTGTGGACTGACAGTGAAGCCTGGTTATCTTGATGATGTTCCATGGAGAGCTGTCTGATCACAGGATGGCAGCTTTCCTCCTTGTTTTTAGCTGCAATACTGCAATGAAGACACCTAGAAATACATTAAATACTTTTCTAACTTTATTCTCTCTTGTAAGCTGTTGGTATCATTGCATAGGATGCATTGAGGATTTAAGTGTTTTGAACTAAACACAAGAGTTCCATGTAGTTACAAAAAGCTAGAGAGATAACTGAAATAATTATCTATTAGCAAGAGTTTTTAAAACAATAACAATAATTAAAAAATAAAAAATAAAGCCTAGCTATCTAGTTTAGGCATAAAGATACTCCTAAAAATGCAGACATAGAAACAGCTTCTGGTGATTATTAAGAGAGGAAATTGCTCTCCATGCCATTTTCCTAGTAGTATTTTTCTGACTGTGGTGATGCAGAAGTGGGAAATCTCTTGAGAAGGAATACTTTGCAATTTTGAAGCAGTATGAAAAGGCAGGTTATGAACTGATCAATGTTTTAAGTTTCAGGAAAAATTTTGCAGTGTGTTTGTGAAGACTACTGAAGGCCACTTGGCTGTGATGACTCCTGAACAGAACGAATGCTTTTGTTGCTGTCCAGATTACTGAAGTCTTGGAGAGAGCATGAAGCATTGTACTTTCTTCAGTATGTTCACATTTGCAGCTTTACATGAATGCAAGTTTTACAGTCTCGCGTTTGAAGATTTCAGTTAGGCATTAAGAGAATGAAAATCTGGGTTCCATTGCTAACAACTGGAGAGAATTATCCCTTCACTACATCCAGGGTCACATCAGTGGCTGACTACATTTGAAGACATGCAAGACTTGCTGGGAGATATTCTGAGACCTTGTTCCTCTGATGTTCAGCTGGAAATTGAGTGCCCAGACTAACAGATGAAAGGAAGGTAGGTCCAGGTCAGTTTGACAGAATTTATATTCTTAACTTACCCAGAAAACAGTTTCAACCTCATAGGAGAGATGGTCTGCTTGTCTGGTCATGAATTCCCCAGTGAATCACCCAGGGAATATAAGGAAGGGGAAAAGAACACAAAATTGTTTAAAATTCAAAAATTAAAATTAAATATTTGCCACTAATAGAATAATAGTTTATTATATATTTATTATATATATAAGGAAGGAAGGAAGGAAGGAAGGAAGGAAGGAAGGAAGGAAGGAAGGAAGGAAGGAAGGAAGGAAGGAAGGAAGGAAGGAAGGAAGGAAGGAAGGAAGGAAGGAAGGAAGGAAGGAAGGAAGGAAGGAAGGAAAGAGAGGAGAGGAGAGGAGAGGAGAGGAGAGGAGAGGAGAGGAGAGGAGAGGAGAGGAGAGGAGAGGAGAGGAGAGGAGAGGAGAGGAGAGGAGAGGAGAGGAGAGGAGAGGAGAGGAGAGGAGAGGAGAGGAGAGGAGAGGAAACAAATACAAGAAGGCGAGGTGAGGCAGGCAAGGCAAGGCAAGACAAGGCAAGGCAAGGCAAAGCTAGAATTTTAAAAGCATATACTGAATCATAGAATCATTTAACTTGCAAAAGACCTCTAAGATTTGTAGTGTAACTATCAATCCATCACCACCATGCCCTCTAAATCATTTCTCTAACTGCAACATCTACGTTTTCTGTCATTTCTTCTATGTTTACAAAAGCTATGTGCATTCTTTCATAGATATTCGGAAAACATACAATGATGATATGTCTATATCATCATTGCTATGTCAAGAAATGTTGCTGATGGGCCTAAGCCTTGGAACCATGCAGAGCAAGTAAACGCCTTTCCCTGTGTCTGTTCTTTATCCTTTACATACACTTTTTCTAAAAAAACAAAACAAAACAAAACAAAACTTTTTTTTATGGTCATGTAACCTAATTCTCAGCTGCACATTCACTTCCCAGAGGGTTTTATCATTTGATCCAGAAAGACTTTGTTCTGCTATCCTGTGAGACATATTACAAAGTTAATTATTCTCACCAATTCAAAAGGAGGTGGAGAAGTGGAGGGAGGAGGCAGAGAAAGAGAGAACAGGCCTAGGGAGTAAAGAAGGAGGGCAGATAGAAAGAGGGCAGGTAGATTTGACATTATGCCATTTGCTAGCAGTATGTTACCGTAAAATATGTACCTGCAGAATAGTTTTCTGGATAACATAATGTGGGGTTTTTAAAATCATTTTGTTTTATTTTTCAGAATGTTTGAATATAATTTTCATGTGTATTTATGTATACATCTGTATGCAATGATTTTTATGTTTGTTGACTCAGCAAATCCTAAAAAAGGAAAACATAACAGTTAATAGTTCTAACTTAACAACCTAACAAATTTATTTTATCTATGGGAAAAAATAAAGAAAGAGAATGAAAAAGATTTTGAACTCAGTCAAATGCAACAATAATAAAAGCTCAAAGCTTTAAATATAATATATTAATTTAAAAAAATAGAAATATCCTAGAAAAATTTAAGACCTACTTTGAACACTTTCATCAAAAAGACATTTTTAAGCTTTTAAAACTTAGACTGCGTTGCAGGGAAAAGAGAACTAAAATGAAATAAACCAAAATACACCAGGAAATAAATTTCTTTCCTTAATCATTTTCTGGTTTCCATGGTTGGTTTTTTTTTTCTTTTTGTTTTTTTTTTCATTCTAACTCTGTTTTCATTGAAAGCAAAAATTTTTATAGATCTAATTTTGCCTGTTGCCTCTGCTATATATTTAATCCAACCGGTGGTGTAACAAGTAGCTCTAGGATAAATGTCTTTTACATGTTTGCAAAACTTCATCTTGCACAGTTCTGGATATCCAGGTTTAATTCAGTGTAGCTCCAAGTATCTTCACCTCCTGTGAACAGTCATGGTACTTAAGGGCAATATCTGATAAAATGCTCTCATTAGCAACTAGTAAAAGAATAAAACATATGGTTAAACACTAGAGCCTATTTTATGCTTAATCTCTTAATTGATTTAGTTATGTTTTACACAAATTTAAATGAGTGTTATTTTACAACAGTAATTTATTCAATGCTATACAGAAACATGGAAACCTGCATTTACTTTTCTTATGACTTCTCATTAATGTTCAAAACATCACCTTTTCCTCTCTATACACTTGTAGGAATTTCCAAGGCAATGATTTTGCTGTAACTGCTTCACAACAAATTCTAGGACTATGCAAGCCTTCCAGGATCATTTTAACCAGTTAATTAAATAATCATCTACTTTGCTTTGTTCACAGCTGCTCCTAGATGTGGCTCTTTTTCATCATATTTCTAGACATCAAGGTACTTTACAAGTCAATTTCATTAAAAACAAACAAAACACCTACCCCAAAACTTCTCTCACTCTAAAATATTGTAGACTAAAATATTTTGAATTCAAATCTTGGCATGTCGCTTCTTTACTGAGATTGTCTTTACCAAGAAATCTCTTTACTGAGATTGTATTCAAGAACAGCACAAAGGCAAGGAAAAGCAAAGCCAGGAGTTTGGAGAAAGAGGTTTTGCTGCTGCCACACAGTCACTAAGTCTGTTAAGATACGTAGGTTGGGATGAAAATTGAAATTTTATTGGAGCTAATGTCTTTTACAGAGTTATAAGTGTTTCGACAAGAAGTGTAAACAGGATGATTTCTTAGGAAAACTGCTCTAGTATTTCTTAAGAGTGCAAAAAAAGGAGAAAAAAAAAAAAAAAGAATCCAAAGGACAGAGACAAAGCAAAATAAATTGAATTTAAAAGGTGATACTTGCAATCTGAAAATGGATTTTCTGACATATCTAATTCACAGATGTATTAAATATATTTCTTGTTTTCCCAGTGTAAAAGTAAATATTTTAAAACCTGATTTTGTGATATTGTCTCAATATGGAATGTCTAAACTCTCAGGAGTTCTAATACTTCCTTTATTAAAACTGTCAACTCAGTTCAGAACAGGTAATATAAAACAAGTAGTATCTATACTTAACATTTTCATGTCTTCTACATTTACAAGGATATTTTATAGCCTGAGATTTGAAAAGCGAGAAGTGGTACGGAAGATTTTGGACTTTGAATTTTTGCTTAAGATTAGCCTGTTAACATGTGGAAGAAACATTTAAAAAACAAAAATTACTGTAGTTCCTGTTGCCATTAAAGGGGACTGTATGTTGAACTACAGTATACAGCATGTCCAAAGAAAGGCAACGAAGCTGATGAGGGGTCTAGAACACAGGTCTTATGAGGAGTGTTTGAGGGAACTTGGATTGTTTAAGCTGGAGTAGAGGAAACTCAGGGAATCATAGAATCACCAAGGTTGGAAAAGACTTTTAAGATCATCCAGTCCTACAGTCCACATATCACCAATATATCCCACTAAACTATTTCCCTCAGTGCATCTAAACATTTCTTGAACACCTCTACAGACAGTGAGTGCACCACCCGTGGACAGCCCATTCCAGCATCTGACCACTCTCAGAGAAGAAATATTTCTTAACATCCAACCTGAATCTCCCCTCATGCAACCTGAGGCCATTCCCTCTAGTCCTTGCTTGTTACATGGGAGAAGAAGCTGATTCCCACCTCACTACAACCTCACTTCAGGTAGCTGTAGATAGCAGTAAGACCACCCCTGAGCTTCTTCATGTCCAGACTAAACAATCCCAGTTCCCTCAACCACTTCTCATAAGTCTTGTGCTTCATATCCCTCACAAGCTTCATTGCCCTTCTCTTGAACATGCTCCAGGGCCTCAATGTCTTCTTTGTAGTGAAGTGCCCAAAACTGAACACAGTACTCCAGTACAGTACATCCTCACCAGCACTGAGTACAGAGGAATGATTACTTTATGCTCCTGCTGCAAGACTATTTCTGACCCAAGCCAGATTCTATAAGATATTATCACTATCTACTACTGTGCAAAAGGAGGTTGTAGAGAAGTGGGGATTGCCCCAGATAACTACTGATAGGATGAGAGGTAGTGGCCTCAAGTTGCACCAGGGCAGGTTTAGTTTTGATATCAGGAAAAATTTATTCTCAGAAAGAGTGGTCAAGCATAGGAAAAGATTGTTCAGGGAAGTGGTTGAGTCAATGTCCCTGGAGGCTTTCAAAAATAGGGCACTGAGGGACGTTGTTTAGTGGGCATGGTGGTGATGGATTGGTGGTTGGACATGATAATCTTAAAGGTGTTTTTCAACTGTAATTATTCTATGATTTTTATAGATCTAGCTTGCATGACCCCATAGCCTGTTCTAGTTTCTGCAGGATGGCAACCTGCCCCATTATTCATTTTGCCCAGAAATCACAAAACTGCCAGCTCAGGAGAAAGACTAGAAGGGGATTCCTTGGCAACAAGCCCATAGACTCAGCAGTCATTGTGAGAAATTAGAGGCATGAGTCATTGTTGTGGTCTACCACCAGCAGCACTCTGCAGCACACAGCCACTCACTCACACCCGGATGGGATGAGGGAGAGAATCAGAAAGATAAAAATGTGAGAAGTCATGCTTTGAGATAATAACAGTTTACTAGTTAAAACAAAAATTGTGCGCTAAAGGAAAGCAAAACAGGAATTCATTCATTTTCCATGGTCAGGTAGATGTTCAGAAACTTCTAGGAAACCAAGGCTCAGCACATAACGTAATGGTTTCTTGGAAAGACAAATGCCATCACTCTGAACATACCCATCTTCCTCCTTCCTTACCCCAGTTTTATTGCTGAGCATCACATGGCATGGAATATCTATCTGGTTATGTGGAACTATCTGTCCTCATTCTGTCTCCTCTCAGCTCCTTATGCACCCCAAGCTCCTCACTGGCATAGCAGTGTGAGATGTAGAAAAGACATTAACTCTTCATAGGCAATGCTAAGGAACAACTAAACATTAGTGTGCTATCATCATTGTTTTTATATACATTTAAAACACAGCATCATACAGGTGTCTGTGAATAATATTAACTCCAGTCCAGCTAAAACCATAACAGTCATCTACCAGAATTCAGGAGTTAAATTTGTCTCTCATACTGAGCATTTCAGCAGCTGCTACTTAAAATACAAGTAAAGAGGTTATATGAATAACTAAAAGATGCAAGATAATGCCAGAGTCTGTTGCCTCTTCTTGAAAGTGAAAAGCCACACTAGGGAAAGAAAAGCAGTTACTAGCTTTTTTTAAAATGTACCTGAATAACACTAAAAGGTAAAGGAAGAAAATGAGACCACACATATTTTGTGGCTTCAGAATCTTTGTGAAGGGCTAAACAACATTATGTCATCACCATGGAATCTGAAAACCTAGACTGAAAGAATTATCATTGCTTTCTATGGAAAATAAAATTAAAAACAAAAATGGTAAGTTTCATCAGCTTGACATACCTTATGTGCAGTGTTACCTCATTAGTTAATTAAGTTGGTATTCACAAAATAGTACAGAAACTGAAGACTGTTACCTCTCTAACTACCCCTTTTTCACTAAAAGCATGTACACATGAGGTAAGCAGAAGTTCATGAAAAAAGAGAAACAGAAAATCCACTTTACAAAATATCAATCCTTTTTGCTATTGATTTATCTTCTGAATAGTGTTCAGGAGCCAGTGGTAAATTTTTCATTCACCTATTTTTCACTGCTTGCCAGAGGGAGTTTAGCTTGTACAATGGAGTCAAATATATCTGCTTTGATGGTACAGTTTGTGTGATCCAAGCAGTTAGATTAATCTCTCTTATGGTAAAATATTATAATGTATCTTGATTGATACCTAGGAAATAAACATACTCAGAAAAAATGCAGGACTCTTGTTGTTAATTTCAGCTAAGGCTTTAGGTAGACAAATAAAATAATTAAACTGTAGTGGGTCATAAAATCAACTGATGATGCTGTGAGTTTTAGTCCTACTATTTACAGGGGGCATGAAGAATATGATTAACACTGTTGGTAGTCTGGAAATATTAAATGAAAGATAAGAAATTAATGTTCTTAAAATAAAAATATTATCATTGAATGTAACCATAAATAGAAGTGTAAGAGACTGTGAAAGTAAAGGATAAGTAACTGCACACTGCACGACAACATCAGTGAAGTCCAATAGCACTGCAGTCCGTAAGATTCATTTTAATTGCTTCTATGCTCTCCAAACTTTAATGACTCAAGCTTATTGAAATTTACCCATTCGAAATTTGCCTTAGGTTAACTCATAAGCACTTAAAAAAAAAAAAAATAGTCAAAGGAAATTGCAATGTTTTGATAATATTACTGTAATTATACTTTTTGTATATAAAACTAAATGTTGTGAATAGGCACAGTACTTACTATGCAAAAAGTACCCAAGTTTTTCTCTTGTGCACTGCATGATCAATGTTGTTCAGTAAGATGCTTGGGATTTTGTTTCACTTTGTATTATTTGTATTAACTAAAATTCACTTGACTTGAAAAAGGTACTTGCATTATTGACTTCAAAGGAACATTAACAGTGATTCACCAGCATATCATGTATTCAAATGGTCAGAGACATGGAGTAATCTGCTTTGCTCACAGATGTGTACTTACCACATTATTATTACACAGCTTAAAATTCATTTACTTTTTAACTGAACACACACATATATATAATAGAATTGCTTCTATCTCTTTAAGAAAAAAAAGTAAAAAATGAAGCATTTTTTTCTTTAGGGTCATGCAATAGTTAGGACATGATAAATCAGAATAATTTAAACAACAAGAGCTTTGATAACTCCAAACTATATGAAAACATTTATAGGACAAATGAGTTGAAATCAACTGACACTGATAAACTATAAAAGATAAAATAAACAAAAACAAATATGATCAGTACTTCATAATACTTCTTATTGTAGATCTAATGAAGAGTAAAGTGGAAGAGAGATTTATAGTTAATTTTAATTGGATTTAATTAACTAAATTTAAAAAGGTTCTATGCAATCAGTATGCAATATTCTCATAGTACTTGTAGATTAGAAGATAAATTGTTGTGAACATTACATCAAAAGCTAGAACATTTTTGCAGAGCTATTTTAACTTCTTTAGATATACATTAAAAACTTAAAACCAAATTTTTCGCTATAATTTCAACAAAGCTATGCCAGTGCTTATTTATTCATACATATATGTGTATATGTACGTACATATTGCATGTAATATTGTATATGAATATTCACATTTACATAAGTCCTAAATAATTTGTGCTGAATTTATATCGGATTAGGAAAACAGAGGCATAGATCTGTATTAAGATACAAAGGAAAAAAAAAAGAATCCTGTTGAGTTCTGTTTTTCCCCATATGCTTGCATTTAACTAGAAAGAAAAGGTGGAGTAAATTATGAAATCTGGTGTTCAGTTTCACCAGCTGAGATCTGGGTGCCAACTACTTAAGATTTCTAATGTGACACAGGCTTTTAAAACTAGAGAATAGTAAGAATGAAGGAAAGAAGGGAGAGAGGAAGGGAAGGCAGGAAGGAAAGTAGACAGGAAGGTGAGAGGGCAGGCAGGGAAAGAGAGAAGAAGGGAAGAGGGAAGAAGAGAAGAAGGGAGGAAAGGAGGAAGGAAGATAAAGAGAGAAAAAGTAAGAAATAAGAAAGTGATTAAGGAAGAAAGGAAGAGAAACAAGTAAGTCGTGATTTAACCTTTCAGGCAGTTAATCACCAAAAAGCCATTCACTCATATCCCCAGAAGGATGAGAGGGAGAATAGAAAAAAAGGTAAAGGTGTAAAAAATTGTGGGTTGAGATAAGAACAGTTTAATAAGAAAGGGAAGGGAAGAAGAAGATGACCTACTGTTTCCTTGAGGGAACAATATTTTGTGCAATAATAACTAAATCTATCTTTAAAAGGTTTTCTGGCCAAAATTGCTTTAGTTTCATATCATAATTTTTTCTTCTTTATAGTTTTGATCCCAAGCATGCTGACTAAATTGTTTCATTTCAATTTGTGAATAATCATGGTTTTAGATTAATTAAAAAAGAACATGAAGAAGTTTTTTGTTTGTGTTGTATAGTTCTTCTGTTACCTATCAATAATTCTTCATAGATGTCTGCATAGAGTTTGACAGAACTAACACTCCATAAAGAATTCTTTTTTGTCACGTACAACTTTTTGCTTTATTTCTAATTCCTGCTTATTACGAAAATTCTACCTTATGTAATCAATGGAGCAAAGATGTTTTGTTGTATATTTTTTTCATTTGTTTTCTTGTTTTGTTTTTATGTTTATGGTGTTGTTATTCTTCCCCATCTGTTTCAGAATACTTTTCTATTAAAAAAAAAAAAAAAGAAAATTTAAAAATTTAACAGATGTGTTGAGTTATTTGGCTGATATTAAACTAATTCTCTGTGTTTACCATCCTGAGCCTGAATATCACTTGAACTTAGCTTTTGGATGCCTATTTATGTTCTACTTAATTTAGTGATTTGTGAATGCAGAATTGTCTTCTTTGCTTTAAATAGGAACTTGAAGTATTTTTTCCTCCTTCAATACTCATAGTAAACCAAAACTTACCACATTTTAGCAATTCTTCACATACTCAGAAGGTTTACAATGACTTTTTTTTTTTAACATTCCAGTGTAGTAAACATTAAGGTCATCAGCTTTTATTGAAAGTTTATGAAGAGTAAAGCCTTTCTTAATTACCTGATTTTTCATTTAAGATATCTAAAGTCACTTAAAAGCATTTCACCATTTGTTTATCTGATTCACAGCTTCCTAATGTGTTAAGTCTCTTGAGCATGATTAATCTTTCTTGCTATTCAACAGGGAATACTCCCTCCAATGAAGGTCCGTTGGTTTTTCATCTGATTACATATTACATATTGTAATAATGCTCTAGAATATGTCTACCAAGTGGATGGCAAATTTAGAATTGAAAAATGTTTGCTTTATTTTCTTCTTCTTTCTGGTCTTACCCAGGGTCTATAGTTTTCATTTATTCACTCTGGCTATTATATTATTTTTCTCATTTCCCCATTTAGCATTTACTATCCGTCTTTGCTACCTACTGTAGTTCCCCTTTCTTCTAGTCTTTACCTTCTTTCTTTGCAGTCAAAAACTTGTTTTTTCCTTAAAATATTTAAACAGATATAATTTTATCACACAAAGAGCTTGCTGCTATGATTTATACTGGTACTTGAGCATTAAGAATCTCTTTCAGTTTGTATAGAGCTAATGATAGATATTAAAAATGGATTCCTTCTGATTTAAAGGAATGGAAGAGACGATACGTTTGTAGAAAATATCAGATGTTGAAGGAACAAAACTAGTAAAAATGCTTAAACATGACTCCTTCATTTAAACTTCAGAAGCTAACAGGTAATGAATGATTAAATTGCATCAAGAAAGTAATTTATTACAACTACGTCACCAGTTTCCCTCAAATGAAAGATATGAAACAATGTACTGGATAAAATTCATAATGACCATTTAAATTTAAGGCAATGAAAAATGAAAAATTAAACTAATGATTATTTTTAAAAGTAGCCAGCAAAAAATACAGAAAACTATGCTAATCTGTATTGATTTATGTTATTTAAATTTTATATTCTCCACATTTCTCGGTTAATTCATTAATATACTTCTCAGTAAAGTTAATGAACCCTCAGTTAATGAAAAGTATTTGGACAGATAAACTGGCAAGCGGAGCCAGCTAGAACAGGTTCCTTTTTCTATACAATATCATAAATACAGCCATTTTGTTTCCTTATTTTCAATCCACTCATTTAACAATTTGCCTTTCTAATTGACTTCTCAATAAATGCTTTATTTGCAATTTAGAAGAAAAACTGCTTTTAATTACAACAGTGGAAAAGCTTTACATTTATACCTATATATATCCACACACATGCTATTGTTATAAATACCACTAAGTAAATACATGTTACAGATAGAGGATTCTGTGACACCAGCAAGTTTCTTGTGTTAAAAGCTGACAAGCCAAACACAAAGAACTGACAGCCCGACTTCCAAACAAGTTACATATGTCTGAATTGAAGGTCTCCTTGTCAATCAGTGCATCATCACAGACATGATCTGACAGCAATGCCTGGGCAGAACCTAAGATTGTAATAATAAATTTCTGCACATTTGAATATTTTATGCCTCTTGAGTATTAGCTTTATTTCAGTAGAAGTACTGAGAAAGACATTTTTAAAGTATTGTCTTTTATATAGAAAACATGAGTTAAAATAGCTGAATTTTGGCTCAGATATCACACAGTATACTCTGTGCAGAGCAACGCACTTGACTAAGCTTGCTCTGCTACACGGCTTGTATGTATGGGATACTCGTATCTGGTGTCCTGTGAAAGGAGACTAGAAATCTTTGCTTATGTTGAAGACATCCTGGTAGAAGAATAAAGTGGTTTTTGAATAACACAGGATAAGTCTAATACCTAGAAAAATATATTTGATGCTTGATTTTGCATATCACCAGATATATTTTATATCAAGAGGATTTGCACTTTTCTAATAAACATTTTCTATATGTTCCTGATGCTTATTCTATCACTTAGTAAACTCAAAATTACTATTTAAAAAAAGCCTTAGACTCAAAAATTAATTAAAACTTAGCATTGCAATGTCTAGCTTGAACATCCAGTATACCAGTATATCATAAGCTATTGCAATGCCTTTACAAGTTTTGGCTCTTTGCAGAATGAAAGAAAACACACATGGATAAAGAACTTGCAAAAGGTACTGAATGGAGAGTGTAAGACCTTGCATAGACAGGAAAGATCAAAGATAGGAGTTATGCTTTATAGGGACTGATGAAGTAAATCTGACACAAAGAAATCCCATCTCAGCTGGGATTTTATGGTATCGTCTTTGAATTAGTCCTGAAATTCTCCTCAGCCTTTTCTCACATAAATAAAGATAGTGCCTTCTGCAATTCTCCTATTTCCTCTCACACATCTTATGTGGTAGATGTCAATGTATGATCTTGAAGATCTGAGATGATATTGAAGAAAAATGTCAAAAGTAGTATTTGCAAACTTATGTAGTTTGTAAAGACAAGTATAAATAAATAAATAAATAAATTAATAATCCAAGCTTTAAAATTCAATGTATTGTAATAGATGACTCAAGATATATTTTAAAAAAAAGTTAAAAAAAAAGAAGAAAAAAAAAGAAATAATATTTGTCCAGTCAAAGCTGATAACAGCTTTCTGTTCCTACTAAGAACACAAGGTAACGATAACAGTGGCTTGGCACACAGGAAAATTGAAAGTTACCCATCTGCTAGTAGAATCGTGATGATGTATTGGCATTTTGATCAAAAACTTTACCCTTCAGACACTGCAGGCATTGGCCTTACAGTGAGAATTGTCTATCTAGACTGTAATTACTGGAGCTTTTAAGGAAATCAACCCTTTATTTATTTAATTTTATTTTTATTTATGTCCTTGTTATATGACTAAATAACCCCCATAAACTGAACTAAATTTTCCCCACAGGGTGGTCACATGAGACACACAGTTTGGTAAATGTTATGCTTTATCACTTTTAACTCAGAATATTGAAGAAAAAAAAATTAAAAATAAAAAAGATTTTTTAAAGATAGCAAAATAGAAACGATAATGTAAGTGAATCTAGTTACCATGGAAACATGCGGAACATCAGTTTTGAAAACAAGGTTCCTTTTCTTTCAGTTATTAGCCAAGCCACAAAGCATAAAATCTCTGACATCCTACTCAGTTCCTCTGGAATCTTCATAAAGGACATTTAAAACACTCAGGCAGAGTACTGCCAGTTTCCTTGATGCTAACTTACTAGTCACAAACTTGATCTATTTGTAGATGAAGCAAAAAATGCACAGGTCATACATATGAATTCCTAGCATCAGAAAGCTTTGTCTACTTTGGAAATAAAAGGAAATATAATAACTGTTGATTTCTGGATGATTTTCTAAGAAACCTCTTGTCTGTCATCTTCCAAGTCCCTGACATTTTGTATGACAACACTGACAGCTGCTAAAATCCCTTCTAGCTGCAAGAATCTAACCTTGTACGGTGTACTTAGATATGCTCTGCGTGTCCTAGGTACTTAAAGTGGTTTGAATAAAAATGGCTTGTGACTTTAACACATAAGGGAGGAAATAATCATTAGAAATCATAGTATCATAGAATTATTTCTTGACCTTGAACACCTCCAGGAATGGGGCATCCACAACCTCTCTGGGCAGCCTGTTCAAGCAACTCACCACTTTCACAGTAAAGAACTTCCCCCTGACATCCAACCTAAATCTTCCCTCCCTCAACTTAAAACCATTTCTCCTTGTCGCACTGTTATCTACCCTTTCAAAGAGTTGATTCCCCTCCTGTTTGTAGGCTTCCTTTAGGTACTGAAAGACTACAATGAGGTCAGCCCACAGCCTTCTTTTTCCAGGCTGAACCAGCCCAACTCCCTCAGCCTGTCTTCATAGGGAAGGTGCTCCAGTTCCCAGGTCATCTTTGTAGCTCTCCTCTGGACCCTCTCCAGCAGCTCTCTGTCTTTCTTGTACTGGGGGCTCCAGACCTGGACGCAGTACTGCAGATGGGGCCTCACAAGAGCAGAGAGGAACAATCACCTCCTTGCCACTGCTGCCACCCCCCTTCTGGTGGAGCCCAGGATATCATTTGCTTTCTGAGCTGCAAGAGCACACTGCTGGCTCATGTTAAGCTTTTCATCCATCAGGCCACCCAGGTCTTTTTCTCCAGGGCTGAAAGGGAACGGGAAAGAAAGGGAGAAGGAGAGGGAAAGGGAGAGGGAAAGAGAATGACAGTGGGAAAGAGAATGTGAGTAAGGGAGAGAATAACTTCAGTCCTTGCTGAACTTTATCTTCAACTAGGAACAGAGCAGCCTGGCAGTCATGGATATGTTTGGTCCCCATCCCCTTCAGTTAGAAGCCAGGAAAACAGACTGCAGCAAAGGCCTAGTATTTTTCAAGGAACAAATGGAACGAGCATAATCACACCTTTGGATCCTGCTGCTCAGCTTTGTACCATGTAGCTCACTCCTGGAGTTCCCTCCATAATTCAAGGTTTACCTGCTTCCTGCTATAACACCAGTCCCAGCACTGATCCGTGAGGAACTCCACTCATCACCAGTCTCCACTTGGACACTGAACTGTTGACTGCAACTCTCTGAGTGTGATCATCCGCCCTTATTTCTTATGCAGTGAATGGTCCATTCATCAAATCAATTTTTCTCCAATTTGGAGACCAGGATATCATGCAGGACAGTGTCAATCAGTTTGCACAAGTCCAGGTAGATGATGTCAGTTGCTTTTCCTTTATCCTCTGATGCTGTAAACCCATCATAAAAGGCAACCAAGTTTGTCAGGCATGAATTGCCCTTGATGAAACCTTGTAGGTTACCACCAATCAGTTCATCTTTATTTTCCGTGTGCCTTGCTGTATGGTCTTGCAAAGCACAGACCAAACTAATCTTAAGGCACTATGCAAGATATTTAAGATATAGTGTGTGCATGTTACCAAAGAGCTGCTCCAAAAGTAATGCCTGCTATTTTATTATGTCAACCCTCAGTGGCGGAGGAGGATGTTGGTGATATAGCAGTAGAGATTTAGTCTTCCCACCATGAATGGATATTCCATTACATTTGTTGCCATGTAACAGGTGGAAGCAGAGGGATGATATGACAAAATGACATCTGACATAGAAGTTCATACGAGGGAAAGGTACATAATTGAATTTCTCCATGTGAAAAAAATGTACCCATTGACAGTCATTGACAGTTGCCGAATGTTTATAGAGACCAAACAGTGGATGTGAACACAGTGAGGCTGTGGATGGTGTAATTCAGCAGTGGTGACAGCAAATGCTCACACAGGATCACAAAGAACACCATGTACAAGTTTTTCAGGTCCTACTGAAAAAATACAGTGCAGAAGGTGAGAGTTGCCTGGATCACATCATTACAGGTGATGATAAAACTTGTCACCGCTATGAGCTGGAGTGAAAACAGTAGTCCATGAAATTAATTCCCCATCAAAATAAAAGTTCCCAATCAAAATAAAAGATGCAGTTCTTGGTGGGCAAAGTGCCGTACACTGTCTTTTGGGATAGGAAAAGGGTGATCTTTCTGGATTTTCTGGAATCTGAACAACCATTAGCTCTGATTGTTATATTGTGATGCTGACTAAGGTGAAGGCTGGAACTTCTAGAGTCAGGCCAGAGAAGACAACATTTCTTTTGATAATGCCAGGCCCCACACGAGTTTGAATACCGTGGAGCACATTGACAAACTTGACTGAACTGTCCTAGTACAATTGTATATTCCAGATTTGATGCCTTCTGATTTCCATATGTTATCTGATGAAAGATGGACTGCATGGGCAACATTTTCCTAACAGTGACACTGTCATACTAGTAGCAGCTTTGAAACGGTGGGCTGCCTCCCTTGGTGCAGATTTTTACAAGCATATCATGCAGACTCTTGTTCATTGCTGGAGAAAATGCTTAACTAATGATGTTGACTATGTTGATAAATAGTATTTTGTAGCTGAGTATTTTATCTATCAAACGAATAATCTCTATCAAGTACTGTTATTGTGCTCTTTGTATCTGTTACATTTTCCAGGGAAATAAATAGAAGGCACTACTTTTAGAGTGACCTACATACCAACACAACAATTTCAGTACAACAGGACAAAAAGAAATAACACTGATAATACATTAACAAAATTAATAAACGTCCTTTACCTCTCCCAGTTTAATCCATATTCATTGGCAAGTAATTGAATCTGTGATAATTCACTGAGGAAACCTATAAATAAAATGAGGAAATCAAAATTAATATTGAGCTAGCATAAAACTTTGCTGGATGATGTATTATGCATAATACGGTATGAGGAAAATAATAAAAATAAATCTTCTTGTTCAGTCCTCTCTTTCTCTGAGCTTCACATGTCAAGTTTTTATTACTGTCCTATGAGCTACTGTGTACAGTTTTGTTTAGCAGGCCTGACTTTTTTTTTGTAGGGTACAGTTCTAAAGTAGCTGAAGCTCTGGGACTTTGAAGATCACAAAGGAATTTACAGATCTTCAAAAACTGTGAAGAAAATATAATGTCAGAATATTATAATATTGTAAAGTAGTATTCACAGAGCAGGGTTTTAAAATCATGTTTATCCTGGTTCCTAAACAGATGAAAATGCTGTCCTGAGTGGTAATGTGCATTTTTCTCTCTCTTTACGGTAGGCCCATTAAACCTCTTTTCCAATTTCAATTTGACAGTGAAAATGATTTTAAAGATTATCAAAGACTTATTTGGCATTTATTAAACGTCTTAATATTGAAGTACATTCCGAAAGTTACAATTTATTACAAAGGGAATATATGTTTTTATCATGTAGATATCTACTTTTAGTGAGATGAATCCTATCAAAATTTTTGAAGTCAATTGCATGAAAACACCTTATTAATAGCACCTTGAGGGACTAACTAAATGTGCTATTTCAAAGAAACTATAAAAGATAAATATATATATACATCGTATTGAATGTATAAACAAATTGTACGTATCCGCAATACATATCAAGACACTGAACAAATGGCAAAGTTCATTAGTTCTTAGTGGAGTGAAATCAGAAGACATATCTACATGGAATCAGGTTTCATTAATTCTGTTTTCCACAGTCAAACTTGCTACAATTATCAAAACAGTTCTACATAATTTTTTTCTGATATTCTCTCTTCATTGCTCTAAGATCTTCAGGTATTTTATTTAACAACACTATTTCAAATACTTCACATTAACACAGCCTAAAATAAAACTGGAGATGCATGTGTTGGAATCCCAGAATTGAAATAAAAAGGCATTTGTTCTTACACTGTCAATGTTTTATACAATAAGAGTGGACAAGAGCTTTGGAGTTTATAAATGAAAGTGAAAATCAATGCCTAATGTTTTATTTTTTTACTTTTGGAAAAGTCATCCCACAACAAAGGATGTAGTGTCAGCTGGATGCCTGCTGGTGTTTTGGTGTCCCTTGGCTTTTTGCCACATCTGATCTCATCTAGAGTATTTTGATGGTTCCTCAGCAATTGAATAAAGTGTGAGTGGGATATCATTCTCTGGTTGAACTGAAAATGGTTACCTTGTGGAAACATTTCATCTTTATACTTACAGGGACAATACAGAGAATTCTGTAGAACTATTGGTTTTGAATGATTATCCTTGGATTTACTGCTATAATCAGATGCATACTTTGAAAGATATTTAAAACAAAACAATTACATGGAAGTTAGTAATAGAGTACGTTTCAGAGAAATTGTGTGACAGGTGCAATACAGCTCTCCTGGTAACAATTCTAGTTCACATGTCTTGGAGCAACTGGATTTCCACAGATAACTGCTTTAACAAATCTTAAATATTATCTTCTCAGGCACAGTTTTAAAAAGAAGATAACACACAGCATAGACTAAGAGGCAGTAATTATAATTCCTCAACTTGGTTCTTAATAATGGAAATGCATAAAATACTAAAAAGAAGAACAGTTTTGACTGCAGGACATAAATATAATCTCAGCCTTCCAGGGAATATTTTCTCTGATTTTAGCTTTTGGCTTTATTTTCCTTAGTATGCTTTAGTAAATGGGACTAAAAGCTAGTCTACAGAAGCTGGATCATTTTAGTATAATATGTTTTAATGTTCCTGTAAAAAATCAGTTGGTGCAATGACTTTCTACTGTGCATGTAACTTAAGTCTGTGTAATGTTTTAGATTTCCACTGCCTCAAATTAATGCCCTGGGATTACACCTATCTGAACTACTTACCTAGATCTAGACTCTGACAACTCAACTGTTTTTTTTGTGTGCAGAAACTGTCTCAGTCTGTCCTATATATCTAAAATCTACAGTTCAATCTTCAGCCTAGTTTCTGCAGACTAGCATTTATTCCCAGTCACTAAAGCATACTAAGGCCTTTAAGACACTGTCACTCAAAAATTTTTAAATATTTCAGACTTATCACTCCTAAAGAACTTACTTTTCTATTTAAATAGAACATAATTGCTAATACAAATTTTATTGTGATTATTACAGAATGTATTTCTGGTTCTCTTAGAACATAGTGTCTTTCTTGAACAGGGAAACTCAGAACTGGACACAGTATAGAATCATAGAATCATAGAATCACAAGGTTGAACAACCTATAAGATCATCTAGTCCAACCGTCTCCTCATCACCATTGCCACCACAAGCACTAAACTATATCGTCATCCACAAGCACTAAACCATGTCACCCAGATGCCTCTTGAACACTGCCAGGGATGGCGACTCCACCACCTCCCTGGGCAGCCATTCCATTGCCTGACCACTCTCTGAGAGAAATAGTTCTTCCTTGTGTCCAATCTAAACCTCCTCTGATACACCTTGTGGCCATTACCTCTCGTCCTGCTTGTTGCTTGGGAGAAGAGGCAAAATCCCTCTTTACCACAACCTCCCTTCAGGAAGTTGTAGAGTGCAATGAGGTCTCCCCTGAGCCTCCTCTTCTCTAGACTAAACAATCCCGGCTCCCTCAACCTCTCCTCATAAGACTTGTGCTCCAGACCCCTCACCAGATTTGTTGCCCTTCTCTGGACACGCTCCAGGACCTCAACGTCTTTCCTGAAGTGAGGAGCCCAAAACTGAACACAGTACTCGAGGTGCGGCCTCACCAGGGCTGAGTAGAGGGGGATGATCACCTCCCTGCTCCTGCTGGCCACATTATTTCTAATGCAGGCCAGGATGCCCTTGGCCCTCTTGGCCACTGGGGCACACTGTTGGCTCATGTTCAGCCGAGCATCAACCAACACCCCCCAGGTCCTTCTCTTCTTCACACTCATCCAGCCATTCATCCTCAAGTCTATAACACTGCATGGGGTTGTTGTGGCCAAAGTGCAGGACCTGACACTTGGCCTTGTTGAACCTTATCCCATTCACCTCAGCCCAGCGATCCAGCCTGTCTAAATCCCTCTAAAGGGCCTCCCTACCCTCAGGCGGATCGACATTACCTCCCAACTCCATTCACCATGACCTGCTGGGCATGGCCGTCTAGCAAGTTCCGTCCCCAAAGAAGTATATACATGTCCAGGCCACGGGCAGCCAGTTTCCCCAGAAGCCTGCGAGAGACCATGTCAAAGGCTTTGCTGAAATCTAAGTAGACTACATCAACAGCCCTTCCCTCATCTACCAGTCTGGTCACCCAGTCATAGAAGGAGATGAGGTTGGTCAAGCATGACCTGCCTTTCACGAACCCGTGCTGGCTGGGCCTGATCCCCTGGACACCATACACATGGCGTGTGATCTCATCCAAGGTGATTTGCTCCATTACTTTCTCCAGTCCGAGGTCAGGCTAACAGGCCTATAGTTCCCCAGATTCTCCTTATGGCCCTTCTTGAAGCTGGGAGTCACATCAGCAAGCCTCCAATCCTCTGGGACCTCTCCAGTTAATCAGGAGCGCTGATAGATGGCCGAGAGAAGCTCAGCAATCACCCCCACCTGCTCCCTCAGCACCCAAGGCTGTAGCCCATCTGGTCCCATAGACTTGTGACAGTCCAGGCGGAGGAGAAGCTCTCTGACTGTCTCCACCGGAATCACTGGGGGCATATTCTGAACAGCGTCCCAGACTTCCAGATCAGGGCATAAAATGCCCAGAGGATAACCGGTCTGGCTATTAAAGGCAGATGTAAAGAAGGCATTGAGGACCTCAGCCCTCTCCTTGTCCTCACTGACCGCATTCCCTGCTGCATCAAGTATAGGATGAGAATTATCCTTGGTTCTTCTTTTGCTGTTGATATATTTATAAAAGGATTTTTTATTGTCTTTTACTGCAGTGGCCAACCTGAGTTCAAGTTGGGCTTTCACCTTCCTTACTTCCTCCCTGAAAACCTTACATACTTCTTTGTAATCTCCCCAAGTACTCTGTCCCTTCTTCCAGAGGACGTAGACTCTCTTTTTCTCCCTAAGTCTCACCAGTAGTTCCCGGCTCACCCACACCTGTCCACTTCCCCTACGGCTCGCTTTACGGCACTCAGGGACAGCCTGTTCTTGTGCCTTTAAGATTTCAGTCTTGAGGAGTGTCCAGGCTTCCTGGGCCCCCTTACCCTTAAGAAGCAACTCTCAAGGGACCCGTGCTACAGGCGCCCTGAACAGATCAAAGTACCCCCTCTGGAAGTTCAAGAAGGTAGTTTTGCTGACCACTCTTTTGACATCCCCAAGAATGGAGAATTCTACAATTCTGTGGTCATTCTGCCCTAGACAGTCCCCAACCTTTGCTTCTCCCACCGGTCCTTCTCAGTTAGCGAAGACCAGGTCCAGCAGGGCACCGCCCCAGGTAGGCTCTCCTACCAGTTGTGTAAGGAAGCTAAGTAAGAAAGTACTTCAGATGCAGCCTCACTAGGGCAGAGTAGAGGGCGAGGATCACCTCCTTGACTTGCTGGCCACACTCTTTTTAATGCACTCCAGGATACCATCAGCCTTCTTGGATACAAGGGTCACTGCTGGCTCATGGGACAGGACAACCAGTTTCTTCTCCACAGAACTTACAGCAGATCAACGCCTAAACTGTGTGATGCATACAGTTATTCTTCTCTGGGTGTAGGACTCTAAACTTGCCCTTATTGAACCTCATAAATTTCCTCTTTGCTCAACTCCCCAGCTTGCACTTCTTTTCAGACAGTATGTGGTGTCTAAATAAATAAATAAAAATAAAAGGTTTCTTTACAGTTCAAAGTGCAAAGTGAGCCTTCTCATGATTCTTCAGTATTTCCCACAGTTTTTTGTTTTTGTTTTCATTTTTTTGTGTCTGGTAGAGTAACTGTGTATTTCTAGCAGCACCAGATTAGCAGCTGCCAGTTTTCTGTTACTTTCATTAACACCATATATTGCAACACATCAATTTTGCAATTTCTTTAAATGTCACATAAATTCCCTCAACTGTCAAGCTGTATTAGTCTTAGTACCATCTACTCTTGCAGTAATTACAACATCCAGCATTGGAACGTCCTGATTTTAAAAAAAATTTACAACATAAATGCTGATATTTCTGCTGTTGCCTGCCTTAACTTAGATTCAGCACACAGATATGCAAAAAGTTAAAAACCATTAAATAAAGATATCAGTTTATAATGTTTTGAGTCGTTACACAGTAATTACAAATGTGTCTCTGTAAACAGGAAACAGGAGACTTATTTCACTGAAAGGATTAGCAAATTCATACTTACAATTGCATAGAATACAATTGCATATCATAATTGATATGACTAGAAGTAAGCCATGTGCAATAAGTCTGTCTTACAGCCATTTGTTTATATACTCACACTTTCCGATCATGTGCCCATAACACTGCATATTTTTAGAACTAGGAGGAATAGATGAGAATTTTCAGTTTCATGAAACTAGTATTCTCTATGGAGAATTTCAATAGCAGACAGTCTAGGACTCTGATTTTAGTACCTTCAAGCTTTAATCTTTTTTATAAAATAGAACACTGCTAGAGGGAAGCCAAAGGTACTTGAGGAATAACAGCTGTTGGCAAACCAGTCTACTTTCTGAAAGCATGGAAAACTGACAGAAACATAAGGAACAAGGACTTTGAAGTTGGTATGTTCTTTAATTACTTAATTGATAATTTTAGATCACGCATTTCTATACTTGAGAGGTCAGTATGGTCAAGACATTACTCACACACAGAATGAATGTATTTCATTTTTTGTGGGTGGAAAAAGAGTTTTTTAGAGTGAACCAGTGAACCAGAGTGGAGACTGAGAAAATCTGTGTTTTTGTGCAATAATCATTTGTGACTCAAAAGACAAAAAAAAAAAAGTAAGAGGGGGAGATGATGGTGAAAAAAAGGGCTGAGTAACATATGTATTAAGAAGAAAAAAAATTAGTATCCTATTGATTTCTGGTTCTAAATGCAACGTGTTTTATTTATAAAAGAAAGCTCAGCAACAGACACTGAAGATTTCAGTCTGTAGACAGTAGCACAGCAATTTTTCCTTTTTCATGTGAATAGACCTTTCAAAATAAAATCTATCATACTTTCTAAAACATACTTATGAATAACTATTAATGTATGATTATATACAGCCTTATTTATTTTCAAAGTTATCTGTGTGCCTTTGTTGCCACCATTATTATTTGGTAATATTTGCTACTACATACTCCCATACTCCTAACAATCTGTGTTTTAAATGAACTCAGCCATTGAAGATATTATCTTTAGAGTAAGGTGAAATGAGATAAAAAGAAAAGAAGAGATGCATTAAAAAAAATAATCATGTTTTCATTTTATAAAGAGCATACCTCCATTGAAAGAAATAATTATCTCTAATTCTTTGCTAATTTAACTCCATGCAGAAGGATTAATTTACAGTCTGTATTAGACCTTCTGAAATTAATTAAGTTGGAAGAACAACTTTTTCATTAATTTGTGAATTTAGTTACTAGGCTATTCTCACAATCTTTATACCTGTTGTTTCTTCAGATTCAGAAAAAATACAAAGAAATAATCTTCTGCTGTCTTTCAAATTGCGTGCTTAAAGTTTGTGTAAATTCTAAATAAGGCATCACTTTTGTGACAGACTTCACTTTCTTTTTTTTTTCAATAATTAAGAATAGCAATAATTAACCAGCAAGAATAATAAAGTAATAAATTGATTCTATCTAAAAAGAATACACAAATCTAACTATTTTAACAGATTATTATAACATTTGAACATAACTGAATATTGAATCAAATTTATTCTCTAGAAGTTTTTTATTGATGGAAAAATTATTTATTCTATGTTTATTTAGGATTGTACTTACCTTCTGAAAAGCTGCATCTGGCATTCAAGATTTATCTCTGTTCCAAGCAGTACATATAACAAATATGTTATCTATCTAAAATAAGATAGGAATAATAAAGAAACTTGAATTCATCCTTTACATGTAACTTCTACTTCATAAATCTTAACCCTAGACCCATTATTGTCATCCTTTTCAAGCATTGGAGAAGGATAAATAGAGAATGGATTTAATCACTGCTTTCTGCAAAAAATTCTATTATACTCATAACTCCTTTAATGACTATATTCTACCTTTATGTGAAGTTAGGCTTTGGTTGGAAATTAGGTCAAATACCTGACCTTAGAATTTCAGAATGTCACATGGGAATTATTTTATTCAAAATATAACTTTTTTACAGTTCAGATTATAAGAAAAAACAAATATATATGTAAAATGAAGAAAAAAAAAAGAAAAAAAAGGAAGAAAACCTATTTTGTCTTTTTGTTTCCACATATTATCTGCCACATGACAATGAAAAATGCAACACACATTGTTATAGATCTTGATAATATTGGGCAGGTTTGTGGCTATTTTGGGCTATTCAAGGTCTTCTGTTCTTCTGTTGCACTTAATAGGATCTCAGCACTTACCAAAAGCAGCCACCATCAGCTTCAGCAGACTGTAGGAAAAACACAAGAGTGGAGCTCTATATTTTAGCAAAATGTTGTTATGTGTATGTCATATTAAAAAAAAAAAAAATTACAGACAAGGTAAATTGGGAACTGGAGCAATCTATGAGTCAAGGGCATTACTTTTGAAACTGATAAAATATAATATTATTTTACTTGACATATATTTGACTAGTGGAATTCATTGCCACAAGATGATAGCAGCATCAAAAGAAGTACTGATACATATAGTAATACTATGTGGAACTTAAAATTCATACTTATGCAGTAGAGAACAGAATAACTTAAAATTAATGTACAGCCATAAGCTCTAAGATATAAACTAACAAGCTGACAGAAGTTGAAAATATTTTTTTATTGAAAATATTTTTTTTTCTTTGGACAAATTATTCCTTTTGCATTTCTAAATTTGCTGCATCCTCCTCTGACTAATCCAATTGAGCCATCATCAAATGCTGTATGTTGAGTTAGCCAGACAGGGCAGTGTGGCATAACTGAAGCTTTTTGCATCCTTGATTTTCAAAGAGTTTACTTTAGTTCTTCTCTATATTATTGTTCTTGAATTGTAAAATAGATTAAGATTTGGCAAGATTTTTGAAACTTTTGTTTATAGGAATGTTCATTACAATACCACATTGAAAATTATTTGTGAAGGTACAGTCAGAAAAGGTAAGTGTTTTCTCTGCACAGAGTAAAGGACACTCATAATACCTTCCAATACTCATGCATCATAGAATTGCTCATGTTGGAAAAGACCTTAAAAATCATCAAGTCCAACCATAACATAACCACACTACCCTAAATAACAACTGTCCGCTAAATCACATCCCTGACCATCACATTCAAATGGTTTTTAAACACATCCAGGCATGGTGACTCAGACACCTCCTTGGGGAGTCTATTCCAGTGCTTCACAGCCATTTCTGTAAAGAAGTTTTTTCCAGATATCCAACCTAAACTTACCCTGGTGCAAATTAAGGCCATTTCCCCTCATCCTGTCACCTGTCACCAGTGAGAAGAGCCCAACCCCGTTCTTGCTGTAAGCACCTTTCAGATACTGGAAGAGAGCAATAGAGTCTCCCCTCAGCCTCCTTTTCCCCAGACTGAACAGCCCTAGTTCCTTCAATTGCTTCTTGTAAGATGTATTCTCCAAGCTCTTGGTAGTTCATGTATTCTGAAGTACGTTTCTACCACTTTTTAAAAATGCTGTCCAAATCCAAATTGCTCAGTACAAGGTAGGGTGTGTGTGTTATCCTGGTGAACAACATGATCATCGTGAATTAGCAGTGCACCACTGAAGCAGCAAAGGCCAATCAGATCCTGAATTGCATCTGCAGGGGCACTGCTAGAAGATACAGAGACATAATCATCCCTCTCAGTGCTTGTTAGGTCACAGCTGGAGTACTGTGTCCCCACAGTTCAAAAGACACATAGAGTGTTTGGAAACAATCCAAAGAAGGGCCACAAAGATCAAAAGCTGAAGAACATGCCATATGAGGGAAGACTGAAGCAGTTATGTATTTCTGTCCTTGAAGAGAAGTCTTAGAATCTTTTAGATCATAACACTATTCCAGTACTTGTAGGACAGCTGCAAAGAGGATGGAAGCTCTCTTTTCAAAAGGAACCTCATAGAGAGGACAAGGGCAAAGAGAACTGATTGCACTGGGAGAGGTTTCGTTTTGTTATAATCAATCACTGGAATGACCTCCTCAGGGATGCGCTAGAGATTTTCAACTGGCCATGGAACTAGATAATCTAGCATAGCCATCCTTTTCCAAAATTCCACATGATCTTTTTATGTCCTTTCTAAGCTCAGCTATTCTAAGATTTCATGAAAGAAGAAAAACAAAATAAGTGGTCTTTCTGGAGAACTGAGAACAGAGTATTAACTTGAAGCTACTATGTCTAGTATTCCATCTACAGGAACTGACAGCAATAAAAGCTGCTTCACAATGAACTTAACTTTTTAAGTTGTCAAGACAGTTCTTGACAATACTATATTTTTCTGTTTACTGCACAGACAGGGCTTCAGGCATTACAAAATATATTAATACATTCCTGTATTTGCTCATACTGCACATAGTAGTGGTACAAGAACGACCAAAAACCTGGGAGCATATGTTTCATGTCACGCTTGAAAATACCAACAACTAGTACTCCCCTTAACTACCGATTTTCAAACTATATCATTTTGTGATTGAGGTAGCAACAAAATATTAAACTTTTTAATTAGACCATAGACATAAACACAATCTCTTGCACTACAAAAGATCTGCATTTTGACTCTTAAATAAAATTGCAAGATATACTCAGTTTGGTGTGATCTACTTAATAAAGTAATATATTCTATTTAATGAAGAAAATATATTCTTTAAACATATAAAAAGGAAGTGAAGTTTAATATTCTCTAATCAGGAGTTTTCATCTATCCTCTTACTCCTCCATTACCCACTAGTGTCACAATTACTTGGTTATAGAAAGATCATTTGATTTTCATTTTTCAGAAGCAGAGTAGTTTACGTGCTTGGACACTGTTTCCACTGTTTTAATTTGACAGCCTATGTACTGAGTGAGGCCCTAATTAAATTTGATGATACCTGCTCAGTTGCTAGTTTACATCATAGAGGCAACACATCTTGGTCAAGTTTGCCTCTTTTAATCTGCATAAACAGAGAATAATATCTTATTCCTCAAGAGGGGTCCTTTCTTACACCTACTTATCAATCCATGTATATATATCTAAAGAAGCCATAGTAAAAAAAAAAGTCATGCAAATCTATGACTTAATGACAGCAGTAGCATTTTCTCTTGTCAACAAGTTTCCCATGTAATTAATAATAACTAACTAACTAAATAAATAAATATCAAATTATTTTCTTCTGCAAGTTTGCATGTGTCCTTCATTTTGACCTGTGTTGGTGGTAGTAGGCAGTTACTCAGTTTTACTTTTGGAAAGACACCTTGTGACACTCAATACAATATTAAGAAGACTTTCCATTCCCCCACCAGCTTGTCCTTACAAATACATTCAACAAACCAGCTGGATGATAACTGAGATGTATGCTAGCTGCTGAAGTGAAGTTCCTCACAGAGAAACCAAGTATTTTAGGCTGAGAATTTTTCTGACACAATAACAAATTAACATGCTGAAAGGAAACAGGACCTAGAATGATTTTAAAGACTTTACAAAGACATAATAAAGTTAGTAGCCTTATATGACTCAAATTGTAGTGCGTTTAATACATCAGATTCATGTCATCGGATACATCAGTACATCAGATTTAATACATCAGAGCATTGTCAGTTGTTTCTGTTTACTATTTACTGTTGGAGAAGAGAATTATAAATCCTAACTGGTTCTTTTTGTTGAAGCACTTAACCAGTAACTAAGATGGGTAACGTAAACATGAGGTTAGTACAGAGTTTAATTATGAACCACATACAAAAAGAAGTTGGAATCCTTTTGGAAATAAGATCTCCGAGGCTATTTAAAGAAACTTGACAGTAGTGTTACTCGTGCTTTTAAGCTCAATTTTTTCAAAGTCTATCTGAAGAAATTGTACATGAAGCAGAGTAGATTGAATCAATACCATGTGTCTAAGCTTATTTATTTGGTATCCTAAAGCAAATGAAATACTTCAGTGTCCAAGTCACCACCAAGTTTCTATACCTGAGAGAAAACCTGTAGAAAATGTAACAAGTGAGTTTGTTGCTATAATGTATGTCACTTTTTACTTCATGAAAAAAAAAAAAATTGCTGCAATAAAATCTCAGAAGTCATTGTTTGGTCTTTTACCTGTGAAAGTATTATTAAAGAATATTCAAATTTGAAAGTGTTTTAGGTTTTTTTTTTAGATTAGTTTTTTTTTTTTTTATGTTTGTGTTTGTTTACTAATCATTTTGTTGGTAATAGCCGAGAGGAAGAAGTAGCTAGGCAGAAGGAGACTCCTTCGGGATTTACCACTGTTTCTAGAGCTATACAGAACAGAAACTTGCTCAAGAAAACCTGCTATGCTGCAGAATGCATTCATATGGATCATAAATATAAGATACAGGCAAATAGAACCTGGCATCAGAGAATACGAGAATATATAAATGTTCACTAGCAAAGAACAATTTCTTTTTTCAGCAAATTTTTATTTTACCTGAGTTTTTATAAATAATTTTGGAAACTACTGGAATTTTGATAATCAGATAACTGATTGAAATATATGTTTGAAATATATGTTGTAATGTGTCAGATTTATCTCTTAGGCATTCCTAAAGCTACAATTTCATGAGGAAAAATTTAATTGAATGTGTCTAGAAATAGAGGATTTATCACAATCATTGAGAATTCTGTTTATTCTACCAATACTGAACAAAAAACAAAAGCATGCTCTACCACGCAGAGATCAACAAACTTCTTCAAAAGACTGAGTAGCGTATATACTTCCCTTGAGTTCAATTCAAAACCACTTTACTTTCAGTATAGATGTAGGACTCCAATTTGTTTCTTTTTTACTTTGTTTTGCTTCCTTCATTTTCCTTTCCTTTATTTCTGAAGGGCTGTTACTGGAGAGACAGATCACATCAAATCAGAAGACAGGATGTGAGATGTATAGGAGAAACATTCTCTTATAAATGTGACTCCAAGAGAAAGAGAAAGATGCAGTGTATAAGTATCCACAGAGATATGATATTTTCACAAAGCCTGGTTGTTTTTTTCAGCAACCTGTATCTTAACCAAGTTATAAGCAAGCAGTACTGAACAGTCTAATACTAGAGATACTCTAAACTCAGTAATGTCCAAAACTAGTAATAGCTCCAAAACTAGGAATAGCTTCCTACCCCTTGAGCTTATTACTCATCAAACAAAAAGAGAAGCATTCATAATGCTGCTTGTAAGATACACACATTAAAAGATTAATTAAATCTGGCCATGTCAGTTGTCAATCATGTCAGTTACATGATTCTATGATTCTATGAAATCAGAAGAAAAATTCAATATTCTCCCATTCCAATATTATTCACATAGAAGAATGTGACAGCAATTCAATTCTAACTACCTGTGTAATATGATTAACCAATTTCTGACATCACAGTACATACCACTATACTCTGCTCTGGTGAGGCCACACTGGAGTACTGTGTCCAGTTCTGGGATCTCTACTTTAAAAAAGACAGAGAACTTGTAGAAAGAACCCAGTGGAGGGCCATAAAGATGATATGAGCCTGGAACATTTGCCACATGAGAAAAGGCTGAGAGACCTAGAATTATTTAACCTGAAAAAGACTGAAAGGTGGTCTCATAATTGTTTATAAATATCTAAAGCACAGGAAACAAATGGATGGGGTCAGACTCTTTTCAGTGGCATGCAGAAACAGGCAAAAAAATGGGAGCACAGGAATTCCATACAAATCTATAAAACAACTTCATTGTGAGGGTGACAGAGCATTGAAACAAACTGCCCAGAGAGGTTGTGGAGTCCTCTTCTGTGGAAATGTTCAAAACCCATCTGGACACTTTCCACTTCAAGCAACCATAGGGAAACTGGTTTAGCAGGGCACTGGACCTTGATATCCAGAAGATCCTTCCACTTGCTATAATTCCATATTACAAGCAAGCAAAAAAAATCTTATTCCACCCATCCTTTTCCATGTCCTATATCCCTTTTCAGTGAGGTATAGTTTGGCTGGAGAAAGAAAAGACGCAGGTATCCTGAACATCTCTTCTCATAGCTCTTTATGAATTGGCACCTTCCATTGCCTCTTCTTCATGTATAACAGATGGGTATATAATTCCGTATGAGAATAACTATTTCTGCTCCAGTCGAAACAGCAGAAATAGTTTTCTGAATAAGACTTTTCCTATTTTTTCAGAAAATTTTCACATTTTGACAAAGCAGGCAGATACTTACTGTCTGCTAAATATTTATCTATACCTTTCTAAGATTCTAGAAATTCATCTTCATGTTCTGCCTTGTATCTACACGGTGTTAAGCTGTTCATTTAGTTGGAGAGTAAAGCAACAGCTTGCATGCCATCCTCAGTCATAGCTCTGTGATGGACCTCTGTATTCTTCCATGATGCCTCTATGTCTAGAAATAAAAGATCTGAAAGGAGAACACAGTGTATGAGATACAACTTATGACTGCGTGGGAGAATTTTTGCCTTTCAACAAGAATGGTAGAATTTTAATTGGAGAATTTTAATGCCTTTTCTACATTGATCATTAAAATGCACAGTACATTTAAAGCATCTAAACTTCTCACATTTATCTCACTAAATATGAATACACCGAAAAATATTGACTGCCATAAAGCACATATGAATGTTATAAGACAGTGAAAAATTTTGGAAATGTCTTATCTATAAAACTTTTCACTTGAGAATGTTCAAACAAAACTGACATTTTTCACATATATACAAAAAAAAAAAAAAAAAAGCCTACTCAAGTTCAGGTGATGCTTTGTTTTAAAGCTCAGTGAAATATTTTTCAATGTCCAATTTAGACTTTCAGAAATACTCTTCTGGAAAGTTAATTTTCTTTCTAGCATCCGTGGTGGTGCAGTGTTTTGAGTTTAGGATAAGAATAATGTTGATAATACACTGAGGTTTCAGTTGTTGCTGATTGCTACTTACACTAAGTCAGGGACTTTTCATGTGCTAATGCACAAACTGTACCGTATTATATGTGTTTCCTTTGCATGTTATGAATTTCCTAAAACAAGGTGGATTTGCAGAAATAATATATACCTCAAAATCTAGACTTATTAACTAAATTGTCAGTTAAATTGTATAATCTTTCTGATTTACATATATTTCAAAGGAATAGATCATTAAAGTACCCATGAGGGGCTGACAGTGCTATTCATCTGAAATATGTCATCAGAGTATAGTATTTCCAATATTTTCTTTAAATGATTAACAGAATAATTATTCATAAACTTATATCTTTAAATTAATTTAGAAATTACTTAAATGTATATGAGTAATGAGCAGAAATCTGAGAGCCAAGAAATTCAAATGAGAATGTCTTGTTGCCAGAAGATGTTTTTAAAAATAGATTAAAAATGTTAATGTCTTCATGAAAGAAATTGCTGTAGGTCAAAACAAAATGAAATTGAAGGCATTTTATTTTTTTAATATAAATTATAAAAAATCTGTGAATGGTTAAGTTCTCACTGCCATCAGATAACATCATTATGGGTTCTTTTTTTATATGAAACTACTTGTGACTCCCAGGTTCCAACTCTGTTTCTTCCTTCAACTGAAAAAAAAAGCATAATTATGCAGTGTTTAATCAATGAAGTTAAATTGAGCAGAACTATTTGTTTTACAATATAAAATGATAATTAGTAGAGACTAAGTAAGACAAACAGTTTGATTTGAAATTTCTATCTGTGAAGTATGCTTATTTATAATCAAATTTAAAGGTGGCTGTAAATGCATTTTTTTAAAAAATTCAACTTGGACATAAAGGATAGTAGCAAACTCCTTGTTAATTTGCAAAGGATTAACATGAAGAGTGTTGAGCATACTTGAAAGGGATTTTCATATAAAGCAAGAATGCAAATTAAATCAAATGTTCACATGTGATTCTAGTTTAGATAATCTTACTTTACAGATTAGAAATGTTTGGAATAATATAATTCTCTAACCTTTGTAAAAATCATTGAGGCTGTATTTTTTTAAAGTCATTTTGAACAATATTCTTAAAGATAACTATTAAACGTCAAAATCTGAAACACACGTATGGATGTGAATCTAGATGCAAATAATGGAATATGTTTTAAGAATATAATTCTTGATTAATTGCATGAACTTTTTCTATGTCAGGACAATTGTATTGTGATTGGTAGTAACAGTGTTTTCACTTTTGATCTGTTCTTGATTATAGTTGATTCTGTCACAGTTTCATAAAATAGCTAAAATTATTTATTATTTGTTCATGTAATATTTCAATATATAAAGAGAAAAAGGAAATTGGTACCATTGCAATAAAATCAATACTATATTGTTTTAAACATTCAGTAGATGAAAACTGACATTGAGGAAAATACTTATGGCCACTAGCCAAAAAATTGAATCACTTCAGCTGAACACATCTAAAACGACTTCCTACACGAGCAGTGAATGCACTGCCTTGCTATACATGACAAAAAAATTCTGTGAAACTATGTGAAGTACATTTCATAATAAATTATCAAGTACTGAAGGAAAAAAAAAAAAAGGATCTATTTTATCTGCAGGCCTCTAATAAATCTATTCAGATTCTGTGGAATCTATATTTTTTCAATTACTTCTTTGAATAATAAAATCATGGAGTGGATTTCATGAATTGATAAAATCAGCCTGGTTTCCTAAATATTTCTCAATTTAATAATATTTTTCCTTCCAAATATATACATATAACGTCTTGTCTTGTAAATAAAATATAAATTTCGAGTGTACTTAAAATGTAACCATCCATCAGTCTCTCTGTTGTGTGCTTGAATATCAAGGTAGGCCCCTCAAAGAACTTGGAATTGTCTGTAAGTGTCTAATGCAAATCTACACAATGCTTTTTCTGCATCAATTTTTTATTTTCCTTCTGAGTTTCATTCCTGGAAGGTAGTATTGGGATTTTTTTTCTTCTTTCTTCTTTGTAAATATTTACCTGTTCAACTAGTAAAAACTATGAAATTTCAGAATTTCTTTTGTAAATACAAGCCAACACTCTTCCAAGCCAGAAGCTCTATGCAGCCACAAATTGGAATTTCAAAAGGTTTTATATTAAACTCTTGCTGTGGTTTGGGAGGTTTGTATTTTCACTATTCTTGAGACATGTGAAACAAGTCTTATCAGGCCCAAGGCCAATGAAGAAGAAACCCCCTTCCATAAATGTGATTCTTCCAAAACGAAAGCATAACCTCTGCCTTTCTTCCAAAAGAAGTGTTGACTCAATGTCTTAGAACCACTTTGGCAGTGTGAGCACTACAACAGAGAAAAGAGGTTGATCCATATTTTCAGACACCTAATTTGTAGAATCATAGAATCACTTGAGTTAAAAGAGATCTCTAAAGGTCATCTGTACAACTCCCTTGCAATGAACAGGGACATCCACTGCTAAACAAGGTTGCTCAGATTCCCCCTATAGCCTGAACTTGAACGCCCCTAGAGACAGGGCATCCACCACATCTGTGGGCAATGTATTCCAGTGTTTCACTACACCTAGCATAAAAAACTTCTTTTTTATATCTAATCTAAATATCCTCTCTTTGAGTTTGAAACCATACCTCTGCTAAAGAGTCTGCCCCCTCTTTCTTACAGAACACTTACAGATACTTAAAGGTCACTATCAGGTCTCCCAGAGCCCTCACCTCTCCAGTCTGAAAAGCCCCATTCTTCTGAGCCTGTCCTTATAGGGGAGATCCCTGTGAGATCATCCCTTTGATCATTTCTGTGGCCTCTGTACGCATTCCAACTGGTCCGTATCTCCCCTGTACTGAGAATTCCACATCTGGATGCAGTACTCCAGGTGAGGCCTCAACAGAACAGAGTAGACAGGCAGGATCACCTTTCTCAACTCGTTGGCCACTCTTCTTTTGATTAATCCCAGGACATGGTTGGCTTGGTTGCAAGTGCCTATTTCTGGCTCGTATCCAGATTGCCATTCACCAGCACATCAAGTCCTTTTGGAGTGTGTTGGAGATCTCGTATCATCTTTCTGTCTTCAAAGTCCCTTAGCATAACTTCCAGCAGGATCAGGATGATCTTCCCTGGCACAGATGTGAGTCCGCCAGATTGGTAGTTCCTTGGCACATCTTTTCTATCCTTCTTAAAAATGGGTGTGACCTTGTCTTTTTTCCAATCATCACGGACTTCACCTGACTGCCATGACTTTTCAAATATCATTGAGAATGGCTTGGCAACTAGAATAAATAATTGCCTAAGGACTCTGGGATGCATCCCTTTGGGATCCATTGACTTATGGATATTCAGGTTCCTCAGGTGGTCACAAACATAACCTTCATTTACAAGGAGAGGTACATTGTTCTCCCAATCTCTACGTTAAGACCACATTTATTAATACTGAAAGTATTGCTTAGCAAAGGATTTCAAGCTCAGTTTCCTTTCATTATTGTACCAGCTGAGAAAAATAACAAGACTTACTTTATCGTGTTTTCAGTCTGAATTGAAGGGCTTCTCAAAAGCAAATGGTAAAATGGCTGGTTTTATGGGCAAACATACTGAACTACAAATGAAATCTTACTTGAGAACATAGTGCTAGCTACTTTAAAATGCCATTTTATCTTTTTTCTCCTGAAGTAATGTTTACAGGAAAATAAATTCAAATGCTACTTCAAAATCAACTAACAGATACCTAGAAATGAATCCAAATCCAACCAATGTGTTGAAAGAAATCATACCAAAATCTAATTGGAAATATATTTCTGCTTGTTTTGTCACTGAATATTTCTATCAAAGAAAACTGGAATATTCTTCAAAAACAAAATTGTTTATCTTTTTTTCTTTCTTGAGAGAAGGTGAAAGATAAGAGAGCAGTAATAAAGCAGATGGATGTTGGAAGTTATATTTTCTTTATCCTGAGATTAATATAAATCCATAAGAAGTTCTTGACAAGTGTATTGCCTTTGATTTTTCTATATTAATTTTAAATTAAGATCATTTTCATCAAGGACTGTAAGAAAGAACACAAAGATAAAGGAGGGCAGATTGGTTAAAAACAAAACAAACAAACAAGATCTTAGCTGGGCAATGTAAAGGCCTATGTGCTCTTGCACTGCTCTGAGGCAGTACTAACCAGACAGCCTTTTGTGTAACCAGAAATGAAAGCCATGTGTTCATAATGATAAAAAGCAAAATAGGTCTTGACTTCACATCAAGCAGGAAAGAAAGGATATAACTTTATTTCATACCTTACCCTCAGAAAATGTAATAATTTAATTTATAAGAAAGAAGATCTCTGTCCCACAGAAAACACGGTAGATAAGAAATGTATCCTGCCAGTCCCTCTTTCTTACTGTCATCTATTGTACATCCCTGGCCTTCTGTGTTATGAGGGTGAGAGAGAGAGAGGCACCAACTGGTACTCTGATTTGTATCATCCCTATCATCTTCCCATGGCATTCCTCATTAGCCATAGCTTTTCTACATCAAAAGGTCCTTAAGTTAGTTAGCCAGTCCTTAACCTAACACCATAATATGCCTTTGATTATCCTTATCAACATTTCTGAACCTTTTGTATTTCAACAGTATCCTTTCCAAGAAAGAAAAACCTCTACTATACAAAGTATTTATAGGTAGGTGAAGTATGGATTTATATGCAGACCTAACAACAGCTTTTGTTTCTATGCATTTCATTTCTTTCTGCTACTACTTGAATATTGGCGTCGCTTTTCATTGCAAATACACAGTGAATTGACATCTTCATTAATTACATATCATTTTTAAATTTATAATTTCTGAGTGACAGTGGTTAACATAGAGTTCATTTCACATGCAAAGTTAAAATTATGTCTTTCTTATTGATTTCACTGAACTGTACAATATGTAGCTAGTGTTTCTGAATAAGCTGTTCAGAAGAACATTTGCCTTTACATAAGTCAGTAAGTTTACAAAAAGTACTAGGATTAGGAGTTTACTTGGATATATGAAGCTAAAAAAAAGCATTAAAATAATTTGTGTGCACATGAAAACATTCGTAAACAAAGGAGAGATCTTTTAGTACAGTTCTGTCTGATTTGATAGGCAGGTATGGCTAGTTGAAATTCCTTGGGGTGTCCCTACTGGTTCCAAACTCTTACTCCAGAAAGGCATGCAACATTCTTCAATCTTATGGTATGTCTATATGGATAAGTCAGAGATGGTGGGATGGGACGAATAGATATTATTTAGACAGCCAAATATCTAATATATTCATATCCAAGAACAAATATGTCACCTGGGCAAGAAATTAGATTTTCTTACTGTGTTGAAATATATCAGTAAAAAATGAGTCAACTTTTTTACATGAATGTATAAAGTAAATTTCATTAGAGTAAATCACCTAAATTCTTTCCCAGGGTCTGAATACTTATCATCACACAAATTTTAAAACTCAATCCTGCCCTATTATAATGGAATCTATTATAATCTTCCTCTCCTATAATTGTAATTGTAATAATAATTGACTTTCTTTCTTGATTGACTGAATGTGCTTCGGTACTCCAAATCTTTACTTCACAAAGCTTTAAATCTACGCATTTTTATGATCTGTGCAATAAATGAACTGTACTTTTCGTATACATTTATTCTCTCATCTTCTCCACTGGGAGCTGGAAGATTACTCAAGACCAAAGATCCTCTGAACTTACCAAATGGTATTCTGCCTGCACCTTCGAGGATGAAGGACATGCTGAAGTGATTGGGCAAGGTTTGAGATCACGGCAGAAGCAGAGGTGCAGCCTGGCAAACCCTTGAGAAAGAAAAAATTCAACATTTTTTTCCCCCTCAGAAAACTGCATTTGACATTATTAAGACTAGAAAGATTGGCCTATACTGGCTTAGAATTTTGAGACACCAAAACACGGAATTATATGTCATAAGCATCAGTATTAAACTGGAACATAGAAATGCTAATTTACTAGCATTTTTATATTATATACATATAATATATAATTATATAGCTATATAATATATATGTAGGTATTTATATATATTTATATATATATTATATTTATAATATATTTACATTATATTTATATATTTATTTTTATATATTTATTTTTTTTAACTTCAGAGAATTTTTCCTTCTACATTTCGTTTAGTAGATTAGTTGGATCCAGATAAAATAATATTCTTCAGTAGAGAAATAAATGAGTCCATTAAAAAAATAAAAGGTTATTGGCAACAAAATCATTACATTCAGTAAAAAATGACCATATAAATGTGACATGAGCGATGCCAAATTTTAGTAAGATCAATATTTTTAATGATTATTTTGTAGAAAACAATGATTTGCTTTATGGAGATTTGGTATTTCTTTCCAACAAAAGAGGAGTATGCTGGGTGGGCTGGAGGAGCTTATTCAAGACCACTGAAAGAAAAGCAATGATCTGGCACACATATCTCAAGGCCAAAATAACATCCAATTTTCAAAATGAAAATTGATTATTCAAATAATTTTGCACATTTCGTATTCTTTCAAGATGTAGCTACTCAGATTAAAAAGATGGAATTTTAAATGAAGTTTGACTAACAAAAGGATTGAATTGTGCTAGCTCAAGTCAAAAATAAGAAAAGAATAGCAATGATGAAAATAATCAATCATCCTACGTCAATTAAGATTAATTCAAATTTTATTCAAATTTTATTTGAATATAGTTTGAATTTGAATTTAATTTAATTTGAATTTAATTAAAATTCATCTCACTTTTTAATTTTGGGCTCAAAATGCTATTGTATGACACATGAAAATTTTTCTTTTCATGTGCTTTCTAGCAATATTTTGAGCAAAAAAAAAAAAAGATTTATACATTTTTTTCTATCAGGTATGTTTATTTTTTGTACAATATTATACCTTTGTAATAGTAAGTTGCTGAAGACACTGAAGCAGATAGCTATTTTAATTTTTTTTTTTTGTTTTTTTCTAACAGTACAACACCTCAATTTTACACTACCATTGGAGTTCACATGACAAATTGTTATTCTAATGAATCCTTCCACTTTGCTTAAAGCCCAAATTCATTGTCAAACAAAATCTTTGTTGTTAGAGATGTTGATTATGCCGTTATTGATTTTGGATTACAGACCTAAATTGAATGCCAATGTCTGTGCAGACTTATTTCAAGGGCAATAAGAAACATCTTCATATTATTTGTTCTGAGAAATGTACTTACAAGTTGCATATGTATATGTAGTTACAAGCCATCAAAGCAGAAGAAAATGTGTTGGAGACAAAAAATAAATCTTTACAAGAACTGTTAACATAATCTTGAGGATTTACAAGTGTTGAAAGCAAAGAGAAAGGCGCTCCAGTTCCTGTTAATTTGAGTCTCAGACACAATAATGAATTTTTAGGTTTCACCTTATATAGTGTAGAAACAAGATCCTGGGTCACTTAAGTGATCTAGTTTCCTTTTCTTTATCATAATCATGTTTATTGTTATTTTTTACTTTGTGCACGGGATCTGAATTTTTATTGCTACAAATATTCAGCAAAAATGCAGTAGATGCCTTGTGATGTTTGAAGTTTATAGAAACACAAAAACAGAGGAAGATAAAGCAATACAAAGAAACAACACTGAGTGTGGCAAGCTATAATGTCAGAACAGCTTCAGCCAAGTTATTTTTCTTTTTTTTAAAAAAAACCTGCTAGAATGTTTTTCCATGATTCTGTTATTTAGATAGTCAGAACCTTCTCTAACTTTTCAGTATGAAAGTATGAAATGCCTGTTAGTATACAATTTTCTGTGATAACATTATTTTTTGTTCAAAGAGCTCCTCACTGTCCATTCATCCACAAAAGGCCTCACTTGATACTCCATAATTAATTAATTGTTTGTGGACTTGTCACCAAAGCAGAGTACTGTTTAATGCATGCGAGCTGAATATTGCTACTATTTGTCATTACATTGTAAGATCTGTTATAAAATAGATACCTTTTTTAATGTAAAAATTTTTAGATTTTTGTGACCTATGACATAGTTTTCTGGAAAGAAAATATAAGTTTTGAAGGAAGAACTAATAAAGGAAAAGCTTTAATGAAAGTACTGCCTCTATAATTGGATGTACAGAAAATAAAAAATCATAATTTCTAATGAATATGATGACCAGTAGGAGGGAAGAATAAGGACCATTCTTTAAAAAGCAGATTGAGGATAATATAGCAGTAGAGAATGAATTATCATATTGTGCTTCTGCATACATTGACTAATAAGTAAATAATTTTCTTGAAATATATACACAGCAGTAGATTTTACTGTAGCAAGGAAAAAAATAACAGAATGAGGATAGATGACACTGCCATACTATTGCAGCTCTAAGTTTAATTCAAAACAAAAACAAAGGAAACAAAGCAGAATAAAACCAAACATAATCAGAGAAAAAACAGAAAATGCACTTTTAATAGTAAAACATGCTCAGGGTTATTTTCAGATCAGCTGAACGCCAGCTAAGTCCTAGTGTAAACAGATTGCTAAATTTCAGGGAATAATTCAGGATGGTTATTCTCAAGAAACATTTAGTCACTAAACATTTCCATTCTGACCTCATTTCTTTGGCTTTTAAACACAGGTTCCCAGAAATTATAGAAATCTGAGAGCTTGGTGTCAAAATTCAGAGAAGATTGATGTCATGTTCCAGAAAAAGCCAGATTATTGACATTGTGCCCATATTGTGCTTAATTTATTTAAATTTGTTTCAGTGAAAGTAGTTTGACAATGAACTTTTCTTCACAGAAGCCTAGCAGCTGGAGCTCATTACCCTGGACAACATTTGACATGTGGAAGTTCTTCTCCACTTCTTCTCCATCAGGAATGTGTAAAGAAGTATACCTTATAATATAGTATATTATATATTAAAGCATATTAAAGTATATAATATAATATAAATACTTCTGCATAGAAGTAAGACTGAGGAAAGACAGAATAATATTTCAAGTTTATTTATTGCTGTTCCTAAATTAATAAGATTTTTGAGACCTGAATGAGATGAAGAAAGTGAAATTGTACAATGGGGAATGAGTGAAACCAAACCTAGGTTCTATATCTTGATCACACCATAGGACTTCTCATAGGAAGATAAAATATTATTCTTATAACAGACTTCAGTTAAAGTTCATGAAGCCATATTGGCAAAAATAAGTACTGAGGCCTCTTATTCATCTTAGGCTCACACAGAAGAGTGTGCGTCTCAGAAAACAGTATCCTATGTGGAAATTTAAGACAGGAATTTTTGTCTCACCACTGGGATGCAAGAGCACACACAGTTTCATCACCTTAGTCATCATAATTTTTAAAGCTTGTTACCTTGATCATGTCAACTTTCAATTCATGAGCATCTAGATTACTACTTTAAGCACTTTTACTTATTATGGCCAACCTTCACATAAAAAGCTATGTATGAACTGAAATGTCCTTATGTCTGTCTTCCTTTAGTTGATGCATTTTCTGCATTTTTCACTGTCTCCCTTTGATTCTTGTCAGAGATTTACAGTGGATTTGTAGAGCCACACTCCTGAACTTTATGTTAGCCTTTAAAAATACACTTAAGATATTAACTGCAACACTCATCTGTGTGTTACTATACAGTTAATAAGAACTTTAAAAGCTTTTCATCAGAGTAATTATGCCTGAATAAATTCAATGACTTTTAGATTTGGAATGCACAAACACTATGAAAAATAACATGTATTACTGAATTGAATTTTAATTAATACTAGAAAAAGCAAAATTTGCATTATTAAACAGATATATTCACCTCCTAAGATCCTAAGCACACAAAACAGGTTCTTAATAATTTTACAAAATAAAATCATAATTAGGATCACTATCATCAATAAATCCAGAGCTTAATGAGAATAACTTACTTGTAATTCAGAGATAACCACAACTAATTAGATATTTATTTTTTATTGAATAGATCTGTGAATATAAATGTCATTAGCAAAATGGCAAAAGGTAGTATATTTTTTTAGACCAAGATACAAATTTATTTGCAGATTATCTCAAGGAACATCAGCAGTGGGAAAGTGTTAGAATGGTTTCAACTTTCACCTAAGAAAAACTTATTTCTGGGTTTCAAAATAGTGGATGAAATCTTTATTCCATTTACTGACATCCTCTGCAGATGAGGGGCAAAAAATTAATTTGACATAAAAATATATGTTTATCTTATTGGCAGTAGTGGGAAGACTTTTTTTTTTTTTAGAAATCTATCTCCTGGGATAAATGTCTCAGTCTTCTGAAATAATATACTTTAAATTATCTGCAGTAAGAAGGTCATATATAAAAATAGTTTATGAAGGAAAAGTATGCTGGGCAGTTTCTAGGGAGTAACATCAATTAGACTAGTAGCAGGAATCATCATAAAGAGCTAGCAATTTCCTTGTGCTCTGCAATGAGATATCAGTTTCTTGATGGAATGTGTTTGATCTTTTAATTTCCCTTGCTTTTACTCCCAGTATATATTCCAAAGCCTCCTCTCTGACAATGGTATTTACTGTCCAGTTGAAGAAAATAATATTCATTGATTCATGTCATTGTTTCTGCCATATCCAATAGTGAATTTCTAGACCTAATGGCTTCCAGTCATCAATGTTAGTGATCCAAGTAATACTAACCTATCACCATTAAACCATGTTAATGGTCTGAGATGTCTGGAATGCTATAGATTTATTCCACTAACAAAATATTGTATATTTTTCCCGGAATTTAAGGCAAAATACATTAACAGTTACACATTATATCTCTTTAAAACTACTACGGGCAGTAATGTGGTATGATAACCCACAGAAAACAGTAAGCTTACATTATATATAGTTCAGAACAGTTTTGTTAATGGATAAATTAGTATAAACATAGCAAATGTAACTGTAGTTGTTTTGATTTTAATGAGCATTCTTCCAATGTAAAGAAAACCTGTCCATTGGACACTAGTTATACAGTTATTTTGATTTTAATATATGACATACTTTATATGAGCTTTAACATCATGGGCTGAATCACATTAGGTGTAAGTCTGGTCCTTTCTTCAAATCATGTCACCTCATAGGAGCCTTAGCAACTGTTTAAACTGAATTAAATAACACAGTTTGGAAAACAAGGCAGAGTAATCACCCTGAGCAGTGGTAACAGGCTTCCCAAAATAAAGATAATGTTGTCATTTTCCAGTTTGTCTCCAAAAATGCTGACCTGTGACAATATTTGGAAAGTAATCCAAATAGGTAATACATTTTTTAAGAAGTTGTTTTTAACATATTAACTATGTCCCTTTATTTTCAAATCCAGCTAGGGGAAGCATATTTGATGCAAGATTCTTCTTAGTAAAGCAGGGGAAAAAGAACATCTAAGTCATAATGGAAGAGAACTTGAATGAGCACGTCTACCAGTGATCTGGTAAGTCTCTTTAAGCTTGTTGTTGTTATATATCACAATACTGGAGTGTCAATCAACCATGAAAGAAATTCACACAATACATGAAAACTTTTTTCTTCTTTCTCACTAAGTTTCTGAAATGACAACTTTTACTAGCAAAATTAATACTGTTAACATTATTAACACTGTTCTTTGTTGTGCAGATACAAAGGTTTGTATAAAACCTTAATATTATCATGTGAAGTCTTTTCACTATGATACATAAAGCACTGGATAAAAGAACACTGTGATGGAATTATTGTCTCTTGAAGGTTAAAGGTAATTCAAAACAAGCAATGGAACAATACTGAGTTATTTCCCAGCTATTTCAATAACAGCAAGGTATTCTTAGGATTCTGGGAATCTCTTGCAACTGTTAACAGTTCTTATTCTATTAATATTTACACTTGTGAGGGTGCTAAATGTATAGATTTTGTCTGCTCCAAAATACACTAAGAGGAGATTTAACAGTATTGGAATATTGACATCAAAATATTTGACATAAAAAATAGTAAGTCCACACGTGAAACGTATTTTTAATAGAAAAAGAGAATGTGTCCTATTCTACAAGCTCACTAAAAATATGCTTCAATATCAAAATTGAGTACTGGAAAATCTATGTTTAGTAAATATTCACTCAGACATTTTATTGCGAAACTTCTGACCTAGACCATGCAGCTTTCTGGACCCTTCTCACCTGTCCCCTGTTGTCACCTCCTTTTCTTTGTCACATTGCAAGCCATTCAAAAAAATAATATAATAGGAATCTAAATACTAGAAATTTAATTATACAGTATTCTCTATTATACATATTTGATTTTCTTATTTTAAGTGTCATTCTACTATTGATAAAGTGTTATGAAGACATGCAAAGTTTCTATATTCTTTTCAGAGTATTTTATGAGCTTATCTATATTGATTCCCTCAGTTATATCTCTCCATTCCTTTTCTCATAAATATTCTTTAAATTCTTAATTTCCCCAAGACTAACAATTTATCTCTCAGCAGTTATCCTTTTCAGCTTGGAAGATTGCATTTTCACCCTGGAAATTCAGTATTCCCAAGCTACATCATTTGAAATACCAAAATAGTCAAATTCAGAATCCGAATTTCTCAAACTAAGCTGCTGGATTATTAAGTCAGTACTTTCCTGGGTTCACATAAAATGACAAGAGCCAGCAGAAGCAGCCTTGATGGTCACTGCTTGATCCAGCCTTCTCCAAAACAGACCCATTGCAGGCCAAAGCAGAGCTCAAAACCTAGTTGGTGGTGCTTCTGTCATCTTAAGATCAAAAGAAAAAAAGAAAAAAGAAAAAGAATGTACAGCAACTGTGAGTTGAGAAGTGAGAAAAATATGAGAGAAATACACATCTGCAGGCATCCATGTCAGTGTAGGAGGGGGAAGCTCCAGGCACAAGAACAGACATTCCTGTACAATCTGTGGAGAAGAATCCGATTACCTGAGAAATAAAAAAATTCAGTACTGGAGGAAAAAAATCATAGTGCAAATTGGTGATTATATTTTATTTGATATTTTCTATTATTAATGGAACATTGAAGTTCAGTTATGTTATTACTATAACTGAAAAGTCTACTTGTGCTTCTAATTGCTGATGGATCAGTGTTGCATGGCATAGAGATATAAAATTATATGCAAAAATTACATGAGTATTAATTGATCAAATGTTGGTTTCCTTCTAAGAGCCTGGGGCTGTCACCAGCAGATCTCAGTGCTGAGAGAATTTTTAACAAGAGAAAATGGTAACAAATACAATTTACTTCAGTAAAAGGTATCAACAGAAATCAAAAGGAAATCCTAAGGATCGTGGACTACTGCAAAGTTACCAAATAGATGAATTAGATGAATACAAGTAAGACACAGACTTAGTAGCGTATTTTTTAATTTCTTTTTTTTTTTTCCCAAGAGTAATTATACCTTTTTAAGCTTTTGTTCTGATTTCCTGAGATTTTCTTTTTCTTTTTTCCAGTTGGGATTTTACTGATTGTATTACTGAGACTTGTTTTAATTGAATATAGCACCTACTGATGATATTAATCCTTTAATGAAGGATGATGGATTACTGATGGACAATTGGCTGAATATGAGCCAGCAGTATGCCCAGATGGTGAAGAAGGCCAATGACATCCTGGCTTGTATCAGGAATGGTGTGGTGAGCAGAACTACAGAAGTAATCCTGCCCCTGTACTTGGCACTGGTGAGGCCTCACCTCAAGTACTGTGTCCAGTTTTGGGCACCTCAGTACAGAAAAGACATTGACATGCTGGAGCAGGTTCAAAGAAGGGCAACAAGGCTTGTGAAGGGCTTGGAGAATATGCCCTACGAGAAGCAAATGAAGGAACTAGGGCTGTTTAGTCTGGGGAAGAGAAGGCTGAGAGGAAACATTGCTCTACCTACATCTGAAAGGTACTTACAGCAAAAGCAGGGTTGGACTCTTCTCACTGATGACAGGATGAGGGGAAATGGCCTTAATTTGCTCCAGGGTAAGTTCAGGTTGGATATCTGGAAAAAACTTCTTTACAGAAACAGTTGTTAAGCACTGGAATAGACTCCCCAGGGAGATGGTTGAGTCACCATCCCTGGATGTGTTTAAAAATTGTTTGGATGTGGTGCTCAGGGACATGATGTAGCGGAGGGTTGTTAGAGTTAGGGTAGGATGGTTAGGTCGTGGTTGGACTAAATGATCTTTAAGGTCTTTTCCAACCTGTATGATTCCATGAGGATGTAAGAAAATTAGGCCATACTGCAATAATTTACTTTTATTTTGTCTTATATCTTCTTCCATTCCACATCCAACGTTCCACATCCAATGTTCCTTTACTGAGTCCTGATCTTGCAGTATATTTCTTGCAAGACAAATCTTCACTCTGGGTAGAACTCCACTGAAATAGATAAACTTACTATGGTACTAAACTTACCAATATTTCCAACTAGTTTGCAGTAATTTGGTCATAAATAGTTTATCATGTCTGTAATATCTCCAGGTTACTTTTCATTGCAAGACAAGAAGTATGTTTGCAATTAATGAAATTTTGTTTTGCTTTTTTTGTTTGTTTGTTTGTTTTCTGGGAGAAAGTATATTATTTTTAAGACATGAATATATAGTAAATCTACTACTGGAAGCTACGGTACAGCACACAAAAGAGGGGAAGGTGATACAAGGCCATCAGCAGGGCTTCATCAATTCCTGCCTGACCAGCCAAGGGGCCTTCTACGGTGGCATAAATGAATCGTAGAGAACTGGAAAAGGGAAGAGTCACGGGCGCCATCTATTTGGAGAAAAAGTAATGTTTTGCATGAATCTAAGTGTGCTTGTCTTTCATTGTTCTCTATACACATCATTCTATATTGTTTGGGGTTTTTTGTTGTTGGTGGTGTTGTGTTTTTTTTTTTTTTAATTAGTTGTGGCAGAAGAGCATTAATATTGGTTTACAAGGTAACAGAAAAGCCTTGTAACTTCTAGGTCAAATTATCACATTTTGTTATAAACATCAGAGTACAAGATCAAGCTGCATCTTGTCATACTTTCATGATTTACAGTGCAATTACATTAGTATCTTCTCTAATGAAAATCCATATTATTATAGTTCCCAAATTTCTTGCTCCCTCTTTGCTTTCTGCTCACTGCTAATTTTGGGATACAGCTCCCTGGGAGAAAACATTTTAACTAGAACAGTAAAATAAATGAACATATAAAGGACTATTTTTCTCAGAAAAAGAAAATACTTTTTATTCATTGTCATTATTGTTTTAATACAATTCATAATGAAGATCCAGCTTACAATTTAAACAAAATGAAACCATTAGAAATTGCTAGAATGGATTTGTTACTAGACAAAACTTACTTTCTCTCTATACTTATCTGATTCAATAAGGAGGGGTAGGATGAAAATTGCACCAACTTCATTTGAAAATACCAAAATATTCCACTTGTCTTTTGTACACTCCTGATAAGATCATATCCCAGTAGTGAACCCGTTTGGCACACAGAGTTATATAACTTCTCAACTTGGAAGGAACATCAAAGATCATCTAGTTCCAACCTCCTTGCCAAAGGCAGAGTTGCCAACCACTAAATCATACATTAGATCAGGCTACCCAGGACCTCTTCCAACCTGGCCTTGAGCATCTCCAGGGATGGGGCATTCACATCTTCTCTGGGCAAACTGTGCTAGTGCCTCATAGCACTCTCAGTGAAAGCTTCCCCCAACATCCAATTTAAATATTCCCTCTTTTCATTTAAAATAATTCCCCTTGGTCTTATCACAATCTACCTATGTAAAAAGTTGATTATCATTATAATGATAAGCTCATTTATAATCTCCCTTTATATACTGGAAGGCTGCAATAACATCTCTCTGAACCTTCTCTTCTTCAGGCTGAAGAAGTCTAGCTCCCTCAGCCTGTCTTCATAGGAGAGGAGCTCCAGCCCTCTGATTATTTCTGTGGCCATCTTCAGGATCTACTCCAACAGCTCCACATCCTTCCTGATCTGGGGGCCTCAAGTGAGGACACAGTACTCCAGATGAAGCCTTATGAAAGCAAAGTCAAGGAGGACAATCAACTCTCTCACCCTGCTGGCCACCCCTCTCATTATGCAGGTGAGGATAATGTTGGCTTTCCAGCCTGCAAGCACACACTGCTGGCTCACGTTAAGTTTTTCATCTACCAGGACTTCTAAGTCTTTCTCGGCAAGGTTACTCTGATGTAGTTCTTCTCCCAGTCTGCAGATGTCTGGGATTACCCAGATTTGAGAACAAGATCTTACTCATCACCCCATTGAAGCTCATTAGATACACATGGGCTCACCTTTCAAGCCTGTCCAGATCCTTTTAAAAGGCACCCCTTCCTTCTGCTGTATCAACTGCACCACATAACTCGGTCTCGTCCACTATCTTCCTGGCAGTGATCTGTAAAGGAAAGGTGAATTTTTAATGAATTGGAGTATGAGGTAGTTCCAGCAATAGTCAGACTCCACTGTGGAGTTAGATTCAGGTAAATTAACATCTGAAATGAATATACAAATATAATTTAATTATATTGCTTTTATAAAGAGAGATATTCCCTTTGAAAACAATTGCTGAAGAAATTGCATTCAGGAAAGTTCCTGCTGCTGTTTGTTAGACTGCCCTGTCACCTGCATATATCTGCAATGAGCCACTGATGGATTAGAGCTTTTACTGTGGCAAGTGGAAAATGTGTTATGGATAATTCTCAATCTACTTCTTTTATTGCAAAGCTACATCACTGCTTACATATAAAAATGTTCTCCTCTTAATCACTCAATTTGAGAGCCCTTGAAATGTAATGGTGATGACTTCTAGCTAGCAAGCTAGATACACGCTAATGCAAAGTGATTCATTACAATTTAGGTAAAACCTACTGCCTAACACATTCAAATAATTTGAAAGAGTGATATGGGCATGATATACAAATCATATTATGTCTCTAATCATTTTGAAATAGTGTGTTCTATTTGCACAATTATATTAAGGCAAAGCATGGTCTGACAATATGTCTCAATGAGTTTTCTTTTGTGGATCAGCCATACTAATTTTTTTTTTTTTTTTTAACCACAGAATTAAGCACATAACTGACATGCATTCCTCATATTTGACAACCTGCAAAAAAAGTGAAATTACCCACTGGACTTTTTTCAGACAAACATAGCAATTTCTACCACATTTTCCTCATACACTGTAAGTCTAGAAATGAGAGTGAATCCTATGTGCAGTCATCAGATATGTTTAATCACATACAAGCAACACCTCACATCACATCACCATATTCATATTGCATGTGGAAAATGTACTGGCTTCATAAAATCCAGAAAATATCTAAGAAAATACACTATTGGCAACCTATACACACACACACACACACAGAGTAATATCAACACGAAACAGCGGGGTTAGAACAACTTTGTAATTCTCAACCATATACTGCTATGTAAATTTCATTTCTTGTCAAAGGAAAAAAAAAAAAAAAAAAGAACTAGTTTAGAGTATAACTATTATCTCCAAAAATCATTCAAGAAACTTTCCCATTGATTCTTACATAAACATCTTTTGACAACCTCGGAGTTACCAATCAATTAATAAAATTTTATTAAAAGAATGTATGATTAAAGGTGTAAGAATTTCATATTGATAGGAAGTTTATTTCACAAAAGAACACATGAACAAAAGTAAAACCCTAGGTTTGGCTAGAAATTGAGCATCTAGTAATAAAATATCGTGATTTGTTTTCCTTTAAGTGTACAAGTGTAGTTGAGGAAAAGTTAGGAGACACTGTAGAAATTCTATTCAAGCAAGTCACGTGCATTTATTTTTATCATGCAGGAACTATGATTGAAATAGCAATAGGCATGAACAATTTACAAGATTTTAAACTCTTCAGAAATAGCTCATGCCACTTTGATATATTGAGCATATAAATATTCATACAATCAATCATTTCTTAGTGTGTCTCTAGAAATTAGCTTTGTATCGATTATGCCTAGTTATCTGTTATGTTTGTGACAACATAAAAATGGGCACAAGCTTCTTTCATTGATTTACCATCCAATAAATAATTACTATTCATTATTTATTGATTATAAACTTCTATAATAATTTCGCTTCTTTCCTCTTTATTCTGTCAGTGTCAGTTCTAAAGCTAGAACAATCTACTTGATCAAATTTTAAAACCAGTTACGCCCACAGGAAAAGAAAGTAGTATTCAGCAGAGTCGTTTAAATTCATGCAAGAATGCAAGGTTTGTATCCTGTAATTCATTTCCAATATTTTAGCACAGGAGGATAATTGAATAATAACACAAGAAGGTGCTCAGAGTTTACATTGTAATAACTAAAAAATACAAGTCTTACGGTCTTTTACTGAAGAAAAAAGATAGGAGTTTTGAGAAAAAAAGTTTTGAGGGAGAAATTCAGAAAGAACACGCCTGGGCAATACCCAGCACATTATACATTATATTATAGAAAAATCTGTCACTTGTCCATCTGGGGTGTCATATGTAACTAAATACTTTGTTTTGTGATACGTAAGGACTGTGATTCTTCTTGTCCATTGAAATAAAAGCCATCCGCTAGTGGAGTGTCTGTAGATTAAATATAAGGAAATAGTTCAGAAGGAAGACAAAGGATGATTGTTTCTACAGCATCAATATACACAGTAAGTTCCAGAAAACTCTTGGAGCAAGAGTGCAAGGCAGCCAGAGGCAGCCACAGCAGAATCCATATCAGCTTGTTTCTCAAGAAAGTTACAATTCTTGGAATAGAAAAAGTGCATATGATGAAAGAACGCTTAATTTGAATGCCTTCTGCTACACATTCATAACCACAAAATCAATTGTGAAATTTAGAAATCTTTCTTGATAGTAATTTGAAAAATAATTCTTCCCCACAGATACCTGCTGGTAGAGGTCAGCTACATAAGTGCAATGCAGTATATACTTGTGCAATGAGTACTGCAGACTGTTACATTCCAGAACTTTATTAGAATGAATTAGTCCAGATAGATTAAATAGAGTCAGTATATCTGTAAATCAGAAACTAAAGATATGATTGCAAGTCAGTATTTTGTGAAATGTAGTCATTCCCATATAGTATGCACCTAGATCTATTTCATTTTTCAGTGCTGCAAGAGAAAGCAACGTCTTTGCTTTGTGTGCTGAACAGTGAACCCTGCTCCTGAAGACAGGAGATACACCTCTAGTACTTGAAGGTGTACCCAGCCAAAGTTGCTATGTATCTGTTACCTCAACAAGGCAACAAATTTGCAACTCAGAACTGCTCTGCAGAGCTGATGTCCTAGGGTCTAGGGGTTAAGACAGCCAACTTGACAATACAAACACCCAACAGTATTTATTCTCATTTTGTCTGCATGTATATATTTTCTCAACAGTATCTGAGTCAGGTACACAGTGTACATCAAAGCTATGAATGATTTTCCACTTATAAGAAAGCAAATTTTGATTTAAAAGAAACAACTTCTCAAAATATTTTTAAAGTTTAGTATCATTTGATTTAGTTTAGTTTTGTGTTATTTTCACAGTAAGATGCCATATACAAAAGCAATTTCCCAGCTAAGAGGAGATAATTTTTCTGAAGTTCTAGATGACTTACATGTTTGGAAAGAAAAGTAATTTAATAAGTAATTTAAGTACTCTTATATATTTACTGTAAAGAATTATTGTTTCCTTCAGTACCGAGTAGAATTTATTCCTTCCCCCCCTCCCCCCCCCCAAAAAAAAAAAAAAAAAAAAAAAATCTGCTATGGCAATTCTGAGTTTACAGCATCTTGGTATCGTTAGGGTGCTAGTCTGGATTACACTTCTCCTAGATGTCAAAGCTCATGGAACATGCACTGTTGTCATTAATCAACACCACACTGTAGATCAATTTGGACACGTTCTCTGCTTCTGTTACTTTCACTCTGAACTCACTCTGTACAAATAAAAATGTAAGCAAACAGAGAAGCAATCTGAATTACACAGAGAATAGGTCTATTTTTTGTCCCCCAAGTACTTCTTTGTCTTTGCAGTTATAACATTTATTAAAAAATCTGATTAAATCTTACAGAAAAAGAAGCACACAAATTAAGACTGTTCACTGAAATTTGCTTTGAGTAATCACCCTACAGTTCAGCAACAATGAATAATTCCCATAGCAACCCCTACTGCCATATGGCACCAAAATCTACTCTCATACCTTAAGGACAAAATCTTACCAAACTGCAAAATAGTGTTTAAAAATAACACTTCTGTAATTCTAAAGCTTATCCTAAAGACAGTCTAGGGGAAAAAAAATAAAATGAGCTTATGTGGGAGACATTTTCAAACTACATTTTTCAGAACTTCCCCATAGAATTTGATCAAGATAATAATCTCAACTTAGATTCCTGTGTTTTTATAACACTAATGTGATGCCAAATTCTGACAGACATTGTAAAAAGCATAGCATAGGGAACCTGCTTTGGCAGGGGGGTTGGACTCGATGATCTCTGGAGGTCCCTTCCAACCCCTACAATTCTCTGATTCTGTGATAGCACTGCTTATCCAATGAAAAAGGAATGTATGCTGAGATGTTAAATCTGATGTACTCATTTCCTGAATCATAATATCAATGGCAAAATTCTCCATGGGGGAAAAAAAATTACAAAATATGAAAATATGATATGACCACGCTGGTTTCAGGATACCTGCATCTTCCCCATGAGCTCACAGTGTGGCAGATTCAGTAACCCATCAAGATTTCTTGACAGAACTGTAATGGCATAAAGGAAATTAAAGATAGTTTAGGCGTGTATCATCACACAATTTGGGTTGGAAAGGAAAACATGATGTTTGGTAATCAAACCTCTAGCTCAAAGCAAGATAATTTCTGAGATCATGCCATGTAAGGGAGTCTGTGTAGAGTCAGGCTAGAAGAGTAGTTTGTACAGAGCTGTGTAGAAAGACCAGTTGAGAAGCATCTGTTTAACACACTGCTTCCAAAACAGAGGTCATAGGCAGCCAATACAAAGTAAAATAGTTCTGGTCTAGCAGTAACTGACAAGAACATAATTTCCCTATTTATTATAATAGTGTTGTAAGAACATATGCAAATGAATGATTTTCCTCATGAACGACTTTCCTCTGACCTTTCAGCTATTTCGAAACTCTACTGAACTTATTATATTCAGCTTTATTAAAAAACAACAAACATATTTATGTGTACATGCATGTGTGCAGATGAGTTTCCCTCCCATATAACACTTAAAATAACACCTCCAGGCATGTGTAACAAATCCTTTCATTCACAACCTTGCCCTTCTGATGACTCTTACACAGAGTGATATGAAACTATATATTACCATTTTTGGTTTTCAGACATCCGGAAATAAATCTGGAAGCAAAGTTAACAGAAAGATGGCACCAAACAATAGAAAAGTACATGCTCATGTCAGATCTGTAGAACGCAAATTTAGCTGATCAAAGAAGAGACGTATGAGAATATGTAGTAAAAAAAAATATATATATATATATATTTTACAGTTTTTAAGGGATTTATATATTGTTCATTTGCCTTTCCTTCAGAAATTAAATTCACAGTATACTAACTATGATTTTTAGATCAGCTATTTTTTCATCTGAAAGATAAGACCACGCTGGCTTAGGAAAATAACCATTACTCCTACTTTTTATTCTTAGTGCAATATATAGTCATTGTACATATATGCTTTTAAGCTTCTTTTAAGTTACGTTTCTTTCCTTGGCTACTTTACTGTAGTCCTTGGACACACAGTGAAGAAATGAGATTCTGAACTCTGTATGCCCATGCTTCTTAAACAGACCTCTCAAAACACTGTGCATACTCTTCCCTTGAAACATCCCATAAGGGTAGACTGTATTTATAATTCGGCTCCTCAAAATAGTTGTGATATACAACACATATTGGTTTAGTACGAGTACAAAATAATCTATTTACTATTTACCTAACTCACAATCACAAAGTAAAAATTTTAAAGCTCAGGATTTATTAAGATCAACCCATAGCATAATCTGCCCTCAAGTCATATTCCTGCGGCATATGTAGTGCTCTGAGCTCGCTTCCTAAATCTTTCCATTGCAACTTTAATCTGCTTACTATGACTTACAGGTAAACTCATTTCACTTTGTACAATATACCTTATGACTAAACTTATTCTCTTTTCCTTAAGCACATGGAGCCTTCACAGAGAGTTGACAAACAAAATCATTTTCCTGGGACTGAGTGACTTACAGAATCACAGCATCATGGAATGATAGTTTTGGTTGGAAGGAGTCTTAAAGGTCATCTAGTTCTGACACCACCAACAAAAGCAGAAACACCTGCACTTGGTCTGGTTGCTCAAAGATCCGTTCAGCTTGGTCTTGAATACCTCCTGGGATGAGGCATTCACAGTTTCTCTGGGCAAACTGTGCCAGTGCCTCACCACTCTCATACAGAATTTGCTCCTTATATTTAATCTACATCTACCCTCTTTCAGTTTAAAAACATTGGCACTTCTCCATTCGCTACATGCCTTCTACAGTTCTCTCTCCATCTTTTTTTTGTAAGCTCCCTTCAACTAATGGAAGGACGGAATAAGGTCTCCCCAAAACCTTCCTTTTTCTAGGTTGAACAAGCCTAGATCCCTCATCCTTCCTTCTTGGGACAAGATCATTTTTACAGCTCTTCTCTGGATCACATCCACAGATAGACATCTTTCTTGTGCTGAGATCCCTATGCCTTTGTGCAGTGCTCCAAGTGAGGCCTCAAAAGAGCAGACAGTGAGGATCACCTCCCACACCTTGCTGGCTGTGTTTTTTATGCATCCCAGATACATTGGCTTTCTGGGCTGGAAGTGCACACTCCAGGCTCATCTAGTTTTTCACTTACCAATACCCTCTTTTTTTTTCCTACATATATGTGTTGATTTTTTCCAGAGTATTATCAGAGCTCTAGTGATGGATCTTAGGTGAAGGCTGTTATGTTATCATCACCTGAATCAATAAGAATTCAGAAATTGTGTGCAGATGGACACGACAAAAATCAGCACAGTCTGCTTGAACTGTTCATCTGCAAAAGAAATAATCACAGACATTTGGAAAATTCCTAATTTCTTCTCATATTCTTCTCCACATAGAACTAGCAGTATACAGATCTGAATTCACAACAGTTCTAATAGTTAGATAGTGTGAAAGAAAAAACACAATAGTATGTTATTTCAAAGAAAGAAAATACTAGAAAAAACATATGGGGAAGTGTCCAGAATTATGGAACACCATCAATAATAATATAGACTTGAATTTCCTACTACTAGGAAGAACATTTCAGCTCAAATAAAGAAGTTAATCAAAGCCAGTGTTGTAACCAGTAGCTATTTCCAATGGATAATTTTAAAAAATAAGACCCTGTAAGGAATTTAATTGTGAGCATTTTTTCTTGTAAGTGTTAAAAAAAAAATAATTGCAATTGTCTGACAGAAAATAAAAGGATGGCAGCAGCAGTTATTGTTGCAGTAACTTTATTCTCTGGGAAACTGAAATTCTGTCAGGAAGCTTCTGCCTTAATTAAGAGTCTTCCTTGATTATGAAAGTGATTGTGATTCTGAGCTATCTGTATGTCCCACTGAAAAAGGAATTGTATTTCTAATAGACTAATAGATATTTAAATGATTAGTCACTCCAAGAATTGAGACATCATATGGGACTCAAGAAACTTGGGGTGTGGGGAGATGTCACTGTATTGCAAAATAACATAGTCATAGATTTATTAATATGTATGCAAGCTGGACGACATACATTATCAGAAGAATGAAATTGAAATGACAGGAAATTTAGGAAGTAAAGTAGATGTATGAGGATTAGGTAAAAAAAAAAATAAAGTGATACTATTCTAATAACTCTTGATGAAATATGCGAGATGAACTCACCCTCTGACAAATAAAACAGAGAAGAGCATAACATTTATTTCAGGATATAACTAAAGCATGAGATTTAGAGCCAATTAGAAATTTAGCCTGCAAGTGTCAGTTTAATAACTAGGATCCGAAACAATTTTAATCTTCTTTTTTTTTTTCCTGTAAGAGTATTCAGAGCCAGCTGATTAAAGTGGCACTTTTGTATGGGAGTTCATGTTTGTAGTATTTGGATCCATATGTGCCTTTCATGGTAGTGCCATTTAATCTTCACCATAGTTATTCAGGATGGCAATTCTGCTCTCTTATAAGTTGACAGTAATAAGATCCTTTCATGATTATCTTTGCAATGTTATTTAAAAAGAGAAATAAAATGCATAAGACTAATATAGTAATTGTCTTAGCTGTCACTAGGCACAGAAGAGTTTGGAGTTTCCTTTCAGAGCAAATTATTGCTATTGTATTTGGGTGATAAAAATCAACAATCTAGAATATAGGTTATGCACTATAGCACCACAAAAATAATAAAGAAAAAACATGTATTCAGCACACCGATGTTTGAGAGTGAAGATAAACTCGTCCAAACACAACTAAAGTATAAGAACAGTATTCTACTAGTCAATGTTTTCTGCAAATAAGTCATAACAAAGGGATTGAACCTTTCTGAACATTCTGGAGTCATGTTAGAAAAGTTCATCTATCATTACTAAACAAATTCAAACAAATCTGTAGTTTTTCCTAAGCAGAGACATATATGTCAGCATGTTCACATAAAGAATAATGAAATATAAAATGCTCCTGGAAAAAAAAAACTTTGGTTTGCCTACTAGGTTTCAGACATTTTTTTTTAAATAGAAGTATTAAATATACACTCCTAGAAAAAATAAAAAACACCCTGAGACACACTACTATTCTTTTTATCTCAAATAAGTTTAACATCAGAGCAATACAAACAACTACAGTTTTCCTATATAGTTAAAAAATAGTAAATTAATCTGTGCATAATTACAAGCATTTTTTATTATTATTTATTTATTTTTTTAAGTTTTTAAATATTTATTGATATCTTCTAGGAAGGCTTGTAATTTCCTTTTGTCTTTACAAGTATTTATTTTTCCTTTAGCAGTGTTATCAGTTACTAAAATACAATTAATTCTCTAAAGAATAACTTCTTCAAAATGTTCTCATACGAATGAGGCTACAGATCTGCCTGTACCTTTTATAAGTACCCTTTTACATAACTGCTAATAGGATTACACGAAACTGCCCTCATAGAAAAGAGGTGCCTCCTTAATCATTAGGAACTTCCCCAACACATTGTTACGGAAGGAGAAATAAAAAAGAAGTAGAACTTAATCCTGAGATTTAAAAAAATAGCCTGGGCTAACAGTAATTGGAAATAAGGATCTAAAACCTGCTATCCAGTTCAAAATCTATGAAGTATGGTTTGTGTCCGTTTTTACTATTTAATTTCTTATAAATAAAGCCAAATTAATATCTTCTTTGTAAAATAATTATATTCTATTTTATTTTACTGTTCATACTGAAGACTTCACTGAGCAGCGCAATTAGCATGTATCTCTTTTCATCTTTGCTTCCATGTTTCTAAAGTAAAGTGGGCTTGTTTCACTTCAGTTCAGTTTCACTTTTATCTTTAAAAGTATTTCTTATGTAAACTAAGTCAAAGGTGGTTGTCTGATGGACACAGTGTTCTGTAATTAGTCTGCTCCAGTCAAAACCTGTAGATCTCTATTTGAGGATACTATTAGAGACTGTTTTGGTCAGTTCGCAAAGGTATCATTAGCTCAGCACAAAAAAGACTACAAGCAGAACACGTATAAGTATTAAATAATGTATTAGCCAGTACACGTTAAAAAAAAAAAAAAAAAAAAAAAAGACTATTTTTAACAAACTATGAGGTTAAATACTGTTGTGTCCAAACTCTTGCACAGTACATGAAGACCCATCATGATCTGGGCAGGCATCAGTGAGGTGATAAGAGTCAGTGTCCACAGATCCTCCTGGGTGCCGTGAGGGGTGTGGAGCAGCCACCTTCCTCCTGCCCCATCAATTCTGACAGCCCTGAAGGCTCAACCCTAACTCAAAATCTAACTGGCTCTGAATAGACCAGATTCCAGCATCAGTCTTTGCATTTTATCGTTTAATTTTGATATTTTCTCTCTTGAATCCTTGGTATCCTAAAACATTCGGATCAGTGGTACTACCACTCCCAATATTTTGCTTTCTTATCTCTATACAGATGGCCTCTCAACTCTTTCTCAGCATGCTGAATCAAGGTTACATTTCTGGGAATTACTAAGGCTAATCCCTGTACAAGGGCAGCTTAACTCAGTGAGGGAAAAATTATAGCTAAAGCCACCAAGAAAAGATGGAGTCTTCAGCTGCAGGCATTACAGTTTAAGAAGGATGCAAATAAATTACAAAGAATGAAACAAAGAACAAAAACAATACATAGTTGCATAGTCAATAAATATAAAGATGTTATAATTATGAAATAAACAAGAGAATTTGGCAAAGCAGATTATATTAACAAAAAGAGAATAGATGGAAAGCTCACCTGCATTCTGAGCTTACTGCAAAAATCCAGAAGAGACCCCTTCTTATTGGTATTAAGCTCTTAAACGGGTCTAGGAGACGTGGAGCCAGGCTCCACAGCTTCCAGCAGCACAGGTGAATTGCCTTCACCTGTGCTCCCGTGGCTGACTCATTGCTTGCCTCAGGTGATCAATCAGAGGTTCAGGCCAAGATTCAGCAGTTCTCTTACAGTAGTATACATCAAAAGAGAGGTGGCCAGCAGGGAAAGGAGAGAAAAACAGAGTTCCCCTCTGCTCTCGTGAGGCCCCACCAGAGTACTGTGTCCAGTCCTAGGGCCAAGGAACCTCTGATGCCCCAGATGTTTAAGGCCAGGTTGGATGGGGCCATATGCAGCTTGATCCAGTGGACTGTAAAACTGCCCATGGCAAGGGGATTGGAACTAGATGGTATGTAAGGTCCCTTCCAAACCAAGCAAGTCTATGATTCTATAACATTCTGTGATTCTGTTATGATTCTATGATACATAATCTACAGGAGAATATTGACATAGGGAGAAGGGGAGTGGGAGGGAGGAGAATAGAGATTAGAGAAGAGGTAGCACAAGAGACCTCGAATATAAAGACATATTTATAAAATTGGATACAGATGTACAAGAACTAATGAGCTAAAAGTGGATATTGGAATTTCATCAGATTTATGTAAAATCTTCCTGCCAGTACAAACCAATCAGCACTGACCTGAGAAGAATACTATCTGTAGGCCATAAGGCATCTCAGAATGTGATGGCCTTGATTTACAACTGATAATTTCCTGATAGTTTCCTGTCTCTAGAATTTATTTCACAGCCTAAGAAAGAAAATTCTGTCTCTTAAAGAGTGTTGAATATACGCTTGTTGTAAAAAGGACTGTTATTTAGATGAGCCAAGCTGTCAGTAGCAAACTTGGAACTTCTGGAGGTCTTTCAGATGTCTTGAAACCTAGCCACAATGTGTCATGAACATAGTTTTATGGAAAATAATGCAGAAAGCACAAAACAGCTTTGATATTTTTTGGTGATCTGTAATTCTGTATTTAGTTGGAGGTTCCTAAACACTCCAGGCTTTTTGCCCAGGTATATCACATTTCAGTAGTCTAGCCAAGAGACTGATGAAAATTTGAACAACTAAGAGTAGTTCATTATACGCCAGAATTTTCTAGCCAGCTGGAAATGCTAGAAAATACAAGGTCTGCTCCAAAAATAATGCCTCCTATTTTATTATGTTGGCCCATGACATAATAGTGGATGTAGGTGGTATGGTAGTAGAGGTTGAATCCTCTCGCTACCTTTTCGTCTTTGTAGTCATCTGCTGGACTTTCTCTACACCTGTCATGGAGTTAACTAGATCAACCTATGCCCATGACAGGGGGGCAATAGGCCTCTGCCCTTCCCCCCCCACACCCTAGTCCCACAAAATGGGAAGGAAAGAAGGAAGGGAGGAAAAGAACAGCGGCAACAATGTATGAAGGAAAACTTATTTTACTATAATACCGGAATACAAGATAACACAGTATAATACAATTTAATTGAAATTGAGATTAATAAATCAGACAAGATGAGAGAGAGAGAGTTCCAGGGAATGAGTCAAACCTGAAAAGCTTGGAACGGCTAGGAAAGCACCCTCCAGCACCCACTGCAAGGCAGCAAGAGAGCCCCACCTGGAAGGGCCAGATCCTGTGACTTCTGTAATGTACAGGGATAGGTACCTGGAATTGGGTCATTAACACTTTAATGCCCCCGTACACTACATGATGTTTTGATGTGGAATATTGAAACCCGAAAAAACAAAAAACATAAAACCATGACAAGACCTTCCCCGTCTGTCTTGAACCAGGGACCCCAGAACTAGATGCAGTACTTCAGATGTAACCTTGCCAGGGCAGAGTAGAGGGAGAGGATCACCTCCCTCAGCCTACTGGCAACACTCTCTTAAATTCACCCCATGATACTGTGAGAGGTAGATTTGTTTTTGCAGTAGAAGTTTCCAGTATTTTCTGTATGTAGTGTAGGCCTTTACTGTACTTATAACCCTCTTGTGAAAAGTTGTTTTTCTTCCACTGAGAAAGTTGCTGGATAGAATAAAGTTAAGATTGGGGGCATTCTGACTCGGGTAGAATTGAGACTGGCACAGGATAAGGTAAATATTCAGGGTGGGGAGAGCCAAGCATGGGGCAGAACAAATGTGGAAACACTGCCCTCCTATCTCCATAGGAAAGTACAAAACATACCAAAAACAACAGGTTGGTAATGGACCTTATATGGAAATGTATCATAGCAACAGTATTGGGAAGATTGTAAGCCTGGGATGCTCAACCAATGAGAGAGCACCAGGAGAACATCACTTGTGTTGGGTTTAGGGTATATAACAGAATGAATTTTGCTGAACAGTGCACAATTTCTCCTTTGTCAATAGGGGGCGCACACCCACTATTACAATAATGAATAAACTTTGCTGTAATCACTAAGATCTTTGCCTAACCCGAAATTTTTGACTCTGAGTGTTTCTTACAGTATCATTGGCCTTCTTGGCCACAAGGACAAACTATTCATGGTGGATCTGTTGTCTCTTCTCCACAGAGCTCCTTTCTCATAAGTCAGCCCATACCCTGTACACATGCATGCAGCCAATCCGCCCCAGATGTAGGACTCCACACTTGTTTTTATTGAACATCATCAGGTTCCTCTTCACACAACTCTCCAGCTTGTCTAGGTCTCACTGAATGGCTGCACAGCTTTCTAGTGTGTTATCCACTCCTACCAGCTTTGTATCATCAGCAAACTTGCTGAGGATGCTACCCCTTACCCAGGCCATTTGTGAAATTGTTAAATAAAATCAGACCAAGTGATGACCCATGGGGAACAGTGCTTGCTACCAGCTTCCAGCTAAATTGTGTGCCACTGAGCACAACACTCTGCACTGTATCAGTCAGACAGCTCTCAACACATATCACTGTCTTCTCATCAATCCCGCACATCCTAAGCTTACACACAAGGATGTTCTGGGGGACAGTGCCAAAAACATTGCTTAAGTCAAGATGGAAAGCAGCCACTGCTCTCCTCTCAACTACCCAGCTGATCATGACATCAGAGAAGGCTACAGGATTGGTGAAGCATAATTTTGCCTTATTGAAAACATGTTAACTCCTCCTGGTGACCTTCTTTTCTTACCCTTCCTTGGAGTTGACAACCAGAATAAATTATTCCATCACCTTTCCAGGGACAGCAGTGAGGCTGATTGGCTTGTAGTTTCCTGGCTCTTCCTTCTTGTCCTTTTTGAAGACTGAAGAAACACTGGCTTTCCAGCAGTCCACAAGCACCTCACCCATTCTCCATGACCTTTCAGAGATGACAGAAAGTGACTTGGCAATCAGTTCTGCCATCTCCCTCAGTACACGTGAATGCATCCTATTGGGCCCAATGAATTTGTGTGTGCTGAGTTTGTTTAAATTATCTCCAACCAGATCCAACTTAACTAACAGGAAATCTTCCTTTCTTCACCCCACCTGAGTTACAAAGTTAACTTCCACACTGCAGGAGCTTTCTGGACAGTGTGTGCCTGGCAGTCTTGCTTTTCCACAAAACATCAGGATGGTTGAAATCCCCATTGAGAAAAAGTGCCTATGACTGAGAGGCTACTTTCAGATGTATGTAGAAGACCTCATTAACTTTTCTCTCCTGATCAGTAAACACCCATAATAATGTCACCCATGTTTACCTGTTTCTTAATTCTCATCCATAAGTTTTCCACTTGTTCACCCCTCGGCAGAGCTCAATATATTCCAGATATGTGCAGCACAAGATGATTCCTCAAATTTCTTCTGATTTGTTTTAAAATTTGACCTCACTATTAATTTGAAACAGGTTATATCTAGACAAGCAACTTATGAAGGTTTAAGGCTGTCGCGTTCATTTTGTAGATCAAAGAAGTATTTAGCATTAGTATTTAATTATTTTGTCTGCCTTTTGAAATTGACTCACCTTCTTCACTCTATAAATACATGCCCTTAGATCTAGTGCTGGAAAGAATTAAATCAGAATGCATAGTAGCTGAAGCATTCACTTATAAATTTTGAAATTCTACCTCGTTGCCCCCATTTGATTCTGATTCAGCACGTGCATTTGAATTGGTTCTTACCTGTACTGTTGCAATTGCTGAGCATTTTAAAACACGCCATTCATTGTAAAAGTTCTAGTTTGAGTAGATACTCTGGTAGGTGTGAAACAGTAAGTCAGTCTGAATGACTGAAAGATGTTATCAGGACAGACTAATTAAATCTTTCATTACGGTTTGATAACAGATTTGTTGTGATTTCAAAACCTCTCTAAATGATTGCAAGAATTCTTTCATAAATTACTACTTGAAAGAGAACGATCCATTATGTTTGCTGCAGTAGTGTTTGGAGTTATGATAGATTTTATTTTCCAACAGGAAGTAGTTAACATATTTGAATCAAATTCATAAAACTTTCAAGGATCGTTAAAATTAATAATTAATTATTTAATATGTTCTTGCTTTTTTTTTTTTTTTTCTTTTTTCTTTTTTTTCATGGCTCCAGCTACTGAATATCTCCACTTTTACAAAAACATAAATTTTCCTGGAATTTTGATAAATTTCTTTAATAACTGATAGAGAATCCAGTTATGTACATATCATGTTATACTTTTTATCTAGATATTTTCATAAAAAGAATAATATTTTTATTGAAATTTGGATTAGTATTGATGTTTAAAAGGGTAATGCAAGCAATTTTTATTTACCTTTTTTTTTTCTCTTGTGCTAAATACTCTTAGTTGTTTGAATATTTGCCATATAATCATTATAGTAATTTTCCTTTCACTTTTGTCAGCTTATGCATTTTTGAATTAAGATCAACAATTTGACAATAATATAGTGGCTGAGAACATTTTAAATGGCTATTTTGCAGCTGTTAATATTTGTGCTATGAATGTAAATTGTCTGCTTTGTTCGATTAGGTGAGTTGTCCAAATCTGTCAATAGCTATTCTGTCTAGAATAGTAGTGACCAGGTTTTCTGATACTCCAAACATGATTGTAAAATCTTGAAGATCACCAGACACATTTCCCATGCCTTCTATAGACACACTTTCAAAATTCTTTATTACAAGAAAGTATGAAATTTTATCCTTGTATCTGCCGACGTGGTGGGGTGTGAGGGATCCCACTGAACAGGGGCACTGGAACAGGACTGAGAGTCAAACAAGGGTTCAGACAATTCAGAACAAAGCAAGACAATTTACTGAACTTTTCAACAACAATTAGTCAACTACCTCGAGAAAAGATAGGCAAATTTCTAACAACAATAGACATTATGAATAAAGGGTGCTTTGGCACAGGCATTATTTTCTAGTCAACTACTTTGAGGCAAATTTAGACAATAGCTACTAAAGAAAACAAGTAAAAAAAGATAGAGATGTAAAAGAGAAAGAGAGAGAGAGAGAGATTTTCTCCAATCCTCAGATCCAGAATAATTCTGAGCTGAGTCTTAGTCTAGGGGTGACAGATCAACAAAGATAAACACACCTTTCATAGTACAGTTGGTCAGAATGCCTTCAAGGCAGCAACTCCAAAGTGTCTGCACAGTTAGGAGTCCTAGAAGATTCAGGAGTTTTTGGTGAGGGTCTCTGGTAGTCACAAATTATCCTCAGTAAACTGCCATAAAAGATTATGAGTAAAACGGCTCACTGCTCCACCTCCACAGGACCCAGTCTGCTCCCCCTATTGTCTCTCTCACACAAAATAGCTGAAGTTACTGAGTTGAGTTCACCATTGGCCTCTTACATTCTTCAACAGTTTTATAACTTTGTGATGTAGAACAGGTAAAAGAAACTTCAATTCAGAAACTACCTGTGGATGCCAGCATTTCCAGTCTTCCTACTTGCCTCCAGACTGAAGTACAGTCAAGTCCCTACAACTCTATCTGATCAGAGAATGTTTGTCAGTTTTTTATGAGCTACATATAGCTTAAGAACCACAACTCAGACAACTTTACAGCACAACATAGCACAATACAATCTGCTCAGAAGATACAGAGAGAATATACATTGGTCACTCTGAAAGTAAGACCTTCTATTTATTTGCATGGAAACTATAACAGATAGAGCACAATCATGCTATCTGACAGAGCAAATTCTCTGCTACATATTACTATTTTTCTGTCCAGTCACCACCACTAACTATGCATTTTTGCCAGCAGTGCACAAGAACCTAAATGACATGGTCATAAAAATCTGCATCAGAGGAGGTGACCCACCAGCACTCTGCTGAAATGTATCACCCACCACCTCACATGCTAATATCCACTGCTTGGTCTCCACAAACATTCCAAAAACATTCAGCAAGCATCAGTCAGTCAATGTCAATGACTGCCATTTTTTTTCTGCATGGAGGAATTCAATGACACAACTTTGCTGCATATACACTTTTGTGTCAGATGACATTTTGTAAGACTGCCCCTCTGTTGCCATCTATTTCACAGCAACAATATGTAATGGAATACTGTTGGGAAGATTCAAACTGTACTGCCGTACAACCAACATCTGCCTCTGAGATCAAGGGCCAACACAATAAAATAGGAGGCATTACTTTTAGGCCAGCCCTAAAAGTAGTGTTATAGAATCACAGAATTAAAAGGGGTTGGAAGGAACTTCTGGAGACCCTCTAATCCAGTCCTCTTGCTAAAGAATATTCCTTAAAGTAGATTATTGGGAAAAGCATTCAGGTGGGTATTAAATATTTTTAGAGAAGGTGATCCAAAACCTCTCTGGGCAGCTTTTCCAAATGTGCTGACACACTCACAGAAAAGAAATTCTTCAACAGGTTTATATGAAACTTCCTATATTCCAGTTTTTACTTGTTGCCCCCTTGTCCTGTTGCTGCATATCACCAAAAAGAGCGTGGCCTCATCCATCTGACTCTCGCTTTTTAGATATTTATTAACAGTGATAACATACACTCTCAGCCTTCTCCTCCCCAGGCTGAAGAGTCCCAGGTCTTTCAGCCTTTCCTCATAAGAGAGGTGCCATGTGCTGGACTATCTCTAGAAGATCCATGTCTTTTAAACTGGGGAGCCCAGATCTGGCCACAGTATCCAAGATGCGACCTCAGCAGGGCAGAATAGAGGGAGAGGAATCTCAATTAATTGCCGAAGGCCATGAAGCCATACTACTAACTCATGGACAACCATTTGTCCACCAAGACACCGAGGTCTTCCTTCACAGAGCTCCTTTCTAGCAGGTCAGCTCCTAACCTGTACTGATACATATGGTTATTCCTCCCCAGGTGTAGGACTCTACATTCGCACTTGTTGAACATCATGTGTTTTCTCTTCACTCAACTCTTCAGGTCTTGTTCAATGACAGCATAGCCTTCTGGTGTGTCAGCCACTCCTGCCAGCTCTGTATCATCAAAAAAGTTCCTGAGGGTAGACTCTATCACTTCATCCAGGTGACTGATGAAGATATTGGACAAGACCAGCAGAACAGCAGAAACATGCTATTCAAACGTGTATTTTCAATTTTGATTTGTTATTCAACACTATTTTAAGGTTTGACAAATTCATTTTAAATGCTCCAGGATAAACAGTTCATTAAATTTATGCCTAAATTTCTGTATTCTTGATCCAATGTTATCCTTCTTCTAAACTTACTGTTTGTTTTATCATATTATATTTTCCTTTGCTCCTCATGAGGGTAGTCACTTGGGTAACACAAAGGCAAAAGAGATAAATATTGCATTTGGAATTTTGAAATGTGAAACAGTTTAAACATTCTGGCAGTATATTTAGAAATGCTGTGAATGAATGATAACAAACTTTCATATTTTTATGTATAAAAAGTATTTGGCTACATTAATGATGTGAGATTTAAAAAAAAAAAAAAAGAGAAAAAGGCTATTTTAAATCCATCTGTGTAAGTTAGATGGTTGTCATCATCTTACTTTGCAGCTGATGGGCTCTGACAGGATTTTCCAGAGAACTGATACAGGTTTAGTTGAACTTCTAATATAGGCCCAGGTATCTGAAGTTATTTCAAACAAACTGGGGCCAAAACGTCATTATTATATTGGAAGATGACTGTTGGATTTGTTTGCTTGCTTTATATCAGCTATACAGAAATTGAGCTCTACTTGAATCAGAGTCAGATAGACAGATTAGTCTTCATAATGCAGTCATGGTTTTGCCACACTTTTTTATTTGATTTTTCATACTCACAGAGGAGACACTGAATTGTGACTCTGAACATGGAGAGAAAGACTTTTCATTCCAACTTTATTTTTCACCAGGCTGAGAAGAGTGTATCTAGCATGTTAACATCATTATTTTACTGAAATCTAATCATTTGAATGCTACATATTCTGCTAAAAGGGAGAAAAGAGACTTTAAGGCTACTTCAGGTTTCTGTGTCAGATTGCTATTTCTGTCAAAAATTATTTTCATATGTATGAATGGTTCATGCTGAGAAAAATATACTTTGTAGAAGAAAATATTTTCTTAATAAGATTTATCTATGATTCATAGATGAAGATTCATTTATCTATGATTTACAGTGGTAGTGGGCTTAGATTAGGCAGAAATAATACTCTGAGAAATATACTGAAAATCTGTCCAGGCTGATTTTACTGACTTTTTTCTCATTTTAAGTATTCTGTTTAAGTGAAGTATTTTAGTATTTGTGAGATTGCTTATAAAAGTGTAATTATATTAATTGTTTTCAAGCCCTACATTTTCCTGTCGCATTAGAGTAAGTCATTGTCATTATGATCCTCTCCTCCCTTAAAGCACTATGTTGGCATAAGCAAAACAAGATAAACAGGAAAATTACCTGAGGAAGCCATGGTGAAATTTCTGCCTACCAAATGGTTTTCAAATCAGAAGGAAAATCAGCCATGGAAGATAAATCTATAGAATTTGGAACAGCCATGCAGAAATTGTAAGAATAATCCCCTGCATTGCCCAAAGGAAGATGTAAATTAAGAAACAATACAGTATGGGTGTAATGGAGCATACACTTTTCATGCTTCTACTCATCTCAAATAAACGGCTTGTACAATGCACCTCATGGGAATAATTACAAAATATTTGAATGACTGAAATTATAACTATTAGGGTAGAAAAGAAAAATGTAATATTTTAATAAGATTTTGTTATTGTTACAAAAGTTAATACCTGCTATCTTGTTTTCTAATTGAGAACTTTATACAGGTAGCAGGTTTAAAGAATTAAAAAGGATTTGAGCAAAATCAGTGTGGGAAATACGCATTCTGTCTGTTGAAAATAGATATTAGTGGGCTGGTTGGCATGGTAGCAGTTTTCTGTACTGCCATACGGGACATAAATATTTAAAAAGACCTTGGAACTTACAGTGTTTAAAATTCCAACTACAGAGTGGGTAACAGAGCTGATGCTTGGTCCTATCCATATGTAGTAGAGAAGATGAATTAGAACTATAAGAATACTGAAGATACATCAGAACAGATATCATGAGATTTTTCAAGTTCTTAATCAGAACATCAACTCCGCCAGTGCAGTATGCTTTATTCAGTAAGCACATGACCCAGTAAACACCAGGAAGTGACAAGAACATTGCTGCTGCTTCTGTAAGTATGGAAAACTCCTCCAGGTCATTCTCTACTACATCAACATTACATTCATACCTAATATTTGGGACTTTCACATAAATAGAAGGAGAGAAGAATAAATGAAAACAAACAAAAAAATTAGTTAAAATATAAAATTCAAGGATGGACTAAGAAGAGAATTTTAGGGACGTTAGCTGTAAGCAGATATTCAGACGAGTAGAAGAAAAATCGTGGTTAACTGAATAACACATTCTGAATTTTCAGCTTAATCAAAGAATCATATAATTCTCAGACTTGGAAGAGACCTCTGAAGGCCATCTAGTCCAACTCCCCTGCAATACACAGGGTCAACTACGACTAGATCAAGATGCACAGGCCTTATACAGCCTCATCTTAAAAGTATCCAGAGATGGGGAACGAGCCATATCACTGGGCAACCTGTTCCAATGCCTCACCACCCTCACTGTAAGACTTTTTTTCCTTATACCTAACCTAAGGCTATCCTCTTTGAGTTTGGAACCATTTCCTTTTGTTCTGGCATCACAGTCTGGTTCTTTCTTTCCTACAGCTCCCCATTAGCTATTGAAAGGCCACTATCAGATCACCTCATGGATTTCTCTTCTCCAGGCTTAACAACCCCAGCTCTCTCATCTTTGTTGCGGCCTTCATCTGGATGCACTCCAACAGGTCCATGTCTGTCCCATGCTGAGGACTCCACATCAGGATGCAGTACTCCAGGTAAGGCCTCACCAGTGCAGTGTAGAGGGGCAGGATCAGCTCTCTCAACCTGCTGAACACACTTCTGATGCAGCCCAGAATACAGATGGCTTTCTGGGCTGCAAGAGCACATTGCTGGCTCATGTCCAGCTTCCCATCCACCAGTGCCCCAGGTCTTTTTTGGCAGGGCTGCTCTCAATCCTTTCATCCCCAAGTTTGTATTGGTATTGAGAGTCGCCTCGGCTCACATGTAAGAATTTGTTGAACCTCATGAAGTCCACTGGGCCCACTGCTCAAACCTGTCTAAGTCCCTTTCCTTTTTGGTTGAGGCACCTGTAGAAGCCCTTCTTGTTCTTTTATGGCATCCCTAGCTAAGTTGGGCCTTGGCTTTCCTGACCTAATCCCTACACAACCTGTCAGCTTCCTTATACTATTCCCACTGTATCTGTTCCTGTTTCCACTGCCTGTACATCTAATTCTTGCTTTTCACTTTGACCAGCAGGTCTCAGTTCCACCAAGACGGTCTCTTGCCTTCCTTTTCTAACTTGCTACACCTGGGGATGGACAGCTTTTGCACCTTGAAGAAAGCCTCTTTAAAGACCTACCAGCTCTGCTCCACACTCTTGCCCATGAAAGCAGTTTCCTATGGTGTTTTGTTGACCAATTCCCTGAAGAGCAGGAAGTTAGTTTTCCTGAAGTTTACTTTCTTACCTTCACTTTTCAATGATCTAGTATCTCTCCGGAGTGTGAACTGAACCATAGCATGATCCCTATAGCCCAGGTAGCTTCCAATCCTGATGTCATCAGTTCCTTTACACTAGTGAGCAACAGGTCCAATATTGCATCCCCACTGATGGGGCTACCAATTAGTTCACTCAGGAAGATATTCTCAGTATATTCCATGTTCTCCTGAATTGCCTACAGCTCATCATCATACTTTTCCAGCAGATATCTGGGTGGTTGAATTCTCCTAGCAGCTCTTGGCATTGTTGAGCTTCTTAAAATATTGTCTACATTGTCATAAGAATAAATTCTCAAGATGAAATTCACCATGGGCAATTCAGAGGGCATTGTGGATTTTATTTATAATTTTCTAATGGTTACTGAAAGAAACTGGCTTTCACAAAATGGCCCAACCAGATAAATCCCTAAGCAATCATGTCTAATGTGTCAGCAGATGCTGGTTTAAGCAGAAGTCTGGGCTTCCAACCTGAATTATCCTAAGTTTTTCAATGTAGCATTCCTGGATTTCAAACTAACCTGTGAAAAATGTCCATGTCTTTTTCAACTACGTTATACTTAATGGCAATTTTTATTTGACACAAGTAACATGTAAAAACCAATCCACCTACCAGATAGTCCGCTGGATCAAGAGCAGTGTTGTAATTGGTAATGAAGGACAGAGAAATTTGCCTGCAACATTAAGTTCCCTGTTTTGAAAGCTAATGAATGACAAAAATTGGCACAATATAAGCTGGCTTGTAAACACTGCTTAAAGAATTGGATAAATGTAGACAACTTCAGTAGACTTCAGAATATGGAGGAGAAAAACATTTTAGAAAATTAATTTGCTCAGGTAGATTTTCATTACTTTGAAACTGAGTATTTATTTCAAGCTACTTAAGTAGATTTCCCAGCATGAATGTAGAATTCCTTTTATAACTTAAGGAACATATATATATATCTTAATTATACAGTTCTGTATGATAAAGGAAATGGTTTGTGTGCATGAAAATTAAAATAAATTTAATAAAATCTTATCAATAAAATAGTATTTTTCTGAAAGTTGTTTTTTATGTAAAACTTTAGCCAGAGATTAATCGGTTTCTGTTGAAGAGTGGTATAGTTATTAAGGAAAAAAAAAAGCTATCAATTAAAAAAATTACTAAGCTTCTGGTTTTGTTTGTATGTTTGTTTGTTAAAGAAAGTGAAATATATTCTTAGATTGAGCAGATAATCATTGAGGAGTGACATTTTCATCTAAGATGTACAAGATACAATGGACTCAATGAAATTTCAATTACAATTCAGCCTGTTAGTCTTGAAAAATGTTATCTATTCAATATGCTAAATTAAATATATGTCTCATTATATACTTTGACATTTTTTGCACATACATATTTCAATCTTGATAAAGACAAAAAAAATTATGACACACAATACTATCAGGATAGAAAAAAAATAGTAATTTCTCCAATTGTGTTTCCATAGTTGTTATTCTATGAAAGTATACACATTTCAGGGAAAGGCTTCTCATAAAATGCATCAGGTCTTCTCTTTCTGTAACACACGTGATGGAAAAAAAAAAAAAAAAATCACATGCTTATCTGAAATGTGTTCTCACTTTCACACACTGACTGTGATATAATAATCAGAAAGGAAAAGGTTCATGCCCACACCCGTGTTTCTCAACTTGATACCTTGATTGTAGATTATACTAAGGTTAAAAATACTCTTCCCTCCTCTTTTTGAAGCTCTGCAGAAAGAATTTCACTGTCTAGAAAAAATTAAAAATTTATAGGATCAGAAAGAGAGCAAGCATAATGATGACTCACTAGCCTATTGGTTCAAAATCTCACTTGAGAAAAGAGACACGATCCCTGTTCTGTATTCCAAGGACTATGTATTTTACATGAGATAGACATTGGATAACATATATAAGTAGCACAAGGAGCTACCCAGACCTTTCCTGTCCCAAATGAATACCTTAACTGGGTGATATGAGAGACGTACTAACTAGTGGATTTTTCAGTGCCCTCTATGAATATTATATTATTTTCTGCACACAGCAGGAAAACACTTTCTATAACCAAAGATACAGCCTTATACATGTACAAAACACAGTCCCGGTATATTTTCTTAATATCAATCAACAGAAGGAGCAAAAAACATCTAATGAGTAGGATAAACAGGCTGTGAGAATCGTCATTCAGTCATCACTTACCTCTAATATGAATTTTGAAAGTGAAAATCTCCTGTCCCTTTGAGGAACAGCAGGATGCAGATTGATCATTTTAAGACATTTCTGCTATACTAATTGATGAAGCAAATTACAGCTCAAAATTCTAGCCTGATCAATTTCCATATGAAAATTTTCATAATTTATATTATAAAATCTGTAATAAATGTTGTGGAATTTATCTTGTGTTCCTTTTGGTCCAAAATATTATATTGGATCCTCATGATTTTCTATACTTAAATAGCCCTTAAAGACCACACCTCTTACTATATGAGACACTGTATTCATTCTCTTCTTGTGGCTTCGGGCATTTTATTTCTTAGAGTTACTCCAAAAAATACATTCTCATTCCCATTAAAATTTCCCTTGTTCCATCATTAAATGCAATTTTTAATTAAATAGCATCTTTACTTAGACATATCTCATTCACATAAAATATAATTTTGCTGGATAATCATAAAGTTTATTTCCTCATTTACTCTAGTTTTTACATATACTTTCAGTTCATTTTCCACAGTTTTTTTTTTTTTTATATATATACAGTGCGTTGTTTTTTTGTTTGGTTGGTTTCTTGACAGAATATTAAAAAAAAAAAACTTTTTTTCAGATGTCTCCATACATATCTTGATCAGAAGTTGGTTTTAGAGAACAAAATCACAAAACTTACTATATTAAATTTTTATTTACTATTGCTTTTAATTCCAGCTCCTTTTTCTGCAGGGAACAGGAATGGACTGGGAAACTTACCACTTGTCAAGCTTTTGGAATGTTGAACAAAACTATATGCTTCTTTGCAGACTGGTACCATGATAATTTCTTCATTGCATTTTTCTTTATTAAAAGAAGCAAGTGCAGGTGCAAAGAAAAAATTTCAAGTGCATCACTGTCAGATTTGTTCCTTCATCCTCCACACTCTGGTGCATGCTTTAACTAATGAAAGTGAAAATGACAGCAAAGATAATATGACAGATGTCAGCAGGATGGCATATATAAGTTACCACTGAGAGATGGTTTGGGTCATAATGCAAACAAATTCTCCTTCCTAACTCTTTTATTCTCACTCTTAAAAATGTTCTATACCTCATTACTGGTTTCTTGATTAACTTATTTTTTCATACCAGTTCTTTTCAAACTTCACTAAATTACCCTGTGTACCCCCTGCTTTTGCCAAATCTATGCTACGGTCTGAAAGACATATAGGTGGTTTAGAATCAGAAATGCCCAGTGAAGCACTGAACTGATGAGAAATATGGCACTGGTGGCACATTCTCCTAAGTTTCAAATCAGTACAATTTGGCATTTTGCTGTGGAGTCTGCTTGTGAAATTCATTGTTACTGTGGGCATCGAAGTCAATAGATGATGTTGTAAGAATGTGTTTTTGTTTTTGGAGCAGACGTTAATGGCATATTAATATTCAGTTCAGTATTAGCCATGATTTTCTTGTCCTTGTTCAAAGTGATTAGTATGCAAATGATCTTATTGAGCCAAAGACAACAATACAGTGAGAAGTAAAAAAAAAAAAAAAAAAAAAAAAATCAGGACTGCATCACAACCATTCTCACTTCAAGTTCTGCTTGGTTTCTGAGCTACAGAGAAAAGCAAATTGTTGTTTGTCTTATTTCTGCATTAGTTGAGTGTCATAGCAACACATTAGCACTGATAACATTCTTGTTTCTGAATATCAGCTGCTTTAACTCTCTCATACACTGACTGATTTTCTAGGATATAACTATAGAAGCATTGGTCTTAGTTTAAGTTTTCACAGTGCTTGACTTTTACAATACAATGAAATACAATAAAAAGAAGACAGACAACTCATTTTATTCTTAATAGTTATATTAGCTACTGTGCTCTGAAGAAGCTTTGCATGAGTTACAATATTACTGTGTATTGTCACTCATTAGCCTTCTATTTACCTCTGCACAGGACTCAATAATACGTGTGTTGAATCAAAAAAAAGTGTGGCTATCTCAGTGGACTAACAGAGCTGCTTACTAAATGATACACATATAATTTGATCCTTTGAAGTATGAATGTGATCTAAAGCATAATAAAATCCAGAGGAAAAGCTATAGATCTGCTGATTTGCAGATTGATCAGATTCATATAGTGAAATTTCTTCGGATTTATTTTTTGGTTGTTCGTTTCATTATGATTCCCATTGCATGGGAAGCTGCTTTAGCTTTCACGTAACCTAGTTTAGAGATATTAGATTTGTCCCTTGGTGAAAACTGCGTTCTTATCCCTACCATATAAGCGTAATTGATTGCTATTAGTATGCAAGATAATCTGTTTTATAGCTATATACAGAGGCATGAGTTTCTGATTTAAAACAGACTGCGGTTATTCTGGAAATACATTTCAGAATAACCACTGAAATCAAAAGGCTTTAATCATAGAAGGCTGGAAAAGACCACTAAGATCACCTAGTCCAGCCATCAGCTCATCACCATGCCCACTAACGATGTTCCTTGGTGCCACATCCACATGTTCCTTGAATACCTCCAGGGACAGTGACTCCACCACCGCCCTGGACAGACTGTTCCATCACCACTGTTTCTGAGAAGAAAGATTTCTTTCTAGTTCATTTTTGACATTTTTTAAATAATTTCTTTTGTTGAGACATGCATTAATTAAAGATGTACTATGAATACTCAGAAACAACTTGTTAAATATGGAGATCATGTGCTTGGCTTGATGCAAAATAATTAACATTGACAAGTACATTATCTGATTGACAGCTAATAACACACCACTTCACAAATTGACAAAGAAATTGCAGAATTAGTCCTCTAGAGACATTCCACATATGATTTCATTTAGAAGAAAATGTAAGATTTACTTCCTCTGGCATAACACTTTGGTGGAAAAGCTATGTGAAAATTTAATATTCAGGATGCTCTCTACTACACGTTTTGCCTCATTTAATTTTTGGTGTGAAATGATTTAATTTGCAAAATTTCTACTTTTATGATTGTTATTACTCTGAATGCAATGCCCTACCACTTAACATAATAATGACATATATCTGAAAGGATAAAACTCTACAAGAATGCTATATTGAAAATCTTACTATGGGAGAAAAGTTAAAATCCATTTATACAGGACCAAAAAGTTATCATTACTCAATTTCAGTCTTAACAATCTAACAGCCCAACTTATCTGGATAAAAATGATAAGTCTTATTAATATTATGGTTTAAAATTTTACTCAAGAAAAACCTTTCTTGTCTCCCAGGATGTCCACCTGTCTCTGAGTTATCCTCACCCAGTATCCTACTGGGAGCTCAGTACAGCAGGTCTCACTCTACACAAAAAGGAGGCTGGGAGTGACTACAATCAGATGTTGTGTCCTGAGACTTTTGTGGCAAGGGTCTCCTCTCATTCTGGGCCTATTTCTAGCTTTTTTTAATTTTTATTTTTATTTATTTATTTTTTTTCCCCCTCTCACAACATGCCTTCTTCTCCTGCTTCACAAGCTGCAGCTTTGAAGGGACATTCAGGTCCTGTGGGTATCTCACACTTCATTTGTAGGAGTGTCTTACCTACAGGTAAACCCCAACAATGCAAGAAGGCTGAGAGGAGATGGGCACAGCTTAGAGAAGAATGCAGGGAATGTCTCACCTGTTACAAAGGAAGATGAGCTTAATACAGAGGGGACAAGGGATTGGCCTGTTTTCCCTGTCTGTACCAGCTTACTGGACCAATTGGCCATGTAAATAGCCTTTACCAAAAAAAAAAAAAGCATGAATTTCTTCTTATGTAAGACAGACTAGAATAGGTAAAGTTAATATGCTGTTCCACTCAACAGGAAGTATAACAACTGAACAACCAGCAGAATGAACCTTGAAGAGAACTGTCTTGATCTTGCTTCAAGCCATGAGTTTTTTTTCCCCACTGACTGGGGAGGCACAGCATTGTGATAGTGATTATATATGGAGACTGGTAATTGGAATCATGGTTGTATTATGAATCATCCATACATTGTATTGACTACATTGTGATTTCAGTGCATTGTTATATTTATCTGCTGAACTAAAATATCAAAATGTCAAATATCTTTAAGTAATTAAATTTGATATTAACATATTAATTTCTCTTCATGTGGAATATCTAAAATGATCTCATCAGAACATTGGACTCTGGTTGGACTCTGAGTGCGGTTTCTGCAGATAAACCCACTAATTTTCATGGACTATTAATATGCCTCAGTATCATGTAGCAGAGACATTCTGTAGGAAATTATTTTCTTCACAGTGAGACATTGTAGGAAACTCAATTTTTTAAAATCTTTAGTGTAACATCCTGTTTTTTAATACCAGCAATGAAAGCAGAGGCTAAGATTTGTTTTGGCAGTGCTAATCTTACTCCTATGACTAAATAGTATAATTATTGCCACTGAGGTAGCAGAATATTTACTCTTTTAAATTACATATAGAGTAAACTGTAGCTTCACAAGTTTGCAACATTATATATCAGGTAATACTTAGGTCCTAAAACAGCTTAAGAACCTGTGCTGCAGAGGTCATGTTCTGGTAAATACCCTAAAACACCCTGGCAAGATCAGAGAAAAGAGGAAATTCTTTGAAAAGTCACAGGTGTTTACTGATTGGGAATGTCAATGAAATTGGGCAGTAACTGTTATAACTAACAGAGCATGAATACATAATCAGTGTTTTAAATATGTTGTCTGAACTGTAGAAGTTAACAAAACAAAAATGGGAAGAGTCATTTTTTAAAAACAATAGTGCAGGCCACAGGGTGTAGAATTACTCTAGCAGAAGATGAAAATATATAAAGTCTGCAGCATATACTAGGTAGGTACCTGTACTTGACACACAATTGATCAGATTTCATTGGTTTCCAGTAACCTTTGTTGCACATTCCTATTGCTCCATTTTATGTTTTGAACTTTCTTGAACACCACAAAATATCTCCACTGAGATTTTTGAGCTACTTTACAAAACAATAGATAACATAAGTAATTAATTCAACATTTCTTACCAGATAAATAAGCGGTTTTCCATACCATTTGCTGCTTGTTTCAGACCAGGATTGCAAACTTCTAATGTCAGCGTTCCTTTTAATGATGAAGTACTCATTTCAGGTTATATCTTCTACAGTAAGATGGTACTCAACTTGCAATTACAAGTAACCTTCCCTGTGCTATCTATAGAGCTAATGGTGGAGATAATGTTAAAAAAAAAAAAAAGAGTAAAATAGTTTCTGGCCCTTCTTCAGATTCTAAAAGTATGTCACACCAATAAATATTAAGAGTTTCTAATATTTATATCATTTTAATTTTGTTTGTCTCATTTTTTTTGCTCAAAGGACTAGATTTTTTCAAGCAACGGTCATAATGACTATTTGCAGTGTAATTGCAAATATCCTGCAGATATTTGCTGCTACAGTCAGAATTGTAGAAATGTAAATCTCCCACAAGAAGCTAATTACAATGCAAATGACCTTAAATCCACCCTCAGAAACGGTTATCTGATTAAGGACAAACTAAAAAAATTCACTTTGAATGTTCAAGCTTAAAAACAAGTCTTGCTTCCATTCTCTGCTGTTTCATCTTACCCTAATGAAAATAGAACTTGCCTTGTATATCCTCTAATATATTTGATCCTGGTGTACACAAAATGGAAATACATTGTTCAGAAAATTTCTCAGATATTTGGTGTCAGAGAAAATTAATTCCTCCTGACTAGAGGATGCAAACTTAATAAATTCATGTTAGAGAAATATCAGCATCGTAAGCCACAAAAGGTCTGACCTCATTAAGGACTACCAGAAAGAATGTGCACAGGATGATCATTTGATTAGCAGTGAGAATTATCACTGAAAAGGATAAATCAGGGGCTTTTTATGTACAAACTTATTTTTTATATTCATCATTATTTTATATAAGACTTTCTACATATGAAACTATAGCAACATAATTGAAAGAGGTTTAAAAGATTCTGAATTACATTTTGACAAACCTTTACCTTAAGATGAAGTTTAACCTTATAAAACATACTGCGTTTTTGTTTCTTCTAAATTTCACCGCCCTCCCCAACTTCCTATACCTTGCAGAAAAACACTGATAGAACTGAACAACATTCAGGACAAGACTTTTAACGCCTTTTCATTTCAGGCAGCTTTGTAGAACATTATCAAAGTAATAGCAATCTTTTTAACAGAGGACAGAACGTAAACATCTGTACAAGACTTCCAAAACAACCTTGCTACTCTTATCTTCTTTTAACACTGCAGCTTTATTTATACTGTAACACCACCACAACCACTTTAAAATTCAGGAGTGGAAAGAGGAGCAAACCACCAAAAAGCATTTAAAAAGCTGTGTCAAGAAAAATACATGCTATGAAAGTAGAGTAAGCATGGAGTAAAACCTTTTAAATTGTACATTCTACAACTAGTTTTGCTTTTTACGGAAGTGAAATTTACTACAAGAACAAAAACATATAGAAAGGATAAGCAACTGGAAAAAAAAAATCAGTCCATTGTAGCTGCATACAGAAGAAAGCCCACCTTACAGTGCTTGTTTCATGTAGCACTCTTAATACTTAAATCCTTAGCACATTCACTAATCAGAAAATTGAAATGAGACTGGGATAATTACATATTCTCTTTTACATCAGAAATAATGGCTTGAAAGCCCTGGGGGTGTCATACCTTTATTCATTACAATAAAATGAAGGAGCGTGAGGCCACTGTAATATCAGATAAATTAAGGTTTACAGTTGCTCTTTGCTAGAAAGCAGCTTTGGTCAGAGTAGCAGGTATGTCTCTTCATCAGCTGAGTGGCATTATCTGAAGTTCCTTGATAAATTTCCAAGGTTAATAAAAGGAAAAAGAATATAGAAATACTGTACATAGAAAGTATATATACTGTATATAGAATATGGAAAGACTGTACAGAAACTATAATCAGTATATCAGTGTTGCAAAGCAGTGTCTTTTATCCCTACTCCAAGAGGAAAAAGTGGACATGAAAGCAGCTTTCATTTGCTAGAAATTCAAGAATACTTTTCCTACAACAGCTATTTAAAGAAGTAATACTGACAACTTCTGTTATACACCCTGAGATTTTCTGATAAAAAGTACTGTTATAAGAGGGAAGTATAATAACTTCACAACTGAAAATTAGAAGAATCCCTGGATTTCAAGATTTTGTAAGGTATATGTACTCATACATTGTATATCAAATGATAACTAGAGCTCCAAAGGTACTTAAAATATTTTTTCTATCTACTTGAGAAAAGTTATGATGAATCTCAAAACATTCAATCAGCTTGAGTTCTGCAAAATACTAATTTCACTTCTATCATGACTAGCAGACTGGAGTCCTTCTCCGTAACTATGGGGCCTTGTTAAAGTAATTATTAACTATCACAAGCATTACTAAATAAAACTAAGCATGGCTTAGTTCATGGGATGCCATGAAGTTATCTTTCCCATACCAGCAAGACCTACCACAAGCAGTAATAACACTGCTGCTAGTATTACTTATTTTGCTTCAAATATTATTACATTCAGTGACTTCAAACACCATTAATGTTTTCTGCAACATATTATCAATGTCCTTTCATTGTACTGGCATCTTTAAGACTACTCATACTTTGAAAGGATGCTTTCCATACTCCTTTTATTAAAATACAGAAAATATATTTTAGCTTGCTCAAATGTAGAGTGAAGAGAAAAAGATAACTCACAAATTTATAGCTGTTTTTTACTATTTTTTTTATTTACTATGCTTAATTTAGGTGTATTAGTAAATATTAAGATTTATGAAAAGATAGTATACCGTAGAATCATAGAATAACAAAATGACTTGGGTTGAAAGGGACCATAATGATCACCTAATTTCAACCCCTCTTCTATGCGCAGGGTCACCAAACACCAAACCAGGCTGCCCAGAGCCACATCCAGCCTTGCCTTGAATGCCTCCAGGGATGGGGCATCCACAACCTCCTTGGCAACATGCTTCAGTGTGCCACCATCCTCTCCATGAAAAACTTCCTCCTAATATGTAACCCAGACCTCCCATCTCAGTTTAAAACTATTGCCCCTTGTCCTGTCACTATCCACCATCATAAACAGTCATTCTCTCCCCTGTTTGTATGCTACTTTCAAATACTGGAAAGCCACAATGAGATGACCCCAGAGCCTTCTCTTCCCCAAGCCAAATAAGCCCAGTTCCCTCAACCTTTCTTTATAGGAGAGGTGCTCCAGACTTCTAATATGTATATGGCTTCAGAATTTAAAGATGTAATATGAACTCTGGAGATGTTTTCTTTATTCTTCGCCATCACAAATCTATAAGTATGAAGATTATAAGATATTAAACCTTTTTTCCCCACTCACAGTATTTCAACTGTATTTAGAATTTCGTATTAAGCATATTCAAACAGGTATTTACAATTTTGTTCTACAGCAAAAAAGAAAATCATAGAATCATAGAATCATAGAATCACTAAGGTTGGAAAAGACCTAAAAGATCACCCAGTCCAACCGTTCACCTATTCCCAATAGCTCCCACTAAACCATGTCCCTCAACACAACATCCAGTCTTACCTTGAACACCCCCAGGGTCGGTGATTCCACCACCTCCCTGGGCAGTCCATTCCAGTGCCTGACCACCCTTTCTGAAAAGTAATACTTCCTCAATATTATATTTACTTTATACTTTACTTTTATAATACTTCTCAATAAAATATTACTGTAAGCATTTTAATTAACTTATTTGTAACAGATATCTTCAGTTCACCACTGAACCAACCGCTACACTACCTAGACTAACCTCTTTTTAATTCATTATTCTCCTTAAGAATATGACAAATTGGATAGTTTCCTATGAATTCAAGCAGTGATGCTACTATGGATTGTAATCCTGTCAGTCCTTAACAAGCTAAACAGATTCAGGCTGAATTAATTGGAGAGTTGGAGACCTCCAAGGAACACTTGAGTATCACAATAAGTTCTTTAGTGTTACCAACTCAGTGGGAGACACTTTTCTCTATGAGTTAGTGTTGAACTAATGTCCCAGACAGGGAATTCTCAAAAGCAATACAATTAGGATGCAATAGGCTGAAGAGCTCAGACATAGAAAAAGAGAGGGCAAAATATGGCCATTGTGGCTGCAAGTATTTTAATGAACGAAATGGAAGAATCACAATTGGAAAAGACAAGTAAATAAACAAAATTCTTATTGCTCACAAGAAAATGAAGGAAAAGAATAACTGAGAACAGCATAATATCTTATGGCTAGATAGTAAGATAAAAGCATTCATTTGATGAGCTCTAAAGCATCTTACTAATACAAATGATGAATATTTAATGGTATACGCCCTTGTCCTATCTCTATCTACTCATATAAAAAGTTGATTTTCCACCTTTTTATTATCTTCCTTTAAATATTGGAGATCCACATTAGTCTCCAAATCTGCTACAAAAACATTACTAAACATGACAACTATGTGGATATTTAATAAATACTGAAGTAAAGAATTTGAATCCTACATAAAAACTAGTTGATTTTTTTAAATAGTGTGAAATCAGTAAAGAGTCTCAACTTGCTTTTGGAAGCAGAAAATTTGTGGGGAAACAATTGTCTCATCTGTTTTCATACAGACAATTATTTCAGAAAGAGAGAAAAGGAAGATGAGCTTGGTATCACAAAATCTTTTTTGGCTTTAAGAGGTAGGCAAAATATTTGCCTCAAAACTAGCTTACTTCTTTCCATAACATAACCAGCAAAAAGCTAAAGTCACCTTTAGTAGCAAATATTTACCATCCCTTGGTCAATTTATGTTTTCTGTAAATTTCAGAAGGAATATAAGAAATGGGTGATGCACTGAAGGACATTAGGTGCAAGCAATGGATGACCTTCACTACTATTGCAGTGGAAGCTTCCTGCGAAAGGAAAAAGGAGGGAAGGATTAAAAGGAAGGAATAAGGAGACAAAAATTAAAAATTAAGAAAAGGAGGAGGGAGGGGAAGAGAAGGCAATTGAAGGCAGGATAAGGCAACAGACATTCCCCTTAGTTTTGTAATATTGAATTTTTAATCATTCAGACAATAAATAAAGCCAACTGAATACTTCAAAAAGCACTGCTTATACATGTTATTAAACTTCTACTGATAATATTCTGTGAAGAGCATGTAAGGAGCTAGAATTGCAAGGAATATATTAAGTACTAGTTTTCAATACAGTTTTCCAGTATGAACATACTTCACTCTGAAAGTAATGCCTCTTATTTATTTTCATGTAAAATACAAACAATACAAAGAGCAGAATACTATTTGTTAGAGCAAATTCTCAGTTACAAAACACTAGTTTTTGGTTTAGTCATCAACATCAGCTGAGCATCTTCACAAACAATGAAATATAGTCTATATGTGATGCACAAAAATTTGTGCCAGTAGAAGCACTGTTTCTCAATGGCTGTGATAGCATCACTGAAAGGAAAATGATGCTCAAACAGTCCATCTTTTATTGGAATAAAATAAGTGAGTAGGAACCAAATCTGGACTATAGAGTGGCTGTGTTAGGACAGTACAGCCAAGATTGGTAATATGTTCTACATTCTTCAAACAGGTACAGGGCTTGATGTTATCATCTTGCAGCAGAAAGGGTATCTTCTTCTCCAGCCTTATTCTGAAAGTTTGAACCTTCAGCTAAATCAGTGTAACAACATTACAACCAGAGTTGATGGGGTCCAGGAAACCCAGAATCACAGAATAGTAGGGGCTGGAAAAGATCGCCCAGCCTCCAGAGATCATCAAACCTAGCCCCAGAAGGATCCCCAATTTCCTATCCCAAAATACAGTGCACGTCATCCACTGAATGCTGTCTTGAGTTTTCTCTTCAGTAGGGAATTCACATGTCACCACAAACTGTGGTTTTGATTCTATCTTGTATCAGTGACACCACATCCCATCACCAGTAATAATGTCATCTGGGAAGCTGTCAGCTTCAATAGCTCAAACTTGTGTATGATGTTCTTCCTGTGTAAGCATTCACAAGACCCACCTGACACAATCTTTGTGATATTCCAATGTGGCCACTATTGTTTCCAACACACTGAAGCCCATATTCAGCTCTGTGCACAGTCCCCTGGTGATGATATGTCAATTTTTGTGGATTAACTAATCAAGGCATTTTGTGGTGTGACAGCTGTACATGGCCATCTAGAATGTGATTTATCTTTCACATTACTATTGCCACAGCTGAAATGCACCATCCACTGCCTCACTGCACTTTCATTCACTGTTTGGCCTCCACAAACATTCAGCAAGTGGAAGTCAGTAGGTGCAATTTCTTCTGCGTGGAGGAATTCAGCACCCTATCTTTACTTCTTACATGCTTGTATATCACATGTCATTTTGTCAGACTGCCCCTCCACTACCTATCTACAGCAGCACATGGCAACAAAATGGAATATTGCTGGAAAGGTTCTACTGCCATATCACCAGCATCTACCTCTAATGCTGTCAGCCCACATAATTAAATAGGAGACACATATAATCAATGAACATTAAGATGCTATAATTATGAAATAAACAAGAGAGCTTGGCAAAGTAGACTATATTAATAAAAAGAAAATAGATAGAAAACTTACCTGCATCCTGGACTCACTTACAAAACTTCAACAGAGCAGATCTTCAGAAGAGATCCTTCCCCACTGGTAGCCAGCTCTTAAATAGATCTAGGAGAGGTGGGGTCAGGCTCCACCCCTTTGGGCAGCACAGGTGAATTGCCTTCACCTGTGCTCCCATGGCTGACTCATTGCTCACCCCAGGTGATCAATCAGAGGTTCAGGCCATGATTCAGCAGTTCCCATACAGAGACATTACTTTCAGAGCACCCACCAACTAAATTTGTATAGATAAAAAATATTTTCAAAGGATTTCTCTGGGTTATTTTTATATAAATCCCAATCTAAACCTGCACAATCTGTATGAATTGTAAATTTACAAACACTGGATTATCTCTGCTGGATTGGAGAACATATGCTATGAAAAATAGATCACATCCCTTTTCCTCCCTTTACTATAAGTGATAGGTATTTTGAAAATGGGAAAGCATTGCTCATTCAGGCAGACAGAGTGTTAAACACAGTCTTTGTAAGAGCATGGAAGCTTGCCATGAGATAGCTTTACCAGAGCACTGTATATACAAATGCTTTTATTTTTTTCTTTTCTGCGATTTTCTTGCAAAACAATAATCCTTACCGTCTTAACTGCTCCTTTTGGCAGTTTGTCTGCATGTTGGTCAGTTGGACACAATCACACAACAATGATCAGAAAAGCTGGCAGAGAGGACCAGAACTGAAGTTCTGTCCTGAACAGTGTCCCATATGCTTAGCAACAAAACATAAATATTAAAATATCGAGATGAATTTATAATTTGCCCATGCTAACAAGAATGAAATCTTGTAAATGAGATTTCCACTAATCATTTGAAAGAGAAAAAAATGATCTGCATCATCACACAAGTTATCTCTCTGTCACAATCTAGGCAACACTTAACAAAACACTCACAAGCTGCAGTAAAAGCCTATGGATCATAGATACTGGTTTAAAATCTTACCAATATTATCAGCAAAAAAGGATAGGGTAGTTATTCAAATGAATACTGTAGGAGGCAGAGCTAAGAACATGGGGAGTGTTTCAAATTAGAAGCTGACTTCCATTCTTTCCCATCATTTCCAGGGAACATAATTTATCCATTTGCATAAGCTATTAAGCTCAGTTAATTTTCTCAAAAAGTAAAGGTTTTCAAGATATCCACACAGGATTATAGTAGGAGATCTGTGTCATTCTGATGAGGCCGTTAAAGACTCAGAAGATGGTATCACAGACAGGTACTGATGGATAAGCATTAACTGTATGAAACTATATAAAATCCTTTTTCTAGAATGGCAATAAGATTTATACAAAGAATGACCTTATAATTTTCTTATGGAAGTACACTAGTGGCATAATTAACTGCCACAAAAGAAAATATGATCACCTAGCAACTGCTCTAGCCTGAAAATTTCCAAATCTGAATGTACAGAACATATTATCAAGAGTGGTTCTAATTCATTCACATGGTTATTCATTATCTCTCTACTGACTTAGCTACTATCTGTGCTGTAGCCCAACTCTCCTGAACCCTACTCATTTCTGCATAGAGTTCATACATCTGTGTTATAAGCAGAACAACTCCAGCAATTAATGACAAGAAGTTTGCCCTCATGGCTTTCATTTTGAAAATTAATAATAAGTAGTTCTTTTTCATAGTAAATAATGGTAAGGAGTATGTATTTTGGAATGCATACAAAATCCACCTTATTATGCGCTGTCTTGTACGTGCTCCTACTGCCTCGTCAATTTAATTAGACTACTCACATGAAAAATCAACATCAACATTTAAATCCCCTTTCTTCAGTAGGCGTAAATGCAAGTAAGGAACCTAAGCTTGGAAGAATTTCTGTTTGAAAAGATACACAGCTCCACTAAATAAATTAGCTCAGTGCAGAGAATCCCTAAAGCTATAAATTCAAGCAGTAAATTCTCACAGTCTCTTCTACCATGTTGCAGAATCTCATACTGCTTGGTGCGAAAACCTGTCAGGCTTACAGTTGTCACACCTTCTCATATAATAAAATCTTCTTTAAGAAGTATCATTTCTTCTTTTTTTTTCTTTTTTTTTTTCTTTTTTTTTTTTTCTTTTTTTTTTTTTTTCTCCTTCATGATTCTAAGTACCACTCTTTACTGAGCAATTCTTAGTTCTGCAGACTGGGATCAGACTCAGAGATTGACACTAAAGAATCAGAAATGGAGTTAGAATTAATTTCTAGATATGTCTGTTCTAGATACCTGTCTCAGAAATCTGACAAATTGTTATCATGTTCCACATTTGTTGTTTTTGGCTTGGCTCTCATGAGTCTGTCAGTCACTGCTCATACAGAGTTAAATAATTAGTTTCCTTCTGGCCCAAATGACAGGAGTTTCTCTCTGTATACAATTAGATGTTTAGAAGAAGTCAGCTTAGAGGAAGCACTGAACTAGTTCCTGTCTTCTGCCTGCTCCTTGTATATAGCCTGACTTGAGAGCTTCAACCACTTTGTTTTAATTCATTATAGAATCATAGAATCATAGAGAGGCCTGGGTTGAAAAGGACTATAATGATCATCTTGTTTCAACCCTTTGCTATATGCAGGGTTGCGAACCACCAGATCAGGCAGCTCAGAGTCACATTCAGCCTGGCCTTGAATGCCTCCAGGGATGGGGCATCCACAGCCTCTTTGAGCAACCTGCTGTAGTGTGTCACCACCCTCTGAGTGAAAATTAAATTAATCCAATATGTTATATAACTCTTACTGTTCAGTCAATTACATATAATGAGGCAAATGTTCATAATTTTTAATGGGACTATGTTGCAGTAAAGAATGAATACAGGCTAGTATTAACCTCATGAACTGAAAACCTGGTTCTCTTCAGCACAGAGGTAAAACATTTTTGTAGTAAATTTTGTTCTTTTATTTCTAAAGGTGCTGATTCATACACCACATCCACTTAACCACGTTACCTGACAGTTGGAATTCCAATAGAATTACAGACTCAGACAACAACATCAAAACAAGGCAAGTTTAATGATCAGGCACACAGGAATGAGAATGTTCACACAAGAAATTTTTATATACAACAAACATAACTTGGATTAGTTTTGGATGGGCATAATGAATTCAGCTGGCTTTTATGGGGCTGCTACCTCACATTAACAAAGACCATGACAAAAATAAAAAAGCTATGTTTTCAGAGAGATACTAAGTCTTCAGCCATCTATTACATCTTCCAGATACAAGGTTATTTTTATATCATTTTTTATGTTATTCTTGTTTCATACACTAATATCTTCATTGTTTTTAAACTGGCATAAGTTTTAATTTATAGTTGTATTTCCTGGTTACCTCAACAGTGCAGTGATTTTCTTCTTTTTTATGGATCTTTAAGGGAGCAGAGGGTAAGGCTTAAATTACACAGAGCATCGAAATATTTAATTCATACACAACTCTAATACAAGTGTGGCAGGAGCACTTTTCTCAACCTGCTGACCACACTTCTGATGCAGCCCAGAACACAGCTGATTTTCTGGGCTGCAAGGGCACATGTCTGGCTTATATCCAACTTGCCATTCAGCAGTACACCAAGTCCTTTTTGGCAAGTCTGCTCTCTCTCCTTTTGTTCCCCTGCTTGTATTGATAGCACGGGTTACTGAGATGTCAGTGCAAGATATTGCACTTCGATTTGCTGAACTTCATGAGGTACACCTGGGCCCAAGATGTTCCAGTATAATTTTTTTAGCTATGTCAGGTATATTTTTTTAGGAAACAAGCTGGTTTTCTACTGGAAAAACATTATTAACAATGTCTGAGAAATCATGGAATAGCTGAACCTTTTAGCACTTTAATTATCTATTTATGCAAACTAATTATTCTTCATGAATCAGAGTAACAATTTTCATTTTTAAGGAATTTATTGAAAGAGTTCACGTAGTCTTAAGTTTCATTGATTAATATATATCATTTCAGAATAAGACAACTCTAAATATTTAGCAACAAATTCACTCTGTAGAGAAATGAAACTGACAACATAGAATGGACCTTGGGAGTCTTGGAATGGCTTTTTCTCTTTTCCTTTCTAATAGTAATCCTGGACAAACTGGAGTATGAAGAAATAAAACATGTTTTAATGTGTTAGGTTAGAAATAAAACATGTTAAAACATGTTATAACACATGAATTAATCTTTTCTTAAAGGCTTTTAACTGACAAGTCACTTTAAAGCATTTAGAAATAGAACGACTTAAACGTTTTATGGATGTCTTCTTTAGTAGTCAAAGCACAAAATCTCTTCCTGTCTTATAGTTGCTTGTTACTGCAGGAAAAGGTTTTCTTGACATGATATTTGCTTTCTTTATTCAGCACAAATATCTTATCTCCAGCCATATTTGAGATATCCAGCATTAAACATAATACTGAATATAAATCAGGGCATTTGATCAAAAACAGCACCTTGGGAACCATCTTAAAGAGATTTTTTTTTAAGAAGAGGAAAGATTTTAGGTAATCTCTAACGTGATCACGGAATCACAAAATCACAGAATTGCAGGGTCTGGAAGGGACCTTTAGAGATCATTGAGTCCAATACCCTTGCCAAAGCAGGCTCCCTACACCAGGTTGTACATGCTGGCATCCAGATAGGTCTTGAACATCTCCAGAGAAGGAGACTCCACAGCATCACTGGAGCTGTTGAAGTGCTCCATCACCCTTACTGTGAGGAAGTTCTTTTACATTTATACATTTGTGTGGAACTTCCTATGCTTCAGTTTGTGGCCCTTTCCCCTTGTCCTATTGCCATGCACCACTGACAAGAGTCCGGCCTCATCCCTTTGCCTCCCACACCTTAGTTATTTATAGACATTTTTCATTATAGACATTGATCCCCTCTGAGTCTCCTTTTCTCAAGGCTGAACAGACCCAGGTCGCTCAGCCTTTCCTCATAAGATAGAAGCTCCAGGCCCTTAATCATCTTTGTAGTCCTCTGTTGGACTTTTTCCAGGAGATCCCTGTCTTTTTTTGTACTGGGGAGCCCAGAACTGGACACAATGCTTTAGGTGAGGCCTCACAACTGAAATCTCAGAACTTGCATAGGTGCCAAAAGTACTATTAAGATTTAGATTATGTTAATCTAGTGTTATAGAGTAATCTCCAGCAAAGTCTGTTCAAGTACTAGACGAAGTCAAAGAGTGAGTCAGATCTCTACATATACTAGGACCCAAATTTGGTTTATTAACTTTACTGAGAATTATAATAATAGTGATGAAGCTCATGAAGGTATGGTTAAAGTTGCAACAACTTATCTTAATTCCTTCTTAGTTGCTGCTTCTGCTTCAAACCTATATTACCAAGGGCTTACCTTTTTTTTTTTTGCTATTTTTTTCACTCTTCATTTTACTTTTTTTCTTATTATATTCAACTATATTAGTTGTTATATTAGCCTAAAAATATTTACTACTTCACCATAAAAAACTCAGCTCCCAGTACAGAACTCTTAATTGTACACAAACTTTCCAATTTTAGAAATTATAGAAGTATAATGTAGGTGCAGAAAGTATGTTTACAGATCCAGCTTCAGAAATCCCTTTTTTTGATTAGCAGTGAATATGCATCTTGTGATGAATAAATGCTTCCTTACTGGGGCAATATAATTCACAGATACTCAGCAAGAGACTAGATATTATGGAGATAAGCAAATTTCCTGTGCTGTCCTTAGCATTATGTGACATTGGAGATGGTCAGATTTTCTGATAATATTTTTTTAATATTTGTCAATTTTAATATGAGCACTATTATGAAATAACAGCTTTTCAGTCTTGTTTTATCTAACAGTTTATGTGCAATTCAATTTTAACTGGGCATTTTCTGCCTTAGAAAAACAAGTCAATATAGACACTGAACTCAAGAGACTGTTTTCATAATGCTTTGTTTCACTCCTGTTTCTGTGAAGCTCACTAGTCTGATTATGTTTCACTAATCAGGGGCCTACAAACAGGTTGTTTTGTTCTTTCCACTTATTCTTGAGTGTTATTCCCTACAAAAGTATTAACCCATAGAAGATACCTTATTAACGATCTCTTAACTAGAATATAGAAATATATATACGTGCAGTTAAACATTTTCATCATATGAAGAAAACTGAAAATTATGGGAACATGATAGTGCTCTTACAGAATAATCAGTGCATATATTATAAGGGTTTATTCCCATAATATTGTGAGGTCAACAGTTACATGTTTATATCATTTGTTTCTTACAAAGATTATTCACGTATTTCATATTTATCCATGCTTGGATGAATCTCTTCACCTAGCCATCTTATTAAAATTATAGGCGAATGAAACCATAAATTTCAACACGGCTTCATACTGAACAGGCAATGAAGCAGTAGATTGGAAGTATAAAAAAAAAGTGAGGAGAATCATGTCATGTTCTACTGGGAGACATATTTTACCTTTCAGCAGCACATTAGAAACACATATTTTAGGAACTGAGGCAAGGCACACGTACCTACATCCCATGAGATATATTTCTGTGCCTACAGCAGAATTTTTCTCTTGGCAGTTTGTTTCAGAACTGGCAAGTTCAACAGTTTAATCTCTTTAGCTCCTGTATTATATTCTCCAATTTTTAAAAAAAACATGCTGTCAGGGTTTTTTACATGTAATTTTAATGCACATGGACAAGATTCACCATTTTTTCCCCAAATGTGTTATTTTGGCTACTAGGATGTCATGATTTCTTTGTGTAATTTTAAAAGTACATTCACAATGCATTATCTCTCCTGTTCCCAGTCAGATATTCAAAATAAATTGGGAAGATACTTCCAGAAAAGGCTGGAAAGCATACTGTTTGAAGGAGAAAGGTCATAGCCTATGTAAGCTATGCATACATAGCCTATGTATATGTGATAATATATATGGTATTCCCCCTCCAGTGTTTATCAAGAATTACTTCTACACTGGATATAAATCACAGTCAAAGTTTCTTCCAAAAGCACCTTCTTGCAGATTATTTAACATGAGGATAAAAAAACAAACAAACAAGATCAAACAAAAAACAAGAAGAAATCTGTCTGTTAGAGACAGTGTTTTCAGGTAATATGTTTTTAGGATTCCTCTACCAAAGTATGTAGAATCCTGGATGATTCTATTAATTTATACCAATTATTAATTAATATTATCAAGCAACTTTTTTGGTGATATCGACTTTAATACTCTGAAGAGTCTTATTTTGATTTTTACCTGAACCTATTTGTACTGTTTAATTCTTAAATGTAAATAAGAAATTTGGAAAAGCATATTTGTTTAACTTCAAAAAAATAAAAATGTCCATGCGTATGTGCAAGTATATATGCCCTTGTAAACTACAGAATTCACTGAAAGATGGTAAAATAAAAATTTTGGACTTAGAACTTAAAAGTCTTTTAAGTTCTTCATAGCTAAAACCAGAAGAAAGACAAATAGAATCCATCCACTTTTCACTCTTTCTAAAGATTATTTGACTACAGATCAAGCTATTTTTTTCTGCATTTTAGGAAATAAAGGAAGGAAAATAAGTGAATTATTTTCTTCTTTTTTACACAGTTACCTATTTTGCCACGTGGGAAGTTTCTTACCATGCTTCTCTGGTTAATTCTTTAAGTAAAAAGGCAGATTATTGATTGTTGATTTGAATCAGAGAACTACTTTTCTCCATTCTATGACACTATTGCCAGGTTTAACCAATAGCTTTTGCCATTTCTTCTGGCTCATTGAAGTTATTTGAGCAACAAACTGAACAAAGGCTGGAGTTGTATATAAAAAAGATTTATAGTATAGAGAGACAACACCTGTCGCGCATCCTATAAAAAGGAGAGAAGGACTAGCTTTGAATTCATAGTTCTTTGGACTCTTGTGGTATGACACAAAAGAACTGGGTGTGTATAACTTCGGAGAAGATGTGGAAGCAGAAGTAGCAGGGAAGAATCTGACATTAAAAAAAAATCTTCAGCCATGAATTTCTTGCATAAAATCTTGAAAATATCACTTGAAGTCTGTGAAAGATGGAGGTGAATCTCAGAGTCTTTTTCTGTTAATACGTTAATCCACTTAAAAGGCAAGTAATCTAAGTAGTTATGAACACTTTACCTGCAGTTCTGTACTGTTGAGTATAGAAGAGGGTAGTTAAATCCACATTGATTGAATCTGATATGGGAACCAGAAGAGTCATAAATCAACATAGATTGCACAAGTGGAACAATTAATAGTTCTTGTCTAAGAGTTAGCATCAGAAGATGTTGTGAGCTGGGTTTAGGAAACAAAGTACTGTAAAAGATTCTTCACATAGAACCTCCCTTAAGAGCCATTGGATTGAATATAACAGACTTCAGTAAAAAATCAGAGCAACAGATACAGGCCCAACAGATACAAGAGACAGGTTTTCTATATGATGACTCAAGGGCAGTAGTGAAGAAGGTCTAGGGAGACTATAGTAGCTGAACAAGATCAGAAACACTACAGAAGCAGAAAAATCAAAACTAAGCCCAGGTTAGATGTTGCTAGTAGAAACAAACATGAAGATGCACTGTCCTACATCTATTTCACAAAGGGATGAATCAAGAAATAAAATTATCACATGAACAAAGATTCAAGAAAGAAAGCCAAAAGAGTAAGCAGTATAAGAATTATTTAATTTCTATTGTAAATTTATTTCTTCTGAAAGATCTATGCTAAATACCCATTGTTTATTTGACTACTTTATTACTTGACTTATGTTGCAATGTTTAAGTGAAAAAAAAGAAAGGTTCAAATTTGACAAGAAATATTCACTTATCTTTTTCTACAGGAAAGGAGAACATAGATCATAGGTATAGGGACTGGCTTAACTACTATTGATTAATCAATTGAAAGACCAAGAGAAACAGAAGAAAACATGCATATCTTAAATAACTTGTATGACAAAGCAGTTTGCATCTTTTACTTATGTTTGCAAAAAGAATTGTTATCAATGACAGTGATTGATTCAAATCACTAAATTAAAAGTTTAAGGATTATGCTTTCTTAATGTGTATGTGAAGCACTTAACAAACTATACTTAACAAAGTACTATAGTTAACAAACTATACACTTAACAAAGCCTATACTGCACAATTAAACGTAACAGATCACAGATTTGTTTTTAGCATCTATACATAGAACTTTTTGATCATTGGATAAATAGTATGCAGTAGTATCCAAAAAGTGCAAAATCAATGGTAGGGTTTATAGAAAATGAGAAAATTGAAGTTAAAATAAAAGAGTAAACAGTCAAGTTGGAGCAAGCAAATGCAGATGTAATTAATCTGAAGGGAAAGAGACAAAAATGTGCACACTGTGTTTAAGCAAGAATAAAGATCTGCAAAGCCACACCAGTCTAGAAGTTTTTTTTTATTTAGATTGTACTTCCTGTGACTTTTTATCTGCCCCCTATTAGCTCATGGCATTCAACAAACAATTGTTTGCTGTAAAAGGCATGTAAGAATGGTATAATTATCTTTATTTTGGATCAAATTAGATCCAAATCAGATTAGATGAGCTGTGGAATTAATTTTTACATTTCTTTTTGTCTTATAATCATGATTATAGGAGTCTTTCTGACAGAATGAATCAGAATTACAAGAAGGTACTGTCCCAAACTTCTCAGATTTATGCTGAAATATAACAACATCCTTCAGTATGTAAAAAGCTAGCTTTTATTAAAAACAAACAAAACTAGAACAAAGACATTTCTTAAGCAAGAGAAAATTCAAATCCTTTATGGCCTCAAAAAACAAAAATAGGTTTGAAATGTATGTCATGAACACTGAAAAAAAAGGGAAAAAAAAAAAGGCTAAAAATCTGCACTGAATAAGCGCAATAACCATGGTAGGTTTTGTATTAAAAAAACTACAAAGATTAAAGTTTTCAGCAGTTATTTCATAATTTGTTGAGCTCTTGTCATTAAAATTCAATCAACTGATAGTATGAGGATATTATTTTTCTTTAAACAATACTTTGTTTTTTTACTCTCTGTTTTTTAAAAATGTGATTTATTTGAACAGTACTCTGCTTCTTTGTCTTATTTATGTTCACTGCTTTGAAAAGGACTTAAGCCAAAACTTCTTGAACTTGAAAGAAGGTAATATAATTAGATCCATGATCTAGTTCCTTAGATTTTACAGAACAGTACAAAAGAATTGCATACAGTGATTTTTATATGTTTGGCCTAGAAAATTTCAATTAATAGGTTTATAGGAATTAATAAAGAAATATTAAAGGCACGGTAAAAGGACTAATCTTTTATGTTTTAAAATTTAATTAAATAGTTTTTAACAAGACAGTGTTACTATAGTAGAAGGACTGTAGTCACACTCTGACAGGTATACCCTGTTCTTGATCAGTTCATAGAATTGAGAATCAAATCCAAGCTTGCTGAGAGTGCACTAAATCCCATAATCTATGTCACTGATGAAGATTTAAAGAGTACCAAACCCAAGACAGAACCCCTGAGGGATACCACTCATTACCAGCTTCCAGCTGGACATAGAGCCATGTAACCTTCCAACCAGTTCTGGATCCACTGAATAGTTCACATTTTGAATTCATATCTCTCCAATTGAGAGATAAGGATGTGGTGAGTGACTGTGTCAAAAGCCCTGAAAGCAGTAAAACTGACAACTGCTTGCAACTTCCTCTGCTACCAATGGTGAGCCAGTGTCAGGCAATATTACCAGCAAAAAAAAAACAAACAGCTAGAGACTTTATGTACTTGCAAGGTTAGTTGGGACTTAAGTGAATAGTAGTATTGACTCATTTTGTTATCTGAAGAGATTTTTTTTATCTATTCCTATATCATATATTATCATAATTCCTATTATGATTCTTACCCTATGGGGATTAGCTAAATATTTTTTCTTATAATAGTATTAATAATGTAGAAAGATTTTACAGAAGTCTTGTGAGGATTAATTAGCAGAGTGCTTTGAAGATGTAAAATGCTGTATATTATTAATAATACAATAGCAATTATTTAAAGACAAGATACTCTTCCTCCTTTATTTTGAAGATGATAATTTCTTATAGCAACAATTAATCAATAAATTTAGATCCCTTAAGAGAAGTTCAGTAAGATGATGATTTATTGATTTGATTCCTCTGGAGGAAAACTGATAAACAAAGGCAGTAGTAGGAAAAAGCTTATCCTAAAAATCACAAAAATAAATAAATGGTAAATGTTGAAGTCTGAGTCTATTTAAAACCATTAAGAAATCTTCATAACCAACGAGAAATCCTTATAGAAATATAAGAAAACAAACCAACCAAAAAAAAAAAAAAAAAAAAAAGGAAGGGAAATATTTGAAAATAATTATTGGAAAACAAGAAAAAAACAAAAACAAAAAACAATGGAGGTACACAAAATCTAAACTTCCCAAAGTAAGATACTGAAAGAGATGTACTGCATGCTTTCTCCAACATTGTGGATTTTCTGTTGTTATTTACTTAAACGCCTAAACTCCACAGAAAGCTTACTACTGCTGTACACAGAATAGCCATGGATTAATTTATTAGGTATTTGCAAGGTAATCAATTGGTGATTTTAGGATGCATGTTTTCTTCAGAAAATACTTTCAACCAATGTTCATAAGTTTTGTTCCATGAGATAGTACAGTTAACTTTTATTTATATTTTTATATTAGCAATATAGCTTCATTCTCTATTTACATATTCCTCCTGTACCGTATGAAGAGTTTATGAAAACTATTTTGAAAGTATGTTTAGTCTTCATTTTAATTTCTTCATCTTCAAAATATAGGTCAAATCTAATTAAATCAGTGGGGAATTGATTTTCTTTTGAGGAACAGGAAATAATAAATGCATAAAAGCAAATCTCAATTCAGAGATTTATTACTGTAGGAGTTGATTTTGTAACCCTGAATCTGCAACCATCTAATTCATTCTGTCTATCTCAGAAAGTTACCATATTTTTGTGTTTTATGACTCTTTTTCTCTGTGTTTGATTCTTATGGTAAGACTTCTTTTTCGTTTACATCTCACCCATTCCCATCCTTAATAAACTGTGTTCTTTTGAAACAGTTTTCAGTACTGTTCATTTTGAATATAGCAGTTAATTGTTCTACAACAGAAAAAAACAAATCCTCATAAACATTTTTTTATTAATCAAAATAATCTGAGATTCACAAAATTGTTTTGAAAGGAAAAAATCTTAATTAGAATTAGATCTTGAAAATGCAGAAGAACTAAAATTGTTTTTTTTCCCCTTGAGAGCTAAGAATCTTCCCTCACACACTACCAGAATGGAATGAAATACTCTACCTATTTGAATCAATAGTTGTATTAACGACTTGAATAAGAAAGAATATTATATTTCCAGATAACACAAAAATGAGTACAAGCTTCAGGTACTCGGAAGAAAGAGTTAGAATTTAAATTGATTTTAACAAAATGGAAAAAAAAAAAAAAAAAAAAAAGAGTACGTAGGAAGCTGCATGCAGGAATAATCAGTCCTTCAGTTTTTGGATGAGATACAACTGAATAAAATCAATTCTACTAAAAAGACCTAGAAAAAATAAAACACCATTCAGTAGGAAGGACATAGAAAAGTTTTACATCCAGGCAGGCAGACAGCCTTCCTCCCTGCAATCTACTTCTAAAAAAAAATAAAAATAAATAAAAAAAATTATATCAGTTATGGTTAGTGAAAGAAATATAAAATATTGTCAATTCATCATTGTCTAACTCAATCTTCCACAATTGAACAGGTTTTTTAAACGTATCTTAACATCTAACAACTATAAAGAAGTTTTAGATTTGTCTGTGACAGCTTTAGTATTATTTGCTGACCCAACTACATTTGCCATGTAAAAACTTTGTAGAGAAACCCTTGTAATCTTATTCTTAGCTTTTGATTGATACCTTAAACCAAATCAATTTTGAGTGAAGTAGTATTAATGTAATCTCAGTATCTAATTTCTTGAGTGGTTAAACTCCATACTTACTGCCTAAATCATAACATCAATAACTTGCAATAAAAATAAATAAGTAAATTGAAAATTTATTCAAACTCCACAGTTAAGAAATTCTAATGCATTCCAGCTACAAGGAATTTAAGATTGTTTGAAACTTCATTAGGCAATTTTTATTAATCATTTTAAGTGATAGATTAAGTTCCACATGTATTTCCTCAGGTTCTCTTCAAATTTGTAATAACATAATAGTAGTTAGAGTTTAGTGTAAACTAACAAACAGGGTTGTTTACAATGTCTGAATCCATTGGAATGGATTACCTGTTAGCAAAAGGAAATGCAGGTCTTCTGTCATTATTGCCCTAAATGATTCTAACATTCGAATAACTGTTTTATTTATTCAGTTTGTCATCTTAGAAGGTCAGCTATGATTACTCAAGCATTAAACCAGACAGAGGAATAAACATGAAAAAACTAAGCCCCATATCTCAGTATGTCAGTCAGACAGAGGTATTGGCTGTAGACTCTGTATCTATTTCCTCTTTATTAGCTATTAAAATAACCTCAGAATAGAAAAGATTTTTCCAAAATCTTCTCTTCATTAACCTACTTGATATCTAGTACTAAAAGGACTTAATTATTCAGTTTCATTACATTAACACATGAACATATGAATTGAGATTTACCATCAGAAAAGACTATAAGTTTTCAAAGAAATGAATGAAGTACGAATGAGATGAAATATTTAATCACATGAAAAGAGGTAAGAGCGTTTTAAATTTTTCCTGAGAATTTTTTTAGGACATTAATAGTTATCAATGAAATAATATTTTACAACTGTTACAGCTATATTTTTCAATTAATAAAGTGAAGTGTATCAGTCCCTGCTTGTGATACTTCTTTAACTGAAATAAATGATTCATTTTCCAGTGAAATCCTTCAGTGTTTCTGAAATTCTAAAAATGATGAACATATTTGTAGTCCTGTTGTTAGCATCATTTCATTTTCCTTAGTATATCTGTTTATATTAATTCTCCAGCCAGCAAATGGAAATAAGATCCCAATTAAGAGTTTGATGCTCTTTTACTTTTATAACTGTTAGAATTTCTAACTGAAATATAATCAGCCACTTGACTATAGAGTGCATCACAGAGGCTAGAAGAGACCTCAAGATCATCTAGTCCAGTCTCCCTAATAAAGCAGGTTCCCTAGAGTGAATTACAGAGGAAAGTATCCTAATAGATTTTGAATATCTCCAGAAAAGAAGACACCACCATCTCTGTTTAGCTTCCTTCAGTGCTCTGTCACTCTCAGAGTAAATAAATTTTTTATCATGTTCACACGGAACTTCCTGTGTCCCAGTCTGCATTGATTGCCCCTTGTGCTGTCACTGAGCAGAAGTGAAAAGAGCCTGGCCCTAACCATTTTGCTCCCACTCTTCAGATATTTATAAACATTGATAAGAATCCCCTCTCAGTCTCCTTCCAGCTGAACAGACTCCAGTCTCAGTCTTTCCTCAACAGGCAGATACTAAAGGTTCCTAATCATCTTTGTTGACATCAACTGGACTCTCTAGAAGTTGCCTATCATTCTGGAACTGAGGAGCCCAGAACTGGATGCAGTATTTCAGAAAAAAAGCAAAAGATTATTCTCTCTGCATGGAAAGTATCTGCCTGTCTCATCTCAGGAAATGAGAAAAAAAAAAAAAAAGAATTCAAAATTTCTTTAATATTTTTCATTCCTTAACCAGCAACCAGAGGTATGTACAGTGGTTTTACATAACACACTAGTGTCTAAAAACAATTATATAGCTGAGATTCTAGCTGAAATGTTGTGGGTGGTTCTTTGTGCTATTTTCTTTTGTTTTGTTTTGTTTGCTTCTTTTCCCTTGTGTGTATTCACTGAACAGAAATTACTTAGGTAAAAATACAGTACATTCATTTTTTCTAAAATTCTGTTTTCTAAAAGAGTTTTTGAAAAGGCTTATGTTCTGCTTCTTGTTGCTATATATAAAAATCTTGGACCTCATGATATTAATTTTACTACAACCTTTGAGAATGCAATCTTACCCTGTTGAAAATTTTAGGAAAAATTAGTCTGATAATTAAAACAGAGTGATCCTTTTATTTGTCTGGATGATAGGACTGATTAAGATACTCAATGAAAGAATAAAAAATGAGCAGAAATATCTTCAAAAGAACAGTGAAATAATGCTGACAATCTCCTGTTTCAAGAATATCAGGTCGTTTCTTAGAGCTGAACATAACATGTATTTAGAAAAGATAAATTTGGTTGCAAGGTTTCTATCAAGGAGATTTTAATTCTATAATCTACTTTCAATCATGTACCTTGCTTGTCTTGTCAGTGGACTGATAAAGATGCATGAATCAGAGAGGCAAACAAGTGGACAGCTAAGTGTTTAATTAAAATGACTCCATGGGTCATTCTCATTTAGGTGTACATGGAGCTAGAAAAGGATAAATCACAACATCCATTAGAGAATACCAACTGACTGGAACCTGGGGATAGGTTATCATTTGATTTTATGCAGTAAAACTTGACTGAACATGATGGAAAAGGATAAAAAAAAAAAAAAAAAAAGAAGAAGAAGAAGAAAAAAAGACATGTGAGGACATATCTGCTTTGCCACAAATAGTAACTCATGTACACTCATTTGGCTCAAAGCAGTTCAGCTGAGATCTGACCTTAGTGTCACCTAATGCCTTCTGGTGCTTAAAATGTTTTAGATGTCAACTGAAAAATGCATAAGAGGAGTTTGTATCAGCAGCTGCATAGAAACAAAGTAGAGAATGTTTGTATTGAAGGAACTAGACTTATTTTACAAATATCAAGGTCCTCAACCCAAACACATTTGTGCAAAGCCTGCATTCTCTTGGCCTCCAGTGCAGCTGAATTGCTTCTCTGATACATTTCTTCAGGATATCTGAATTTGTAGTAGCATCTCATCAGAACAAAATTATTCTTCTATGTAATAATACCTGAGGATTCAATAACACGAATTTTGGCCTGATTTTGCCTATATACTTTACATTCAACCTTATTTCACTGTAACAAATTATTTTGAATCAATATATACCCCCACTTACTGGTTATACTGAATACACAGGATCAATTCTCTCCTAACTTTCTGTATTTTTGAAATACAACTAAAAGTTATTGTTATTATTTTTCAAAAAATAATGACATTCCTTAAACAGTTTTGCTACTTTATAAGCTTTGTCTTCTTCACTGTCTTCTTTATCTCTTATATGGATATTGATATAAACCAGTTATTATGTTTACATATTATTAACATGATTCATAGAAAACATCTTCCTTAATATAACACCGATATATTTTTGTATATTTTCTTCTGAATCTTTCAACTGTTAAATACTTCAAGTGGTAATGGATTTTATTTTTTTATATTTTTATTTTGTGTAAAGCATGCTAGTTATGACAGAGATGTTCTGTAAACTCAGGAATATTACATTAGACATAAATGAAGGGAGTATAACAGCAAATTACACTAAAACTAAAAGTTCAAGCTCCTATATGGAGAATAAGATACTCCAGATCTGTGTGTTTTTCATTAAACTGTCTTATAATGGTTAGTAAAGTCCATGACAAGTGGCTTTAGGTGTAATTTGCCTTTGTTAATATAGAAAACACCTGGAGCCATGCATCCTTCAGTAATGCTTTAACTTTTTTGAATAATATACAGCAATACTAACGATATTGATGCTTGTTTATTCCACCTACAAGGGCTGCTCTGAAAATAATATCTTCTATTTTATTGACCCATGATATCAGATATGTTGTAGCAGTAGAAGTTGAGCCTTCCTGACAATATTGTTACATTTTGTAGCCATGATACAGACTGCAGCAGAGGGACAGTCTGACAAAATGGCATCTGATGTGGAAGTGCATATGAAGTAAAAGTGTGTCACTAAATACCTCCATTCAGAAAAAATGGCACCTGTTGACATTCATAGACTCTTGCTGAACGTATATGGAGAGCAGTGGATATCACACCGAGGCAGTGCGTTTCAACAGTGATGCTGTCATGGCTGCAGTGACACAATGGGTTGCCTCCATTAGTGCACATTTTTACAAGCAAGGCATTCAGGCTCTTGTTCATTATTAGTGAAAATGCACAGCTAATGGTGACGACTGTTTTTAAATCTCATTTGTAACTGAGAACTTGTTCTATCAGATAGTGTTATTGTGCTCTTTGTATCTGTTATATTTTCCATTTAAATTAATTATTTCAGTGCAACCAATGTGTATCTACCTATTCTATCTATATGATAGTGGTATTCTGAGAAAATATTGTTGTTAAATGCATAACTACATCAGTGTAGAACTAGCAGATTTGTTTCACATGGTTCATGGTACATGGGTTCCTGCATGTAGCTGATTTTCCTTCCAGTAATAGGTTTAACATTTGGATAAATTCAAAACATCAATGATGTTAAAAAAAAAAAAAAAAAAAAAAAAAAAAACCACAGAAATTTATTCCACTTCATACAGTAGGCAGGGTGAAAAATTAAGAAAAGTTAGGGGAAACTTTTGTCTTGGGCTTTCTTGGAAATGTCTGTGAAAATATAAATGCACTCATGACTGTTGACTTATCAGAATGAAAATAGAGATGGATTTCTGGAGGGATCAGCTTCCTTTAGTCAACATATGTGAAATGGCCTGCATTCTCTAGGGATTTAAGGTCTTAAATTGGTGACTAGGTTGGGGTATAACAAGTTGCTTTCAAAGACCAAGCAGCAATATCTTTCTTTCCCGCGTGAGCCTCCCACTATCTCTCCTCTAGCAGTAGGGTATATAGGGTTTAGGAAAAGTATATGAGAGAATGAATTCAAGGCCTCTTTTTGACATGGATAAAAATTCTTATGTCTCCTTCAAAATAAAACATTACCTGCAGCATACATGCTGTCAACAACAATGTGCCCACAATGATTTTTCATAAAAAAAAATCCAAGCAGCTATGACATCAAGGAAAGAAGAGGTGACTGAATAGACTGACTATGACTAGATGTTAGAGCTTTCACTTAGGAAGGAAGACTTCTGAGTTTCATTTTTTTGCTCCAGATACTGCAGTTGAATTTCATAAGAAAATCTTAAGGAGTGGAATGAAAAAACATTTCATCTCCTTCATTAATTGTTGCCATAATTGTAAACATTAATACATAAGATCAGTGTGTTCTTATCTGATAAATCTTAATTTCTTGTTTGCACAGTTGTTGGAATTTTCATTATATCACTTTCTCCCCACTAAAATTCAGTTATTAAGATTAGTCTACAATGATTTTTAGCTTCCTCAAGACAAAAAAAATTAATCTTATTACCACACAATTGATCTTACCAGAGTTTTGTCACTAGTTGGGAAGAAGAAGGAAGAATACTTTCCTCTTGATTTAAATTTACATCTTGTAGAACTGTGGCAGATGCATTGTGTGTAGTGTCTGAACTTGAAAAAATGATCATAAAAGATGGCAAAAGTGGAGTTCAGAATGATCTAATGCATGGAAATGAAACAGGTCTTGCTATGAAGAGGAGCTAAGCAAGCTTGTCTGTTCTGTGTTAGCTGAAACACTGCTATACCCACAACTGGATTTTAGTCACCACTGCTTAAAAAAAAGTCTAACTTGACTTCAGAAATCTACACTGAAGTCTTATTTGAATCATTAAATCACATGTTTATATGAAGCATCTGTTTTCTTTTGCTTAGTGTGAAAGATTCAAGGAAAGTATCTGAAATGTCTTACTGAAGATATATTGCATTGTCCGATGAAATCTACATTAAGTGCATTCATAATCAAACTTTAAAAAGCTGGAAATCTTATGTTTTGCAATTGAATGACTTACTCCTACTCAAGTTCACTTTTTATTCACACTCTATGTGTTTGAGTCCTTTGCACAAGCTTACTTCACCTGTCCAGATCTGCATACATAGAACCACCTGAAAATTAGTACAGCACACCAATGTTTTGGTTGCTGCTGAATTATGGGAGCGCATACAGAGCCAGGCTGGGCAACTCAGCAAGGGATGGGGTAGAGCTGGAATAGCTAGCCCAAATTACACAAAGGATTGTTGCATACAACTCTACCTGGGATCAAAAGCTTGCTTCTGTTTTTCTGTTTTTTCTTAGATCATGACCAACATTTAAATTCCAGTTTTTTGTGTTTTTTTTTTTTTTTTAAAAAAAAAGGAAATTATTAGTACTTTGTTTCCTACAATTTCTTTTTTGGGGCGGCTTCTGTGTTTTTCCTTAACAGTTATAATGCCTATTAGCAATAAAACGGAAACTGTTACCACACAATTTGAACAACATCTGTCTTTTATATCTGATCAACACACAAAAATTGTAACGTGTCAAACATTAAGAACAAATATTCATGAGATTACATAGAGTCCTGAATTTGCAAAAGATGTTCCAGAAACACAGAGCTCTGTTATCCTAGGACATTGGAGGTTACTGGCCCTAATTCCCTACATAGTGACATTCAAGCAAAAAATCATTTCTTTGGTATTTGCTCTTATATTCCTTTATTTACAAGAAATGTAGGGAGTATCTGTGAATGACAAAGGTCAAAAAGTGATCAGAGGAACATCTGTATTTTTATAGTGCCTAAATTATTCCACCAAACCTTTTACACTATCATCAAACATTCCTAAAAATACTCCATTGTGAAGGTAGAAAGTATACAGGGTGTTCTGAAACTGTTTGATTTTGAAGTCTTTACTACATATTTTTAGAGAAAAAAAAAAAAAAAAAAAAAAAAAACAACAGGAGATTTGTCCATGACAAAGATTATTTTTTTTATACTGTTATGAAGTGTCTGATATGATTCAGTGTTTGAGATATAAGGTGGATATAAAAAATTGTCCAAGTCTTAGTGTTCGTACATTTCAAATCTCATGTAATTCAGCAACAAGACCACCAATGTTCTCACTGGAATGTAGTATTAAAGTGTCTGCTTAACTTTAAGCAAGAAGAATAAGTTAGCTGTATTTACTACATTATTCTCCTTCTTAGATGTAGCCATGTGCTTACATGCGTTACTGAATTGGGACCAAGGTCAATATCTGGTTCATTCAGACCAATCAATTTTTAAGCAACCCTTAAAAAAATATGCAACAGACCTAGAAACTGATCAATACATACTAGACTGAGTGGCTGCAGTCAAGGCCAGAAAATAAAGTTGCTGAACAATAACTAATTAATCAGCAGTGCCCTTTTGGGGACTAAAATCCTAATTGAAGCAGAACTAAAACAAGCTTGAGATAAAGTACCCCTGGAGTTAGATCAACCACGGAGACAAAATCACTTTAAATAGAATCTATTCCTCATCTACCTATGAAAGCTTCTTGTGATCAATTATTTACTGAACAATCCATCTCCTTGCAATTTGTGTCCAATCACCAAGGATAACATAACTTCTATAGAGCTAACATCTGCTTGTTCAAAATTCAAAACACTTTATTGAATAGTTATATTAACAGTACCATGATGAAAAGAAAGTGCTGGAAGGCTACAAAAGAAGTCTGAGAAGCTTTTATAGAATACAAGGTAAGCAGTTTTAAGCAGTTTGACAGGCTATGTTTTACTCTGCTCTACTGTAGTTCCAATTTTGTCAGCCTTACATAGTAATGGCAGCTGTCTTACAGCTGTGTAAAACTGATATTGACAGTTCTCTGGAAATGTCTTTAGAGTTTTAAGGCATTCATCTAACTGTTTAAAAGGGATGCAAAAATTTCTTCTGAAAACAATAGCATATCATGTTTGGTCTAGTGTTCACTGGCAGGAGGAGAATCAAACTGGATGGAAGTGTCTGGGGTTCTCTCTTTTCTTACTCAAATAGAATAGACAAATTGTGAAAAACAAATTGTGACACTTCTGAAAACACGATTTCATGAAAATCAGATAAGAAACAAGTTTTGATGGAGATTCAGACTCTGTCTATCACTGAAAAGTAGAATGTATTCAGGGATCAATTTAAGAACCAAAACAGACTTCTGCTAATAAATCATAAAAGTTAGTGAGGTGAGGAAAAAAATTTCAGATTCTGCTTTATGAATGGTAGTGACAAGCTAAAAAAAATACAACTCTGAAGTCTGCTAATGAAGCAACAAGTAAAACAGACTCCCAAGTCCAATATACTTTTTTTCAATTGACTTCTCAAAACACTGTTAGAAATCACACAACTTTATGTATTTTATATTCTACTGCACATAGCAAAAAACATTATCTCATTGAATTTGACTGTAAAGTTCAATAAATGTTAGCAAAGCCAAGACTGCACCACGGCTACTAATTCCTTACAGTCATATTCAGTGAGGTGATGTTTTTTTTTACTAGTGGGGCCATATTTGCCTCTGAAAATTATAATAAATATCATGTTCTGCTAGGGAATCTCTGATCATATTTTCCTTGAGAATGTGAGTAGAATAAGGTATTATACATAATAAAAATAAAGTAAAAATAGAATTTTCATGCTTTCAAGCTGTCCTTGAAGGCCTAGCACTGGAATACCATTGCTAGTTCTAAAATGAAACAAATACATTATTTTTAATCCTTTGAGTACATTAATGAGGAATTATGAAGAAATGAATGACAGAGTAAAAATAATTTTGGACCTGAAGAATATAAACTTTCAAAAAGCTGTGATTATATATTTATTTTACCAATGTTGCTTCACAAATTTGTTAACATCAGATGTTGCTTTTTGGTAGAGAAAAATGATCTGTCTTAAAAAAAGAAATCTTTAAAAAGAAACTGTGAATAGTGAATTTAAGAGTACTAATTCTGAAGACTACTCTTCAGTCTAAGTCTTCATCTTTTGCACATGAGCCCTCCTTAATAGAACATATTTTTCTGTTGGCTTCAATAGAAGCTCTTATGTACATTTTGCTTAATATATAAAGAACACACAACTGAATCAGTTACTCTATAAGTCAAATCAGAATAAATTCTGAAACAAAGATTTACCAGCATTTTCAGAACAAAATTATATTTCTTCACTATGTTGTTTTTGGAAAAAGTACAGTCTATACCTCAGTAACTGAATTTTTGCAGATTGCAAACATTAAAAAACTTTATGTTTTTTTAGTACATAAATTTGTGAGTGATATGAAGTCTAATAAGGGTAAAGAAACGCTATTTCAAATCCAGGTGCAAAACATGGATTTAGTGTGTTGTATTTTATTTTATTTTATTTTATTTTATTTTATTTTATTTTATTTTATTTTATTTTGTCTTGATATCGAGGCCATGGTCTATTAGATTTTATTTATTTTCTTTCATTCCTAAGGTGGCATACAGAGAAAACAGTTGTGGTGTAACGAAAAAAATGGACAATGCAGCAAACCACCGGATCTTAGAGAACAGTGAGTTTATCCATCAAAAAGAACAAATAAATGTAAAATGCAATAAAGAAGCTGCCTAAAAATGTTAGCTATTAACTAAGATTGATGTAATATAAAAAGAAGATATAGCAGCAGCAGGAATAAAGGAGTTAAGACTAAAATGTTAGGCTATGATACTGATACACCAGTGTTTTTAATACATATAAATATACGGAGATAGACACTGCTAAAAATTCACATTATATTTAACACAGTAAACATATTTTCTTTCTTTTTTTTCTTTTCTTTTCTTTTCTTTTCTTTTCTTTTCTTTTCTTTTCTTTTCTTTTTTTTTTTTTTTTTCTGAAGCATTTGAGTGAAACATGGTGGCCTGCAAATAAATGATTTAGACTATTTGAAATACTGTCTGCAACAATGACAGTTTTCTTCATTTACCAGGGATTTTTTTACTGTATTCTATACTTAATCATGTGTGATCCTGAACTGTGACAATAAAAAATGAACTCAAAGACTGCAAGAAATATAATTGTCTAAATGAAGAGGAAAGAATATTGCTTCATCAACAAACCTTCAATTTTCCAAGAGAGAATGAGAGAAAGAGAACGGCTGAATAAGAAGAAAATGAGAGAAAAAATATTTTAATCAATGATTACATGTGCTATATACTGCCATTCTAGACCACTGTATACTTTTCTTACTAAAAATGACACTTCAAAGGTAAATGGATAGGATACAGATGTAAGTGATTTTAATATGCTCAAAAGCATAGTGACTTTTTAGCTGCTTCCCAGGAGATGTTTTAATTTTTCAGCCACCTAAGTTTTTTGACAGTGCTGAACATAAGTTTCATTTGCAGATTTAATGAGAGGATTTTAGTCTCACTAGCTGTGCCAAGTGGTTCAGACTTGCTTGAAATTATTACAGGAATAAAAATTATACAGCTGTACTTCTCTTCTTTCTACCTTAAATTACAATGGAGATGGATCCAATCCTGTCAGCCCTGCACTAGTAAGCATCTTTGCTTAAGGTACCCCTATCAAGCATCTAACAATTCTTCCTCTTCCATCTCCACTTTTCCCTTTCCATGTCTCCTTTTTTCCATTTCTCTCATTTTATCTCCTTTCCTTTTTCCTTTCTGCCTCACATCCTTTTCCTCTATGACTCTTTTGGCTCCCCTTCTATACCTAACACTATTTACCTGATAAAATCAGAAAAAACATGCTGCATGTAATATGCCTTCTGAGAGAGTACTTTGACTGAAACTCACACAGAGTCAGTAACATGCTTGGTTACATGTTTTATCAGTTCATTAAAACACGTTCAATTAAAACGTATCATGTGAGACATTAAATAGCCAGGTTTCTATTCTGTTTAAATCTGACTTAGAGTTGAAAGATCTCACAAGTAAAAGGAAGGAGAAATCTCCATTTAGCCTAGGTTTCATTTAGACTGGTAAATAAAAGTCTTTGAACATATACCACATCTGCACCTTTACATTTTAAGCTTTTTGACTAAGGTAGTGAGCAAGATTGTGAAATTCTGTTTTAGATATGTTCCTATCTCCACTATGGCAATATTCACTAATTCTCAGGTGTTAACTACACTGGACAGCCAAATAGTTGAAAACTATCAGCTGAGAGAACTGAGTTCCCTTGTAGCCTTCACTTTCCGTATACAGCGTGTGATTATTATTTGAAGTATATCTTGAATTTCATGTTGTATATATCAAGTGTATTGTTTCTATTTCTGACCAAGATCAATAACACCCATAATATTATAAACGACACAAAGAACACCTTTCCCAAAGAGTTTGCAAAATGAGCAGTAGATCAGGAAAACACAATATGCACTAAAGCCCTCAGGTTTTATATTTCATAAATATAAAAATCTTTTTTTGTATGTATCACAGGAGCAGTAAATCTTCAAGGGAGATTTTAATGAGGAAAAGCTAGCAGAAGAAAAGCATAATACTTTTCACCTGGGCCTTTTTCTGAGTTGTTATTCCTGCAAGGTATTTCTCAACAACCTTAAATCTTTCCCATCCCCAGTATTGAATCTCTTGACTTTTGTTTCAAAAATATCTGCATCTTTCTGGAAGGATTCAGAAATACAATGTTGACAATTTATTTAATCACATTCAATTATCAAATATTGAAAAAATTGAATCAACAACTTCCTAACATGGTACAAAACACAAATAATTTAGTTAATTTCTAACTAACCTAACAATATTGTAACTGACTGTCAGCATTTCTGAAATTACTGATTATAAATTACTTGATCCAAAGTAGCAGCATCCCCATATCCATTTTATGAACAACACCGGAGTCCTGCTCTGGATCCTGAGTCATAAGGATGGAATATACTTTTTTCCTTCAAAGATGAGAACTGCTGGAGGATATAGAGGTGGAAAATGGAGTATGGCTGCTTCTTTCATACCTGCTAATTTTGATACTATAAATAAATTGTTCTATATTTTCCTACATGAATATGAGTATGAAGAATAGCAGGAAAATGATGAGTAATATTTATAGTGACGTCTTCCAGTATTCCTTCTGAATTCAATTTGTCTTAATTTTCCTGTACAGAGGTCAGATCACATTAATCTTATTGCCACACATAATTTACTAGCATCAGTAGTGTATTAAATGAATATGAGGAGAGTTATATAGTCACAGGAATATCATTAGAAGTTTTGATAAATACAAATTTAGCATATGAGATCTCTTCTCCTGTATTTTTACTAATATATTTATTATCATTGCTAAACACAGTAGGTTTCATATTAGAAAATAACTCTAAAATATGATACTAGATATTTTAGAAGTATAGAGATTATTTTCTATCTATTTTCTATCTATTTTTACTCCAAAGATATTCCCTTTAGATAATTTTACATCAAAAGAGGTTACGAACCTTAGCTTGTGCAATTTTTTTAGAGAATATCTGTATTCTCTAAGAAATTTCACCAACATTATATGTCTGCACATTTCATCAACAAATTATATATGAAATTTTCATGAATCTTTTCAACAGAATTCTCTACAGCTGAAAATGCATTGAGTCACTGGAAGATAACCAAGTCGTATGAGTGTCTGATTTGGGTGAAGGACATGGGAAAAGTGAAAACTCCTCCAAGTCCATTTAAGTTTTACTTGTGGAGCTATAGTAGGGACAGAACTTGATTTTAACCCACAGATTTGCATTCAGAAAATGTTACTTTTCCCCCCAAAATATATATTTTGAAAAGTAGAAAAAAAAATATTTTCACTCTTTTATTTTCTTGTAACTAAATATAATCTTGAAAGGATTTTTTGATCTATTTTGTGGTTTACATCTCAGAAGAGTTCTCAAATAAATTATATAATTTTTCAGGAGCCATAGGAAAAAAAAAATTGTATGCTAGTTTGTCACAGACTTTTAGAAAGATTAATTAATACAGTATAGGATTAGATACCTCTTAATGGTGGCTATCTTTTGAACAAGCTTGCCTGTTACAGTACTTAATTTTTCTGGAATATTAGTTCTTTATTACTGTGAGTGGATCATAACATTAAGAAAGTCACGGAATCACAAAATTGTTGCAGTTGGAAGGGACCTCTGGAGGTCATCAGCCCACATGTTGTAGTTTTCTCTTATACACAGTTAATTTTCCTCATAGCGTCTGGTATGTTGCCATGTTTTGTAGTTAGGAGAAAAACAATGACAGCACACCAATGTTTTACTTACTGCTGAGCAGTACCGTACAGACCAAGGACATTTCAGGTTTTCAGCTACTCATACTGTCCTGCCAGTGAGGGTGTTGGGAGTGGGAAAAAGGAGCTGGGAAAGGACACAACCAGGACAGCTGATGTATCTGTCCAAGCAGATATTTCATACCATTTCACATTGTGCAGAACAATTAAGCTGGGGGGAACTGGCTAGGGGATCAGCTGCTACTCAGGGACTAGCAGGGTATGAGGTCAGCAAATGACAAGAAATTCCACTGTGCATCACGTTTTCTGTAAGTATATAATTCCAAAGATCATTATTATTAATAGTATATTACTATTGTAGTTATTATTATTTCCCCTTTCTTTTTTTTTATTCTATTAAACTGTCTTTAATATTTTAGGTTACATATAATAATATCTCAAGATTTAGCAACTTTAAAACACAAAGATACCTTCCCAGCTTTAATTCTATTATACTCTACATTTTGTTTCTAATAAAATGCAAAGAAAAAAAAATAGTAAATGGTTAAAAAAAAAAGGAACAAAATAAGTTTAGAAATGAACATGTACCAATAGAATATAATAGCCCAAGATTCTCTTGCTACCAAATACACTATTGTATTTCATATAGACATCTTATATGCCATGGAATAATATCAACTATAAAAGGTCCTAACAGTGCACCAGTGGATCTCATAATTCTTAGGTGACTGGGGAAGAATTAATTTTAGACTTAAGATTAGTAACCAGAATTTTAAAATAACAAAAATTTCTCAGTAGTTACCAAGGTAAAAACTTTACTTTTCCATTAGTCCTGGTTCATGCATACTCAGTCCTGATAGTAAAAATATGTATATGTCAGCAGTTTGTAAAATCCAATTCAACTGGTTATGTGTGCCACATGATTCTCGGGAATTGTACTTTGGGAACTGGACCCAGGGCTACTACATCCAAGTTCTATGAGGAGCCCCTCTAATGTCTGTACCTATTTCACTAAGCTTTTCTTCCACATAGAGGAAAATCATTAAACAGGAGAAACACACTTTTGCACATGAATAGAAACTCTGTTAATGATCTCACTGTGAAGTTGTATTTTGGTTTCAAGTTTAAATATGATGTTTCGAATACAAAGGATCTTCTTGTCTTTTATATTGCCTGGCTCTAGTATAGTCATGCCAGCTAAGCCATTCTTGGCAGCTTACTTTCACATTCACCAACAATCATTTTCACTTTTTCTGAAAGGCCTTCTTTGTGGAATTGTTCTCTTAAACTAGCCCCTGAAGTTGCTTTGAACCTCTGTGTATAAATCTCGCTGAGATATAAGGTTAAATAACAATTGCAAAACTAATAACATTTAGATAATACATGTCAGTATGAACAATTCTTTGTGATTTGACTTCTGCTACTCTTTCCTTTACATATTACGTTATTTATTTTATTGCCTTTGCATAGGACAGGGATTCAGTCTTAATTCAAATATATAACCAATGCAGGAGTTAAGACTTCTACTAAATCTTAATAGTGCGGGTAAAGGATATCCTGAAACATAAACTGAGCTTCTTGATCCAAAGAAATATAATGTTTTATTCATTTATTCTCTTGAAATTCTTCAGAATGAGGAAACTGAAGATAGATAGGGACATAAATGATGAGTTTTCTCATTTTAATATTCAAAATAACAGTCAGATAAGATAATCTGTACCTTAAATTTAGATGAACATAAATGAAAAAAAATAATAGTAATTAATTTAATAATATTGGTATTTTCAGAGCAGCTCTCATAAATATTTACCAGGAGTTCATTCTTCCCGAGAATGCACATTTGGCTTTGCTAACATTAGAAATATTTTCCTTCTTTCATTTCTTTGAAATTCCATGTAAATCAGGTCTCTGTGATAGGTCCTCTAGAGACCTGTAAATCAGATCTCCTAGCTCCTTGTCTCAGGTCTCTGTCCTCTCCTGGAGTGGAGATACTGCCTGAACATTCTTTCGCTATGATTATAGCTAATAAAGCTGCTGTCTGATCTGTCTTAAATAGCACTTGTGTTGAACATGATCATGAGAAGAACATTTCATAATTATGTTCTCCATATCATATATATAATCATATTTACAATATCAGTTTCTTGCCTCTGATCTCTTGAACTTGTGCTATCATCTTTATTGTAGATTCATTACGGAAGGATGCTCCATAGACCTGAGATTTTTGAGTATTTTATTTTCATTCAAGGGGAGACAACATGACCTTCTCTTGTTTGAGAATTTTCTTGTGCTTTGAAGAAAGGACTCCACAAGCAGGGTAAATGTATTCTGTAAAAGATTCTAAGGCTTCTCTACATATCATGATTTGGATTCTTATGATCAGAGCACTCTGACTATATTTCCTTTCAAAACCATTACATATGCAATATCTTTTATTATTTATTTCTTTTCCTGGGTAATCCTCTCAAGTCATTTTTAGCTTTTATAAATAATTTGGCTTTGCTTCATAACCTTCTTTGTCCTTTTCATACTTTGCTTTATCTGTTCCTTTTCCTTAACCAAATATAGACTTTTTTCTTTCTTAGTTATCCATCAGACCTTCTGCCCTTTTCCCGTGATTAGTTCTGAATAGTATTATACATTCATTTCAGAAATGCTGAGTTACTTCCCTAAACTTTTGATTCTGCATTTCACAAATCTAACATCCAGCATCCCATAATGCTTTCACATAAACTCTTTTATTTATTTGATAAAATGGAAGAGATTTTACAGAATGATTAAAGAATATCTCTACCCTGATTTCTGTTCATTTCCTCTCAGAAGATATTTGTAGCCTACATAATCATGCCAACAAACCATTTGCAAGTGTTGCCTTGTTTCCTAAAAAATGTTTTATCACTCCCTAAGAAAATATATTGTTTTTTATTTCATCATGTTGAAATTTCATCAAGCATTGAAGTGTAAACTTTCTGTTTCCGCATCTATCTATCTATCTATCTATCTATCTATCTATCTATCTATCTATCTATCTATCTATCTATCTATGTTTTAAAACAAGCTATATACTGATGTTTTGGTTCCTTCCTCACCATGGTCTGATTCTTAAAAATGCTTCTGTGTTTGAATCTGCCACAGTCCTCTTGTGTGACCTTAGTTTACTTTAATGAGCTCCCTGACTGACAGTGGATTACATGGTTTTATTACTAGGTTTCTGGTTTAAATTAATTCTATGCTAGTTGTGACTGGAAGTCATTACTCTCTGGCAGCTGTTCTGTGTAACTGCCCATGAGGAATGAGTTATGGGGTTTTATCTATCTACAGTAACTCCATGTGAACAGGTGTCTCCACTGTTAAATCACCAGTGCCAAATGGAATTTATCTCAGTGTTGTAAAATGTGAAGAGCATCAAAACTGAGTACTCCCTCCCTCCCTTGAAGTGATCTAGCTGTGATAGCCATGGTTTTTATCCAGCTGACATGTGACAATGTGTGCATGATGCTTCCTATCATAAAAATCTTCAAAATAATTGTACATGCATTGCATTCATCTGAACTTATTAAGTTGAGGAAAAATAAAGTTTGGATTGCTAAATCTGACAGGGCTTCTGATGAAAGAATATAAATTAAATGTCAATATTTGCCTAAATTTACAATTGTCCCAAGTGGATTGATCAGAATCTAATAATTGTATTCAATGAGAAATTATTGCTACAGTAAAAATTTATGAGGCAAAGAAAATGTTAGATATTTGGTTTTTAATTTCCTGTAAAATATGATGATTTCATTTCATATTATTTTACAAGCCTTTGATTCTTTGATATCACTGGTAAGATTCAACAAGTCAGTCAGCACTTTTCTATAGAAATGTAACAGCATTTTACTTCAAAACATGTTCTGTCATTCCTTTATTATTCTTTATAGTTTCATGTTATATGACCTAAAAATACAGATTTAATGTCATAGATTTTATCTAACTACTCTTGTAACTCATGGAATGGTGATTAGCTCTGGCATAAGTGTTGAACCTTTTGGCTGTATAGGCTGCACTGAACGAAGAAGAATTGTCCAGGATAGCATCTATGAAGGTTGCTCCAAAAGTAATTCCTCTTATTTATTTCCATGGAAACTGTAACCAATACAAAAGCACGATTCAACTATTCAGTAGAGCAAATTCTCAGCTACGAAGCACACTTTTTCAAATAGTCACCACTATCAGCTATGCATTTTCACCAACCATGAACAAGAACCTTATGACACACTTACAACAATCTGCACCAGCACAGGTGACCCACTATCATTGTTGCCACTCCTAAAATGCACCACCCACTGGCTCACTGTGCTCACATCCACAGTTTGGTCTCCATAAATGTTCAGCAGCAGTTGACAAAATATCAATGGGTGCATTTTTTTTCTGCATGGAGGAATTCAATTCCACACCTTTGCTTCATACACACTTCCATGTCTGACACCATTTTTTCAGTCTGCCACTCTGCTGCAATCTATAACACAGCAACAAAATGTAGCAGAAAAGTGTTGAAAAGGTTCAAAGTCCATCACCTGCCATCAACATCTGCCTCTGATGTCATGGAGATCTTGCTTCTGCTTCAACATCTGCTTCTTCATCAGGAGAAGAAACGACTCAGGACGTACCTCACTGTGTCCTTCTAATACTTAAAGGGAGTTTATAAACAGGAAGGACATCAACTTTTTACATGGGCAAATAGTGATCCCAATGAGATTAAAGCTCTGAATATACACAGACTTCTAATCCCTCCAGTTTGTTTTCCATGCAGCATATATTTACCTAGAGACATGCAAGAGGGGTGCCCGTATCCACTGATTTCTGACAAGTATTACAACATTGTCAAACCATTTTCTTGGCTCTTCCTCATTGCCACAGGTACAACTTCTCTTCAGTATCGAATTAACATGTTTTCACAAACCAATTGCTAAACTGTCCTCAGTAACTTACTGATACACTATGTTTTGCCTCACTTGACACTCAGAATCTGGTCCCTCTTTAGCTTTCTCAGGACTCTGTGAAGGTCCTGTGATTTTTAAGCTGCAGTTCAGCTGGGCAGCCAGACACTGGCTCACGGGATGCAGTAAATCTTACCCAAGTCTTTCCATTTGACAGTTGGGGTTGAAGAAAATACTACCTGTCCTGCTCTGATATTCCCACAAGCTATCTAAGATCTGTACTTACTTTTGATAATCTCAGAGACCTCCTTTGTAATATCATTCATGTCCACATGGATGGGAGAGAATGGAGTACAGTCCAAAGGACAGTATTTTCACAGAGCCATGAAAGCCGGTATCTTTAATAAGTCTAGGAGTTTGTTATACAAAGTATAGCAGCATAACAACTGAGATATTGAATTTAAGAGAAGAAAAAAAAAGAAAAAAGAAAAAAAGAAATTGCTAAGGAGTTGGGACAAAAAAAAAAACAGTCTCTAAGTCACAAAATCTTAGTCTGCTTAGACAAACACAAGCAAGAAATAAAAATAACTGTAATCAAAATATGCTTCAAAATTTTTATAAAGTCATAACCTCAAAACAATAACATTTTCATTAATAACTGGTGAAAAATAGAAAAGGTATAAATAACAAGATAAAAGGTTTTTAGAATATTTTGGTGCTACTTTCAGTTTATTTAAGCATAAACTGAAAGTACAACTTACCAGTAATAAAGCAATGTAACTTAGCTTTACCATGCAGTTTAGAAGATATTCTTTGCAGAAAAACTGAATTTTAAAAATGAGTACGTGGGCTTGGTAAATTAAGTTACTGCGCAGAGCAGTGCATTACTTTAAAATCTTTAACAATTTAAGTCATTCAAACACCAGCTACCCCGCTTTAATAATACTTAGCAATAGTATCAAACAGCTCAATTGATTTAATGCATGGTTTCTCTGTACTCTGATACTACATAGCACACACATTCAAAACAATTTCTACAATATAAAAAAAATACAAAAAAGCCAAGGAGAAGGATATCGTCTTGTGACACTCCTATCTCTTCTGTGTATTCAGATGCATTCCATTGATGAAATAAGGAACCTGAGTGGTGAGAATTGTTTATCTTGGCCTCTAAAATTTCAGTGAAATTTAGCGCTTAAGTGAGAGAAGCTGGTTTCTATATATTTCTATTAGTAACTTTATTCTGCTTCTCTTGCAACATTCACCCCTACGGTTAGATTGCTTCATTTATTTTCATACAGTGCATATCAAGTGAAGTATTATTCCCATTTTACTGAAGAAATTCTATGCCAGATGTAGCTCATTAACTGTAAAAGGATATTATTTGGACATGCAGTTTGTAAAAGATTTCTTTATTGGACAGATTTCTTCAAAGGGCTATTATTCTGTAGAATTTTCTATATTAAAGCCCAGATCCTAGTGAATATATCTAAGTTTGGGAATACAATGTACCTGTTAATCCCTTTTCAAGCTCTCAAGTAGAGAAACAAAGAAGAAAGAATGCAAAATAATTCTTGTGAAAATTTTAAGTTAAAATTTTAAGTTAAGTTAAAGTTTGTTTGTTTGTTTGTTTGTTTGTTTTGATGTATAACGACTGAGAAGCAGGAGTAAATTAATATGCATTGGTATAGTATTTTTCTACTAGGAAATGCTGAGTCCCAGTGATCAAAGTGTTTCAGCAGAAGCATTTCAAAATCCATGTCTTCTTATGGCTCACCTGTTCATCTTAGACTTCTCTCTAAGAAGTGCTATGAGGATTTTCTTTACACGGGAAAAACATATGATGCAAAATGAACAATACATTAAAGGTATTTCAAGATTTATTTGATAAGGAATACCAGCACTGCTTGTGCCATGTAAAAAGTTTTGACGAGACAATGTTTGGAACATCTCCACCACATTCAAGAGAAAGAATTCCACTCTGTTAGAAATAAGATGATGGCTAGGGGAAGGGATATACTTTATAACAAAATACTGACAGAAAGGTCTTGCTCAATGTTCTACTAATGTTGGACAAGTGATAAGAACTCTCTCAGGTATTCTTCTAATATGAGCAGACTGAAAAAAAAAAAAAAGCTAAAAGCTTCTTTCATATTGAAACTTTATAAAAATATGTAAAGTAGCATGTAAAGCTCCTTGATTGAATAGGATGCTATTTTATTGAGATTTTTCATTGGTGTTTTATGAGATTTAAATAAAAGCAAGAGAAAAGAAAATCAGAAGTATTTCATATTGACATCCACTGAATTCCACAGCAAATCAGGAAGCCAGGGTTTGCTACACAGCTTTCTGTTCTATGGGTTAAAAGAGCAACCAAGGAGTAGCACTACTGTTATTTTCAGTTATGAATAAAACTAGAGAACAGAGAAAATAGTATCTGTTTTCATATGCACTTTCTGATGAAAGAAAATTCCAGACTTCTGAGAATCTTGGCTTCTACTACAGACAGTGATGTTTCAGATATTGCTGAACAAAATTTGCACAGTGTCAAGGATTTTCTTTCTCTGCTCCCCTCGATGTGCACAAGAGTGTAGATGAGTAAGAGGCTGGGAAGGAATACAACAAGGCCAATAACCTGAACTAACCAGCATTAAAACAGATAGGATAGGGTTTAGGTAGGCTAGACAACTTTTGCTCGAGAGTTGGTTAGGAATTTGTCTATCTATGGGAGGTAGTGACTGCCTTTCCATCACTTGTTTTCTTTCTTTCTTCCTTATTTTTCCTTTATTTTTATATTTTTTTTTTTTCCACATCTCTTTCCCATGAATTTTTTTACTTTTACTCTACCTTTCCTCCTCTCCAGTTCCAATGGTAGTGGAGGAAAAAGTGAATGTGTGGTTATATGGTTCTTAGCTGCATACCGGGCGTAACTCACAAAAAACTTAAAAAATATACTTTCAAGAAAAGGAAATAAATGTGTGCATTTATAATAAAATATAACCTCATCAAAAACAGTTTATTTTTGTAAATATCTTTTCATTTAATTTCTGCGGTAGAGAGAGAGCAATTTAACATCTAATTCAAAGAGTGAGAAAGAATGCTTGTCAACTGGTATGACTGAAGATCATCTGTACTACATGATGGAATGAAGGCACTCTTGATACTTTTACTATAAATGTACATCAACAAGATATTTCACAGGCTTCTCTTCATGATACATCCAATTAGCAAAGATTGGAAAGACACATGGTGTCATTTCATCAATGGACAACAGAAGAAATACTGATGTCACCTATCTTGACTTCAGTAAGGCCTTTGAAATGGTATCCCACAACAACCCTCTCTCCAAATTGGAAAGATACAGATTTGATGGATAGGCTATTCAGCGGACGAAGAATTGTCTGCGGGATCGACTTCAGAGAGAGGTGAACAATGACTCAATGTCTGAATAGAGATCAGTGATGAGTGGTGTCCCCCAGGACTCTGTGCTGGGACCAGTACTCTTCAATATCTTCAACAATGACAGTGGAGTCAAGTGCACCTTCAGCAAGTTTGCTGATGACACCAAGCAATGGGATACAGTTGACACACCTGAGGAATAGGATGCCATTCAGAGGAACCTAAACATGCTTGAGCAGTGGACCTAGGTGAACCTCATGAAGTTCGACAAATCCAAATGCAAGGTCTTTCACCTGGGTCAAGGCAATCCTATTACCAATATAAGCTTGTGGATGAAAGGATTGTATGCAGTTCTGCTGAAAAAGACCTGAGGTACTGGTGGATGGGAAGCTGGACTTGAGCTAGCAATCTGCCCTCACAACCTAGAAATCCAAACCATATCCTGGGCTGCATCGAAAGAAGCATGGTCAGCAGATAAAGGGAGGTGACCCAGCCTCTCTACTCCTCACTGGTGAGGCCTCACTTGGAGTACTGCGTTCAGATGTGGAGACCTCTGCACAGGAGAGACCTGGACCTGTTGAAGCATGTCCAGACAAGGGCCACAGAAATAGTCCACGGAATGGAACATCTCTTCTAAGAGAACAGGCTGGAAGAGCTGGGGCTGTTAAGCCTAGAGAAGAGAAGGCTTGAGTTGACCTGATGGCAGCCTTTCAGCATCTAAAGGGGATTTACAGGAAAGAAGGGAACAGACTGTTTAGCAGGGTCTGTGGTGACAGAACAAGAGGAAATGGTTTCAAACTTAAAAAGAGTAGATTTACGTTGGATATAAGGAAAAAGACTTTTACAGAGAATAGTGAGGCACTGGAATAGGCTTCCCAGAGATGTGGTAGATGTCCCGTCCTTGGAGACTTTCAAAGAGAGACTGGATCTAGCCCTGGGCAACCTGATCTAGTTGTGGATGTCCCTGTTTATTGCAGGGGAGTTGGACTAGATGACTTTTATAAGTCCCTTCCAACTCTAAGGATTCTATGATTCTATGGTTCTTTGAAAGAGAAACTACAGGACTTTCATAGAACATTACTTGGATGCATAATAGGGTGCAGTTTTGGAGCATTAGATCTGTCAGTAGAAATGCTAAATGATCAATGGCCAAGGTTTCTCCTTTTTCCTTTTTTTTTTTTGTTTCCTTGCCTTCCCTTCTTCCCTCTTTTTTGTGTTGTTTTTCCCAAAACAGCATCTTAAGTGAACTATGTCTATACTTAATATATACTACGGTGTTTGCTTAAACTACTTTTTCACAGGTAATACTCTCAGATCAAGCTCTAAAAACAGCTTCTATTACAGTAATCAGTGATTAGTAGAGTACAGAAATATACAATCTACAGATACATTGATAAACAGAGTTGGGGGAAAATCTATACACAAAGCTTGTAACTATCTACTCCTATCTCACACTAGCTCTGAAAAACACTTTAACACTGCCTGAGACAATTGTCACACAACCCAACCCTTATCTTGAGTCTTCTCAGTGCTCATCCAGTACTTCCAAGGCTCAAAAGAAATACTGTTTTTTGAGTGTACTCCCCCCAGTCAGTGCCAGAAATGATTCTGAAATTACACTTTTTGAAATGTCTGAAGTGTATGAACTATGCTGTTGCTCACTAGACTGGTTTTCATTTGTTTTTTTTTTAAGTTAAAATGGCATTGACAGTATTGACAGTATTTACTTGATGCCTTGAAGAGGCCCAAAACATCTTAAATTTTTTGCCCTCAGCTAGTCTTGTAGTGATATGGGCCTAGGTTCAAGGTTATCACTTCCATAGAAGTCTCTTGTGTTTTTAACCGTGATATATGAGTTATGTACTTCAATACTGCAGATGTGAAAACTTAGATGTTTGAGGTAAATGGATTATAATGTAGATTTGATCATACACAGAATCTCCTTTCTTTAGAAATATTGCAATGTCCTTATTTGTTTATTAAAAAAGAAAATAAGCTTTTTTTTTTTTTAGGTCTATTTGGCTGCTTTTCTACAAGTATTTTTTGATCCATAATGAAATACAAGAGCAAATTGTAATAATAATAAAATCCATGTTACAAAATAAGCTTGATGCAAACTTGAAACTAGAGCAATATGTATAAGAATTATATCAATATTTAAAACAATTATTCTCATCATGAGGCAAAAAGATGCTAAATTAATGTACAAATACTGTAAATAAAACAGAAAGAACATGTCTAGGGTAATGTACTCTTGTACATGAGATGATATTTTTGGATACCATGCCGTGGTTTTTTTTTGTCGTACTATATTCAGATACACAAAGTAAGCAATCTTGATTTTCTAATAAGAAAGTCAGCTGCAACAGAACTGTGATCTTCTGTGACAATTTCAGCTGTAATGGTCAGAAATGAATTTAACAAAGGTAAAAATGATTAAATGTATTCTACAAAAAGCTCAATATATTATTTTCTCTGAACACTAGTTTTACTAGATATAGTTATTTTTCATATTATTTAACTAATATTTTGCTAATTATCCAGTTCTGTTTCTCCATATAAATCCTACAGGAGCTATCTGACTTACAGAAGCTTCACTACAAAGCCTCAGCTAATTGTCTCCTGATGTGAATGTAGCTTGTGAGCTACATTCAACTCCTTGTTGAATTCCCTTGCAAGGCAGTAGGAGTTCTGCACAGAATTTTAAAGGTGTAGTGAAGCTCGAAGATCACTTTCCTTTAAAGAAATGAAGCTTACTAGGAGAACTTAACAAACTAAAAAGGACTTTCAAGCAGATAAAGCTTGAGTCAGAATTCAGTAGGCTATGACAATCAATATTTCTGACAGATTGTGGGGGTGTTTTTTGCTACTTCCAACAGCACACTTTGAACTAATTGTATGAATTCTGCATTCAGGAAATGGTCTGAAAGTAGAAATAAGCATCATTTATACGTAATCTTTCATGACAACATCAGACCCTGTTTTTATCATGCCAGTTTTCCCACATAATGTATAGTGGCACAATTAAGAACACTTACTTAGATTACTGGAAGGAAAATATTTCTTATTAAAAAAAAAAAAAGGCAAGAAGATGAATTAATTGACTGAATGCAAACAATGCCTGATATTACAAAGAAACAGAGAGAAGGATACTTTCATTGGCATGCTATGATTTATGGTAGAATGTCTGATGACCAGAGAAGCAATCAGAGTCCACAGGAATAACTCTGAAAATGCTATGGATAGAAAGATGGACTAAGGTCTCGTAAGAAACAGTTAATAAATCTCATAGTATGTGAAAGACTGCTCCTATCAGTAATGAAATATTCAGGAAAGCTTCATACAACAAGCCAAGCACCTGCTGAGAGTAGGCCTTTGTCTTCAGAATTACTCTCATTTAAGCTAACAGAAAAGCTTTCTGAAGGCTTGGACATTCCTTCAGGGCAAAATTTTGTGCTAAACAATATACAGGTGAGACCCCTTTCCATACTCCACCTCAATATTTGCTGTCTCTGAGGAACTTCTCCGTAGTACAGTGAGAAATAAAAAGAAATGTGCCTGGAGGGAAGCACAAAATATATGAATTGTTGTTCATTGAAACATAATGAAACTTTAGAGTTTCCATGAAGAAATTGCTAAATATTCTAAATAATCAAATGTAGAATGTTATTTTCCTATAAAGTAATTTCCCTTGATCATAATGTTGATTAAATACCCTTTAAGAACCTTATATGCTGTTAATACAAAAGGAATGTTCCAGGAACATCAAAGTTTCAAAACCCTGGACTGAGGTAATAGAATGTATTCAGGAGTAGAACTCAGAACTGAAAAAGTTCTCTTGTAATCATAGAATATCCCAAGTTGGAAGGGACCCACAAGGATCATTGATTCCAACTTCTGGCTGCACACAAGATCACCTACAAGTTAAATCATATGTATAAGAACTTTGTCCAAACTTTTCCTGAATGCCACAGCAAGCTTGGTAGCAAGGTCACTATGCTGAAGAGCCTGCTCCAGTGCCCAACCAAGCTCTCTGGGAAGAATTTTTCCTGAGCCTTTGACTTGACCTTCTCTGATGCAGCTCCATGCTGTTCCCTTGGGTCATATCACTGTCATCACAGAGAACAGCACCTGTCCCTCTGTTCTCCTTCATAACAAAGCTATTGGCCATGATGAAGTCTCCCGTCACTCTCTTCTTCTAAGCAAAACAAGGAACTTCAGCTACTCTTCATATGTCTTCCCCATTTTCTATCTTTGTAGCCCTCATTTGGATGCTCTTTTAATAGTTTTATGTCATTCTTATATTGTAGTGCCCAAAGCTGCACACAGGTGAGCCCACACTAACACAGAACAGAGAGGATCAGTTTCTCCCCTCAACCATCTAGCAGTGCTACTTCAGCACACAGCTGGCCCTTTTGGCTGCCAGGGCACACTGTTTATTCATATTCAACTCACCATCAACCAAAATCCCATATTCCCTTCTGTGAGGCTGTTCTCCAGCCTCTCACCCCCCAGGTTGTATATCCAGGATTGCCTTATCCCAGATTTCTTGTTCTTCAATTTCATTATTATCTATCATTAGAGCATCAAGTCTGTTTTTGAGGAAGATAAAGGTATTTAACAAAAGAAAACTGATCATGAGTATTGGGAACATTATTTCCATGGGGAGAAAAAACAAACAAACAAAATTACCCAACAACCAAAACACCATGAAGCAGAAATATGTGCCATGGTAGTAAAAAAAAGCTAAAAACCTTATTCACCAAATCTGAATGCTCTTGTGATAATTTGGTTCTATTTATCTATAAAGAAAAAAAAGAAGACAGTCCTGAATGAACAAAACACAGCTGTCTAAACATTTTCAGTCTTGTTTTTACCATAATATACCATTTAAAGTACAGTGCAGTCAAATGGACTAACTACATACATAGAAGACTAAATTTTAGAAGCCAGTTAACATCAAACTTTTCTCAGTTGCAAAAACATATGCTCAACAAATTTTTAATCAGTATGAGCCATCTTTAAATTTTCTGACCTGCAGAATGTGATTTTTAATGAAAACATAGTGGTCAAACAATACGGGGATATTTATTCACATATCCATAACAGCTTGTCATATAACATATAGACAAAGTAAACAAAGTAAACAAAGTATAGACAACATTACATATGTTGTTCATATGTAATTAAGCTTTACTTTTTGGAAGATGTTCATATAGCAGTACTTTTCATCTGCATGTACCCTTGCACTTGCAATAGTCAGGTCATTTTTTGTGCTATACCTATCTTTATATGATATGAACTTAGAAAGATATATTCAGACAGACATTCTGCTGCTATGGCAGTTATGGAACTATACTTTCATTGAGTAGGGAATTGAATGCTTAATTAGCCAAAATTAACCTAAACTGTGCTTTAGATTCAGCTGGTATTGTGTCTTTGTTTCTTAAGTCTTGATTACTACTGTTTCTTTTCCACATGTACACACTTTTCCATGAAGAACTAAATAAATGGTGCTGCTTATGATACTGCATCCAGACTCTCCTATGGAGTGAAAATATGCATAAACCAAATCCTCAGAACCAGGGTCAGTACTGCTCCCAAGTTTCACTGTCCAAAAAGTCCTGGACAATACCTTATTTTATACTTAGAAGGCTAATACATAAATAAGTCATTATTAAGCTTCCTTTCTTGTTAGCCCATGTTTAAAATATACATGCTTATAACAATAGACAAAGTAAAGCTGCACATGCAAGCAAAGCAAAAGAAGAAATTCATTCTCTATTTGCCATTAGCAGACAAGTTCATCCACTTCCAGGAAAGCAGGGTGCATAACAGTTAAATGGGAAGAAAAGCGCCATAACATGAATGTGATCCCTTCTCCCTTCTTTCTCTGAGCTCTTAGCACTGTACATAATGTCATCTGGTACAGGGCATCACTCTGATCACTTTGGGCCAGCTGCCTCAGCTGTGTTCCCTCCTAACTCCTTGTGCTCTGCCAGCCTTCTCATTGGGAGGGCAAGGAGAGATACAAAATAGGCTTCACTCTGTGTAAGCATTGATCAGCAATAGCTAAAACATTGTTATTAATGCTGTTTTAATCACAAATCCAAAATGCAGGACCACACAAGCTGCTATGATGAAATTAAGTCCACTTCAATCAGCCCCACTACAGTTCCCCACAACAATCTTCTGCATGATGTACATCACACATCTTCAACTTGGGGCCCAAGGGCTACATGAGACCTGGCACAGCTGGCAACGCAGCCATCCCCTACCCTGTGCCATCCTGGCAATGAATCTTTCCAGCCAAGCAGTCCAACCTGGCCCCAGGCATGCATCCATTCCTCAGCAGCAACCAAAACATAGGTGGCTATTAACAGTCTGGGCTGAAACTAGAACACAAGGAAATCACAGTGCAGTGCTAACTCAAGCTACGACAAACATTGCCTACACACAGTCCTGTGAACAGCAAAAAATATGCATTTATGCTTTCCATTTCAATACAGGAACTTAGGAATAGATTTCAAGATTAACGAAAAATATGTCAATTTTTTTTGTATCTTTGCAACTCAATTTTAGTCAGCATAAATACATTACCTGCAAATTTTCAAATGGAATGTATCGGGTTGCAATCAGATATTCAACTCAAAAATTGGACCCTATGTCTTTACCAGATTTTTATAAATCCTTCTTATCAGAAATATTCCTCACTTAACAATCATGTCTCATTCATGTCACCCCATTCTGGCAGTATGTACATTTGTAAACAACTGTTTTCAAAGGTGAAGTACAGGAGGAGTAAAATTTCATCAACACTGTGACAAAAATCTTCAGAACACACTAAGAATTGCAACCAGCCTGATGTATTAGTTTCACAAAAACAAGGTCATATATCTCCTTAGTTTTATGATTTTGCTGCTCCATTTTTATGCTTTAATTAAAAAAAAAATCTATTGTGTAATCTGATCTGACTGAAAAGAATATATATCTAAAAGAACTACTGAATAGATGTTGTAATTTTAAGCACTGCTTTACACATGAATGACAGTGACATGAATGACTTTACACATGAGCCAGCAGTGCGCTCTGGCAGCTCGAAAGGCAAATGGGATCCTGGGCTCCATCAGGAGAGGGGTGGCCAGCAGGGACAGGGAGGTGATTGTCCCTCTCTACACGGCTCTTGTGAGGCCCCACCTGGAGTACTGTGTCCAGGTGTGGAGCCCTCAGTACAAGAAAGACATTGAGATTTTGGAAAGGGTCCAGAGGAGGGCGACTAAGATGATCAGGGGGCTGGAGCACCTCCCCTATGAGGACAGGCTGAGGGAGTTGGGCTTGTTCAGCCTGGAGAAGAGAAGGCTGCGGGGTGACCTCATTGCAGCCTATCAATACCTGAAGGGAACCTACACCCAGGAGGGGAGTAAACTCTTCAAAAGGGCTGACGACAGCAGGACTAGGGGAAATGGTTTTAAGTTGAAGGAGGGAAGATTTAGGTTAGATGTTAGGGGGAAGTTCTTTACTAGGAGAGTGGTTAGGCCCTGGAACGGGCTGCCCAGGGAGGTTGTGGATGCCCCGTCCTTGGACGTGTTTAAGGCCAGGTTGGACGGGGTCCTGGGCAACCTGATCTGAATATGTATGTTGGTGGCCCTGCTAGGCAGGGGGGTTGGAACTACATGATCCTTGGGGTCCCTTCCAACCCGGGTGATTCTGTGATTCTGTGATTCTGTGATTCTGTGACAGTAAAGAAGTGCATTTTCAAGAGCTCATCATAAAAAGAGGTATATTTGTCCTGGTGGACGACAGGTTGGCCATGAGCCAGCAGTGTGCCCTTGTGGCCAAAAAGGCCAATGGCTTACTGGGGTGCATTAAAAAGAGCGTGGCCAGCAGGTCAAAGGAGGTGATCCTCCCCCTCTACTCTGCCCTGGTAAGGCCTCATCTCGAGTACTGCATCCAGTTCTGGGCTCCCCAGTACAACAAAGACAGGGATCTCTTGGAAAGAGTCCAGCAGAGGGCCACAAAGATGGTGAAGGGCCTGGAGCATCTCTCCTATGAAGAAAGGCTAAGTGAACTGGGTCTGTTCAGCCTTGAGAAAAGAAGGCTGAGAGGGGACCTGATCCAGGTCTATAAATATCTAAGGTGTGGGGGGCAGAATGGCGAGGCCGGACTCTTTTCAGTGGTGAGTGGAGACAGGACAAGGGGAAATGGCCAGAAACTGCAGCATAGGAAGTTCCGCACAAACATGCGCAAGAACTTCTTTACAGTGAGGTGATGGAGCACTGGAACAGGCTGCCCAGGGAGGTGGTGGAGTCTCCTTCTCTGGAGATGTTCAAGACCTGCCTGGATGCCTACCTGTGTGACCTAGTGTGGGGAACCTGCCTTGGCACAGGAGTTGGACTCGATGATCTCTGGAGGTCCCTTCCAACCCCTACAATTCTGTGATTCTCTAGAAGTGATTTTCTAGAAGTGTTTCTTAGAATTTTCATTCAGGTAACTGAGACATGGATCACTGTTAAAACAGTCCATCAAGCACAGATCACTATAAAGGGTGGTAACCACTTGTTCCACACTTACTATAGAAATTATTGCTTTTCAATGGGATTGCTTTGACTTTTTCTAAAACATACTGCAATATCTTTTCCTATATTAAAAAAAAAAAAAAAGTTATATAATTATCAAAGCAAAAATAGTAGTGAAAATTAAGCTGTCATTTTTGCTAACAGCTGACACTCAACTAGGCCTTTTTAAAGTATGAAATATCCTTTATATTTTCCACGTTACTTCTAATGTGATTTTCCTCAGTGTTACTCTTGCACTTGATAATAATTTGAAATCATTCTAGTCTCTGATACAGCAGGTTTTGATAGCTCTGTAAAAACATTAATATCATTGCTTTGGGCAAGGTGGTAGGTGTAATAACCTGATATAATTCATGTTTAATACCCAAGTGACAGAGAAGAATTATATTATGCCCTTGATCCAAAATTCTCAGTTATGCTATATCATCCTCACTCTGGAAAATATTTTTGAAAATTGGTAAGTCTAGTCCAAATTTTATAATGTTAGGAAGATTTTTTTTTTTTTTTAATCACTATAAAAATTGTAATTCAAAAGCATAAATCTTAATGTAAAATTAAACTGCAGAGAAACAGCTTCCTCTTCCATGGGCCTCTCTTAGGCTGCAGAGAACTTCTGCTCCATGCCTGGAGACAGCACAAAATTTGGCCTTTGATATTAGATTTCCAATTAATGTGGCTTGTATTTTTATTAAAGATATATATATATTGCTTTGTGATAATCACTACCATGGTATCTGTAGAATAAAGCTATATCTTATGTCAGATTTAAGGATAACAGGAAGATAGATTTGTAACAAGGAATAGAAGATAACAAGTTGTGTAAATACCATGGAAATGTAAGTGAAAAGAACACATGCCTTCACTAAAGTATGGCTGTACAAGGATTTGTCTATAAACCAGGTGAAAAACTTTTAGTTTTCAAGTTCTTATTCAGAGAAAAATATATTTGTACTTTTTGCAAAAAAAATAATTTTCTTCAACTGAGTTTTTCATTGCTATTTTTACTTTTGTAATTTTTCTTCAGTTTTTGGGAAAAAAAATCTGAATTTGAAAAACAGTTTAAGATTTTTGTGATAATACAAGCATAAATTTTCTTCACTAGATATTGGTGTGAGTGAAAGCATTACTAGATCTATTGCTTACTAATGCAGAAGAAATTTATCAGAGTTATCAAGACTGGTACAGTACAGGACGGGTAAAAATAGAATCAAGTCTCTGAACCTCTGAAGGTCATACTTTTGGCTAGTTAGGTCACTACAAAGTGGGATTCCTTGTGAAATTGCCATCAGACATGAAGGAGCAAATGAGGATGGGGAGAGACTTAAAGGTATTTCCTTAGGGTAGGAGAGCTCTCAATCCTGACTGACAAGAAGTTGGGTAAGGGAGATAGGAGACCAGCTTTGCTAAGTTAGGACCACTTAACCAAACTAAAACACAGAAACAAAATCCACACAGAGTGGAGGCAGGGATACATATGCTTGTTATACTATATGGATATTATCTGAGAGTGTAGGAAGGGGAGCAACAAAGCAAAGGCACAGCAGACACTAAACTTGTCTAGAGATGCAAAAAAAACAAACAACAAAACACAAGGGGTTTCTTCAGGTACAACATTGCTGGCTATTTGCATTTGAAGCCCAGAAAACCAACAATATCTTGGGCTGTATCAAAAGAGAACTGGCCAGCAGATCAAGGGAAATGATTTTCCATCTCTGCTCTGCTCTTGTGATACTCTGCATGAAATACTGCATTGAACTCTGGGGCCTCCAATATAAGAGATACATAGACCTGTTAAAGGGGGTCCAGAGAAGGCCCACAAAGATGATCAGAGAGATAGGAAAAACTCTTCCATGAAGATAGGCTGAGGGAGTTGGTATTGTTCAGTTCAAAGAAGAGAAGGCTAAAGGGAGCCTTATATCAGCCTTCCAAGTACTGAAAGGGGGAGTCTTCAGGAATCACGGAATCACAGAATCATAGAATCATAGAATCATAGAACTGCTCATGTTGGAAAAGACCTTAAAGATCATCAAGTCCAACTGCAACCTAACCATACTACCCTAACTCCAACAATCTTCTGCTAAATCATGTTCCTGAGCACCATATCCAAATGGTTTTAAACACATTCAGAGAGTGACTCAACCACCTTCTTGGGGAGCCTATTCCACTGCTTCACAACCCTTTCTCTAAATAAGTTTTTCTTTATATCCAACCTAAACTTACCCTGGCACAACTTGAGGCCATTTTTCCTCATCCTGTCACCTGTCACCAATGAGAAGAGACCAGCCCCACTCTCAGCGTAAGCACCTTTCAGGTATTTGAAGAGAGCAAAAGATGGGGAGAGGAAAGATGGGGAAGGTGTATAACAAGAGAATGAGTAGCAGTTTAAAGCTAGAAGACAGTAAATTTAGATCAGACATTAGATAAAAATTCTTTACTCAATGTAGTGAACCTTAAATAAGTTGCCCACAGAAGCAGTGGCTGCCCCAACCCTTTAAGTGCTCAAGCTCAGGTTGGGTGGGGCTTTGGTCAACTTGTCTATTGAAAGGCATCCCTGCAAACAATGGGAGTTGGAACTAGATGACTGTTAAGGCTCACTTCCATCCCAAAACATTCTATGATTTTATAATTCTTTTTTTTTTTTTTTTTTTTTTTTTTTTTTTTTTTTTTTTTTGTCTCACAGGCCAAGTGCTAAATCCCATTTATGCTAAGGGTTTATCTGTTTGATGGGAATCTTTGGTTTTGTTTTCTTTGACTGGCTTTTGTTTTTGCCAAGAGGGGAAGGGCTAGATCTTATTCCTCCTGTGGCAGTAAGTTAATCTAGTTATGACACTGACACTAGTTTCTTTGTTTTGTTTTGTTTTTTTTCTTCCTTCCAGAAGGTAAGTTTATCGAGTGAATAATCAAAAGCAATAACCCCTGCCTGCCCCACAGTGTCAGGGCAAACCCAGACCCAGTTCCCCATTGGTTGGGACTGGGGGGTACATGAGGAGTCAGGAGCAGCTATTGCCCCTTCTTCCCCTCCTCTTTATCTAGTGAGGATGCATCAAGCTGTAGCCCAATATGTAATATGAATTTTATTATAATGTTGCAGGCTTGGGGAAAACTAATATCTGTATTAATATTTACTGTAAATACACTAAAGACAGATAAATAAAGTTGAAATTACATTATTTGGTATTTTATTTGTCAAAGATAAGAGCAAAAGAAAGTTTAATGTTCCTCACTAGAGACATAAGTATTTTACATTCCTCTGCTGAGATGGTTGATTTTAAAAGAAAGGAGACAGGGTATAGATAGGTTCCTGCTGCTGGGTAAAAATAGCATAAATTACTAGGTACAACAAACTGCTTTATTCAAATAAATAAAATTCAGAGATAAAAGATGAAGATACTCGTTATTGTCTTCCATTTCTTCCATCTTCTTCACCAACAGTATTGTGAACTACTGAAAGACAGAACTTTATAATTACCATAAGACAATATGCACTGTTCTGCTGATTAAGGTGAAAAGAGGTAGTATGTAAAGTGTTGACTGTCCCCTAATGGTACATAATTATTTTCTCCAATATTCTCAAATTCAAACAAAAATTTTATTAATCAGATCAGAGTCTGTTTTTTTTTATTTTATTTTTTTATTATTATTTTTACTTAAAATTGAAATCTAGAATAAGCTGAAGCATTATGTCACTCTTTCCGTTTATACCTCTGGTGAAGAACTTATGGCTCTTGAACTGTATGTGCTTGTAGGTAACATAATTGAGGCTTTCTGAGGGAAATTAGTATAAACCCAGTAGAAGGACTAAACTAATACAAGAGGCATCCAAATCTTATGTATTAGGAAGAAGCATGGCAACAGATTTATCCAATTATATTCATGAGGCCTCTTGGATCTGCTGGTATACCTATCCTCATACCACAGTGGACTGTTAAAAATGTTGTCAATTTCATGCCTGTAAACAGTTCCTAAATATTTGTTTCTTTTTCACTTTATCTGGTAGTATCTGGTAGTAGTTTTTTGTGTCATGCTGTTATTTGAATATTTTGTGCATAGTTCAGAGGGTTGAATGTAGTTGATACTTCCATAATTTTTCAATCTAGCATTATTCTGTGGAATTCTTTTACATGCTGGGGAAAAAAAAACAAACAAGCAAAAAAAAAAAAAACCAGCTTTTCTTCTATTTTAATAGTGTTATCACAGAAAAAAAATATATACATACATCAATGATTCTTTAGTAGTTTAGGAATTGAAAAGACATAAACGTATATATAGACAGAACTCTAATAGCTGGGTTATAATTTCTTTTTTTTTTAATAGCATGGAATTTTTATGAGGTATAATCACTTGCTTAAGAAAATTTCTAGGGAATGCTTGCTAGTCCACAACTTTTTTTTGGAGAAGTGCTGGGCTCTGTTCACTTCTGAAAAACAAGGCGAAATTATAGTCAGTTTAAAAGCATACAAGTAGATTTTGTAATTAATATTTAGGTTAATCAATGAATGAATCGTTATCTCCTTAATGATACCTGTCTAAAAAGTTTGTCAGAATATTCTTTATGGGCCCAAATTACCATTTTAATATCTAGTATTAAAAATACCTATTTAGTGACAAAATTTATGTTAATTTGCTTATTGAGAAGAAATTTTATCTTCAAGTATTAAGTACCTGGATAAATCAGTAAGGATGGTAAAGTTTGCAAAAAGAAAATACAGTAAAAGGTCCTGCAATTTTGAGACAATATATGCTTCAGGAAATGTCAACTGAGCTGTAAAATCCCTGAGAAATTTATAAGAACTAAAAATTTTGCATTTTCGAAAAATTATTTCTTCAGACTTCTAGAATTTTCAGAATCCCTTTAAAAACACAGGTTATTCACATGTTATTCAACCTGACCAATATGTTATCACTTCTGTATTTTTACTTCTGTTAGAGACAGTAATCTTCAGTTTCTTAGTATTGGTGTTTTTGTTTGTTTCTTTCTTTCTTTTGTGACTTATTCTTCTCTATGATTATTCTCTGAAACTAAGAAATAAACAAGATTTTTTGAATCCTCTTTTTTTTTTTTTTCTTTTTCCCCATGGAGCCTTAAGATAATTTACATTTTTTTCTTTCATCAGCACTTGATAACATTCTTCAGTTTTCAAAATATAAACGGCTTTTGAGACTTTCATGTATATTTAATATACATGATATCCTGTTGTTTACTGCCTCAGAAGTTTTCAATAATGTGAAAAGAAGAAAATGTCTCTTACTAACTGCTTTTGAAAAGTAGCCATCTAAGGTTTTGTAACTCCATTCTTTTTAAGTAGTGCCAAGATTAGAACATTAACATACTGCTGTGCATTTAAAGAATAAATGTTAAATCATGTAAGATACACTGAAGGAATCTACATATTGGTTTACAAAATTTTTGTATGCCCAAGTATTGCAAGCCTTCCGTTTTACACACCTAATCTAAAACTACAGTAATGCTTCCTCAGAATATTTGATTAGCTCCATTTAATTTCTGTGCACAGCAGCATTTTTGTTGAAGTTCCTGTTACACACACAAGCTTAAAAAATCTTGGATAAAAAGAATTGCAATGTTTTCCTAAAGCTTTAGTCTCACATAAAAGTAAACTTATTACATAGGAAGTAGCCTGTTTTGTTTTCTTGACAAAAATTCAAGCAAGTATTTCAGGTTCTTGAGAGACTCTATAGCAATCTAGAACTTAAAGGAGGCCTTCAGGAAAGATGGAGAGAAAACATTTATCAGAGTGCCTTACTATCAGTAAGGAAAAAGGAGCAATGGCTTTAAACTAAAAGAGAGTAGATTTACCTTAAATATTAAGTTCTTTACTATGGTGGTGCTGAGATGTGATTGCCCAGGGAAGTTGTAGATGCCCCATCCCTGGTCAAGTTGAAGGGGAATTTGAACAATGTGATCTAGCAGAGGTTGCCCTTGTCCATGGCAGAGCGGTTGACACTAGATGATCTTAACCCATTCTATGATTCTAGGATTCTATTCAGAATTTTAACTGTATTTCACATTTTTAATTTTACAGTTCTTAAAACTTGCCTTGCAATGTCTTCTTTCACTGAGGACGTGATGTGATCCTTCAAATTAAAACTAAGAAGTTTCTCTACACAAGACACAAAAATAGAATACTTCATGTCACTGACATCACTACAAAGGAGTAAATTATGTTTGCCATCTGCAAATATTTATCAGGCACAATTTCATAACAACATTTTAATGCTCACACTAGAAGTATTCAATTAAACAACAAAAATAAATGAGTAGAAGCTTGCAATGCATTAGAGCAGTTTTTAACAGGTACTCCCTTCTTAGCCCTCGTTTCGCTGTGATTGCACAACTGATTTATACTGATTAAAGCAAGGTACCTGAAAACTGTATAATTTCTGCTGGTTTAGTATCTTATGGTAAGCTATACATGGACAGTATCTGCAGTAACCATGATTTATTTAATCCAGTTAACTGGAAACAGCAGCCAAGTATTTTTACTCATAGTGCTGTGAATTCTGAAGTCCACTCAATATAGGTATTTATCATAGAATCATAAAATCACAAGATTGGTAACGAACTCTAAGATCATCTAATCCAACCACCCTCCCATTACCATTGCTACCACAAACCACTAAACCATATCTCGTAGCTCCTCATCCAGATGCCTCTTGAACACTCCATCACCTCTCCGGGCAGACCATTCTAGTGTCTAATTACTCTGAGAAAAAAAGTTATTCCTTATGTCCAACCTAAACCTCCTCTGGTAGAAGTTGCCGTCATGTGCTCAGGTCATCTTTGTTGCCTGGGAGAAGAGGCCAAACCCCTCTTCATCACAACCTCCCTTCAGGAAGTTGTGGAGTGCAATAAAGTCTCCCCTGAGCCTGCTCTTCTCCAGACTAAACAATCCCAGCTCCCTCAGCTGCTCCTCATAAGACTTGTGCTCCAGACCTCTTGCAAGTTTTGTTGGCCTTCTAAGGACATGTTCAAGGGCCTCAATGTCTTTTTTGCAGTGAGAAGCCCAAAACTGAACACAGTACTCAAGGTGCAGCCTCACCAGTGCTGAGTATGGGGGGAAGATTACCTCCCTTCTCCTGCTGGCATCATCAACAGGTAAATCTTAGAAATGTAAGTGGTATTGTAGTATGTAACAGAAAATTTGACATTGGGGCTAAAATGATAAAAAACAGAGGATAATGATGTTTTGAAGGGATCTCAAGAGGCCTCATTCCTATTTCCTTTCATTAAACAGCCATTAGAAATTAAAACAAAAAACAGCAACAAAACTTGAGCACTCAGAAAGCCATTTACTGCACTGTCCATTCTGCTGTGTGTCTAACTGATAACAGTTAAAGCTGAGACATCTTTTTAAACTCTGATCATTTAAGAATTCTAAATAAAACAATTTAAGTTTTGCAGTTCATGGTGGTACATTAACAATATGGGTCAACATTCTAAACTTGAGGCACATTCACCTTGAGCACAGTGTGTAATTTTGGGTGCTACAGAACAAAAAGGACATAAAGTAAAAAAGAGCTACAAAGATTGTTAAGGGTCTAGAGGGGAAGAAGTAGGAGGAATAGCTGAAGTTCCTTCGTTCATTCAGCCCAGAGAAGAGGAGATTGACAGGAGGCTGCAGTGCAGCCTACAACTCCTCACAAAAGGGACTGGAGGGGCAGCGCTGATCTCCTCACTCTGGTGACCAGTGATAGAATCTGAGGGAACAGCAGGAAATTACACCAAGGGAGATTCAAGTTGGGTATCAGGAAAAGGTTCTTAACCAAAGGGTAGTCAGGCACTGGAACAGCCTTTTCAGATTCATGGCACTGAGTTGTCAGAGTTCATGTATGTCTGTACAATGCTCTAAGACATACAGTCTGATTTTTGGGTGATCTTGTGTAGATTCAATGATCTTTACAGGTCCTTATGAGTTCCTACAACTTAAGATATTCTATAATTTAATGATTAATTAAAAATTGATAAAAATTTATTTGAAAATATAGATTTCTATACCTCCAGTCCACTTCTCCAAATCAAAAATTTAATCCTGTTCTGTTTATGAACAGAGAATCTATTATTTGCAAATTATAATTAGGATATGAAAACTTCTGCATAGTGTCAGGAAAAACAAAAAAGAAAACCTAAAAATTAACATAAAATATACAGAATCTAATATACACCGCATTAAATTCACCCCCAGCTTCCCTCACCTCCCCCCCGCACCCCCCAAAAAATGTGAATCAAACACAAAAAACTTTGTCAATGAAACAATTCAGATTTATAGATAGTGAGTCAAATTGTTCCATGGGTGGCAGGAAACAGAGAAAAAACTTTCCTTTCACTGAGCCCGTTATTCACCTAAGAGAGATTCTCATGCTTTCTATTCTAGTAATAAATGTTGTGAGCTGCCCAGTTTTATCTTTAATTGTCTTAAAGTCATGAATGCAGTGTAAAATTTTTGTCCATTCTCCCTCTGTATTCAGTAAAAATATAAATCTTCTGAATCTTAACTATATTAAATGCTTATTCCATGTAGATATGCCTGTCTTTCTCCACTTTTTACTTAAAGTCCATACCCTAACTTTTGGATTTATAATTTAATAGATCAAAACCACTTTAAACTACCCACTGTATCCCCCAAATTAAATACAGGGGAAAAAATTGCAAAAAAATTGTTAAAACATAATTGTGACTTGCAGAGAAAAAACAAGGAGTCATAGTAAGAATGCTTACTAAGAATCATAGAGTATTTCATGTTGAAAGTGAACACTGAAAGTGCAATTCCTAGCTCCACACAGTCTTACCAAAGTTCAAACTCTATGTCTCAGTGCATTGTCCAAATGTTTCTTGGACAGCAGAATTGGTGCCTTTGAGAATCTGTTACAGTGCCCAATCACCCTCTCAGGGAAGAACATTTTCCTAACATTTTCCTGATACAGCTCCATGCCATTTCCTCAGGTCTTCTCACTGTCACCAGGCAGAAGAGATCAGAACCTACTCCTTGACTTTCCTTGTGAAGGAGCCATTAATCATCATAAAACAGACAAACAAACAAACTCCCTCAGAGAAACAAGCAAACAAATGAGTAATTGCTCTTGATATGCAACATGCCTTTCAACAATCCTTGATATAATCATATAGAAAACTTAAAAACTCCTGGGTAAGGAAGACTTAAAATATTTACGTACTTAGACCTTTCTGCTTTCTCAGAAGACCATCAGTTGCAGAACTGATTTGAATTTAATGTTCTTAATTCTTATCACTGCCATTAAATCAATTGTGATTGACAGGTCTCAGTCTTAAAGCCACTGTGGCATTGATATTCTGAATGCAGAAGAAAGACAATAATGGTTGCCTTTCCTATTGAACACAGCCACCAGTTTTATGTAGGATTTTTAATTATCTCATAAAATATTCCTTAAAAACGTCACAGTTGTTGTTGTACTGCTGTGCTATTACTTTAGTGTATGATCTTATTAATTCCTGAAAGGTTCTATATTTTGTTAGATTAGGATTTAAAAAGTTAACTGGTCTCACCCATAGCAAGTCTATACAATTCAATTTAATTTGTATATTGACGTGTTACCACTTCATGAGGGAATTCTTTCATCCATAGTTTGTTGGTATTCTGAAGAGGATAATAAAATTGCTACTATATATTCTATTGCTATCATTATGCTCAGAATTTAGAAAGAGATTATTATCAAGGGCTGTAGAACAATTTCAAGATGCCATATTGTTATAAAATGTGCATATGCTGAAGGCAGCATCATCTCCTCAATTTTTTTAGAAAAGAAATTGCCATCTAGAAAGCACAAGAGTGTAAGAGAAACCTATACAGGCAAAAGGCTTACTCATAGTTACCATGCTACTCCAAAGACTACTTGTCTTGATGCTGTGGTAAGACACTGTGAATCAGTAAAAAACAAAGAAAAATCAAATCATATGTCTGAGAGCATTATCTAAATGCTTCTTGAACTCCAGAAGGCTTGCTCTGGGGAGCCTGTTTCAGTGCCCAACTGACCTCTCCAGAAAGAATTTTCTCCTAACCCTCACCTGACCCTTCTCTAACACAGCTTCATGGGGTTCCCTCGGGTTCTCTCACAGAGCTCAGTGCTGCCCCTCTGCTTCCACCAGGAGGCTTCCCTTCAGTTTTTGTCTTTCCTGGGCTGAACAAGCCAAGGGATTTTAGCCACACTTTGTACGTCTTATTTCGCTAGATCCTTCAACATCATTTTTGCCCTCCTTTGGACCCACTCTAATAGTTCTATATCCTTCTTATATTATGTCACTCAAAAATGTACACAGTGCTTGAGGTGAAGCTACACTGGCACTGGGTAGACTGGAAATTTTTATCTAGCACTTGCTCCTGTGCTTTAGTGATGTTCACTGGCATAGATGTAATGTGGAGAATAAATTACTATTTCTCATAGCAGGACCAATAAAATAGAATGGGGAAAACTCAACGGAGAGTATCCCAGTTCTGAACAATGGGATATGTCATGTTTATATTGTTAATTCTAAAGCAAAGAAAGAGGACATCTGAAGTAGAGCTCCCACATCTAGACACAGTTTCTAGCAGGAAAATCCTGCCCTTCTGTCCTTTCAGAAACTAAGTATGGACACAGATAATGTACCTACTGAAGGTAAGTCAGACAGAAATGGAACTCAACACTCAAGTTACACACAGAACATATGAGAGGCATTTCTGTATATATTCAACAGCACATATATATTCTACAGTGATCAGTTTACTGTTGGGAACTTTGCAATCCCTATTTCTAAAAATGAGTATGGGGGATTTAGGGAGCTAAATTGTGGTTGTATGCAAGAGGCGTTCTTGTATTAACCAGCTAATTTACTAGTACTGCCACAAGTCCATGGGGCTGGATGGAATCCACATGAGGGTGGTGAGTAAGCTGGCAGAGGTGATAGCCAAGACACTTTCCATCATCTATCAGCGTTCCTGATCAACTGGAGAGGTCTCAGAGGATTGCAGGCTTGCCATTGTGACTTCCATCTACAAAAATAAGGAGGATCCAGGGAACTACAGGCCTGTCACCCTGACCTTGGTGCTAGGGAAGGTTATGCAACAGATTATCTTGAGGGAGATTACATGGCATGTGAGGGAAAACAAGGGATCAGGCCTAGCCAGCATGGGTTCATGAAGGGCAGGTCCTGCTTGACCAACTTGGTCTCTTTCTATGATTCAGTGACCTGTCTGATGGATGAAAGGCTGTTGATGTGATCTATCTAGACTTCAGCAAAGCTTAACATCGTCTCCCAAATTCTCCTGAAGAAGACTTCAGCCCATGGCTTGAACAGGTACACTATTTGCTGGGTAAGGAACTGGCTAGTGGGCTGGGCTCAGGAAGTGGTGGTAAACAGAGTTAAATCCAGCTGGCAACCGGTCACAAGTGGTGATCCCCAAGGCCCAATACTGGGGCCTGTCCTCTTGAATATCTTTATTGATGAGCTGGATGAGGACACCCTCAGTAAGTTTGCAGATGATGTCAAGTTGGGAAGACATGTCAACCTGCCTGATAGTAGGAAGAACACTGCAGAGGGATCTGAACAGGTTGGATAGCTCAGTTGAGGATGTTAGGATGAAATTCAACAGGTGCTGGGTCCTGCACTTTGGCCACAACAATCCCAGGCAACACTACAGACTTGCAGGGAGAGTGACTGGAAGACTATAGAAGAAACAGAACTTGGGTTATTGATCAAAGTTGAACTGAACATGAGCTAGCAGTGTGCCCAGGTGGCCGAGAAGGCCAGTGGCATCCTGGCTTATGTCAGAAATAGGGTTGCCAGCAAGAGCAGGGAGGTGATTGTCCCCCTCAGTACCAGTGAGTATGCACATTGAGTCTGTGTTCAGTTTTGGGCTCACTATAAGGCCCTGGAGCATGTCCAAAGAAGGGCAGTGAAGCACATGTCTTATTAGGAGTATCTGAGGGAGCTGGGAGTGTTCAGTCTGCAGAAGATAAATCACTGGGAAGACCTTATTGCTTTCTATAACTGCCTGAAAGGAGGTTGTGGTGAGGTGAGAGTCACCCTCTTTCCCATGTAACTAGCAATAGGACTAGAGAGAATGCTCTCAGATTGTGTCGGGAGATTTTGGTTGGACACTGAGAAATACTTTTTCAAGAGAGTATGAACTGCCCAGGGAGGTGGTAGAGTCACCAACCCTGGAGGTGCTCAAGAAACATTTAAATGTTGTACTGAGGGACATGGTTTAGTGAGAAATATTGGTGATAGGCCGATGGCTGGATTGGATATTTTGGAGGTCTTTTCCAACCTTGGTGATTCTATGATTCTATGAATTATATCAAAATTTGCTGGCTGACAAATGCTCCACACTCTCAGAGATATTCTCTGACAAAAGCTAACCACACAGAAAAAGAAAAGTCACATACAAAGCCCTTTTGGATGTAAAAGTTTTTGTACTTAAATGCTACATACTAAAGCTTTAGATCAGATTTTTTAAAACTCATGAATATTATATCAGTAAGATAGTCTTGATGCTTGTCTTCATGTTTCAAGGGAACATATTTCAATGAGGAAGAAAATGTATTTAGGAGCAAACTTTAAAGTGCCTCCATGACTGGAGATGTATTTGGTCTATAAGTAAGTCAAGCAAATTAAAAACTAAATTAAAGGGCTTAAATTTTATCTTACGAAATAAAAATAGTTGCACTACAACAAAAAGCAAGGTCCAGTGAACCTATACGTGTGTTATTGGTTATGGAATATAACTTTCACTGTGAATTTCTTCAAATTAACATTTTTCAGTGGGAAAACTTAATGGTGTTCAGTAAAAACAGCATAACTTCCTTTGTTTGCCTCTGGGAAAGTATGAAATATCTAAGAAGCAAACAAACAAACAAACAATTTTTTTAGCATCTTACTTTCTTATTTTCTTTGCTCAAAAGAGCAAATGAAGAATTAAGACATCAAGAAGTGATATTCCTTCTGTAATTCTTATTTCTACAAGTAAAAAAAGTTGGATCTTTAAATTAATTAAATTCCAGACACTACTGAACTGTCCTTGTTGAAATTTATATAAATATAATAGGGCTAGAGCTATTCTCATTTATTCCCCATGAAACTTAATTGTAGTAACTGGATTGATAATGAATCTAAGACCTTGCAGAGTTAAGTTCATTGATTCAGAACTAGAAGTCTAAATGATAATATTCTTTCTTCGTCTGGTAGATTATCTCATATTGCTTCATATGCCAATGTGTCAATGCCTCACATGTTCATAAGTCAAAATAATTACAGCCTTTTTGCTTATCAGCATAAAAAATACAGCTTGTGTATGCCTGAGACAAAGAAACTATGGCAAAAAACAAAATAAATAACTCTGTAAATGTACAAGATAAATTTGTACTTATTGTCTCATTGTAAACTAGAGTCTAATACTGAAAAGTCAGAATGGCAGCCCAATCATAGCCCACAAGAAGGAAATAATATTCAGCCATCCTTTCCAAGTACAAAGTATTCTAAAAATTTTAGTTCCAAGGCACAACCACTGTATCATCTGAGAAAGAAAAAAAAAACCAAACCAAAACAACCAAAAAACCTTCCAGTCTGTATTTCTATCTTTAAACTCTCTCTTTAAGTTCAGTAACTGTATTCTTTTTTTTTTTTTTTTTTTTTTTAAGCAAATAAGAAAGTAAATTTTACTTCTGAAACAAAATAGGAAGATTAGCCTCCTGTCCTATATTGTTTGACAGTTCTTGAGTTAGAGCACTTATCCATGGTATGAAATATGTTTAAATTGCCTTTCCGGCCTAATGGAGATCAAATTCTCTCACTTTGCATCTCACAGAGTTCCCCAGCAGTCCAAGAATTGTTTATTATTCAATGGTCATTTACTTTATTCACCTCATAGTAAAAAACCTGTAGAAGAAGGTTTTATTTATCACATGCAGTCAGGTACTCTCATCCCCAGATTAAACAGATGTGTTCTCATTTACACTTTCTCTGGCTCATCAAGTTTAGTTGCTTCCAATGCTGCAGTTAAAACAACTTCAAGAGAAAGAATATTCTCTGTATTCCTAAATTTTCCAATCCAGCATATCAATTTGTTGCTACATTATTACTTGAAAGAAAGAACACGAGTTTATATCTTCCTATCTTCTCCCACTCAGTGGGTTTTGAGGGAGGTGAATCTTTTTCTCTCTCCTGAGTTGCACCTCCCCTAGTCAGCAAGAGGTCTCTACTGCGATGGAGTCATCCAAAACTCAGAGGAATAATGCACATTAATTTATTGAGAGCTTTCTAAACTACAATTAACAACAACTACATGGAGGTTAAATAGTCTAACTGGCTAGTTACAATTAATAAGCTTTACAGATAAGACAATTTTAGGCAACAGCTACTACAAAAAGGAAAAGAATAAAAGGAAATAAAGAGAAAAGATAGAGAACAGGGAAAGAGACAAACATACAAATGAACAAACACAGCAAAGCAAAGCAGTTCACATTCCTTGATCCAAGAATGTCTTGGTGTCAGGTGCTGATCTTCAGTAGTGATGTGTCCTCAGAGGTTGCATTGTTCAGTTGAGGGCGACTAATGACAACGGTACAAATTCTCACTTATAGTCCAAAGCGGCTGAGCCTGCTCTTTTGGAGTGATAGTTTCTGGTTTCTGGATCTCAGCAGGAACTTCTTTGTTCCCATCTTCCAGGCCTTGCAAATTTAAGTCAGCAGATAAGAGGAAGCAAGGAGACACCAGTTTGTATCTCACCTTCACAGGGTACAACGGCAAGATCTTCCAGACTCCTGCATCCAGCTAGTTTCATTTGCCCCCAGACCAAGTCTTCAGCCAGTAAACACACTGGAGCCCTCTCTTCTGAAGGCAAACTACTCCAAAGAGAGGTTTTCAAATGTCAAATTGTCCACAAAATGATGCTGATTGCTTCATTCCTTTGATCTTTCATTTCCTTTGAACAGTTATTAAGACTTTCCAATATATTTTGAAATATATTTTTATTGTATTTACAATAAAATAATAATAAAAATAATTTCTTATATTTATTATATTTGGAAAAATATTTTTGTCCTCTTAAAAATTAAATATTAAAATTTCCTTTGATAAAATAATGCCTTGATTTTAGCGCAAAGTGCTAAAAATTTACTACTGCCAAGAATGGGAACCTTTAATCATAAACAGAAGATGAAATTAACTGTGGGAAAGGAGGTTACTTAAGAATTAAGGCATTTCTTCTGGTAACTTTTGAGAAGTGGGTTAAAAATTGCATTTTTAAATTTTCACTTCAGGTTTCTAAATTAAAAATTTAGGGCTCCTTCCCTGGAGGAGAAAGTGCTTAAAATCAATGAAAACTTGATCCATTATCTTGCAGGGATTTTTGAAGAACCAAACCTTTTTCAATCAAGTGACAAAATCTTGCTTTTGTGCAAATTCAAAGCCCAGTCTAGTAAGTTGTTCATCATGCACTAATATTTTAGTCTATGTGGAGACACTGTAATAACTGAGGACTTAGGAGAAGGAACTACTTTTACTTGCCAATATGCAAGCATAAGGGCTTTGTATGACAAATCATTTTTAAATTACATTAAGTAAATTAAAATGAGACTGGAAAAAAAAATCTCATTTATTTTCATTACAGTCAGAATCAACAACAGAATTGAGTCATGTGAAATTACTATGGAGTTGTATTCAAGCTGCAGCATAATCCCTAAAAGCCAGAGGCATAGAACATCCATCTCTGAGAGAAGAAAACATTAAGAAACAGCTAGATTGCACAGATAAGTATATATGTGAAGGAGATTAAAAAACAAGATTTAGAGTCTTTAAGTCTATCTCAATTCAAAATGTCATGGACATCTGGTGAGAGGTCATTGCAGCATTTCCAGCTGCAGTTCTTTATTCTTATTTTGGATATGAAAGTTAAAATTGTATTTTCTTCAGCTGACACAGAGAATATTACATTTGAGAAAAGAATGATTGTTCTCTTAGAGAAGCAAGGAAAAAACATTATCATTTCTGAACTCTTATTAGTATCAAAAGCAGACACATCAAAGCACATGCATTATTCTTAGTAGCTGACTACAGACCGAGTGATGCAAGGCATTTAAAAGGTTGCAGTTTTCCCAGTAACACAGGTCTTCAGTAAGTGAAGATCAAATTGAGTTAGAAAAAGGAAAAGACGACACGTTCCATCATTTGATTTAAAGAGTAGCTTATGGTTAAATTCTTTTCTGTATTCTTGATCATATGGACAGGCTTTTAATGAGTCACATATTTATGAACAATCTAAACCACTTGGCTAAAACAGAAAATGTTATGCCAGCTTAACCTTATGTACCATGTCTGTGGTACATTAGACAGAAATATTATGAATAATTGGAGGATGTAATAGTATATTAGAGTTATGTAAACACAAAGTTTCTTCAATTTAACAGTAAAATGAAAATACATTAAAAAAAGAAAAAAAAAAAAGAGGGGGGAGGGAGGGGAACAGAGGGGAACAAGCTAAGAGAAATGTGTTTTTACTCCTTTTCCTCATAGAAATGAGGAAGCAAACGGTGTTTTTACGTCAGTATAAAATTCTGAATTTAGTGAATTTGCAAGAAAAGGTAGAGTGATTTTAGGTTCACCTCCTATCAGCCTCCTACCCTACTGTAGAAGGCTTGTCACAGTTATCAAGCTTTTATCTACCTTAAATTATTGAAATACATTTATGCGCCTCTAAAAAAGCTCTCACTTCTTTCTCATTCTTGTTGATATTATTCAATTTTTAATTACCAACTAAAAATTAATCAGCAAAATAACCAAAATTTGTGTGTCCTACTAGCAAAAAATTCTGAAGAGTAAGCAATTTGAGTTTCCTCTCACTGTGTTTTTATTTTATGAATATTTTTAGCATCAAGAATTGAGAACTTTCTTTTAATTCCCTGTGTCTGGTTGTATAGGCAACAGAAGATCCAAATTTTAATCCTTATAACTACAAGATATTTGAACGTCCTTTCTCAAATGAGTATTGTAAGATTTAGAATACAGAGTATGGAGCAAATCTCTCACATCTCTGCTGAAGTTATTTTGTAGATTATTTTTCATATAATGTCTGAACTTTCAGTCATTCTCCTTCTGTGACTTAAGGCAGTTCCGCAAGTATCTGTGTATTTGTACAGTATCAACAAAAGATAGTGAGAATAAAATTGTGTAATAATGGTGTTTTATGCACAGTCCTAGGAAGCAGAAAATGCAGATTTGAAGTAGAGAAAGAATTTGAACCAAAACGTTCACACTATATGTGAGTATGCTGATATTTGAGTTACTGAGTTCACGTTCAATATTTTATATGAAGAGCACATCAAAAGATCCAGTACATTTCTTTCTTTCTTTCTTCTACAGCCATATTCAGACTGTGGAAAAACTGCAGGACCGTAGGACCTGATCACCATGTTTCAGACAACCACAGTATTTCAAATTACTACATCTTCCACAGTGGCATTCAGTAGTAGTAGGAGGAGGTATGCAACAAGTACCCATAAGTGAAGTTGGGAAAAAAGAGCAAGAGAGGCCCATATGGTTTGTCCCTCCTAAGTCTCTCATAGACTTTTTTCATCTCAGTAGGTTTCCTGAGCTGTGTGAGTTTTTTCTGGAAAATGAGACCTGTTCTGTACATACTAGCCCTGCAATTAAAAAAAAAAAAGGCTTGTACCAATGGCAGGCTCTGTATTTACTGCTTTTTCCAGGTAATTTATAAGTTTAACAGGAACATCCCAACATGGAACATTGCAGAGCTTCAATAGTTTCCCTTTTAGCAAGAACTGAATGAATCATTTTTAATATTATTTTTAAGGTCTTCTATTCATGCTGAATAAAAGAGATATAAAAATACGTTCACTTGTAGAACCCTTTCTTGTTATCAAACAGTGCATACCAAAGAGTGAAAGGGAGAATCATAGAATCATAAAATAGCTCAGGTTGAAAAAGACCTTAAAGATCATCAAGTCCAACTGCAACCTAACCATACTACCCTAACTCTAACAATCCTCTGCTAAATCATGTCCCTAAGCACCACATCCAAACAGCTTTTAAACATGTCCAGGAATGGTGACTCAGTGGGAACCTATTTCAGTGCTTAAAAGCCCTTCCTGTAAAGAAGTTTTTCCTGATATCCAACCTAAAGTTACCCTGGCAGAACTTGAAGCCAAATGTTCATTTCAAGCATATTAATTTCAAGTAAGTCACGTAACAGTAACAACAACAAAAAGTTCAGATTTACCAAGTTTACAAAATTCTTGTTATTAGTTTCAGTACAATAAAAACCAATCTTACTCTAACGTAATTAGATGAAATCAATATGAAACACATTTAACTGTATTAGTCAAACTTCAAATGAATCTGCTATATTTCATGCTGAATGTTGCTTCTTTTCTTTTTTCCCACTATGAAAAATGGTATTAATTTTCCAGCTAATTAGAATGCATCATAATTCTGAAGTCTTGCATCAAATTTTACTTTCGTTCTATGAATTTTAATTAAACAAGCATCTCAGAGAAGATTACAGCTTTGTGCAAAAGAACACTATAAAGGGATTGGAATAAATTTTGAAAGAACATGGTTACCAAAGACATCTAAATGTCTTAAGTCATAATAAATCTGCAAAAGCATCAACTATTTTCCTTTCAGAAGTATTCACAAGATGCAGAAAATATATTAAAAAGAACATAGTCAGTGGCTGGCCAAAAAAAGATCTGAGTAATATTATTGGTGAATAGTTTTAATTAGCTTAATTCCTAATGCATTTTAGGTTTTTAGCAGTTGAAGGATATGCTGAGATTGCACAGTTGTTTTGCAGATGTTGTAAGATATTATTCTTTTTTTACATCAGTGTCTCAAAGCTTGCTGGGGACACAGATGAACAAGTCCAGGCAAGTCCTGGGCAGGGGTTGAGAAACCCTTTGTCTAGAGAATTTGATGGACAAGTCCTGAGCAAGGGTTGTAAAATCTTTGTCTGAAGGACACAGATGAACAAGGATTTATAATAAACTGGTTGGACTAACATATGAACCGTTGTTTCTTAATCTCACATCAGGTATGCAGATATTAAAAGAACCTCATCTCCCTCCTATAAATTGGAGCGAGACAGATGTAAAGATGTTTTCATGATTACTAAGGTGCTGCCACTGAAATCCGATGCCTTGTATACATTACATGTTTTCTGTTGGAATAGAAAGTTGTTGTGGTTTAACCTGGAAAGCAGCTAAATACTAGAGTCTTTCACTCAGTCTCCCATGGTCCCAGTGGGGGAGAGAATTGGTGAAAAAGGATAGAACACATAGGTTGAGATAAAAACTATTTACTAAGACAGAAATATATATATTTATTACATATATTTACATAACAACTGATACACAGTACAATTGCTTACCACCTGTTGACCAATGCCCACCCAGTCCCTGAGCAGTGGCTGCCTCCCCAGAGTTAAATATTGTTTTTTCAAGATATCGTATGGTATGGAACACCCCCTTAGCCAGCTCAGATCATCTGTCATGGTTTTGTTCCCTCCCAGCTCATTGCATCTTCTCAGCCCCTTGCTGGCAGGACAGCACAAGCAGCTGAAAGAACTGAAACATCCTTGGCACTGTACAGCACTACTCAGAAACAACTAAAACATTGGTGTGTTATCAAAACTGCTTTTCTCCTAAAGCCAAAACACTGCATCATACCAGGCAGTATGAAGAAAATAACTTTTCCAACTGGAACCAGGGCAAAATTGAATACCTTTCTTAATTCAGACTTCTGTGAGAAGCTTTTTTTTTCAACTATCCAAGTTATTCCTGATTGTAAGCATCTCATTTAATGACCAAAAGCTTAGGTCTCCTACATGCACAGTAGCCAGAAAAGACAGAGCAAGTGAAAAGAAAAAGGAGAGCAAGAGAACTAGAGAGAAATGCATGTCCATATAATTTAAATTGCCCAGTGATGAAAACACTGTATAAGAATTCTATGGTTTATTTATTTATTTATTTTTAATTTTTTTAAGTCACAATAGTGAGACCATGTGTAGGATTTTGAGACAAGAGTGTGGAATATTTACTGGAGATAACTTATTGAAAGTTGAACTTTTTTTTATTGAAAACTCCATCTCCTGGGAGAAGGCAGACCTCCAGGGTGGAATGCACTGGGTAATCCATTCCATGATTGTTCCCCAAACAACGTGACTTGCAACCTTAGCTGTAATTAAATACCAAGAGAGTCCAGTAGAGTAATAAAGAAAATAATATGGAATGTGAACAAAGGTGGAAGTCCCATGGCTAAATTTGATGATCATCCTGTAGGGACAGTGACTAGATGAAACTGTTAGAACTGATAAACTATCTTGTTTTCCTGAGCTAGAACTATTTCACCTGTCTGTCAAAACCATACTTTTGTGCAAACTTTACATGACCATGGTATGTTTTAACTAGAGTCACACAAGTTCCACCTTGTGTGAATAGAATAATAAGAATAGAGTATAAGAAATGTAAGAATAGAGTATAAAATTACTTAAGAGAGAAGGACTTTGGGAGTGAAAGGATACCCTTACAGACAAGCTGGGGTCAGTCATCGCACACTCAGTCACATTGAATGCCTCCCCAGGAAACACAGAAATGTCTGTAGATTTATTTCATAATTTAATGTGATTTCAGATAGCCATATCATTCATGTTCCTGGTTAATCTGACGTGCTCTGCAGACAATGTATCATCAGCAGTCCAAAAGAATCTGTAATCTGTTGCTTTAGTAAACTGCAAAATTCACTGATAAGCACTGAGAGTTCTCATTGTGCATGTCCAAAATCCTTAGAAGTGTTTGCGAGAGCCTATTCAAATGCAACTAGAGAATTGGACAATGTCCTATTTGTGAATCTGTGAACATAACAGCCTGTATACTGAGTGCTACAGGACTAAGAACACAGAATTGGGATTGCTTGGAATCACTTAGAAGAATCTAAGCCTAGCCAACCCCAGCCCCTCTGATAATTTAGGACAAGCTGAAATGCAAGGGGCTTTCTTTTCTGCCTTTTCATGTGACAAGTAGAATTAAAAGTTAGTTTTATTATAAAAAATAAATTATTAAAGATGTCATTTCTAGTCACTGTTCTCCCAAGTTACAGAAGAATTTGTTTTTTTCCAGCGATAGAATAGAGTGCAACAGAAGCATGAGAAAGGATATGAAATGGAAACAATTGACATTTCAGAAAATTTGAACTTATTTTTTTTAAAGGGTAAAGAACAATGCTATGGCTGAAAATACAATGAGAATCAAAAGAGTATCCATGTCCCAGCATTATTTGCAAACTGCATCTTAAAAATAAACTACCATGCTTCCTCGTCACAATTTGATGAGGGCAGCAACTACTAATTAACATTTTTACATGATTGATTTGGGAAGCATGTATTGGTTTTGTAATGAGAAATGCTGTGATCTGTCTGAATTCTGTGACGTGATAGGCTGGAAAACAGAATGTGAGAGTGAAACTGAATGTCTATTTCACCCATTGAGAACTGACTTGATGAAACAGTTTAGAAAGGTTTTACATTAGGAACTTCTGTCCCTAGTAGGTAAAGGTTTTAAAGTGTGGATTTTTTCACATTTACATCCTACTGTATTCCTCTTTTGTACATAAAAGGATAAGTTAAGGGCAATGGGTTCAATGATTTTGTTTTAATCCATGTCTTTCATTTTACCCAAAGGGATATTTAAACTTTGCTTTAAAATATGTATTAAACTGGTCCCCATAAGCACTACTATGAATGAATCTTTGACAGAATATATATGAGGCTCTAGAAATTGGACTTGCAGTAATTCAAATATAACATTTAGCTCCAGATTTAAACAGTCTGGGCAAGATTTACATTTTGACACAAGTATAGTGAAATCTTATTAAGTTTAGTGTTTTTGTTCTTCAATATGCATGTGCCATGTACACACAATACTCACGGTCTCAGTTATGTGTGCAGTGGTATAATACAAGACAATTTACACTTTAGATTTTTTTTTTCTTTAAGATAGCTGGGCATCCAAACAGATTTCTTTCCCCCTGTTATGGCTTATTACAGAATCACAAAATCACAGAATTGTAGGGGTTGGAAGGGACCTCCAGAGATCATCGAGTCCAACCCCCCTGCCAAAGCAGGTTCCCTACACCAGGTCGCACAGGTAGGCGTCCAGGCGGGTCTTGAACATCTCCAGAGAAGGAGACTCCACCACCTCCCTGGGCAGCCTGTTCCAGTGCTCCATCACCCTCACTGTAAAGACGTTCTTGTGCACATTTGTGCAGAACTTCTTATGCTCCAGAATTATTACACTCATTACATTATATAAAGGACAAGGGGTTATTGTTTTAATCTAAGGAAAGGAAGATTTGGAACATTTTACCCAGAGAAGCTGTGGATGCACCATCCCTGGGAGTGTTCAAGGACAGGCTGGATATGGCTCTGGGCAACCTGGTCTGGTGGAAAGTGGCAGGAAGTTGGAGTTAAATGATCTTTAGAGTCCCTTCCAACCTAAGCCATTCTACGACTCATCAATTTTGCTGCAGGGCTTTAGATAGGCAACATTACTGGGTCTTGTTTGTTACTGAACTCATTTTTTTTCCATTAAACCCTGGGACTTTGTATCCAGTGTTGCCAGTTTTCCTGGTTTTCTTTATGTCAGTGTTAGTGAGACTGTGAATGCTCACTAGTACTGCTACTATAGTGATCCCATTGAAGCAAGAATCCCTCTTTTGTATTATTTGTTTGTTTGTTTGTTTGTTTGTTTGTTTATGGCACTTACTGTTTGCTCTATGTTGCCAAAGACAAATCTCCTGTATACAGCTAATACTCCTATACAGCTGGGAATAGCAGAGTTGCTACATCTTCCATCACATTGCTCTTCTCCTGTGAGGTCCCTCTTTCTTTGGAAATCTTGATCAAAATTTGAATTTGGGGAGTATATGCAATACATATCATCAATATTACTGCGATATGACAATATTTTCTGAGATTGCTTTCTAATGTACATCTTACAGCTATCATACGCTACACTAGAATTTCTTTTTTTTTTTTTCATTTGATAATTGTATTTTTAAAAACAAAAAAATGTTTAAATCTTGAGAGAAATTGTCTGAGGACTTTCCCTCCTCCTCCAATCAATATTTTTTCCTTTTCTCAAAGTCATGCATTCTCTGTTGCATTACAGAATCACAGAAATACAGAATCATGGAATCACAGACTTGTAAGAGTTGGATGAAAATCTCTATGGATTATCAAGAAAGAAAACATAAGGAAGAACTTTTTCTCTCAGAGAGTGGTCAAGCACTGGAATGTCCTGCCCAGGGAGGTGGTGGAGTTGCCATCCCTGGCAGTTTTCAAGAGGTGTCTGGATGAGGAGCTATGAGATATGGTTTAGTAGCTTGTGGTAGCAGTGGTAATGGGAGAATGGTTGGACTAGATGATCTTGCAGGTCCTTTCCAACCTTGTGATTCTATGATTCTATGATAAGTCCAACCCTCCTTATAAAGCAAACTTCCTAGTGTAGGTTACGCAGGAATGCATTCAGGCAGGTTTTGAACATCTCCAGAAGACGAAAGACTCCATAACCTCTCTGGACAGTTTGTTCCAGTGCAGTCACACTCAAAGTAAAAAAAAAAAATTTCTAATGTTTGTGTGGAACTTCATGTATTCCAGTTTATGTTCATTGCCCCATGTCCTAACACTGGGCACCACTGAAATGAGCCTGGCACTGTTCTCTTGGCACATGACCTTTACATATTTATGTAGGTCATGCTGAAAGTGACATCTCCTATTTATTTCCATGGAAACTACATCAGATAGAAAGATTACAACAACACGATCTGATAAAGAAAATTTCAGCTACAAAACACTGTTTTTCAACAATCAGCACCATTAGCTATGAATGTTTTCCAGCAATGAATAAGAACCTGCATCCCACTGGATAATATGCTTTCTTTTTTGAACCTCATTAGGTTCTTCTCTAACCAACTCTCCATCCTGTCCAGATCTCACTGAATGGTATCCTGTGGTGTACCAGCCACTCTGTCCAGCTTTGTACCATCAGCAAATGTGCTGAGGGTGCATTCTATCTTTACATCCAGGTTATTTATGAGGATATTGAACAAGAGCAGACCTACTACCTATCCCTGGTTAACACTGTTAGCTTCAGGCCTCCAACTAGATCCTGAGTACAGCTGATTACAACCCTCTGAATTCTGCCAGTCAGCCAGTTCTCAGTCCTCCTCATTGCCTGTCACATCCTGCCCACAAGGGGAGAGAAGAGGTGACCAGATTCACAAATATCCCCAGTTAGATTAAGGTAAAGTATTAGGCAGAGATCCACACACGATCATCTGTTTTAATGAGAATCAGTATACTACAATTATATTTTAAATATTGGCATTTTAACAATTGAATCTGTCTCAGCTGTGAGGTTAAACTATGTGACATTATGGGATGGCACTCTAACACACAAAATCATAAACTGTGCAACTAAACTATGCGACCTTCAGCTGAAATAAGTCTTGCAGTTACTTAATAACTTTACGAAAGAAAAAGAATGAAAGGAGAAAGGGAGAGAAATGGAGAAAGAACGAGTGACAGAGAAATGAACAGGAAAAAGGCTGATTACTAGTCCATTTCGAGTGTGCACCTGCACACTGTACCAAGGCAGTAAACAAGAGCTCATAGTAAAAAGTTTGTCAGAAATAAGTTTGTAGGAAAAACTTTCTGGAGGGAAAGGTGGGCCTGCTTTGAGAGCAAAGGAAGACTACCCTGTTCTCACAGTATCTCCTGCCTCACTGATAATAGCCCTCAATTTGTTGTCATGATGACCACTTTGGACTGTAAATGTTCAAGACATACCAAGCTTACCCCAGAAAGTCAGAGAGTGTTTTTTATTTGTCTTTTATGCTGTTCACTGTCTCGCATTTCCTAAGCTTACCTACAAGCACATTATGGGAGACAGTGTTAAAGGCCTTCCTGAAGTCAATGTAGACAATGTTGTACTTGCCTTCATCTGCCCAGCCAGTTATGACATCATAGAAGGCTACAAGATTGGTCAAGCATGATTTTGCCTTTGTGAATCCTGATGTCTTTCTCTTCATCTTGCTTGAAGATGACATCCAGAATAAGCTGCGCCATCACCTTCCCAGGAATGAAAGTGAAGTTAACTGACCTGTAGTTTCCTGGCTCCTCTTTCTTGCCTTTTTTGAAGACTAGAATGATATTGGTTATCCTCCCGAGTCCCGAGGTACTTCTCCCATTCTGCATCACTTTTCAAAGATGGTAGAGAGCATTCAGCAGTCACCTCTGCCAGTTCCCTTAAAACACATGAGTGCATCCCAGGGCTCATGGATTTGTATGCATTAAGTTTGCCTGGATAATCTCTGACCAGACCCTCCTTGATCAAGGGGAAGTCCTCCTTTCTTTATACTCTGTCTTACCTCCAGAGTCTGGGATTCCGAAGAGACACTCTTAGCAGGTCTTAGCAGTAAAGACTGAAGCAAAGAGTGTTACATTCAGTAAAACTGCCTTCTCAGTGTCTTCTGAGATGCCCACTTCATTCAGCAGCAGAATCACATTTTCCCCTTTCCTTCTTTTTGCCACTGACATACTTTAAAAAGTCTTATTGTCCTTGACCTCCCTCAACAGATTTAATTACAAGTGGTCCTTCCTTGTATCCCTCCATGTTCTGGCAATGTAACTGTATTCCCCCCACATGTCCATAGGCTTCCTTCTTCCGTTTGAGTTTTTCCAAGAGCTCCTTGCTCATCCATGCAGGCCTCCTGCCACCTTTGCCTGATTTCTTACTGTTTAGAGATGCACAAATCTTGAGCTTGGAATAAGTAGTGCTTGAATGCCAAACAACTCTCTTCGTTCCCCATATCTTCCAGTGCTATAACCCATGGGATACCTCCAGGCAGGTCCTTGAAGAGGTTGAAGTTGGCTCTCCTGAAGTCCATGTTTTGCTTTGTTACTTCCATGTAATATTCTGAACATCTTTCATTAAGCTATCAGTGAAAGCAACAGCACTTTTTAACACAATAGTTCATTTTGTCTCATATGTCTAAACATTGTTACAATCTCAAGAGAAATAAATAATATTTAAGTAATGGTATAAAAACAACAACAACAAAAAAAGACACTGCTATTGGTTATCTGGTGCAACCTCATGATTAATGCAGGATCTGCTTAGATCAGGGTGATAAGGACAGTGCCTGTGATAAGGACAGCTGTTTTAGAGCATTTTCATCTAAATTTTCTTTATAATGTATAACAGTTACTTAAAAGTTACAGTTCTATCTATGTGATTCAGTTTTTACCCATCTTTTATCTTTTTCAAAACTCCTAGTTTCTTCATAGATTGAACCTGGCAACAGACTTCAATTAAGTTCACATTTTCCACAGAATTTCATGGCATTCTATGAAATTAATTTTTCACAGTGTCATGAGCCTATACCTTCCTTACTTTTTATATGTTGTAATTAATATAGCTTTCTTAGAAAGGAGACGAATAACAATAGAACTGTGAAGCCAGTAGAGATTAGTTTCCTATATCTATTTCTTCCAGATCAAAAACAGATTCCCTCAGAGTGGTTATATTTTATCCCCAAACAGTCATCACTTAAGAAACACTGGTACATATATCTGTGTTGATATATCAGCATTGTTGAAGTCATGCTGTTCTGGTATTCTCCTAGAACTAATCTCAGCTTCTCAACACTTCTTACATGTAGATATGGCATCAGGATTTCCTTGCCCTATGACTTGCATAAACCTTGCACTTAACAGAAATTCTTAAATTCAAGCAAAGACGACAGAACAGTCTATGGTAAGGATTTTTATTACACTCAGGATCTTGTCACAGGTTCCTCCACTTCCTGGGCTGCTGGCTGTCACTCCAACCTTATACAAATCATGGACTGTTTCTTGTCAAACTGGGACTAGTGGTGGTGATGCCACCTTTTCCTTGTGAGGCCCATGCCCAAAGCTAAAGCTAAAACAGGGCAGCAGCAGCCACTGAGCCCTGATGCAGAAATAAAACCAGCAGTACCCATCTGGGGCCTAGGCCTCCACTGATCTAACACCTTGCAGTACTCTTACAAAAAGTGGTAAGTGGTAAGAAGTCAGCAAGAAAGCTTTATAAAGATATTACCGTCTCTCTGCTGAATACACGTTGAAGATACTTCTTTTAGCAGTCACCTAACATGGTCTTTCAGAAAAATAAATCCTGAAATATGTTTTTCCCATTCATTCAAGAACGGTTAGTTTTGACAAACTCAGTTACATTTATATCTATGTGGTTTTCTGATTCTCTTTCTTTGCTCCATGCAGCTATTTACATCCATGCTGTGTAGGTTATGAAATGCCACCATGATTATTCTGTAGCATTTTTCTCTCCATGCAAGGATGTAAGCGACTATGCAAAATGCAAGGTCACTGAGAAGACACAAGTATTCTGATGAATAATATAAAGATACTCTATATGATTTCTGTAGCATGCACTACAATGCACTGGTGGGTATATCAATAAAAATTTTAAAAAATCATGCAGTAGGTAAAAAGGCAGAATCACAAAATCATGGAGGTTGGAATGGACTTTTGGAGATCATCTACTCCAGCCCTCCTGCTAAAGCAGATTCCCTGCAATAGGTCTCACAGCATCCAAATGGATTTTTAATATCTCCAGAGGAGACACTACCACTTCTCTGGGCAGCTTCTTCCAGTGTTATGTCATCCTCGAAGTAAAGCTTTCCCTCATGTTCGTACAGAACTTCGTGTGTTCTGTTTTGTGACTGTTACCCCTTGTCTGGTTGCTGAGCAGAGGACTGAGTAAAGGAGGAGGTGAGCATCCTTCAACCTGCTGGCTACATTCTTTTTAATATCCCCCAGGGTACCATTAGCCTTCTTGGACACAAAGATACTCTTCAAGCTCGTGGTCAACCTGTTATCCACTAGGACACCTAGGTCCTTTGCAGAGCTCCTTTCCAGCATGTTAGCCCTAACCTGTTCTGATGCATGAGTTTATTCATCTCCATGTGTAGGATTCTACACTTGCCCTTGCTAAATCGCATCCGGTTCCTCTCCACCCAAGATGATTGCATACCTTACATTAGATGTATTCAAGGAAGTACCAAGGGAAGCAATTAGAAAGTATAGTAAAAAAGAAGAGGAGTTAAATTAATTTTTTGCATCTGTCTTCACTATCAAGTGCTATAGGGAAATCACTCTTCCAAGGGCACTTTGCATGTGAAATTATACTATGGCCTTAACAAAATGGTGGTCTCCAAGGAGGAAGTTATGAAGGAACTTAAAAACCTAAGTGTACTAAATCAGTAAAACCAGATAATATTCATCTGAGGGTTGTGAAGGAAATTAAGTGTGAAATAGAGAAGTTACTGGTGAAGACGTGCAATGTATCATTAAAAAAAGAAATAAACCACAGGCTAAAAGTCACTGTGGTGGTCACTGGCTTTTGAAAAACCTATACTTTGTATAGTTTTAACACCATGATACCTAGGGGACTCAATAAATTGCACAAGTACTTCAGTATAAATCCAGTGTCTCGCTCCAATTTATAGGAGGGAGAGAAGGTTCTTTGATGTGTGTATACCCAGCATGAGATTAAGAAACAACAGTTCAAATGTTGGTCCAACCAGTTTATTACAGATCTTAGCCAGGAAGATGGGGAAAGGGCGGATGGACACTATTACGAACTAGGATGATGGGGAAGGGAAGAAGGGCGATAGAAAAGATAGGAAAGAAGAAGCAAGGAATCTTTGTAGGAAGCAAGAGGGAGATAGTCACCACCATGGATCCAGCGTGGTTTGTAGTTCAGTCATTGATCTTCAGTAGTGGTGGGTCATTGGGCATTGTTTTTCCATTGACGATGACGGCAACTTTTCAGTGGTAGAACCAACTTATTTATAAGTCCAAAGTGGTTGAGTCAGCTCTCCTTAGAGTGTCAGCTACTGGCTCTAGGATCTCAGCAGAAACTCCTTTGTTCCCATCTTCTGGGCCTTGCCAGCAGATAAGAGGGAGAAGGGATGCCCATCTGCATCTTGTTTTTCACAGAACACGATGGTATCATTCCTCAATTTTCTCATACCAAACTGGAGCTTTTTAGTCACAGGCCAGATCTTCCACCAGTAAACACTCCTGAGCACTGTTTTCCAGAGGCAAGCAGCTCTGGAGGAGGGTGCTTTCAAATGTCCCCAAAGTGATGTTGATTGTCACATGGTAGCACTCACCACCTGCCTCCTCAATAAATTAGTTAGAGTCTTATCACAGCAAATACCTCAGGAAGCAAGCTTTGAATAAGAAAACAAAGAAGGATTCTCACACCCAGGCATGTTTCCCAAGACAGACAAGTTATCCAGGAAAGGCAGACTATGGACTGAGATGATGCATAGCTGAAGGATGAGAAAAAAATGTTTTCTTCTGTTTGGATTATGAGTCCCTTAAATTAAATTAGTTCTTAGCAACATGTATTACATAACATACAGTTTGATTAAGCTCATCTTAGAGATACTAAACAAATAATGCGAAGAATCAGGAAATCATCCAATAAGAAATAAACTCTCAGAGAAAATGTTTATCTATTATATTAGAATAACAATAAGAAAAAAAATCAAACAAGAAAGAAAATAACACACACACACACAAAAACATACAAAGCAGAAAAACCTATATGACTACCCCCAAGCTTATTCGAAATAAATTAGTAGTTAAGAACTCAAATCTACTGATCTACAGTTGAAGATGAATAGAGATGAATCAGGTTTTGGAAAGTTTGCTAGCTAAAAAATGTATTTCTATTCTATTCTATGTATTCAAAAGCTCAGGCTGTATTTCCTACACGGTTTTAGCTGTTCTTTTTTTTGTTTGTTTGTTTTGTTTTTTTTTCCTGTCTTATTCTCAAAATCCACTTTTCATGGAAATGCACTTTTTTTCATGGAGAAATGAGCATGAGCATGGAGCAGATTGAATAGAGGATGTACAGTTTCCATCATTGCTTTTCAAGAGCCCTGGTTTGACCCTGGAGCTGACCCTGCTTCGAGCAATACCTTCTGAGGTCCTGTCCAAGCCATGATCCAATCATATGATTACATTAAAAGTTATTTTTTTTTATTTTCTACATTCATATATTCATGTTTTTATCAAGATTATTCATAGAAATGTGTTCACACTCACAGTGGTTGTTACTGAGTCTTTTCTGATGTTAAATTTTACTAATAAAATGAGAGAAGAAATTGTCCCACCTGGAAATTATGTTGAAACAGAAGCAGTAAATGCTCGTGGGAAAAAAAGTGATGTTAGAAGTAAATGGTATGGCTACTCAGATTTCTCTCTTCCATTTTCAGGAAAGCAAAAATAAAATGTTTCTGATTTGTGAAATTTCAAGATATTTTTCTACTCAGATCAGCATTATTAATAATACAGATATATGAAATCACTTTTTTTTTTGTTATATTCTTTTTCTTTATCTAGAAGAGCAGTTCTTATTTTTTTTTTAAACTTATTTGTGAGAGACATTATAGCATAATGCTGTCTGACTACTTTTTGTTGTTGTTACTGTTTTAGATGAATGCTCAATTAGAACTCACAGAAAAAAAAATCTGAGTTTTCCAAGAAGCACATTTTGGCATGAGTTAAAGTTCATTGATTAAACAGATATTTTGGAATTGTCAAAATGAAATCTGAAGAGCCTTTTTTCAAAGAGTAGTTCAAATTGTACCACTCATTCTGACAATGCAAAAATACACCCTCTAATGTGAAAGTTGTTGTATAACATTCTTGATGTAATAATATAAGAGGATACTATAAAGGGATCCAGGTATTTAAAAATCTGTATTTCCTGCTATTTTTTCCTTACCTTTTCTGTATACTTTATAATTCTCTATTTAGCAACCACATTGCGTACATTTATTTCAACTGCTCTTTAAATAATCTTTTCTAAATAATCCTTTTATACAAAAGAATACATAATAGGTGTACAAAGGACTTGATTTTGTTTCCTCCATTTTGAAAATTCATTTTCATAAGCTCAGAGGAAATTCAAAAGATTACCAAAATCAATACAGAATTACTTCCGTTCACTTTTCCATTATTTGAAGTGCTCATATTTGCAGTAGATTAGAGAATCAAGGCAAAATCTTACAGTTTAATGCTTTGGTTTCTCAAAGAATAAAATATCCATGGAGAGGGTTTGTTTTTTTTTTTAATTAATTTTTCCTTCCCTGAAATTATTTCTAAGTGCTATAGCATATACTTCTGCTCTGTAATTTGATTAACCACCTTCTTTTAAAAAGAAAATTTTGTGTGCACCATAAGGAGATAATGTTATTAAGTCAAGTTTATAGTCCTCCCCACAGCCAAATAAACCCTATTGAAAAGATTCTTAGCTTCTGGTGATCTGTATCTTAAAGATCTGTCCCATAGTGATAGCTGCCATGCTGTAAAATCTAATTCACAGATATTTAGGGGATATAAGATATGTGCCTTGGGAAAGGGATTGATATGTTTTTCTTTTATTTTCTTTCCTTAGATTTGTAGGCAGAGAGGTTTCATTCATTCATTTTGAATCATTTTGTTTTTCTGTTGGTTAGTGATTATTTTGGGAAAGGATTTTTAAATGAAGTGGTATCTAGAAATACATTAATTTAGAAGTTTCCTATCTCCTTTTATCTTTCTTTTCTTTCTGGTGTGTTCACAATGCAACAGATGTTTTGCATAATCATACCACAAAGAATAAATGTATAAAAAAACCCACAAAACTTTTTTTTTTTTTTTTTTTCCCAGTAGGCATTCTATTTGCTTTCACGAGACTCTAGTTAAAAATGAGCCTTTTTCAGCATCATACACCTTTTTTTTTTGTTGATGCTCTTAGCAGAGTAATGGATAGCTATGCTCTTCAAAGCCTCCCTTCAGCTGGTATTTAAAATAGAAGCAATTCCCATTTATGGCAACCACCACTGACAACCATGTGGGAATGCATTAGAGACACTCTTGTTATTAGGCAAAAAGAGAATGTTACTGCTAATACTTTTCTGCTGTAGCACAGAAGACTGTTAGCATCTTCGTGGCAAATACAGAATGCAGTTTCTTACCAGCATTCAGTGTGTAACAAAATAGGAAACAAAGCATTGGGAAGAGTAACTGCCTTGGGTTTCAGCTGCTCAAGGCAGTTAACTCCATTAGCTTTTGGGATAACATTAGAATAGTTGCTACAAAGATTGCAGTGTATGAAAATATATATCATTTTAGATGTATATATTTATGAATTATAGTGAGTATCTTTTTAGCCTGTTCATCACACATGAGAAACACACTATGGAACAACCCTAAATGCAGATGGTAAAAAACCCCACTACACTGATGCATTAAATATGATTTTATCTACATATAAAAATCGGAAGGGAAATATAATTACAGAAACAAGTAATTAAATTGGCTTATAAATGATCAGAAGGATATGTAGATATTACACGAGCATTTTTTTTAAATGTATTTTAGTTTGGTTTAGTTGTGGTGTAACACTTTTAGTCCTTGTATTCTTGAGTCTTGTTTTTATTAATTAGGACCATGAGTGTAAATGGACCAGTAATTACTTTTTTTTTTTTTTTTTTTAATTGAAATATTAAGTGACAAAGTAATTTTTTAGCTCCATATGTCTGATTTATGCCTTTTTACACTGGGAGCTGTGAAAGTAAACAATTAATAAGAAATTGATTCTTGACAATTATAATCTCTTCAGTGGTTATCCTTCTAGCTACTGTCAATGTATGTTTAGAGGAAATTTAAAAAAAAGTTCAGGGTAGAAAGACTTAAAATTCTTCACAATAGAAATGGTCACTAATTTATTATGTTTCATATGGGATTGGTTTTGTAGTATAAATTATCTTAAATCTAGTATTCTATTTATCTGTGGTCAGATCAAATGTTTTAACCAATATGGGCTTCTTTTCTTTTTTTGTTCTTTTTTTCTTTTTAAATATATCAATTTTTTTCTTCTTTCTGCCTGAGGATTTTCTCACTTTTTCATTTTCAACGTTTAGTTGAACAAAAATCAATTGTATTCAGCCAGCATCTGCAAGTATGTCACGGTATATTTTGCCATAGCCAGAGTTCCTTAAGCAGTGGGGCATAGCCTGTATTAATAAGACTTGACACAAACTACAGATTCTCACTCGTTTTATACTCTGCTGAAAGCTATTATGTAACTTCCTACATCAGCAGTTCTCAATGGATCATAACAACTATACTTAGCTTCCAATGACAACAACTGCAAGGATAACAGTGATTGCTGGTTTATCAGTAACATAGAGTTAGTGTAAGCGGATTCTTTCTTATTTCTAAATTTAGTAGGCAATAAAACAACTTCACAAGGACCAAGAGATGATAAAAATAACATAAAGATGTAGCTTATACTAAGATGAAGTTCAACATACAAAGTAAAGCTCTGACCTCAGAACAGAGGACCTGGAGATACTACCTCACTTAAGACTTCTGTAGCTTGACAGGCAAAAAAAAGTCTCAGTTGTCCACATATAACTACCATTTTTGCACAGCACCAACTATAATTTTTTCTAAGTAGTCATTTTAATCTGCTCTGCATATTCACAAGTCTTAGGTCATGAGACTCCATCTGGAGTATTGCATCTAGTTCTGGATGGCCCAGCACAAGAAGGACATGGAGCTATTGGAGCAGGTCCGGAAGAGGGCCACAGAGATGGTCAGAGAGCTGGAGCACCTCCCCTATGGGGATAAGTTGAGAGAACTGGGGCTCTTCAGCCTGGAGAAGTGAAGGCTCTGATGAAACCTTATAGTAAGCCTTCCAGTACCTAAGGAGGGCCTATAGGAAAGCTGTAGAGAGGGACTTTTTATAAAGGCAGGTAGTGGCATGATGAGGGTAAATGGGTTTAAACTGAAAGAGGGTAGATTTAGACTAGATTTTAAGAAGAAATGCTTTACTGGGAAGGTGGTGAGACTCTGGAACAGGTTGCCCATTGAGGTTCTGAATGCCCCCTCCGTGGAAGCATTCAAGGCCAGGCTGGGTGGGCTTTGAGCAAACTGGTATAGAGGGAGGGGCCCCTGCCTTTAGCAGGGGGGTTGAAACTAGATGATCTTAAAGATCCCTTTTAACTCAAACCATTCTATGATTGTATGATTCTATGATTGTATGATTCTATGATTCTATGATATTTTATTTCCCCACTCTTTTGTTTAGCATGCAATATGCACACAAATTTTCACAATAGATATTTTAATTCATAGAATCACAGAATCATAGAATCACCAAGGTTGGAAAAGACCCACAGGATCAGTCAGTCCAACCATCCACCTATCACCAATAGTTCTCACTAAACAATGTGCCTCAACACAGTGTCCAAATGTTCCTTGAACACCTCCAGGATCGGTGACTTCACCACCTCCCTGGGCAGCCCATTTCAGCCCATTCTGTCCATTCCTGGGCAGACCTCTCTTTCAGAGAAGTAGTATTTCCTAACATCCAGCCTAAATCTCCCCTGGAGCATCTTGAAGACGTTCCCTCTATACTATCACTAGATACACCAGAGAAGAGGCCGACCCCCAGCTCGCTACACCCTCCCTTCAGGTAGTTATAAAAAGAAATAAGGTCTCTCTTGAAACTCCTCTTCTCCAGACTGAACAATCCGAGCTCCTTCAGCGACTCCTCATAAGGCCTGTGCTCCAGACCCCTCACTTAATATTGTTTTGAAACAAAATTTAGAAGAAACTGTGTGATGGCAGTATGTAATCTTTGTAATCCCAAAAACCTGAGTTTTCCTTATGGTCTTGGATTATTGTCTTTTAACATAACCAATGGCATTCATTAAGAAATTTAAATGTAAGTAAAGCAGTAGTTGACAGCATTAACAAACCAATCTAAAAGAAATTTAGAAATTGTGATTAAAAATAATTGGCTGAGGTAATAAATAGGAATTTTTTATACATCTTTTTTCCCAAAGTGAGCCGTTATTGGTCTTGTTAGCCATTTAGAATAGTTTTACTAAATAATCTTTTAGTGAAAAATCCAACATCGTATTGTCCAAATTAAATGATTGTACTTTCTTGTCACTAGAGGCTCTGTTACAACAAAATATTATTAGTAAAATATTGTTAGTAGAAGTGGAGAACCATAAATTTAAAAAATGATGTAGTATTGCCTTAAAATAAATGTGTATGGGTTTGGATTTTTTTGTTCATTAACGGCCTATAGCCTGCATCTCTTGCAAGGGTGTCTATTATTTGCTGTTGTATATCTCATAGGAGATGAAAAATTATAATAATCAGAAAATCATGAAATACAGATGTGTGTTATTACTAAATGTCAATAAAAAGATTAAGAAGCAACACTGATATTCTTGTATAATATTTGGAAATCATGACCAAAATGCTACTCACATAAATCAGAATTGAATCAGGCTCTCAGTCTTTATGTTACCATTGCACTGTTGTCACTTGTTCCAGCTGGGACTGAGGTTTTCCAAAGAAGGTGGTCACTTATTCAGTAGATTATACCAAATTGTGCAACAGTATCATAGTCAATTCTTACATGAATGAGTGATGTGTGTGCTGCTACTGGAAACAAAACAAGTAGCTGTTTCATGAAGGTTCTTTTGAAGCACCTGTTTCTGAATCCCTAAAGTAGATGGGAAAATGTGGATAATGATTTTATTTATCAGCTGCTATCCAGTTGTGTTTGTTCTGAAGATAATAAACTCTTAAGGGACTTCTGGAACTATATAGCACAGCTATGAAGCACGTATTAAAAAAGAATATGGAAAAACGTCTTACCTCTTTTGGCACTTGTCTTCATTTAGATCATCTCCTACATGACTTATTTTATTTGAAAATGTTTCCTTTTATTTGAAAATTATTCACATTTTCAGAATGAATGTACTTTGATAGAAGGTAGTCATCATTTGCAAGTAACTAAGCTGACAAAAATTAGGTAAATACATGCAACAACAACAAAAAGCAATTATTGGTTTTGTTTTCAGGCAGATGGAAACTTTTCCCATGGCTTATATAATCCTACTTAACTTGTTTATAACCAGCTGATGTTTCTCAGCTGCCCCAGTTCAAACTGTAAGCCCCAGTAATGAAGACTGATGAAACCGAACTTTCCAGCAAGACCTCTGCAGCCTGGTTACAACTTGTAGCTATTTCTGGCTGTGTACCTAGCTTGCTCTGAAAGTAATGCCTCTTTTTTATTTCCACGGAAACTGTAACAGATACAAAGTGCACAGTGACACTGTTTGACCAAGCAATTTTTCAGGTACAAAACATTATTTACAACACAGTCCCCATCATTAGCTATGCATTTTTTGAGAGTGATGAACAACAGCCTGTGGACCACACTCATAAAAATCTGCACCAGTGGAGACTGGTGCTGAAACACTGAGACAGAGCTGAAACGCACCACTCACTGCCTCACTGGATGACATCCACTGGTTAGTCTTCATAATGAGCAAGCGTCAATGAATGTCAGTGGGTACAACTTTTTCTGCACAGAGGAATTCAGTGATGCACCTTTGCTTTATACACACTTCCATGTCAGATCCCACCCTGTCAGACTGGCCCTCTGCTGCCATCTGTTACATGGCAACAACATGAAGTGGAATATTGGTGGGAAGGTTCAACCTCTACTGCCATACCACCATCACTGTTTGACTCTGATGTTGTGGGCCAACATATTAAAATAAGAGGCATTCCTTTTGGAGCAGCCCTCATACAATGAGAGTCACAGCAGTTCCATGAAAATGAATCCAAGGGATTATACCAAAGCTTTCCTGTCTTTGACTTGTTTGTAATCAGTGTCCAATGCTACCTCTTCTACATGCCATAATGGTCCTTTCAAGCCTTTTCACTGAAGTGTTTTACTTCCAGAAGCATAGGGAGATATGTATGCTTATTTTACCTTTTTCTATCCTTAAAGCAGAATAACTGTTGGGGTTAACATATTCCAGTTATTTTAATTTGGACAACAAATATTCAGTTTCCAGTAAATTTATTGACTGATTGATTTGTATTAGAGAATATTCTGAATCAAGGCCATCCCATATTAACTAACAATTTCTTTGGTTGAGTAACAAGTGTTTCTGAAAGGAGATGTTTTAATTGAAGTTTTTTTGCTTTTACTGACTGTTGTTTATGTCTAAAACATAAATACAAAGTTGATGCAAACTGGTGCTTGACTTGCTTTAAGGAATCTTTGATGTCATAGAATCATAGAATGACCACAGTGATTATCCAGTTTCAACCCCCCTGCTATGTACAGGGTCGCCAACCACTAGACCAGGCTGCCCTGAGCCATATCCAGCCTAGCCTTGAGTGCCTCCAGGGATGGGGCAACCACAGCCTCCTTGGGCAACCTGTTTCAGTGTGTCATTACCCTCTGTGTGAAAAACTTCCTTCTAACCTAAATCTCCCCTGTCTCAGTTTCAAACCATCCCCCCTTGTCCTATTATCACTACCCACCATCATAAACGGCCATTTCCCTTCCTGTTTATATGCTCCCTTCAAGTATTGGGAGGCCACAATGAGGTCTCACTGAAGCCTTGTCTTCAGTTAGCTTGGCTTGTCTTCAGTTCAGTTGGCTTGTAGCCAAGCTAAACAAGCCCAGTTTCCTTAACCTTTCCTCTTAGGAGAGGTGCTCCAGCCCTCTGATCATCTTAGTGGCCCTCCTCTGGACTCACTCCAACAGTTCCACATCTTTCCTGTACAGGGGACCCCAGGCCTGAAAGCAGTATTCCAGATGGGGCCTCACAAGAGCAGAGTAGAGGGGAACAATTACCTCCCTCTCCCTGCTGGCCACCCTTTTTTTTTAATGCAGTCCGGAACACGGTTAGCCTTCTGGAATACTCCACAACATTTTTTGTATTTTCCATTGCATTACGTCAGATAGATGGGCACTTGAAGCAAGATCTTAACTGTCTTTGCTTGGCATAACAATTTTTATTTTGATCTTAATAGTCCCATAACATTTAGGTTGATAAATATATGTAGGTCAAAAATCTCACTCCGTAATTATTCATTTTGAGCTCTTAAGTAACATTGAAACTATTTTATAATTATGATTGCTTCAAAATTAATGTCACTTCAATTGTAGAGAGAAGTAATTCCTGTTCTCAAAACAATTGTATCTGATTCTTTTCATAACTTCAAGGAATACAGTGGTTAGACTTGTTTTCTTTAAAATATCTGACTTAATGAGGGGTGACTCATACCCATTCCAAATATATAAATAATAAATGTTTATAGGAGTTAATGTTACTTTCAAATGTTGTATGTAGTCACAAATTATTCACTCATTAAAATAATAAATAAAACATATCAAATGTCATCACTTTTTTCTTCATTTTTTTTTAACTTTTGGGTCAACAACAGTATTATAATCTAGAGTTCCATAGCATACATATTTTTATTTTCGATACAATTAGAAATATTTTACATAGTCTAATTCCTAGAGCAATCACAGTGTAATTATGTGAGGTTTTTTGAGATTTTCTGTTTTAGTGGAATGGTAACATTCATTATCGGGTTATTAGGATAGGAAAAATATAATGACCAACAACACAAAAGCTCAGTTCAATCATAGAATCATATAATCATAGAATGGATTGAGTTGGAAGGGACCTTTAAGATCATCTAGTTCCAACCCCCTGCTATAGGCAGGGACAACTCCCTCTAGACCAGGTTGCTCGAAGCCCCATCCAGCCTCGCCTTGAATGCTTCCGTGGAGGGGGCATTCACAACCTCACTGGGCAGCCTGTTCCAGTGTTTTATCACTCTCACAGTAAAGAATTTCTTCCTAATATCTAGTCTATCTGTTTAGATAAACTGCTACACATCCCCAGATTTGGCTCTAATGTCCACTAACAATGTATTGTAAGTATCCCTCATAACACCAGATGTGTCCGGATGTCTGGGAAACCTTTGGTGTTTTCCTGTACAATATATACATTATCAAGGTTTTGGGAAAGCGTCTTAGGTTATCAAGTTGACAAAGGGATTATAAAATAATATACTGGTATGCAGAATCTTTAAAAACTGTTTTTAATGAATATATTTATAATGATATAAAAAGAATAAAAACATTAAAATATAGATTTTTTTTTCCTTTTCTAACTTCCCCTCTTTCATTTCCTACATTCTTATTCTTCTCTTGTATTTGATGTTTTTCCCATGGAAGAGACAGAAAAGGCTCTTTTAGATAGCTGAGAATATCTAAAAAAAAACAGTATTAAGTCCCTTAAAATTATGATTTATTTAAATTTACATTTGCTGTTAAATTTCTGTTTTTTTCTTGTGTTATTTTACCCTTGAATCTGAAATAGTGTTTAAAATACACCTTATGGAAAGCAGTCAGAATTAATCACTCAACTTCACTCACAGTATTTCATGTTTATAAGTAGAATAGAAAGAGCAGAACAATTGACATTAATATTTTCCTTGAAAAATTGTGTTATCATATGAAATCATAGAGGTTGTTGTATTAGTTACCATCAGAGTGACAAAACTTAAGAAGTATAGTGCCCAGAATAGCAAGCTGTATATACAAAATATGAGGTAGTTTCTTCAAAGATTACAAACAAACACAATGAACAAACCTGCATTTATTTCTTGTCGTGTATTTAGCTATTTTTCTTCTTGCTATCTACATGCCATTTGTTTGTGTATAACACAGTATTATAACAAAACAAAACACAGAGCAACTATAAAATACAGATCAATATATACATAGAGCAAATTTCATTGTTATTGAACTCAAAAAATCATAGAATCATAGCATATCCTGAATTTGAAGGGGTCCACAAGGATCATTGTATCCAACACCTGGCTCCACTCAGGACTATCCAAAAATCAGACCGTATGGCTCAGAGCGTTGTCCAGACACTTCTCGAACTCCAGCACCAGCAGCTTTGGGCTATGCCTACTGACTGTTCCATGCCCACCTCCCTCTGGTGAAGAATTTTGTCCTAAGCCTCAACCTGACTCTCCCCTGACACAGCTCCATTGGGCCCACAGCTCCATTGCCTTTCCCTTGGCCCCTGTTGCTGTTAGCAAAATGCAGAGCTCAGTGCTGCCCATCCACTCCATCATGAGAAAGCTGTGAGCCATGATGAGGTCTTCCCTCAGCCTCCTCTTATCTGGTCTGAACAAATCAAAGGACTTCAGCCACCCCACATAAGCCTTGTCTTCTAGATCCTTCACCATCTTTGTAGCCCTTCTTTGGACACTCTTTAATAGTTTTGAAAGGAAATACTATTATTTTTAGTGTATAAAAGAATGCAGTTATTTGAGTATAAAGCATTCAACTGCTAATTTAAAAGGGAAAAAAGAAGAAGAAAGAAAAAGCAGTGCCAGCACAGTTCTTTAAAAATTATATATTTTTCCAATAACCTGTTGCTTTTCAGTAATCTCTCTCAAAAGGAAAGCCAGGCTTCACAATGTGCTGGGAATATCATCCTATGCCACTGTAATTGGTCAACTTTTTTTCCTCCTTAATGAGTTTAAAAGTTTACTAATGTTAATTATTTAAAATTCTGAAAGCAGTGAAATATTATCATACTTTGTTGTTATACTAAATGTGCAGAACTGATGACAGTAGAAGTAATTGGAAAATCTAAGGCTTGAAAAGGTTAAGTGGCTTTCCTGAGGTAACAATCAGGATTTTTTGACCTCTTGATTTGAAAGTCCATATTTAGTTCCTTCTCTAGCTTAATCTAATTAGTAGTTTTGTTGCCTGTTCAGCTCAAAAGAACAATTATTTTCATCTGCTGTCTTCTATCATGTAGAAGCTGAGCCTGTCATCCATGCCTTGTGAGAGGACATAAGGTTAGAAACAGGTTGCCTTTTACAGTATCCAGAGTTTAAGGAAATAATGCTGCTTCCCCAAAGATGAAGCAGACTGACAGGCTTACATTTTGCTCTGCCTGACCTAGACTTGTGCCTCTGCCTCCACACGGTGTTCAGAAAGAGTCCTCAGTATCTGGGTGGTTTTTCTCTCCCTTTTGATCAGCTATAGCTATGAAAATTAAAATAAACTGTTTTCTATTGGTCCTAAAATAAATATGCTATAGCAGTTGGCAGATCTTTGCTTTAAATATACTGCCATGAGAAACTGTGCTTCAATTAATTATGTATTAAATCCATCCATAATGTGGGTAGTTCTAGGAATGTATTTACTCCACATTATTTGATGTATTGCCTATTGAATTACAGATTTTTTTTTTGCATTTTCCAAACACTGTTAAGAGATTAAAATCTGACAGAGGGAAACCTGCTATTAGAAAGGACCATAGAAATGCTTTGTTGCACTACAGTTGCCAGATATTTTCAAGTCATGTGTCTGTCTTCAGTACAGTTTATTAAAAGCAATCCGTTGGCAACTTTTTTCTTTCTGAGGATACTGCAGCACTAGGGCAACACAGTGAAGACAAGTTTGTAAAGGTGCTGAGCTGAAACAACCTCTGCTTTTATAGAGGAACCAAACAATTTTAAGAGAGAATTCAATGGTTGTATGAAAAGTCCTAGTAAAAATATGTAGGTGTTGCAGAGTCTTTAATGTGCAAAAAAATGCTAAAATTACCTTTATTAAGTACTAGTAATTTGCATGTTCACAACACAAAAGAGGAATTTTCACACTTAAAAGAAAAAGAAAAAACAGCATAACATATAGCAGGTCTAGCAAAGGTTATAATTTCAGCTGAGGCCTGTGTAGCCACCATCTGAGGAGAGTCACTGGAAGCAGCTGTCTGTGCCACTGCATTCAGTGCTAAATGGCTAAGGTAACTGCAGCATCTAAGGGTAGAAATTACCCTGTGCTTTCGCAAAGCAGAATTGCATCACAAGACTGGTGTTTTCCAATGTTTATCAAAGGGTAGAATAGCAATGTTGTGGATTTGATGTTTGTCTGTAGTCACTTTGAGTTGCTGAAGTTAGTCTTAAATAATGGATACCCAAGTATCTGATCATTGCTAACGTACCACTTAAACAGATTGCTTAATCAGTGCTTTCCTTTATCTTATTTTTCATGTGCAGCAGTTGCTTTGAATAGCACAGCATAATGAATATTTAAGCACTTCAGTGATTTTGTTTTGTTGCACAATAACCACAGATTATCACACAGGGGAGAGGAAAGCATGATAAAATATCATGACAAAAAATGAACAATTAATGTCAGTGAAACTCAGCATAGCTTTGTGATTACATAAAATGCTCCAGATTTTCCCATATGTAAGATTTCCCATTCTGTAAGCTATGTAGCATTCTAAATGATTTGGTATGGTGCTGTTGTGACTGTAGGATGATTTCAACACAGGGGAAAAACTTGAGATGCATATATGACTGAGATAGTACCACTGCAGCTATATCTATTTCATGACTTTGAGGCACAAAGGGATTTCTCCCAAAATTTGGAAATGATTGTTTGCCTGCTGGCTTCTAAAGCCATTACAAATGAGCTTAAATACAGCATAAACATTATGAGTGTTATAGTTTTGACTGAGACCAGCAGAACAAGAAAGGCTGGAAGAAGAAAATTTCCACATCCATACTACAGATGTCCAAGTAATTTTTCAGTGTTTGAAAAAAAACTTCATATTCATTCAAAGTAACGTGATACACTGATGTATCACATTCTCAGTAATACTGAAACAAGATCATGGCTAATAATTCCCTGTATTTCAACTGCAACTTTGATTCTTTCCATAAATAAATTATTAGAACTGTCGATATATGGGGAAAAATACTTTGCACTATGGTTGGTTCTAAAGCCTGAAGGAAGAAATCTTTTTGTAAAAATCTTTTTCACAGATGTTTCAGAATTAGATAGTATTTAAAAATTTACTATCCCAATTACTGTGAAAAAATTCAATTGTCTTGTTTCAGAATTAGTCTGACTTCTTTCATGACATGCAGAAGCCATTTTCTCTTCTAAAGAGAAAATAATGTGTGCAATTAGGGGAAAAATTTAAAAATTGAAATTGAGGTATTTATGAGACTTAGATATGAGTGAAGTGACCTTGTGTAAATATTCTGAAATAGGATATCCATGAGACGTGGTTTAAGGTAACAGTACATAATCAATATTTGGAATCATATCTATAAACATTAAGACCTGACCAGATTAAATTAATGAAACGCTATTTTAAAGTTGCATTCCAACTTGAAATGCTAAGTGTTTTAGTATTTTACTGTGTAAAAGGCAATTATATGTCAGCAACTCCTATTAGAAAGACTTGTAGTGGCTTCAAATAACAATAGTGAAAAACAGTTCATATGTCAGAATTTTTCTGCATTAAAATAAGCACCTTTTATCATTGCTATTGCACAACAATTCGTGCAAAGAAATGAAAAACTGACAGTTTGTGCGTATGTAACAATGTAAAGGGGGTATTTTTTTTCATGAAAGATAGTATTGATGGATTTGACCTTTCAAGAAAAATTCAAATGCATCAAAGAATCATTGCTGATATTTTTCTTGCAACGCGCACTGACTGTGTAGTGAAGTCTGGTACAAATGTCTCTCAAAACAAATGTCTTAACAATAATGAGCTCTATTGCTGTTGACAGCAGGCACTTAGACAAAATTTGAACATACAATTGTGTGTGTTTGTAAATGTCTGCTTTCATTTATTTGCTGACCTGAATTTAGTGCATTTGCTGTACACAGAGACTGCATAAGTAGATAACTTTTGCAATGGTTATAAGCAATTAGAAGCAGTGCAGTTTCATGTTAGACCAATGGAAAATACAAATCTTCATTTTCCTTTAATGATTTATTGTTAATCATTAAGATAGCTTTGCAGACATGTTTCTATCAGATATCTAAGTGTGAAGTATCTAACCTGGAATCTGAAAATTTGGATCTCAGACTCATCTGAGGCTCAAAGATTTCAGAGATCTATCTACACGTTATAGCTTATTGAAGAATTTCTATTCATTATTCTTAATGAATATCTTTCTCTCTTTGTAGCTTTCCATTTTGTTTGTCTTCATATCCTTCTTTTATCTATCAAGTGATTGGATATATTCAACAATCCTTAAATAAACTTTATTTCAACAGTTTAGAGTAACAATATTCAGTTACTCTGCAGTAAACACCAGATTTCTTACAACGACTCAGACAGAAGATGACCTACAGTGGAAAAAGGGCCTGGACACAGCACGAAGGGATATACCAAGACAGGCTGAGACCCACTTAGAATTAAATCTGGCAAGAGATGTCAAGGACAACAAAAAGGGCTTCTTTAAGTGATCACTAGCAAAAGGAAAACCAGGGGAAAATGTCTGTCTGCTGCTGAATGAGGTAGGTGCCCTTATAATGGAGGACACTGAGAAGACAGAGGTACTGAGCACCCTCTTTTCTTCAGTTTTACTGCAAAGACTGCCCTTCAGAAACCCCAGATGTGGGAAGTAAGAGGGAGTATGGAGGAAGGAAGACTTCTCTTTGGACAAGGAGGACCTGGTCAGAGATAGTCCAGGCAAATTCTACATAGACAAATCCATGGGGCCTGATGGGATGTATCCACGAGTTCTGAGGGAGCCATCAGAAGTGATTGTCAAGCCATTCTTTATCACTGAAAAGTCAAGGAGAATGAGGTAGGTGCTCAAGGTCTGGAAAAAATCTTGTGTCACTCCAGTTTTCAGAAAGTTTAAGGTGGGCAGGTATAGAGACATACTTGGTTAGTGGAGGACATGACTACATGAGCCTAGGCTAAGGCCTATGTTCTGTGGTGTGTTACACTGACAATGGTCAGTCACAGTCCTTGACAGAGTCAGCAAGAATAGGCAGATGCATAAGCAGAAAAAAAGCAGCATTAGCAAAAGAACAAAAAGTTACAATTTAGGGTGAGGTAAGAAGTTGCTTATTGCCAACGAATCAGAGTAGAAACTTAGGTGCTTGATTACCTCATGCCATCCACATACTAATCAATCGATTATGGAGGTGTTACATGTGACTCACGCTTGCATCCAATCAGAAGCACACTTTGTATTATTTAGGATTTGTATTTTTTCCAGTAAACTGTCTCTGAGCATCCATAGTTTTCTCTGGCCAAATTGTCTCAGTGCTTTGTCAGCCTCCAATAAAAATCTACTCTCTTTTAGTTTAAAGCCATTATTACTTTCTTTATAAAAATCAGGAAACCTGGAGAGGAATCTCCAGCTTTCCTCTAGTCTTCCTCAGGTAATGGAAGGCTGCAATGAGGTCTCTCTAAAGCTTCTTCTCCAGTCTGACCAAGCCCATCTCCATTGGACTTTTGTCATAGCAGAAGTGCTCCAGTCTGCTGACCATCCTCATGGTCTCCTCTGGACCTGCTCCAACAGTGTCATATCCTTCTTGTACCAGGGGCCTAACCTGGATGCAGTACTGCAAGTGGAACTTCATGACGGAAGAGAGAGGGCAGTCGTATCCCTCAACCTGCTGGTTACAATTTGATGTAGCCAAGGATAATAATCTATATTAAACTGTTAGACACACAGTTCTTAGTTTTCATCCCTTTTCATTATATTAATTTCACCCTTCCCCTTCTCATCTGTATTCCAGAGTTTATTGCTTTCATCATGCATATTACTGTGAGTTGGCAGCATCTGGAATATGATGTTCATATTGGTAATGTCTTCCTTATCTAAGATCTACTTGATCTAAGATCTACTCTAGGATCTACTTGACATACTCTTGTATGTTTGCTATACATGTGGTTGAATCATACAAAGATAACAATTGAGAAATAAATTAGCCAAAAAAATGAACAGGTCATTTGAAGAAATTGCTGTCAGAGCTAAATTAAGTAAACCAAAACTGCAATCAAAGAAAACAGAATCAGACAAAGCAAGTCTGGTGGACTTCAGACCTGAGGTAGATTCAGTACAAACCCTATGGACTGTGTCTAGGAAATACTGTATTATGGAATCACATGCTTATACTAGGAAGACAATAAATGCCAGATCTTAATGAAATGAAGTAAAAATACATAATGGGGAAGAAAAAAGGATTATGTGATTCTAAATATGGAAAGTAATTTACAAAACTTTTTTTTATATATATTAAATGATTGTTGAAAATGAATCCCAGAAAATGTAGTAATTCATACGTGAGAATTTTCTCCTGCCTAAAAATTATTTATATCAAGAAAGTTGAGATTTGCCTTATCAGATAATGGAAACTACTGCATAATGACTGCACTTTTTCATTTTCAAGAGATATGTTCATTATTAGAGAGACTATGTGAGTGACCACATTAGTCAATATCAAAATCAAGGTCCAGAAAGCTCTTTGAGCTCTTTATTTGTCACTGTCATTGATAAGCTAAAAGAACAACAAAGAGAAGTGCAGTGTTTAATTTATACCAAAATTTAATTTAAACCCTATCAAAAAATGTAGAGTTTTAGAGGAGGTTAATTTAAGAACTTTTTAGAAAGTTTTTGATTTTTTTTATAAAGGAAGCAGAACATTAAATATTTTCATCTTCTTTTTAAAACCGCTTTGCTGTTCTTTGCAAGCTTTGTTAGAAGACTTCTTTTGAGGTTTGCATAACTTCTTTGTACGTCAAAATATCTATGTGGCTGTATAAAAGGAAGCTGATGATAAAATACATTCATTCTCACTCTGATAGTAGTACACAGGTTGCTTTTCCATGCCTCATTAAGAGGTGAATTGATGGCTGGAGAGTATTCTCAACTTCTCAGTGTGGAGATTAATACAACTGGATAAGAGTATACATAGTTCAAAAGTTTATTGCACTGTGGATTACATTCGCTGTAGAAACAAACATATAGGTTTAGCAGATACCCTCAATTCAAAACATTCAAGTTTTAAAGTTTCAAATATAGGAATATGTACTACTAAGTAAATTATGTTTATCCGTACCCATAACTATCATGGTTGTGATAGACAAAGTGGAAAATATACTTATGTTGTATAGATAATAATTTTAACCACTATTAATCTCCTCAAATATATTTTCCTTATTGTAAGGAATATGATATGTATACTATATACTAATATCATTGTACATTAATTTGCAATTCCTGACATCAAATATCTGATCCTGCCATTCTTTTTTACCTAAGGAAAGGAGAATGAGGATAGAAAGAAAGGAATGTTTTTCAGGAAACTGATTCCTTCTTAGTTTGTATACCAGGTATAGAATTTCCACTTCTCCACGAAACTTCTGAAATAAATAATTAACATTTTTTTTCCCTTCTATATTCCTACAGAGCAGTATCTAGCATCTAAGAAAGATTCTATTTATGATTAAATCTAAATCTAAATGTAAAAGAGAAAGATTAGAGGAGGAATTAAAAATAAATAAATAAAAGTAACAAAACTAAAACACAGAGTTACAAAATTTTTCAGTTGAAACATATGCATACATGTGTCTAGAAACATGAGGGTAGACATAACTTTTTTATCCCTTGAGGCTATCTGGAGACTGCATCATACACCATGCATACCTCATTCTCTTTTTTGCCTGTTCATCAAAGTCTACCACTGAGAAGGACTGCTGAATACACACTTTCAAAACCATCATTTTTTTTTCCTATTTCTTTTTTATGAAATATTTCTTCAACAAGCATCTCGTTTTAGGTTTCTTGGCATTTCTGCTGAAGAAGAAATTAGTTACAGGCAAATGGCACACAAACTCTGACATGAAAATCTCTCCCAGAACTCCATGCTTTGCCAGTGGCAAGCATGGTTTGTACACAAGACCTCTGAGAGCTTAAAGCAAACAAAACACAAATGCATAAACACCTTTCTTTCTTACCTTTTCACAAAAAACAAAATATCAAATGTTTTTCTCATTCTGTACTTATCAATAGCAGCATTGAAAAACTAAGCAGGCAACAGGAAGAGTTGTTGTTGGGAATATGCTAGGAGGAGACAGAGGATAGGTTGGGGTGATGAATAATGATTTGGAAGGGAAATAATGCCAGGGAAAGAGGCAAGCATTGAGATCATGTTTGTTGTTGTTATTAGAGATCTGTTTTCTTATTGGAAATGAAAATAGTGAGCAAGTGAGAAAATAAGGAAATTAAAAGTTATTTTGCAAAAAAAAAAAAAAAAAATTAAAAAAATCTGTGATTTTTATATATGCATCAGAAGTGAGTTTTAACATACTTTTTCTCTCACCACTCTCATTCTCCTTCAGTGTAAGTTACACACAAGCTTGAATTCAACATCACTTTGTATCCTATTCTATCAGTACTGGACATAAACTCTTGGTTCATCAGCTAGCAAAAAGCAACAAGTCAAATAACACATTGGCTTGTGGCAGCAGAACTACGTGAATAAGGAAGCATGGATGAAACAAACAGTTCATGCCTATCCCTCAGCTGCAAGTGGATAAGGTGAGGCTTGCATGGGTTTGCATGATCTGAGAGAAGTATCAAAATGAAGGATTTTTTTTTAATGAATCAAACATAATTAGAGCCCCAGGATGATATTGTATAATTATTTTTAATGTGCTGTAATAAGATCTTCAGAAACATCTAAGGCAGTTCTTAGTAGCCACTAAAAAATAATAATAAATTGAATATTTTGAAGAAAAAAAAAAAAAAAGTTCCATTTACCCTTGTAAGTGGAGAACGCATAAGAATATGAGAGGACTAAAAAGGGAGATTACTAAAAAGAATGGATTTCGAAAATTAATAGCAAAATATTAATTGCAAAATACCAGGGTATTAACTTCAAATATGACATTGGATTTTAAGTGCATTTACTTCAGGCCATTCTCTAATTAAATGTATGTGTTTTATCTGTGGAGGAAGAGTAGTAAGAGTTGTAGGAGTTAGAAAATCATAGCAAATTTACTTTCCGATAAAGTGAAAAAGGCATTTTGCAAGCAGTGTTATATAGCATTCTAAAAAATGAAATAAGAACTTTCCTGTATATGCTGGTAAATAATATTTGTACCTCATATTAGTACATCTTGGAGATGTAGGCCCTGGCATCTCAAAAAAAAAAAAAAAAAAAAAAAAAAGCAAAAGCATAAAGTGTGAATCACAGTTTACTGTAAAATGTATTAAAACAAAAATAAAACATTTTTGTTTCTTTTTTTTTTTTTTTCTCCTACAACTCACTTTAACACTATGGGTTTCCACTATCACTACACATCATATCTGTTTATTAAGACATAGATATTTGTAGATCTTCTTCAACACTCTTAAAATATGCTAATTGTTGCTTTTTTGAGGGTACAGAACTTAGCACTTGCATTTTCAAGTTCTACCACAATGTAAATTATGGGCAACACCTAAGTACAGAAAAAGGTTTTTCCAGGTTGTTCCAGAACAATTTTGGTTTCATTTCTTCTAAAACTAAGTGGGGCTGCACTTACTGTTCCAGACTGATCTATCTCAAAAACATGAAAATGTCAGAGTTGTGTTTATTCTTCCATGTTCTCTTTACACATTCTTAGATCTAAGACACCAGTGGAAATAATAAATGTGAAAGTTTTTGCCATTTTAAAGACAATGACCTCACACCCAGGCATGCCAGATTTACTAATATAGGCACAATACAGATGTTGAAGTGTTTGTTGAAGAATTTGGATGGAGAATTGAGTTGTTCCTGCAGAACTGATCTAACTGGGTATAGGTATAGAAGATGTAAATAGCTGATAAAAAAAAAAAAAAAAATGCTGCAGATGCATAAGGGATTGATAGGTCCATCGTTTATATACAGACTTAAGATAGCCAAGATACAGTTTCCATACAAGATACAGTTTGAAGACAATAAATAATGATGGTCCAGACATGTTCTGAAAAGTCATAGGGGATCACAGCCCAGTTGAATTCAGCAGAGCAGAGGTTCAGAGAGTATTTCCTGGACGACCTGGAGATGCTACTCCAATCTCTCCAAAAAGGGATGGAATACCCTGATCAAAACATTTGATTTTATCCATAAACACTTCCTTTGGGGGAAAAAAAAAAAAAAAGTCAAATTATATATATATATTCAGCACTATTTCTACGAATTTCAAAGCAACACAGTCTCAGAAGGACCAAACCCTCCAGGACTAATGATGCAAAAGTCTTTTTCTGTACAAAGGTTAACATTTATATAGAACACTGTCTCTGACTGTCATTATCACACTGGAAATTTCCCACTGAGATTAAACTTTGTACTCATTTTGTTTTTCTTTACTGAGATCAGCCAAAGCTTGTTCTCAGAATATCTGTGCTTTTACACATTTTGAACATTAACTCTTTAACTCCCAGTGTACTGCATGATGTTATGGTACGGAATACCGATAACGAAAAGTCATAAAACCATGACATTCCACCACTTATTCCACATCACTACATCATGCTTAATCTATTCAAACAATAAACACACTCACACACACATACATATGCATATACATATACATGGAATTACTGTCTGCACTCCCCCAACATCAAATTCCCTTGTGATACACATTGAACATCCCCATTTCTCTGCATCACCCGCCAAGTGGACCCAGGTCCCTGGGCAAAAACGATTCCATGAAGAGGTTTGCCCTTCCCAGAAGCTGGAAAGACCCAAACTGCTTTTCCCAAAATGTTCTTTACATGTACTACAGGGACCTTATCTCCCTCTACAGTATGTAGAAAGCTAGCAGGACCATCACAATTGATCAATCCTCTAGTATTGACCAACCAGGTGGCTTCTGCCAAATGCTTCTCCCAGTTCTTAAATGTTCCACCACCCATTGCTTTCAACGTAGTTTTTAACAATCCATTGTATCTTTCAGTTTTACTAGAAGCTGATTCATGATAGGGGATATGATAAATCCACTCGATGCCCATGATCTTTGGCCTAAGTATTTACAAGAGAATTTTTGAAATGAGTCCCATTAATGGACTCAATTCTTTCTGGAGTCCCATATCGCCATACGACTTGTTTCTTGAGACCTAATATGCTGCTTCGGGTGGTAGCATGGGATACTGCATCTGTTTCAAGCCACCCAGTGGTTGCCTCCACCAAAGTAAGTACATAATGCTTACCATTGCGAGAGGTTGCAATGCAGTTTGATCATGACACTTAGGCATACTTTGTGGAAATAAGACTGCTTTATGTCTAATAAATAGCTTTTAACCTCATTTGACAGCTTAATAATTGTTTAAATATACATATAAAGTATTTTATATTTTAAAATCTAACTGTTACGCAAACTTGCTTTTTATCAAGTTTTGCTGTTAATCTTGAATTACTTAGAGACATGTTTGACCTGGTAATAGTCTTTTTTTTCTATTACATATCTTGCATTATTACGCTTGCAGATATGAAATCTGTTTCTTCATATATCAGAGCTTTGTTGAGATTTCATATCTGAGAAATTGAAACTTCTAAAGCTAGCACTGACAAATATACATACAAAACTTAACTGCTTTCAAAGCATATCAGCACAACCTCTACCACAGGGTTCTCCACTTATTCTCTTCTGGAAATAAAACTAGTAAAGAAGGGAATGTTTCTCATAAAGATCTTTGTTTTTTCACTTTGAGAAAAAGACTATGAAATGGCATCTAATATGTTGTCATGCATATCCTTTATTTTTAAAAAAGGACCAAAAAATCTACAAAATTGTCGAGTACTACAGTATAACAATGTTTTCTAAGCCATTAGTCTTTCAATCAAGTAAAACCCACAACTTTACTAAATTATTAAATTCATGTGCAAACAAATCCGTTGAGATGAGCTTTTCATTGTTTATTTTTGTCATTTGTAATACTGAAATTATCTCCACAGAGACAGAAAGAATCTCAGAAAACTGCAACTATTCCTATACGTAATTATAGAATCACAGGGGTTGGAAGAGAGCTCAAGAGGTCACTGAGTCCAACCCCCCTGCTAAAGCAGGTACCCTACAATAGGTCACACAGGTAGACATCCAGACAGGTCTTGAATATTTGCACAGAGGGAGACTCCACAACTTCTTCCAGTGCTCCATCACCCTTACCATAAAGATCTTCCACAAGTTTGTACTTGTACAAATTCGATAACAAACTGAATCTTTGATAATTTGATCATGGACCAGGGGGTCTGGGACTTGATGATCTTTAAAATCCCTTCCAACACAAGCCATTCCGTGATTTTATGATTCTATAGTAATTGTACTCCAACTGTGACTGTGTATCCAAGGAAGCAGTTTGCTTGAAGGTAAGCCAGACTCACACAACTACTATCCACTAAGACTCTGAAGCTATCTCACATAATAGCACAAAACACCTGTCTGCTATTTGTTCTTATGGTTTTAATGCTTCTTACTTTTCCCCTGTTTGTGCTCACAGTGTCAGAGATCACCAATGCTATGCTTGAAACTATGACCTAAAATGGATAAGCCCAGATAACTGGCTAAAATTTATTCAGTTAAATTTTAGAGATGTTTGACTTGCTGTCCCATTTCACCTCATTTCTTTCTGTATTTAGCTAGGAAATGTCTTTTTTGTATGTTTTGTCTCATCTAAGGAGACATCTAAAACAGGAAAGAGACACTGCACCCTAAAAGGGCAAACTTCTCTACATGTAAAACAAAGGAAAACTTTTGCAAGTAGAACAGTTGTAGAGATCTATTTTTAAGTCTCTACGGTTCTGACATTATATTCTAATGTTGAAATCTGTCATAGGGACAAATAAGAATTTCTTAACGAGTTCTTTACCCAGTAATCATGTATACAAAAATCTTCAGGATGGTTCAGACATTTTAAACATCAACTGCTTACATTCTCATAGCATGTAGATGAAGAAGGCTGTGTTAGCCTTGACTGGCTGCCAGGTGTCCACCAAGCCACTCACTCTACAGCAAGACAGATTGAGACAAGGACCAGAAGACTGCTATTTAAACATTTGAAAGTTAGGATGCATCAGATTTTTGTCTAGCCCTCTCTACCTTACCAATTTCATTCTTATTTATGCTTACTCTTTGTCATTCACGAATTCGTCTAGTAACATTTTGGTTTCTTATCCTTTCCTCATTTAAGTCTGTCTTCATCAACACTGTTCAGGTACTCATTTCTTCATACTTAGTAGCTCCATTGACTTAAAAATCTGGATATCTGTGTTCAAGAACAGGATAGAAAATATTTATTTTTTTCTGTGCTGTCCGTCATGAAATCCCTATTTATGTGTTATACATCTTTCAAATATTACACTGTGTGAAATTATACATTTTACTTTTTTTTTTTTTTTTTTTTTTTAATTACATGCTTATTTAATGCTTATCTTGAAAGACATTCATTACAAAAATATTTTCATCAGATGTGGCAGATATTATTATGCCTCTTATATAGATAAGATGTAAAAGGACAAGGAAATTAAAGATATTTAAAAATATAGTTACTTACTTTAAAACATTTATGTTTTTATGAATTCGTGGGGCCTGTGCCAGTGAAATTAAGATATACATTTTGAGCAGTCATATTGTAAAGAAAAAATAAAAAAAGATCATTTAGTAGGTAAATTATAGCTTTTGAAGTAAAAGAGTCCTCAGCTACAGCTGTTTAAATCTAGAGCGAATCCAGGTTTGTATTTTTAGCATTTTATGGAAACTGCTTACATTGATTGTTAGACTGGAGGAAGGGTTTTCAAATGCACCGTAAAGCTTTATTAAATTTGCTTAGTATAATATTATTCCAGATCGCTTTTATTAAGGAGCACACATTACAGTATTTTAGGAAAGAGCTAAAGCAATAACAGTTTCCAGAAGTCTTCAATTTTTATTAAAAAAGAAAGCCAAAGACTCAAATTTATAATTAATACAGGAAATTATTTTGCTACTGAAATCATTTCCTGAAAACACTTTCTTTGTTTTAAGTATTTTGTTATTGTTCAGTTGGTTGGTTTATTGGCCTTTATTTGGACCTACTTCATTTCCAATGGATTGGTAATGAATGTTAACTATGTCCAAATTCTGGTACTTTGTGTGAGTACCTACAATAGTTCTGAATGGACAAAAAGTTGAAAATTTCAGAATTCACAAGAAAATAAGAGATTGCTTGAAAATGTATAAATGCAATTTGAAAAATACAAGTACCATTTTCAAGTTTTGGAAAGTTTTATTGTCAATCTTAGCTGGGCCTGGAGAAGGCTGCAAGGAGACCTCATTACAAGGGTAATCAGTGAAAGGACAAGAAGGAATGGTTTTCAGCTTGAGGAGGGAAGGTTTAGATTGGTTGTCAGGGGGAAGTTCTTCTCAGAGAGAGTGGTGAGGTGCTGGAACCAGCTGCCCAGAAAGTCTGTGGGTGCTCTACCCCTGAAGGTATTCAAGACCCGCTTGGACAGGGCCCTGGACAGCTTGGTCTAGTAATAGATATGCAGGTTGGTGGCCCTGCCTAAGGCAAGGATGTTGGAACTCAATGATCTTTGGGGTCCCTTACAGCTCAAACCATTCTATGATTCTATGATTAGTAAGTACTTCAAGGACTTCCTCTGTAAAAAAGAATCTTCACTGTGTAATAATAAATGTCTGCCCAGAGAAACTCAATTCCAATACTGCCTGTGGTGGTTTTTAATCTTTCTTATACTTTCAAGAGAACTGACTTCTGAGGAAGATTTTACACATCTAGAGTTTACAAATAACACTACTCATTTTAAAAAGCTCACTTCTGAATCTTAATTTAGTGGTGTTCTTGCCCTCCTGTGGAGACAATTCCAGATATGAGTACAGACTGGGAGAACTCATTGATAGCAGTCCTACGGAGAAGTACTTGGGGATCCTGATGGATGAAAAGCTGGATACAAGCAGGCAGTGTCCAGAGTCCAGAGGAAGGCCATAAAGATTATCAGATTGCTACAGCACCTCTCATATGAAGAAAGGTTGAGGGAGTTGGGTTTATTTATCTGAGAGATTAGAAAAGAAAGACCTTATTGTGGCCTTCCAATGCTTCAGAGGATCTTATAAGCAGGAAGGAGATTGACTTTGTTCATGATCTGACAACGACAGGATCAGGGGTAATAGCTTTGAACTGAAAGAGGGGATATTTGGATTACATGTTATGAAGAAAATTTTTACTCAGATGGTGGGAAGAACTGGTTGCCCAGAGAGGCTGTGGATACCCCATCTCTAGAGGCATTCAGGACTAGGTTGGAGACCTAGGCAGCCTCACATAGTGTGTGGCAACCCTGCCTACGGCAGGGAGTTGGAAATAGACGATCTTTAGTGCCCCTTCCAACCTATGCCATTCTATGATGATATGTGATTCAGGTGTGAGTTCTAGAAGCCAAAGATAGATTTTCATTACCATCTAAATTTACAGTGCTATTTGTCTGTACAATAATTCATTTTACTTAGTTATAAAATGCAGTGCAAGTGATATAGGGAATACAGATGTGCTTATGCTCAACAGTATTTGATATTTTGGGCTACTTTATGTCTACTTAAATTCCAGAGATGGAATTATTTTCACAAAATTGCTATGTTGTCTTTTCACACAAATAAATAGCTAAATAAATAAATAAATAAAGATAAAAAGGAATCTGAGTATAAATGCAGTGGATTTCAATATGATTGAAATTTTGTCTGCATTTAGCAACAAAAAACTTTATCCATCTATGAAGTTAATCTGTAGTAAATTAAGCTCATGTACACTTGAATTACAAGGTAATAAAACTGTCTAGAGGACTGAAAATTCCATTTCACACTTCCCATGTCGTTCCACTGTTCCACTACCAGAAAAAATTATGTGAATGGCACAGTCCAAACATGCTTCAGTTCTGATTCTCTGACATTGTTTATGTGTATATATTGTATTTCCTCTGTTTTTTTTTTTTTTTGTTTTGTTTTGCTTGGTACAGCTGTGAGTCTACTTGCAACTAGCAAGAAATAATGCATAGTTTTTAACAGTATTACTTCCTGCTTGCCCCAGTGCCCATATTTCTGCATTAAGACCAGTTGGTTTTGTTACGGGTACAGTAAATTGGATGTCATATTCAGCTTCAAGAAATAATTGAATTTTTATACTTCATAGAAGCATTTGGCCTATAGGCTACTCTGCTTATTCTGGCTTTATAAAAATAGCTGCTGGTGGCAGGAGTGGCTGTGCTTGAAATGTGTCATTTCCAAGCTTGTCGTGCACCACTGTCACACAAATACTTCTTTTACAGACGCTGAGGGCCAAATGCCACCCCTTCCTACATGCAGCAGGATTCTTATTGACTTCACTGACAGTTGTGCTCATCTAAGGAACAGAGATAATTTTATCAACATTAGCACCACTGAAGAAACTTTAGCCTTTTATGTTTGTGTGTTTTATTTATAAGCACAGTACTATTAAGACAAAAACAAACAAACAAACAAAAAATCCACAAAAACTGACATGGTGTACATCTTCTTTATGTGTATACCAAAACTCAGAATAAATGCTTTCTCTTCAGCTATCAAAAAAATCTAAAATATTGATTATTTCAATTGTGAAATTAGAGTATTTAATATATGATTTTTCTTTTTTTTTTTTTAATGCAGAAGTACCCAGCTATTTTTATCCTCTCAGAAAGTCAATTTTTTTTTTTCTTCATACATTCATATCTTACTACGTGTTCCTGGCTTTGGAGACTTACAAGTTTGCACTCAAATACAAAATCATTGGTCAAGTTCTTGGTGTTCGTGGGAAATGTTTAAAATGCATCAGTGTGCCATTGCACTGGAAATAGAATGCATTAAAAAAGGTGAAATCTCTGCAAATAGGAATCTAAATATTTAAATTCACTGAAAAATATTATCTGTGTCAACGGCTTACAAATAAAACAAATCTGAGAACATTTTGCAAGCCAGTGCCTGAAATCCTACTACACTAGGTAAATTCAGAAGAAAGAGGACTCTGAAAGGTAAAATTAATCAAAATGCTAGGCTTTGATAAATATTCATAGACTAAACATTAAAATTACTTTCTTTTGCTTGAAGAAACTGTTTTCACCACAAAATATCATTTGATTTAACTGGGATCAGATTATCTGTTTTTCACAGTTTTTAAACTGATAAAACAATATATAAATTTATAAAATAATCTATTATATGCTTCTACAGTAATATATATTCACAAGTGCTGCTGCATTATACTTGTATTGTTCCAGCAAAAGAATTAGAGATAAAGATACTTCCATTTTGTATCATTTTTAATATGTTTCTACAGAGAATACACTTAAAGAAAGAGAGAAGGATTTTTCTCTGGGTTTTTATTCTTTGGAAAGGATAGAAATTACTGAATAAGCTTTATAGTATAAAGTATCGAAAGTACTTTTCCCCACAGTAATGAAGAGTATTCTTCACACATTTTCAGACTTCTAAAATTAAGGTGTGAAACACCATAAACACTTTGAAGAAATTCCAGAAAAACTTCAAAAGGCTTTGAATACTCGGAGTAATTACATACAAATTAATTGTCTTAGATGAATAGGGCCATGTTCCTCAGTCTCTGTATGATTAGATCTAATACATCTATCTGCACAACTGAAAGCCATGTTCAGGCAATCATAGAAGCCCATCCCTCCCTTTTTGTTCATATGTGTTGAGAAAGATGAACTGAATACCATTGTTTTAAGTCTTTTTATTGGCCTCACTGACTTGCGTGCACTCCTCCACCAGACTTGTTTATTTTCATTGTACTAAGATAATATTTGTTGGCCCAGTTTCATCTTTTCTAAATTTATTCACAATAACTTGCATGAGAGAGCACTTTCATGAAGTATTTTAAGATTCAGAATGAACAGAAGCACCATCCAGAGGAGTCTGTTTCGCTCCATCGACTTTGTACAGATCCCTAGGCATATAAATTCTCAACTTTGTATATTATTCATGAACTCAAAATTAGATAGGATGAATATGAGCGCCTGTTTTCAGTTTCATTATCTTGCCTGCCTTGCACTGCTTGTCTATTTCAATTGTTTGATTAGAAATACCAAGACAAATGAAACAAATTTCTTCTGCGATATCTTTTTAAAGATTCAATTCCTACCCTATAGCTGTTAATCAAACACACCATTATAGATTTTACCCACTGTGAAAATCTGTTCTTCCTTTGCTCCCTAAAGTGACTAATTTTGGATGTAATGTTTGCTTTGTTTTCTTGAAATAAATAATTAGAATTGATCAACTGATACTTTTTTGTGTGTTAGATTTCACAAAATTTCACTTAGTTTAACAAATGTAATGTGCAATTACATTATGTGGAGTTATATGAAAGTATATTTATTTTTTTTCTTCTACTATTATTACTACTTAAATGTCAAGCAAATTTTCAACTAGAACACTGACCAAAACTAAAAAGAGGCTTTTCACTAGGTTTTCTACAGTTTGAAATATAGACATTTATATTTAAGCAGTTGTAACTGATGATCCTTGTAGGTCCCTTCCAACTGAACAACATTTGTTTATTTCTAGATGTCTCTTACAAAGAGACCCACGTTTTAAATGGTTCACTTCACGTGAAATGGCAGACAATTTACATCCAGTAAAGAACCATGCTGTGTTAGACTTAGAAAAAAAATAACATCTTTCTTTCAAGAATAAGAATAAGAAAATGAATTAACAAATTAATTTTTTAGTTATATATATATCTCCAAAGGTGTAGCAAAATAAATAACTAAACAATTCTTACTCTAACCACTTCAAATGACAGCATTTGGGATCACACAGTTTTGCTTTTAAGTGAATGTTATTTTGTAGGGTGTTTTTTTTTTTTTTTAATATTCATCATAAGAAAAAGTGCAAAATGGGAGATTAACCTATCATCTCATTCAAAGCATAGAATTCTCCCATTTTTGTTTACCTCAAAAAGTAATCATCTGACTAGTTTGCTCTGTACTTTTCTGTATAGTATTGTCTCTTTTAAACCATAAGGATACCATCCTAAACCTCTTCAATTCATATTTCAACAAGTTTAGTGTTTGAAAAGACCTAGGTTTTCATTCATGGGATGGAGGCTTTATGTCATAAAGGAAATAAAACTGTTTGATAGCACCTGTTCTATCTGTTTTATATCTGAAATAAACTCTACCTTGGTGCTGAAGCATTTGAAAAACATCTGAATGTTATTGTTGCATAGTCCCTATTTTCTGCTTATGCTGCTATAACTTTTGTATTAGAAAGATTTATATGTGTTTTCAGATTGGGCCAAATACTCAAAGGCAAAAGGGAGACATGTTTGTTTAGCACTTTCCTATGGAAAAATAAAGAATCATTGAAATCTAGACAGAATACAATGTTTTAGAAAGTATGGGAGCATAAAAATATGAAATTCTTACCAAAAATCAAGTGACTGTTTCTCCCCTTGCCACAAGTCATGGCACACTTGTGTCTTCAGATTGGATTTGTAGCTTCAATATTTTAAAATTCTTTCATAATCACATTACATACTACATAAATATAAGCATACTTAGGTTTCAAACCAGATTCAAACAGGTAACTAAGACTGAAAGTTAACATACTAGAACTGCGAGAATCTTGTAGTGAAATGTGAGCAATAACATGTATGCCAGTAGAGTTGGTAAGTTGTTTTGTGTTTGTGTGGCTTTTTTGTTTGTTTTCTTGAGCATCCTACATACTTCTAAGGAATCTTCTGTACTTTCAGTTAAGTGTCTGTATACCCATATATAAAATAACAAAGAAATCTAGGCAGCTTTCTAGTTTTAAAGTAGTATCAGCTCTGGCTATGATTCTCATAATAGATGTTCAATTTTAAGAGCATCAACAGACTCCTTATATTCACTGTTCCATTTTTATAATAATCAGATTATTATTTTTTATTATTATTATTCTGTTAACTGCATCTCTCACGTACTGATTAAAATCCACTTTTCCTGAATATGGACATAAAGCAGAGATAATTCATTTTCCTTTAGCATCAGCCTTTGATGAACTTGGAGAGCATTTCAATACTTAACGTTTTAGAACCTAAATGAATCTTTTTCTAGATCTGTCCTTATGCACATTGTTTTCTGATTTCTAAGTTAGTAATTTACATTGCTATCACTTTAGTACTGTGATTTGAGATATTTCAGGAAGTACTGTGGCTGATTCTGAATGTAGCTCCCCAGCACAGACCTGAGCAATGTTAGGTAAAGAAGAAGATTCTCTCTGCATTCCACATAGACAGGATTTTCAGAGTAATTGGTCAATACATCATCTGCCATTTTCAGCATCAGATTAGTAGTATGATGCATGTGCAACTTGTTTATACTCCCCATGTTTGTTTCTATTAAGCTAGTCTTTGTCCTCAAACTGCATTTATGCAGAAGACTATTCTTAAGTGCAAGAGTCATTTTGCTCCCTATTGAATTATAGTTCACATTTATCAGATTATTTCCCAATTTTTCAAAATAATCTAACATTTGAATCCTGATTTGCCACAAATGTTCTGTCCCTCTGTGTTGTTTGCTAATTTAATGTTAACTCTCTATTCCATTATCTATATGCTTACTGAAAATCCTAACACTGAACTCAGTAAAGACCTCCAAGGAACCTTACATGATACTACATTTAGATAAAGAAACTTTAACAGTTAATAACTAACTTTAATAGTTAAGCACTTTATCAATTATCATCTTGTAGCACCTGCACATATCTTGTATGAATCCCAAGAAAATATTATTTGTAACACTACTGACATGAATCATAACATTAAAAAATGATCACAAGAAACTACAGGTCCCCAGATGTTTATGAGAACAATTTAAACTTAGATAGTTTTACTGTATCTTCTTCATCTCTAAGTGGCCCATTATGTGAAAACAAAGCTGATCAAAATAAGGTATATGAAATCAAACACAATCTTCAAAGAAGAAGCACTCAAGAAGTTAGAAATAGTGAGATGCTGTGGAAAGCTTTTAGCATTCATGTTTCTGAAACACTGACCACAAAAAAGTGTGCAGAGTAGAATTAGAATTGCAGAATTACGTTCACCATATAAATGTTTTTTATCAAAATGTAGAACAATCTGCAGTGAACATTATTAATATGTTTCCTTATGTAGACAATCAGGATTGTCTTTTTGTTTGTTTTTTCCTAGTGAGTAGACCAACTTTTTTTCCAGATATTTAAAAGAGCTCACTGCCCTGCTATTGGAAACTGATGAAGAAGTAAAATCCCTATTGACAGTTGTACTTCTTTCATGATATTTTACCACTAAACAGATGCCTACTGTCTCAGCCCTACATCTCTGCCATGCATACATGGGAAGGAAGTGATTTTATCAGTCTGTAATCAATAAAGATTTTAAAAAATAGCTTGATATTTTATATTTTAATATCTATTGAGATTTAAAATCATATACTACTCTCATAAAAAAGCAAGTGTTCATTATTTGTGGTGAAAATTTAGTGTGAAGGACATAAATTTGTTTTTTTCTTAAGACCAACATTTGTTGTCAATTATAAATCAACAGCATTCTGTGTAAAAGGCCAGAGAGTATTTTCAAGGTTACTTCTTTGACTCAGTGCTTTAACAGCCAGAGTTGTAGGAGAGGGAAAACTAAACGTGTGCCCAGGAGGATCTGACCTTCCAACATTTTTCACCTTTAGTCCTGTTGATTATCAACCCATGAAGTTAGCCAGGAATTCAATCACTGCAACAGGACACTTTGCAACAGAGGACAATAGTGAAAATCACATAGACCATATGGCCAGTAGTGTCTCAGATAATCGGTGTAGCAGTTTATCACTGCTAGCATCAAAGATTTCGTAGAAATGTTGGATCCAGTAGTGATACTTCCTTTTAGAAACAAACATGAAAAGATTTCTATCTTAGTTACATCATCTTCTGTTTTAATTTCCTTTTTTGTTAATGTCTCACTTACTTTCTTCCTTTCAAAACAAATTTTTTACTTTGTGTGTTATCAACTGAAATAGATTTAAGCCAGGCATGAAGGTAACAAAGAATAGTAGAAAATAATCAGGAAGATAAATCAGTAACCTAGTAAAATGTATGACAATTTAGTAAGAACAGAAAGAAAATGAATACACTGGTGGCAGTACTAGAAGTATAATAGCAGATATATTGATCAAGAGCATGATGTATTAATTTAACTCTGTTTGGCCCTTATCAAATTTAAGGAGGTTCTTTAATGGGAACTGCTCTTCTTAACCATCTTGACAGCTCAATGTTAATCTGACCCTGTAAATTCCATTAATACCCTAAAAATGTAACTCAGTATTCACATCTCTGTCTCGTTCCGATTTACAGGAGGGAGAGAAGGTTCTTTTTAATATATGCATATCCAGCATGAGATTAAGAAACAACGATTCAAATATTGATCTGACAAGTTTATTATAAATTCTAATCAGGGAGATGGGGAAGGGAAGGATGGAGTATATTATGAATTAGGGTAATGGGGAAGGGAAGGAGGGTGATTGAAAAGATACAAAATTAGCTAAAAATCATCTAAAATTGAAATAAAGTCTGAATCTTATGTATTTTGCAAATTTCTGCAATATTTCTAAGACTTTCCTATGCAAATTAAATGATTTTTAAGGCTAAGATCAATGAACAATACAGATCTACTAAAAATAACAGAGTAATCAATTTGAAATACAGTTATAATCTCTAGAGTTTTATAGATAGTGGGAATTTAAATGCTTAAGTAATAAAACAATCAAGCAAATGTTCGCAATATTTGTAAATGTTTACATTGTTTGCAAGACATTATAATTGCCTAAGGATTCATACTTTAGATTTGCTTTCTTTTCCAAATGAAATTCATCAATAAATTATGTTTTGAATTGAATTTTAAAAGAAAGGCTTATACTCAACTACCTTTTACAGTATTTGTCCTGGATTAATCATAAAAAATTTAGAAACAGGTTCTCATTTTACATAAATAGCCACAGTCACTTGAAATTGCTGAAGATGGCTATGATTCTGCTAGTGATAGAGGAGTGTAGACTATGAGACCTAAAGAGCTATATCTTGGGGGGGGGGGTGGGGGGCTGGGGGGAAAGAGAGAGAAATAGAGAGAGAAAAATTAGTATGAAACAGCTGCTTGATAAGAAACGATAACAAAGGAGACAAAATGTTCCATAGTAAGACTAAATAATGGAATGAGAACTCCAGAAGAGTAAATTAACAGTATCTTAAAAACTATGAATATCAGAATGTATCAAAAGCAGGAATCCAGATATAAATAAGTAGAGGCTGTATGGAGAAATATGGATCACAGCCTGAACAGATGACTAGCCTGTGAGAAAGAGCTTGAGTTAGCCTGGAATACAAGTAAGCTGCCTCTAACTTCTGCATGCAGAAAAAACTCACTTATTAGAAGCTCCTCTGTAGCTGTAAATAAATATCCTTGCTATCTGTGAATAACCTTGATTATTCTGATACACAGTGCTTTATTGTATTCTGCTGTTACCTATATTGCCACAGTACTAAGGGAATTGGAATTTGGAATTGGTGAACGTTACACAGAAGCACTGGCACTTTTGCATTACAGAAACTACTCATGGAAGGCAGCTCATTGAGATACCAAAACTTTCTTCAGTTTCTCAGTAAGCTTCTGCTTACCTCTTCCTCTTTCTTCTTAGCTTATAATCATTTGGGGTAAAAAATTGTGCATTTGCAAAGTGTCCTGTTCAATACCATTTCAATCTTGTCTGCATTATGTTTAATTTCTACTAATTGTACTATTTATTACAGCTCAGACAGCTCACAGCTGACAACATAATACTCCTTCAGTGGTAGGCCTGCTAAATAGTGTGCCTCATGCTTCCCTTGCTTCCTGTATCAGATATTAACAGACAAACTTTATTATGATATAGGCTGACACCATTGACTAGACTTTTGCATATACTGGCAAGTAAACAGAAACATTAATTTTAATTTTAATTTTATCTGTTTGGAATTTGAAGTAAATAAAACCCTTATGATTCTTTCCCTTACATGTGGATGACTTTGCCAAAATATTTTTTATTACTCTCTTCATATAAATCTGTTTGAAATCATTCACTGTTTTATGTTATTCGTTTTTCTTCCTATAATGTTATAGGAATTACATGAAGTAAAGATGATAATCACACAGCATCATTTGGACCTTCACACATCATGTAATATAATTCTTCCAGACACTCCTCTGTGGTCAGATACATATATTGTATATCTCAAATATGATTTTAAAAAATATATATATATTGTGAATTTAAGATATTTGAAGTCAGCATAACTAAAAAATTGTATTTCTGATTTTTTTCTTAATTTTAGTTCAAAATAATGATTAACTTCATTAATATCAGTTGATCAGACAGTATGTGAGAAAAGGGGGATTCACACCTGTGAAGCAAAGGAGGATGTGGCAATGAGCTCAGTAACAAGGTCTGTGATATAACACATTCCTTTATGGAGTTGTTGTGTGGAACACTGAAAATCTGGAAGATAGCACAACTGTGAATAATTATGGTACATCATGAAGCTCAATCTCTATTGAATCCTTTTAAATTTCAAATAAAGTTATTAAGTTATTCATTTTAGTCTTGCCTTTCAGATTTTGCATCTCTTTTGAGAGTGGGACAGAGAATTGAGAGCTTGAAAAACTGTCTGTGGCTACTTTTGCCATTTTTGTCATTCTAGTTAATGACTTTCATGTATTTTCTCCTTTTTCCATGAGATCAGTGAGGATGACTAGGAATTACGTCAAATAAAATGTATACAATCCTGGAATTATGATATGATATTTCTGTTATATATGCCAGCTACTGTGGCAGCCATGTAGTGTGAATGAGTAGCCTTCTCTACTTATGACTATTGGTCTCATTCTTCTCTCCTTCTGTTTGTCTTCCCAGTTTTGTATTGTCATATTGAATGTGCTTTATATGTTTTCTGGGGAAGTATGTCCTCTTAGGACATACATTCGGAGCATTTGATGAATGTAATATGATAATAGCTTAAGGAGCCTGAATATCAAGCTTCCCGTCAACTGAACCTAGAAAATTGCCACTTCAAGAAAATAGATACTCTAAGCATTCTTTGCTCCAGCCCTATCTTGATGTAAATGTTTATGTTGAAGTATTAAGCCTGACATTTCATGAAGCTGGAGTACAGGATGGTGTATCTCTGCTAGATTGATAATGTCAGGAAATCCATCACTCGGGGAAAAAAAAAAGGAAAAAAGGAAAAAAGAAAAAAAAAAAGTGAATTATTCATTAGGATGCAGAATTCTGATGATGGTTTGAAAACAACTTTGATGACTTAGCAAATGAAATGCAAAACATTAGAATTCCTTTTACGTACCTGGACATCAGAGCTGTACGCTATGTTCAGGTTGCCAGTGAACCTAATGCTTGTGCCAACATTTACAGTACTTAATATATAGTGTAACTTCATTGCTACACTTTATACAAGAGTCCATATAAAGCATTTTTATTTATAGCAGCAGAACTAGTGCTAGTGATTGCTTATTATATAATTAATAGATTGCCCCATGTTGATAACTAAGAGCATGAAAATCAATGAAGTAGCATGGAAGAGAATAAAAGAAGAGGGGGGCACTCTGATACCTTTCAAATATTTTTGTACTTTATTTATTTATTTTATGCATGGAACTCATGTAATGACTGACAACTATTTTTAGGGTACATTTTAAAATATGTAACAGCACTTTGCAATTCAGGATTATACTTATTGTCTTTTTGCTGTATACATATATATATATAGACAACACATAAAACAAAACAAATATGGTTATCTTCCTGATACAATAGTAGTGTAACAAACTATATACTCTTGTCTGTTGATACCAAAATTATTTGAAATTCAAGATCATTGAAGATGTCTAAATTCATTTTAAAGCAAATAAGGCCATATGCTTCTTTCTTTTCTCTTTCTCTTTTTTTTTTTTTTTTAATAATTATGGTAAATCTAACTGTTTTATTGATTTTAAATATTAATTACTGAGAAAGCAAAAATTCCTTCACACAATATTTTAAGCCCAATGCTTAGCTATTCTTTTTCCAAGATTTTTCCATTTTAAGAAAAATGTTTTCCAATTACAATAAAGTATTAAAATTCACAAGTATGAGAAATTCCCAAATTACATAATTATTTTTTTTACTTAAAATACCAGTCTGCATTTTTTCAGCAGTAATTAATGTGATTTTTCTCTGGCAACTGGGTCAGATGCCTACTTGTCAAACATGACCAAGAATCATAAAATCATATAATCATAAAATCATAGAATGACTGCAGATGCACACTGCCAGCAGTGGCTTAAGTCCAGCTTTTTCTCCAACAGAACTCTCAAGACCCTCTTGGCAGAGATGCCCTCAATGAGTTCTTCTCTCAGTTTATAGAGATATCTGGGATTACCCTGACCCGTGTGAAACACTTTGCACTTGGCCTTGTTGAATCTCACTAAGTACATGTGGACCCACTTTCCAAGCTTGTCCAATCTCTCTGTATGGCCTTTCACAAGTCCAAGTAGATGACATCATTTGCCCTTCCACTGGCGCTGTCACTCCATCATAGAAGATAGAGTCTTCTGCATTTGTTAGCAATGATCTGCCCTTGGTTGAACCGTGGCATAACTACATGTGGAATACCTACTTCAGTCATAACTTCTACAAATTAAATGGTATTCTGAAAAGCAGTCTGTGCAGGATATAGCTTACCTTCATTGGTTACTACCTACTTATGACAAAATAATCATTCAGAATATCTGACAATATTTTGTAGAGCTTAACACAAACAGAATGGCAGGTATTCTACTCTCATTACGAGAAAAAAATACATAAATAAATATCCATAGAGCTTTTTATTTCAGAGAAAAAGTAATTAATTACAGTTTTTATTTCAATATTTAAGTTTTATTTCTTCTTCCCCTAATCCAACTGTAGGTCTTTATTCAGCTTCTTTTCTTATGTTTTCACATTATTAAAATAGATTCAATGTCACCGTAATATCAGATGCTCTAAATTCTGTACTTTCTTTTTCTGGTAAATATCATGCCAGAGTTTCATGAGTTTTCATTTGGTTTGGTATACATATAAATATATATACATATATAATTGTTATATATACATATAATTGTTATATATAAATATATAACAATACAGTTTGTTAATAGCTCAAATCTCAAGGTGAAAAATATTTTTGCCCGGTGACTATTATCCAGAACATAATCATTGTGAACAACTGGCACTTTATCTTTGTGGATAAAGGACTTTAGCTCTTTATGCTAGGTTATTAACTCTTTAAAGGGAAAAGGAAAGTGGAATTATTTCTTAAAGTAATGGATTAAATGTATTATATTAATATAAAAGATCTGAAGTATAGTAGAACAGAATAGAGCAATCCTTCAAGGAGCTCATTTTCTCTGAGATGGCAGTAGGGAGGAAGAGCTTCTGTTTCACAGAGTACACTTAGAAAATAGAAGAATTTTTCAGCAAATACTGTTTCAGTGGTCCTGTACTGACACATTTGATTCAAAAGTTGGTGAAAATTGAACTTACTTCTCAAAGAGTCTGCATAATTCTTATGGCTTAATTTCCATTTCATAAAAACTGAATTAGTTAGAATGAAGAGTCAAGCTCATTACAGTGTTAGCCTATGTGATATGCTGGCTCATAAGAATAGTTTCTTGTAACATCAGCAAACTAGATAGAATGATTTCCCACCTTCTTTTGGAACACATAGTTTCTGTATTGTAGTAATAATCATTGCTTTTAGAAGAAATATGAAGCCAGACTCAATTTCTGAAAATAGACAGAAATATTAATATAAAAATATTAAGTAATAATTGAGAGCTGCTGGAGTCTGGAAGGGTATTGAAAATAAGAGGGCGTTTTTTTATTCAAATATCAGAAAAACTGCTCAAGAACAATGAAAAAGGATTATAAGGCTTAAGTAACAGACTATGAATTTTGCTTTAGGCTTTGGCTGTCATTTCATGAGTGTTAAGTAAGTAGAAAGTTAGAAAATCAAGATTAGAGGTGATGTACAAGTTTACTAGGGTGTGAGACCATTGGAAAGATGTCTTTGAGCAAATATAAAAAGAATCTGGCTGAGTATGAGCACATTGGATGTAATGATCTAGAGAAGGGTCAAACCCCAGTGGATGTGCAGTTAAAGGCTAAAAATTATAATAATTGTGCTAAATAAATAATTAAAAAAGAAGGCAGATCTTAGGGGGAAATGTACTTTAAAAAAGAAAAAAAGACCTTAGGAGACAACAGAAGTTATTATAAGTCTGATTTCCAAATGAAGCTCATGGAAGATAGCAGATTATTGAACTGAAAAACCTAACTTCTTTCCTTATGGCTATGTTGATTTATCCATAATTTCTTTAGAGAATCATTTATATATGTGTATATATTTGTTAGTTAGTTAGTTAGTTAGCAGTACAAGAGAGAAATGTTATCAAAGTGAATTTTCTGTTATCCTCCTATTCTAGCTACACATGATGTCCACATATATTGTAACACTGGGATAGAATTCTTTAAGTGATTGCAATGGCAAGTATGGCCTATAATCAATACCAAAGAAGGATTAGGAGTAGCATGCCAGAAAAGGCTGATCTTTTAAAGGAAAGAAAGATTAAGGAAATGTTGAAGCCTTTTACTGCGCTAGTGCATTTTTTATGAAAAATACAAGATTAAGAAATGTGACTCAAAAATTATGAGAAATCAACAGGAAGAATAACTGAGTGAATGAGTGTGCATAGGAGGCAATTTTGAGATAAGATATGATAAAATCTTTTCACAGGATGAATTGTATACCTTATATGCAAAAGATTAAACAGCAGATTCCTCAAAACAAGCAATACAGAATTTTTGCTTCAACCGAGAATGTGAAATGTTGCATTTTTTGTCAGAATTTCTATCCACGTATATAAGCACTTTTGTGGGTTTTTGTACCACATATGTAAAAGAACAATTGAAATACATATATTTAAGATATATTTTATATGGAACGATGCAGATTTGATATTTATTCAAAATGAAGTTTTACCGGGCTGGAAATTATAAAATAGGTGAAAAATCTGGTTGGTTCATTTGATTCAGGTGGGAAAAGATTACACAAGCATTCCCATCAGGCTGTCAGAAAGTTCACAGATAAAGAATGAAGGTGAAAAAGAGATTGACAATGTTTTTGGTATCCCTGAAGAGATCACAGCTGTGATATGAAAGTAGAATGAAAAAGGCAGCAATTTTAAAGTCTCACAAATAATTTTCACATATTGAACAATTTACTAAGGATTTATCCCTTCATAAATTACATTTATGTTGGTTTAAGTGTTACCCGATTTTGTCAATAGAATAGTCTATGTTGCCAGTTTGTAATTTCTACTCCCACAAGATCCTCAAAGAGCTTCATTCTTTGGTATCATAAGCAGTTCTACGCTGTGAATTTCATTTTGGAAGTATAGGTAGAAACATAACATAATTATTAATTATTATTATTTTTCGTTTGGCAGACACATCCTACTAAAGGGCAACACAAAGTACTTGGAGAAATGATGAGCACATGGAAGCTGGACTAATCAGACATAGTGCTCATGAAAACCTCACACTAAATTCAATTTATAGACTTAAAAAGCAATAGCCTTTCTAAAGCAAATTTTTCAACAATATTTTCTACTATTTTTGCACTAAAAGAAAATGAATACATAATGAAAATCAGCATTTAATATGGCATATCCAAGACTTGAGATACTACTTTTCCCCTAGATTTCAAGAATTACTTTCTTTTGTTATAACTTCCTAAAATATGTTTAATATTTTTAGGTTTTAATTAGATGTAAAATTATTATAAAACCCTGTCCAAGGCTCCAAGCACCCTGATGCAATTAATCATACAATAAATGCAATTAAATTAAATCTCAGAAGATTAAAACTGATTCACAAGAAAGAGATTAGTAAATCAATCAGATATGAACACCCTCTATTGATTAGTAAGGAAACCAGTATAATTCCATAGAGACCTTGTCACATAGATCTTTATTTTAGTATGCCTGGGAAATTGTTTAATTTGGTCCCTATTTTTTTTTTTTTTTGAGTCTATACAAGAGTACTTTCCTCAATGTTATCTCATTTTCTTCTCATTAACATGGGTGATTTAATGTCAGCTTGAAATATTCCGAAACAAAATATTTTTATCACAAACTTAAGTTAAATAATAAGTTCATCCAATTTAAAAGCTAAAGAACAACATGGTTTGTGGTATTGCATTTGATGGATTTATGAAGACTGGAGAGTCCTTATAAATTAATTAGATTAAATAGATGAATTAGATTAATTCCATATCTACAAGCTTCCATTTATAAACAAGCAAAACAAACTAACCAACCAAATGAAAAAAAATGCTTATTTTCATGCAGGTACAACTTTTCCAATTAGAAAAGCACTCTTCAAGAATCTTTTATTTGTGGTTTTCAATCCCAAAATTTGAACGTACTCTGTAAGTATGAAAAAAAAGAGACAACAAAAAGATCTCTCTAATTCAACATTACTTCTCTCCATTTTTTGAGGGGAAATAAGCATAATCTCAGTCACAGTGATGCCCATGTAGACCAGTATTGCTACATTTGTGAAGTGAAGATGACAGTTTACTAGGTTGCTCCAAAAATAATCTCTCTTACTTATTTCCATGTAAAACATACTGAACTGAACACAGTATTTGAGATATGGCCTAACCAGGGTAGGCTAGAGGGGAAAGATCACCTCTCTCAACCTGCTGGCCCTTAATGCATTCCAGGATACCATTGGTCTTCCTGGCTACAAGATCCTTCTCTTCAGAGCTCCTTTACAGAAGGTCATCCCCTAATCTGTACTGATGCATGTGATGGAGGACCATACACTTGCTCTTGTTGAAACTCATCAGGCTCCTCTACAGTCAGCACACCAGACTGTCCAGGTTCTGTTGGATGGTAGCACAACCATCTGTGTACCAGCTATTCCTCTCAGCTTGGTATCATCAGTAAACTTGCTGAGGGCGAACTCTATTCCTTCATCCAGGTCCTGAATATTGACATATCATATGACATATGATATTAAGATATTGAACAAGACAAGATCCAGCACTAATCCCTGGGAAGAATCACCAGTTACAGGTGTCGAACTGCCTTCAACTTTGTACCATGGATCATGAGCCTCTGAGTCCTGCCACCTCATCGTCCACTCATCAGTCCCATACATAATAAGTTTTATTACAAGGATGCTGTGGGAGACAGTGTCAAAAACTTTGCTAAAAGCAGAGATACACAGCATCCACTAATTTCCCCTCATCTGCCCAGACAGTGATGACATCATAGAAGGCTACCAGGTAGTCTTGAAAGACAATACTATCATCAGTCATTGCCAACAGGGGTTCAGAAGAAGAAAGTACTGCTTAATAAATTTAATTTCCTTTTATGAGCTGATTACCCACTAAATTTACCAAGGAAGCCAGGTGATGTAAGCTCATTGGATTTCAGTAAAGCTTTCAATAGTCTTTCTTGCAGTATCCTTCTGGGCAAAATGTCTAGAATACAGCTAGATAAATACATAATACATATGATGAGTAAAAATTGGCTAATGAGTTGGGCTTGAAGAGTTATAGTAAATGAGGTTACATCTGACTGGTGCCCAGTGACTGGTGGGACTCCACAGAACTCTACTTTGTAAATTATCTGGATGCAGGACCTAAATGTATACTAAGTTTGTAGATGACACTAAACTGGGAGTGCCCTGAGCTGCTGGAGTTCAAGGAGTGTTTGGACAACACTCACAGAAATAAGGTTTCAATTTTGGATGGTTTTCCATGGAGCCAGGAGTTGAACTTGTAGACACACGTGAGTTACCAGCCAGGTCTTAAAGGCCAGTTTGAATCACTGATGGTCACTGACTACAAATGAGAGAAATAATTTAATCTTCCAGAATTTGTGAACATATATTATCTAGTCCTGGATTTTATTTTACTTTTAATAAATTTGTAACTTCTATTTTCACCGTTTAAATTTCAGAAGGAATGTAATTTCAGTATGAATATAATTTCACAACTACTTTGAGTTCCCTGTAAATGCTTCCAGTGTGGAAATATCCTCAATTTCTTCCATGGTTAACAGATATGTAATGAATATATTTAATTATTATGGTTTTCACTTTTTTGATTATTCTTTATTCTACCCTGAACATCTTAAGACCCTACAGACTTTCTAGCAGAACACTTCTGATATATATGAAGGAAGTTTTTACTGTGTTATTTTGGTGTATTTGGCTTGGTATCATTTGAGTATTAGCAGAAGTGAGTAATCGGACACAAGGGAGGAAGTAGATAGCTAAGATCAAAGTTAATCATTTATTCAAAAAATGCAAATATCAGTCCTAAGTAGGATTTCACTTTCAGAGCACTAACATCTCCATGGACATCAGATACACTGATTTCCTCTAGTGTGTATCGGGATATGATTTCCAGTTACATAAATCTTGCAAATACTGTGTATGCCATATGGTAAATTCACTTGCTCTTTGAATTTCAGTTCAGTGTTATTCCACTGACATCAGAATTGTAACTTTCATTCATTTCAGCAAGTAATTAGGCTTTTGTGTGTCCATTTCTGTGTTAAATATTTAGCTGCCAATTAGCTTATGAAAGTGTTCTTAAAAATAAAAAAATTCTGCAGGTGACAAACGTTAAGTACTTTGGCTATGAATCTGATTTTTGTATTTCTCTTTTGTTCTAAGAAACTTTCTCACAAAATAATTATAAGAATATACAAAAATAATCAGTATATGTTTCATGGAAGGAAATGGAATTTCTAAGATCTTTAACTCTGTGAAATAGAATTCTGTTCTATTCCAGGGACTTTGCAGCCAGTTTATTTAGATCACTTTGGAAATGGGAAAATGACGGCCATTTATTTTACCTTTTCAACACTTTATTTTTAAATTTTACTTTTCACTCCAAGAATTTTAACTAGATAGCAGAAGGTGAGTTTACAATTACATTTTTGCATGTATAATTATGCAGAGTCTTTTGCCATCTATGTGGATTTTCTATATTCATTCCCAGATATGATTATATTTTTTAACATTGTCAGATGAATATATATGGCATAATGTTTATCTGACCATGGACTTCTCTGAAAATTCACACCATATAAAGAACTGTCACTGAGAAAAGATTCTTTTGCCTTGGGGAAGCTTTTCTACCTTATTACCATGCAAATATTCCTTTTTCCCGATAGAGTGAGTGGGTTGCTGTGAAAGGAATAGGAAGTTCTCTTCAGTGATTCAGTAAGTTAAGGGTTTTTGAAGATTTTCTTGCTTGTGGCATTGATTACAAGTTTTGGAGATTTTAATATGAAGGTGACCTCTCTTAGCCATGTTCTGCTCCCAGAGACTCTCTTAAAAACAAGCTAATTTATTACAAAGAACATATCTAAGAGCTTTCAGGTCAGGAGAGGCTTATTCTCTGAAGAAGTGCATATCACTGAAAAAGTACTGTCTGATGTGAGGCTCTATCTTTGTACTTTATTACAAGCGGCTATTAATAGAAAAGTTTCTTGAAACTTGCATGTTTGTTTTAGATTCAGATCATCTCAGGCCCTTAGGAAATTATCTATCTCAACTCTAATTACAAATTACAATGCCACAAGAGTTTAATTAATTAAACATTAAAAGTTATTATTTTGTATTGAGTAAAAATTATGTTTTCTATGAATATTTTATGTGATGTTTACAGATTTGGATCATCACTCTCAAACTATCTTCTCACCGTAGTAAAACTGTTTGTTTTCCAACTGTTCTGTCCTTTTACATAATAACATACTCCGAGCATTTAACTGTATGTACAAAATTGATAATTACACTTCTGTATCTTTTGTATGTGTTTAAAAGATTTGTAATCTCATGTTTTCTTCAGAAATGTACATTTTACAATGATAATACAAGTGTTAAGATATCTAGGTTATTTAAAATATTTACATAGGTTTCTATTTGGATTCAAGTGTTCTGAGCATAATTTCTCCTGTGAAAGTATTTTTTTCTCCATTCTGGTAACCTTGCTATTTTTGTGTCTATATCATGATTTTTCTCCTTTTTGTTTCATTGCTTTCCAGATTTGGATTATTCAACATTCTAAATTCAATGATGGTTATAAACTATATATTTCTAGGAATAGTTCTTAATATGGTTGCATTTGCTCTTACAAGTTGACATCCAATGACGTTTTTTAGAAGACACACATTATACCTATTAAGTCAGGAATAAATTTCAGCTCAGAACAGTTTCTGAGATATTCCTTTTAAAAAAATAAAAAATAAAAATAAAAGAAACAAAAAAGAAACTCTGCAATTTATTTGCATTGCAAAGTGAAAAGAAGGTCAGCAATCAGTACTAGTATAAAGTGGGTAACTACTTCAATGTGCATTAAGTACTAAGTTTTGACACTAGATATTTTGTGAAAAGAGGACGGAAAAACTTATAAATTTCTCTAAGAACTTGTTTTCAGTTCAAAAAATGCTATAGAAACTGCAAGGCAAATTTTTACATGTGTAATCTTAACCAATAGTGGCTATGTGCTTTAGTTCAGTGCACAAGGTCCATAATTCTTCTGCTATGTGTTTCCAAATATAAAAAAAATTGAATATGTTGCTTGATCATTGTAGTATTTTTCACTAATACAACCCCACAGAGCGTAATTGGAGAGTGTAAGTTTTACGTTTGTGAGGAGGCATTTTAATACAGTGGAAATGCTAAACTTCCTTGAATCTTTCCAGAAAATAATAATTTCTTTCTGCATACTTGCTCAGTAATTATTTCAGAATGTTTCTTTCTGTTGTTTCCTTTTTCTCTTTTTTTCTTTATATTTCCTTATCAAAATCTTCCCTAAGATTAGTACTGATTGGTCAGCCTTTCTGTGATGTGCAAACCAAGGTCTTGTACTCAACAATCAAACTATGCTTCCTCCTTGCTTTTATATAGTGACAAGACATGTAATATCTGCTTACATTCTTTTTTTTTTTTTTTTTTTTTTTTTTCTCAATTGACATATAAAACAGCAGTCTTCTAAAAATCTAGAGTACAAGCACTTCTATGAGGGACACTTTCAGAGGACTTTAAACTCACTTATATTGCAATTAGACTAAACAAGAGGAGCAGAGAATACCTGTCTCTAAACTTTTCCGAAGATTATAGCCCACATGCCTTTAGCTTGGTTCTGGTAATCTATAGGTGAACCAGACGTTGATTCAGCTTAAAAGAAATAAAAAGAATTGTATAAATGTGGTATGTTTTCCATTATATTCCCTATACTTTTGTCTGTTCAGGTTCTGCCACTTATTATTAAAAGTTTTATGCTAAAAGACAACACTAAACTAACTACTTTCAGTATTAGAAGATAGTTTTTGCTCCAATGAACAAAGGCTTTGCATAATTATATCGCAAATTAAATGACAATACACAATTTTACAAGGCCAGCACTTCAGATCAAGACACGTTGGAGAAAGTGAGTCCATTCTTAGCACATCTTCAGCTCAGTTAAAAATCTTGTGCAGGATGTGAATGAAATAAATGAAGATGAAATTCCAGATAAAGAAAATAGGTTCAGCAGTTATACTTTTCAAGCAGAAGTAAATTTGATGGGATGCCACTGAGGCAGGCCAATGTGAAGGACAATTAATAGACTCGGTTGACGCAACCTTGTTTCGGTTAGATCTTGATTTAAAGACAGGCACAATAATATTACACTATACTGTATCCTTCATCCTATCATTCCCTCTTCATTAGAACAGAAGCTTTTAAGCACTGCCCTGGTGTCATGAGATTCATACTCAGAAGTCCTTTGAATTGCAGTTTCATGTCTTAACACCGACCTCACATGTAGCTTTTCATTGTTACAATGGGAACTTGTAAGTGGCAGTGGATCAAATGAAAGCGCAGCAGTAAAAACCTTAGCTTTTCATGGATGAAAGTCTTGGGGAAAACTCAGATGTGATTTGAACAAAAGAAATTTGGACATTCATAGCAGAAGTCTATCTAATAAGAAAATCCATACTTTTCATATCAGAAGTACTTATTGTTTCTATAATTGTAGCTAATCACAGCAGTCAGGAAATACTGAAGTTCTGTTTAACTGATAGACAAAAATGTAAATCAGTTGGAAAAGGACAACTGAAATTTTGCAATCTGCAGTGAAGCTCCACCGTGCTTCCTAACTACGCACAACAATATATGTAAGAATAGAGCTATTTTTTATTTTTTTGTTTTTGCTATCCACTAAGGAAAAGGTGTTTTTCTTATTTTTCTGATTTTGTTTTTAGAAATGACACCTACTAAATTTATCCTGGAGTAAACAAAGTCTTGAAAGCTTTCATGAGAAGATATATTTTTCAGTCATTTTGATTTTTACTAAATTTAGAAATGAAAAATAAATGATTAAAATACAGGAATTATGATGGCTTTACATCTAAAAAAAAAACAAAGTATGATTTCAAGAAAAAATGAAAAAGAGTATTCTGATTTATATTAATGACTTGGTGGGTTTCCCAATCTTTGTCTTTTTCCAATTCTGAGTGTGGAAAGTAAAGTCAAATTAACGACGACTTTCCCTGCCAAGATATTAAAACATATTTTTTTCTAGGTCGTCAGTGCTAACTTATAATATATATGTATATCGATTGATATATATATATATATATTTAAACATCTCTCCTACTTTAGTTTAGGCTTGCTTAGTTAGTTTTATTTATTTACTTGAAATGCTGCTCTGTTGAAATTTCCCTTTATTGTTCAGGTTATTACCTCTTCTGATGTGATTTTTGTAAGATTTGAAAGTTTTTACTTGTATATTTTGTTTCTTCTGTCTTTTCAGGGACTTGCAGAAAAAAAAAAACAAGTATAAAATATATTGTGCAAACAATGCACTGCAGATGCATATGATTTCAAAGCTCAGATAAAGCAGCATCATTTGGGAACAATTCTTTTCTGAACAGCCAATTAATAACCAAAGATTTTATTTCGTTTTTTAAAAGACTGTAATCATTTGGAGATGTTCCTTATAAACCGTTAATTACTCAGGCAAATTGTTTTCAGAAACAATGTATTGAAATCAATATACTTCAGTTTGTCAAAACTTGTATACTGCTGACTTCAGACAAATTAAGTAGAACTTTCTTCCTTTTTTCTATTTAGACAGCTGTTTTGATATACTTTGATTTTATTCTTCTGGAAAATGCAACCCACTTTCAATATGTGTTTTAAAAATTATTCTCATCTGAAAACTTGAAAAATCCTTTTTTTTAATTCCAGTCTCACTACATTAATATTCATAAACTTAGATTCCCCTACTAATAATGCAGTTATAATTAAATAAACCCATGTATCCTTTCATCATCCCAAATGGATTTAATCAGAATCTTTCTATGGAAGACAGACTCACCACAATATAGTCAGTTCTTTTGCAAAGTAAAAAGTACTGTAATCTCCCTTGAGAAATATATATTCTAGTGATTTTTGAACTTTCCTCTCACCTCAAATATCTTTACCACTTGCTTAATAACTTACTTCTGAATGTGTCCTATAGTTCTATTTTTTTTTTATATTACTTATGTGTTCAGTTACACAATTGGAATCAAGAAACAACTACTCTTTATTTTATTTGCATTGGCCCAAAAGCAACAGGTTTAATTTGCAAGGAGGGACAGTTAAGAGCATAAAAGGAAGGAAAAAAGAAAAAAAAAAAAAGAAAGAATCTGTCTATTGGTAAGGGTAATTAAGTTTTGTAATACGTTGTCCGGGATAATTTTTGAATCAATATGAGTAATATATATATATATATTTAAAAAAAAAAATAAAGTGAATGTGCAAGGGGAATCTTAGCTACAGCTGATTCTGTCATAGGGCAGGGAATTTGCTTCTGTGATAACTCAGAAGTGTCCTTCTCAGGTCTGTATTTAGTAACACTGCAAACACTGAGGTAATTATATCCACTTCTCTAAGACAATTCTGGAAAACAATTAGAAGGGATCAATGCACAGCTGGACTCAGCTGTATCAATTACACTGTCTGGCCTTCAATTGGCATGGATTTCTGAAGAGTTTTACTTCACTCATTAGCCTCTTGCTGCCATACTTTGCGACACAGATGCATGGCTGATAGACTGCGATGAAACGAATATTGACAACCAGAGCGAACAAACAAACAAAAAACACTCTTGTAGTTATTTGTTGAAATTTGAGGAATTTTCATTAAAAACAAACAAAAAAACAATTAGAATGTTCTTGTTTGTATTTTTCCTATCTTTGTTAATTGTGCCAATGATGCCACTATTCAGAATCACTGAAAAACTAAGTGGATTTGGGTTGTTTTTTTTTCAGCCCATGCAGATATGCTCGTTAATCAGACAAAGTTTCTAATATTACAGACCATATGCTATAAATCCTGGGCAGTCTGAGAGTTCCTCATTACTTACACTGGAATTTCAGCTCCTTTGATAAAAATGATGTCAGCATATCACTCACTGGCAATTTTCAATGAGTTACACTACTGTTAATCTACTATATTCTGGATTTATTCAGAGGATTCCAATTTGCAGTTGTAAATGTGGTACTTCCAAATGAACTAAAGAGGGCATTTCAGATGCAAGGATGACACAAAGAGCTACCATATATAGTCTGAACAGACTATGATTCTATGATTTTTCTGACGTTAGAGTAGCATACATTCATGAGATTAAACCACAGAACTGTAAATATTACAATTTTTCTAGAAGTGATTTTTATAGATGGTTGCAAATATTAATTTTAACAATGAAAGCTTTTGTTTACAATCATCCAAATCTACATCAACACATTAAAGGATTCTGCCAAATATTTATTCTATATTTAATTGTAGCCTATTAAATAATCGTTATTTCTTGTCATAGGCTTTCAGTATATGAATATACAAGAAATGCACAGAATGTAATGCCTACTGTTTTATTATGACATCCTTCTATTTATCATGGTGTCAAAGGCAGATGTTGATAGTGTGACAGTAGAGGTTAAATGTTCCTGCTAATATTCCATTCCATGTTGTTGCTGTGTGACAGAAAGTAACAAAGGGGCAGTATGACAAAGTGACGTCTGACATGGAAGTGTGTATGAAGTAATGGTGTGTCACTGAATTCCTCCATGCAGAAAAGATTGCACCCATTGACATTCACCAGTGTTTTCTGTCACACCACAGCATGAAGAGCATCTCGATCAACTCATCTGTACAAGTCAGCTAATGCTGGTCCTAGAAGCTGTGAAACAGTGCATCACCTCTGCTGATGCAGATTTTTATGAGCACAGTATGCAAGCTCCTTTCCACAGTTGGTGAGAATGCATAACTAATGGTGGTGACACACTTGAAAAACACTGCTTTTTAGTTGAGAATTTGCTCTGTCACTGTGTTCTTTGTATCTGTTGCCGTTTTAATGGAAATAAACAGAAAGCATTACTTTTGGAGCGACCTATTTAACTCCAAACTGTCAGATATGCCTCCATATTGTTTTAACTGTAAAATGTGAATTTGTAAGGATCCATTGCTTCAAATGGAAAAGCTTCCAGTCTACACACAATCCAAATTTTTTTAGTAAAAATATCTAAGTGCTCAGTCTCCAGGGGATACCCAAAATGGACATAGCAGAAATAATCGGATACTTTTGACAATGTTGTCTTATACTGTTCCAGGATTAAATGAAGATACCTTTCCCTCATCACATTCTTGTACTTTTCACGTAGCAAATAAAAAGATTTTTCATTCTATATGGGATTCTTTTCCTTGGAAAGTGCTGTAATTACAGTGCTAGAGGGCCTTTTTAACAAAGCTTACTGTTCAGATAATCCTTGTACTCCTCTTTTTTCTCACTTAAGAAAGTGAAGACCTTCCAAGTTAAGGAGTTCTACGTATCTTTATAAGCAAAAAAAAAAATCCATAAATTGTTGGAAGAATTGTTCTTAATGTGTATCACTAATTTTACATCTAAATGGATGTACATATTACCAGTGTAGTACTCATATAAAACCGGTCCTACTTAACTGATCCAGACCAGAGTATTCAGTTTAAATGTTTCTTTTCCATAAGTAATGGTATACAAAAATGTAGGCTTCTTGTCAGCAATACAGTAATTCTTAAGAAGATGGGTTGTTTGGTTTTCTTAAGCTATTACTTTGGTATTTTATTCCTTTTTATTATACATCTCTCTGAGATGTGCTTTGATTACAAAGCTCTCTATTGCTATTCCACAAGCACAAACAAAATCTACAATCTAGGATGACATTCTAGATGACAAAGCGAGGATGGCTGTTGGGTGGTTCACTGAATACTTGTTGCTTGGAGCTGGGGAACTGGGTAGAAGCTGGTCCCAATAGAAGGCTCCCCTACTTCTCATGTCTATGCCTTTCATGATATGTTTCTCTATCAGCCAGTGAGCCAGCCAACTTCGATCCTTTGTTACTTGTTCCATGAGAGCAGCCATCCCCCTCACACAGACACATGGGGAGAAAGCCAGCATCAAATGTTGCTGCATAGAAATGTGGAAGGAGCAGAAAAGCTCCCTATACCATGCAGGACTTTTTGCTGGAAGCTGCATAATGCTTGTTTAACAATGGTACCTGGAAACTCACTGTGGGAGTAGAGAAGAGGAGTCTGTAGGGGTACGTGTGTGCGTGTCTCAAAATTAAAGTCCAAATTCTGTGATTGCTGTATTTCTCACAATCTAATATTTCCACTCTGTAATAACGAGGAAGGCTGTTTACTGTACACACATGAATTTTCTTCTGCTTCACATAAAACTAGGAGAATAAACAAGGATCTCTGAGAAAACATTAGCATTTTAGTTTCCACAGAAATATTTTTCCCCTTTGATTGACTCCACTTACAATGACCAAAATAAATAAATAAATAGATAAATCTGCCAGGAGAAGCATTTTTACTTTGTAAAGCAGCATAGATTTTATAGGTCTGTATGTTATGCTTAAGGTATTTTCAAATTTGCAACAAGTGCTTCACTGACTTACCCAAGATTTCAGCCTCTTATTATTTAAAACATTGTCATAATGATTCATTACTGTACTAGTGTCTTTGTGCAGCAGTTCCCTGGAGGACAATCCCGACTGTCATTGCATCATTTTCTTTTTTGTGAAGACAGTGTTCAGATCTTAACAACTTGAAAAGCCAGTCCAATATCTAGTTTTACAATTGGCAGCATTCTCAATGTACCCAAGGGTTCCAGATTGTTTTGTTTAGAAATACATTAATTGATTTCATAATTTTTGGGGGGCAGACTTCGATTCATAATTCACTTTAAGGTGCTCTCAGCAAGTTACTTACATGTACATTCTACTATGTCTCTTAAAATAGACTGATATTTTTACCTATATTGTCATCCATAGTGTGAATAACAGGATAGAAAGATAAAATTTAAATGAGTAAGATAAATAATGTGGCACGAAAATTTGAATATTCAACTGTTAACAACTTTTTTCACAAAGTAATACATCACTTTCCTTAAATGTCTGAAATGAAATTTAACTAATTTATCAGAAATACAGATGTGAAGAAAATGCTGTAAATAAATGCTTTTTACTGCTAAAATAAACACTATAATTATTAAAAAGAGTTTTAAAACGCTGCAAAATTTCTCAGTATGAGAAAGCTTATATTTTAGAATGTACATAAAACACACTTTAAAACAACTGGGATTTAAACAATAGAGAGAAAGAAAAGGGAAGAAAGAAAAAAAACACTTAAGAAAGTGATCTACTATACAATAAAAGCAGACATTAAGATTGAAGTGTAAGACATTCAAAATATTGAGTCAATTTGAGCACATCAACAGTAGTAAGCATAGTATAAAAAGTATGTAAAGTAATTCAGTTATATTTGAGTGCTTCATTCTTTCAGAGAATTGTTATTTAATTCCACATTTATGTTTAAATTACTACTTATTTTTTACTATGCTGTTTTTGATTTGTTGAAACCCTTTCAAATGTCATCCCAAAAATGTCAATGTTTTCAGAATTGCAGCTTATATCTTGGCATAACTTGTTGAAATTTGTGAGCTACACTTCCCTTTCCTCATAAGTTGTCTTTTCGACCTAGATCAACAAGGAAAGAATTCCTCTCTTGTCCCAGTTTGTTTTGTGTGATACAGATTACCTGATAGAGCCTTCCAAAGCTATTTTCATAGAATCATAGAATCATAGAATCACTAAGGTTGGAAAAGACCTAAAAGATCACCCAGTCCAACCGTTCACCTATTCCCAATAGCTCCTACTAAACCATGTCCCTCAACGCAACATCCAGTATCCAGTATCCATTTTATGGTTTGTAAGGAGATCCTCTAAGTAAAAAAGCACTCAGCAGTAGAAATAGGAAATTTAATTGTTTGACTGCCAAAATGTTAGTCAGAAGTTGAATGGACTCTTCCATTGCATTTTACTTGTTGGCAAGTCACTTGTTCCACTTTGATCATGAAATATCCTTTTGAAAGTGAAGATCATATCAAACAATGTGTTTAACTATGGGAGGATACTTGTTTTACATTATATGAAAAAAAAACCAACACCTACACCTCTTGTTTATGTTCAGCATATTTTTTCTTTATTGATTAGTTCCTCAAATTATTTACTCTGTGTTCTATTGTTGGATGTAACCTTCTTGCAGAGTGAAGGCAAAGTAACAGACTGCATAATGAAAATAAATAAGAAATGAAAAGCTTCTCGAATTATTTATCATTTTACAGGAACACAATATACTATGACACTGAATTATTTATTTATGCTTTCAATTTTACTAAGTCTGCTCTCTTGGTTAATAATAATTGCACTAATATTAACAGTAAGAACAGTATTCTGAGTAGTAGCAGTTATACTAAAATACTTACCAACACAGGGTTCAGAATCAGGCTGGATTTGTAAAATCATTCCTTGTGAGTCAAGCACACAGACAGTCCATTTTCCAGTATAACACTCCATGAGCATATGCTAAAAAGAGTGCATGAAGTGCATTATCGTATAAAGCTGACTGAACAAGGCACTAGCCATGTGATGTTTCCTGCAGGCATTCTGCCTGCAGGATGTAGATGCAGAGATGATACCTCTAGGAATAATCGACAAATATGGGCAGGAATAATTACTGGTTTACTCTTTTAAACAGAAGCATTATCTTGTTTAACACAAACTTCAGAGGACAAGAGGTAAGCAGTGCACCAATACTTAAAACTAGAGTATATCTGTGTAGAATATATGCTTCCTAATGACTCATAGTTAGAGATTAGTCTTAATTATAACAAAATTCAAAAAAACTTAGAGGTGACTACAAGCCAAGTACTAGAGCTGTATGAGATAATCCAAAACTAACTCACAAAATTCATTCAAACATGGAGCAAGGATGAAGTTCCTATTTGCCCACATTCTGCCAGTACCTTGTCAAAATTTGCAAAATTTTGTCTCATTTGGAAGACATAAAAGTATTCCTAGAACTCTTCTATAATCAAGATTTTTCCGCAGACTCCTTTGGAAACATCAGGAGCTTCAATCTGCCTGAGAATTTATCATACTTTTGTCATAAACAGAATTGGAATTTCTCCTGTATCTAGACAGACCTGAGGGAACAGCATGGAGTTGTGTCAGGAAAGGGTCAGGTAGAGCATTAGGAAAAGGTTCTTCTTCAAGAGAGTAACTGGACACTGAAACAGTCTTCCCTGGGCAGTGGTCATGATCCTAAACTCCCAGAGTTCAAGAGGCATTTGGATAATGCTCTCATAGATAGTAATTGAGTTTTGGTTGGTTCTGAGTGAAGCCAGCAATTGGATTTTATGATCCTTGCAAATTCTTTCCAACTTGGAACATTCTATTATTCTATGATAAACTACTAGCTGTTCTAGGATGCAAGCACTTTTCTGTAAGTGAAACTATAATAGTAATAACTTTATAATATTATGAAACAAGATTATTATTCAAATCCTGAGATGTTATGAAGAGAAAAAAAAATGGTCATCCCAATACTATTCAAAATCACTGAAAGAACTTTTCAGTGTGGTGTTTATTCTCCTCACAATTGCTGAAGTTTCTTGTGCTTTTTTAAGTATTTCTCTACATTAATTTATTAATAAAGTATAAAAAATTAAAACATATAACTTTTTTTTTTTTTTTTTTTTTTTTTTTCCCAGAGCATGCAAATTGATACACGAAGCAGAAGCATCAGTTAAAAAAAATCATTGAAATGTAGCTGCTTTAGGTAAGACTCAGCATCTGTTTAACAATGCACATAATGTTTTACTAGAATAATAAGAAATACAGTGTCCAAATAAAATGCAGAGGGATTTACTGGCACAGTGTAATTACATGTTGGAATTTGTCCAGGACACTGGGGTTAATGCTCCTACTGTTACGGAAAATCCCACTACTATTTAATAGCTCCAAATGGTAGAGATGGGAGAATGGTCTGATGTCTGGTATAAAGAAGGTGATGAGAATCATTGGAAGGTCTCCATATTTGAGTCTGCTCTTACTCCTGCTTGAGGACAGGGTAGCACTGACTGTTCTGTGTTGTTACAAATGAGCTATACTAGGAAGAAAAAATAAATGCCATGCTTTCAAAAAACTTAGTGATCCACTGAAGGCTGTAAGGTATCTTCTCAATATTAGGCATATGTGCTATTGACAGAGTATAGTCAGATGTCATGATTCAAAGTACTATTACCAATATTTTGTGTAAATTCATAAGGGAGAACAGTAAGAAAGCAAACCATTCAGGATAGTGTTTCTGATAGTCATAATTTCTGAATTATTCCAAGCTTAAGTGATAGCTCTGTAAGTAGGATCTCTCAACTCAAGATGCAACCACGAAATCTCATTAGAGAAGAAAAATGTATATGGGAAAGAAGAGCTTGTAACCAGTGTATAAAAAAATACACTAATTTGCAGTGAGAACTTTTCTATTATCTCTGAGAGAACTCACTTGTGCTTAGGTCCAGACCAGAAAATGGTGATGATGTTACTCTGATATTAATACTTTATCAGTTTATCTAATCAGCAGTTTATCTAATCAGCAAACAAATTAATGTAACTCATTTTAAATAAATTTCAGTATTGAAAATGGATAGTACATTCATGCTGTTTTGTCTTGCAAAATAGTCCTATGAAAATGCAGCTTCCACTGAACTAAGGAGTTTATAACACAAAAGCATATACCAATACAAATGTACGCTTTACTAAGACTTCTGTATGTATGTGTGCACATAGATAGTTTATTCCTGGAATTTGAAAGGATTATTCATTGATTTCACAAGACATGTGAATGCCACAAAACATTCCAGCTATTCTCTTACTGTTAAAACAAAAGCAGATTCTGACAGGCAATGATAACTTTGCAGATCAGTTTTTATTAAATTCCTCTTATAAATCCTTCAGTGCTCTTTGGAAAAAAAAATATTTTAAAAGGCTTTTTTTTATTCTGCATTTGTCAGCTTATGTGGTTATAAACATATGAAAGCCAGAATGGGGAAGAAAGACCCGGCATAAAGATTTTATTTAAAATGATTCTTACCTAGATCACTATTGCTTCTATCTTAGCTAGTTCAAGGCATGTAATTTGTGTTGTTCTGACAAAGTAGAGAAATAAAAACTATTTTGTATCACAGATAAATATGTGGAATAGGTGGAAATGCCTTCACTTTTCCAGTACCAATGAGCAAGACAGGCAGCAGCTGAGTTCTCTTTTCCACTGACTAGGGGAGACAGAAAACTAGTTTAGGAGAGAGAAAATATACCAAAGCTTGCGGCAAATTGTTTCCACACTGTCACAAATTAAATAAATAAATAAATAAAAATTAAAAAAAAAAGTCCCTGGAAAGAAAAAGTTCCCTTGAAAATCTCATATAGTGTTTATATTCACATTTCTGAGAAATGTGGCTTCAGATTTTCATCCTCTACAGAAATGCCTTTAAATTACATTTAAAATATAACCTGGGATCATTTTGGAAATAGCAATAAAACACCCTCTTATCTTTGTGAAAGTTTTACCTTGTGTCCTTTTCTTTGCAACTGTGCGCCTTATGCTCACTCCCTCCCAAATGCTTTGATGAGGCAATAGGAAGAACAAGAGGTTGGAGTCAGTGTCTAGGGATTTTGTTCTGCTGTTCAGCCTTCTTACTCTTTTTCCTACTCTGATCCATTCTCAATAGCCCTTTTTTTTAATAGCTAGCAGAACAAGGGAAAATGGTTTTAAGTTGAGGGAGGGAAGATTTAGGTTGAATGTCAGGGGGAAGTTCTTTACTATGAAAGTGGTGAGGTGATGGAACAGGCTGTCCATAGAGGTTGTGGATGCCCCGTCCCTGGAGGTGTTCAAGGCCAGATTGGATGGGGCCCTGGGCAGCCTGGTCTGATATTAAACGTGGAGGTTGGTGGCCCTGCCTGTGGCAGGGGGATTGGAGATTCATGATCCTTGCGGTACTTTCCAACCCTGGCCACTCTGTGATTTTCTTATGTTCTGGCCTGCATTCCTGTACAAACTGAAATCTCTTGTGTTTGCCCCTGCCTCAGCAAAGGTCACTCACAACTACATTCCTCTCAGACCTCAGATCCTTCTTCAAAACGTATAACACCAGCTCTGTCCCCTTCATGTGCCCCCTTCCATGTGTTTTCTCTGTTTGCTCCTCCATTTTCTCCTAAGTCTTACCTCTTCACAGTTCTCTGGTGTCTACTTCCATGTCTCTCTAACATGTACCTTTATGGTTTCTTCTCCTTGTGTCTCTTCTGTCTTCTTCCATGTTTTCCCACATATTTCCTCTGCTAAGTCAATGTATTTTGCTTCTAGCAGCTTCCATCCTTTCTTAACTATGCCTGAGGAGCAGTGCCATGTATTCCCCAGCTGGCTGCAGTCCCGGCGCACAGTGGAGTTTTTCCAGCCACTGCTGAGCTCACAGATAAATAGGTCCCATACAGGGTGCCCTGCAGACCTGTGTACTACACACACCTACCAGATATACTGAATAGAAGCTTCAGAAGATAAATCAATTTATGTTCCAGTGAAGTGTCCTTACTTAAAACAACAAAACAACAGCAACCAAAAACCAAGACCTTATTCTAAATGCCTAAAAGAGAGCCTGTGTAAGAATATCTATACATAGTTAAAAATTTTGTTCATTTCTGTTTTTTCTTTTTTGTTTTTTGTTTTTTTTTTTTTATTGTAGTTCATAAAGTATCAGAATATAGACTGTTGAAGAATTGTCACCTTTTGCTCTTACTATGCTATGTCCATTAAGAGTTGAACTGTGTCAGACAAAGGATTTCACAACCCTTGCCCAGGCCTTGTCCATCAAAGTTCTCCAGGCAAAGGTTTTTTCAACCCCTGCCCATGACTTGCCTGGACTTGAATAAGTCCATCTGTCCCCAGCAAGCTGTGAGACACTGATGTTAACAGAATAATATCTTACAAACTGTAAGCTGTCCGTAAATTTGAAGTTCTGGAATAAAGAACCTACCTCTTGCACTGGTCTTATTTGGAGAGGGAAGAGCAGAAGAAACTCACACGCTTAGCAGAGAACAGGTGACAAGCAGAAAGATTACAGACATCAGCATTACTTTTGTCCATGCACTCTGGGAAGTGTAGAAATACAGAATTGTAATATGTGAAGATACAAATACAGCAATGCAAGAGAGCAGAGGAGGTTGATCTTTACCAGAGCTACATCACATATTCAGCTTATTATTGCTCTTGAGAAAAAACAGATACAGATAAACAGATAGTGTTTGATTTAATTTTTATGAAAGGAAGAGTATGAAAATAGATGCCATTAAGTTCATAAATCACATTACGAAGCAGATACACATAAAGAAATTATACACACTGTAATGAAACCCATTTGTTAAAGCACGAGATATTTTACAGAGAAACCACAACATATGTATTTAAAAATGCACACTAATATACATTTCTTTACAATATAGCAGATCCACCACATGGCCTATCCTCAATTGAAATATACTGATAAATTCAAAGCATATTATATTAAAAATAATAATAATAATAATAAAATTATACAATTTTGTTTATTTTTCTTTAACAAAAATGGTAATATGTTGTAAGAGGGCCTCAAGCTCCTTTGCAGGTGTGGTGAAAGAGGTGCTGACTCCTGCACTGGTGCAGAACAAAAGGTGTTTACCATCTGTATTCTAGGTGCTTACTATCTTTTATACCCGTGCACAATACAACAGTTTTCCCATGAAACCAAGACTGGTTACATGTAAGGGCTAGGGCCTTGTGGGTGTTTACATCCAGCTCAAGTTATTGTTGAGCTTTACCACTCATCAGCAATACAACAACCTTCTCTATCCCACAGTAACACTTGAAATTAGCTTATATATATATATATATATATATCTACATATATCATAACCTTAGCAGTACATCATTATGGCTGTTAGTGCAGATTGGTATTTAACTGTGAATTGCTAGCAGTAGCACAGCATTAGTTCTTCCAATGCATCTCAGCTACAAGATGCGCACCAGGTGTGCTGAAAGATAGCTTGAGTTTAGGAGGGAGGAAGTTCCATATTTTTGTGGAAAATAAAAATTTGGAAAGGATTTCCTCATAATGGTGCCATAAAGTGGAAAACTGAACCTGACAGTATGAAATCCATGCTTTTTTTCTAAGTAACATAGGTGTCATAGCACTTTTTATCAACTGTAAGAAGGAATTAAGAGTTCCCATATTATGTGCAACATATGGAGGAGGAGAAATAAGGATTATCATATTATCATTAGTTCATTAAGTACAGAGCTGCATATTGTAGATCCACCAGTTAAAAATTTCCTACTAAATGAGCAAACCGGGTGATGGCACATGTGCAATGGAATTGCCAGGTCACAGCCTGAACCGGTAAATGAGCACCTGGGTGAGCACCTGAGTGCCCAGAGCTTGGGGGCCTACACCCACCTTCCCTCCCTCTCCCTCTCGGTGCTGCTTCCAGGAGTGCACATACACTCAGAGCCCAAGCGATTTGTCCCCTGGCCTCAACCCCCACCCCCACCTTCTGTTGTGCCAGATTTTGAACCGTAGAAGGCTGCATTCCTGAGCTCACACCTTTTCTGAACTGTTGCCGGGAGGGGTGAGTTTATTCCTCTTTTTTTGATATCTTGTTCTTTAGCACCTGCTTCTCAAATTAAGGCTCTGTCGTCGCCTTTTTGCTTTATGACTTGTATTACCTACTGGAAAAAGTCATTGCACAATTTTTCCAACAGGGGGAGAAGTTCTCCAGCAGTTTTTCCGCCTGTGTCTCAGCATTTCCTGGGAGAGTTTTAACTGGTCTGAAACAAATCTGTTCCAGGTACATTAACTATTAAAAGAAACGGACAGTCATGGACAAGAGCTCAAAAGCATAGTCGTTCCAGTCACTTATAGATGCCTATGTTACAGGCACCTCAATATGTACAAGTTTGAATTCAGCACAGACCAACTTCAATGGGCTAACTCCAAACCTCTGTGAAATTGCATTTCAGTTCTTGCTTCATTCTTGTAAATCATTCTTAAAATCAAGCAACTTTTAAAGTGAAAAAGTGCCTGCAATATCCTGACAGGGATCTTGTTAATGTTGAGTACTCATGTAATGCTGCCTTTTTGATCCTGTTTAATGAACTTCTGTTCACACTTCTATGGATTGATTTATATCCTGTTGAAAGAAATATTTTTTTTTTCTTGATAATCCTCTAAATCTTTCAGAATGATATCTTTTCATATATATATATATACACACCATTATTTTCTGATGCCTTCCTTAACATATCAAGAGGGAAAATGTCCACTAAGGTAAGAATTAAAACTGGTCTAGTGTTCAAGGTCTAATGAACATTCTGCTTCCAAAATCTTTACCACATGGAAATAACCTGCATTAGGGATTACTCTACCACATATCATTTTACAAACTCCTAATACTATCAGACTCTTTATTCATATTGGGGTTTAATCCTGGAAGGCAGCTAAATACCACACAGCCACTTTTTCACTCTTCCTTTGCAGTACATAGGGGAGAATCAGAAAAGCAAAAGTGAAAGAACTTTTAGGTAAAGACTGCTTACTAGGTCAAGAAAAAGCTACACATGCTAGCAAAGGAAACAAAACAAGGAATTAATTCACAGCTTCCCATCCTCAGGGAGATGTTTAGTCATTTCCAGTAAAGCAGAGCTCATCACATGTAATGGTTTCTTAGACAAATACCTGCTCTCCAAACTCTTCCTCACTCCAGATTTAACAGCTGAATATAAGACCATGTGGCATGGAACATCCTTTTAGCCAGTTTGGGTCATCTGTGCTGGTTGTGCTCCTTTTGCAACCCCAGCCTCTTTGCTGGTTTGGCAACCATTCTCATTATGAGAATCAGAAAAGTCCTTAGCTTTGTGTAAGAGCTGCTCTGTAATAACTAAAGACACTGGCATGTTATCATCACAATTTTCATCTAGAATACAAAACACAGCATCATATTGTCCTCTATGTAAAAAATCAACCCTAACCTGGTTGATACCAGAACAGTTCAAAACACATTGGTAGAGATTTTAGCGGTAAAAAAATCAGTGAGCAATAAAACAAGAACATCAGGGGCTCAAAAGAAAGCATAAATATAGGCTTTGTTGGTTAGATTTAATAAACATATTAATTCTATAAGTAGTTAAAAACCTCCTGCGAATAGTTCTACCACAAAAGAAAGTTATATAGTGATAGAATTTGCTCCTTTGAGCTTATGAGTAAACCTCACTGTCTGTTTCAGTACACTTCAACAGAAGAGCAAGTTATTTATATAAGGAAAGAGGTAGTCAGTTAAGTACAGCTGTAAAACTTCTTGTAAGAATGGAAGATAATTTACAAATCAATTGTTCAGCTTCTGATGAACAGAAATAGTGTTCGTTTGTTTTTTTGTTTTCCATAGGCACCTTTATAGAATCTTCTGCCATGTTATAATACAACATGAAAAAACACTGTCTGCAAATCCATCTTAACCCTCTGTTGCAACCATTATATATCTAGATGCTACAATCAGTCTTGAAGGACCATAGGACTATCAGCTGACTTCTTGTCTGGAGATCTATGTCCCAGAACTAGATGTACTGGAACATTTGCTGAGCATTTCAGGTATCATATTCAACCTTAAATATGGGTTGAGAAGAACCTAATGGCTTAGATTTTACTATTTGTGAATTGAAAATATTGTAACAGATAAAACTAAAGGAAGGTAACAGTTTGCAGCATATGACTTAAGAGGTAGATGCATACTTCTCAGAAAACAGATACGAGAAACAAGTCAGCAAGACAGTGATACTTCTGGTCATTTGCCAGATTTTGTGACTTGGAATCTCTGAATATGCCAAAATATTTTTCAATAAAAGTATAAAAAAAGAAAAAGACTACTTTCCAGTATCATTAAATTTTCTAAAGAAGATGATAAAGTACTTAAATTGTGGGATCATTAGATGTTAGCCTTTAATATTAGAGGCTGTAAATCATCTCTTTTCAGACAGTGCCAGCAAGGTTTTATGTATCACGTAATCCCATTTAAACTCTGCAGCGAGGAGCTAATTGAGACTTAACTGATGTGTCATCCCTGTGCAGGCCATCTGCACAGGCTGAATCACATTCAGAGGCAGCCTGTGAAAAAATACAGAGTATTCAGTTGCTTCTTGTTTGAAAAATAAGGTATAAATTTATCTCAATCCTAATTAATATGATAAAATGAATTACAGGTCGTTGTAAAATAGTCCAGACTACTGTATTTCGGTATCGGCTCATCAAATTCAAGAGACTTGGTTTCCACCATCTCCAAATAAACTCACATTTTGGCTTTATAATTCATGGCACTGTAACTAACTCTGTTACTAGATCAGGTTACATCCTTTGTGTTTAGAATGTACAGATATGAATAAAACAATGTTCCTTTGAGTTCTCAATACATTACATAAACAATCTTTATCTTCCCCTAACCCTAAAACAAAAAACAACCGACCAAATACACATGCACACACACATGCACGCATACAGACTCACATATTTCCCCTAAAGTTATCATAGTCAAGGTCAGAATGACAGTGGTAAAGAATCAAGGAAGGAATCACAGAATAGTTGGGGTTGTGAAGAGTGGCTGAGGTTTCTTCCAATTTTGTGTCCTCAGCAGACTTGCTGAGTCTGCTGAGTGGTACATGTACTGCTCCATTGCTTATGTTGTTAGTGAAAGCACTGAACAAGACTGGACCCAATACTGGCTCTTAGGGTATTCTGCTAGTTACAGGCCTCCAACTAGAATTTGCATCTTTAGGCTTGGCTTTTCAGCCACTTTCAATCCATCTCACTGTCTGCTAATTCCGCTCATATACAACAGCTTATCTCTGAAGATCTTATGGGAGACAGTGTCAAATGCCTCAGTGAAGTTTAGGCAGATAATATTCATGGTTCTCCCTTTATTTGCCAGGCTACTTAAAAAGCTGATCAGATTGTTCAAGCGTGACTTCCCCTTGGTGAATCCATAATGATTCTGATGATCCATGATCCATGAAGACCCTGATGATCTTGCTCTTTATGGGCCTTGAGATGGTTTTCAGGATTAGCTGTTCCATTGCCTTCCCAGCAAACAAGGCAAGGCTAATCAGGTTGCAGTTTCCTGAGTCTCCTGTCTTGCCCTTCTTCAAGGCAGGAGTAATAACTAGTTTACACTCCTCTGGTCTTCAGGCACTTCTACCACTAAGCTATGACTAAGCAGTTATGGAGTGGCCTTGCAACCACATCTGCCAGCTCCCTCAGAAATCATCAGCAATCCACCAGGGCCAATTAACTTCTGAAAATTCAGTATTCCTTAGCCTGTTACTTTTCCACTAAAGGCACATCTTCCTGGCTTTAGCTTTGTCCCTTAATTTTTGGGTCGTGAGATTATTGAATACAGTCTTTCTGGTAAAGACTGAGGCAAAGAAAATTATCAGTAACTCAATCTTCTGCCTGTCCTGTGTTGCTGTCTCTCCTGCCTTGCTCAGCAGTTGGCCCACATTTCCCTAGTCATCATTTTGTCTCCTGAAGCCACTTTTGTAGTCTTTGACATCTCTGGCCACATTCTCTTCTACTTGGGCTTTGTCTTCCTTGACTTCCACTGTGGACGACCATACTGTATCACTGTATTCCTCCCAGACTACCCATCTGTCTCGCTCCAATTTATAGGAGGGAGATGAGGTTCTTTTAATATCTGTATTCCCAGCGTGAGATTAAGAAACAACAGTTCATATGTTAGTCCAACCAGTTTATTACAAATCCTAATCAGGGAGATAGGGAAGGGAAGGAGATCAATACAAAAGATAAGGAAAGAAGCAAGAATCACGTAAAGCAGGGATAGTCACCACCAGGATCCAGCAGCAGTCCTGTTGCACAACGTTTTGAAGGTCCGAGGCAAAAGCAGCAGGGGATGGAGAGCAGCAGCATGGCTGGCCTTGGGCAGCAAGCAGGCAGCAGGAGGCAGTCCAGGAGGGAGAGCAGCGCTCAGGTAGCAGGCCCAGGAGAGTCCGTCAGCATGCAGGAATTCCATAGTGAGGAATCTGATGGCAGACACCTATCCTCATGGTTTTTGATTCCTTTTTTATCCTACTTGTTCTCCTGCCTACGTGACATCCCTGGGCGCTTGAGCAAGAGTCATCTGAGTACCCCCCCAAGATGGCCATCATCCTGAGATAAGTCCACACAAAAGACTGCTTCACAGATATTAAGCTGCAGCTCATCTCTCTCTCGTTGCCCCTGGCCTTGTCCATCTGTGTTCCTCAGACAAAGGATTTCACAACCCTTGCCCAGGACTTGTCCATCAAAGTTCTCCAGACAAGGGATTTCTCAACCCCTGCCCAGGACTTACCTGGACTTGTTTATGTGTGTCCCCAGCAAGCTTTGAGACAATGATGTAACAGAATAATATCTTACACCATCCTTGTTTCCATCCTGTCTCTGTATGCTTCCTTTTTGTGGTTGAATTTGGCCAGGACCTCATCATTCAGTATGAATACAGTCTGTTCAAATTCATAGGACTAATCTGATACATAAATATTATATTTTTATAAACTTTAGTTTTTGCCTATATACAGACATCTAATTTACGTCTTAAGTAAAGCGATACTTAGTTGAGTCTATACTTTGAACAGTAAATGATAGGTGTAATCTCTGTCTCTTCCTCTCTCTTTCCTAACTATGGCTCAGTGCATAAAAGGAAGCAAAATATCCTGTAGGTGGCTTCTTATCATAGCTGGGAATATTAAGCTAAATGTCTTGCTCTTTTGATGACAGTCATAACTATGCAAGCATTGCTGAAAAAGAAAAGCTAATTGGGTAACCATTCCATATTTGCATAGGGACTATGAGTAATTTTCTACTGAGCAGTAAAAGTAGAATCTGCTAAGTAGGGAGAAATCTATTGTAAAAGAAATTCTATACCAAAACTTAACCAATGACATCATACTTTTTCTGATGTTATTCATATATATCTGTATTTATAGAATAAGAAAGATGAGGAACATGGACAAATAAACAAACAAGAAAATACGACAACAGTGAAGTTAAATTGACTGTAACAGACTAGGGGTATGGAAACAGATATGCCTGCAGCACTCTCAAGGCATGAATTAATCACGTCTACTATACATGCTCTATTCAGAGGTTATGATTTTAAAATATGCCTGGGAAAGAAACACTATTGAAGGCTAGAGTGATTTTAAAAATTAAATTATGACAGGTGAGGTTCTTATGGAGTGTACTTGCCTTTTTACTATTAGAAGTAAATTTTTGCTTTTGCATTTTTTTCTGGTCATTTGCAAGCTGATTGATTTCAGCCAATTTCATTTTTCTGCCTGAACATGAAAGAGGTTGTCAAACTGAAAGAGAGATGGCTATGTTCTGAGATGAGGAGTAAGAGCTTATGCTCAGTCGTTCAATCTGCCTTGTATTTGTGCTAAAAATTCCTAGTGCTTGCCATCATTTTACCCCTTAAGGCAAAAATAGGTATGTTCATGGAGCTATGAAGGGGTTTCTGGCTTAGAGATGTTTTTATTTTGACTGATGCCTTCAAAGATTGTCTTTCTCTCATAGAAAATGTACAGAAGAATCAAATATGGGTAGAGTTCTGGGAGGCTGTGTAAGGAAAACAAATCCTAAAGTGTTAGCTAAATGAATTGGGAATATTTCCTCTTACTCTAGACTAAATACCTATGTGATAAAAGGGAATTATGGATGAAGAAGCTTGTTGTCCTTCCTGTTAAGCAAATACAGTTTTCTAACTCTATTTTGATCTACATTTGTTGCTGGACATATTAAAGGAACAGATTATTCCCTTTGAGATGATCATGCTTCCTGGAATAATAAAAAATAAAGAGGATGACAGGTAATGATAAATTCACACTTAACACTTAACACACTAACCCTAATCGCCCCCCCCCCCCCCCCCCCCAGGCAAACATATTGCTTCTTTCTCATTCCTATAGAAGAGAGATTTTATTTCACTTCTGTGGGCAATGCATCAGATCACATTAAGTAGAAGATCTCAAAACACTTCTATCAATAAAATGCATGCACAAATGGAATCAAGTACCAGGGGTTCAAACAAAAGAAAGAGGGGAAAAGGGGCTTTAAATTTCTCTAGCAATACAAAACAACTTTTTGTAGAAGAATAAAACTTTTCTCTGTGAAATCCATTTATCAGTCAGATATTAGAGGAACTATAGATATTGATCCGTGGGGGAAAATGGCAATATGATGTGTTCACTTTAGAATTCTCCTGAAGTATGATAGCACCAATACCAAACTGAAATATTTAGAAATCTCAGGCAAAAGTATTTATCTGTCAATTTTCATTTCTGAAATTAAAGTTCTTTATTTTTTTCTGAAATAGTTTTTAAAAACTCACATTTCCATCCAAAATAAATAAATAAATAAATAAATAAATCATATATATTATACGTTATGTTATTATATATGTTATGATATATAAATATATATATAGTATATATGTGTATATTTTATATATATATGTATATATATATATGTATGTATTTTTTAGCTAAAATTTCAAAATCCAGCATAAATAAGGACTCTCTTTTTGAGAAATTGTATAAGCATACTTATACAAACATACTGAGAACAAACAGGCAAGAGAAGAGAAACACAAGTAGTTTCTCTAGCTAGCCCAGAGCTCAAGAAATAATTTTGAAATTTTGATATTTAGTTATATGGAAGTCTTTAACATATGCTACAGTGTGAGTTCAGACATCAATCAGACATTTGTGTATTTGTATTCTCTGAATTCACAGACATATTCTAGAGAGATAAATGAAAGATTTAGCTCTACTCACCTCTTGTTGTATAAATGCCTTTAAAGTGAATGTTATTGGGGGTTTTGTGTACACTTAAAGAAGTTCTTCATTTGGAGGATCTCAGATGAAAGCAGAATAGTTAAGTATTGAAAAAAGGATGGAAGTCAAGTTAAAAGTGATACTAATGTCATATCATGCCTACTGCATTTAAAAATAATAAGACTAATCAGAAGAGGATTAAAATTGTAACATGAAAGAATATCTTATGAATCTGAACATTCAAAATTACAGACTATGGTATTTTTTAAAGTGCTTTTGATTGCAGAACAGGTGTGTTAGAAAAACTTTAAAATAAGATACTTTGTATAAACGGTTATATGACAAACCACATTACAAATTTTTTATTACATTATCATTATCAATTACCAGATTTAAAGATATCTTTTTAAAAAATGTCCTAGAGTCTGATATTGCAACCTATTGTGACCTCATATCTTTTTATAAGGTAAATGATCTTAATGTGTAATACTTTTTCCTCTGGGTTAAAAGTTAAATCAAACTGTGACGACTTGTAGCAGTGTGTGAACTACATCTTCTAGAATAGAGCTCTATGTGATTTTACTGTATTTCACCACTTTTGGCATGTGGCCCAAGAGAACTGATCAGCATCGTAGTTCCAAATGATAAAAATGAAAAAGTTGCATAGAACTATACCTGTCCTTCCGAAACTATGTAGCTGTTCAAGGTTGAATTATTAATGATGTTCTCCTAAGTCCCCTCACAGTTGGAAACCATAAGCTGGTTTTGCAAAGAGACGAAAATCTTTCTATCAGGGTCTACGTGCTGCATAAAGTATTCTTTTCATTGTTAACCTCACATTTTCAAGCTGATGATCAAGCATATATTGCTTAAAATTGTTTTGCTAATATAATACTTAACAGAAATAAGTCATGTTTCAAAACATATTTTGCCTATCTTTTATTATCCATTTTTCTTTCAACTAGCAAAAATAGCATTTGCATTTTTCTTTTTTTCTATATAAAATCATAAGTTAACTTCTGAAAAGAAAGAAGAAAATAAAAAGGGAAAAGAAAAAAATAGTAAGAAGAATGTTATTGTTTAATATTAGAACCTTAACTCAAAATATAATTCTAACCAGAGAAAATCATATCCTATGGCTATATTTTATATTATAGAACTAGAGAAAGAACAAAGCAATAAATAAGCCACTTAGAAAATAACATTTGCTCTTGTGGAGTTTTATACAGTTTTGAAATAACTGTGGCTGAAGGGATAACCATTTGAATTCATCTCAAGTGAAGCTGAGCTTAGCAGAAAGATAGGGATATGGGAGTGTAAATTATAAGTACAGCTAAGCAAAGCTGAACAGCCTGAAACCTGCATTAATTCTGCTATGGATCTTTTGTCCACTGGCAACAGCTAAAATGCAAAAATGTATATTTATTAGACTACTCAAGAGAAGAGTTCAACCTCTTCTGTCTACTGAGAGTACAGAGAAGTCGTCTAGCACAAGCCATGCTTGTCCATCACCCAGAATAAAACAACACTTTCTCTTTCAAAAATAAAGAAAAGCAGTTCCTATGCATTTGGAGAATTTTCTCTTGAATTGAAAGAGACTTGAGAAACAGTCCTTAATCTTCTCAAGCAGTTCATTTGAATATATGTTTGAACACAATCTCTGCTTTTTACAGAGCAATAGCCTAGGTACAGCAATAGTCTGAGGTGTTATGTCGCTATGATGAGAAAATATCAAGGGGAACATAATTCTCTTTTTGGCGTTAAATAGTCATTAAGTGATAGAACAAATAGTAATTACTTTTACAACTGATAAACAAGAAAATTCAACTGGCAGATGCTAATTTTAATCTCTGCATACTTCAGTGTTTCATTAGCTCATTGAATAATGGAATGGTTTGAGTTGGATCTTAATCTAGTTCCAGCCACACAGGCTAGTGTCATTGGCATGCTTTCTGAGGGTTACCTCAATCCTGAAGTCAGGGTCAACAATAAGGATGTTAAAGAGTGCCAGTCACATTATAGACCCCTGAGGACTGCTTCTCATTAGTAGTCTCAACCAGAATGTCAAGATGTTGAACGCAGCTCTATGAGTGCAATCCATATAGCCAATTCTTTATCCACTGAGTGGTCCATCCATTGAATACATGCCTTTCCAATTGAGATACAAGGATGTCATGTGTGATGTGGCAAGTTATTTTCACGTGTCCATTCCATACAAAGTAGACAAATTTAATGAAGAGTTTTTCTCATGGGGATGCCCACTCACTAGAAACATTCAAGGTCAGGTTGGATGAGACCTTGGACAACCTGATCTAGTGAAAGATGTTCTTGTCCATATCAGGGGGAGTTGGATGAGATGATCTTCCCTTTTGAGGCAAACTATTCTGTGGCTCTATGATTCAGTTAAAATTATCCTGAGAGCTGCAGGAGCTGAAGTCAACTTGGAGACAGTATTTCCACATTGTAAGTCTGCTGAATTTTTGTCTACTGAATGTGAGTAGACTCTGTTGGCTGCTTATTTTGTTTTGTATGAGATGACGTAGAATTGTATAATCATAGAAGCATAGCATAGTTCTCTATAATAGCTTGTTGTTGGAAGGGGCCTCAAAGATCATCAAGTTTCAACTCCTCTGTCCTGGTCAAGGTTACCAACCACTAAAGCAGGAGCTAGATTATGTTGCCTAGGGTCCCACCAAACCTGGCCATGAACATCTTCCAGGATATAACATCAACAACTTCTCCAGACAGCTTGTTCCAGTGCTTCACCACCTTCTCAGTGAAAATTTTACCCTTGACCTAAATTTCCCCTCTGATAATTTTAAACACTTACTCCTTTACTTGTTATTCTTAACCATGTAAAAAGTTAATTTTTCCTTCTGCTTACAAGCTTACTTTAAGTGGCTTAAGTCCTACCCAGAGCTTTCTCTTTTCCAGGCTGAACTAGACTGATGTCCTCAGTCTATCTGTGTAGGAAAGGTGCTCCAGCCCTCTCATCATCTTTTTGTTTGTCCTCTGGACCTGCTCCAAAAGCTCGACATCTTTCTGGATCTGGAGGAGAACAGATCTGGAGGCAATACTCCGTATGGCATCTCATGAGATCAAAGTAGAAGGGGGATAATCACTTCGCTTGCCCTGCTGATCACCCCTCTTTTGATGCAGCCCAGGATACTACTGGCTTTTTGAGCTGCCAGAACATGCTGCTGGCTTATATTAAGTTCTTCATCTACTGGGGACCTCTAAGTCCTCCACATGGCTGATCATATTCTAAGGATACTCATCAGACTGGATCTCCTAGGTAAGACAAGTAGGAAAACATTCAAACATTCATTTTGTGAATTTTGTTGGATCTTAGGTGTTGTAAGGCCACAAACTAGTGACTGACGTGTCTGGCAGGTATCTTTTTTATCTCTGCACAGGGGAAATAGAGAGGATATGAAGACTGACAGCATATTTAAGTTAAGTTGGTATTAAGTTAAATTGGTAATATTTACACTTTTAGGTGTGTTTTAATGCTTGGTGGTGCACTTCAAAAACATTCGGCATCCATGCATCATCCCTCTATGCAACCTAGTTTCCTTGGAAGAGAGTAAATCATTGTGTAGTTCAAAAAAACTCCTATTCCAGAGGATGAGAGCACCTGAGATGTACAACAGTTCTGTAGTACAAATCTACACCATAATAGACCACGGAATCCAGATCTAGGTCTGCTTCCCTCCTTCCTTCCCCCCCTCTTTCGTTTTTAATTACTGAGATTTTATTTGGGAAATGTGCACTGGTGATTCCTCAGAGTATCCTGAGCTTTTGTAGATGAAAAATGGAAGAGTTAATACATAGTCTTCCACACTATCATGAATTTATATACACACATATATATATATATATATATATATGTATATATATATATATATATAAAGAAGAAGGAAGAACTATTTCTCTCAGAGAATGGTCAAGCACTCCCCTGCCCAGGGAGGTGGTGGAGTCGCCGTCCCTGGCAGTGTTCAAGAGGCGTCTGGATGACGTGCTGCGTGATATGGTTTAGTGCTTGTGGTGGCAATGGTGATGAGGAGACGGTTGGACTAGGTGACCTTATAGGTCATTTACAATCTTGTGATTCTATGATTCTATGATTCTACATATATGAGTACAGCAAACATATAGTACTATAAGATTGTGTTATCATTTAATATTATAAGTTATCAACTAAAAATCATGTAAAATTGAAATAAAATCTGGATTAAAAATGTTGTTCAATCATTTTTACAACATCGTGCAAGGACTTTTGGAAAGCTGTATTTGAATCTCTCTTAATATCCTGACACAGCAATCTTGATACCTTAATACCAAAGACTTAATTGTTTATTATTCAGGAGAAAGAAGCTTAAAAGAATATATTTATCCATGTTGTGGAGAACAGTTCACATATTTTACTCAAATAACACAGTTTTAAAACTGCATTCACAATTTATGTCTAGAATGTTTACTAATTAATAGCTATATTATAGTATCAGTGGTGAATCGTCTGGTGCACAAGTCTTCTGAGGAGTAGAAATGGAAAAGAGGAGGCTGTAGGGAGAACTTATCACTCTCTACAGGCATTTGAAAGGAGGTTGTGGAGGGGTGAGGGTAGGCCTCTTCTTCTAGGTAATTAGTGATAGGGAAAGAGTTGCACCAAGGGAGGTTCAGGTTGGATATCTGGAAAAAATTATTCTCTTAAAGTGTGGTCAAGCACTGAACAAGCTGCTCAGGGAAGTGATGGAGTCGCTGTCCCTGGAGATATTCAAGAAACGTGTAAATGTGTCATTTATGAGGGACATGGTTAGTGAGGGTGGTTGTGATCAAGTAGACAGTTGGACTAGATGATCTTAGAAGCATTTTCCAATCGTAATGACTATGATTCTAGATTCTATTCTACTTATCAGAATTCTACAAGGTGATTTTGAAGAGGTCATCTACTTTCCTTTGAGTAAGTAACAGTTAAGGTTTATTTTACATTACTGAACTGAGCAATGTCAGATTCTCTGGTCTTGAAGTCCCACATCCAGACAAGACATGGTCAATTTTATAATATTAAAATATCTTGCACTATAAAACCATATCTATGGCTACAACCAGACTCCATACTGTAATAGGCCAACGTGTCATGCATTTGAACTGTGCTTGTGAATTCTGGCAAAGAATTGGTTGTCCTATGGATACAGCCATGCCAGAGATGATTTCAAGAATTTAACCACAGTAAGTTGAAGAATTTTCACTTTAAATGATAACATTTCAGTTCCTGGGTCTTTTCCTTGGGAATGTTTAATTTAACAGCGTAAAAATACTTTATTGAGGACTGCAGTCACTAGGAGTGGTTGACAAAACTGAAAATTTTTTAGTGTTTAATCTGGTATAGAAAGGAAAAAAAAATGTTTTATCAATATTTAACAGCTTTTTAAAAAAGCTATAAGAAACAGAAATATTTTTTCTTGTTTGTGTAACACCTAGCAAATCTCTTTTTTATATTAGCAAACCTCTTGTATTTATATTTCTGCCTTATATTATTGTTTAAGCTACATAATTCTCTTGAAAACAAACAATTTTTATATCCTGAGATTTGCCTCCTCTTGGCAATGATATCCTGCTCCTATTAAACCTAAAGAAAAGCATGTTCTTGCCTTAGCACGGCAAAACTCCAAGATAATTTTCCGTATAGTTTTACCCTCCATACACACTCCTTAGTTTCAGCAATTTGCCCCAAAGCCTTTAAGTATACCTAAATTTAGTGATATTACAAATAAAACAGTGGGGTGATACCGAAGTCCCTCACTGGATTTTTGCCAGTAGATCTTTCAAAGTCCATTAGGCTTCAGGGCCTCTTTGTCTTAGAGGTATTCCACAGTGCATTATATTTCTCTTGAGAGAGCTTAGTAATTTACAAAATATTGACACTTGCAACACATCAGCAGACATTGCCTAGAGCTTTTGGACTATGATGTGAGGAAGAAAATATAGACAGAATACATGCTTTAATGAAAAGTCTGTAATCACTTGGTAATGAGATTGCAGAAAATGTATCCAGCCTTTGCTGATGTATGCAAGTAGAGGTGTAAGCAAGTAGCAACAGTAAGCTCAGTTTTCTGCCATGCATTTCTGGCTAAAGATAATCCTCTTTTCTTTCATTCTTATGCTTATCTCAATCCTGCAAACTGACATTCCAACAAAAATCCCTCTGATATAGTTTTCTACTGTGTATCTGAATACATTCTTCTCTTCATTCTATATCCCTCTCACACACTCTTTGCCATGCCCAAGGAGGTTGTGGATGCCCCTTACCTGGAGGTATTCAAGGCCAGGTTGGTTGTGGCTCTGGGCAGCCTGGTCTAGTGGTTGGCGACCCTGCACATAGGAGGGGTGTTGAAACCAGATGATCTCTGAGTTCCTTTTCAACCCAGGCCATTCTATGATTCTGTGATTAGCCAAGAACCATCTACTCCTATGCACTTTTTTCTACCTAATTTGGCCCTGACAATGTCCCGTTGGATTCAGTGTCAGGGTGCAGATTAAAGAGCAGATCTGTTTCCTGCAGTGCATTCAGGGAATGTCGTTCAGAAAATTGACCCAATCCTGCTTAAACCAATATTTGCCACTGATTTGCACATCAAAATTAAGTGTTTAGACAGTATGATATGTCTAAGATATGTATTTAGGTAGTTTCCTTAAAGTAATACCTGCTGGAGTTAAGATGCTTAGATGAAGGCTATGACATGAAAATGAATGAGAAAATGGAAAATAAATGTAGTTGTTTGTATTTTATTTTTTTTAGTGGAATATTTGGCTATGTATATTTATGTTCAAGGAAATTTCTGTTAAGCATTGTTCAGAGTAAAATTATATTTTATAAAGGGAAGTTTTAAATACATATAAATATAAATATAAATACATATAAATAATACAGGAAAATGGGTTTCTGTAGAAGGAAGGAAATAAATTACAGTTGAGTTATGAGGTACTTTCCAGTGCCGAAATACTCTTTTAATAATCTTTTTCTCATCGGCTTCATATAAAAATGTATGTCTCTATTTAGAGAACTAAGCTAGTATCTAGCTAGTATCTTCAGATATATAGAAAATAAGAAAATGTTGATGACAGCGCTGTATATATTATACTGTGTCTGAGTTCTGGTTATAACAGTATGGAATGAGAAATGAAACAAAATGCCTTTAAGTGCTTACTTTATTTGTTAGGCTTCATATATATGTTGAATATCTATACAGATACAAAGCTGTCTGTTTTAAATTGTCACAAAACATAAATCTACAAGCAGTTCACTTACGGCTGTTCCCAGTTTGCTTCCAATAATGTTTCCTTGAAATCTTGCCAGATTTAAGGTTGGTAACATACACTTCTAATTTACTTTCTATTGTTTGTTATTCAGCATTTTAATGTAGTTTCACAGGTATGCATCTAACAGCGAAGAGAGCAAATGCATACTCCTTTGAAAAAGAGACCACTTCTTGCAGTGACACAGAAGGATATGATACCCACAGTTAAAGTGAGAATAGAATTTCTTCTAGATAATTTCCTATAGGGTATTTTATTTATTTATTTATTTATTTATTTTATAGAAATAAGGAAGAAAACTTTAAAAATTTGAAAAGCAGTATGAGAAGGGAGGAGAAGGAATCAATCCATTGCAAATCACAGAACTGACAACATGAACTTCATGTTCATGGAGAGTTTTTGAGTCATTCTTGATATGAGTTTCCACATACATATGCTGTTGAAATGGAACCCAGAACCAAAAGAATGAGCTTTTCTATTTGAATTAATTGAGTAACTAGTAGGACGCACCTTATTCAGGAGTGAGGATTATCCAGGAAGAGGAATATTGTAGTATACCAGTCAATGATCAGTACATTTTTTTAAACTAGATGTTTCATCTTGCTAAACCTTGTGGTGTACCAGTGGAAAGTTGAAATGACATCTTTCCTTTACTTGGAGTTCCATGTAGTTGTTGGTAGTAAACCTCAAAGATATCACTCACTCACTGAACTTGTGACAGCAGTAGTTTCTTTTGATGTATGACCAAACTGTAGAATTCTTAGGTACTAATGTGCAGATGGCAGATGGATTATGTAAATATGTGCTGGAAGGAAAAGCCTCACTGTGCACATCATTCTTAAGCTTTATTCCAGCGTCAAAATCAGGACCTCAAATGCTGAAAGCTGGAAAATATGAAATACACATAAATATCACCTTTCTAACAATAAGGACGTAGGCTGGTAGGCTGACAGACCTTCAGAAGAGTGAATAGGCTTGTGAGAACATGTACATCTTATGTTATCTCCCAATCCTATACACAAGATCCAAAACTCAGCCTAAAAATATCTGATGTTCCTTTAATAGATCCATCTGTTAGACATAGAAATATGCCTGCAGATGAACACATTTGAAATTCTCTCCATAAATAGGGATGCTTTTGTTAATTTTCAGAAGATATAAATAATGTGTATGCACATGCACAAGTATATTTTAATATTTATATTAATTTTCATAGTGTCTGTAATAGAATAAATTACCTGAGTGCTAGCTGTGAGTTTCAACTACCAGAAAGCTATTAATTATAACATTTGTCTGAGCTCGTAGAAATAAACCTCATAAACCAAAATCAAGTTAAATTTTTGAAGCAGAACATTTGTCTTATTCACTAATTACATTCATATTTCTGGATTGATCAGAAAATTCTTAATGACAATAATTTATGAGATGATGCACTTGAAAATTAATGCTGAAGTAATTTCCACAGAAAACACTGTTGATAGGAGCCCCAGACAGATTGGAATGCTAACTATCCTGATAAATTGAACTACCTGTAGGAATGATTTGCTACAACCCCATTGTTTGAATATACAATTTTGACATTTTTCATATATTTTTTCCTTCATTCTGTATCTGAGTAGTATATCTTGCCACAATGCTAGTAAGAGAATATTTCTAGCATACAGAATAAAATGATTGACTATTTTAACCCAATCAATTTCATCCTTTCCCATATGAATTAAGCAGTAGTCTGAAACTATTATAGTCTGTCTACCAATGGTTCTCCTCTAAAATAAACACAATTAGCTTTTTCAAAGAAGATAATTGATACTCAAGCCCCAAGAAGAACCAAATTTTTAAGTTTGGTTTATCATCATGTCTTTACTCACATATTCTATAGCATCATATCTCTCAGTGTCCCACTGTTGTTATGGATAGCATAGCATCATCAAAGTGGAAGTAAAACAAGTGGCCTTGTTTCAGCAAAGCATTATAACATTCGCTGCTGCTAAATCTTCTGAATTGAGTAATCTTTATTTCATCTAACACGAATATCAGTTTCCTCCAGGCTTTTCTGATTATTATTATTAAAAACAAAAAAAACTGGCTTCTAAATTACATTTCAGAAATCATGCTTTACGAGTTTCAAAAGTTAGTTTAGTTAGTTTCAAAAGTTAAAAATGCATTTTAGTAATGAACAAGAGTCACTTAAAAGCAAGTTCCATGCAAAATACATAGCATCTTTTTTGCCTGGAAAACTTCCACCTCCATACAGTTAGGAAAAAATGGGTAGCTGTCAATGCTGTCTTGCCTGGAAGGATCACTGGCATGATGATATTGAGATACTCAATCCACCTGTCTGGATCAAGCTGTCCAGATAGGGAAATTCTGTCTCATTCCCTCGTTGATCCTCCTGGTGGCAGAAACAAGCTCAACTCCTTGCATGGTCAGAATAAAGATTCTGGCTTATTATCATACTTCAGGTACAGTAATCAAGCAATCTTACAATTTGCTTGCCACCAGTCTTTTGAAAAATAGAGAACTTTATCGAAATGAAGAACAGAAAGTTTTATTTTAAGCAAGGCATTATTTAAATGTGTCTGATAAAGTGAATATTTTGAGTAAAAAAAAATTCAGAGAGAGAAGAGAACAGAAATGGGAAGGATTTATAAGCAGTTCTACCTCTTCCTAGGCATGTCACTATTAGGAAGTCTCTTCTCCTAGTCTTGGTTTCAACGGTTCAGTGACTTAATTATAACTCAGTAATAAGAACATCAGCTCTTCTTTTGTCGCCTATGAAGGCTGAGCAGCAAACGGCTCAGTTTTTACAACAATTTGGTAGCCTCTGTAAAAAATTCAGACCTCCGCTTTTTCATTGCAATTCTTTTGCAAAATCCTGTAATCTCTGGAGCCTTCTCTTAAGCTTGCTCGCTTGCGAGGAGTGAGATGTCCCTCTCTCACTCCTAGATGAACTTGTCTTTTCAACATTTTGTATTACCAGGAAAAAATCAACAACAACAATAAAAGAGATACTGCGTGTCACAATGATTCGAAGAGCAAATTTGTCTAAGATATCTTCAACATCTGTATTATTTTGATTTTTATATGATTTATTGAAAAAGATTTCAAGAGATCAATTTATAGTTATTTTACAAATATGAAATTTACATATTACATTTTATCTTGTTAGTTTTCAACATGATCATATTTGCTGTCATGTAAATTTCATCGTAGATTAATTTGTTTCCCCTAATACAAAGAACTTCAGAGTGACTTTCCGTTTTGTTTTTCTAAAATCCATTGTTGCAGCCTCTTCAAGACTTTTCTGCTTTCTGATACCATCTTTCATTAGGAAGTTGAAGGTGTGTGCTCTCTGTTCAAATACTATATTCTTTTCCATATTATATTGTCTAGTGAGATATCTAGGAAATACTCCTTCTGGATGATTTTTGAAGGTATTGTGCAACATATACTGTGCAAATCTTTATTAGTTTTGATCAGTATTCATTTTGTGAAATAAGGAATTGGGAAGAAGGGAAAGGAAAAATAAAGATTTAAATTAGAGAGCAGCTTGGGCTAAAATACAAGGGAATTTTTCAAGAAGTGTTAATACATTTCACGTGTGAAATGCACATTCTTTTGATAGTTTAAAAAGAAGTTTTTTTTAACTTTTCCATTGGAAACAATCTACATTTAGAAGGAAATCTGATTTTTTCTAGAGGCATTCGTGATTTTTTTTTTTCCAAGTGTTTAACTCAGGAAGACTTATATTGAAGAAACCTTCTTATCTCCTCTTAACTCTATTCAAGTTTACTAACTCTTAATCAGAAATGAAAAAGTTCATCATCATTTTTTTGTTGTTTTAACTTGACCAAGGATTGACAGTCAACTTTTTTTTTTATTCCTTTTTTTAGTATTTTTTAAGTCCCATAGGAGCCAATATTCGCAGGTCAAGAGATTTCTGTCAGCTTGTCACTATTTTTTAATCTTTATTTTGAAGGTAGAGCTTTTCCTTGGAGCTACTATTAATATAATCAGAAATACCCTGCAATGATAATTGTGAGGCTCATTGATGGTGTTATCTTCAGGTGCAAAAAGGCTTTATTTGAGAAAATATTAAGCTGCCACATATATGTGTGTACCTATGATCTGACGGGCGATGTCTTACACTTCATGTGGACTGCTTTTAACTGTAATAATATTTTAAATTTCACATTACAAAATAAGAATATTTACAACTCTAAATGAATGAACAGTTACAAAACAAATCCCTGAATTCGATTTGTTCCAGAGTGTTACGAATCTGTAGCATATTGAAAAAATTTCAGTTTTGAATCCCTTTCTAACAGCACATAATGAACGTATGTACATGGAATTAGAAGTTCTTCATTGTTATATGTTGTCAGCTAAAGGACAAAGGTTATGAGCAGCAAAATAAATATTCCTCAAACTAAAAACATGAAATGCAATATTAATTTTGTGAACGTTATACATCAAGTAAAGGCTTAAGGAAGATTAGTTATCTGCCTAGGCAGTTTCCAGACAGATTATGTTTCACTTGTGTTTCTAAAATTAATATAAGCTCTTTGTATCTATTATAAAATTAACACATTTGTGGCAATGAAAAAAATCGACCAGTAAAGCAAATTGAAAATATTTGGTACTCATTCTTTCTCCTTATCAACAGGATTTCTGCCTAGTCCCTCAAGCAGAGAATCTCTAGCATGATACCATCTGATGCTGTCATTAAATCCTCAGCGTCAGGTTTCTGTAGCAACAGAAGAGCTTTCCTTGCTCCACTGTCTGCTTCTGAAATCCGGAACAAAAACAGTTAATCTTGTGGTTTTCTTCTATGCTTTTTGACAGGCTAAGTCTGAGATCTTCGTATCTGGAAAGAAGTGGTAAGTAGCAGTTAAAGTTTGTGATTATTGAATTGTAGAGCTGTATTTTAGTTGTTGATGTACACGCACACCAGATGGTGGCCTGCTGAATTCTTCACCAGATTAGAAAGATAAAGGCTGAGCTATATGTAGGCCCACACATGCGCTTATGAGTGTACTCTGTAAAGTGTAAGAGGTTACAGGCTTTTAGTCCTTATTTAAAGCAGCACATACTGAATATCTTTACTTTCATTTAGATACATATTTGAAAGGAAAAATATATTCCCAAGGTGTTTAAAGTTAGCTTCGGTGCTACTGTTTTCACACTGCTGTCTCTCTCCAGGCTGACAGCAGCAAGCTGCATGCAAGTAATGTAGGGCTTAGGAGTTCTTGCTCACAAAACGGACAACTGTACTGCACTCAAAATATATGATAATTACGAACATTAAGCAGAACTCTTTTGGATTTCATTAAGGAAAGTTGCAAAATGCGTCTGAAAGGGATTTGAAGATTGATTTTTTGTACTTTTTAATGTATCCTGATTAAAGGCTTTTCTCTGATAACTAAAAACAAAGAAATTGTCTTTTTTTTTTCCCTAAAAACATTTTTTCCCTAAAGCCAGTGGAAAGTTCACTCAAATGACATGAACAGCTGTCATATGAGGGGGAATTTCATTTTAGTAATTATCTATTCTTTCTCATTATTTATTTATGGTCCTATTGAATCGTTGCTATTGATAACATTGCTTATGTTTTTAAGGAATTTTACTTAGATACAGCTTCCATTTATTTGTATATTTACACAAAGCATTGTTGACATGTTTTTAAAAAGACCTTCATAAACTTGAAGTACTGTTACTAGTGCACAAAATTTATTTATATTAGTGAGCAAATATATGACAAAGGTTGTATAAAACAGTTTTGATTGTGACTACGTTACATAAATTAAAAAGATTGTGCCTTTATCCTTCTAAACACTGGAAGAAAGTAAGAAATGTTTTGATATAATATGCATTTTATAACACACTTATGAAACAATGCTGTGACATTTTATTCATGAGAAAGGGCATCACTAAGACACAATGCAATAAGCATCAAGAACTTTCACATAATCAGTATTTTTGTCCATTTGTCAAGCATCCCCGGTGATGCTATTCTGGTTTTGCAATGAAATAATCTAATTATGCACAATACTAAACTTTAAATAACTGCAGCTTGTTTAACTCTTAACTAGAATTATTTATTTCATTGTTAAGTAATTTGATCATTAATTCTGTTGATTAAGAAATCTTTAAGCAATTTCATTAAAATGCTGTGTTCATACACTTAAGGGCTAAGCCTCTTTTCTGAAGTAATCAGAATATATAGGAAATACCTTGGGGCCTCTTTCAAGAAACATCAGTGATAGCTGGCCTTTGCTAGAGAAGGGTGTGGTATTAGAGACGCGTAAATAAGCTCTGGAAAAATGTCGTAAAGATAGAATATTATTTTAATATGACGTATTTGAAAAGTTTTAAATGTAGAAGACAAGTGCACTTCTCTACATAAATGTATTTTTGGTTCGTGGTGATGTAAAACAAAAATGTCAACATTTATATATCTGTGAAGAGGAGTTAAATAATCTTTACCTGAGAGATTTGTTCATTTGAGGTGCACACTCAGTACACTTTCCAACAAGAAAGGGGTTAGGAAATAATGTGATGCTAGTGGCAACTTTGAGTTGATTTGAGGAGTAATTAAGAATGGAAAATATCCACAATTACTAGAACTTTGGCACAGACATGATATCTTTTGCAAAGATGTAAGGATACTAACAGGAGAGAGCTTTAGAAAAGGGAAAAAAATCTTCATAAGTATAAACTTAGAAAATATGTCTTCACAAAACCACTTGTGAGAGCTGATTTTGGTTTTGGTGCCATACACCTTGATTTGATATTTGCAAATGTATATATATATTTTTTTTTCATGTGTTTTTAAAGCATTTGGTAAAAATAGAAGAGTCATAAGAAAGTGAGATTTATTATACACTGAAGATGGTGACAGAAACTGACTGTGATAGATGCAGCAACATGATGATTTCATGTATATAATGATGCATTTTGTTAGAATTACTATCTCCCCATTCTCTCAGTCTAGCATCCATTCTCTTCTGCCAGTCAAATTAGCCACATCCAAGTCCCATATTCTTGGGGCTCCTTAAGCTATGGAGAGTTAACAGAAAAAGAAAAAATAATGTCACTTATTCCACCAATCAAAACCATTTATCTGGAAAAGATGTGTGATGAAGTAAAACAGAAAATAACATCACGATTATTTACACATCAGCTGATTTGTAAATCCACTTTTTATAAAGTTAACAAATCAAATGGACAGATGAGCAGTGTAAAATCTGCTGAAGAGCTGCCTGTGTAAATGGAATGCAAAATTGGATCATGATCTGTCTCTCAATGTGCTGATCACCATGTGTATATTGCAAAGCATGTCTCAGACGAGAGTTATATTAAAAATCACCTTGATCTCAAAATGTATTTAATGTGAATTTCATACTAAAGTGTGAAAGATACTTAAAGTTAATAAAGATTTCCAAGGTACATAATAAAGAAGCTGTTACTTGCAAACATATCTTGAGCACTGACATTCTGGATGAGCCCTATTATTACAGCAATTATAAATCATGGTAATTATTTATTGAATTAAAAGGCACAAAGATTCTTTTTTTTCTTTAAAGAGTATTCATTGATACAGACTGTAAAATATCTTGGTGCATTGCCAAGATGTTACAGTGTAAGTTCTTTTTTTTTGTTGTTGTTGTTGTATGCTCAGATTATTTGTCTTAAAAGACCTATAATATTGAAAGTTGATTTCTTCACAGATGGAATGGATACTTTTTGCATTTATCTATTCTCGATTAACAGCACAAAGTACTGTTAAATGGGAGAGAGAAAAAAAAAAAAAGAGAAAAATAGAAAAAGGAAAGAAGCGAGAAATTAGTCACACAGATAACCCTTCATAGGAAAAGGGGATTCAAGGTACCTGAAATATTTTTAAGTGGCAAAGTAAAGGAAAGATATTAAGTTCTTCCAGATAGATAGTGAGTTTGAAACTGTGGAGCTGTTTTTATACTTTAATAGTCAAGAGATTAACATGGATTTCTATGAGAGTCTCCTTCTTTGAAGTTTTAAAGCTATTTCTTGCACTTGCTTGAGGAAGACTTGCAATTGATGTAGCTGTTGTTTCATCTGCTTTCTAAGTGAATGTTTATATTTTTATACATTTCAAGTTAGCTTCAATTAGATAGTGGGAATAAATAAAGTCCTGATATGTAAGGAATTTTACAGGGGTAGGGGAAGAACATGCAGAAAATACCCAAACTACTTAAGCTAAAAGGTTAGTTTACTTCCTGAATGCTACAATATCAACATCAGAAAGATATATTCAGTGTCAGGAGGAGCACAATTTGAGATTTGTCCTGGGGAAAAATATTTTTTGTATCTTTTCATTTCAATGAAGAAAACTAAATAAATGGCTGCTGAATTATTTTCTTTTAATCTATCCAAAGTGATTTATTCTATTCTTCTACACTTACATAGAGCTACTAAAACAAAACTCTAATGTCCCTCTAGTCTTTTATAACTACACATCTTGACAAGGAATCATAAATATTCATTAATCCAATGTTTATGAGGTGCATAAAATTCTAAGCAATTTTATTTTTCCAAACTGTCAGTGAAACTGGTGTTGATTCTTGTGTCTGTGAAGCACAAAATCCTCTTGTCATATTAAGACTGAATAGTTATTTGATACCATTACTGTCATTATGAAAATATTATATATTTACTGATAGTATTCACTACTTAACTTTGAAGGTTCTGTTGTTTTAATAAAACATTAAAATATCAAAAAGTGGGATATTTCAAAATGCTGTTTTGAAAGCAAGCATGTTTATTCCAAAAATCCTTTCCAATGTTGAACTTAAATAAAAGCAACTACAGAACTTAACAGTTAAATAAAGAAAAAAGACTGGAGGATTAATTGCACTCCTACGTGTGCTTATGGTGAGACCGGTGATCTAATATCACTTATGCTGAAAATGGGAAAAGCACATAATGAGAATCACAAAAATCACTGGTGAGTTGTTGTTACTAAACCTCTCAATGCTTGTGATATAATTCAAGAATGTAACTTTTTCAATGCAAGAATGAAAGTTTATCTTAAATCATCTTAATATAATTATTTCATATTATTAGTATCTATTTCAATAACATAAGCACAACATAGTAGGAACTAATATACAGAAATCAAAGCTAGAAGATGGAAACTCAAACCAAAGCAATATTATTAAACAATGAGAGTGAATAACTACTAAAATAAAAGCAGTGGAGTTTCCTCTACCTTATGGCCACAAGAAAACTGTTCTTTTTTTTTTCTTTTCAGGGTTTTGTTAAATCCAGGGTAATTTGACATAATGAAGTACAACAGTAAGTAACAGAGAGCATATCAGATAAGAAGACCTGCTTCCCTAAAAAAAATAAAAATAATAATAATAAAAAAAAAATAAAAAAAAAACCACCAAAATTCTTAGTAACAATATAGAACTAAAATTTTTCTTGGGAGAAAAAGAGAATATCAGCAGCATCATTTCTAATATCATATAAATTTTTATATATATTTTGATACATTTTTTTAATATAAGTAGCATTTTAGCCCGCTGTCATTCCTCCAGGCACAGTAATTTTCAGAGTAAACTCATAAAACTTCTGGGTTAAAATAACAGAATCTACTTCAGACTTTACTGTTCACTCATAAAGAGAATCAGAATTCATGGGAGAAATACCACTTCTAAAGATGATCTCTGAATTCAGTCACAAATTCTGTCTTGTCTTCCTTAAAGCTCTTAAAGAGGAAACTCATGTGGCTATAGTGAATATTTATGTCTCAGGCTGCAATACAGCAATTGTTCAGAGAAAAATTGGAAGTGTACTGTGCATGGTATGCAAAAACTGGGGCATTTTGCCTTTTTGTAGCAGAGTCCGACAAGCTTCAAAGCTGCATGACCCAATTGAAGGGAATCTTTGACAGCAAAATAATTCAAGCTAAATGCTTGGAATCCCCATGGTATGCATTTCAGGACCTTTGTTTTGGATTAAGTCTGGCCACTATTGGAGACTGTTAGTGGTTGGATATCTTAGTTAAATATCAGGATCGCGTATTCTGTTTTAGTGTCATTAGAAGGGAATCCTTTTAATACAGTATGTGTTGTGATCTGAAGCAAGCTAAGAAGAGGCAATCTTAAAAAAAATGCATTTCTGATCCAAAGTAAAAAACAACTCTGCAGCACAATTCCTTCTTCAGCTACAGATTAAGCCCTTGCTTACCTATTTCTTTATGCACTGAGTGCTTGAAATAAATTTAAAATACTAAAATCAACAGCTGAGCAGTCTTTTTACTAAGTGGTGCATTCTCCAGTTTCATAGAATCATAGAATTCTTCAGGTTGGAAAAGACCTTAAAGATCATCAAGTCCAACCACAACCTAACCATACAACCCTAACAACCCTCATCTAAATCACGTCCCTGAGCACCACATCCAAACAGATTTTAAACACACCCAGGCATGGTGACTGAACCACCTCCCTGGGGAGCCTATTCCAATGCTTTAACAACTCTTTTAGTAAATAAGTGTTTTGTTTGTTTGTTTGTTTGTTTTTCTTTTAAAAATGTGTAAAATTTCCAGCTCTGCAGGGAGACATTCTGGTGACTGCTAGTAGTTCCTATTTTTCCTCTGTTCTTGAGCCTATTCACCCCACTACTGTGAGCCTGTGACTAGGTGACAGCTCCAGGTGGCAGGATTTGGAGCCCTTCTTTAGTAAATCGCAGTCACCCTTTGTGCATCAGGATAAAGATTTCATAAAATCATAAGAAATAGAGGAACTAAAACTAGGAAGACTAAAAATATTGCTTACATTTCTGTAAATTCCTTCCTTTGGTGTCTCACACTTTGTTATTCTTTTGTATTCTAAGCAATGCAGCATTCCTTGAGAAAGGTTATGAGGAATGTAGGTGCTTGTACATCTTTGCAAATTCTCAGGGGAAAAAAAAAAAAAAAATTCTTCTAAAAGCCACATCTCTCACCACTGCATAATGTCAGCCTTACCTGCTGTAATACCTGTATTTATCAAACTCTCAGTTTATTATTCACTTTCTGTAGGTGGTGGATTAAACAGCAAAGGCAGTCCCTTCACTGAAAGAACTACTTGCCTCATTACTTTTAACTCCATAGTGAGCAGAGCTACCTTATGTTCATTCTAGGTAAAAAGCTAATTGGACATTTTCATGATATTTGCTAATCATACAACAGGAACTCATAGGCAGTGTTATTAATCAGAATTTCCTTTCTGTCCCTGCTGTCTTACACTACATGCTTGTTCTTTTAAAGATAAATGATGTATTGCTGAAAGCAGAGTAGTTATTTATACTCAAGCAAACATAAGAAAGACACCTTTAGGCCATCTCATAATTAAAAAGTGTATGCCCTTATCATTGTATAACTACATGGATGAATCACTTTCTGTTACAATGCATCCATATTTTCCCAACTTGTCACTTTGGAAGTAATTTATTTTCATTCATGGTCACATTTTGCATCTGTACAGGTTGGATCTCTTTAGTGAAAATTAAATGGTGATTTATAACATAAAGGAGAACAGTACTAGGACTCTGTGACCTTATCATGGCCTCAAACTGTTCTCTTGTTTTTAAAACAGACAGTAATAGTAATTTTTGCCTAAAATACGAACAGTGCTTATGGAATGTAACCATCAAACATAGTTGTTTATCATGCTTCATTTGATTTGTATTAATAGTCTTAAAGAAAACAAACAAAAAAATAAAACCAAGAAAACTTAGTGTGTTCTAAAAGTGTTATCTTCTCTTGTATAACTACATGTAGCATAACATTTCACTATCTTTAATATATTTTCAGATTATTTTAGCTAAAGTATTATGAATTGTACTTAAAAACCAGCTGCTGTTGTAAAAACGAACTCGCATATTGCTAACGCAAAGGTTATGATGTAATGGAGAATTATATCTTTCCTAGTCTAGGATGTGTATTTTATCTGAACAAGACAAAGAAGGATTTTCAGGTTCAATTTTTGAAACAATATTTGAATGATCATGTAAATAATATACTCTGTCATGCTCTTGTTCAGCTCTGCATTTCAATTGCTTTATTTCAAGTTAATGTGAAGCTAACTCAGTTGTGAAACACAGCCAGCAAGTTTTGCAAATTTAGCCCATTGTGTTAATGAATCTGAAATAGTCAGTACAGTAATGACTGAACTAGTTAACATTAATGCTTTCTGATGAATATTACAGAGCCTAAAAGCCTGTGACTACAACATAAAGGGCATTTGACATGCCAGTTAATTTCTAAATTGCAGAACTTTTATCTTCTAGGCTGACAAAAAACTGTGGTGTGTAATTCAGATAATGTTAGCCAGTTGAATTGTTTAATATATGTCCTTTTCCTTTTGATTTTCAGGAAATATCTTTGTTTATTATTGCAAGAACATCTAATTAAAACAAACAAAAATGATTTTCAGCCTTACTTTTTTAAATACTAAAGGTAGTAGCCTCAACAGCATACCAGAGAGGAGGGTGAAAAACAGCAACATACTGGAAAAAGCAAAGCATTTTTAAAAATGAAGCTGGCAGGATGGCCTGGGCATGTACTCTTTTGATTCTATTACACAAATCATTTTCATCTCAACACGAGAAAAGAAAGAATTCTGCCAAACATGTCAATTTGGCCAAGCTCTGCTTTTCATCCCTACTCCCTGTCTTGTTCAGCTAAATTAAAAGACTTGGTTTCTTGCCTGATAATTAATTTGCATAAGTAGCAGCCTTTATCACTTACAATTCAATCTCCACATGATGATTCACTGTGTCAGAATGAGCACACAGATCTGCTTTCTATTTTCGTGACTGACAATGTCCAAGCAACCACCTCCATCATGGCATTTGAAGAGGACAGCAGATGATAATCTCAAGATTTTTAAGAAAATGAGTTTAATTCTGTATCCTGTCAAATCCTTGCAATAACTTTTGTCACAAGAAAAGGTTCATGTTCTACAATTTTCTTCTTGTTACAATCATCATAAGTGAGAATCAGTAGGATGGAGTGGATGGAGTGCAGTCTAACAAAATAACAAACTGCTGTAAACTCAACAGCATTTTTTTGAAGACTTTCACATTAGCATTAATGTAACCCTTTTTAAGAGCAGAGGTTGTGACTGATTAGCAGATCAAACTGTACACTTTTGAAGGGGCTGAGATAACACTGTTTCCCACCACAACCCCCTAAAGTCATAATGCTCAATTGGAAGGGTTAATGTTCTTAGCTTCCTGCCAAGAACAAATCAGTTTGACCATGTGCTGGTCCACAGCTGGAGGGCTGCCTGAAGAAAGAAAACAATCATGCCGTACTGAAGTGCCTCACGCATTAAGTCAGACACAGTATGATACAACTATTGCAAACAAAATGCATCTTATTAAAAGCAAAGACACAAACAAATCCTGTAATCGAGGCAGCACACTGAATTGCATACTTTTATTGGATTTTATTCTTTATAGAAAGTCATTTTTACACTAATGTCTTAATTAATACCATATTAATCATAATATGGTATGTTATTAATGGTATCTCATGCTGATATGAAAGCTGATAAAATATGTCAATTGCTATCCATTCTCATTTACCAAAGAGCTGTTAATGCCAATCCTACATCATGCCACTTGGTGTAGTCTTCATTTTATGGCTCCTTACTTTTATGAAATCTGCTTTTTGTTATTGTGCACATGTTTTTACAAGACTGCTTCAAAGAGGATATATCACCTTCTGACCCTTTAAAGACTGTAGTACTGTAACTCAATGTGTAAACTAGCTGTTTAGATCCAGGACAGCAGCAGGATGATAATCATTACATATACCTATATAAAATATTTCTGTAGTACTTTGGACACTGCATTGTATTAGAAGTCATAAAATGAAGCTGCTCTTTGTCATCAGAAGGTCTGTTTTGTTACCAGCACTACTGAGCCAAAGATAAAGCAATTGTATGATTCAATAAAGAAAAATAAGGCAGAATGGAACTAGCAATCTCTGAGACTCATCTCCAGTGAAACTAGACATCAATAGCTTACCAATTCTATTGAAACAAACTTTTCCAAAGAACAAATCCCAGTTGAACAGAACAGAATAATGGAATGGAATGGAATGGAATGGAATGGAATGGAATGGAATGGAATGGAACGGAACAGAATAGATGTATTTAGCACTTTCAAGAAACTTGCAGATCTACCAAAATGGCCAAGTGTAAACATACTTCCTTCACCTTTCTGCATATCATTAGTGTTATGCATGTTGTACCTACTCCGCTGTTGTACTGAGAAAAAGCTTATTCTTTCTGATTCATAATCAGACACAAAACTAGCAGTTCTTGTTATCCTTACAGAAAAAAAAAAGTAAGAAAATGGTGACAATCAAAGTACAAGAAAACAATGCAGATAACTCCTCACATCAGAATGCATTAATCACAAATGCACACATACACAGAGACTTATTCCCCAAACTGATGAAAGAAGTGTCTGATATATACATTATTATGGATTATCTACTAAGAAACATCACTGTGAGAGCTAAACGGTGTACTCTGGAATTCTATTTCAGTGACATACAGAATCTTGTCTTTCATATTTTATACAGCATACTATTTCCCTCATTAAGATTGAGAGAGTTTCTGCTCCTGAACTAGAGTTATTCCAATTTCTAGGGTTTCTTCTTTTTGTTGTTAAATTTTGCACCTCTCGCCTTATTTGCCTTTCGAGGTTTAGATGTTTTTAATTTGCACTTTCAATTATATTATCAAGCCTTCGTGTTTCTTGGTGAATTCTTTAGCTAGAAGTCCTTGTTTCCTGGCTACCAGCTGAGTGTTAAAAAACAGAAGGAGAACAGAAGAATGGTAATTGACACAGCAACTTTATGAGGGGCACTACAAGTAAGTGTAACATCTGTCCTTAGAAACATCATTGAACCTACACGAAGAAGTTCAGTCAGAGAATCTGACTGTTCAAGACTAATTTTCAGATGGTGTAGGCCACTCAGCTTCTGCTCAGTTCAAGTAGTTCTATTTAAACTAATCTGAGATTTGAGTGCTGGGTTCCCTGCTGTCCGCACTGGATCAGTTCTCTTCAAAAACTGCCCTAGATATGACTTCCAAGGAACCGTATATGTAATTTTATAACACTAATACTTTATACGACCCTGGATCACCTTGAAGATAGTGTCTGATGTCACTGCCTAGAGATAGCATTTTGTTCATTGGGAGAATATTATCAGCTAGATCCTATGAGACAGCTTCATGATATCATTAAAAGAGTAGGTAGCTAGACATCAAGATTCCGTGGGAATGAAAAGAGACAGAAGCCAACATAGCTAATGTTTCAATAGTCTTTTTGAATAACAGTTTGAAATGAATTTTATATAATTTACATAGATTTTATATGTAAATTTATATGCATGTTATAGTGACTGCAGTTGAATGTGTAAACTGGATTGCAAGTGGAGATGGGGTAACTTTCTTTTAAAAAATAGCTAATTGCTTGGATGATACAGAGCACTGAGCAGAGCTTAATACAATTAATTATGAATCAGTATATTTTATCTTTTTGTTTTGTTTTGTTTTGTTTGTTTTTACTTTAAAGCTTCAAAGCCAGTGGGCAAAAAGAAGAGTAATGATGACTCTGTTTTGAAGATCATGGGTCAGTTTTGAATTTAGTTAGGATATCAGGTCCAAAGGCAGATTTAATGTAGGCTAAAGTGTAAGAAGCAAGGCAAGACTATTAATTCAACTCAAAGCTGATCAGATCTAAGCTTTCTAATTTTTTGTAATTAATCATACATTTTGCAATTGCAAGATATTTCTATTACTTAGAAAAAAAAAGACAAAAATAATTCTATGTGAATAAAATTGGAAGATTTTTTTAAGAGAAAATCATCTTATAATGTGTATCAAGTTTCTTTTAAATGCAAGAGAAATTCCCATGTTAAAAATTTGAATACCTTAAGCCACTTGGAATCCAAAAAACCTCAGACATTTCTTTTCAGTGGAATATCTGTTCTTTTGTTCAGGGAAAGGTAGCTTAATCTGCATACTTACAATTTTATACTATTCTCAATTTTTACATAATTTTCACAAATATGGGGGAAGGGTGTCCTCATTTTCACAAATCAGGTCAACCATTGCAATTTCTTCACAGTCCCACAGCTTTGTTTCTATGTGTTAAGCAACAGCCAATTAATATACATGTTGACAGATTTAGCTACCTGGAACTGATCTGAAAGCTTTTTAAAATAACGACATGAAGTATAGAATGAAGTAGTATAGAATGACCAGGAGATGTGCATCAAAGACACTAAAAATGTGGTTAAAACAAATCTTTTCACTCAACACACCATCTGAGAGCTACAAGATTGCAATCATAACAGAGTAATGAAAATGGATTTAGCTGATGCCATTTCTCATTTTCATTACCATCAGTTTCATGAGAATGGATTAATATTGTGCTATTTTGTATTCTCATGGCAATTTTCATCACAAAATGGATTTATGCCAAGCCATCTTCTGTTCTTGTTAATCTTTGTCAAGAAAGTCAGGCACCAAATTTTTCATGACCTACTGAGTTCATAGGAATTTGTAAAACTTTCACAGGACTTAAAACTTCTTTATCTTGATGGTTTGGATAGTCTAACCTTGTGTTAAACTAAAGAAAAGAAAGCACACTAAAATTTATAAAATATTAAGAATTTTTTAAATGTAATTTTAACAGGAACAGTAGAAAGTAAAAAAATATAGTACCCATGTAGAAGAGTGAATATGTTAGAAGTGACCTAGTTAAATACTTATGTTCTTAAATATGTAGTCCCTAATACTTATGTTCCTGTGCTGTTCCGAAGGTAGGTAGACAAGCTGAGAACTAAGCAGTGAGCCTGAGCCTGGGTAGAAACAAGACTTAAATTTTTGTCCGTTTCTCACCGTCCTACTCTCTTTTTAATAGGTAATAAATTAAATTATTGTTCCCAAAATGGAATCTGCTTTGCCCATGACATTAACTGGTGAGTGATCTTCCTGTAATCATCACACGAGAGTTTTTTAATCCTATTTTATCCTCAGTTACTTCTGAGGAGGGAGAAAGAATGAGCAGGCGTCTGGCTGCCAGCCAGTATCAAACCACTACAGCTGGCGCTTCTAGAAGAAAATCTGAATCTGGAAGGCACTTAATGATTGTGGTCAAAGTTTAGTAGCCATATTGTTTGGAGAGGCATCTTCAGAACTATAAATACACTTAAAAATCTAAACTTACTAAACTTATTATTGTCTTTACCTTGTTTCCTATTTTAGTATGCTTTGCTTGAGCTGAGTTTAAAAGCTATCAGTAATACAAACAGTAATCAAAGAAGGAAATGTTTTCCCTAGCAGTATGGGGTGTAGTATAATAAAGCAATTTCTATTACCATTCAAGAAAAAATTCTGAATGAAAACTGAAAAAGTCACGTTATCAATATTGTCTTTAATAACTGTCTTTGAGTTTCTTCTACTTTACCTACTTCTTCCACTTCAGAGTGCATTAAATCTTTGTCAATCTGTTAAATGAAAAATAAGTAAGAGAGATCACTTTGTTACTATTGCCTGAAGCAAATAAGCATATCATCTCTGATTTGGAATCTAATAATTTCTCATTGTCTGGAATGCTGGATTAAAACTCTCTATCTGAGGGATATGGGACAAGCAAAGACTAAAATCGGGATGCTAAATTTTAGGAAAGCCAAATTCCAGCTCTTCAGGGAGTTAATCAATAAAACCCCCTGGAAAACTATCATCAAGAACAAGAAAATGGAGCACAGCTGGTGTAGGAAATCAGAAAAGAATGGAAGGAGGCTGACATGGCTTGAACAATTCTATGATTCTATTATAGTATGAAAATAATCCCATCACTACAAAATTTACTCTTACATTATTATTAATTTTTAGTAAAGCTAAAATATTTTTTTTCTTTTAAAATGGGGGAAAAAGATTTAGCAAATGTTAGTAACAAATGATTATCTCCTAAGAAAAGTGATTGTAAACATTAAGGAAGGAAAATATATTTTTTCCAAATTCTTACTTTCTAACCCTCTTTCGAATATTCTCCAACTTTAAGAAAATCTGTTCTGATTCTAAAGATACATACCAAAATATGGTATGTATAGTTTAATTTCCCCTCACGTATTGCAGGATTTGCTAGCTGCTTCAGAAGTGAATTCCTTTCAGGCAAGCTTTCACGATGCAAACTTTCCACAGAAATGTCTGAAATCATTGTCTGGATGTTGATTTTCTCCCTATGTTGTAGTTTTTGTATAGCATGTTGATTATTTCTCAAGGAATTAGGAAGTTTTGTATTACATTTTGGTATATTACATGGTTTAGGTTTCAGTTGTGTATGGGAACTGCTGAATCATGGTCTGAACCTCTGATTGATCACCTGAGATGAGCCATGAGTCAGCCATGGGAGCACAGGTGAAGGCTATTCACCTATGCTTCTGGAAGGAGTGGAGCCTGGCTCTATCTCTCCTAGACCCATTTAAGAGCTGGCTACCAGTGGGGAAGGATTTCTTGTAGAGATCGCATCTCTGGAGTTTTGTAGTGAACCCAGGATGTGGGTAAGCTTTCTATCTATTCTCTTTTTGTTATTATAATCTGCTCTGCTAAACTCTTTTGTTTACTTCATAATTATAGCATCTTTATGTTCATTGACTGTCCAAGTTGTTTACTTTCTTTGTAAATAAAGAACTTAAAAAGTGGGAATCATCCCTGCGCATCATCAGAACTGTGGGAAATAAATAGTTTTCTGCTGAGATGACAAACTTTTCTGATTATATCCCTCTGTGTATCTGAGATCTAATTAACAGTGACCAGGCTTTTATTGATTACATCTGCTTATATTAGCATCTTTTATGTTTACAAAGTTAGCTTCAGAAAGCTTACTAATTCTTAATTATCCGTAGCTGGTCTGGTACTGGACTAGTTCCTGAATAAGACTGTAAATCATGGAAATGGTTTGTACATCCGTAGCTTCAGAACTTGACTTCAAAATGCTGTGACTTCTTCTGGTCTGTCTCTAGAACATAGGGCTGGTATAAATCAATATCTATTTTAGAAGAAGAGCAAAAGCATTCTTAAAAGTACTGTCTTATAAATGTCCGCTTGTGCTTTCTGTTTTCATAGTTCTTAAATTACTTGCAAGGAAGCACATATTCCCATTTTTAAGAAGGAAGAAAAACTCTCTGATGATTGTCTGTAATCAGTGTCAGGTTTGTTTTCTGGCTTACGCTTATCAGAAGTCAGAAATGTCAGGTGTAAAGTGATATGTTTAAGGGGGGAAAAGTTATTACAATAATAATATCTTATATATTAGCACCAGAGCTGATGACTCATCAGTTTCAATTTAAAACATAGGTTTGCAAATACTTAGAAGTTCTGACTCGAAGGAGTGTTGATAAATTAGACATCACAAATAAAAGAACGTATCTTTATCAATGACACTGATGATAGCATTGAATGCACCCTCTGCAAGAGACTAAGACACTAAGCTGAGTGGTGTGGTTGACACGGTGGAAGAAAGGGATGCCATTCAGAGAAACTTCAACGGGTGAGAAAGGTGGGCCTGGGTGAACATGATGAGGTTCAACACAGCAAAGTGCGGAGTTTGGCACTTGGGCTGGAGGAACCCCAGGCATCCACACAGACTGGAAGGAGCAGTCTTGGAGAGTAGCCCTGTGGAGAAGGACTTGAGGGTCTTGAGAGATGGAAAAACTTAACATGAGCCAGCAGTGTGCTTTTGCAGCTTGGAAGGCAAATGGTATCCTGGGCTCTATCAGAAGAGGGGTGGCCAGCAGGGGCAAGGAGGTGATTGTCCCCCCTCTACTCTGCTTTTGTGAGGCCTCATCTGGAGTACTGTGTACAGGTATGGAGCCCCCAGTGTGAGAATAGCAGAGCTGCTGGAGAGGGTCTAGAGGAGGGCCACAAAGATGATAAAGGGACTGGAGCACCTCCCCTTCAAAGACAGGCTGAGGGAGCTGGGCTTGTTCAGCCTGGAGAAAAGAAGGCTGTGGGGTGACCTCATTGCAGCCTTTCAATACCTAAAGGGAGCCTACAAACAGGAGGGGAATCAACTCTTTGAAAAGGTTGATATCTGCAGGACAAGGGGAAATGGTTTGAAGTTGAGGGAGGGAAGATTTAGGTTGGATGTCAGCTGGAAATTCTTTACAGAGAGAGTGGTGAGGTGCTGGAACAGGCTGCCCAGAGAGGTTGTGGATGCCCTGCCCTAGAGGTGTTCAAGCCCAGATTGGATAGGGCCTTGGGCAGCCTGGTCTAGTATTAAATATGGATGTTCGTGGCCCTGCATGCAGCAGGGGAGCTGGAGATTCATGATGCTTGAGGTCCCTTCCAACCCTGGCCATTCTGTGGTTCTGTGATAACAGGTTTGGGAATAAGAAGAAATTCAGCTCCTTCATTGGGTCTATTCACTTTCCTAAAAGTGAGTTTCCTAGCCTCATATTAGTTAGCATGTACTTATGCAGAGTAATCTCTAGGTGTGTATGTATTTGAATGCCCTTAAAGACATTGAACCTTTCGCTTCTTGCGTGAATCCTCCAAATTGAAGACAAATCCTGACTGGGTGAGATAGTAATTCCCATCCACTGAGTTGGTCCTGTGAGGTTACTGCTGTCCACTGTGTTTCACGTTTCCTGCCTATAGAGATGGCTATAGACAATTGCTGATAGTATTAACTTCTAGTGGACTCCTGTTCAATGTTTAGGGGCTATGTTTTCAGATCTGTGTTGCTTTTTCTTGTAAATGCCTGTACGTTGTCTACTAGAAAGCTGATCATGCTCCAGTGTACAGGTATCTAAAAGCTGAGTGCTGCTTTTAGATATATATTTTTATATATTCGGTTTCTTGGATCTGGACTGCTGCTACCATTTAAAGTAAACGTTGCAAAATTATTTATGAAGAAACAGTAAGTCTTATTTGTTGAGTAGAACAAGCACTCAGAAATTCTGTGAAATACTGCAGTTAAGAAAATTACGGTGTGAGAATGCAGGTCAGTCATCATCACAATGAAAAAGCCTTCTAAACCTCACTAGATAAAGGTTACATTAAGACACCCGCTGTGTAAAGGTCACCATCAAGTGCTTATTCTCAAATTTTGATGACTTTTAATTGTATATAAAACTCCTGCTGATGAAATCTAGTATTCCTAACCCAACTCATATTTATCCCCCATTCATACTATTATTATATAATCAGTTACTGAACAGAGTAATTCACTGCTTACTCTGCCAATTTTGTAAGACTGCAGTCATGTGGGAGATAGAAGAAAGTAATGTCCAATTACTCATTTTAGATAGAGATATCAAAACAGTACTTTTAGGTGTGTATATATATTAGTAAGGTCTCTTTGTAAGACAAGACAGTCTTACTGTCTTGTTATGATTTATTTGTGTCCACTTCAGAAGGTGCCAGAAATTCCCATATAAGTGCACTGAGTGCAGAAAAAGGCCAACATACTATATATGGATTCGGACAAAAAAAATCATTCTAAATGAAACACTTAAAGTATTACTAACTTTCAAAGAACATGCAAACATATTAGGAAAACACAAAAGTAAAATTTCTAGGCCTACATGATTTTTTGTAATGGCTCAAGAAGCTTTATTTCTTAGTCTAAAATCTAAAAGTAGCATGTAAATGACACAGAAAATAGTCTTCAGTTGGATACCAAAGAATGGGTTTAGAAGGTTTAGTAAAGATAGTGACAGTGTCCATCTCCTTTTCTATTAATCATACTTCTGTATGTGGCAGGGCAGTGGGACGTTTCCTGGCTGTCAATGTGGCCATCAAACAGAAATGGGAAAGTATTTGGGTTTGAGTTGAGTGAATGATATGAATGATAACAGGGAGGCTCATAAGTTTGCCTGTTTGTTATGGTAGCTTTACTGAAAAGCGCTCTTCAGTTTTCACTTGCAGTACCTCCCACATTGCCATTGTTGCCAAAGAAAAGACTGATCAAAAATTTTTGGGAGCTGCAAGGTTTTATTTTAATCTATACTGTAAAGCTGACAGCATGCTTTGTAAACCTCACTGTTTTTGTATCCAAGGGATCCTAGGATTCTAATTGTCTGATTCTTTGTGGCTTGCAATGTTACCTGGACTTAGGAAAGACTCTATTGCATTCCTTGTAGCTCAGTAGGCTCTTGCACCTGGGAGTGTATTGTTGAAGAGTCTAAATTATTGTACCATGCATCTTCCTCTTTTTAATGTTTTGATCTTTGTAATGATGAAGACACTGTCAACATTTTAGCTCCCAAACAGTGATACTGACATCATGTCAAACATCTTCACTTCTAGACAGGTTTTAATAAGATGGTTCTGTTTTCTCGCTTGTAAGTGGAACTATCTGTGCCACATCAGATTTTCACAACTGTCAGTATGCATTAGCTTTCTCCAGGTAAATAATGACCTTTAATTATGTTATACGCTGCATAACCTATATTATGGTACCCATATTAAAAGTTTTCATCTGTATCAAACATTCATTAAGTGATAAAATTTGAACGGTAGATTTACTTCTTTAAATCCAACTTGTGAATTTGGTTTATTTTTCTGGGGAAAAAAAAAAAAGTAAATTATTTACTGCCATTGTATTTGGCTTTTTTTTTTTTAATTTTAGCGAATTAGCAGTCATCATCTATAATGGTGTATAGCCAGTCCTGAATCTATAAGTTTTGTCAGTCTGTATTGTGGGAGCCTTTTTACATTTTTGAACATTTCTAATGTCTTATGCTTTATTTGCTCGTCCTTATGATTCAACTTAGAATCACAGAGTCCTAGAATCCTTAGATTTGGAAGGTCATCTAGTCCAACTCTCCTACAGTGAACAGGGAACCACAGCTAGATCAGGTTGCCCATGGCCTGATCTAGCCTCATCTTGAAAGTCCCTAGGGACAGGACATCCACCACGTTTTGGACAACCTGTTCCAGTGCCTCACCACTCAACTATAAAATATTTTTTTCCTATCTAACCTAAATCTATCTTTGAGCTTGAGACCATTTTCCCTTATACTTGACAAAGTGTAGAAGAGAATTGGCGCATACATCGTAACTGAAGTACATTAGGAATTTGAACTGTGACAAAGATTTCTACTTTTTCTGATGTGCTTTTCTGATATTTTCTATTGTTTTGACCCTCTAGACCTTAATGAGCAATAAGATGCTATTTTTAAAGAACTAAATAAGATGATTCAACAGTCTTTTTTTCCCATGTGAGAACAGATAATTTATATCCCATCACTTCATACATAGTGCTAGGATTATTTTGACTACATTAAACATTTTGAAGTTACTATCACAGCTTAAACTGACACTATTTTAATCACTCAATGAACTTTCACATATAGTGCTCAAGATGATTCTGCTTGAACTATTGTGTTAACTTTTTTATCCTTTTCATTATAATATTTTAAAATGGTATTTTAAATACGAAATTATTCTCCCAAAGATTCATTTATAAATACTGAATCACTTCTACATTTTCTTAATTTCCTCTTGGCTAAGACTACTTTATTGAATATTTTAAAATACTATATAGAAGGTATTTTGCAAGCTAGCTAATGAAATCAACTGAAGTTACCGAACATCCATATGTCGTTAACTGAACAATGTCTCAAGTAAAAGTAATTCATATTCTTTCTCCATTTAAATGTAATAGTAAATCTTTGCAGGATTATCAGTAACATTGAGGGAATTTTTCTTTTGAAATACACAGTGCACACTCTGAGTTTAAACTAGCGTGCTTCTGCCATAGAAAACATTGCATGGGAATTTTCTGTTCAGAATAGAAGTGAACATCTATCTGTATACATATTAATAAACATCTTGATTTATTATTATGCTATATCTCACTTAATTCATTTAGATTGTTGTATGGGAACTGTTGATCATGGCCTGAACCTCTGATTGATCACCTGAGGCAAACAATGAGTTGGCCATGGGTGCACAGGTGAAGGCAGTTCACCTGTGCTGCTGGAAAGGGTGGAGCCTGGCTCCACCTTTCCTAGATCCTATTTAAGAGCTGACAGTGACTAAGAAAGGATTTCTTTCTGGAGATTGCTCCTAGTGGAGTTTATTGTGAGTCTATATCATCAGTGAGCATTTTTTCCATTGTGGTAATCTTACTTAGCCTAACCTCTGTATGCTTATTGATTGTACAACTGTGATTCAGATCAACTTATAACTTTCAGTTTGTTATGACTAGTTACTTCAGTGGAAAAACTCAGCAACATTATGACATCTGATATGTCACATTAAAATGCTGGGGAAAAAGGCAAAAAGCTTCCAAAGCCACTGTTGGATAAGAATGTTATCACACAGGAAGTTAAAGAAGCCACATGTGTTACAGTCACTATGTATATATTTGAAAGGGTGGTTTAGAAATAAAATTTATTTTTGGTAGCTTTCACTGTTAAACTATCCAAGAGGCAGAAAGCTTCCTGTGTACTTCATGACACATGCTCATTTTCTGCAGTTTCATAAGGTTTTACAATTTTTTTTTTTGTAAAATTCAGTGAAGAAGTTGAGTTTTATATTGTTTTTTTTGTTTGTACATTTACTTTTTGATTGTATAGAAAATGTAGTCTAAAGCTTGCTTTAGAAGAGTTTTGCATGAATCAGAGTCTATGTACAGTAAATGTATTTGCATATTAGATATTCAACAAGAACAGGGATTTCACCTGGATGTTAATGAGGCTTAATGAGCTAACAAGTGAAGCAGATGGAGATAATAAGATCAGACATCTTAGGTAATATTCCGTTGTCTTACCCTTCTTTAGGGGTGAGTATATTTGTTTCCACACATCATCTATTATAATCACGTGTTGATATCTCACTATATTTAAAAAGTAGGCAAAAAAAAAAACAACTAGTAAACCAAGAGGGTGACAGTGATTTGCATAATTCTTTTGTCACGACTGTATCCATTACATATGCTGCTCTGAATGATAATGCCTTTGATTTATTTCCATGGAAACGACAACATATACAAAGAGCACAATAATAGTACTTGACAGTGCAAATTTTCTTTATTTTTCCACATAGTCACCACCATCAGCAGTGCTTTTTCACCAGTGATGAGCATACCATGCTTACATGCTACACTGGTGGAGATAACCCACTATTTCACAGCTGCTAAGACAGCTTTCTTGCTAAAATATACCACCCACCTCCTCACTTTGCAAATGGCCTCCAAAAATATTCACAAGCATTGATGAAGATCAAAGGGTGCAGGTTTTTTTCAGATGGAGGAATTCAATTCCACACTTGTGCTTCATATGCATGTCAGATGCCATTTTGTCAGACTGCCCCTCTGCTGCCATCTGTCACACAGCAACAAAATTTAATGGGATTTTGGCAGGAAAGTTCAATGTTCACTGTCACACCACCCCATCAGCCTCTGATGTCATGAGCTATCATAATAAATAAGGCATTACTTTTGGAGCAGCCCTTATAAATAATATCAAAATAGCTGCCATAGATTTTAATATACAATTACTGTAGATGTCATTTTGTCAATGTTTGCTTTGTTCAAGCTTACATGCAGTTGTTACCTTTTTTGTCCAGTTCTTGTGCCTTGACTTCAGACTTAAAAAATACTAAGGTATGACATTAAACATTTGTATAATATTTGTAAAAGCATGAGAATCTTCCCTGTTATGGAATTTTTGAGAAAGTCTGGAATTTTTGAGGCAAGCTCAGCTGGAGAGATGTGACGCAGAAATTTCCTCTCTGCTACCTGATCGGATGTTCTTCTTGCCGTGTAGAAAAAGATTCTGTCTCACATGAACTGAAAACTTTTTCTTGGATCTCAGTTGGAGTCTGAACTCAAAGGTACCATGGCTACAAAGGAAAGCTAATTTCTGCAAATACAAAATGAGGTATGCATATGAGGTACTTTGAATTACAGTAGTTTTTGTGATTACAGAGATTGATTATTAGATAATAATAATAATAATAAGATAATAATAATTAGATAATATGGTTATTGGCAAAAAGAAATATGGAAGTATGAATATGCGATTATTATTTGCACAAGTAGAAACATCTAAGAATTCTAAGTATAATTAGTGTACCAAATTACAGATTGATCAATATGAAGCATTTTGTAGTAAAAGAGTTTTTCCATAAATCACCTTTTTTTTTTTTTTTAAATAAATTTTAAGAGTTAAAAATAAATATATACTTATTTTTTACTTGGAAGGGTTGTCTAGTCCAATTCCCTTGCAATGAACAGGAACATCTATTGCTAGATTAGGTTCCTCTAAGCCCTATCCAGCCTGACCTTGAGTGTCTCCAGGGATGAGTCATCCTGTCTTTTCTGGGCAATCTGTTCCAGTGCCTCGCTACCCTCATCATTTTCTTATATCCAGTGTAGGTCTCCCCTCCTTTAGTTTGAAACCATTTCCCCTTGTCCTGTCAAACAGATAGATTCTGCTAAAGAGTTTGTCCTCTTCTTTCTTATAGCCCCTCTTTAGGTACTGAGATGCTAATATCAGGTCATCTTGGAGCATTGTATTCTAGAGGCTGAGCAGCCCCATCTCTCTCAGCTTGTCCTTGCAGGGGGAGTGTTTCATCCCTTAGATAACTTCCATTTCCCTCCTCTGGACATGCTTCAACAGGTCCATGTGTAAGGACATCACATCTGGATGTAATTCCATAAAAAGTCTCACCAGTGTGGAGTGAAGGGTTGGGATTGCTTCTGTCAATGTGATGACTACGTTTCTTTTAGATGTAACCCACATACTGTTGGCTTTCTGAGCTGCTAGAGCACATTCCTGGCTCATGTCCAGGTTGCCATCCACCAGCACCCCCAAGTTTTTTTTTGCAGGGCTGTGCTCAATCCTTTTGTCCCCCAGCTTGTATTGGTAGTGGAGGGTTGCCAAGACCCAGGTGCAAGACTTTGCACTTGAATTTGTTGAACCTCATGTGGCTCTCCTGGGCTCACTGCTCAAGTGTGTCTCATCTCTCTGGACAGCATTATGTCCCTCAGTAGTGTCAGCCTCACCATGCAGCTTGGTGCCCTCTGTGAACTTGCTGAGGGTGGATGCATCCCTCTATGGGTAACACTGATAAAGATACTAAGGAGCATTGGTCCCAGTACCCTGAGGGTTACCTGTCGTCACTGATCTTCTTCCAGACACTGATCCACTGACCACTCTGGGTGCAATCCTGCAACTAGTTTCCAGTCCATCAAATAGTCCACCCATCAAATCCATATATTTCCAATTTGGAGAAAAGGATGTTATGACAGAGCTTGTCATAGGCCTTACTGAAGTTTGGATGGATGATTTCAGTTTATCTTCCATTGTCTGCTGATGCTGTGATACTGGTATACCAACATAGATTACCTGGCAGGTCAGGCAGGACTTGGTGAAGCTATGCTGGTTGTCTCAGACCACCTTCTTTGTCTTTCACATGTCTAAAAGAAAGAAAAGAAAATAATTTATTGTTTAAAAAATAAATAAAAAATGAAAAGAATATCTTGGGAAGTGAGACAGTACAGAAGTAGAATCAAAACAGCTATGAAATGAAAGCTTGTTTCTTTTTTCCTGTTTTTTTTTTTTTTTTTTTTTTTTTTTTAATGCCAGGGGAAGAAGATATACTTAAATCACAAGAAAGTGCTTGATCTTGCACGCATTAAAGACTGAAAGACAAAATGCAACAACATCAGATTAAAGATTATATGGTTGTGATTTATTTGTATCAGTTTGCAGTGAAATTCAAATTATGATTCTTGAAATTTTGAAGTTTTCAATATAGGTAGTTTTTCATAAAGTATCTGCCTTGTAGGAAGGCTGGAGAGGTAACTTCCCAAGTCTTCATTATCTGCATCAGCTATAGAGTAAGTGTCTTAGTCTATCTACTGCCTCTTTCCTTACTGCCATTAGTTGACACAAAGTCAAAAAGCAGCTATCAAATTGTTTGTGCTTTCCTTTTAAGTGAGTAATCATTAGCTCAAAATTAGGGCTGGTCAAGATAGGTCTTTGTTCAAATGATCACCCACTCATGAGTTCTTTGTAGCAACGCCTATCTTTTGTCTGCATTTTTGTCTAGTATGCTGGGACTTTTGTTAATAATTGGAAGTTTCAAGTCACTGTTGGGATAAAAATAACAAGCATTAACTTTCCTGGAGGTTGTGACCTGCCTACATAAGGAAGGATCATTAGAATGCCTTGGTCAATGTAAAATGGAAAGCTTACTGTCAATGTAAAATGAAAAGTTTACTGTGTGAATGCAATTTCTTAAGAATTCAGAATAATGGGAAGAAAACCAACAATTATTGTTGGTGCCGTATCCATAGACTCTAATAAGAGCAGAAATGTTTTGTACCCTCTTATCCAAGAAGTGGCTGCCACACTCTGTTTTAACCCACCTGGAATGAGCTTGCTTTGAGCACAAATTTTATTGGTTGCTTCTCTTACATTTAGGATATTCTTGTGAAAAATACAGAAGCTCTCAAGATAAACTGCTGTATATAACTGAATAAGTCTATTTTTATCTCAGAAAGTAGAATTTACTTTAAATATGAGACAAATTGACTCTCTAGAAGCTATGTCTCTAAATATACTGTATTCATAATGTCTGTTAATTAAAAAGCTCTCAATTTGCGTAAAAATAGAAATGGAAAAGAATTCTAATGACTACTCATTTAGGGGAAAAAATAGCTTTGTACTATATTTATTTCTGCTTCACATTGGAGTACTGTGGTCTGTAGTCATCTATGGACTTTATTTTTCAAGCTTTTGAGTTCTTAATATAAAGTAATAAGCATGTTCATAGCACAGAGACTTTCAGGCATGTTGCTAAATGTTAATAAACATAGAGTAAATTTGGTTCCTCTCTATCTTTTCTGTTATTTACATTTCCAGAGATTTTAATTGTTAAAGTGATTAATTGGTTTTCTTTCATGATGTTGACTTTCATTTTCATGTAGCTTGAACATCCAAATGGGTAATAGTGACTGATGTTCCATGCAGCACTGTGTGGTTTCACTGTGAAGAATCATTATGTCAAAATAAAATTAGATGTGATCACTTGTTTTGAAATCAGCCTTAGCTGTCGTAGTTGTCAGTAAGGATAAAAAGAATCATATTACTAAATTTAAATTTATTTCCCTGGTTTCTAGAAATATAGCCACGTTGTTTAAATTAATAGTAGTTCACTAGACCATTCACTGATTTTTGTTGGATGTTAAATTCACACCTATAGATTTAAGCAGCTGTGTCTTGCACATATTGCTAATCAGTGTAACATATATCAAATCTTAGAAACACTGAGGTTGGAAGAGACCTCTGAAATCATCCAGTCCAAGCATTCACCTACCACCAATATTTCCCACTAAACCATGTCCCTCAGTACATCTAAATGTTTCTTGAACACCTGTAGGGACAGCAACTTCACCACCTTCATGGGCAGCGCATTCCAGAGTATTTCCACATGTCCAACCTGAATCTCCCTTTGCACAACTTGAGGCCATTGTCAGACTGTTGTTGAAGACTGTTGTTGTAAGTCCAAAGTGGTTGAGTCAGCTCTCTTTGGAGTGACACCTTCTGGCTCTGGGATCTCAGCAGAATCTCCTTTGTTCCCATCTTCTGGGCCTTGCCAGCAGATAAGAGGGAGCAGGGATGCCCATCTGCATCCTGTTTTTCACAGGACACAATGGTATCATTCCCCAATTTTCCCATACCAAACTGGAGCTATTTAATCACAGGCCAGATCTTCTGCCAGTAAACACTCCTGAGCACTCTCTTCCGGAGGCAAACAGCTCTGGAGGAAGGTGCTTTCAAATGTCCCCAAAGTGATGTTGGTTGTCACACAGTAGCACTCACCACTTGCATCCTCAACAAATCAATCAGAGTCTTATCACAAAAAATACCTCAGGAAGCAAGCTTTGAGAAAGAATTTTAATAATTACAGAAGAAATACAATTATTCTGTGTTTTTTTTAAAAGATCAATATATATAACAGAATTGGGGTTATATTAAGAGACAAAATAGATAATTTGGAGTTATTCTTTAACATATTTTACCTTAAAAATACAATATATACATTATTGATACAATGAACTGATCTTAAGAATTCGAAGAGCTTTCATAAAGAAGGTAGCTACCATTATTTCCCTTCTGAAAATAATGATGACACTTGAAATCTGTTCATTTGTAACTGAAATAGTATAATTCAAGGTCTTAAAATGAGATAAAATGAGATTAAAGCAGAAAATAGACAAACAAAATGTAATGCTTTCAGTTTATTAGAAGTGACAGAGAAATAACCAACTACTTGTTATGAATAATCTAGGGAACTGTTAGAAAGGTTTAGTACTTGTAATGACATTTTCTACTACTTCTGCATTGATAAGTAAATCTGCTGTTTATTGTCAATTACACTTGCATTTATCTGAAGCACTCAGAAGAAAAGCATCCAAAGTTTTAAATTTGTCTGTAAAGTTTTATGCCAACATATACAATGCTGCTTTTGAAGTTCTCAATAATTTTTACTATCTATATTCATTTTAGCACTTGGCTGTGTTAAATGACCAAAGATCAATGCATTACTAAATTGCCATTGTGAAGTTAAGGATGAGCATAAGCAAGTCAGATAATGCCCTAATATCTTTAGAGGAGCAGGTAAACATTATTGTTACTGTTAGATATATATATTTTTTAAAAAATATAATGTATTTTCTATTCTTACAATATAATGTTTAGGCCAGGAAAACAAAAACAAAACAAAACAAAATAGTGCATTATCTAATTATAATTATCTAATGCAGACTGTGGCTTAAGTAGAGACCTATCTGTACTCATAAGTGAGACAAAGGTGATATCAGGTAATATTTGTTTGTTTATTTATATGTATCGACTTATTTTTTGTACTACTGTGATTAAACTTGAACGTAAGAAGTTCCATAAAAACATACGGAATAAGTCCCTTATGGTAAGGGTGACAGAGCACTTGAACAGGTTTCCCAAGCGGAAGAAGAGGTCTCCTATGGAGACATTCAGTACCTGTCTGGACGCCTACCTGTGGTACCTGTTTTAGCAGGGATTTGGACTCAATGATCTCTTGAGGTCTCTTCCAAGCCCTGCATTTCTGTGGTTCTGTGATTAAAAACATAAAGATACTGTGTAATTCTCTATATTAAATGTGTTTTAATACTGTAGTATCTGAACAATCACCACTAAGAGATATTTGATTTAAAAATTCTTTTTTTTTTTTTTTTTTTTTTTTGCAACACTGCTCTTGTTTTTATGATAATAAGTAAATTCAAGAACACTGAATAACTGTTGTTTTTTTTTTTTCTTTAACTGATAAAATTAAATTGAGATGATGATTTAAAAAAGAAGCTCAAAGAAAGCAATTCCTATCTTAACTGCTCCTGTGTAAGCTGCACTATTGGTGGTGGTGTTAAGATAGATACACACTTCATATGTGAATCTCAGGGGTTTCATTCATAAAAATGAAGTTTTTAACTTAAAGCAACTTCTTTCTGTGCAATGAGTGTTTTTGTCAGTGATGTTTTAAAGATGGTTTTTAAGTTGTAGCAAGGGATTTAACTTGCTTAGCTTTTGTAATTAAAAAAGCTACTTCACTTCAAGAAACTTGTAACCATTCCCAAGGTAGTTCAGGAAGCTCTGTAATCTAAGAGTACAATACTGAGTCAAATAGGCAAAACTTCAATTGTCTGAGGCATTAGAGTCCTTACTGAGACTAGAGACCAAAACTTTTAGTTACAAATCTTATTTTTGATGTAGTGCTACTTGTGTCCATATAAACTAATGCAGAATACAAACAATTTGTAGTCATATGGCATTTGTGACTTAGTAATCAAAATAAATGTTAAGCAATGGCAGTCTGAAAGAGAAGCAGAAATAATATATTTATAATTAAAATAATTCTTTATTATATCACTTCTTTATGATATGCCGCATTCACATCTATAAATAATCTGTGATAAAATAATGCTACAAAAACTTCTTTCGCAGTCACATAGTCTGCATGGTAACTATATTCATGTCAGTGTATTTATATGAGAGTAGATAGATTTGGTAATTAAATCTTTAAGGTGAAATTTCTCTGAACGTCTTCTATCTAATCTTTTCTAAAGCCCTTCATGTTGATGGGAATTAAAGAAAGGTATCCAGTTCTGCTCTACAATCGGGTTTGTTCCTCTTCCATTTGTGGTTAGATTTAAAACAATACAAGACAAAACAAACAAAAAACAACCAGGAAAAAAGAAGATCCACAATGCTACCACCAAACAAAGCCCAAAAGGGAAGTGCCAGTGGCTTGTTTCACAGAATTACAGAACCACTTAGGCCAAGATTCTTATTTGTTCCTGGTGGTCAGTAATTGGTAATATGGTTTGTCTTAATTTTGGAGGGGAAACTTAACAAAACGAGGAAATTAAACCTATGCTTCATCTTCCTCTGGGAGCTTGACCACCTGCACTTGAAACTATACTGAACAAAAGGGTAAAAATTCTTCCAATTACTCAGACAAATTTAGGACAAACTTAGAAGGACATTTTTGACTAGTTCTGGCTGTCACAAAAGCCTTTTAGCAACTGCAAGCACAGTCTTTGTTTCTGAAATCATTTGCTGCAAGTTTTCCAGCAGTAGCTGTGATGGGCTATCTTCTCTGTAGACACTTCCTTTTTAAAAATGAGGTGCCATTTGTGTGGCTGCTAAGTATTCTGTTTTTAGTGCTCACATAATATATGTCAATCCTAAATATGACATAAATTTTTAGATTCATATATGCATGTGAACATTAATGTTATAATGAATTAACATTTCTGAGGTTTTATTTTTTTTCCAACACTCTCTATTCTTATTTTTGGTCTCTATGTTTGGTTTAATTGTAAAAATTTCTACTAGGATTATTCAGAAACTATTTGCATCATGTAACTAAAGTATAACAATAGTATTTTTAAATTTATATATAAATACACATGTATATATATGTGTATGTGTATATATATATACATACATATATATATTTCCAAATCATTTTAGGCCTTACACAGTGAGATATGGCTTGCAGTCAGTGCATAGAAACATAGCTCTGGCTGGGAGCTCCTGGGTGTTTGACAAACAAATTTTTCATTACTGCAGTAATCATAGCTCTATTATCTATCTAAAAACCTATTAAAATCCATTTTAAAATATTTGGATTTTTTTTTATATTGATTAATCTTTGTCTTTCTTGCTTGTAGCTGATAACCATATTTATACTGGAATACTGGACAGTTTTTCTAATTTCTGGTTCAATATAGCTGGTATATACCTATCTACTATTGTGCCAATATTGACTTGCAGATAAAACAAAACATTTTTTCTTTGTTGATATTTATATTCTGGTTGTGTCCTGTAAAGAGGCATCATACTGTTCCTCTATCTTTCATTTGCTATATTGTATCTCATACAGAGAGTTTAATTTTCTAGATTCTAGTTAAAAAAAAAATAGTTCTTTGCCTAATGTAAATATTTTTGACAAGAAGATGACATTTTAAATCTGTAGTAAGCTACTTCCAATACAGCAATTCCATTTTGTAGTACACTAGAAGTACTGTGCTAGAATGAATACTAAACTGTTTTCTGTTTCTTCTCCTATGCTCAGCTCCCTGCTCACTTTATCGTTGTTATTGCTCTTTACACCATCTTTTTATAGTTCGATGCTACTGATCTTGTACATGTGGAAAAATAATGGTATTCAGCACTTAAGAATATAATGAAAGGTGATTCCCTGTTTTTTTGTTTTTTGCTTTTTCCTGGGGAAGGTCTTAGCTGAAGTATTTGGTTCCTAATCTTTCCTCTGCTAATTCACACTGATAACTCATTATCATTCTGTGACCACTTTGTATAATAAGGTTTTTCTTCTCATTTGCTTTCTGTCAATAAGGTTGTGGAAAAGTTGTCTAGCTGGGAGGAATCTTCAGAGAGCAAACTAAATGTCCAAGAAAGAAGGCATGTACCTCCTTGGGGCTTGTATTTTTTCTCTCCATTAGTGATGGAAATCCAGCAGGACTAGATCCTCTTGGAGACCAGATTTTGAGGTAACTTATTTGGAACACAGTGCAGGACCTTATATTTAACTTTTACCTAATTTAACTGCAGTTCAGTATTTTCTTATATACCAATGACAGTAAAATCTAACTGTTGTACACTTGTGATTCTGATAATTTTGACATCCTTTTATCTGATAATTTTGACATTTTCTTAGACATCCAGTCATTCTTTGAAACACTTGCATTCTGAAAGGAAAAATTACTAACTGTAAGGAAAAATTGAATTTTACTAAGATTTGTGCTCTCAAGAATTAGTGTTAATAGTGCTAATAGTACTTTCTTAAATCTTCCCCAGAGTCATAACAGTTTATGAATGCATTAAGTGAAGATACAGCCTTCATCTTATAAGGAAGCATACCACTCACTCCACATGTAACTTAAATCTACTTGGGATTAAACAAAGATGAGAAAAGGAAAAAAGATATGGGAAAAATAAAAACAAACAAAAAAAAAACCAGTCTCCATCACCAGAATTTTATTGTTGTGAGCAGTATAAAATGGAATCAACTTTCATAAAGTGCATTAAAATGCTACTACTAGTAAGATAATAAAAATTGATTTCTTAATTGCTACGTGCTGTTATCTAGTTTAGCAGAAGCTTCATCTTCCACACCATTCATGTTATCATTTAATTTATAGTAGCATAATTTCATTTGAAGTCAGTTTATGAAATGTTACCTTTGAAAGTAATTTTATGAATACAATTTTTTTAGTTAATGGATTATATGGAGAGCATACTATATTTATTCCATAGAGACTAAAATGTTGCTTTATGCTGTAACATGCACATATCAACAGAAATGGAATCTTCCCACAATGTTGTGTAAACCCTACATATAATCTCATCTGGAAGGTATAACTGGGTGTCATGGCAACAACTCATCAAGAAAGGTGAGCAGGTAGAGAGAAGCAGGTATCACATTCTCCCTTTTGATAAGTAAATAACACATTGTGCTAGTGGAAATATATTTTTAGCTTGGGAGGAAAATAATGTATACTGTGGCACTGATAGGTGTGCTTGTTTAAATGATAGTTGTATCTAACTGTAATGGTTTCAGAAAAGTTTGGGGAAAAAAAGCTATTTTGTTTTGGAAATAGAGTCCAGAGCCTAGGATCTTCTCTTCATGGCTACAGTATATCAGTCCTGATGGTGTGACAGTAGGTCAGGATAAGGAACTAATAGGATATTGATTTTGCTTTGTACAAATCCTATCTATTTTTTCAAATGTTTAAGGAGACACGTATAGGTCACTGATATGAGCAGAGGCTGATGTTGCTATTCTTGTTTGAGACTGCCTGACTGAAGCTTGTTGTGTTTATGTGAGTTTATTGGTATTTTCTTTAACTATTGTTTTCTAATTGTAAATTCTAAAGCTATACTATGACATATGTCTTAAGCATTGGAATAACAATTTTGTAATGGGAAATAAATGGAAATGTAATTAAGCCAAATAACTAAGGAATTATCTGAGCCTATAAGATTGATTAAAACCAATCTGATATGTAACACACCTGTGTTTAATTTGTTTCAAATTTTCACTTGATATGATTATGCATAGTTAGGAATATCATGTTTTATTTTATCATTTTGCAACTATTTATGCAAGAAATATGTTGTTCCTACAAATATAGCAAATGCTACATTCTTAATTGTACACAGACTAATTGTCAAGTACACTGTAGAAGAAGACTACAGGTCTTTCCAGCACTTCAGTTGCTTGTGAGTAGACAGATGGTTAAGGTAGACTCTAGAGTTAACAGGAGATAAAAGGATTTCTTACAGATTCTTGAATCACACTTTCTGTCATTTCTTTCTGCCTTGGATGGGAAGTTCAGTGAATTAGACCTTAACTAAGAACTTGTCACTGAGAGCAGTTTTCTTTCCAAAATGAAATAACAGGAGGGGAAAATATTGGTGAATGTGTTCCATACGACGTTTTTGAGCCAATGTTATTCAATGTTATTCCAATAATAATAATAACAATAATAATAATAACAATAATAATAATAGTGATCATTTTACATATTGAGAGTAGCATCCCCAGAAGAAATTTTTAAGTATTAAAGCTGGCATATGTCTTCAGTAGTGGATAAATAAGATTGGAAATGTTAAAACAGAATTCACAGGTATTGTCAGGGAAACAGAAGATTCAACTATGGGTGTAAAATACAAGTTAGCTTGTTCAACTTAATGAAATAAAGGTCAAAAATGAAAATGACTGAAGAATGAAATAAATAATAGATTAAATATGTCAGGAAATCAATTTGTGTACAGTCCTTTTTAAGAATAAAAGGATTAAATTCAGAATCACCCAAAGATACAGCAAAGATCTTCGTTTAAAACTTTTGAAAGGCTGTTACTAGTCCCTTGTATCTAACAGTCTGGATTTATGTTTCCAGTAAATGAAAGACCCTACAGTGTTTACCAAGCATTAGTTGCAGACAAGGGGAAATTTTTCTGACTATCTCAGCAACATTGAATATTTAGATTATTAGATTCTAAAAACAAGTGGAATTTTTGTCAGTTATGATTGTGGCAATTACCCTAATTTTCTTTCTAAAAATATGACAATGTATGTAGAAATATGTATAGATATGCACAAGATGTTAATTACTTAATGTTTGTATTGTGATTACCTGATAGATTTGATGTCATTCAAGGTTAGAAAAGGTTGTTACACAGTGTCCATCTTAGAATTTCTGGTTTGGCAGCTGTGGATGTTAATACATTCAGTCTTTATAAAAGGAACTCAAAAACATGAAACAATCCTTCAAATTTAGTCTTATTAATTTCATTTTCAAATCTTCTATTGTCAACACAAATTTCTTCTGTGTTTAAGTTAGCTTTAAACATACTGCCCTGGTTTTAGTTGAGAAAGTGTTAATAGTACGCTGCTGATTTTGTTGTTGCTGAGGGATGGGTGTGCATCTGAGGAAAAGGGAGAGATACATCCATGGAGGACAATATTACAGATTATACTAGGCAGCAAAAAGATCTCATGTAATATCAATTCAACCAATTGGTTGAATTTTTATGTTCCTTTAATCATTTCAAGGTTTCCAAACACTTCTATGTTAATCAATTACCTCTAGATAAGTAATTGATACTGTATAGATACAGTATAGATACTGTGGTCCCATAGTGGCAAAATGTTGAATAGTTATTGGAAAGCTTGCCAGAAAAATTATGATCACAGAATCACAGATTGTGAGGGCGATCTGGCTGCAACATCTGTCACCCCATTGATCGTCAGGGTTGATTCGGCTGATCTGGCTGGCTAGGCGGGTGTCCCCTTCCTCCCTCACCGCTCCATGTGTGTCCCTCCCGAAGCTGCGCACTCAGTCGAAGAGGACGACCTTCCCCAATAGAGATGGTACCGTTCATCGGTCAACGGTATACAGTAGCTGCGCTCCCCTGCTAGAACCTCCAAACAAGCTCAAAAATTATGATCGTATTGTCAGTTGGACTACGGAAAATGTTTGAAGGAAAAAGATAATGGAAAGGGGAATTCCAGGAATGCTTTCATTCCAACCCATCTCCTAGTTTTGGTAAAAATGTCAGAACTGGAATAGCCACTCACAGAAATCAAAGTTAATCTGTTTACTATAGAAACCAAGCTTGAAAGTGTGAAGATGATCTTTAATGTCCCTTTCAACCTAAGCCATTCTATGATTCTAAGTTCTAGATTATGGTTTCAAGAACAGTCACTGTTACTGTTGTCTGCAGATTTCATATTTAGTACACTATCTTTAGAGAAGTAATTTGAGATTTTGGTGACATCAAATGCTAGTGTTGCTCCATAACTTGTGAAGTTCAGTGTTACCTGGACTGAAGTAATAAATCTCCTCTGAAATCACCTCAGAGGCTAGTGCAAGATTTGAAAAAATAGGAGCACTAAAAGGCTTTAAAGTAATCTCCCCATCTATCCAACCACGTGTACTTTGTTAAAGGCTCCCATTGTCTTCTACTATTTTTGCACATCTTCTCCTGTCTCATGCACTTTGGTATTTTTTGTTTGTTTGTTTGTTTGGGGTGATAACTGATTTGTTTTGTTTTGGGTTTGGTTGTTTGGTTTGTTTTTAATACAGGAAATATAATGATATCCTGGTACCTTTTCAAAACTGAGTTAGCTGTTAAGCTTAAATGCAAGGAAGCTGCAGCCACATGTTCAGCTACCCCAGTCAGCAAAGGCAGTAGGGAAGCAATTGGTGAGTGACTGTTAAAAACAGCATTCAATATTCTAAAGTATATGCTCTCTCAATCTGGCAGTGGATATTTATGGCCAACTGCCTGTGTGTAATATAGTGTTCCTAATATATATATTCTAAATTTATATCAATATATCTATGCAGGTAATGTTCTACAGAGTGGATGATGGAGATACGTTCTAACAGAAGCAGTAAAAGAAAGAGTGAAAGGAGAGTATAAGAGTTGCTTCTGTTTTATGGAAATTTGGTCTGTCTTTTTACTTAGTCCTCCTATAATTTAATTGTAAAGAATTAATATGCTATAAATAAAAGTGGCAACCTTTGTTCAACATTCATTATATACAAAAGAGGAGAAAGGCTTAATATTTTCAAACTCTGCCCAATTCTTCTTGATGGCTTTTGTTCTTCTATCTCAGTTTTTCTTTTTTTTCTTTTTTTTCTTTTTTTTTTTTTCTTTTTTTTTCCCCAGTCAGAGAACATTTAATAGAAATGTTTAATAGAAGCTGGAACCATACCAGTAGCTGGAAGCCTGTGAGGATATAATGATGTCTGTGTCACAACAGATCTCTTGTTTTGAAGCTATGGCTTCCCACAGTCACCCAAAAACCTGGTTTGTCTTTACTTATCAATCTGATAATCTGAGTTAAAGAAAAAGATGAGAAAATAGTCACACAATATCCTCTCCCAAAAGTCATAAAGGAATGGCTAATAAGATTTGGTGGCCAGCAGCTAGACATGCCAGTGCTCAAGCTAAATACAGAAATAGAAATTTGATAGTGTCCCAATTTTCCAAGATTTTGCTCATCTATTTTCATTTTGCTTCTCTACAAAACAGCAATCCCACTACTACTTACTTATTTTTTGCATTGTATATTGAAATGCAGAATGCACATTTCCTAGGAAATAGGTTTTGATAGTTCATAAATAATTCCCTTTGCAGTAAAGTAGCAGATATTCTGCATCTGACTTTCACTCCAAGTACTAGAAAAACTCAAGAGGTTTTAAAATAGCCTAAGATAAGACAAGACAAGATAAGATAAAAGCTGTAAAGCTAAGGGCTGGGGAAATGAGTCTTTGTAAGGTTACAGTCATATTATAATATTATAAAAATGTGATTAAAAGAAGTCATTTTATGTCTAAGAAAAATAAACAAACAAACAGATGATCTTGCTGAAATCCAGTGTTATCAAATAGCAAAAATTAAATTTTTAATGTTTAAATACTGATAGAGACTGATATTATGTTACTATCATGTTAAACTTTTCACAGATAAAGCTGACCCCCAGAATGATTCTCCTTCCAGAAGTATAAAGCACTGTGTAAATAGATGCCATCTAGGAAGTTCATCTCAATGTCTTGCCAAAGTACGTGTTGACGTTAGCCTCAAAATAAAATATTTACAGGAGATACTTAATCTCTTCCCAAACTGCAGTCAGCAATAACCAACCCTGTTATTTCTGCCTTCCCCATAAAGCCATATAAAATCTAGAATGTAGAAACTAATTGGTGTTGAGAGGCTAGCGAGGAACTGTAAAATTTGGGAGTGCTGACAGTGATCTATTGATCTGAAACATTCTACCATGGCAAAACACATCACAAAACATCTCCTTTGATGCAACTTTGGTTTGTTCTAATTTGCATGTCTCCAATGGAATGAACCAATTAGAAATAAATGTTAAGACACCTGAGGCTATATTCTGAAATTTAACTGCTCTCATAATTACCTGCATAAAATGCTTATACTGAAATAATATAGTAATTTTTAAAACATAACAATAAAATAATAACTTTACCCTCTACTATGGTAAGAAGAATTGAAATATATATTAAAAAAACATGCAGTGAAGACAGTTATTATATATGATTTAAATTAAAAAAAAAAAAAAAGATGAATAAAAGACAGCCTAAGATAATAAAAGTAAAAGCAATGCCAGTAAGATGGCTGTATGTTTCTTTTTGATGTAGGAATAATTTTTGTGGAAATTTTGTGGAAACAGCACTCATCTAAAGGGGACAATGTGAAAAACTTCTAGAGGAAATATAACAGTGATTTTCTGCACAATTGGGGGTGAAATTATTCACCAAATTCAGTTATATTATGGACACAAATCAAGAGATTCCAGTGTGTGCACCTTCTGTGAAAATACAATAAGGTGGATTTTATGAACAAGTAATATGTGTGAAAATTAGACTCTGTCATTTCTTTCCTGTCACCTTTCTACTGTTGAGCCCTCTGTTGTGTAGAAAATCTGTGAGAGTTAGACTCTCCTTTGGAAAGTTGCTGAACTTCCATAGAGCTTTAAAATATTGTCGCTACACAATTCCAAAGTGAATGGCTTATGTCTGTATTGGATTACAAAATCTGGCAAATCCTGATAAAACTGTTAGAAAGGGTTTGAAGGAGGATCTAATTTAGACACCTAAGGCAAGTGATTAACATCACCTGGACTAAAAGAAGGCTTTAAAAGCTAGCTAGAAAATTCCTTGCAATGTCAGAAAATGAATTAAAAAACAAACAAACAAACAAACAAACAAACAAAAAACAAACAAACAAAAAAAAAACAGCAAAAAACCTACTGGAGTGTGACAGAAGCACCAAAGACTTTTTCTGTCATGAAATACTTGGAAATGCAAGAATTACTGAAGATCTTTGAACATGGTATTCAGACAATTGCGTACAGTTTCCTTCAATAATATGAGTATACCAGATTTTACATACTCTAAGATTGGACCCTCCAACATTCTCCATCCAGAGGAAGAATCATGTTTCAGAAAGGCATATGATGGGTAAAACAAGGCACACTGAAAAACTCTGTGATAAATTTGAGTACCTGAAATAAAAAATAGAAAGTGAAAAAAAAATGTTCTTGAAAGAAATTTATTTCACTAAAATAATTTTTACTGTATGTGAAAAAAGTCCATAATCTTTTGAAATGCAGCAGAACAAGTCTTTGTATTGCCTCTCAACCACAACAAATACCAACACTGTTGAAATGTAGCTACCCTATCTATTCAGTTAGATGTCATGAAATATTGATTTCTAGTCTTAAGGAACAAATGAAAAATTAGACTAAGTAGCACAGCTTGCGAGTAAATACATGAAAATACTGCTTCCTTCTTCAGCCTTAACTAACACAACCACTCTAAAAATATAGAATTTATAATAGTAGATAGTCAATCACATCTAGAAAGAGGTTTTCAGAGCTCATGATAGTAACAAGAAAATATGCTAACAGTCTTTTCGTTTCATCTCAAAAACAAACAAAGAAATATATCTTGAAAACAACCCACAATTCTGAGATATTAAAAATATGCATACTTTTAACTATACCAAAACAAACATTATTTTAACTGATTAATTTCTTATAATGTTTTTACCCTAAATTTTATGTAACTTTTTAGTCATTTGCAGTAGTTGATTTCCTCAAAAAAAACTTAGCATTAAAATATATATTTCTGTTTGTTCATGCTTATCTCAGCCAAAAAGTCCATTTCACAATAAATTGTATAAGGAGTTCAAATTTGATGCACAGGTTGGAGATGCAGATATCATAATTCTGCTGTAAGGTTGCTGAAAGAAGAAAATTGAAGCTTTTCCATATATTGAATAGATAAAGAAAAGACAAAAGATAATTTATTTGCTATGACAACAAAAAAAATCTGTCTTCATTATTTATACTTCTTTATACTTCTATATTACAGGATGCTTTAAGATGGTAATGTTTCTGCCTAGCTAATAGTTACTTGACTGGACCATCCTTTCTAAAATGATAAATTTATCGTGTTAGACTGAAATATAAAGTAGTAGTTACGCTGATCACGTAAGAAGAGTAAACTTTTTTAATGTGCTGATGAAGTGCCCAAGGTTAGCAATTAGTTCACAGCACAAAGGTGTCTACTGCTAAAATATATATTTTAAGTTGGCCAGCAAAAATAAGAAATATTTATACTATTGTAAACTCTGAAGAAACTTATTTCCTGAAGGCACTGTACAAAAACCGCTTTTAGAAAAATAAACAAAAATAATTTTCAATAGCATAAAACAGTGCTTGCTGTTCTAAGCAAAGTCAAAGAACTTGCATAGTGCCAACAGAATAAATATGTCTCCATTTGTTTTTGTTCCTTTACAACATGTTTCCTACTCCCTATTTGTAAATATAATATACCTTCACATTCAGTTTTGTGCTGGTATATGTATGCAGGTATGCAAAGGAGATAGTTAATCTTATGCGTGTAATTTTTTGCTTCAGCAACCTGCAATGTTTTGGACAAAGTTTCCTCTCAACATTCACATTTTTCTTTTCCTTTTATTTTTCCTCTATAGGGAGCATCTCTATAAATGCCTATGAGGAGAAAAATAGCAGTAAAACAAACAAACAAACAATCAAACAAAACCAAAAACAAACACAAAACAAAACAAAAACAAGAAAAACCACCCTTGTTTTTATTGTTGTTTTTATTCAGAGATCAATTCAAAGTGGCAAGTCAGGACACACCACCTTCACTAAAAAGGGCCTACTTCCCCCTGATACATGCATTCTTAGTCATTTTTTCCAGCTTTGTGGAGTTTACTTCTGATCTGTGTATAGTTAGGATTTCTGTAATTTACACATATGTATTTTTCCTATGAGCAAACTGTAAGTCACAGAGGGCTTTGAGAAAACATGTACAGACTTCTAGATTTACATGAAAATTTGGTTAGTTTTTGTTTATATTTTAAAGTCAAATATTTTCAGTACAAATGCTGTTCTTTCAGAGTCAAAGCAGAAAATATTCAAGAAGAATTATATAATTTAGCAACAAAATACACATGATAGTGTGTAAAATACACATGGTAGTACCTGAAAGTCACATTTTTGAAGTGCTTAGGAAATTTTAAAGTGCTAGGACAGGAAATTGTGTCAGCTTTTAGAAAATTGTATTTATTTTTGCAGGTTAGAGATTACACCAGGATTCTAGGCCTTATGAAAGAGAGATGTTGCAAAATCAGTGTATATGGATACATTAAAAGCTTTGCTAATCGTAGAAATGAACTTTGCAGCTCCTCTTAAAAAACACTGGGTCAGCGATACCTTTAGAAGTTTTATATTTCAGTGAAATTAATTAGAATTTTCAGATAGGCATACAAGTTTATGTAGAAAGATTTACACCAAGTCTAACAAAAAGAGAACAAATGCATTTCATAAGACTTTCTCCGACAAAAGCTCCTCAGGAATATACATTCTTCAAATATTTTTTCTGAAACGAAATACTGAATGTTTTCTTTCTCACAATGTCTTGTATTTTAAAAAGTAAGTCCAGTCTCAGTTCATATCAGTTTTTGCAATGCTATAATACACCATATTGTGGAAGCATAAAGAAAAAAAGTAGAAAACTTGCAGCTACTAAATTTCTTGAAATCTTTGTCTTACTAAAACAGCTAATTTAAATATCTTCTAATTTACTGTAGATAAGAATCTGGCCTTCTGATGCACAGACTAATGGAACAGATAGAGAGAAAAATGACTCCAAAAGTCTAGTGGGATTTTTCTCCTTATGATGTTAAGGTCTATAAACTCAGATTATACAATTGGATGACAAAGGACAAAAATACAGTGAAGGAAGCTAGAAGCTAGTCTTTAATTGTCTGAATTTCTAACAGAATATTTGTATTGTTTTTTTAGAAGTCATTGCAAAGATATTTTCACATAGATTATTTGAATATGCAGCTTGAGAATAAAGTTACTAAAGCAAGTTCAGTGGTTGGCAAGTTTTGTAATTATCTGAGATAATAGAGTGGCTTGACTTGGACGCATTAATAAATCTGCTTTTATATCTTTGCACATTTTGAATACATTTAGAAGTTTTGAATTTTGAACTCAAGCTGTTTGTCTTCAAAGACAACAACAGTTATATGACTGAAAGTTAAACTGTACCTAGGAATGAAATGATAAAATTTGTCCTTGTTTTATTAATTATCTAAAAGCAGTAATATTTAAAATAATAGAATCATTGAATCATAGACTACTTAGAATTAGAAGGGACATTTTAAGATCATGTAAACCAACTCCCCTGCAATAAATAGGGAAATCCAGAGTTAGATCAGGTTGCCTAGAGCTTGATCCATTCTTGCATTGAAAGTCTCCAAGGACAGGGCATCCATCACATCTCTGGGAAACCTGTTCCAGTGCCTCACCATCCTCACTGTAAAAGACTTTTTCCTTATATCTAACCTAAATCTCAGCTCTTTAAGTTTGAAACCATTCCCCCTTGTCCTATCACAGCAGACCTTACTAAAGAGTCTGTCCCCTTCTTTCCTTTAACTTCCCTTTAGATACTGAAAAGTTGCTATCTGGTCAACTCAGAGCTTCTCTTCTCTAGGCTTAACATTCTCAGCCTGTTCTTGTAGGAGAGATGTTCCATCCCTTGGATCATTTTTGTGGCCCTTCTCTTGATGCAGGCCAACAGGTCCATGTCTCTCCTGTACTGAGAAGTCCACATCTGGATGCAGTACTCCAGGTAACACCTCATCAGTGCAGAGTAGAGGGGAAGGATCACGTCTCCAGCCTGCTGGCCACACTTCGGATGCAGTCCATGATACACTTGGCTTTCTGGGCTGTGAGGGCACATTGCTAGCTCAAGTCCAGCTTCCCATCCATCAGTACCCCCAAGCCCTTTTTGGCAGGTCTATGCTTAATCCTGTGCAAAATCTAAAAATAATAATGTACTTTCTTCTCTTGGTCATATCAAAGCAGCACTTGCTGTTTCTTATTCAATTTCTTTTTTTATTTTTCTTTTTTCTTAGAAATCAGATTGTCAGGTCTGACACTATAATCTAAGAAGTGTGCAACACTTAAAACTTTTGTGATATATTTATCACTAAAATGTTTCAAACAGAGGCTTTCTTAAATCTATGACCTGTGTGGGTGGTTCGTTTAGAATCCACTCAGACAAAATATGGCTGTAACTGTATTATGTTTGATGGGGCATCAATGATCTGCATCATCCTCAAACCACCCACTGCTGCTTTAATTGCTTTGGCAGGATCATTAAGCCAATTAACATCAAGGCTGTAAAAAATTGAAGTCTTCTGACTTTACTCCATACTCTGTTATATCCATGTCATGATTTATGTTTTACTGTTACCAAAGGAAAAAAAAAAAAAAAGCAAACTATTTTAAGGATGAAGGATCCAATTTGCATATTTTCTTTTTTTTTTGTGATGTTCTTCCTGCCTTAGTTCCATTAAGCTAATTAATCATAATTTTAGTGTGAATTCTTTTTGCTCTTTTAATGTTAGTGAGCATGTTTAGAAAGCCAAGTTTAAATGCACATTTTAAGAAAGAGTGATGCTATCCAGTATTATACAGAGAAAGCCAAGACAAAATCATTTACCGTTAGAGAATAATTAGAATTGTTAACAAGTATAAGTGAAAGCCAGCTGAAAACTTTAGTGTTCACACAAACTAGAGAAAATAATGCGTGCTTTTATCTTAACATTCCCTTCAGATGTTTGACTAGCATTATTTGGAAAGCATTTATATAAAAATCTGTCTCTTAGATTCTTCAGATAATGTGTACATAAATCAGCATGTGCTTGGTTATGTACACAATAGAAGCTGATCACACCTTTTGAGGAAACTTTGACATTTGCCTTGTAAGACATTTTTCTTCAGGCAAAGTGATTTTAGATAATATAGCAAATGCACTGAGATTCAGAACTGCATCATTAAAATCATTTTCTATTTTTAGAGTAATTTGTATTGTTAAGAGTTAAAAGCTGTTCCCTAATATTCTTATCAATACTAACATTAAATTTGATATAATTCATGGTATGAGAAAAGGAAAAAAAATTTTGTTCTTTTTTATTTACATGATTTTTTTTACCAGTGTTCTAGATACTTGTTATTTTTAGTGTTTACTTCAGGATACAGCTATACTTTCTGTCTTTGATAATTCTTTATAGAAACAGTTATGTTTTATTGGCAATCTTCAGCATTTATTTTCTGTAATTGTTGATACTGTTCCCTTTTCCCACTACATGTCCCTCTGCATGTTCTGGCAAATAACAGAGATTAATACTCCAAAATGAAAGCAAATTAATGTATTCCAGATTAGAACATCCAGTAAGGAAGTGAAATGATGCTCCTTCAGGTTCATAACAAAGGAATTATTTTGCGTCTTACAATATATCAGCCTTCATGTTGCTAGGGTGCATAAGATATTTTCTTTTTCCTTCTCCCAATAAGAAAAGAACAGCGTACTATATAATTGGATGACTCATTGAAAAAAGTCTGTCTGGATCTTCATTTCATAGCATATTTGCATAGTACAACTAAGATCTTCAGCCTTATCTTTCTGCACTGATCATCACTTGCCATCTGCTGGCTGAATAACAGTTCAAGTGCTTTTGAATGTGACTGCATTATTCTTATTTATCTTTCTAAATTTACTTGACATTAATTTTTAAGAAATCATTTATCTTACTGTTACCTATTTCTGAATTTTGCCTTTATTTATGTCCTCAGGAACCATCAAGAGTCTGACAACTAATTTCAGTGGTCACTGAAGAGAAAAACCACATTTCACGTATTCCAGACAGGGAAAAAAAGAAAAGAAAAAAAAAGATGGAACATAAACAGAAACATTATGTCAAAGTATATATCTGACAAAGAACATGTAAGGGTGCTGAAAGTTATGAAAAAATGAAACATACATATGAAGCATTAAATGAGGAGTGGACTATAGTTGTTTCATTTATTTATGAAGTAGAGAGTGTGTTCTATCACATTTTGACATCTTTGACTGACCCTAACATGTCATGCAGGTACTTCACAATCTATAACAGATTTGTTAACATAGCCCTTGTTAAAAGCAGATTGTTTTGCAAAAAATAATAATAATAATAGAGACATGATTCTCTGGACATTTATCATAAGGAATGAAACTAAATAGTAATCTTCTTGTCCATATGGAGTTTCATAAATTACTTCTTACTGAAGTCATCATGCCAAGTTCAAGTGTAACCAAAATGACTTGACAGTATGCACATTAACATAGACTGAGATCCTTTGGAACCAAACCAGATTGTGAAGAAACAGTGTTTGTTATGAAAATCTTCAAAACTTATTCAGTATTAAAAGATGTGTTCTACTCAGACTGCTAAGAAATTTGCACAGTACTTGCACAGTAAAAGCAAAGGAAATCTGTGGCTAGATTCAGAATACTATTGGTCTGCTCTGTTCTGAACTGTTCTGAATATAACTGCTGTTCAGTTATAAATGTCTGCTTACACAGAAAGTTGGACATCTATGGTTGTTTTTTGTTGTTGCTGTGGGTTTTTGTTTCTTTTTTGATCCAAGACTTTAAATCACTTTCAATTCCAAGAGTGCTTTGTATATCCTTTATTATTGCAAAGAGGATAAAACCTAGTGGTCTTCACGTAAGCCGTTGCAGGTTTACTGTATGAGATGAAACAGGGGGTCAGTTAAACTTCTTTATTTTCTAGTTCAGCAGTTATTTAAGAGGTTCTTGTATAGAAGAACAGTTAGACCTCGAGGTCAGCACCCCCAGTATACGCATGAACACACAAAATACAAAATAGAATGATATATACAAAATAGATATAAGTTTAATAATCAAATAATATTTCACTGAGCTTCACCTAGTTTTCAAGGAGTTCAAGCATAACTCTTGCAGGGACAACATGCAATCAGCAGTGAAACCTGACTTTGCAGGGGGCTTTTAGGCTGTTTGTAGCTATTCATGGAAAAAGAGCAAATTACCCAGGGCTGCTGAGGCTGACACAGCTTCCTTGCAATGGGACTGAACTTTATACCCACTCTGGCTTCTGTATCCATATCTGAAAAACATTTTCACTCTTTTTTTTTTCTTTCTTTTTCTTCAAAATGTGTAGTTTCCATTTCTGTAAAGATTTATGCCTACCTGGAGATTAGATGTTCTCCTTTCTTACAAATGTTCTATATATCCATTGACTATATCCAGTGACTATCCTGACTGCAGTATTTAAAAGGGGATTATAAAAAGGAGGGTAATCAACTTTTTACTTGGGTACATAGTGATAGGTCAAGGGAAATGGTTTTAAGCTCAAAGAGGGAGGATTTAGATTAGGTGTTAGGGGGAAGTTCTTCACAGAGAGAGTGGTGAGGTGCTGAAACAGGCTGCCCAGAAAGGCTGTGGAGCAGCCTTTCTTGCAGGTGTTCGAGATCACCTTGGATGGGGCCCTGGGCAACCTGATCTAGTATCTGATGTGGAGGTTGGTGTCCCTACCTGTGGCAGGAGGGTTGGAGCTTGATGGTCCTTTGCAACCCATCCAACCCAAGCCATTCTATGATTCTGCGATGATTCTATGCAGAATGCTAGCATTTCTATTAACACATAATTAACAGTAAGACATAAAATAATTTAATGAAGTTTAATAATATGGAGAAATCCAGTGATAATACTATTTTACATTTTGTATTTTGTATGTTTTATAAGTTTGAAATTGTACGTAATTATAGCATTATAATATAAGATCTGTACCTTGTGAACCTACTGTTTCACTTTAACTTCCTCCAGATTCACCTAAGTTCACATTTCTCAAAGTAGTCAATGAACAAAAAATCTTCTTCCTTAAAAACATACCAGAAGTGCTATCTTTTGACAAACCAAAGCAAGAGGAATTTTAGATTTTACTGCAGGGATATGATTGAGTTTGTAAACAACAAAATGATTATCAGAGCACCTTAAAATAATTTCTAAAATATCTCTGCTGTTCTAGTATGATATCATAAGAACATGGATGCAATATTTTTTGACCCTTACTTTTTCATGTATGTGTTTTGTCCAAAAGAATGAGATTATTTCTGTTGAACTATTAGTAGTGTTTGGCACATAATATCTGTAAAGTTAAATTGGGTATCTATGGATATCCATTAATATTTAGTAGCTATGTTTTGACATGATTCTCTCTATTACTGTTTGAAATATGAGGATCAAGTGATCCAAATTCCTAACACTATGCTTATCTGAAAATAAGTGCTTCGTTGGAGTCACAAGGAAGTCTTACTGAAGTTTAAATGTATGGCTAACAAAAAAAAAAAAATCAGCTTTGAGTGATGTAACACATCTTGAAATTCTGAATAGGAAATCAGATGTGTAATACTAACAAATAAAAGCATAAACCTGCATGCCAAAGAGACTTCCCCTCAGTTCTCAATGAAACAAAGTTAAAACCCTTCTGAGTCTTACAGATAACTCTGCCTTATTCTGGAGGACTCGTCGCTGTCACTTCACTCTGTCTCTCAGTAACATAAGCAACTATATAATAAACTGATTCAGTTTTCTAATACAATTAGCAAGATACTTTTTGCACTGCTTTTACTTACCAAAATACTGTTCCACAACTTCAGCAGTATGAGGTTTAGAACCCCTTTTTTCCTCCTAGATGCATTTTTGGTGCATTTAAATTAATTTGTTTTTGAGTCAGGTTTGTGCTTTTCCTTCGCAGACATTTGGAATGTGCTGTATTTATAAGCAATTATAACCTCATAGAGCTTTCATTTCACTAGAACAAGTAATACAATCTGGGTCAGCAATTTTGTCTGAATTAAACTAATTCTTGGTAACTTTCTGCATCTGGAAATGTACATATATGTATTATTATATATATTATATTATATATATAATATAATAATAATATATAATATATAATAAAATAATTAACCAAGTAGTATACAATGAGGAATTGACCATATCACTTGTTTGAGGAATTTAATATAGATACCTTAAATGATAAAATTTTAAAACAGGCTGTTCTGAATAATAATTAAGAATATTGATAATATTATCTGGAGGTTATTTGTTTCTATTGACTGCATAGGGAAATTTTTTCTGTGATAAAGGTGTTTCAGTCAGAAATTTGAAGTTATATCATAGTAATTTTCCCTATACTCCAGCAGAAATCTAATCCAATATTTTACAAATTGGCACAATTCCATGCTAATTTCAGGTGCAGGGCCTTATCAGGCATAAACAATGGTTTTCATGTTTCTTTTACACTAGTAATTGATGAACATTCCATGATTAATTGACAAATACAGAATTTTGTCTATCTTTGTCCTTTGTAAGTCAACATAACCATGCCCATGCATACATGAAGCAGAAATGCTAAGTCGCAGCTTGAACCAGTGATTGAGCACCTGGTCAAAAGGCAAGGCCAACTCAGAGGAGCTCAGGTGCATGCAATGCAGCTGAGTGACCAGGAGTGGAACCAGGATCCACCCCTCCCTCATTTAAGTGTTTGCAGTGGAAGTAAGGCTATGTTGCTGGAGATCTCAATCTACCTGACTGGTTCTAAAAATAAGTAGTCTGTTCTCCCCTTCTCCCCCCCCCCCTTTTTGTTTCTGTGCCCACAGACATTGTGTTTGAGCACGTTCTTACTTGTTGCAGCTTGGACTTTGCTACCCTGCTGTCATTGCTGTATAATCACAAACTTCATGCTTATTTAATCCTTTTCTGTTTTGGTTAACATCTTTATCTTGCATCACATCTCTATAGTTTGAGGGAAAGCAACACATCATAACATTTTTCAGAAAAGCAACGTAAATGAAATGAGTACTTCTTTCTAAAATAAGTGCAAGCACTTCATTTTCAAAAATACGGTAGTAATTCTGTGTGAATTGGTTTCATGTGTGACTTTTGGTATGTACACAGATGTTTATTAACTAAAATGGGCTTTTACTGATTAAACATTATTTGAAATATCATGTCCTAAATAGCAACTTATTCCTTAAGCTCAATTTTGCAGAAACAAAATTAGCAGTTCTTGATTAAACAAATCATGTTGAAAGATGGTTGCAGAGACAACTCCTCAGGTTGCAGTATTCAGATTATCTTCCAATTATATAGGAAGTATGCTAGGTACTCAAATGGAGTTTGAGAATACCCATGAAAATATGAACACAAATATTATATGAAAGGCCATTCTTTTATGACCCGAACAACACTAATCTAACAGTGAGAACAGTTAATCCAGTTTCTTGCCTTCTGAGGATTTTAAAATGCAAAAGCTTATTGCTTATTTCATTTAGAACACGATCAAAGTTTTCACTTATAAGAAAAAGCTGCTGCTTTTTTATTATTGACTCTCATGTTATTGTATAATTGAAAAGGTTTTTTTTCTTTTTTTTTTTTTTAAAGCCTCAATTATGCAGCAGTGCTAATTTTACTGAGCTGTGTATGATGTTCAGTGTGACAGTCTGTTAACTGGGACGATACATGTTTGACAGTTCTTCTGGAAGCAGCTTTATATCTTTGAAAGATAAAAAAGGGAAAATGAAGTGAAAATTTAGACTTTTCTGTCTCTTCCTCTTACTTCTGACTCCTTTAATAGTAAACTGTGCTGAATATATATATATTTGACAAAACAAAAACCATATATATATAAATACTTTTTGTATTTTCTTTCTTCTGTAATATTCAAAGGTATAACTGTTATTTTAAGTTATATTTATAATAATTATAAATATTGGCTTTATTTTTTCTCAAAGCTTCTATACCAAGCCCACATTCTATTGTTTTACTATCAGAAAGTGTAAGGTACATGTAATTCATAAGAATAGAACTGATATTATTTTGGTACTACATCTACCAACGTAATATAACAAGAAACAGAAAGTTTTGTAAATAATTGAAGTTCAATCTTTTATAATCTGATAAAGCTTGCTTATGTTTTATTCACTGTAAATCTTGGATTTTCTAATGTTCTCTGCCAGAATATCCTGGATGATGATTTGTATAATTGCTCTGTAGCTATTTTGACCTTGCTTATTTGTACATCTGCAGTGCTGAGTAGACTACTTTCACTGTGTTTTTGAGGTTAAAAGTTAAAACTTACTGTGATGTAAATGTGTAGAATAGGAACATCAAAAATCTCCTAACAGATGTTTTTTGGGTTAGCAGCATTGGGTGCCATTTTTTCCTTGCACATCTTTGGTATTTCTCTGCTGCGCATAAATCTAAGTTTACTTTCAGAAAAACCGAAACCACTCTTTCTGAGTAGTATATTTCATTCTTGGCTTGAATTGTGATTTAGTTTGTTGGATATCTTGTTCTGTCTTTGAGTATAAACTAGTATCATTACTTTCACCTCTTCAATGAATAGATTAAGACCCGTCGTGAATGGGAGCTGTCCCACAATAATTCCCTGAGTAAATACAAGATTTTTGGAAAGTAATTATACTACGTAACTAATCATTTTAGTGCAGGACCTACCTCAAAGGCTAGGCTATCTTTTGGATCTTAGGTGCTAGTAATATCCAGCTGAGATAAATTGCTAACTAGAATTGGCTACTACTTGTCACAGAGTCTTTTTCATCCTTTAAGAATACAACTATGAGCTTCTAAGAATAATAAATGGGAGGAAAATGATTCTTTAAGCAGAAATACTAAGATCTATTGGTGAGATAGATTAAACAAGTCTGAATATAATTTTTCCCTTCCCCAGTCCATCATAAGGCTTTGTGAAACTAAGCACACTCCAGTGATCAAGACAAAGGCACTCTCATAGGTACTCTATGGGAGGATTTTGTATAGAAGACCAGAGGCAGGAAAATATATGGACTTCTTTCATACTTTCTGTCACGATTTCTTAAGCAGAAAATTATCCCCAGTAATTGCATGTAGCATTGATCAAATAGTTAAGCCAACTGTTCCCAGATAATCTCGAAGTGAAGTCAGTCGAGGATATTACATATTTGATTTTGAACCAAACTGATTTAACTATACATATACTTAACTACTCTGCAGCTTAATTACCAAGTTATTCTCCCTTGAAATTGAAGGGACAGGATTTGTATCCTGCATCGCTGAGGTGGAAACTAAAGGTGTGCCTTAATCTTCCTGATTAAGTACTTAAAATATGTAGCTTTCTGAGCAAAATGTTGCCTTTAGTTAAGGCATGATGTGATCCTTACATATAATTTCAATAAAGGAACAAAAAGATTTTTAAATCATTGAAGAATAGAAAACTGTTAGGCTACAACATTTTACAGTTAACAATGCCAGACTTAAGAAAAATAAAAAAATGTATTATTTTTAACATAATGCATTATAACTTAAATTGTGGGATATATTGCCATAGCATATGTCTGGATGGAGAAAAAGTAGTTTACCTAATGATAGGTCAATCAGAAACTGCTACTCTAATCGGTACTGAATAGCATCACCAAATGCAATTTACTCATGCTTGCTCTGTTTCCTCCATTCTTTTCCCAAGTGCTTATTGCTGGCTAATGTGAATAACAGAACATTAGAATATGCAACTTCTGTTGAAATATAAACTGGTGATGCTTTGTTTATCAGCCATCATCTGAGTAAGAGCACATCAGCTGATGCTTGAGTAGATGGTAGTTTCAGATGCAGATCTTTTATTGGCATTTTGTATTAATAAGCTAATACTCACTCTCCCATTTTATCTGCTGTGCATTAACTTTTAGGCTTAGATTGAGAATTAATTTCTTATTCAAAACAGAAACTTACGACCTTCATTGTTTAGAATGAAGTGTTTGAAATGCAATGTAGGAAACCTGTAGATACTAAAGAAGGGAAAAAAAAGTCATTTTTTATCTTGAGATCTACTTAAGTGCAGGCTTATGGGTGTTATAACTGGAACTGGTGACCTAACAGGTGTGGGGATTCTGAATGTGTTTATGCCTTTCAGTCTTTACTATCATTGCTTTATCTTCACAGCTGTTTAAAATGGTGTGAAATGATTGTGAACTGAGGAAAATCTTTATGTATTATTTATGTACTAATACACTGTTTTCTGATATTTTACTGAGATGTTTACAATAGAAATGGTTATATTTAATAAAAAAAGGGGGGAGTACTAAAGAAAATAAGTGTATATCCAACTTTGCTGATCTTTTTAAGGAAGAACTTGTAAAAATGGTAAACTTCTATGAATCAAGAAATTTACTGAAAGCTATAAAATATGAAGTTTATTACTTTTGGCTTAGGCTGTTCCCCAGCTGCATGTCTTTAGGAGTTGGGCTGCAGATCTGCCTATTTCTAGTCTTTTTCCTGAGCATTTACAGTTGGTTGCTGCAAGATACAAAATCACACTGCAAGATACTAATCACACTTTTGTTATAATGCAGTGTAGCTCACCTTTATATTATTGAGTGTATACATGAGTAATTGTGTAGTCAGTGTAGTGTTCTAAAATCAATTATTTATGGTCCACCATTGTTTTGTTTTGAGATTGGTATAATCTTTGCTTATCCCATGATTTAAATAAGCAGATTGGCATTTTTAGTATTCAGATATTCAATATCATATCCAGTTCACTGCCCACACAAAAGCCAGAGCACTTTGCTGTCAAAAGGAATTTAAGGTAACATAAGCCACAGCTCTCATTCCCGTGATAACTTTATCAGGAACCAGCTTATAGCATGTTAATGTGAAAAGTAAGAGTCATAGCTCAGTTATCAGCTATGACTAATTTGTTTTGTCAAAACAAAGATTGATATTAGAAGCCTTAGAATTAGGGCTGTAAACCAGTTTATCAACCCATTAAAGTGTATCATGGAAAAAGAGAATGAACTTCAAATTCAGTGGACTTGCTCAACCACCATCTCCAGCAAATATAAAGTAAAAATATCTAGCTGCCATTACATTGTTCTCTAAAATCCCACCAAACTATAAAGCTGAAATGGATAGTGCTCAACAAACATTACACTGAAATGTAACTTTCTAGTACTGACTTGTTGGTCCCTTTCATCAGTTAACATGATCTGCGATTCTGAAAAGTCAGGTTCAGAGTCCATAAAATATCTGGAGTGTTTCTGTGGGAAGACGTTCAATTCAATAGCTGTGTCTCATGGCAGCAAATGAATAAATTAACTTTCATTTACACTGTATGCTCCAAAGCAGATATAGTTAAGTACAATTCATGTCTATTCTATAAATATAGCATTTAAGCCATATTTAAAATAATTTTTTTCTGTTGAGAGTATGCATATTCAAACTCTTATTCAAAGTTGCATTATTAAATTTGCATTGCCATTGTTTGTAGGAAGTTTAATAGTGCTAACACACTAAATGGCATCTTGTTTTAAACAACACCAGCAAGAGGATGTAGTGTAGGCTTTCTACACAAATCCAGAAAATTGGAAGTTTATTTTTCCACTTGAATGAATATAAATCCTTTGCATAAACAGATATAACACTGGGGAAAAAAAAAAAAATGATCCAGAGAGGTAAAAGAAATAGTATTTTTGCTTTACATTATTACCTTAATGATAACATTTAATAGAGTTGAATAGAGATAATTTCATAACCACCTCTATGGACTTGCTTGGTCATGCAACAGTGGATGGTTTTGTTATATTGTGTCATATATCTTTTCTTAATCATGTTTTTCCTAGGGAAGTTGTCATCTGTGAGCAGCTGCGCTACTTGCCAGACTGAGCAAAGAAAATGTGTATTTCAATGTACAGAAGCAGCTGGGTTTCTTTAGTAGGTGCTAAAGGGAATCTCAGTTAGTACCTAATGAGTTTACATGAAGTTCTGCTCCCTTGTGTCATTATTATCTAATGAAGTTCTTTTTCAATTGCAATCTTTGTCAAAGTGAGTACTATTAACACACTAAATATCAAACTGCAAAAAAGATAGATTATCACTTTTTTCTCTGAAATAAATAAATAGGAAAAAGAAAAAAAAAAAAGTGAACACAATATCCTCAGCTGTGTGGTAGTAGCAAGAAAAATGAATCCAAGATTCAAATGCATGAGTTTTTTTAGTTAAGTTTGTGGTTGAAAAAAGTGTAATTCTTTGCATTTCTATTATCGGCATAAATCAACAACTGAATGAACAATGAAGAAAATGTGTAAATTTTAAATATTAAAATCAATATTTCAGTTCAAAGTGCAGTGTAATCAATATCACTTAATGTATTTTAGTAGTTCCACAAGAAATATGGAATGACAAATTTGTTGGATAGAATAACATAGAAATGCAATATGCATATATGTTTATATAACATAGTTTCTTTAAGTATCAAAATGTATCAATAGCTTATTAAAAATTAAATTTTATTTTAAACGGTGTGGTTTTCAAGCTAACAGGGAAATTAGGTGAATATAGGAAAGTATAGGAAACAATATATATTTTAACAGGAATAATAACACTGACTTTCCAATTTCATTGTAGACAGAGTAGGTAAATGATGCAGGAAAAAAAGATGCTTACATTTTCCTTAAGTCTTCCCAGTGTTTATTTAACTAGATAATTTTTTCTCACAATATTTTTAAAAAACACATCTAAATTTTTTCAGATACTATTAGTTTATTTACTTTCTCCTCAAAGCATAGTTCTTTTTCATCCATGTATGAAGAGTTTCAATCTTGAGTTCTAGGATTTCCACCCCTGACTGCCTATTTGTAAGCTCCTCTCACATTCACCCAGTACCTTCCCTTGCAGGGCTTTTTATGCACTTCATAACACAGCTTGTATGTACAGCCCCTGCCCTGATTGTGTTTCAGGCCCTTTAAAGACCCATTTGTTTGATGATGTAGGCTTCTGTTTCTTCTTAATTTTTTTGTGATTTTTTCCCTTTCATTTCTTCTTCTTTGTCACTGGACTGTAGGTACCAGAGGTCGTCTTAGAAATGCAAAAGAAGATGCTTTGCATGTTGAGAGTGCAAATAAAAGAAATCCTAGTTATATGTATTCATGAAGATACACATGAATAGAATGTATAATGTTTTGAAGATGCTGAAGCTTCTCATTTTAGAGCAAACTATGCTTTTATCAGATATTCTAGTACCCTATAGAAGTGAGAAATTTAGTAATAGAAGAATAGTATTTTCAAGACAAGATATAACTGTGCCAAAACCTCCAGTGCTCTTGGAGCTTCCTGATCAGCACGACAGGAAAAGAAATGAGGGTTTGACTAAATGAGCAGGAAATCAAGCATCCCAAGTTATTGATAGCATAATTAAAAATATCAAATTTCTCAGATTCCTTTTGTGCAAGACTTGTTTAGGATTGATGGTTGCTATGCTGTTTGGCCTTAGCCATTTTCCTTTCTATTTAAGACTTAAGGAATATCTTCAGCATTTGCACACAGCTGCCCTGCTCCTTAACTCATCATTGCATTGGCAAGTAAATTCTTGAAGTCATCTTCAAGTTTTAGCTTTGCTTTTGCAGCAGTTTGCCAATTAAATTCTCCGAGGTAGCCATGCAGGTAGTGATGGTAGATAGCTGCTTAGCTTTCATTTGTCTAATGTAATTTTGTTTCAGAGCTAAGCCACTATTTCAAAGACATGAAGTTTTCTCTGTGAAGTGCTGTGTTTTGTTTTACAGCACTTATGACATTTTAGCAATAGATTGAAAAGACTGCAGTGCTGCCATCTATTACTTATGTTTAGCAACATGTCAACCTTTCCGTATTCTTTGATTATTGTAAGTAATCGGTGACAAAGTAAATGAAATTGCTGAAAATCTTTCCCCTTCAAATATGAACTGTCACTGCTGAAATCAAGATTATTTCTTTACTTTTGATACAGCATTGTAGGAAAATTACCGCAAGTTGGTTTTTACCTGGTTTGGTTCTTCTTGCAAACCTTTTTTCTTCTTTGGATGTTCAACAAATTATTTTAAAACATTCTGATTATGTAGCTCTTAGATTATCCATCAGAACTGGACACACAATTTCTCACGATAAATATAGTTTGTTGAAGTTATGACTGGTGACTGAATCAAATGCAACAAATTATATGCATGCTATGTGACTTCTTTTTTTTTTTCCTTTTATATTCAGAAAGGCTAAAGAGCAGTTTGTCTTTACAACTGTCAGATCTTGCGCTCTTGTTTTCACCATTAGTCTCTATACTTTCATCAGCTGCGCAGTCATTGAAGTAAGAAAGCTTGTAGCTGAAGAGCAATAATGTTTTTTTAAGAACTTTATTCAATTTAACTCCATAAACACAGCCAACAAATGAACAGATTTATTTCAGATCTGAAATAACCTTAATTTATCAAGGGAATGTGAAAATATGTTGAAGTACTCTCAGGTGATTTCTTAATGAAGATCTTCCCTACTTGCAAAGCATGGTTCTTGTCTAACTAGTGACATTGAAATGTGTTATTAAAAAGCAAAAATGATTCCAGATAAAAAATCCTATTTCCAAAAGTTCTCTGGAAGTGGTGCGGTGTAACAATATGTAAATCAAGTTTAAGTTTTGGACACTGCATCCGATTCTGTCAGATCACAATATTTGTGGCTGGCTGACATTTTATACGAAACAGGACAATTATAAACTCTTTTTATGTAAATGCAATAGCTTTATTCTTTCTGAATATGTAATACAAAATTTGTAGATAAAGGATAATTGATATGAAAGGCTCTATACACTAATACAAAACTGAAACAATGGTGAATCAGCTAACTATTACCTGTGGTAATATTTTTGAAAACTTTCTGTTTTTCTTGTCTCAAATCCCTAGGATTTCTTGTCCAGTAAATTTTATTTTATTTTTTTGTCTAGTGATCTCACAGTTATACTATGCCCTGCTCAACACAAATAATGCTTTAAATTGACTAAAGTGTTGGGTATCACATGATATAGTTCAGTTGAGCAACTGGCATAATGTAAATTATGGTTCTGATTTGTTTTTAAAAAGAAGAATTTGAGAGGCAGGATTCTGATAAGCAGTTTTAAATCTTAATCTCTTTAACTTTTTTTTTTTACTGTTACAGAAGTTTTCATGATGAGGTTGCATTGCTGAGAACTCAGTATTGCTCCTGAAATTTCTGCTTTGAAATCAGTGTTATATTAGCAGAAATAATTAACCTCATATGAGACGATTGTTTTCTTGGATGAAAAAAGGCGATTTATGTAGTATTTTTAGTCTAGAAAACAACCTTTTTATTATTATGTAGGTAATAGATTTTTGCATTTATAATAAAGCAATATGTACGACATTTCTGATAATTACTTGCTTTTGATTTTTCTTTTAGCTCGTCTTACCCAAATTGCTTCTGCAAATATGTACCATTACCTCCCAGTCACTAAGAGACTATCTCAGGAGAGCTAACACCTTTTTTCAAGTTCATTAACTGCTCTCATGATCTTCACCTGAAATGCTTGACTGATCAAATCTCATTTTCCTAAAGCCTATAACTTACATCTGTATACTCATCTTTTACAGTGATCTCCTGCATCATTAGATCTCCTTCAAATGCTGATGGGAAAGTGACTTCTACCTTCAAGATAATGCTTTCTACCACAGGAGTAGTTCATTCTGTTAAAAGCCATAGTGGCCACTTCTGAAACAGAACATAAATCTTATTCCACTTTATTTCAGTTATGTGCTCTGGATACTGTCATTGTACACTGCTGACAGATATATAAATGGTACACCTGGCCAATAAATGCAATCCTAAAAAAGTCGGAAATACCACACACTAAAAAATGTCAGCAGACTGGATAGCTTTATCTTTTCATCACTTACTTTTATCTTACTGTGTGCATACATATATTTTGAATATATGTATTTATTTCTTTGTTGGCCTAGCTAACAAACATTAAGTTTTAATTATTCAAGCAATGACTTTAATTTAAGGCTAAGGAAGATTGTTTTCAAGTTCAAAGGCATTTTTCATCCTATTCACATTCTACATGTTTAATATATATTTTCCCAGCCTTCTGCTCTCCAGATGGGGGGAAAAAAAATACAAAACCTGTGCTGCAAATCTCCATGATTACATTGACGGTGTCACAGAGCAAATGCAACAAATTTACAAAATGAAACAAACATAAGAAAACCTAGCACATGATGTACACCTTTTCCTGGAGAAATGTTTCCCAAGTTACTAACTCTTGGTATTTCTGCTGAAATGCAGAAGATTCTAAAGAGTAGAAAATAAGTAGGTTACTGCTATTGTGCTTACGCAATGTTTGTTCTGTCCTACAAGGAAAGAAGACTTTTAAAATAGGTCATACATTGCTGTAAAGGTGATCTGTGAGTTAGAGGATGATATCATGGCCTGTTCTGTGAGAATGATTACTGTCAATTAACTGAACAGATGCTAAGCCTAACTACTTCATGAGAAATTATTACCATTTTAAAAGTTTTGAATATGATGGGTTGCTAGCAGCACATTTTTATGCAGTTAACTTCCTTTTTTTCTATTCCACTTGTAAATGTTCCACTGAATGTGAATTACAAATTAGAATTGATTCATGCATTTGTAAGAGAAAAATGAATTTCTAACATTATAAATAATATAATTTTACAAATCTATAACATATCAATTTGTTTATATATACTTCAGGAAAGAACATAGCATTTTTATAATAGGAAAAGTAAAAAATATGCACATTTTTATTCTCAAAATATGAATTGCCAGAAATATTAAACAGTTCTCTAATCTTACAAATGTAGTTATAGTGCTATTAGACAGATTTGTTACTATATCTAACCTACAGCTCAAATGAAAAAGTTACACGGTTATTTATGTATGAAACATTCAATCTAAAGTTATTATCCACAGTTTAAGACTTCTCAGATGTAGCACATGCGAATATAAATACAACTACTTATCAGAAGTTGTGAGAGGCCAGCAAGGAGAGGGAGGTGATTGTCCCCCTCTACTCTGACATTGTGAGGTTTCGTCTGGAGTGCTGCATCCAGGCTTGGTGATGTCAGTACAAGAGGGAGGTGGAGCTCTTGGAGCGGATCCAGAGGAGGGCATCAAGGATGATCAAAGGGCTGGAGCATCTCTCCTATGGGGAAAGGTTGAGGGACACGGGCTTGTTAAGCTTGGAGGAGGCTCTGGGGAGACCTTGCTGTGGCCTTCCAGTTCTTGAGAGGAGATTATAAGAAGGACGGAGAACAACTATTTACACAGTCAGATAGTGATAGGACAAGGGGGAATGGTTTTAAACTAAAAGAGAGAAGAGCTATGTTAGATAGTAAGATTTTTTTATTATTATTTTTTATTTTTTTTTACACTCTGAGAGTGGTGTGGCACTGGCACAGGCTGTCCAGAGAGGCTGTAGATGCCCCATCCCTGGAGGTGTTCAAGGCCAGGTTGGGAACATAGCCTGGTCTAGTGGTTGGTGACCCTGTTCCATGGCAGTGGTTGGAACTAGATGATCTTTCTATTTTCCAACCCAAGCAATTCTAGAATTCCTTGATTCAAAAGGCAGTGTCTAGGAATAGCTACAGCTCAAAATACCTAGCAAATACACAGCTCAGGAAAAAAAAAGGGGGGGGGGGGGGAGAGAGAGAATCAGACTTTGACAGTTATATATGGAAGAAATGAGAAAGGAATAGCAAGGAAACTGAAAGGTTTTTCAACCACTACATGGTGAGAATACAAAAATTTTTGGGAAGTAAAATGTGTCAAATGGAAAAATATGAGAAAATAAGACTGAGGAGGGGAGAATGAAGTCATACAGATAAATGCATTTCTTATTAATTTCTACAGAAGGATCTTTCTGACCTTTCTATGAAACTTTCTTCTGAAAACTTTCTGATCTGCAGATTGAAGGTATATGGGAATCAGACTTTTTCTTCACTGTTTACACAAATAATATAATAAAATCTTAGTGTGTGATTAGCTTTAGGAATAACGTTTCTTGCAATTAATGAATAATGATAAATAGTTACAGTAACACAGGAAATCAATAGTCAATAAAATAAGCAAACAACTAAGAATGAAAAATCATTATAGAACTCTTCACTGTATTACAATTATATCATGTATTTTGCTGTCTGAAGTAAATATCTCTGTGTTATTTTAAAGATTTTAGTGAAATCTGTAGTATGGTTTCAATAAGACAAAACAAAATGAAAAATCATACTGATTGATATGCTCACAACGTAACTTGTAAAAATAGTGCTTTTTCAAGAGAACAGATTGAAAACATTGTTCAGATGTATGGACTTAAAAGCCACTGATGATTAATTCTGATTAAAACCCCTAAGAAGTCACAGCAATACATGACAATTGAATTTCACAGATGGAAAATTAATAGTAATACTGTTAGAAGATGTAAAATTGTGAATTTAATCATACATCAAATAAAAGTAATTTCAAATGTCAAAAATTGATATTGTAACCTCCAAGCATATCTCATATATTACAATGTGTTACAGAAGTCAAGAGATGAAATATTTTAAACAAATACTGTTTTTAAAAATAATGCTTTCACACAAGGAAAACTGAGGGTGATAAAAATTTTTACAATACCCAAAAATGAGGAAAAAATAAATGGACTGTAAATCTCATTTATGGGAGTTGAATTCCCTGATGAGTTAGTGAATATATCTGAAACTAATTCTTTTTTCATTTTTTTTTTTTAAAGACAGCAAATAAAATAATATAACATCTAAGCATTTTCAAAAGTGAAATAGCTGCTTTTCTAATATAGGCATATTATATATATAGACAGAGAGATATAGATATGTAGATATATAGATATATAGATTTATATAGAATATATTTTCTAATATAGGCATATTCCTTCATATTCCAGCTGTGAATCAAAAATATTTTATAGCTTTTGGAATGTTAATGCAAATTTCTGAAAATATTCAGAAACTGTTTTATGCACAGTGAGTTGAATTCATTTTCCAATTTTATTTATATAAGAGAATATAGTTAATGTAGTATTCTGAGTTAATGGTAACTAATGGATGAACTTTTTGCATTTTTGGCTCTGATTAAACAAATTTATTTCTATCATTCTTATGAGGAGATGAATGATATATCCTCTGGTATCATTTTAGAACTTCTGACATAGTTCTCAGCTTGAGCAACTCATTTTATAACTTTCTCTCTATGAAGTATCTCCTTGATACTTGTGACAGATGGTAGTGATTTCATTTGTTTGCTTACATTTTGCTGTGTTTTACATAATATGTTAAAATAAGTGTGGCTGAGCAGCAGAGAAGAACAATATATGTTCCCCATCCTATCCTTATGAAAAAGGATGTCTATATGGAATTGTGAGCTTCGCCTGACTGTAGGTGAATATAAGATTTTGAGGAAGCTGCTGCAATGCAGGTTTTGAGTATGAATCCCAGTAAGCAAGGTTAGTCAATCATGAATAGAGCCAGGAGTTCTGGAAGAAAAAAAACAACAAGCATGTTTCAGAAACTCTAGGAGAGACAGGAATTTTCTTCTCAGGTTCCAGAGAACAGAGCAGTTTTTTGTTTTTTGTTGTTTTTTTTAATCTGAAAGATCTTCAAAAATTGCTGAACCACAGGAAAGGTTGTATCTACACAAAACAGGTATTAGATTTTATAAACAATACTTTTTCTCCTTATCATGTCTGGTTTATAAATATCTTCCTCTAATAATCCTAGAAATCTAAAATAATTGTATCTTTTTAGAAAGGTGATTTTACTTTAAAGCTGTAGCAGGTTTGGGGTCAGTAGCCATCAATCAGTTTCAAGTATAGAAGTTTGAGAGAGACTTCACTAAATTTTTTCTTTGTTAGATGTTCTAAGGGTTTTGTTTTGTTTTGTTTCTGATCTCTGCTGAGTTTTGCCAAGGCCTACTGGGAGAAATGAAGTGCTCTCAGCACGAAGCATTGAACCAGTTTCTGTTTTGCTCTGCCAATTACAGTCTGCATGCTTCTTGAGAGCTGAAATCTACTCTGGCAGATGAAACTCTTCCATGAATGATTGGGAGAACAGCACAGTTATGTGAAAGATTACTTTTCTGAGATCATGATGAGGATTTGAGTAATATATAAACCTTTTTTTTTTCCATCTAAAATCTAACATTAGAACAGTGGTATTCTAATAAAAGAAAACCAAAACTCAGATGCCAACGCAAATTAATTTTGATGCATCAGTGACCTTTTTCTTCTGAGCCAAGAAGTGTTTCTGCTTTGATTTCTAACACAGGTATGTGATTGAATAAAATCACCAAATAAATAAAAGCAGCCTGAGGACCAAAACAGATATTTGTAGGCTATTAAATTTATCATAGCCTCTTTAGAGTTTCATAAGACACTTTCTGTCCTGCAATGTGATTCTGCAATTGAAACAAGTGACAAGATATCTGCCTTCTCACAATTAAAGCATTTGAATTCAGGAATTAATCCTAAGGCATTTGTTAACAAAAAACTAATATTGTGATCATTTTTTCCTGAGGAGAGTCTGGGGAGTACTTTTTTCTTTTTCTATATACAGGTTTTTTATTTGAATAAGTTAAAGTCTGCTTTTGAGTATTGTTGGTAGAGTCTTGATTACTTGAATGTTCGTTTTAGCTCAGCTTTTCGGAAAACTGCACATTTATTTCTAATGCTATACTTTCCAGCTCCTCACATCTTTTTGACATTGTTATGAAAATGCTAAGTCATGTCCTGAACCAGTGATTGAGCACCTGGTGGGAAGACAGGGCCAATCCAGGGGAGCTCAGCTGCAAGCAGTGCATCTGAATAACTGGAAGGGGTGGAGCCAGCATCCAGCCCTTTCCAGATCTCATTTAGGGATTGGCAGTGGAGGTGAGGATATCTCTTGCTGGAGATCCCTGCCAACCTGTGGCCTGCCTAGGGTAAGCAGCTCTTTCCTTCATTTCTGCAGCTGCTCCATTTGGGCTCATTCTCATTTGCTGTATCTGAAGAATTTGCTACCCTGCTATTATTGCTGTATATTCCATCCCGTTATAGCATTACAGGCATCAATGCTGAAATTCTCTTATTCTCTTGTTCAAAATTTAGATTAAAATTCTATTCGTCTCAGCTAGTGCAAAGACTGGCATTGAAAAATGCTTTAATTTCCTGTGCTGTGTGTGGAAAAAGATTTCCCCCGTGCACCTGCTGCAGTTTATCCCAGACAAAACTTAGAAGAGTTTTGATAGTAACTTGTATGTAAATGGTTGTTTGATATTCTGAATGTTGACAGTGATGACCTAAGATAATTTCATCAGCATCCCAATTGTTTGTTTGCTTCAAATTAAATAAGATGAAAATTGTGAGCTTTCTCTTTTTTCATTTGTATGGAGGCTCCATGTTCTTTATTCTGTGAGTTTGTGCAAGAATTATGATGAGGGCAACTGAAACCTCAATAAGTGGTACAATAACTTTGCAGGTGGTACTATCTTTTGTGTTTTTTAGTTATTATTTCAAAATTGAGTCTAACAAATTAAGGGAAGTTTAAACTAATTTATGTTCCAGCCAGTGTAGATGAGAATATACCAGGAGATGCAATGGGATGGTGGTTTAGTTCCCGTTGTCCTCACTGTAAGTTAATAATCCACAAAAATCTTCTGAAAAATAAATCGCTTTTCCTTGGTACCTAGGTATGCTGTTGTACCTTTAGTATTAAATATATTATTAACATTTTAAATAGATTGTCTTAATGCTAACATCAAATTTGTCACATCTATTAGGAAAATTAAAGAAAAAAAACAAACTGTGAGGAACATACGTTTTTAATACTCCTTGTGTATTCCTTGCATTTATGCACTTATGCAATGTGGTAAGAATGAGGTTTCATCACTATGTGAACTTAAATGTTTATCTGTAATTAGGTATTGTGCATGCTGTTAGTATACATTTGGCAGGTATGGGATGTTTACAAGGAAAATGCAGTTCCCAAATGTGAATTAATAATGTCTAGGATCAAGTGAAATACATAATTACAAACTGATAATTATAATTGAAACCCTTTAATGCTGTGAATCATAGAAATGAAATTATTGTCATCATTTCGTTATTTACGTGTCTGATTTTTATTTTTTTTTATTATATATATATATATATATATATTTGCTTTTATATAAAACCTGTATTTTAAAATCCTGGTAAAATAGTAATATATTCTGGGTATTTATTCTGGTTCATTTATTTTGGCAAATTAAATAATTTCATGAAATGGATGTAGATACTATGCTTTGTCTTGTGTTTTCTAGCTCCTTGAAATGTAATAATCAAATTCAGCACTGAAGGCCTGAAATTTACGAACTGAACATTGACAAAGGCTATTTTCTAGTCCTGAGGTTTGATGGGATGGTCTGACCTATCAAAACTATCACTCTTTCTCAGCCTTCAGAATGTCTGTCTGCTCTCTGACTGCCTATCGGGAATGATCCATGGCCAGAGATCTCATAAACTGTGCCTCTAAACTCACTGATCAAGTGAGTTTGGTAAAGATGAGTTGATAAGAGTCACAACGGTTCCAAGAAACAGCCTAACAGCTGAACACTGTGGAATAACAATGTCTTGTTCTTAGTACTAGACTTGGTAATATATATAAATAATTTACTAATTTTTTTCTTTATTGTTAATATAATTAGGCAGAGAAGTAGATATTTGTGGTCTAAATACTATTCTTTATGCATCTTGCCTTCAGATGTTGCCTTTGCTTCGGCAACCTCTGATTAATGTCCCGTCGTGAAGTGCTCAGACAGCCCCGGCCGAATCACACGCTTTTATGACACCAATGTGGTGAGTGGCAAATGGCACTTATTGCAAGCAACACACTCTTCTTATAGTTGTCCCTTATATCACAGTGCTACCAATCACCCTTGCTACGGTTATCTGTGCCCAATAGACGTGTGGCATGTCTTGTCTTGCCATGTCTCATCATGGTTTCTCATGAGTCAAGGAGCCCCCGCAGAGCCTGATGACTGTTACAGCCCCCCTTTCACGTATTCGCTAACCACCTTACGCCTGGTGACCTTGACAGCCTATATATCATAGCCTATATATATATCTCTAAGAGATATAGTCAACGAAATACGTAAAGCGGGGGCTGTCAAGGTCACCAGGCGTAACCAGGCGTAATCTGTGTGGGCCCCTTGTGTGGTTAGCGAATCCGTGAAAGGGGGGCTGTAACAGTCATCAGGCTCTGCGGGGGCTCCTTGACTCATGAGAAACCATGATGAGACATGGCAAGACAAGACATGCCACACGTCTATTGGGCACAGATAACCGTAGCAAGGGTGATTGGTAGCACTGTGATATAAGGGACAACTATAAGAAGAGTGTGTTGCTTGCAATAAGTGCCATTTGCCGCTCACCACATTGGTGTCATAAAAGCGTGTGATTCGGCCGGGGCTGTCTGAGCACTTCACGACGGGACATTAATCAGAGGTTGCCGAAGCAAAGGCAACATCAGATTTGCTTTAACTTTGAAAATGTTTAGTGGTATGGATGTAGGCATTGTATCTGAATTCTCAGTAATACCATACTGCTAAATTTTGAAACATATATGGTTACAAAATAATACTGTTTCATTCTTATTGGTAATGATTCCACTCATTTTTTGGTTTTATTGGAATAAGGGAAAATATGCATTCCAGTGTATGACTTAAATAAATGTGTGTGTGTGGGGGGGGGAAGTAAAATCATAGTCCATTGATTCTTCCTGAATGCTTCAAAATGATTCAAAAGACAATTGAACCTTCCTTTATCATCCAACCTTACTCCATCTTTCTAGCTCCTTTGCTGTTCATTTTTTACTTAAGTAGAACATCCAGGAGTCTTCAGTAATCTTGCTCCTTTTTATTCTCAACTACAGTTACAATAAACTGAAATAGTCAAGCAATCCTTGACTAATATAGTTTCTTAAGAATGAAGAATTTAGGCTAATACCTTTAACTGAGTTGTAGAGATCAATTCACAGTACCTAAATTAGCTGGGCTTAGCAAAAACGAATTTTCTTTTTAAACCTTCAGCTAATTTCAGGCAGATTAATCTACGTGATGGATTTAATTCATTTTGCTCTAATTGGGGAACAATTCTGTTGAATACAGCAGGGTGGAACTCCTTGAATAGTTTAAGAAATTAGTTCTATTTTAGTTCACATTTAGTTCACAGTTAAGTCTACATTTCCAAGTAATGCAGAAAATAGAGAAATTGAAAGTGAAGCAGTGAAGCTACTTGATACAGCTACCTGACATCCATAACAGTTTCTTTTCAGATGTGTTATTGCCAGCTTTCCCTATACATACAGACTGATGACCGCTATTGGCTGCAGAACACAGGTTAGTTATTGCAATGTTTCTTTCAGGTTTATTTCATTTGAAGGTCACTTGTTTTGAAACCGCTGCATTATGTGAACCAAAGCGCACTAAAAAGGTATAGTTTGGAGTGGAATTCAGAAGTAAAAATGCTATAGGAACAAAAAACAAACAAACAGAAAAAGAGAAAAAAGAAATATTCTCAGACTATTGAAAACATGAAAATAAGGTGGTAATCAGTTTAAAATGGATTTGTGGATCTCAGTTACTGGTACGGTACAGATTGATTTGATCTGTTTATATTCTTTATGTTCTTAAGGCAGTTACATATTGAAATTGATAAAGATACACAAGAATAACTTTCTATAGAATATAACTCAATTTTAGCTAATGTGCAGTTGATCCTAATTTAGTATGAATTGTCTTAATGACTACATAATGTATAAGCAGAAGAAAAAAAAAAAAAAAGAGCAATACTTAAAAAAAAAAAAAAAAAGAAAAAAAAAGCTTTAAACACATCAGGAATGGTTTCGGTATAAAACAGGCTTCACAAGAAACATACATGAAGTTTTAAATAGAGAATGAGTTCAACAGGGCCAAGTGCTAGGTCCTTTGGCCTCGACAGCCCCAAGCAATGCTACAGGCTTGGGACAGAGTGGCTGGAAGGCTGTGTGGAGGTAAAGGACCTAGGGCTGTTGGTCAGTGCTCAGCAGTACATGAATCAGCAGTGTGTTCAGGTGGCCAAGGTCAGTGGAATCCTGGCTTGTATCAGAAACAGTGCTGCCAGCAGGAGCAGAGAGGGTGATCATCCTCCTGTACTCAGCTCTTACGAGGCTGCAGCTTGAGTACTGTTCTCCGTTTTGGGCCCCTCACTACAAGAAATCACTGGTGACTACAGCAGAGTGTATTCACTCTATTCAGCAGAGTGGTGTCAGTGGTTCTAGAGGGAATGTCATTCTCAGTGACTTGTGAAGTTCTCTTTGGGTTTGACTGAGATATCTTCTGAATATGTATTTTCCTTCTCTAGTTTGTACTGTGATCACAGTTTTCACTAAATGTGATTGTGACTCGTGCCACCACAGCAATAACACAAGGACACACATCCTGGGGCACAGCAATGTCTTCAGAAGATATAAGAAAAGGTGCTGTGTCAATCCTAAAGGCAGAGAACACTTGTTCCTCCTAGAGAATCATGATCTGCTTAGACCTTCTATTCCAGCATGGTCCTCCAAATGTTTAAGCAAAGAAAAATAATTTTTTTACTAAAAAAAAGAAGCAACTGTTTAATTATAAGTTTTGCAATAGAGAAAATGCAGGATAATCAGGATAGAACATATATAGATAGGGGTTATGAACAATTCTGTGTTACACTATGTAGGTCCCTGAATTCAGTCATCTCGGTGAACTTCTGGCTTCCCTCAAGTTCTGTGTGCTTCAGTCCTTAGAAAGTACTGTCATCACCCTGGAGGCCTGTGACTTCTCTTTAAGCATTGCAAGCACCCAGCTACCTACTGTGCCTGCCTTGCCAATCAGTCCTGAATTTTCTCCTCTGAACATGAAAACTTTCCTTCATCCTTCTATCACCTCCTTCTATCATCTCTGAGAAGATAAGCTGAATTCACAGGAGGCCACTTTTCAACTCTACTCCAGAAAACTGCAATACCACTGAACAAAAAATAACTCAAGTTTCCCTGTTCATTAAGAATGAGCATAGTAGGGCACTCAACTGCGAGGAAGGAGTAATGCTTTGACTCTTCCTACAAATGATGCTGTTAAGTACATCAATTTCTTCTTAGCCTGAAGGAAGGATATCTTAAAAGGCAAGGTCCCAATCCTGAATTTCTAGAGTGATTTTATAATGTTCCTTTTATGAGGAATCCTCGGAGGACTCTGATAATTCTCTTGAGTCCTGACTTTGCATTACATGGAGTCATATTGACTCTTCTCTAATATTTGACATGGAAGTATATCTCACAGCAAGAGGATATGTACAAGAATAAGTTATTCTATTTAATTCTTGAGTTCTTGTAACACTGGGTATTTTGTGGATCAGACTCACTGTTGCTGTCCATTTATCTATTTTTTCTATTAACGCTCCAAATGCTGACAAATTCTGTGTACCAGATAACCAAACTCTTTCACAGTGAGCAGAAAACTAAAATGTAATTTAGTTTTTCTAACTTATCTCTTCAAACGCTCCTGTTGTACAGAGAATGTCTGCTCGATATAAATGGAGGCTGCTACGCTTTCTGTTACTACAGTGTTTTTAATGATTTATTGTTCATTTCAATACTGTTATTTGCTTATTGAATTTTTTCATCTCTCTGGTGTTTTTTATATGAATCTATGCTTTCACACTCAATATACCAGAGCCTGTGATGTTTTTGTTTCGTTTATTTTTAGGGAATTGAAGATTGTGAGGTGTGCACCTTGATTTCCTTTCCTCTTCAGCCTTATCAACTCCTTTTATCTATTTGTCTGTTTTCAAGTCCTCATTAGTGGTACAGTTTTTTTTTTTTTTCTCCCTCTAATACAGTGTCCTTAGATAATGTTGGCTTTCTCTATGAGGATTTAATCCTGCTGACTTCTTTTAAGGCTCTTTCTACTAATTTACCTGTAAAAGTAGTTTCATTTTTGGAATCTGGGAACTATTATGGAGGTTTTTAATTTTGTTGCTTCTACAATCATTTTGAATCTAAGAAAAGAAAGGCCTCTGTTAGAGTGCCATTCTTAAATTCTGAATAAAGAAGTAAAATATAACAAAAGTAACAAATCATGGCAAGGCTTGCTTTGCATTTAGTAGATTCTCTAACCTAATGTTCCAAGAAACAGGCACTGATTCTATGTAGATATTTAACTGTTAATCTTGAAATATGCTGTGTTGAGCTGTTTGCCCAATTTACAAGGTAACTGTAATCTCCTGTTATTGTTGAGCTTTCTTTCAGCCTTTGTGACCTCAGCAAGTGACAGTGAGGATCACAGTCAGGGGAAGTATTGCAATCCCAGGTAGAGAAGTACAAGCAAAGAACGCAGGAAAAAATAATGGTGCTTTCTATCTAGGCTATTTGGAAATGACATATTTTGTCTAGCATGTATTTTGGCTCTTTGTCTCCTTGGACTTTATTTTTGGTAGGTGCTTGGTCTTTATATTGGTATGCAAGCATGTTAGGTGCATAAAACTGCAAGAGAAGTAAACATGAGTAAGAGGCATGGGGAAGGCTGCAGGGCTGTGGAGGAATCATGTCATGAATGAGCCTGTACCCATCAAGGCTGGTTTCTGATGTTCTGTATGTGATGTACACAACGAAGGAAAAAACTGCCACCAAGCTAGAGGAGCTTACAGCCCAGCTCAAGTGTATGTACATCTGGATCCATAGACAATGGGAACTGGAGACATGTGAATGGAGGCCCACCATACCACTGTGGTACATATACCACCAAGGAGCTGCAGCCATAGGCAACCCACACCAGGATAGGGAACTGAGCATCAAGAATCCTTTAAATACAAGGAGCAGAAAAAAAAAAAAAGTGATGCAAAACACCGTAGCTTCTTACTTACTTTGCTCTGGAGGATTTTGGACAGTAACGGTGCAATCTGCAGATAAAGCTGAGATGGGTGAGAGTAAAACATCTATTCATGTGTTTGTTTATGTGGTTCTTATTATCAAAATATAAATCAGTGAACACAAGTCAAGTAAAAGTCCCTGACTGAGGGCTGTTTTGCCTGCAGTTATGAATTAGGAAGCCTTACAACTCCAATGTTGGTTGCATTGTCACTACTTCTGTTGATAGCTGTGGTTTATCTGAAATTAGAAATAACGATTCTGTATTTTGAGGTGCAGTCTAGGATGTTCAGTGTTCTAGAAAATCATGTTAACAAGTTAATGATTCATCCACCACTTTGTTTTAAATGGTGCAAATAGGGAAATGACCATTTACAAACAGTGAAGATTGGCACTATCATTTTCTAAGGATTTTTAATTTTGTGGTAAGCATAAAGGCATAAAGGGCAACTTGCTATGTAATAGACACAGCACATATATTTGTAAAATGCACAGGATAGAAACCATATTGTGCAAGTGCTTTAACTTGAGGCATTTTTTATATTATTTGTAGTTTAATTCATGCTTAAAAAAGAAGTTTTTAAATGTGCATTGGAAATAAAGCAAGCGTGGTATCACTGTCCCATGAAGCAGCAAGTCTTTCAAGGGTAAGAAGATGGTAATGGGTGTGACAGTGAGCTCAAAGTACCATCACACAGCTGACAGCTCTGGAACCCTGAGCCAACAGTTCAGTGGTTCCCACACGCAGCACACTGAGAGAGAAATCTCCACATCAACTCAGGAAATTGAATATTTGAGTTAGGGCCTGGATAAATGGTATACAATGCCAACTACTTTTCCAGCTCCAGCATCAATGATGAGAGCCTGAGGTTAAATGCAGATCCTGAGTGAGGCAGGGGGCCTCCAGGAAGGTCCCCTACAGCTCTCCCAGCTCTCTTCGTACCATCTTAATCCAAGGTCATAGCCCTTTGCTGCCAGAGCCAACCACAAGTGAGGACAGGCAGACCAGGAAGGATGTATGCAAGATGCAAGGAGGGGGCAAGAAGTGCATTCCTGGCCCAAGCAAAGGGTCATGATTTTCATAAAAATTTTCTGATGTATTTCCTTCTTTGGCTAGCTCTTTTTTTTTTTTTTTTTTTTTTTTTTGAGATTCTTTAGTCATATAACTTGTATGGGTTTTTCTGCAATCTTACTTAAAATACATTTTGTTTTTGTCATTAATATTTAATAACTCATTAATAAAATAAAATCATAATATTTAAGATACTGCACTGGAATGCAAATGACGTAGACTTTGCTTTTTGCTTTTAAATGACTTCCCTGGGGTCTTGCATAAACCTTGCTGTTTCACTTTTCCATTACTATAAAAAGATTATGCTTTCTTTCACCCAGTCTTATGTAACTTTTCCTTTGCGAGGTTTTGAAGTATCTTACTGTGTGTCAACATGTGCAAGTCTTGGGTTTTTCTTTGTCCTTATAAATTACATGGAAGCATGTGGAAGTATAAGAAGTATTTGTTCTTGCCTGATCTAGACATAAAATCTGACAGTTATAATTGCTTTCAAATTTTATCTCATGACTTATGGTATCAGCATTTTGTGGATATTGCATTTTTTTGTTGATTTTCTACATAATCTACGTCAGTATTGATGCTATTTCATGCTTAGGTCTTAACTTTTAATACTCTTTACTATATATATATATATATATTTTTCCTCATGATTTTATTGCTAACTCAAAACAAATAATCTTTATTCACTCTTGGTTTTCATTTTCCATATTTTGCATCTTGCCTTATTCTTGCCATTGCTTTACAGTATGTATTTGCTTATTTAAAATTGCTTATTTAAAGTTGGTTATTCTAGTACTCTTACAGCAATATCTTTCAGTTGAGTGAAGACTGGTAATGAATGTTGTAAAGACCAAATATAAACTTTTTTAATGCTACTGATTATTTACTTAGAAAGAGTTCAGAAGTTTTTTCCCATACAAGTACTCTGAAGAGGTACCCTTTATCAGTAAAAAAGAAGCCTGTATTTGATATCAGAACTATGCAGAATTACAGAGATGAAAGGAGAACTGTGTGGGCAAGAATTCTTCCATGTTAGTCATTCAATTGCTCTCTTTTCAAAATGTCTAAAAAGAAAGATAACCTTTTATAAACATTAATTTTAGTAACCCCTGAGAAAATCTCATTACAAAAAAAGATGCGTAAAGACAGGTTGCAGAATGTAGAATTTCTTAATACTCAGTAATATAAAGCATAGACTTTTATATCTGATAATAGTGACGGATGCAATAGCAGCTATAATGGATATAATAGTTCAACTTGCTAGATGAGAAGAAAAAATGCTAAATGATCAAAACTGTACATTTGCTAGAACGTTATTTAATGGTATTGCTGAACATCATGTGACACTCAAGATGATGGAATAGTCTCAATATAGGTAATGCTTGTTATTCAAGGATAGCAATTCTGCAAAATTGTCTTTTTTTTAATCACTTTTTTCCCCTACAGGGAATTAGCTCCCAGGTGTGGAAATAGTGAGGAATTAGGAATTATCTTACCTGCCTGGCTGTGAAGTAGGTGCTTAGAGTGTGTCTTATCTGAAGGCAGAATTGGAATTTGATAATTAAACGAAAATAAAAGTTTTGAGAAGGCAAGCAAAATGCAGCTTGTACCCCTTTTGAGTTTAGCATTCTAAGCCTCAGGTCTTGCACTGTTACTAGTTGCTAGTTAATAATTCACAACCTTATGGTTTCATCTAAGACTTTAACAGCTCTGGTCATTGCTTCACAAAGGCCATTGGGCCAAACTCTCATGCATGATTTGCTAAGGAGGTCCAATTCTGTTGGAGGTTGGCTCAGACAGTGAAGATCACTTTGAAGCAAAAGGAGAGGGTGAGCAAGAAGGCAAAGGCAAAATCAAGTTGCTGACTAGCTGGGAAGAGAAGTCACTCCAGTGCAGTAAATGCTTGCCATGTGTTTTTACCATAGTTAATACACAGTTTCATCAAACTGCCTATAGATTGTTTCTGCATGCACTACAGTTGTGAATATAGGACTGACTGGATGTTGCTCTCTTTCATCAGAGGGAGGTGCTATATACTGTTAAGCTTTGTACATAAATAATATTGCATCCTTCAATGGGTTTGCCCAAAAGAAAGAAAAACTGAGGAATGTCAGAAAAAGAATTCTGATTATGTTTTATTACATGTCAACCCTACTTTGCTGAGTCTTCCCTGTGTTCCCTTTTTTTTTTTTTTTTTTTTTTTTTTTTCTTTTTAACAAACCTTTATCAGTCTACTGCATTTAGCATGAAAACAATGCTTTTCTCTGTTTGAATTCCTAGGCTACCAAAGAGAATACAGAAACGGCTTAGGAAAAGGTGATCTAAATCCACCTTCAGTAATAAAGCACATGTGAATGAAGACTCCCACGTGCTAGTTGAAACAATGACTTCAAAATCAACAGTTCACATCATAGTGTGCTTTCTTCAGCTCTGCATTGTGAAGGGGCAGATCATATGTGAGAGGCAAATAATTGCTGAATGGCGAGTGGAACCAGCACACGTTGTAATGGAGTGGACACTAAGGAAAAATATATGCACAGACTTTTACTCAGAATGCTGGAATGTGAATAAAAACTCTACTAGGGAAGACAAAAATCTCAGTGTCCCTCAGATATGCCCTGTACAGCTTCAATTGGGCGATAGTCTCTTCATCTCTTCTGATCCATCATTTCAGTCCTATGGTATGAATTTGATAAATGTCTCCAAGGAAGACTTTATTAATTGCCCCAAAAGTGGCTTTCTTCAAGAGCAGCAGATTTTTGTTTGCCAGATAAGAGGACTGCACCAAGTTGACCCTACCTGGCTTAGTGTTGGAACTCATTACTTTGTAGAACTACATAAGAGAGGCCCACATCTGTGCAACATGGGCCTTCGTCTGAACATAACTGTGAAGCAGCAGTTTTGTCAAGAGACTCCAAATTCACCATTGTGCTCTAAGCATGGAAGATGTTTAAGCCATGTTTGGGAAAAACAGTATAGTTGCCATTGCTTCTCAGAGTACTCTGGAAAATTCTGCCAGAAGTTTAATGCGTGCTCCACTAAACCTTGCCATAACAATGCCTCTTGTACCGAGAAATCAGAAGGCACCAGACATTCATATGAGTGCACTTGTCCTCCAGAGTTTTCAGGTATTTTTTTCCATCTATGAATAAGTGTTATTGTCTACTAAAGAGTATGAATATATATAAAATGAACATGTCATTAACAATGTTTCCATACATTTTGATTGTCCATTGCCTCTACTGTATATGCGCAGTGCCTTTTACTGTTGGTCTCTCATAGGAAACTAGGCAGTCATTCAAAGATAGTTTGTACTTGCTTACATTCTTGTGTTGATTGTAGAGGGAGAATTAAAATATCATCTTCATGCTTCTTTCCCACTTAAGAACGTGACAGAAGTAACAGATTTTTTTTTTTTAATATGTTTGCTCAACAACAACAAAATTTCTTACACAAAATAACAGAAATTCCTGGGAGTCAGCCCATAACAGCTACTTAAACAAAGTTCTGAAAATTTAAAAATCAGGGTTTTCAATAAAAATAATTTGTTTGATTAGGAGGAAAAAAAAAAAAAAAAACCAAAACCACCAATATTTACACGTTTCCCATAATTTTTACATTTCACGTTCCTTTCCGAAGAAGTTTGCTCAACATGCTTGTTTAACTAATTGTTGCTATCATCATATTAAATATTTCACATAATAATAATAAATCACTCAATTTTATGTATGTAAAGCTGCAGTATTTATGTTGTACATCTAGGTGAAAACATATTTGTTTGCTATCAGAGTACAGTATGATTATATACATTCTTACCCAGTCATAGTCTTGATTTCATGGAAAAACAAAAGGGGATGATGTAAACAGTGGATGTATTTTTCCTGCATTCAGAATAATGCAGCTCAGGAAACCAGAAAGTACCAGAATTAGTCATTCCTATCAAAAGAAGGATTGTTGCAACTCTGTCCGTACTTGTGGAGCAGAATTCTAGCAAATGTTCACTCAGTGGCTGCAATTCTGTTGTGTCTTTCAATTGTGATGCTATGTTAGGAAACACATTTGATGAGTCAGGAATGAGCAGGTTCACACAAAGAATTTAAAGATTATGTTAAAATAAAGTTTGATGTAATTTATTTTTACTTGCTTTTTAAATGGCGTAATAGCTCAGATACCAATGCATTTGCAAATAGATTATGCAAGTATGAATATATCTGTGTTATGAGAAATTTTTTTTTTTTTTTTTTTTTTTATAATTTAGAACTTTAAAAAGCAGCAGAAAACTAATGGCAGAAATCACTGATGCAGTATGTTTCCCATTTCTTTTGAGATTTCTGGGGGCTGCATAAAATGCTCTGAAAATAATAATGCCTAAAAAGCCTGCTACTCCTATTATTGAGACTGATTGGAATATTCATAGGTAATTAAAACTAATCATGTTTAATGCAGTCATTAAGCAATGCTCAAAATATTCTGCTAGCCTATATGGGGCAGTGTTGGCTAATGCCATCACTTTGTACTGACAGTACCGGTCCAATAAATAAACTGTACGAGAACAAGAACTAGGAAATTAAACCATCAAATTGTGGGGACGTAAAAGCATTTCCCATAACAAAAGGTGTATTAGAAAGTGGGATAATTGCCGAATCATAAATAATGTTATAGTAACAATACAAGTAGAAAGCATATTCATGTTTTTTTACGCCCATATGCTGTAATAGCATAAACAATTGATAATTGAAATGGTAATTCTCAGAAAGATGCATAATAAGAAAAACTTAGTCAAAAATTGGATTGCACATGAAAGCAGCTTTGTTTTTCATTTTACTTTTTATGCTGGAAGAAAGTGTAGGCTATATTCATATCAAAAACAAAAAATAATACTCTATTAATTGCATTTCTGGATTTTATGTTACACGTGAATTTCTAACCATGTGGTAGATAGATAACATTAGTTCATATTAAAGTAACTAAACAGTTTTGTACCGTTCTTTATAACTCTAGTAATTTTCTTGAAACATAGTGACCAATGTTAGTACTAATATCTATCTGTCCATCTAATACATTATTTAACATATATATTTGAAATATTGAGAAAAAAATTAAATTCAATGTTCTTATTACTCCTTTTAAATAGGTAAAAATTGTACAGAAATCGTTGGACAATGCCAACCACATACATGTTTCAATGGTAACTGCAGCAATGTAACTCCAAACACCTTTCTTTGTGAATGTGACAAGGGCTTTACAGGTAAGACAAAACATCTTTTTTTCTTGGGCTATAATAATAGTGTAAACCTTTTCTTTATTGAAATGGCCGATTTAGGTTGTTCTTGTACAGTTTTACATTTCCTCAGGTTTTTTAAATGTCTTGTGTCATAAAGAAATCAGACTTCTCTGTGACTATTTTAAAGGACCCTTGTACTAAAGTGAAACTGTATAAATAACAGAAGATGCTGCTACTTACTTTGCATCCATGAGGACTTTCCTCTTTTTGGCAATATGACAAGAAAAGGTTCATAATCCTCATAATCTTCCAGAATCAATTCACTGGTTGTCAACTAAAGCTTTGCAAGAATTCAGAATCAGTTTTTGTTGGATGATTTAGGATGTTCACAACGCCTATATTCATAAATTCAGTATCCTTTTAATAGATGTGCTAGAAAAATAATTCTCCTCATAAGACTTGTGCTCCAGACCCCTTCCCAGCTTTATTTCCCTTCTCTGGACATGCTCCAGGGCCTCAATGTTTTTCTTGTATGAGGGGACCAAAACTGAACACAGTACTTGAAATGCGGCATCATCAGTACTAAGAACAGGGGGATGATTACTTCCCTGCTTCTGCTGGCATCATTGCTTCTGATACGTAAGGATGCCACTGGCCTTCTTGGCCACCTGGGCACATTGCTGTCTCATGTTCAGTAGAGCGTCAACCAATACCCCAAGGTCTGGTTCCACTGCACAGTCTTCCAGTCACTCTGCTGCAAGCCTGTTGATTGCCTGGGGTTGCTGTGACAAAAGTGCAGGACCTGGCACTTGATTTTGTTGAACTTCATCAACTTCACACCGACTGTCCTCAGTCCATCTATCCAGCCTGCCCACATTCCTTTGTGGGTCCTTCCTTCCCCAGGCAGATCAATGCTTCCTGCCAACTTAGTGTCATCCTTCCTTCACTATATAGGGCATCACAGTCAGACTCATTCTGTGAAAACTGAAAGTCCTTTTTTCGAAAGAAGAAAAATCTTTCAGTAAAGTTTTTTCCCATGCATGATCTATATCTATATAAAATACCCACTTTTGTCCTTTTCACTCCCAAAACATTTCTTTTGAAATCTTTGAATCTCTACAGTTTTCATCTACTGAGGTTGAGTTGAGGTGGCAAGGAAAATTCTTAAATATAGAAATCTGAACCCACAGTGACATGAAAATAGTTTAGAGCACTCTACTCTTGAGAGGGTGGCATACAGCTACAGTCTTCTAGGTTTCTGGTAAGAATTGAGAAGAAAGGGAAGAAAAGAAATTGTGATTTTGAATTATCTGTCACTTTCTTCTCTATCAAATTTAAATGAAATTGAGTATTTTTTTCTTCCTTCTAAGCAAAATAAGTACCATGGGAGGAGAAGGCAGGCTTTCAGGAATTGAGGAAGTTGTGATTCTCTTTATTCTCTAGCAAGTGATAGAATAAGAAAATGAGTTGTGCCTGAGAAGGTTTAGACTGGATATAAGGAAGAATTTCTTCATGGACGTGGTAGTCAAACGTTAGAACAGGCTGCTCAGGGAAGTAGTGCAGTCCCTAGCCAAATAAGCATGTAAAAGATGCGTGGAAGTAGCACTAAGCGTCATGTTTTAGCGATGGGACTCCAGTAGGCCAGCTTGGTGGTTGGATTTGATGATCTTGGAGATCTTTACCAACTTAGATGATTCTATTCTGTGAAATTACCTCATTTTTTCCTGTTGTAATATGAACTACTTCAGTTTTAACAATTGGAAGTATGCAATACATTGGAATACCTTACAGCAGAACCGATCCACATATAAAACATAGTATTGCAATTATTTTCTGACAAAATATGCTTGTTTTAAGTTTACATTTCTTTCTGTGCTAGTGTGTGTTAGGGCAATTTCAAGAATGGTTATAAGAATTATAAAGATGTAAAAAGACATTTTTCTGTTGTTATTCCACTGTAGCTGTATTGTTTTCTCAGTCAAGATGTGCTGTTTAATTACTAATTGTTTATTGAGAATGCTGTTCTAAGTAGTAGATTAAAACCTTTCATCTGTTTTAGTGATTGAACTCATGCACAGAAAACATGAACATAAAATGATGCTTAAGATCTTATAAACCTTAACAAGCAAAATACTACTGGCAGTAACAGCACGATCTGAAAGAAATTGCTAAATTTCTTGTCAGTGAAAATTGAGGTATGTAAATGTACGTGTTCTTGAAAGTGAGATTCAAGAAAGGAGGACAGTGTTTTGTTGTTCTGTGCTTGTTTTATATCACTTTTGGTAGTTTTTCATGTGGATGTTGTTAAAATCAGTGCCTTCTGTTTGGACCATCTTGGTAGCTGGCCAAATTAATGTCTTCTGTGTACATGTGCATACATCACTGGTATACCTGTTCATCTTTGCCACTGGTTGAACGTGCAAATGGGAAAGTAGCAGCTTTCATGGGATACTAGCATTCTGACAGATTTTGTGATCCTTATCTGAAGATGCACTGAAAATTAATGTGTCTAATTCACAAGCTGAAGGAAATACCAGTGTCTTAGCTATTTGTAATGGTAACGCTTAGGATGTTTACTGTGAACAGTGGTGGATTGAGAGCAGTATTTTTCCACTTGAATATATTTTGTTAAATCCAGGAAACTTTTTACTCTATAGGTGGGAAAAGGGGAGACTTTATCATGAGAAGTGATTAAAATACAGTTCTCTATTGAATATGAGATTGTTGCCTTTTTTCACATATTTCTATAATAGAAATCCTTATTTCCTCCCTTCCCCAGAGACCCTGTTAGCCTCTTTACAGTCTATGACTAGTTCCCTCCTCACCTGTCAAACAGCAGATATTGTCCAAATTAATACCCAAAACCTTATTAATAATATTCCAAATACATTATACAAGAGAAAAAACATGAAGCTATTCTTCCAAGTACCTGTTTTTCACTATGCACAGCTTTCTTTTTTTTTCTCGGGAAATTCTTTACCCAGAGAGGTGAGGTACTGGAACAGGCTGCCCAGAGAGGTTGTGGATGCCCCATCCTTGGAGGTGTTCAAGGCCAGGTTGGATGGGGCCCTGGGCAGCCTGGTTTAGCATTAAACATGGAGGTTAGGCCCTGTATGTGGCAGGGGGGTTGGAGATTCATGATCCTTGAGGTCCCTTCCAACCCTGGCCACTCTGTGATTTTACTGTTCCACTTCATCCCAAGATCAATACATGAATCTTCTTCATGGGGGTAAGACTCAAAAGAAGTCATCAGCATTCTGAGAACTTGTAGGGAGAAGTATAATGTCCATGGTGGAAGATTCTCTCCCATTAGTCAAGAGACCATCTCAGGCTTCTTTTACATACTTTCATATTTTCAGATGGAGCCTTGCAGCACTTCGGTGCCTCAAACACAAATGACTTGTTTGTAAGGCACTGGGATGGGGTGAAGCCAGTCTGAAGAGATACCTGCTGTACAGTATTTGGTTTTAAGTTTTCAGGGAATAGAGATGACAACAACAGGGATGCAGGAAAGTGAAGGGAAGTGGGCAATTGGAGATCGAGTCTTTTCAGGCTTAGATTATGAGGATGATGATCCTTGATACTAAAATAATCTCAAAAAAAAATTATTTTTTTATATACTAGAACTTATATAAATATTTTATAACCTTCTAGCCTCTAACCTAAGTAAAAACCTTATAACTACTCGGTGTCACTGGAGTGGAGAAAGTATAGCCAAGGCTTCTGGCCATTTTCATGGATGACACCAAAATGGCCATAGGTTTAATAGTGCTGTGGAAGAAAATGAATGCTGTGGTTTATTGTTGTTGGTTTTTGTTTTTTTTTTTTACATGAAGTTATGATTTTTTTAATCACATAATTTCATGTATATGAAATACATGCAGTACCATGAGATCTGTAACAGCACGTCCAGACTAAGAGTTTGAAATTCTCACCTATCTCAAGTCTCATAAACATTTATTCCTTATTATAAAATGCTTTCTACACAGTAACTCAAATTGATTTGTTTTCTTTGCCCCTTTTACAGTTTCATTTACAACTTATCTTTAATCCTTTTTTTTTGCAAAACTTAAACTAGAAATTTCAGATTTTAGAGATTAACACTTTAGCATTCTTTGCTATATTTAATATAATTATTAAAATATAATTATATTTAAAATAGTTTGTGCTTTAAATACAGCTACAAAGTAGACATTTTGCTCCACTGCACATTCAACATGTTCCTAAAACAGTTCCTGTCTTCTCTGATCTGATGGTTGAGACTCAACTATTTTCCAGATGACGTTCCTATTGCATGCCAGAGACATATGTTATATGTCAGTCACATGTGACTCAGACATGAAATTGAATTGCCTAAACTTGTGCCTAAACATGGTGCAGATAATCAGCCTTACCTAATAATAAAAATACTTAACAAAGCCTTATTGGAGTGACTCCAAACAGTGAGTTAATTTATCTGATTTAGTGACTCCAAACAATGAGTTAATTTATCTGATTTAGCAGAGTTTTTCTTAAATGTTCTCTTCATGCATGATTTTGCTGAACACTTCTAATAATCTAATTTTCAAAATTTCTTATGAGTTTTGATAAACCCTTCTGCACATTACCATGCTTTTCCTTTTATTAATAGAAAAGCATCATTAATTATATTCACGTTTTGAGTATATATTCAATATCTGATAGTGCTTTATGATAGACAAATATAATTATACTAGAATAACATTGAATACATATTCTTCCTGTAGTTTACTGTTAGCTACTAGAATAGCTTCAAACACTGAGGAGGTCAGTGATCTTTGCTCACTTCTTAGGTATTAGTCAACTTGCACTCAAGTTTCCTTATTATTAAAATTTATGTCAGGGCAAATTCTATTGATCTTTCCAAAGCTTAAATGTAAGTCAAGACCTTGGAGAGTAAATTGTACATTTCATTGACACTCTAATCCAAACTGTCAACTAGCAAGCATTTAAAGAAGTGAATTATAGCAATATATATATATATATATATATATATATATATATATATATATTTTTTTTTTTTTTTAAAAAGGAATGATTACTGAAAATGAGATGAATAAAAATATGTATTTCTATAGTTAGAGAACTTGATCTATTATAAAAAAGAAAGCGACACTGTCAGCACCAAAAAAAAACCTAAAATAGATGACAGTATGCTAACACCTGGATTGTGTACAGATTTTAAGTATACTGATTATAAAATTCATTGGAGTTGTGTACTTCAGCTGTGATGAGGTGAACAGTTTGGCCCATGAAAATGTAGAGTACAATATTAGGAATGACTGAACTCAGAAAATGTATTTTTCCTCATCATTTCTATTCAGCTTTATGAAAGCACGCTGTTTGTTGATAGTACAGGCAGTATCACGTTAAAAATTTGGTTAAAATTTGGTTTAAAAATATTTTTTATTATTATTTATTATGTGATTTGAAACCCCTTGATAACCCTGATAATATGAAGCTGGGAAAGAGATTGTCTGGCACAATAGAAGTGTGTGCTGCAATTCAGCAAGTCCTGAAGTGGCTAAAGAGCTGAATGAAGAGGTACATCATAAGGTTCAACAAGGGCAATTGTGGAGTCCAACAGCTGGAGTGAAATAACCTCATGCATGAGTACGGGATAGGGGATGACCTACTGGAAAGGAGCTCTGCAGTGAAAGACCTAGGTGTCTTGTGGACACCAGATTATCTGTGAGCCAGTAGTGTGCCCTAGTGGACAAGTAAGCCAATGGTATCTTGGGATGCATTAAGAAGAACGTGCCCGCCAGGTGGGGGAGGTGAATCCTCTTCCTCTGCTTTGTCTCGGTGAGGCCGCATCTGAAGTAGTGTGTCCAGTTCTGAGCTCCTCAGTTCAGGAAAAATAGGAATTTCTAGAAGTGGTCTAGCAGAGGACTACAAAGGTGCCTGAAGCATCTCCCCTATGAGGAAAGGCTGAGAGACCTGAGAAGACTGAGAGGGAATCTCATCAGCACTTATAAATATTTGAAGGGTAGAAATCAAGTGGTTGAGTCAGGCTGTTCCGAGCAGTGCCTAGCAACAGAACAAGTGGCAACAGGCACGAACTGGAACATGGGAAGTTCCATATGAATACTTCAATAAAAGAACAGAGCTTTATACAGGTGATATAAGTGCGTATGCATATGCAATTGTATGACTAGACCCAGTTGCATTCTCTCCTAAGTGATTTGCTGGATCAGGGCCATAAGCTATTTCACACTTCCTTAAAATTTTATGGCTGATGTTACAGTTGGGAGAGTAAGATTGTTATCAAAAAGAAAAAAAGACAAAAAAAATAATAACTTTGAGTTTAAAAAAAAAAAAAAGTAATTGAATGCATTAGTGTGGCCTAAAGTGATTTTTGCCATCAGTTTCAGTCAGCAGATTATATTACTGGCTTGTTCTAAACTGATACATCTGAAAAAAGTTGAAAACTGAGATTTCTTATGAAATAACTCTAATTAAAAACTAACCAAACAACAACAAAAATAGCAATAGTCCAAATGCTGCATTTTACTGAGATGTCAAATATTATTGTAGAATTACTTTTTTTTTCTTTTCTATACTATGCTGAATATTTTAATAAAGTCTTGTAAGACTTAAACATTATGATCTAAATATCTAACCACTAAGATCTAAACATCCATAAGTTACAGTGAAGAAATGTATGTGTTTTCTCTATGTGCTGATAGTAAAAGATCCAAAATAAATTTGGAAGTTGCATTTTTATATATGGATAGTGAAATAAAGGAAACTAGGGGAAAAAATATATTTTCTCATTACTGTTCAGTTAAATATATTTTACACCAAGCTTAATTTCACCCATAATATAATTTAGGTTAATGTATATTAAGTTGGTATTAATTTTATTTTAGACAAAAAGAAACATATAAAGACAAATATATAAAGAGAAAGTGTCTCTTTCAAAACTATACTTTCCATGTGCTATAAAAAATAAAGTTTGTGGCTTCACAGATATAGTATTTTATAAATGCATTATAAAGGAAAAAAAACCCAAACACTCAAAACCCAGCTTTGGTTACATAATCATTGAACAAATACAGGACATTGTATATGAGATAAAGTATTTTTGATTAACTGTTGTTTGGTAGGGCCAGATCTTAAGCCTTTAGAGAATTTGTATAAATGTAAATTTTTATAATCTCATAGAAAGGCCTTGGTTGAAAAGGACCTCAAAGATCATTTAATTTCAGCCTCCCTCACAGGGAGGGTCGCCAACGAAGGCTCCAGCCAGACCAGGCTGCCCAGAGACACATCTCCAGCCTTGCCTTGAATACATTCAGGGACGAGGCATCCATAGCCTACATGGGCAACCTGTTCTCATCTTAACCATAGTTGTTTATTCAAAGTCCCTGTAGAGAGATCTGCCTTACTTTGAATGAAGTAAAGGCAAATTCAGCAGAAAAAGTGAAAATTTTGGAGAAAAATTAAAACTTAATTTTTAGTTATAAATCACTTAAAGTATGTGATAAACTTTTATCTCATTTTAATTTAGGATTTTTAAAGTGGTGGAATATAGCTTCAATGTTCCAGCATTTCTGTACTTCCACCCAAGGTAGTATGCTTACTAATGCATAGCAATGCATTTTTTTCTTTTACTTTCTCAGTCCCATTGTTCTCTTCAGATACCAAACAGGGCTGTTCATAGCAATTTTCTTTTTACAAATCTCTGTTCATTTGAATCTGAATGCAATTGTAGTTAACTTTCTATTTAAAACAGTTATGGTAGGAAATGCAAAAATGTTTATCTAATTGTAATTCCTAGCATATAATCATACGTTTTCTCTAAATCTCAATCTTAGAACACATATTTCTATTCAGAGAAGCTTGGAGACCAAGGGAGAACAGGGGTGTGTGGGCTCAAAGTAGAGCTCTTGTTTTTATTCTCCCCTAGTTCTTGATATAATTGCTCTGAATAGATAGAAAAATGAACCCAATATTGTAGAAACTAGTGTCTACAGTAGTTATTATTTCAGCAATAAACACATAATATTGTGACGGTAGGGATAATAGAAGATGCTCTGAGGCACTGTTGGAGTTTACCTACAGTTTACAAAATCCACGAGAGAATAAAGATGCAAGCAGTATGTAAGAACCTGGATATTTCAGCCAAACTGCTCTCATCTGTACTTGATTGAATAATGGGCTGAAAATACTAATGACTTAAGAAGTAACGTGAGGCACTATTGATACCAAAAACATTTGACAGTTAACTTATAAATGATAAAGATTGAAATAAGTCCTAAAGAGCATTTTAGTAATGATACAGTCACTGTCCTACTGATCCTAATATTTAAACTGCACTAATGAATCATGAAATAATGAAATGGTAAAAAATGATAAACCCTTGCAATGCAGCAACCAATTCATATTTCAGGAAGCCACAATCATGACTAGACTAGACAAGCATCTGCTATCGTCAAGAGACAAGATGAAGGAACCTAATTTTATGGTTAATAATTAGCTCCAACTCTAAACAAGCAAACAACAACAGAAAAAATGCATCGTTTTAATCAAAACTCATGCCTCAGGAATGGACGTTACTTGTTACAATCACTTATTAGTGACCTGCATTTAATGATATGTAATACAGAAGTTATAAAAGCTGCTGGCATGTATATGTATGTGATATAGGAAGACTGTTATTTTGTTTTATAGGCAAACGTCTGTGAGATAAAATGTAGTGCATATTTCTTGGATGTTATCAAATGAAGGAAAAGAGGCAAAGAAAGGAGGGAGGGAAAGAAATTGAATGAGGAAGCAAGAGAATGGAGTGAAGGAGAAAGGAAAGAAATAGAAATGAAGCAGGCAGGCAGGAAAAAATTAGTTTCTCAGAGGTTTCACTGACATTAAAGCTGACTACAAGCTGACATATCCATCAGCTCATTAGAACACTTCATTGTTCACCACTTCATTGTTCACTTGGTCGTGCTGTAATATCTCAAGATTCTTATAATGAGGTTCCTTTTTGCAATCCTCTTTACTCCTGTGTTCCTGAAAAATCCGCTGTCTCAGTCAGACATGTGACTTATAACAACTGCTGATGATCTCAGTATTTTAGTTTCATTATGATTTCAGAGCATTATATATATCTGATTAGTTAATTTCCTATCTCTGTATTTCACTGGCAAATTACTCTGTATCAAGTGCATTAGAGAGCAAAAAAATGACTTTCTCAAAAGGGATAAAATAGATTTAATATGCCTAATACAGTCAGGTACGTTTACTGCTTTGTGCTTTAAATCACCTAAAAATCTCATGCCATTTTTCTGCGTGTCTTCTTTTGCATCCAGGTAGTGTAGATTTTTTGTTTTTGTTTTTTTGTTTTTGTTTTTTGTTTTTTTTTTTTTCAACTTAGATGGTAAATTACCTGTGCTGAAAGAGGTTTTCTTTTGATGTTGATGATGTACTTTTGGTTGAACTACGTACTTAAATTCTATTTTTCAACAACCAATTGCAAGTAGTTTTGTCAATGTGATTTGAGAGGCAGAAGTAGATAATGCCCATGCTATGTAATATATTGCCATATGTTTTTAAAAGCAAGAAATATTTAATACTCTAATACCATTGACGACTATATAATTAACACTTATCAAAATAGTCTTCTGAAAAACAGATCTACTTGAAGAAATTATACATAGTGTTTATGTATTAAATTTAGACTTTTCAAAATAACAGCATCTGTGAAGTGCTAAAATAAGTAGCAGTGTGTAAACAATACAAACATAATTGACTGACAGTGTCAGGCATAAATCATTATCTTGTGTTATTATTGCCATATTGTTCCTAATCTGGTCAGTATCTGTAGTTAACTGAATGGGCTGTGGCAGTCTCCAGGGTCCACAGGGGCCCCTTGGCCCCTGGGAAACCATGGCAACAAATGTCTTGAAGATAAGAGAGAAGAACAGGTTAGACCAAATAAGGAGGAAACAAGACATGCCACATGTCCATTGGTCAGAGATAACGGTAGTAGCCCTAAGGCATGGGGAAAGTTTTAAGAAGGATGTGCTCCTTGCAATTAATGCCATTTTGCCGCTCACCATATTGGTGTCATGAAAAGCGTGCGAAACTGACTGGGGCTGTCGGAACACTTTCACAAGGGGACTTCAGCCAGGGTCGCCGAAACAAAGGCAACAAGTATCAGAGTATTGTAGAAAACATTAAATGAATATTTATAAAAGTTTTTAAAACTAGCAGATGATGCAGTGCTTCATTGCTTGGACAAGCAATAGAGAAGTGTGAATGGATGAAGTGAAGATGGGCCTGCAAAAACGAAGAGGAGAGATGTTTTATTGTTTATCTTAGGTCCTCATTACTAAACTCAGTTTTAGCTGCCAATAAACTAAATTAATTTTCCCTATATTGAATCTAGTTTGTGTATAATACTAGTGGCAAGCAACCTGCTGGTCTTTATCTCAATTCATGAGTTTTCTTATTCCTATTTCTGCTTCTTTCCTGTTGAGAAGGAGGGATTGAGCAAGCATCTGGATGAGCATTTGGCCATTAGGCAAGGTTAAACCACTCCAATATTTTTTTCATGTGTTCTTAAAGATTTCCAAAGACAGAAGCTTTGTAATCTCCCAAGCCTTTATTTTCTATCACCCTTCTCGTTAACAGTTTTTCAAACAGGTAATTTAAATCTTTTTTTTGTGAAGTTATGTTTGATGCTATGATCTAAGCCTAGCAAACAGAGAAGTCTTTCCTGTCTGCAACTGTCTTTGATGTACCTGAAGATGGTTCTGCCTCTCTTCAGTCATATCTTCCTTAGCTTCGCCTGTTTTAAAGGTTTCCTCTCCAGAAGAGTGGTCAGGCACCAGAATGGGCTGCCCAGAGAGGAAGGTGAGTCACTGTTCCTGGAAGTGTTCAAGTAATGTTTAGATGTTAGACTGAGGGACAGGTCTTGGTAGGGAAATATTGGTGGTAGGTGAATGGGTGGGCTAGATGATCTTGGAGGTCTTTTCCAACCTTGGTGAGTTTATGATTCTGTGATTCCAAATGTTCCAATCTCTATGCTGTCTTTTAGGTGCATTTACCATACATGGGTTCATGCAATTTAACAAGTTTCCAAGCAAAGTGGTTGATGACCTATACCTCTCAGAGATTGAAAGGCATTTGGATAATACTCTCATTTATGTGCTTTAACTTCTACGTAGCCCTGAACTGGTCAGGGATTTGAACTTCATGATTTATGTAGGTCTTCCAACTGAATGAATCTAGTCTGGTCTATATTCTGTACAGTGTTATGGAGAACAAGGACATGATTAAAACAATGTTAAAGTGGAGTTGAGGGGTAAAGAGAATAATTTTGAACATTAATTCATTTTAGTTCATTCAGATGAATTAAATGTCATCAATATGTTTTTATGAAGTAGCCACTTCTGTAGAATACATTTTTAAAGGAAAGATATATGCTGCTTCTCTTACAGCTACGAAGCATGATGCTTAAATAATCTTCATTAAAAGAAGAATATATGAAGCAAGACAAAACAGCAGAAGCATTTCTGCTTCTTTCCAAAGATCAAAACAGTGAATACAATGTTCTTTTGTTTTGTTTTGTTTTGTTGTTCTACCTGTGCTGCCATTTCATTTTCAGAGTTATAAATTACACTTGCTGAAGCAAAAAACACACAAAGGGATGTAAACTTAAGTATAGGAAGCATGCAAAAAGCTGGCAAATTGTGACTAAAAGGAATACTAAAAATAATAGTAATCTTAGGAAGAGGACAAATGCTGCAGGAAATAATAACATTGAAATAACATTCATTGCTGAAGCTCAAAAGTCACTCAACAAGATGCTGCAGGAGCCAAGACTACAGCTCAGGTGCCACACACCTGTGCTTATTTACTGGATAAATTTGCAGTGAAATTATGTATATGTAAATGACTTATATAGTATGCATATTACTGATAAATTGTAGTATTGTATGCAGCACATACCAACCAAAAGTGATTAACCAAAAAGAGTTTTAATGAAAGGAAATCCTTAGTAACAATTAAAATATACATGATGATAGAAATCATAGTATGTGTCCACTTACCTATTCAGAAAAATGAGTGTTACTATGATGAACCATTTTATATCCACAGTAATTACTGCAGCTCCTCATAGGAAAATGAACAATTGCCACCTTGCTAAATATTTTAAATATCTGATGGAAATATCTATATCAATCAAAGAACATATTCATCTATAGATGTTCAAAAGAACTGTGTTTTGCAAATCTACATCATACAACTGTCTAAAAAGGTGACTACATTTGGAAATTATTCTTGAGGACGTGGGCTGTGCAAATATGCATGAGACAGGAGCAGCAATGACTTAATATCAACCCACTAATGACTTGAGTGCAGAAGTAAAGATGTGGTAATGAAATTTGCTAAGGACTCCAGTTAGAATGCTCTGTCAATAAAAAGGAGAATTAGAAAAGTTTTACAAGATTTGAGTGACCTTCAAAACTGGAGTAAGAGAAGCATTAAATATTATACTCTTAAGGAGTAAAACTAAAAAAAAATCTGTTGAAATGCAAGCTCATGACTACATGGAGAGAAAGATGTAGGTATTTGGCAAATCCCAAAGCAATCCAATCCATGCAGAGCAAGCAGTACAGTACCATTATGAAGAAAAAAAAAAAAAACAAAAAACAACTACAGTCCTGTGATGTTTTACTCAAGGTATTTTCAACTGATATACAGAAGTATTCACACCTTCAGTGTTCAGTTCAGTAATTAAATAAGAAAATTAATTGTAATATGTTCGGGGAAGTTCTGCTTATCTTCTTGCAAGGGAAGTGAAGTTGTGAAAGCAGAGCACAAAGGAGCGAACAGGGGATTAATAACAGTTTTATTTCTGTAATCTTGCAAAACAGTGTGAGAATACAGTGATTTTTATTTTTTTTCTGGAGTTTGACAGACTTCTGTAATTTTGTACTGTGAATGTTCAGTAAAACTGACAAGTTGACTTGTGAAACATGCAACCTGAAAAATTTTAAAATGAATCACTGAATCACAGAACAATGGAAAGGACCTCTCAAGGTTATCTGGTTCATATGGGTCGTGCTTAAGCAGAGACAGCTAGAGCTAGTTGTCTAGGACCAGATCCAGACAACTTTTGGCTATCTCCAATGTGGTCAAGATTACCAAGAATGTCTTCCAGCTTCTAGAGCTCATGGGTGCATCCCATCAGACCCTTAGTCTATGCCCAGTTTGTTTAAGCATTCCCTGAGCTATTCCCCTTATATCCTGCTCTCCAGAGCCTAGGACTGTTTGTAACGACTGAGATAAAAAGTCCTTCAGTACATAAGCATCTTGTGTCACCAAGTCTCAGACTTATTAATCAGTGTGCCTATACTTTGCCTGGTCTTCATTTTCTTACAGATGCACTTATAGAAGTCCTTATTGAGTTTGAAACCCTTGGACAGATTCAATTCTAGCTGGACTTGGGTTTTCCTGATTGAGTCTTTGTATGTTTGGGCAGTATCTCCATAATTCTCCCAGGTTATCTGTCTCTGTTTCCATTTTTTTTATGTTTCATTTCTGTGCTTGAGCTTGGTCAGGAGCAAATTGTCAATCTATGCAGGACATCTAGCATTTCTGCCTGACTTCCTGGTCATTAGAACGGACCACTCTTGAGCTTCAAGGAGAGGATGTTTTAATATTCACCAGGCTTCCCTGACCCCTCTTCCCTCCAGGGCTGTATCTCAATGGACTCTTCCAAACAGATAGTTGAATAGGCCAAATCTGTGCTCCTGAAATCCATTCTTTTTTTGATATCTCTCCTGAACTCCATCATTGCATGGGTATGCTGCAGCCAAAGCTGCATTTTTACCTTCACATTTCCACCAAGTCCATCCTTGTTTGTGAATAATGGTTCAATGTCCAGATGGAGATCAGTGATGAGTGGTATCCCTCAGGGGTCAATACCAGGTGTGGTGGTCTTTAACATTTTCATTAATGATATTGACAGTGGGATGTAGTGCTCCCTCAGCAAGTTTTCAAATGACACCAAGCTGTGTGATGTGTTTGACATGTCTGAGGGATGGGATGAAGTGAGCCCAGATGAAGCTTATGAGGTTCAACAAACCCAGGTGCAAGTTCTTGCATCTGGATTGTGACAACTCCTGCTGTCAGTACAAACAGGGGGATGAAAGGATTGAGCACAGCCCTGCCATCTAGAACTTGGGGGTATTGGTGGATGGAAAGTTGGACACGAGCAAGCAGTGTGCCTTCATAGCCCAGAAAGCCAACAGTATTCTGGTCTGCATCTAAAGAAGCATGGTCAGTAAGTCAATTACAGTGTCACCCATACTGTTCTGCTCTTCAGTCCTTAACTAAAAACTCTTAGTTCTCTGCATCAACTCCCCTGACAGATCTCTGTGCTTTCTATATAGAAAATATCCCAAACTTCTCTCTTCCTTATATTTCTGTATAACACTTTAGAAGAACTCCAGTCCTGGGAGCTCCTGTCCCACCAAGTTTCTGTCAGAACAGCAAAATCATAGCCCTGCAGCTATGATTTTGATTCTCAAGCTCTCAAATTCCTCATGTTACATATCGTGCAGTGTGCATTAGTGTACAGGCACTTCAGAGAGGCACCCCTGCATATTGATTTCCCATAATGACACTAGGGTTTGTTTTATTTTTCATAGGGTTGCTTTGTTGGCACTTCCTCGCTTACAAGACAAAACACCAGAGGTGATCCCACTTAAGCTCTGCTCGATGATTTTGTGTTCTTATCACTCCAGGCCCTGTCCATAACTCCCTCACAGACTATCTGGTAACTTTGTTCCTCCTCTTTTGCTTCTAGTTTAAAACTCTCCTTGTTAAATCAGCTATCCTACTGATGATGCCTTTGCCCTGCTTAGTTAGATGGATTCCATCTCTTCAAATACAGTGCCTGTTCCTTTTTATGAAAGTAATTATATGCCATAGTGATTTTAAAAGGGCATAGGACTCTACAGTCCAAAGAAATATTTTTAATTTGTATATTCCCTTAAAGTAAAATCTATTTTTAGCAGCAGAAGGTTATTAGTGACCTGCCTTCACAGTAACAAAACAATTGTAATTGAACTAACAATCCTGGATTGATACAGACTTTTTTATTCAGTTTCGAACTTCCAAAGTAAATATTTTCCACCATCTAGCATTATACTTTGGGCATAGTATGTTCCGTGCTAATATCATATAGTATTCTCAGTTCAGTTCATGTAATATCATTTCCCATGAGTCCTAAACGGAAAATAGGAAATGGCAGTTAAAATGATTGAAAGAGGAAGAAATGCTAGAAAAAAACCCCAAAATTATTTAATTTAAGAATATTGTAATCTGTAATCAGATCTGAATAAATCAAGGAACTATTTAGCATCATACAGTAAACTGAAGATTATGTGATACTTTCTTAATATTTATTAAAGGACTACAAAATAAATAAAGTTTCTTCATAAAAGTATAAGAGGAAGAAATGAAGAATACTAGAAGGCTAACTTGATAATACAGTTGTTATGGTAACCATGAGAAGTAATAATTGCACAATCACTGCTGGTTTGTACTCAGTAGTAAAATGAGTAAGCCAGTATTTCCTAGCAAGAAAGAGCCTGTATTATGTCTGAGATGAAATGAGGTTAGTTATTACTAACTATATCTACTATATGCCACAAAGCAACATACCAGCATACAGATGATAATGAGGTAAATATTTTCTTTGTATGAAAATGTTATTACCCATGACTTCATCCCCACAAATTAATCTTTTTCTGGCTTTCACATAGTAGGTCAGATTTACAAAATCAGCATGAAGGTATATCATCAACATCCACAGAGATATGGTAGTATTTACATTTGCTAAACTATGATTGCAGCGTATCTGTCACTGTTTTTTTTTCCAGAATTTTAAAAATGTCTCTAAAATAAAAATAGAATCAGTTCACAAAAACTTTGCTGCCGAAAAATTAGATAGCAACAGCTCCCATAAATTCTACTCATCCTGAGTAAAACAAGCTTGTTTTTTGGTTCTATTTTGTTTGTTTTTCTCCAAAGCTCTGTAGTGCCAGGCTTCCATCAAAATATCCAAAATACCAAACTGTCTTCTGCGTTTATTTAAACATATGGATTTTCCAGGAATGTCTTCACAGAGTCGCTACTAGCTCAGTATATGAAGATTGGGTTTTGTGGCTTCTTCAGGAGAAATAAGTCCCATTTTCGTAATCACAGAAGTTTATAGTACTGATGTGTAGATGATTAGTTCTATAAATGCCCTAAAAAATATTATTTATTTTTCACTGTAGTTAATTTGAATGCTGTCCTTTTTCTGTATGTTTGAAAGATTTTTCTTGAAGGCCTTGTACATATCAACGCAGATTCTGTGACTCAGCAAATTCCACCTTTAGACTTCCATATTGCTGTGATACTGCTGCCACTCCACTAAATAATTATCTTGAGAGTGTCCATTTAATGTTTCATCAAACCCTTTTTCAGCCATTTACTGTTTATTATCTCAGCAGTGGAAAGAGATTTGAGTAATTTGTTATCTGACATACAGATGCCTGGACCTATGCATTCATGCCTAAAGAGGCATATAGCTGTGCTGCTGATCTCAATATTTAAAACTATGTTCTGTCATTTTATATCGGTAAAACCATTCATATGGTCTTATGTGGAAAGCATTGAGATGTTTATTCAAATGACTGCAAGTTTCTAACTTTTATACCTTACTTAAAAACAGTTTTGAAAAATGAGAGGAACACATTAATTCAATTTCTATATATATATTTTTTTTAATCCATGTTTGAGTTTTTAGTATTCCAAAACTGAACTGGATTTCGCTGTCATCCATGTACATGTTATCAGTTATGTTACCAGGCTAGACATATTCTCTCACAGATTTTCCAGTGCCTCATTTTCAGTGCACAGGTCTAACTGACATTTCAGCATCTTGTAACTTTCCCGTATTGTGAAATGGGACCAGGACCTTAATTTCCTTTATGCTGATGTACATATTTAATCACTTGATACTGTGATCAAAGTAGTTAATTATACATGACATGCATCCTAATATGCGCATAATTATTGAAAAAAGTAATTATGATACAGAAAATATGGTGCAGTGATTATATAAATTTTGATTTAGATCAAAATCCATGTCATAAAGATGCTGACAAGCATGGATTCTTTTATGTCTCCTAAGTACAACCTGTATGTTTTACAGTAGCAGAAAAGCACCAACTACTGTAATACAACTGTTTTTCACACTGGAAGACCTAAGCAGACCACCTTAGTCAAGGACCTGTGCCATTTGTCATATATTTCAAGAAATACACTCAAAAACTTGTCTGAATAATGACTTATTTTTTTGAAGCACTGCAGAATCTAATGGTACTGTAGTAATATATAGAACTTTTCTTAAACATTCTGTGTTGCAAGGAATCACATCAGCTTGTTCAGAAACAGAACCGATATGCTAGAAGGAGTTTATTACATCATCACTGTCAACTGATATTATTCTTATAATTTTTCTTCCACTGAGAGAATCAATATGGCAGTTGTCATGCATGAGAGGTAATGTTCCTCACTCTCTTCTTGTAGAGTGGGAACTTGACTTTCTCTAATGAATAAAATCTCCTTCTTTACATGCCGTCAATCACAGACACTGCTTTTCTGTCTCACTAGTACCCCCTATGTCTTTTTATTTCAGAGGGAGTACCATGAGTTTCTGTTGAATTACTTTATTTCATCTGTTTAGTAGTCTTAAATATGTCACAAAGAGGGTATTGCTGCTTTGTGATGGGCAGCTTAAATTTCATTTAGCGTTTTGTCAGATGAATGATTTAATGATCTTGAATTCTTTACTTTGCACTAGTGATTCAGGACTTGTCTTTTATCAGCTGACTGAATTTAATTATCTCCACTGGAATGTTGTGCATTTGCACCGTCATAGGGGATATACCTTGTTGTAAAGGTATTTGACATGATACTGTTTTGAATTTTGTTGACATTTATGCTTTGTCTCATTACGAATTTTAAAATTTTCATTTATGCAGCTTTCTTGTTTGCCTGTTTTTACATTTTTCTCAAGGTTTGTGCTATATTTGTATTTCACAGTGTACTGATGAAATCACTTTTTATGGGAAAAAAAAGTGACAGCAAACAAGCCACTTCTCATACTTTTCATTGACAAAGCAAAGAACTTTTTCTGAGTCACTGCAGGCTGCCTGAGATACTTGTATTCTGACTGATAAAAGTCAAGGAAACATAACGTTAAAGACTTCTCAGTATTGTCTGCTCTGTTTCTTTTCTCCAGTACAGGATAATGTATTCCTGCATCTTTCCTTATGGAAAGGTATATTTTACTTTTTTAGACCACTGTGTTTTTAGAAGGTTGCTGCCATATAATTCCTAGTCATTGTCTACTTTGGCTTTTCTTCAGTGTTTCTTATCATGAAGGTATTTTGCACCAGAAAGTGCTGGTCTGTTTTGACCCCAGTAAGAAAGGGACTCAGACTGTGTAAAGTTAAATGATAATTTAAAATTCCTTTAGTATTCCTAGAGAAAAGAAGGAGACTTTATAGTAGCCTTCCAGTACTTACTGGAAAAGGGACTTCTTTAACATGGAGGTTAGTGATAAGACAAGTGATAAGTTCAAGACTCCCTTTGAACTAGAAGAGGGGAGATTTAGATCAGATATTGAGATACTGGAACAAATTTTCTGGAGAAGCTGCGGATTCCTGAAGGTTTTAAGACCAGGTTGGTTTAGGCTTTGGGCAACCTGGTCTAGTGAGAGGTGTCCCTGCCCATGACAGGGAGGTTAGGAACTAGATGATATTCAAGATCATTTCCAACATAAACCATTCTGTGAGTCTGTATCAGTTACCACCTGAAATTGTAGTTTATTACTTTTCCTCTCTAAATTTATTCTGATACAGTCTTTTCTGCATGCTTCACAAATTTTGATTGTATGTTAACCTTTCCTATATAGGGAGTTAAGAGTTTGTCTTTTCATGTCATTCATTGCCCTCATAAAATTATGACCTCCTGTGTTTTTCCGTCATACTGAATGTGTTGCCAAAAGAGTAACAAGCTTGCTCTTAGGAACACCAACTGTTGGCTCACCAGGTCTTTACATAGCGAATTCATTTGTGAGTAATTACATACTATTGTTTTCCTTCATTTGTTTTGCCAACCCAGGCAGCTTCAAAGCCTTCCAGCTGAGATTTGCTGGCGAAGCATTTCTAAATTCCAACTATGACATCTGCCTATCACTTTTCCTATGTTTCTGCACTGCAGGAGTTGATATGGTCGAAAATAAAAGGACAGGTGTGGTATTGATTTTGAGTACATATCCAAATTATGTATTTTATAATTATCATAGCAAGAAATACTGTGCAATCTCATTCCTATTTTCCTGTATGTTAATTATATATTGACATATCCAGTTGAAAAAAAATATGACAGTAATTATAAATTGTTTGAATATGGCCAATGAATAACATTTTATTTAATGCTTGATAGTAGAAAAAGTGTAAACTTCTACATATTCAGGTTATTTTAAATCTGTTGTGTGTGTTCACTGTTCAGAACTGCAGCAGTGCCACATAGGAAAAAGGGCAATTTTCAAGCCCTGAGAGCTTTAGAAAATATCACTGCTGCCTTAATTTCTATTCAAAATCATGCCAGTGGCCAAAATTAAAAAAAAAATTAAAGTAGAAAATATTTTACAGAAAATAGTTTTTTATATATATACATATACGTGTGTATGTATACAGTAAGTTTTTCCTTTTATACAATTTATTTTTTTCAGCAGAAAGAAATCAGTGATTTGCATTTTGAATGTGATGGTCTGAAAGCATGAAGCTCTTTTCTGAATACTGTTATTTAAGTAGATATTGCATAGATTAATTTTCTTACTTAATTATAGAATTCTGCACATGATCCATAGGATTGCATATTTCATTGCTGAAGTATTTTGAAATCTATATTCCATAGCAAAAAGCTGTTCTTCATACATCTTAACAATTTCTCATTATAGACGCTGAGTTATATCAAACTCATTTTTCAGTGTGACCAACATGATTTTATGGATTTATTTCAGTGATCATTTACAAAAGATTTAAACCCCCAAGTCAAACATAATTCCATAAATGAATTCACATTAAGAACTGCAAGAAACATGTTTTGAATAGAATGAATTGCAGTTGCAAGATTACTATAGCTTTATTGGCTAAGAGGAACACATCACTTAAGCTTGCATTTAGTTTTACGTAAAAGAAGTAGCCAATCTGCATATATTACTTTACTTCAGTTTAAAGTGTAGTTTTGTATTTTGTGATTGAATTATTTAAAACAAATTAAACTTAATTATAATCGTTAAATAATCATTAAATGTTTTTTGAACCAGTGAAGCTTCTGAAAGCTTGTGAGTATAGTGACATGTTCTGTAATGGTGTGTCTATATATTTTCTGAATATTTGAATTTTAAATGCAAGACAAAGTTTTGTAAACCTAACATACAAACATTCTGCAGTAAGTTTTAATGAAAGTGATATTGTCTCACAGAAAGTGAATAAGTCCCAGTTTTATTAAAATTATCTGTGGTTGCCTGTAACTGTAGCCTCTTATGATGTGGTGTGACTTTTTTATTATCAATATGTAAGTCTTTCTCTAATCATGTATAATATATTGAGCTTTTCTGGTAATGTAAAGAGCCTTCTAATTTTTATATCCTCACTGAAAATGGGTATAAAAGCATCAGAGTAAGAAAAGTACAGATAAGCTGTTGTCTTAGTCTGTTACTTTAATTAGAAGTGAATAAATATCATTTAGCTCCATTATCACAGTTACAACATTGAAGATGGGCAGTAAACACATTAGATAGGGCAGCTCTACCCTAAACATGAAGGTAATATAAATATTAATAAGGTAATATAAATATTACGAAGATGATCAAGGGACTGGAGCACCTCCCCTGTGAAGACAGGCTGAGGGAGCTGGGCTTGTTCAGCCTGGAGAAAAGAAGGCTGCGGGGTGACCTCATTGCAGCATTTCAATACATAAAGGGAGTCTACAAAGAGGAGGGGAATCAGAAAGGGTTGATAACTGCAGGACAAGGGGAAGTGGTTTTAATTTGAGGGAGGGAAGATTTAGGTTGGATGTCAGGGGAAAGTTCTTTACAGAGTGAGTGGTGAGGTGCTGGAACAGGCTGCCCAGAGAGGTTGTGGATGCCCCGTTCCTGGAGGTGCTCAAGGCCAGCTTGGATGGGGCCCTGGGCAGCCTGGTCTAGTATTAAATGGGGAGGTTGGTGATCCTGCATATGGCAGGGGGGGTTGAAGATTCATGATCCTTGAGGTCCCTTCCAACCCTGGCCATTCTGTGATTCTGAAATATAGCATCTGTGTATTAGGCAAATACAGAAGACAGAAAAATCAGTGCCTGTAGGATGTGATTGCCTTGCGGGATAGGCAGTAGCTGTTTAGAGGGTATTTTATCATAGTTCTGTATAGAGAGAAAACTTAATTACCAGAGTCTTGTAATTGATGCCAAAGTTTTCATGAGAACCTAGGATTCAAATCACATGATCTTCCATAAACAGACTTCCATATACACAAAATGATTCTTCCAGGCTTAGGTGGTTTAACCCTGTGAGTTGCCTGTAAAAGAACTGACCACTGTACCTTGAGGTGATCCGTTACTATTCATTGATACAGAATGTTGAAGTACACACATAATTTGATTTGTCCAAACGAGATCTCTCTCGCTGAAGGAATTAAGAGCTTAATAAGTGTTCATTATCAACATGAGATGCTCACAATTTCTTACTGTTATTATTGGCCTTTAAAACCAGCAGGTATTCTCTACTCTATTAATTTTCTAGAAGATCTCTTAACAGGCACCATTTTATCAACACTCAACAACTGAAGAATGATTTGCTTATCACAGTAGGGTTTCTTTAACTTTGTATTTTTCTATACAAAGAAGCAGAACAGTTACTGAAACCAGATTCATTCAGTGTACAGAACGCTTTACTGTACTGTCTTAAATTGTTGTGCAAGACAACAGCTTGTGTGGATGCTTATTAACTTACACAGTCATATATGGAATTCACCCCTTTAGAGAAATGCTATGGTATGTAAGGAACTAAGGTTTTTTTTTTTTAATGATGAGAATGATTGCAAATGCAGAAAAATTAAAAGGGTAGAGTAAGATATTGCATAAAATGCTGTTGAGATTAAGTAATTTTGAATGCTTTTGCTTTTGTTTGTTTGATATCCTTCTAGAATGTAAACTCCTAATATATTTATTCTGACTGTGCACTGAGAACTCTAGAGTTCAGAAGGAAAAAAGAATTGAGAAGGGAATTCCATACGTTTTACAGATTAAACTTATATTGTAAGTTAACGTACAATTCTATTTGCTCCATTACAGTTCAGTACTTTAAAAAAAGTATATGTTAATGGAACAAAGTTGCTGCTGTTTGTTTTTCTATATTAGAACCTGTGTAGTGGTTTTTATGGAATCTGGGGAATAATAGTTTTTACCTTGCTACTGGCAACTCTTACACATCTCTTAAGCCTTCAGTGCTTTACTGGTCAACTTGTATTTTGTTCAGATGTAAAGCTATTGTGTGCATGAGCAGTAGTTTGAAATTTCTTTTGATGCTAAGAATGACTACAGGAGCATATCAATCTACAGTCAAGAGAACTGCATTGCTTCTTCATCTCCTTTTGTTACTATGACTTATTTCTTCCCTCTGGCTTTTCAGCTTTTTCTCAAGCTAATCGGTTCTCAACTCTGGATACCTGATATCTTGCCTTGTCATTAATCACTCTGAAGTTAACAGATAGTATACCTTTCAGCACTATCTTTGTCTGCACAGTGATGAATCAAAGTCATTAAAATATAGGATAGTGCTTTTTGAAAGCAAAGCCTGTTTTCTTTTTATATTAGGCAGTGTTTCATTTTTAGAAAGTCTTACGTTGTTTCAAAAGAATGCCAATTAATTTGTTAAAAAAATTAATTGCACATGCAGTTAGAAAAATAAACATTTAGTGTAACTAAATTTGAATTTACTTATTATTGTAATAATGTTAATGTTGGTAAACTATTACATAATTTAAGAATATAACTTCTTGAGGCTTTTTGCCATGACATTTCAATTTAGAATTTTGTTTTTTTCTTCCTTACTGCATGGACAAATTATCAATTATCACATTGATCATTGTATGAAAATTATTGGTCTGTATTTTGACAATTAGTCTGTATAGCAGTTTTTGTCAGAAGTTCCAAATAGAAGAGATTTAAATAGTCTGCAAATTCATTTTACCCATGATTCATTTTGAAATTCATCCTCGATGCTGGTGTTCTTTCCTGCAAAATAGGCTATAAGTTCAATGAAGGACAGAGAATGATTATTGACTGATTATTTGGTTTACTATCCAGAATAATAATTCTAATTCCAGAATTTCCAAATAAGCCATTTGCAAAAAAAAAAAAAAAAAAAAAAAAAAAAAAAAAAAAATTTAAAAAAACTTTTTATCACTCTTAAAGAAGAAGAAGCTGGACACTGGGAGTTTTGCCATATTTCAGTCAGTTTGGTTCTCTTTCTGACTCAGAGTGGTTTATAAATATCATACACCAATGTTCTAAGAATGCAAATCTATTGAAAACTTTCCAGCACACTGACCATAATCACACATAAGCAATTCTAGCAAATGTACACTGAACCTTGAGCCCACTAACCAAAACATATAATGTGGTTCTACAGCAGAAAAAAATTTCATAATTTAATCTCCACAACAAAAACCTAGTCAAAAACCTCAACTTGTTATATAGTTACGTACGCATCCTACCAGAATTACATGCCTCCAAATGCATAGATTGTTATGTACTATAAACTTCATTGCTACGTTCTATCAATAACTACAGCTCTTTTAGGACTTCGTTAAATGGTTGGTCTTAGAAGCTTCTGCTATGTATAAGTATTCACATGCATCTCTTACACAGAAAAGATTTACAGATATGAAAAGAAAGCCTTTTTAAAAAATGTCTTCCTGTCTTCCTTGGTAGTGATAATATTAACTGTAAACATATATCATGACTCAGTATCATCAGTACTTTCATCATTTTTATAGGAATATCCATAGTATTTCATAAGAGTATTTAATAGGACAGTAAATCCAGAACAGAAGGCAGTTCAGTCAAAAGGCAGGTAGGAGGGGGAGGACTGTAAGTAAGTCAGGGTTACGGACATCGGTAGCATCATTCTAAACTAACTGAAGCAAGCAGGATGGAATAATGGCGCCCATTCAGGAGAGCACTTAAAAGAGTTAGATAACAAACAGAATCACTTTTGTTTGATGATCTCAGTTGATATATTATGTCGCTTTAAACCAACAAATAAACCAATGAATAAAACAATAAAACAGAATTTAAATACGTACCTATGTATTTTGCATAAATTTATTATATTTTTAAATCAATTACAAAGACAATTCAAACAAATCTCAACTCATGAATCTCTCTTTCAGTATATCTCATGACCTCATCCTTCCAAATGGCTTTTCACTTCTCTGAGGAAGTCTAGACTTAGACCAAGCAAAAAAAAGTTAAAACAAAACTAGATCTAATTTCAAAGGTCTGTAAAGACTATATGTAGTATCTTAAAAGCACAGTTTATTTACTTCAAGAGGCAACAGTGTAACTGGTTATTGAAGCCAAATTACCCATTTTAATATCAGTTCATAGCCAAAAAATTTGGAAATATGTAGTCTCACTCATCTGGAGGAAACTCAATATGCGACCCAGTGGCTGCTACTGCACTACTTTAGCTTCAGCTTTAGGAATAGTAACCCTGGGTGACACCAGCACTGCCGCCAGTCACTGCTTAACTGTGCTCTTGCTGTGTGTGGGACTGGGGCCACAGCTGGCAGCCTAACAGAAGCAAGCTGTGATAGGAAAATATGTTTAAAGCAAACAACCTAGGCCTGAGTCAGAGGAGGAAGAAACCACTTCAATGAGCATAACTTTCATTAGGGAGGCATTAAAATGCTTGTACTTCTCATAGTTAATGCTTGAACATTCATCTCCTTATTGAAAAGTATAATAACTATCACCTTTGTGATCCAGAAAGCCATGGGAACGGTGAATATGACATCAGAGAAAGGAGATATTAGTACATTTTATTCTATAAGTATGTTAGGGCTTTTAAGCTTTTCTCCATTAAGTAAAGAAAATAAATTGTTAGGCTATTAAAACATTAATTGGTCTAACTAAAATTGGCTGTTTCCTTTTGCTCATAATAATTTGAGCATAACATGTAACTCTCATTTTCTAGCAAATTCATAACGTTGTTGTTACAAATTATTTTTACACCATTATAATCTGCATAGTATTACTTCTGCATTATTTGTCATTTTGTCTTGCTCTTGGTTTAGTTAAGTCCATCATACGTTTCCCATTCAAGAGCATCATAGTTTATTCTCAGTTTTAACACCAGCAGAAGAGTAACACTGGTTGGTAAATAACATATTAGGTGAAAAGTTATTGTCATGGTTTTCCATAGGTATTCCATAGGTATTTCAAATCATGACATCATGCAATGAACTGGTGGAACTGGAACTGCTGCTAAGGGAGGACTAGAGTTCCCAGACTGCTCCAGTCCTTCCCAACTGATTTCTGGGAAGGAAATACAAAGTAATGTAGTGATGTGAGAATGTCCTCTTCTGCTCTGCACTTCCAATCTTACAGCACCTGATTAGGAGATGCTCCCTTTCCCATCTGTTTGATTTATTACTCTTGATTCCTTTTATATTATATTCTCTCACGTTTCTTTACTATGTTTAGTAGGATTGTTTCTCTTGATCTCAATTGAGCAGCAACTCTCCTTGTCTTTTCTCCATTGGCTTCCAATGTGGAGAGGAGTGGGAGGAGGCTGGGCCCTGTCATGTGACAAGAAAATGAAGGAAAAGAAATTCAACTTGTGACAGGTATAGATAGAGTCTATTATGCTGTTTGGCTCCATCTTCAGGAGTAATGCTCTGGGAGATGTAGCTCCACTCATTCAGCATCAGAAATAGTACATTAGTGTGAAGCATTTAAATAACTCAATAATTAATTTAGCTAATGTTTACAGTTAGGGTTTAGTTCCTAAGAATTCATGCAGATTGAATGGATCTGTCTTGAGTGATTACACTGTATATCAAATAGGGCAGAAGAACTCTCACTCTTCAGTGAACAAATTAAGATTGCAATTGTTTTTCTTGACTCTGAAACTCAAGCAGCTTTAAAATCAGATAGGAAGCTATAAATATTATATATAAATATTTGTGTATGTTTGCCCATTTTATAGTGCTATCAGCATTTCTGTTTTGTCTTCCATACTCTCTTATACTTCTTTCTATTTTGTTTAAGTTTTTCCTAACTCAGAGTAAATAATAAGGTAATCAACACATTTTTTACTAGGCCACACTAATACCTTTTGTTCTAGCTTACTTGAAATGAGTGTATGTTTAGTATAATAATGCTGTATTACAATATACTATGTTGCAGTAGACTATACTATGCTGTAATATTCCATATTGTACTAAATTGTTCTGTAGTGTACTATACTACCTATTAATGACACCAAGTTGAGTGGTGCTGTTGACACGCTAGAGGGAAGGAATGCCATCCAGAAGGATTTGATGGGCTGGAGAGATGAGGCCATGGCCACCTTGTGAAGTTCAACAAGGCCAAGTGCAAGGTCTTGCATCTGGGTCAGAACAATCCCAAGCACAGATACAGGCTGGGTAGAGAAGGTCTGCTTGAGAGCAGCCCTGAGGAGAAGGATTTGGGGATGTCAGTTGATGAAAGACTCAACATGAGCTGACAGTGTGCACTTGCAGTCCAGAATGCCAACCCTATCCTGACTTACATCAAGAAAAGCATATTCATCAGGCCGAGGGAGGTGACTTTGCCTGGCAGCCATGACTTTTCAAATGTGATGGAGAGTGGCTTGGCAAGCACCAGCTCATTCAGGACCTTAGGATGCATGCCATTTGGCCTTATAGATTTGTATATGTTCATTCTCATGAGTTGGTTTCAGACTTCTGCTCTTACAGTTGGATGAATTTTGCTTTCCTGACCCCCACCACGAGGTCCAGGGACACAAGGAGTGGGAAGCTTGACTGCTAGAGAAAATTGAAGCAAAGAACTCAGTCTTCTTCATGTTCATTGAAACTAGGTCTCTCTTCACATTTATCAGAAGAGGTACACTCTCCTTTGCCTGTCTTTTCTGACCAATATACTTGTAGAAAAACTTCTTGTTATTTTTCATATCCTTCACCAATTTCATTTCCATCTGCACCTTAATTTTCCTGATCCCATCTCTGTGTGTCCATATGGCATCCATGTATTCTTGCAGGCCACATCTCTTTGTTCACTATACATTTCCTTCTTATGCCTAAGTTTGATCAGCAGATCCTTGCTCATTGATGCCTCCTCTTCTTGATTTCTTATACTGGGGGATGGAAAGCTCTCGGGCTTTCAGACAGATATTCTTAAAAAGCTGCCAGCTATGTTCCATTCCTATGGTCCTAAGGACAGTTTCCCAAGGGATCCCATCCAGTAATTCCTTAGAGAGCCATAAGTTTTTTCTCTTGAAAGTCATGGTCTTAACTGCATTTTGCCAGGTTCATATTCCTCAAGATCATGAACTTAACATGGTTGCCACAGCCTAAACTTCCTCCAGTCTTAACCTCCTTAATAATCTCCTCTGCATTGGTGAGCACCAGGTTCAGTAACATACTCTCGTTATTTTGTCCAATACTAGGGCCAGGAAGTTATCTTCAGTGAATTCCAAGAGTCTCCTCAATCTTTTGCAACCCACTATCTTGCTTTTCCAGCAGATGTCTGGGTGGTTGAAGTATCCCATCAAACTGAGAGCCAGCAAATGTTACACTTCTTGTAGCTGAAGAAAGATCTCATCACCTTGATCAGGTGGCTTGTAGTAGATGTAGTGGATGGCCATTAGTTCTGGCCACTAGATGTTCTTTTGTTGGCTTGGTCTCTAACCCACCAGCTCTAACCTGATCATGGCTGTTACTCAGAGGCAGCTCTTTGGAATCCATCTACTTAACATAAAGGGCAAATCCTCTGCCCCTCCTGCCTTGCCTATGCCTTCTAAAAAATTTGTTGCCCTTACTTGTGGTATTCCAGTTGAGTTATTTGTCCAACTATAGCATTCAAGTCACAGTTTTCTAATTACACCATAGTTTCTATTTCCTCCTGCTAATTTCCCATGCTGTGTGCATTGTTGTAGAGGCACTATCTGAACTATTGGGCATATTATGGTCTCAGATAAAATTCCTCCAAAATTCCTCTGGGACAAATCTGAGATTTTCTCCTGCTGTATCCTGAAGTTACAGCATTCCTTGAACGTTCTCTGTCGCTCAGAAGTACATTCCCTTCCCCCATCATACATAGTTTAAAGCTCTGATGATCAGTCCAGAATGCTTGCTGCCTAATTAAGAAGATTAAGAGGATTTTAAATAAGACAACAAATTAAAACAAATTTGAGTCATATTTGCTGAATTGTTCAATCATAATAAAATTCAACTCAGATCTCTTGAATTAAAAGCATTTTTCAAAATGGATGAAGATAAAAGATGAAAATAAAAATACATTTTAGGAGAAATGAAAAGGATATGTTAAGCATTGTCTTAAAATTGTTAAAGCAAAGGTAGGAATGCATCACGTTTGAAATATGTTGTCTTTCATTATTTTCTTTTCCAAACAGTAACAAGTACTTTAAACAAACAAACAAACGTGGTTTACCACCCTGACAGCAAAATCAACAGACTAAAACCCATTATTTTTATCAATTAACTTTTGTATTTTTCTGCATAGCATTGTTTCTGAATGCTTCTGAAGTTGAATCTGTGGTAAGACTATGTTATCTGATTTATCAATTTCTTTGAAAAACATTCAGATGTCCTTCATAGACTGGTTTAACATTACTTCAGATCCATTGCATAGAGTTCCGTATCTAACCTGAACTATTTATTTGGTTTGCTCTGTTTTGTTAGAAGACAGAAAGGTTGCCCAGAAACAATTCTTTGCATCTGTCGTAGACATTTTTTTAGGATGGAGCAAATAATCTTCTGGAGCTGCTTAATTTACTTTAGTGGGTTTAATAGGAGTTTAGTTTTTATATAACATCTATAAGGTCATACAAAACTTTTTTTATCTTGTAGCATGGACCTCTTATTTTGCTAACATCGGATGTTTCAAATTTTAATGTTTGAATACAGAACTCTTGAGATAATACTGTGTGTATAAAGGCAAAAAATGTTTAGTATAGTTGAAATATTAGCAGTTTACTACACAGAAAATTTTTCAGTAATAATTATATTTGTCATACACACACTTATCGACTTCTAACTCTTTTCTAGAAGCTATGCTTACTCTTTTCCAGCTTCTTTACATCTAAGGAATTTCATACTGATTTTGACAGAAGGGGTCTTAGGGTAATTTGTCACAACCTGGAATACTTCTCTTCTAGTTTCATCTTCTTTACTTTAGCATCCACTTTAGGTCGTATTTATGTTTGCTTACATGCTTTTATGCCTTTTCTTTGTTGGATGCAAGTCTTTGTTACATGAATTTACTGCATAGAATGGCCTTTGTATAAGTTAGATATTCTTTCTTCATTATTTTTACCCTTAACACCAGTTTATCTCAGCTCCAGATCTACTTTTCTTTAACTAACCACTGATAAGTTGCTTATAGCCACCAAATCGAGTGTAAAGGCTGTGCCCCAGATCATCCCATACTTGTATTCCCTTACACATTATGCTGTCTCCACTTTCCAAAGGTCCTTTATTATACCAGGCCTGTATTGATCTATATTGCATCACTGTTTCAGAATTGTAAGACTGTGACAGTGCCAACCGTTTTTGATGATGCCAGTCCCTTTTATGAGAGACCCCACACTCTACTCCCCTCTTAGTATTATTACCCTGGTATGTTGTCATTGCCAAGCGCATTCTATGTCTACAGTGTTTCCTGAATTATTGGGTGCCCTAGAAGGCTTTCCAGTGTCCAGGGATCACTTTGTCCCATTAAATAATGATATATCTCAAATTTGGACTCAGGAAATTGAAATATACTCAAAGCTTATTGGAGATTAAAAGTTACAGTTCTAAGAAGATCTGGCTGCTCAGAGGCTGATTTTCTAGAAAAGGATGTTTGTACTGTTTCTTCGTTACTGAGGTGGACTCCTTTCCTGATACTCAAGGGCTCTTTTTGTTTTCACTTTTTCTACAATCCAATCCCTTCTCCTCATAAGCATTGTAATCATCATCATCACCAGCAGCAGCAGCAGTATACTCAGTTTCCACTTTTGCCTCAGGCTTTCCCTTATCTAGCATGTCTTCCTGTTCTCTGAAGTTGCTTGAGCATATACCCTCAAAGGATATACTCCTGTAATTTATTTTTCTTCCTCAACTCCGACCTTGCTTATTGAATTTCAAGTGGATATCTCTCCAAGATCTGTTTTTCAGATCTTGGTAGTTGCCTCAAATCTACAGACATGTTTCTGCACAATGTTAAGTAATTTAGTAGGGATGTATCTCAGCTGCAACCCTCTGTTTCACTGTAATGAAAGGAATCTGCTATTAGGCTTGTTATTTTTGAAAACTATGGAAACAAAAAATAGCAAAATGCTGTCTTTCTCTCTGCTGGTTTATTTAAAGCTTTTACATGGTTCATATGACTATCTAAACATTTAATACGTTTTAGTGATGATTGCTGAATACCAAGGAACATAGTACTAGAGTCAGTTTTTGGAAGCCTTGTAGGGAAAGTCTGTTTCTTTCTTTTTCTTCTTTAAACTTTTATCTTTTTGTGTCCAGAGACCTAAAAAATATTGATCTGGGGACTTCTAGCGATGCATTTCATTGATATACATTCAATAGCTTTCTTAGAGGATGTCTTCTGTCTCTACCAGGTTGTGTGAGAATACATGCACTGAGACAAGATAGCCACTAAATGTGACTATGTCTGCCTAAAGATGGGATATGTGACATTTGCATGTTTGTATTAGTGAATTAAAAAATGACCCAATATAACCCAGATTCTTACCAAAGAAAGGTGTGTATGTCTTCAATCATTTCTTCCTACTCTGTCACTTTTATACCTAAACCTGTAGAAATGGGAACTTCTGTTTTATGTGTTTCTTATAACTGTAGTAGCTATTCTTTGACTCAGAAGCTTTAATCAAAGTTTCAGAGTTCTTGAATTTTTTCATATAACATTGGCAGGTGAAGAATTTAAGTTCATTTCAGACCTTATGTCTCATCAATCACAGAATAATAGAAAAACATAAATCTGTGAGTTGCATTTAAAATTATTTGGTGGCTTCTATCACAGGGAGAGAGGAAGGCTTATTTTTCTAGAATGCATCATTCTTTTTGTTAAATGCCTTTTGTTTTTGTTGCTGCTGTTTGATATTATTTGTGTTTGTTTCTATCATTATTTGTTTTTAAACCTTTAATTTTAGAGACATAGGATATTCCCGCTGTTATTAATTTCAGGTTGTTCTTTCCTGAACTGCAAATACATTCATTGGTGACAAAACTATATACTACGTGAGGCCCCATGAGTAACTAAACAAAACTGTGCTATGAAATGCACAGAGTAAATCTCACAGATTTCAAAGACACATTGAGGAAAAAAAAGAAAGGAAAAGAAGATGGGCAGAATAAATTATTGTGTAGAATTCAGTAAAGCTACTGGCATATAGTTCACGATCACTTTTGAAAAACATATGGTTGAAATGTGCTTTCCACTATTTAAAGCTGTTATTTATCATCATGTTTTCTGTGCCAGCAATAGAATTTCCATTCTATGGGGACCTAGATTGTTTTTGAAAATGGGGCTTTGCAGAATATCAAAGTACCTAACTCGCCTCAGAAATGAAATTTAAAATTCAATATTGAGCTGCCAACACTACTTTATAACAAGCTATTTTAAGATGTGAAATTGTCTGACTTTACTAGAAGAGATCTCTAAGTGGGATATCTCACATACCACATTTATTTTGTGTGTCAATCCATTTAGGTGCTTTCAGAAATGTCGTTCAGGCTTTTCTGTGTTCTTTAAAGTCTCATCTAGTTTTACAGTGTTAGAAAGGTAAGTACTAACAATCATAAATAACAAGATTGCACATAATATGACTAAGATTGGTGTTCATGTTGTGAACATTTTATGTTTTTGTAAAACAGAATGTTCCAAAGTATGTTGAGTGTTTTGGAGTAATTCTGGCTAATATTTTATAAATCTCATTAAAAAGGCATTCAGTATCTGCTGAAGCGTTTTTGTTTCTTTCTTTGTCCCTTTCCATTTTAAGCAAGAAGAGTCTAGAAGAAAATCAATTGATCAAGTTAATTCAATTTAAAAAATTTGATTTTCAGGGTTTTGTAACAGTTCGGCAAGTAATCAAAGATGGTGAAGTTAAAATACATCTATTGATTTTATAAAAAGCAGCAGAGGAATAAGCAAGCAAATAAAAAGTCAGGTTTGGTCTACAAAAGCCATTTTGTTCCTACAGATTTCCTTTTGATTAATTGTGTCATGCTTTTTTCTTATGCTCTTTGGGATTTTAATAAAGAGCTGGCTTCAATATATTAAATCTTAATCTGTTTTAACTTTGAAAACTTAAATTTTCCTGCAACTGTTATTTTAAGAATACATATTTATGATTTGCCTGTATTTTATCTTCTTTCTTTCTTTATCAGTATATCATATTTCTTACTTTGTGTGCTGATTGGAGATAGGTTGTCTTAATATTATTGTAGTGTTTTCAGTAATAAACATAGTCAATTAAATAGGATCTTATTATTGTCTCAACAGTACCAAATTATAAGCTTTGCTAATTTTTGAACTGCTATTCCTTTTATTTTGTTTACCTACAATGAGTCCTTTCCGTTTATAAAATGATTAACTATTTTCTCATCCTGCTTTGTCAGCAAACCTGAGCAGAGTAAATATAAACAAAAGATTTTGTTTTGCTGGTAATATCATCTAAATGTACCTGTGTAGCTTTCTTTAGTGGATATTCCATAGGAAAAAAAAAAAAACATAGCATTTCAGGATCAGGGCCTTTCTCTTACTTTCTAAGAATGTCAGTTCTGGAATAAGTGGTGAATCTGTTTATTTTGACAGTTAATAATTTAGACACATTTTAGAAGTGCTTTTAAGATATCTTCAATTACAGATTAGATTGTTAAGACACCATTTTTAATTGTTTAGCATTTTCTTTAGCCTATGCAAGTGCTTACCATGTCTATCACGTTAACTCTAGAGCACATTAGAGGATGCTGATGCCTTACTAGGAAACCTTCTCTCCCTTCTAGTCTTCCTTAGCTGAGTGAAATCATGATTTTTATTATTATTATTATTATTATTATTTTTTTTTTTTTCAGAAGAAAGGGTAAAAATATTTTACAGGATAGGATTTCAGTAGGCAGTTAATCATTGTCATTATGAACTATTGAAACTACTGGTCATGACTCTATTAAACTCAAAAGAAGGTAATATGATTTTCTTGCTTCAAAAACAAACAACGGACAGGTTCAGACTTTTCAGGGTTTTTTTGTTTTGTTTTGTCTTGTTTTTCTTCTTTTTTTTAATAGACATCCATAAAAGTTTTAAGTAACACCTTGTTCATTACAAATTTAATAGACTTACACTCCTTGAGGCGTATTCCTTTCCCATATCATTAAGCTCTTCAGGAGTGATGTTGCTCTTCATTTCTTGCTGGCCATAAACGCACAGTGAAGTAGAAAAAGCTGGATCATATGTGTTCTAAATAATTTTATTTTCTTCGAGATTTTTTAACCTATAATTCACTGAAAAATAATGTTTTTATTTTATACAACAGCTCTTGAAGAGCAGTAAATATACATCCCTGTGACATGAAAGGCTAAGGATATATGCCATTTTAGTCATTTAACCTTTTTCTTTCTTCTATGATTGCTTTCTTTCTATTCGATTTATTCTAGCTGCTTTGCCCACACTTTTTTATAACAGAAATTGTTTATATCTGTTTCCTCAGGAAACTTCTTCTCAAATATCCATCATTAAGCCCTAGGAGATTGCTGCGAGAAAGGCAACTTTAAATCTAAGCTTTACATGGGTGGGCAGAGCTGGTATCCTGAACATTATGGCTATTCTTCCTACTGCTCCTAGCAGCAACGTGAACATCTATTTCTGCAACAAAATGAGTAACTATGAAATGATTTTAAATCAGGAATAATATACTGATCTTTTACAACTAGAGTGATACCCTATCCTTGCCCTGGAGAATAACTTTCATTAATGTTATTGACTTCATTGTGGATAGGGTGGCATCAGCTAGTCAATCCACCTTTATTTGCTTCAGCCATTTTGTAATTTCTATACACTCTGCTTAGTTAAGATATTAAGTAAAAGAAAAACTTGACAAATACTCTCAATGAATCCCTACAGCAGTGGCATTATTTTGCCTCTAATAGGCTATTTTCTAATGGAAGCTAATGTTTTCATTGATTTGCTTCAAAAATATCTGCTCTCAAGTCTACTGACTGGAACTTTGCGTAAAGCACATCAGTGAGCTTTGATACAGCCTATTTTGTCTAAAATTATAGTATTATATACTGGGTTCCATCAGAAGAGGGCTGGCCAGCAGGGACAGGGAGGTGACTGTCCCCCTCTACTCTGCTCTTGTGAGGCCCCATCTGGAGTACTGTGTCCAGGTCTGGAGCCCCCAGTACAAGAAAGACAGGGAGCTATTGGAGAGGGTCCAGAGGAGAGCCACAAAGATGATCAGGAGACTGGAGCATCTCACCTATGAAAACAGGCTGAAGGAGCTGGGCTTGTTCAGCCAGGAGAAAAGAAAGCAGCAGGGTGACCTAATTGCAGCCTTTCAGTACCTAAAAGGAGCCTACAAAGAGGAGGGGAATCAACTCTTTGAAAGGGTAGATAACAGTGGGACAAGGGGAAATGGTTTTAAGTTGAGGGAGGGAAGATTTAGGTTGGATGTCAGGAGGAAGTTCTTTACAGAGCGAGTGGTGAGGTGCTGGAACAGGCTGCCCAGAGAGGTTGTGGATGTTCCGTTCCTGGAGATGTTCAAGCCAGTTTGGATTGGGCCTTGGGCAGCCTGGTCTAGTATTAAATGTAGAGGTTGGTGGTCCTGTGTGTAGCAGGGGGGTTGAAGATTCATGATCCTTGAGGTCCCTTCCAACCCTGGCCATTCTGTGGTTCTGTAATTAAGTTTGTAGACTTCATAGTCTTTCAGGAAGGTTTGCACACAGTCCCTTCTAAGTCTTAGGTTTGTGCCTTAATTTCCGTTTCATTTTCTTTCAAACTCTATTAAAAATTCACATGGGAAAAAAAAAAAAAAAAAAAAAAGTGTTGTTGTTTGTCTTATTAGAAATGTACATGGAGTTATCAATATCGTATTTATATTTTGTAGAACCATGTATAGGTGACATAATGGCTTGGGTTGGAAGAGACTTTAAAGATGACATAGTTCCAGCCCCCCTTCTTTACTTTGAGGATTACAAAACATTGGAGCAAACTACACAGTGAGATCAGGAGATCATATTCTCCTCGATGCTTTATTGTGTGACCTACTGTAGGGAACTTGCTTTAGCAAGGGAGTTGGACTAGATCATCTCCAGTCTCCCTCCTGCTTATAATCTCCCTTGAAGTACTGAATGGCCACAAAACGTCTCTTTGGAGCCTCCTCTCAGCTAAATAAACCCAGCTCCCTCAACCTTTCTTCACTGGAGAGGTGCTCCAGCACTCTGATCACCTTCATAGCACTTCTCTGGACCCTCTCCAAGAGCTTCACATCTTTCTCATTTTGTGGACCCCAGGCTTGGACACAGTACTCCAGATGGGTTCTCAAGAGAGCATAGTATAAGGGAACAATCACCTTCCTCTCCCTGCTGGCCACCCCTCTTTTGATGCAGCTCAGGATACTCTTGGCATTCCAAGCTGCAAGTGCACACTGCTGGCTCATGTCCACTTTTCATCCATCAAAAACCTCAAGTCCTCCTGTTCAAAGCTGCTCTCAGTGAGTTCTTCTCCCAGCCTGCACATATATCTGGTATTGTCGCAACCCAAGCGCAACACCTTGCATTCAGTCTTGTTGAATCTTATTAGTTCTCATGGGCACAATTCTCGAGCTTGTTCAGGTCCCGCTGGATGGTATGCCTTTCTTCTGTTGTATCATGTGCACAACTCTGCTTAGTGTCACCAGCAAACTTGTAGACTGCTCTTGGTTCCACTGCCTAGGTAATTGATAAAGGCGTTAAAGAGCACCAGTTCCAAGCTGGATTCCTAAGAAATACTAGCATATTGCTATATTTCAGGGTCTGAATATGTGAGAGACAAGAGCTTGTGTTGCAGTATTTTTCTAAGTAGAAACAAAATATTCTTTCTATGAAGAGAATTATTAAAATCCATTTCAGCTTTATGTTTAAAAGAAAGAGCAGCTACCGAAACTTGTGGACGTAAAAGCAAGGAGTGAACTGAATGAGACTAATTACAATGAATTGCTAACTGAGCTGTGCAAATAAGGATTAATTTAATTACAGAAATGCTTTCATTTAATCAACTAAATTTCAATGGTCCTCAGATTAAAAGAGCCTTATTCTGGAGTTAAAGTGAAAAAGAGTGCTGAGCATTAGTAATGACATAAGGAAGACAAGTGGGTTTATGTACTCTCAGTGATCATACTAAGCGTATTAAAATATTAACAATTTTTAATATTTGAGTTATCATGTTTCTCAGCATTCACAGATTTCCTGCTGTTTGCTGCCTACATTATATCTTGGTCTTTGATTGTAACTTTCAGTAACCATTTGTTTCATCTAAACCAAAAATAAATCACTTTACCACTAAACAGTTCTCCCTTTTTATGCTAACCCTGAAATATTATCTTCTTATTCCAACTAGAGTATTGATAATGAATGAATATTGGTGTAACACATACTGTTTCCTGAAATATTCTACTGGTCTTTTCACATAGCTGCTTTAGAAAATATTTTTTTCCTAAGAGGTATGACAAAATAAAAGTACTGAAATAATATTAAAGTGTAGCAAGCTAAGATGATTTTTCACGTATTTTGCTACTCTCTCCCCAAGAATTGGAATAGATAAATACAAAGCCCAGAGAGACTCATATTAATATATAGAGAGATAAATTTATGTTAATCAGTATATTTACGTAAATGGCACTATATAGTATCTTAATAAACTGATTGATCTTTATCAAACATGTCAACAATGTTCTTTTGACTTTTAATGGATAAACTTTCAAACACAGCAGTGAAATTATGGAAGACTAGCATAGTAGGGATACAGTTAAATGAGAAAAAAATCTGCTGTTACTTGACTTTTTCAAATGAAGATTGTGAAGAATTTTATTCATTCACATGTGAAAGCAAAAAAGCTAAAAAGCAAAAAAAAAAAAAAAGTGATTTTTTAATAGGAAATTTGTAGGAATTTTGCACAATCTTCAACATGTCTTGTAGATCGTTTGACTCAAAATAGATTAAAAGATTCCTAAGTTTAGAGAACTTGTTCACCTGTTCTGGCCAGACTTTATATGGCTTAGCTTACCTACATTCTAAGGCTTCTATCTTATATATGGTTGAAGTATAGTCTTTCAAATCTAGTCTTTCAAATTCACCATCTAGCTTTGACATGAAAACATCAACAGCTGTAGAATACAATTTCTTCGTGATAGTCTGTTGCAGATAACTCTTTCGTAAAAATATGAGTCCTTTCTAACTTTATTTGATTCAGCTTTCTCTTCAGACAAGTGTTTTTGTTACACTTTTCTCCACTGAATTAGAAAGCCCTTAAGTGCTTGACATTTTCTCCAACTGAGAGCTGTAATCAAGTCACCTTTCAATCTTCTTTTGAAAATATATTCAATGTGACATCAGGTTTGGGAATTAAAGAATAAAAAGCTCAAAACATTGGTTCTCCAGAATTCCTTTTGTTGACTTGATTTGTCAAACTCATCAGACATGGACGTTCAGGTAAAAGAGCATTGTTCTTACTTTTCACAGATTATGAACACAGTATATTACAAAGCAGTGGAATGCCAAAGACATAGCTTTAATGATTGAAGAAACATTCCTGTTCAGCTCTGAACACTTCCTAAAAGATGTTAGACCATTGGTATTTATTGAATTCACTCTAGATAGACCTATTGAAAGTGTGCATTGTATTTTAGATCACGATTACAGTTGCTGCTTCCATCTCTTTAAAATTGATCCTCTTTGACTTGGTTAGATAATTGGCTCCCAATTCAAACTTAAATGCACTCTTCTTCCAAAGTAGCAAAGATATATATTTTTTTCCTTTTTGCATGATGATGTCAAGGAAAAAAGAAGTTAAACACTTTTTATTTTTTTTGCAATCCTTGAACCATACATCCTTTCCTCCCATGCTGTGATTAACAATTTCCTTTTCTCCTGTCAAGCTTTTCTCTATTTCTCTTCCAGCTACTTTTAGTCTTCCCTAAAATAAAAAATGTTTCACTATGTCCTTTTTAGCAGAATAATAGCTTTTCTTCGCTTTGCAACAAATGAACACAGTGTTACCAAAAAGGAACCTCTTTCATCTTTTTTTTTTTTTCTCCTCAATTGGCCTTCATTGTACTATGTTATTTTGTTCATTTAGCCTTTCACTGTTCCAATAATCACATCCAGTGGCATTTTTATCAAAAGGCTAAGAAAATTTGTATGTTTCTGGTGGGAAAATAATGAGGATTCGATTTTAGGGATAGAAACAATGTAAAGAACAATTCAGCAATTAATTTGGTTTGAGGAACCATTTCATCTGTCTTTTGGTAGAGCAGTTGTGTCAGAGATGATTTGCCTCCTGCAGCTGTGTAATGTGGGTGAGTCAGGAGTACTCATACTTGTCAGATGTTCTCAAGTCAAAGGAAAAAATAAATAGGGTAAGTGTTGATGTATAATCTGTTTCCATGCAAAGATCATCTGTGAGTGCTCCTGAGTTACAGTATTGTACTGAAGAATAACAGGACAGCTACATATTAAATCTAATAATAAGAAATAATTCCTCTCACTTTCCATTTCAAATGTACTCATATATACACTAATACCAGTCACTGGCCTCATTCTGAGAATTGGCATTCTTGATTTTTTTCCTATTAGCAAGCCCTAACATCTACAAGCTGCTACATCATTTTACTGTAATTTTGTTACTATGGTGATGAGAGATACAATCAAATTCAAAAAGGATTCTTTGAATATCCTCTCATGCAAAAGAAAAGTGAATAATATATCATTTAAGATAAGTCTGATTTATTTTGCCTTACTGAAACAACTGGTTCCAATGAATGGAGTGAGTGATAAAAAGCAAAATGTTGTTTGACCCTTTTTTTGCTAATGGTATTTTCTTGCAAGGTGTTTGTTCTATCAGCTGTTTTTTGTATACAATAGAGATTGATTATGGTATTTCGAACTAGTTAATGTTGTTCCACGTACTTAAAATTGTTCCATATAGCTAGTACATATTGGCAAGAAAATTATTTAGTGACCTACATGTTTATCTACAAATTGGTTTAGAACAAATTAGCTGTTTTCTTAGCAGTTTACAATTCTGAGTTTAAAATATTTTGTTTACCATTTCAGGAAAATACATCTTTTTGACAAATGCATGAACATACGAATGTCTATTTTTATTTCTTTTGAGACAAGTGACTGACTACTACATCAAAATGGATTTATTATGAACTTAGTGTTGCTGCTACAGCAAGTAATTGAAAAGTACTTCTGACGTAATTTGTAAGCAGAATATCAAAGTACCAGATATGCAAAAAATCATATTTGCTTTACGATTTTCCATAAGTAAATGGAAGTAGTCTTGATTGCTGCATCCTGGCCATAGTGACCTGCTCTGCAGCTCTATAGATTCAATCTGCTATTTTCCTTCTACATCTTCGATGTTGCACCATTAAAAAAATAAAAAAGTTAATTGCCCAAAACAACAAGGCAGCTCATGACTGTTGGAGTATGTGGACAGATTTGTAAGCCCCTAAATGGGCTTGCAGTAACTGAACAGAACATGAGAAATTACTGAAAACAACATTGCTGAATGAGTAGCTGGCAGAAGTTACAGATAGCACCATGGATGGTGAATGGATCTCACAGATGGTTGAGGGAGAATTAACTGAGACAAATTTCACAGATAAGTAAAGGGGGGGGAGGGGGGGGGGAGGGGAAGGGTATTGAGGATTTTGGGAAGATTATATATGATATTCTTGCAAGGCCAACATGGTCTGTGCAACAATATCAATAATCTCAGATAATCTCAGATAAAGCTAAGGTTATCTAGATCACCATATCAGAAATACTGAACTTGTGTATGAATGTGACAACACTGGGGTCAATGGGGACAAAGACTTAGGAAAGGTGGATGTAAATAAAAACATGGGAAAATGCAGAGGCATGACAAAAGTATTGATGGAGTGTAAGTGGGCTGTCACTCAAAATGCTTGTTTGGCTGAGCTTTGAATCTGATTCACAAACAAAATAAGTAATTCCTTCTACAGTTAAAAATAGAATTAATGTGGAATAATAGTCAAACACTACATGGTAACAACAGAATGCTTATGGGCACACTAAGAAGTATCCTTCTCTCAAGCATGCTCTAATTTCCTATGTTTGCTTTTTTAGGCCCTTTTTGTGAGGAACCTGGTGATCCTTGTGCATCTCAGCCATGCCTGAACAGGGGCGTATGCCAGTATTATCAGTCTGGATATATTTGTGATTGTCCAGCAGGCTTTCTTGGTCACAATTGTGAAATCGATATCAATGAGTGTTCTTCAAGGCCATGTCAAAACAGAGGTACATGTATTGATTTGCCAAATGTAAGTATAAGCTTCAGAGATCTGTATTTGAACACAGTGCCAAACAATTTAATTCTAATTTAAGGTCAGCTTTAGATGTATCCTGAAGACACACTGCACTAAATGCACATGTCGTATTTATAATATTTCTCAATGAAAAAGCCTGAATTCCCCATTTTCAGTTGAGATATTTGGATATCACTTAAGAAGCTAGCAGTGTTTTTCCTTTTTTCTTTTTTTTAATCTTTCTTCAATAAAATAGGATATAAAACACAATACAATCATCTTTATTGCCTAGAAGTTTATTCTTGCTTTTCCAGTGATATGTTGTATTTATTTATTTATTTATTTTTAATAAAATGAGTTTGTGCATGCTTACCAAGGTATGATAACAGAGTCATATTTGGTAGCATTTCAAACTGCATTGCCAATTTTCTTTCATTAACACTACAATTGTAAATAGCAGTGATTACGGAGAAGCAAAATAGTAAAAGAAGAGCTCAAAAATTCACTTAACATATAGTAATGATATATGCTTATTCACAAGAGAAAGAAAAAGAGACATCTACGTTTCTAAAAATATGATGGATTTCTAAATTTTGCAAATTGTGATTTTCATTGGGGAAACAAACTCATATATAATTTTTGTTTACTTTCTAGTATGAAAATGCCTGTAAAGGTCATTATACTGTAGAGAAAAATAAGAATGAGAGTATTAGCTCCAATAAATATTTTGTTGTAATATAACTTACTGTTCTTTCTGTGTAAAGTATTGACTACTGTAACTGGCAAATGTCTTTCACATTTTGAGGGAAAAAAAGTACAAACCATTTTTTTTTCCTTCTGTAGTTATTGAGTACTCTGATATATCTCATGCACTGCTACTGTTAAATAGAGACTTTCATACTGAAACATATAAAGGACAAAAACATAAACAAATTATAAAGCTCCTTCACAAAGCCAGATCTATTTAGAGTATTTTCAGTTAGTAAACCCAACTCTGATGTATTCTGTGCTGGAAGGCCTATTCCACTTGTCCTAAATTATGTTTAAAACCTATCTGGGGCTAGAACTGTGTTTTGTTATGTATACATAGACTGCTTAATATGTCATCTTTAGTATCTTTGTAATAATGGAAGTAAATACGAATTTTTTATTAATTGAATACAACATATAGTTATTACCTATTTCCTTTTCTGCTATAGGATGTAGCATGTAGATGTCTGCCGTTATTCACTGGCAAGTTCTGTGAGAGAATACTGAATCCATGTGAATTATTGCCTTGTTTAAACAATGCAACCTGTGTATCTCAACAGCAGAACTATGAATGCCGGTAAGATTAGAAATCCATTTGTTTCAGTACTTAATTAGATCACTCGATGTTATTGATTGCAGAAGGAAAAGATGTCAGTTAAAGAGAATGCAAAAAACTCATTTTAACATTTTGTTTCTTAATTTTGGTGGCCTACTGTGTTGAAAACTCATGAAATATCATAAGGAGCACTTAATGAGGTATAAATCGCTTAGTCATTAATTGTGTGAGAAGAAATATATAAATCCTGACACTCTGAGAGCAAATGACACAATTAAATTACAGGTACTACTCCCATTCAAGTGGTTTGATGCTTATGTTGTGTTTCTAAAATGTTAAGACAGCTGTATTCATTCCTAATTCATAGACATGCGTTAGTCGTTCTTAGATTGATCCTTCAAGAACCATGTTAAAAATTGCTTTATTCGGAAAGACCACACTGAAAATCATCCTGTTGCAAATTACAGAAGTGTTCCATTAGGTAGTTAATTTTATTCCATTTTAAATAGCTTTATAGATATTTTCTTACGCTACTGAGGAATACAATTTTTTCTCTTCACTTTTGCTTGGCTTTTATCTCCTTGCCTTAGAATAACTTCTGCTAAGTGTTACTGAAGTGCAGCAAACAACTTGCAAATTTTAAGACATTCATAAAAGTAGGAAACAGAAAGCTGTGTTACACAGAAGTCTGAAAACACAGTGTGAATGAACTTAAAAACTGAAAACTGAAAATGTGACAGAAATATAGAACATTGAAGTTACAGTCCATAAGAAGTTTGGCTGAAAAGTCTGTGAATCTAAATATGTGTAGAACTATGTTTACATCTTTCCACACTATAAAAAAGATAAATATTTTTATTCATTCTTACATCTACCTATATTCTGGCACACATACCTGCACATATACAGAGATAGGTTTTCACATATAAATATGTATAGTACACAATGACAGGTGTTCTCATTTATTTTCCAGTATGTTCGATCTAGATATAAGATATTAATAGTTTACTATTATATATCCAGTCTTTTACACAGTATGATGGTACATGAATTAGTATGATGAAGCATTGCCTGAAATAGTATGAACTGTTGCCTAAAGCTCACATTTAAATCATGCCTTTTCTAAAAGTAACAATAATAACAAAGAAAAAAATCATGGCCCTGTGTGTGATGTAGTTTCAATAGTTTATAGTTTCAAAAAGCACAACCTGAGATGATACTTTACTGTGAACCTTGTACCACTGAATGCAGTTAATAAAAATATGGAAAGACGTGGTGGTTTAAGAGAGAAAGAGTGGCAGACATCCTACAGATAAGTGTAATGAAAAGTAAAAATGGACAATTAACAAGGCATTTATATTGATTATAAAGAGAACCACTTAAATTATGTTATTAAAGGTAGCTATCAGAAATTTAAGTTTGGGGCCCTAAAAAGGTGCAAACCTGTTTACCACTATTATCAAACACTAAGATCCGTTTAGTACCAGTGTTGTTGAAATTTTTAACTTTAATAGTTGTGCATCATTCATGCATCCTGTTGTGCTCTTTGTAAAATACATATTTAGCAATATGACAGGAGTGTCACGTTTGTGGAAAGCTAGTTTGAGAAATACTATAGCTTTTAAGTTTATTCTTTTAACACCAAGAATGATTCTGAAGGGGGAAAAACAGCTTAGAGAAAACACTGTGAATCTAGCAATGAAAAGTGCGTACTTCAACTTTGTAAAATATCAGTGAACATACTATTCAAGTAGAGTTTTTGGCTAGAATTCTTTCCACGTGATGTTCCCTAGAATACAAGCTATATACTGGAATGTCTTGGTAAAGGAAGAGATCAACTCCAAAAAGTGATTCATCCTTTCCAAAGTGAGGAATCCAAGATAGGCTTGAGATAAAGCATTTTCTGAAGGATCCCAAAATGCACTGCAAAAAAAGAGAGAGAGACTTCTGTCCTAAAGTAGATACTAAAACTACAGATTTTAAAATGAGATAAAACTGTTTACACTGGAAATAAGTTTCAGTACTCAGCTTTAGTTATAATATTCACTCGCTGAAGGCTCCAACTATTTTTTTTTTACTAGTATCACAAGTCTTTAAACACTGTATTGCTAATAAAGTGATTTTTTCTTTTTTTTCTGTGAAAATAAAATCGGTTTTTGACCACTTAATACCAAATACATAATAAATGCAAATTATATATATATATATATTTATACCTGTGTACTTGGAAGAAAGCATTTAGGTGAGAGAAAGCGTTTTGAGGGAGTTTGTCAGGCACTTTTTCACAAGGAGACCAAATCCAGTAACTTAGTTGTGAGAGCTGCAGTCTTGCCAAAGTCAGAGTGCTGAAATGCAGAGGACGTGCAGAGTTCTCAGGGAGGTCCGTCAGCAGATTTTGCTATTTTTAGGATTCAGAATTCCCTTTTTAAACCTGTATCTTTCATTGGCTACTGAAGATAAATGAGGATGTCAAAAGACCTAGAAAAGGAGTGGTTTAACCATTTGAGTTTTGTTACATTGCAGACTTTGATGCTTTCTGGGAGTGAAAGTCATGTTTTTGTAATGTATTTTACATGAAGAAAACCTACCATTCTTTTGGTTGATTCAGGGAGATAGGAGCTGGTCATTCAGAGTTCTAAATTGAAATTTTGTTTCAATTTTGGTAATTATTTTTAAGTACTGTAGATTCTGACTTTAGCTGGAAAAATTACATGTGTTTTATTTAATGTAATACTATGATTTGATCCACTTAAATAGTATTTTAGCATTTTAAATAGATGTAACAACTTAACTTACATGGGTAAACATATACAATACACTTGACCTTTTTGCTTGCTACATTTTATTTTGGTCATTTTATCTGCTTCTCCTTATGCTCGGGCTGCATTCTGTTTATATCTATCAGCATCTGAGCTTCTATCTACTTTTCTTCTTTGAGAAAGTAATACTTTTCCAGTCTAAACATATAAACAAACAGATTCAGTTTAATTTTCTTCACTTCGGTTATGATGTATGACTATATTGTATCCTAAGTTCATCCGTTCAGTCTTCATATCAAGCACAACCTTGTGCTAAGAGTCTAATAACAATATTTTTTTTCTTAAATGTCAAAATTTAGGGTGAATTCAAATAGGCAATGAACAAAGATATCCATCACAATAAATTGTGATTGTTTACTTTGTGCCTTTTTTTATTATTTGTGTTCTTCAGAACAATAAAAAAGTCAAAAAAAAAAAAAAAAAAAAGAAAGAAAGGATGTTATGTCAGTGTCATCTTTGCCATTTTACTGTCAAGTTTTTTTTTCTGTTGATTTGCCTTCATTTACTTCTGATATAGTCATGTCCATTGCAAAACAAAAACAAAACTATGAAGAATGTTCAAATGTACAAATTAGAAGAAGCAGCTTTAAAAACTAGTGAATTATCTATTTTATGAAACACTCATAGATAAGACAAATTCAACCAGGAGGTCTTCCATCTGATTTCAAATCATAGCTGTAAACAAATCAGTAAAACAGTAAAACAAATATAATCAAGTTACTCTGATTGGTTTTAAGTGTGATTTAAACAAAGAATTACAACAAAAGATATCATATCACTTTTTTTTTTTTTTTTTTTTTTTTTTTCCCCCTTTATATTCCTTTGTATTCCTATTCTGAAATGGTAGCAGTAAGATTTGGTATAGGATTTGCATACAGAAATCTTAAGAGGGGGTTGAGGATAATGTTGAAGATTATGTGCATCCAGTTCTGGGGCCCCCAGTGCAGGAGGGACTTGGAGCTATTCGAGAGGGTCCAGAGAAGGGCCACAAAGAAGTTCAGAGGGCTGGAGCACCTTGCCTATGGGGACAGGCTGAGAGAGCTGGGGGTTTTCAGCCTGGAAAAGAGAAGACTCCAGGGGGACCTTATAGTGGCCTTCCAGTGCCTGAAAGGGGCCTACAGGACAGCTTAGGAAGGGACTTTTTATAAGGACACGTAGCAACAGGATGAGGGAAAATGGTTTTAAACTGGAAGAAGGTAGATTTAAATTAGATATGAGAAGGAAATTTTTTACTGTGACAGTGGTTGAGACACTGGAACAGGTTGCCCAGTGAGGTTGTGAATGCCCCCTCCTTGGAAGCATTCACAGTGAGGCTGGATGGGGCTTTGAGGAACCTGGTCTAGAGGGAGGTGTCCCTGCCTATTGCAGGGGGTTGGAACTGAATGATCTGAAAGGTCCCTTCCAACCCAAACCATTCTATGATTCTATGTTCTTTATTGCTACCTATGGGTAGCATATAGCATCTTCCTGTACTTATTTCTACACTAGTGTGTGCTTCTGGACACGATATATGCCTCTGTGCATCTTGATTAGGCATACTTAGAATTCTTTTGTTTGCAAAATACAAGTAATTCATGTATTTTCTTTTAAAGTTATTGTCTATACTATATTTGATATTGTATATATATGCCTTACTGTTGGGCACCATGTAACTATGTGAGGCTTCATGCTTTCTATAACCAGGGATGGCATTATTTTTTAAATTCAGGAAATGGAAGTGACATGACTGAATATTGCACCCATTAGCAACAAGCGCATAGAAAAAAAAAAAAAGTAATTCTGTATCATCATCATGATTTTCATCTGGACTGAAACATTAGATAATGTGCCCTTCACAAAACAAAGAAAACAAAAAAATCCTGTTTATTACTTTGAGGTTCCACAACAAAACCAGTTTTTCAGCTAACTAGACACTTCCTATTCTAAGTATTTTAATTTCATACTACATGATGTAGCCTTGAAAAAGAGGAATATGCTAGGTATGTCTCTAAGTACATACTGAGTGAATTCGGTGGGGATTATTTATCTACCAAAGAACAAGAGCTTTTGCAATCTGTCTTCTACCTTTTTTTTTTTTTTTGAGCAAGATATAAATGTTCAAATATTTATTTGTGTATAGTATACTGTTATTTATTTTCATGAAGACTTGTCTGCTACTCATTTGAATCTCATATTTGTTATTGAGTGTTGAACTTTTGTTTTTTGATATCGGAGGGTTAGATTAGAAAAGAATATTCTCCTATAATGATAAACATTGACACGAGGCAGAAGAAATATCTATGACTGCTCTTACAGTAGAAGCTTATCTCCACTCACAGCACATAGAACCAAAATTCAGAAAATAGAATATTGTATTTTACCTTTAAAGAAATTACTGAATCCAGTTAAGTAAAAAACAAAAACAGCCACAAATTATCTTGTGCATACATCCCTTTAATCATTTCTTCTTACTTAAGCTTGTCATTATTGACATGCTAGTTAATCACTAGCAACAATTATTGCTATTTTAAACCTCATTTACAATCGTATTTCTCATTATTATCTCTGATAGTTTAATTAACCTCTCCTTTCTAATAGACTTAGAAAATGTGAATTTTAGATTTTTATTAGATATTGCCTCATTCTTGATTGTTTTCATTTCTGAAATATTACATTAAAGATTGGAATGAAAATATTTATTCAAAGAAAAGAATATTTTACAGAGAAGCAAAATATAAAAAATCATGAAACTGATTTTGATTGCTTGAAAACCTGTTCTGCTTCTTTTTAATAAGTTATGAATTCTATTCCACTACTGCAAGAACATTGTTTAATGGAATTATGGAACATAATTAAATACAATTAACTTTTAAAATCCAAGCCTTCTAAAATACACTGGTGTATTTGCAGCTGCATGCCAGGATTCACGGGAAAGAACTGTGAGGAAGTAATTGACTACTGCAGGCTGCTCAGCGTCAACTGTCTGAATGAAGGATTGTGTCTTAATATAATTGGAGGATTCACTGTAAGTAATTTAATACATGTTAAACTAATTCAGTGCTCCGAAGCTGCTTCAGACAACCACAACTGGAAATGCATTCATTATTCTAAGATACAAGAGGGACATACATTTATGTGTTTGTTATTTTATTTATTTATTTAAATCAGTAACATGAGAATTATTCACTGGGTTGGTATGGATGTTTTTATTACTTTTCTACTGAGACCATGTTTTGTATTTTGTCAAGTAAGAGGACTGATGAGTATTTTTATAGTTAAAAGAATATATAACTAATTTTGTTTCAATGCTATTATGCTCTAAGTGAGATACTGCTGTGAACATTTATAGTGTTACTAAGAATCAGATTCATATCACTACTGACTTCATCAGTCTCCCAGTTTCTGTGTCTTGTCCTTTCCCTTGATCTTTGATCTGAATTGAAAGGAGTACCTGTTTATTTTCTCCTGTAACTCATTCAGTTGCTTGCACTTCTACAGATACATAATCTGATCTGTAGCAGATCTTTAGCAGGACTTTTACTTAGAAACATGACAAAGTTAAGTAAATACATGTAAATGATAACTTGAGAAAATAATGAATATTTTATCTTACTGAAACAAATAAGTATGTAGTATCTGTTAAATTCTGAATAACAATTAATTAAAATTATTTTAACATTTACGCTTTAGGAAGAATTTATGTACTGTCTGTAAATATGCTTTAACTATGATAATAGTACTTAAATGTGTTTTAATAGTAACCCTGAGGCAATTTGCAAAATATTGAATAGCAGAAACTTTTACTAATAGTGTATTAAGGCATACACATCTAGAATAACAATTTTCTTTCTGTTGAATATGCTGTATGTAATGTAATATGTAAACAGAAGAATAAAACAGATGGCCAGGAAATGCCCAAGGATCTGCCCCTCTGTACTGTGGATAGTGGATGCAAAAAGCAAAACACTAAAAGCAGTTCCACTGCCCTGAAATAAGGAGATTCAAGAAAAGAGTATGCTTATTTAAAGGTGTTTGTATCTGACAGTTAACTTATCTATATGATAGGAATATGAGATTCAAAACAAAAAATACCATCTTTAGTTCTTTTCAGATATTTGCATCTTATATCTGCTTTTGTCAAGCAGCGGTAAAAAAATACAGTATAGAAATTAAAATACAAAAGTAATATAATTAGTCATTGATTACAATATGTGCAACTTACACTGTAATCAAAATTCATTTTAATCAAGAACAAAGGGGAAAAAAAAGTTTTAGGAAAGAAGACAAACAAAACAAACATAAAAAATATCACTCCCCACCCCTCATACCCCTAAAAAAATGTAAGAAAGAAGTAAAATAGGTGTTTGGAAGTAAATGGTTTCATATTATAAAAATAAAATGCATCTGTATAAGGATGGGATACTCCCTTAGCAGATACTTGATTAGGTTTTACAATGGAAGCAAATGAGCTGACATAGCAAAGGCTGGATTATTTTATTTAGACTCTACTACTTACAGTTCTGAGTGATATGGTATAGAATCAGAGAATCCTTCAATTTGGAAAAGATCCATAAAATCTTCAAGTCCAGTTATCATCTTTAATTACCAAATCTATTACTAAATCATGTCCCTAAGTGCCACATCCACATGTATCTTAAATACCCCCAGGGGTGGCAACTCTGTCACATCTGTAAGATGACTTGACAGAGAACTGACAAAAGAATTTTAAAAAAATCAACCTGTTGAATTGTAATTTCTACAATTTCTAGAAATTTCTTCTAATTTATACATGGATTTTGAATTTGAAATTCTTCTCCAGCTTAGTTTCAATGGTAGCGATCAGAAATGAAACAGTAAAGTTGTGTTTTTCAAAATTATGGTTTTATTGGCACAAATCCTTTGTTACAAATTATCATTAATTATGAGTAACTGTAATACGAATAACTATTCTACTTACATTTTTTACGTTCATTTCATTTATTACGTTCATTGTTTACATACGTTTTTAAAATTACTTCTACCTCTATTAAGAAATATGTCTGACTAATGCATGTTAACTTTACAATGTATGTTAACTCCTGTAACACTTAGTTACAGGAAGAATTTATTGATGATGCCATGGTGTAAGATAAAAGAACTGTTACTTCTTAGGAAACTGATCTCCCCATAATTCATGTTCTCAAATTCTTATACATTTAATTCTCATATTTCATAATTTGGAGTACTGTTGTAGTAATAAAAAAAAAAGAAAAATAATTATTTCTGTTGTTTTCCATCACCCTGAGGATCAAAGTAATAAAGTATACATTGATATAGGATTTATCAATAGAAAAATAGTGTGTAGATCCATAATTAATTGTGGTTAACATAGCTTAATGAAAAGAGATCACATCATACATAACTCACTTATTGAGAAAACCACATGGACAGAGATGGAGAAATATTTTTTGCTGCAATTCTCTCATTAAGCAAAATAAATCAGTTAATGGAGCTCAGTTTTAAGGAAAAAGAAATCTACCTCTTTATCATGCTTTTATGGATATAGGCAAATAAAAATATTGATGCAGAGAAGACATCTTGCTTCCAGACAATCAAATGCTTTGCATTTTGTAGCTTTCCTCCCTCCTGAGAAGAAACACATAATTCTACAGTTTATATTGCTGGATGTACATGTTATGGCCAGCTTCCAAGAGAACTGTAACAGTAGATTTCTTTCATAGATGAATTTTTATTTTTTTTTTCAGAATTAGAAAAAAGATATACACTGAGATTTTAAATAACCAAATGCTCAGTAAAATCTTGTATTATCATCTTAAAGTCTTGAAAATCTTTGAAGCAGTTGTTGACATTTTAAAATGTTACTTATCATAGAATCACCAAGGTTGGAAAATACTTAGATCATCCAGTCCAACTGTCTGCCTATCACCAATAGTTCTCACTAAACAGTGTCCCTTAAAACAACGTCTGAAGCTTCCTTGAACACGTCCAGGGTTGATGACTCCACCACCTCCATGGGCATTCCAGTGTCTGACTGGAAAAGTAGCATTTCCTACATTCAGCCTGAATCTCTCCTGGCACAACTTGAGGCCATTCCACTTACTCCTATCATTAGCTGCACAAGAGAAGAGGCCAACACCCAGCTCACTATAACGTCCCTTCAGGTAGTTAAAGAGAACAGTAAGGTCTCCTCCCCTGAGCCTCCTCTTCTTCAGACTGAACAATCCCAGCTCCCTCAGCCACTCCTCTTAAGACCTCACCAGTGCTCAGCACAGATGGACAATTACTTCCCTTCTTCTGCTAGCAACACCATTTCTGATACAAGCCAGGATATCATTGGCCTACTTGGCCACCTAGGAGTAGTACTGCTGGCTTATGTTCAACCAAGCATTTACCAATAACAGCAGTTCTGTTTCCTCTACTTAAATATTTGTAAATCATATTAAATTATCTAAAATGGAATGAATTGCCAAATAGAACAATAATTGTAAATTGGGAATTATTTTCTCCTGCTAATTTTCTAAAGGACTAGTGATTGTAATACCTTGTTCATCTCACTGTATCTTCCTCTTGGGGAGTCAGAACTCAGGTGAGACCATGGGACCAGGAAGTACAGATCCACAGTGCACTGTACCTCTATACCCAACAGCTTACCACATGGTGTCATGATATGGAATACTGATAAAGTCATGACCATATAGTAGAAAATACGAATTTCCTTTGAGATGTGCAGAGAATGATTGTATCATTAGTATGCAAATCTGATCAGCGTTTCTATGCTACTTAGAAAAAGGAGGTGTTCTAAGAGAGGTAAATACAATGCTGCCTGCTTAGGAAAAACTACCAGTGTCCGTTTCCTAATGCTCAGTGACAAGACAACTTTGAGCTCCTGTTAGATATTTGACATGAGATCTCAATATACTATTGATGGAGAGCAGGACAATCCATGTCATCAAAGACAGAAGCACTTCTGTGTGAACAAAATTCTGTGACTCTCAGTAGAAAGCATATCGTTGGGCAGTTCTACAATGAAAACTGTTTTAATGAAGCTGAAAAATGGAAAACTCCTTAAGAATGAGTTTTGTAGTATACAGGTATTTTAAAATATATTCTTAAATGTGGAGATTCACAAAATTTAACTAGTCCATGATCCATCAGTTTTCCTTAGGGAAAAAAACAACAAAGAAACAGCTATATTTAAAATATTTAATTCTATGTACCAAAAGATGTTAAAGCCATATTAGCATGGAAATGCTAACTGGTTTTGCATTCAATTCTGTGCAGCTGTTTTTTGCATGCACCACTGACTACACCAAAAGCATTTTCAAAAATTGTTGTGTATAAAATACAATGTAATGCAGTTTGTCAGTGATTTTTAGTTAAATCAGGAAGGCCAGGTCACAGCTGTCCTGTCTTAGTAAGTACAGCAAACATCAAATTTCATGAGGATAAATTACTGTGGTATCCAAAACCCGGGATTCCTATGGAAAACTATGGGCTGCAGAACCTGCTCTGAATGGCTTCTAATAGGTGGGCAGAAGATTAATTCCACTGATATTAAAATGTTGGGACAAAAATTGTATTTGTCAGAGCTGCCATGAAAGGTATCAACATTAAAAAATCACTTCATTTGGAGACTCCAGGAGATCAAAGATAGCTAGTTTCTAAAACGTGGAAAGGAAGATTTGCATCTTTCTTCGGTTTGAGAAATTTGAATCTCATTTGAACACATCATGTTAGCAGGTCAGAATTAAAACATTTGAAAGTAGAAATTTTCTGCTTTCAGAAAATCTTTCTATGGAAAATTCCACCACTACTTACTACTGATTAGTAGTTACTGAAAGAAATCAGCTACTGAATTTCTTCTGCTTTTGTCGTGGTTTTATGATTTTTGGTTATCGGTCACATCATAACATCATGCAGTGGGAATTAAAGAGTTAACATTGCAGCTCCAGTCTCGGAAGCAGAGAGTGAAATATGGATCTCAGAAGACTTGATTATTCTGTTTTCATTTTCTGGTTGGTGGGAAAGACAAAACTGACTGTGAGTCACAAGATGGTCTCTCTTTTGTCTGCCTTGGCTCTGTGCATTTGCTGGCTGTCTCTCCTACAGAATTAGAGTAAGGCCTTCAGTTTACAAACACTCCCCCTCTCATTTAGTTGATTTATTAGCTTCAATTCTGATTATATTTTATTATATTGTGTATCTCACATTCTGCTATCATATTTAGTAAATTAGTTTTCTCCCTTAGCTTGCTGCTGCTGTTTTGTTTTTAAAACCATATCCATCCCTTTTCTCAATTCCCCTTTTTCCAGGGCACGGGTCCATGGGTCTCTCTGCCTCATTAGTTACAGGACTTGATTGAATCAGGCCATGACAGCTTTTCAGCTGCAGTTTTGAATTCACTTTTTAAAATCTATACAATCTCTGATTACCTGAAGATAATCTAATATAATTTTATTTTTATTATTTTATAGCTATATATATCCTGTGGAGTAGAGGAGGCTCAGGGGAGACCTCGTTGTACTCTACAACTTCCTGAAGGGAGATTGTGATGAGGAGGGATTTGGCCTCTTCTCCCAGGCAATAAACAGGACCTGAGGAAACAGCCACAAGTTGCACCAGGGGAGGTTTAGATTAGATAGAAGGAAAAACTCAGAGAGTGATCAGGCACTGGAATGGGCTGCCCTGGAAGGTGGTGGAGTCACCATCCCTGACAGTGTTCAAGAGGCGTTTGGTTGACAAGCTATGAGATAAGGTTTAGTGGCTTGTGGTAGTAATGGTAGTGGGAGGTCTATTGGACTAGATGATCTTGTAGGTCCTTTCCAACCTTATGATTCTATGATTTTTCTTTGATATCCATTACATAGGTAAAAATTTAATTAATTCTATCCTCTGATTCAGAAGCTCTACCCTAAACACCTCTACCTGCTTTCTCCAAATTAGAGGAGAAAGGCCACTATTTTAAGGGAAAAAAATAAATAAATGTAGGCTTGACTGAAGTCTCACTTTAAAAATGACAGATTCTGAAAGTGTAAACAAATTGTGAACATAGATTTATTCAATGGAACTAATGGAACTATTCTTTTGTTTATTTTGACAGTAACTTTTTTCTTAAAAAAAAATCTAAAAAAATTTTGTGAACAGAAATACATTTCAACAGAAGTTTCTATTCTTGTGGTCAGTTCTATTTGTTATTAAATTTATTTTATGAATGAAAACTCGTCAATTTGTAGTTAATGGTATTTTCTCGTTGCTTTTAATCTATGTAATTCTATGGCAATTTATAAGGTTCTGTTATCTTTATCTTTTTGTGAGGGTGGAAAAAAGGGGCATTCAAATAAGGTCTCACTCAGGGAACATGTAACTTTCATATAAGTACCAAGGTGGAATCCAGCTACCTTCATAAAGTAACTCAGATCTTTGCTTAAGATCTACTCTTTTGTTTCTTTTTCTCTAATCACTACTACTGAAGTTAAATAATGAAACCAAGGTTAGTAAGGAAATCAGAGATTAAGCTAAATTATTCTAAATGATGAGGATAACAGAAGGGTCCATTATCAAATTACACAAACCTGGAAAAACTAGCAGTTTCTAGAACATGATGGTGGAAGGTTGAGGATTTGAAGACTGTCAGCTTGCAAACATGGCAGTGTTTCCTCTCTGCAGAGAGACAAAAGATGGTGTTCTTTGGTTAGAAACAGTGAATTGCATAGCATTTACAGAATCAAATGGGTAATTACAACTTCCTGTAGAAATGAATCTGTGGGAGAAGGTGCAGCCCTACAGCATTTGTAAGCAGGACATTTCAAACAGCAAGATATTTTTTCCTATTTCTTTTTGGTCACACATGTTATGGAGGGTATAAATGCAGATTAAAAATGCATTCCACTTCTTGCACTGTGTAAAAAGAACTCATTCACAACTTTTTTTTTCTGAACTGCTACTTACCATGTTAAAAGCAACAATCTATCAACTTACACAATTAATATAAGCCTACATTGCCAATATGCCATCATTCTCCCATCATCCTGACAAGCCACTGATTCATGGAAGCTTATTGACTACTCATAACAAAAGGACCCAAAACTGAATCTAAAAGATGAAGTCAAAACAGTTCCAGAGCAAGGGTGATTTCCATTTGCATGTACCACATCTGAGTCAAGGACTGAGCTAATCATACATACTGCCTCAATAGCAAGGCTGTGTTGGCAAGGAAATAAATAGTAGAGCAGCATTAAAGGAGAAAAGGATCTTCACAATCATTGTGGGGTTTTCAATTGCACCTGATATGGGTGATTCAAAGCAAATATTTACATTATCTTTGAGAAGCTGTACTAATACCGAAATATGAAATTTAATGGGGGGATCATTGCCAATGGATGTCTTCACAGAATCACAGAATCACCCGGGTTGGAAGGGACCCCAAGGATCATGTAGTTCCAACCCCCCTGCCTAGCAGGGCCACCAAACATACACATTCAGATCAGGTTGCCCAGGACCCCGTCCAACCTGGCCTTAAACACGTCCAAGGACGGGGCATCCACAACCTCCCTGGGCAGCCCGTTCCAGGGCGTAACCACTCTCCTAGTAAAGAACTTCCCCCTAACATCCAACCTAAATCTTCCCTCCTTCAACTTAAAACCATTTCCCCTAGTCCTGCTGTTGTCAGCCCTTTTGAAGAGTTTACTCCCCTCCTGGGTGTAGGTTCCCTTCAGGTATTGATAGGCTGCAATGAGGTCACCCCGCAGCCTTCTCTTCTCCAGGCTGAACAAGCCCAACTCCCTCAGCCTGTCCTCATAGGGGAGGTGCTCCAGCCCCCTGATCATCTTAGTTGCCCTCCTCTGGACCCTTTCCAAAATCTCTATGTCTTTCTTGTACTGAGGGCTCCACACCTGGACACAGTACTCCAGATGGGGCCTCACAAGAGCCGAGTAGAGAGGGACAATCACCTCCCTGTCCCTGCTGGCCACCCCCCTCCTGATGGAGCCCAGGATCCCATTTGCCTTTCGAGCTGCCAGAGCGCACTGCTGGCTCATGTTCAGTCTCTCGTCCATCAGGACCCCCAGGTCCTTCTCTGCCGAGCTGCTCTCAAGGACCGCTCCTCCCAGCCTGTACGGGTGCCTGGGGTTCTTCCGGCCCAAATGCAAAACCCTGCACTTTGCCGTGTTGAACCTCATTAGGTTCACCCGAGCCCAGCCCTCCAGCCTGTCGAGGTCCCTCTGAATGGCATCCCTTCCTTCCACTGTGTCAACTGCATCTCTCAGCTTGGTGTCGTCAGCAAACTTGCTGAGGGTGCACTCAATTCCCTCATCGATGTCATTAATAAAGATGTTAAAGAGCACCGGTCCCAAGACAGACCCTTGGGGGACACCACTTGTTACCGGCCTCCACCTGGACATAGAGCCATTGATGACCACCCTCAGTCTGCGGCCTTTCAACCAATTGCTTATCCATCGGGTCGTCCACCCATCAAATCCACTTCCCTCCAATTTGGAGATGAGGATGTGGTGGGGGACCATGTCAAAGGCCTTGCTCAGGTCCAGGTAAATGACATCGGTCGCCTTCCCTTCGTCCACCAATGCCGTCACTCCATCAGAGAAGGCCACAAGATTAGTTAGGCATGACCTTCCTTTGGTGAAGCCGTGCTGGCTGTCTCGGATCACATGCTCATTCTTTATGTGACCGAGCATGTTGTCCAGGAGGATCTGTTCCATGATCTTCCCAGGCACGGAGGTGAGACTCACCGGCCTGTAGTTCCCCTGGTCCTCCCTGCTCCCCTTCTTGTATATGGGAGTGACGTGACCCTTCCTCCAGTCGTCCGGGACCTCACCTGACAGCCACGACTTCTCAAATATGATGGAGAGCGGCTCGGCAACCACCTCAGCCAGCTCCTTCAGGACCCTGGGATGCACGCCATCCGGCCCCATAGACTTGTATTCATTCAGTCTAAGGAGGCACTCTCGGATGTCTTGGTGCTTTTCAAAATAGCAATAGTAACTGTTGCTGATTCCTGCCTCATGTTCATACAGAGCAGTGAAGACAGACTGTGGTGTAAAAGCAGAGCAAAATCAAAAAGGAGTGGTGTTTCTAACTTCTATTTACATCTTGCAGCAGATATTTTCTGTAAACATCCAGCATACGCCTGGGAAGTACTGACTGATAAAAGCTTGTATGTATTAACCAGATCAAAAGCCACCTAATTATATACCAACATGCATACCATTAAGAGAATCACTCTACAGTCACTTAGTTTTTGCTTTCTTTTGGATATGTATTTAATAGATGGACTATGTCAAATACAGTGCTCTATAATCCACTGTAAGAGGACAGAAAAAAAACAGCAAAATAGAAAAGGTCAGTATCTAAAATCTTGTCCTGAAGATAGCTCTATGGCTGTTCATATAATACACTTCTGATCCCTTTCCTCACAACTGTCTATCAAAACTTTAGTTGTTATACTTGGGGTTTTATGGTGGACTTGAGATATTTCAGTAACAGAATGTGTACCAAGTGGCTATGTGGTTGAAAAAGTGCAAATGAATTGTGAATACAAATGAATAATCGGTAACACCAGAGGTCACATACTGTAGTTTAGATTAAAAAATCAAATGTGTGCTGTCCAAGAATCATCATGGTCACTATTAAAGCAGAAGAGGCTTACATACTAACATAAAGAACTGCCTTTATTGAAGGCAGTTATATAAGTTCTTTTATAGGGATGGGGGAAGAAGGAAGGAGTATGGAACCTCTCGCTTGTTCCCACCTAGGCCCCTTCCAAATACTGATAAGCTGTATGCTTTCACCTGAACATGAGCAGAAATTACAATCAAGCAGACAAAGCTGTAAGTCTCATTCATAACCAGGCGTGTTTTGCTCTTGTGGGTACAGAATTTGAGCCATCAGCCAGCTGCTAGGCTGGGAGTCAGTAAGCCTGCTTCTTTACAGAAGATTGGCAAGCAGCGCCAAGCCTGCAGGCAATATGTTAAACCTCAAACCAGCCTGAACAAATTTTGCAAACTCTGCTGCTACAATTTCCTCTTTTCCACTTTGTAAACTATTCTCTAAGGAGTCACTATCAGTCCTAATGCACTTTGACAATAGTTTATAAGTCCAGTTGAATTTGTAACCCAGAATCTTCCAACTTGAGGTACATCAGTCAGTCTGCTTAGATTTCGTAGCCCTAAGAAGCCCACAGTTATACTCTTAGAAAATCCATTTGTATTTACTGCTTGAGAGGGAGAGGAAAAACAAGTTCTAGATAGCATACTCAAAATGAGAAGGAAGTGTAGCTGATAGAAGCATTCCCTTGTTCAACATAGGTAGTTCTGAAAGAAAGGGGGGGGAGGGGGGCGGAGAGAAGGGAAGGGGAAAGTGGGGGGGAAGGGGAAGGTACATGGGGCGGGAGAGGGGTGGGAAGGGAAAGGTAAGAGGTGAGGTGGAGGGGGGGAAGGGGAAGATGTGGGGGAGGGGAAGGTATGGGGGTAGGGGGAGGAAAACGTGGGTGGGGGGAGAAAGAGAAAGAGAGAGGAAGGGGGAGGGAGAGGGAAGGAGGATAGCCAATGTCACTCCAGTCTTCCAAAAGGGCAAGAAGGAAGATCCAGGTAATAACAGGCCATTCAGCCTCACCTCTGTCCCTGGAAAGGTGATGGAACAGCTTGTGCTGGATGCCATCTCCAGACAACTGGAAGAAAAGGAAGTTATCAGGAGTAGTCAGCATGGGTTCACGAGGGGGAGGTCATGCTTGTGGAGTCTCCTTCTCTGGAGATATTCAAGACCCACCAGGACACCTACTTGTGCAACCTGGTGTAGGGAACCTGCTTTGGCTGGGAGGTTGGACTCGATGATCTCTGGAGGTCCCTTGCAACCCCTACAATTCTGTGATTTTGTGAAGGGAAGGCAAGGCAAGGCAAGGCAAGACCTGGTACTAGGGCTCTTTTAAAGCCCTCTTCACTATATCAATCAGCATTTATTTTCTGAGAATAATAAAAAAAAAGCCTTAAGGAAACAAACATTTAATATGTTTGGCATACTATATATTAAAGCAGTTGGTTGGAGTGATAAAATTGTTATGAATATTTATAACAGATCTGCTAGCTATGTTAGAAGCAATGGAAATTGGCACTGAAAAGCCTACTGCTCTCAGATGTAATTTTTATACTTATGTACAACATATAAAATAGATTACTGTCATTTTCCTTTTAAAAAAATTCTAGTGTCTCTCCTACTGTTTTGTCCCCATGGACTATCTGAGCAATGTAGTTCTGTCTCTGTGAAGCCACTTTGCCACTGTCATTAATTCTACTGATGTCGCTCTTGTATTTGTCCTTCCAGCTGACTGTTCAAAAAGCAGCATTTCAAAGTCAGATATTTCCATTTGGGGCTAGTATTGCACAAGTTAATTAGCCAATTTCCTTCCACACAGTAGTAGTAATTCTACAGAGGAGGTCACATAAATTTTAACGCACCCTGTACAGTTTTTGTGCTTCTTCAGTATTTAATTGGAACTTTATCAAAACAACCTTTTCCTGCTTTTCTATTGAAATAAACAGGATCAAAGAACCCTAAGTGTTTTTCATACACTCTATTAACTATCTCTGAACATTACAGAAGCTAATGAACAGTGGAATTATTCATGTAATGAACTAAATATTCTGCTTTACAAGTGTTAATTTAGAAGAGAAATATCAAAGCTCTGATAATGCAATTTAAACAAAGGTAAAGATACAATGTGTCTTAATTATAATACAGTGCATCTTAATTGATATAATATAATGGCATATAGTTAGGTATAAATGCGTAATAAAATATACTGGAGATAACCCATAAGAGTGTTGTGTTTCATTCTTGAACAAACCTTCAAGAAATTGGTGGAGACATTTTAACCCAGTGTCAGCAAAGCAAACAAAAGCATAAGACAGAAAACAAAAAGAGGACTAAATTACTCAAAATCAGTAAATATTACAATAGAAGAGATAGTACATGATAACTATGAAATGTTGTTAATAACATTAATAAGAAGTTGACTAAAACCTATAGCAGTGTGGAAGGCATTGTGCTACTGTGCAACTATGTTATTTTGTTGTTTTTTTCATTAATGAATTTTGTTTTTTATTTCCTATAGTGGAGCCAGAATTGATGCACATAGAAGTTGAATATGTTGTATACTAAGTAACCACAATGTTAATAGCCAGTGCTCTTTCAAAAAAACATTTATTACATAATCTTTCAATTATTTAAGTCCTATATATTAAAAATACATAAAATTTCATATTAAAAATATTACATTAAAAGTATGGTACTGCCTAACATAGCAATTGGGCAGTTCAAGCATTAAAGTGAAAAGGTTAATTTTACCAGGTATAAAGAAGTTCTACCGATAAAGGTAAATTTTATTTTCAATAGATAAGATTTTTAGCATCAGTGTGTATCAATACATGAGCTGATATAAATGATGTTTCAACTGGATATAGGAAAAATGCTTACACATTACAGTTAGATAAGAACTGTGTCTCGCTCCAATTTATAGGAGGGAGAGGAGGTTCTTTTATTATCTATATACCCGGCGTGAGATTAAGAAGCAACGGTTCAAATGTTGGTCCGACCAGTTTATTACAAATCTTAATCAGGGAAATGGGGAAGGGGAGGACGGACACTATTATGAATTAGGGTAATGGGGGAAGGGAAGGAGGGCGATAGAAAAGATAGAAAAGAAGAAGCAAGGAGTCTTTATAGGCAGCAAGAGGGACATAGTCACCACCATGGATCCAGCAAGGTTCGTAGTTCAGTCTTTCATCTTCAGTAGCGGTGGGTCGTCAGGCAGAGTTGTCCTGTTGCCAATGACGACGGTGAGAAGGACGACGACGACCATGGCGATGATGGCCCCTTTTCAATGCTTTCAAAGTGGTGAAGTCAGCTATCTTTGGAGTGACAGCTCAAATCCAAAGTGGTCGAGTCAGCTCTCCTTTGAGTGGCAGCTTCTGGCTCTGGGGCCTCAGCAGGAAACTCCTTTGTTCTTATCTTCCTGGCCTTGCCAGTAGATAAGAGGAAGCAGGGAGGCACCAACTTGCATCTTGCCTTCGCAAGATACAATGGTATCATCCCCCAACCTTCCATACTTAGCTGGAGCGGTTTGGCCACAGGCCAGATCTTCCGCCAGTGAACACTGCTGACCACTCTCTTCCGCTCTTCTACAGAGCAAGCAGCTCTGGGGGAAGGGGCTTGCAAATGTTCCCAAAGCGATATCGATTGTCACACAGTTAGCACCCATCAGTTGCCTCCTTGACAAGTCACTCAGAGTCTTATCTCAAGAAAAACCTCAGGAAGCAAGCTTTGAGCCAAAAAAACTAAGAAGGATTCTCACAAACTGGAGCTGCTTGGTCAGAGATGTTATGCAAACTCCAAACTGGAAGTGTTCAAGAGTCAGCTGAATAATGTTCTGAGCACCTGAGCAACCTGGTCTGATCTTGTAGTTAACCACTCTTTGAGCAGAGACCTCCTGAATTCCCTTCCCACCTGAAAGATTAAAAGATTGTGTAGAATATACTAACAACTTAAAAGGTGATCTATTAAAAATAAATAAATAAAAAGTTACAGATGACATGCAATTGCATGCAATTGTAATTGTTTTCATTGAAATAATGATATTATTAAAGAAATTAATTTGCTTTTCACATAACATAATGTTCATTTTAAAAATATTCCTGTGATTCCTAAGTATTATTTTTCCATTTCCTTTGTCTGTCTTTTTTTTTGTTAAATCTTCAAAGCCTGAGCCAGGCAATTGTCAGCTCATAAGAGCTGTACTAGGACTGGAATGTATAGCTTACACAAGCTACATAGATTACTCAACAATTCCCAATAGTGCACTAGTAATTGTAAGGAACACATGATGGTATATATAGCAATGTAAATTGTTAAGCATGTTGATTGTGTTTCAGTGTCAACTAGTTTAAGCTAATAGTTAAACCTTTAAAAATATGAGGATTTTTTTCTGTAGCTGTACTTTCATTGTTAGTAGGCAACCATAAATATGCTATGCTATATGAGATTATGAGAGCATTTGTACTTGCCAACGTAAATAAATTACAATCATAATATTAAACTCTTAATGCAGTGATAGGTTGTAACTAGAATTCCCTATTTTTTTTTGATAATTTGGCTGAATATAATTTAAATTACTAGGCAGCTGTGCAAAATTAAAAATTAAGTTTTTAATCTGGAAATTTCTGATTTATGAATTTCCTGTTCCATTACTGAAACTGGTAAGTTCACCAGACTTTTCATAATTTAACAGAATCATTAAAAGCCTCCACAAAACCTTCATTTTAAGGAAGAAGTGAATCAACTATCCCCAAAACAGAACTAACAGAATGAAAGCAGATCTACTGTGTTTTTTTTTTTTTTTGTTTGTTTGTTTTTTTTTAATGTTGGTTTCATAAGTAAACCAAAACAACAGTTAGAATATTTTTCCCAGTGAAAAATAAACATGTTGATTTTCTAAGTAAAAAAAAAAAAAAAAAAAAAAAAAAAAAAAACGATGAATGAAATATCTTTAGCTAATAGGAATTAAACTGGTATCAAAGAGGGGCAAAGGATCATAATAGTAGCTGTGGGGGAACTGTTACATCATAGCTTGAACTCATGATTGAGAACCTGGTAAGGGGAAGGTGTCTGGCCCAGAAAGCACAGGTACAGAGAATTTACCTGTCTTCCCACATGATTGAAGGGGTGGACCCTAGGTCCACCCACCCTTCGCTCATTTACGGGCTAGCCTCAGAAGAGAGAATGTCTTTTGGGTAAAGGCTACTTTCTGAGAGGAATGGTCTACAGCTAGAGACCCTCATCACCAGTTTGTTGATTCAGCTTTTGTCCTGTGTATGACTATTGGTATTCATCATGGTACCTTGCCTGGTATTGTAAATAACTTGCCAGTAGTAGTTTCACTGTTGCAAGGTGAGTATACTGGGTTCACACTGTCTGGAAACTAAATTGATGCAGTAATTATTCCAGCTGTGATTATTTACAAGTAAGCTCAAGTTAAGAACAAACAAAGAATGTGGCCCATGAACTCATAAGAAATATGGGAAGAAATGAGTCTGCTTTCAACTCGTGGCAGAACCTGGTTGAGTCTTTCATAATCTGTATTTCTTTTGACCTCTTGTGTCTTAACTGATCTGGAATATTAGTACTTTTGGGATAAAAGAAAGATGGGGCCTGGGATTTAATACTTCTTTGAATAACTGGTAACCTAGGAAATAGACTGAATTTTACTACTATATTATGCTTAAATTTACAAATTTACAAGTAAAATTTCAACTTTTGTTAATAACGTAAGCTAAATTTTCACTGTAAGTAAGGTAAGAAGGATCCATATCAGTTGAATATGTATTGACTCTACTATGTGTTCATGAGGCACTATCTGAATTACTACTTGGGACCTCCAGCATAGGAAGGATGTGGAGTTGTTGGACCAGGTGCAGAGAAGGGCCATAAAGAGAAGGTACTGAAGCACTTCCCTCAACATTTCTTCATAAGAGAGCTGGATTTGTTCTCTCACAGAAGAGAAGGCTCTGAGGAGACATCATTGTAACCTTAAGAGGAACTTACAAGCAGGATGGGGACTGACTCTTTACATGGTCTGAGAGTAATAGGACAACAGGTAATGGCTTTAAACTAAATAAAAGGCTTATTTACACTAGACACTAGGAAGAATCTCTTCACTCAGAGGCCAGAGAGGTGCTGGAACAAGTTTCTCAGAGAAGTTGTGGATGCTCCATCCCTGAAGGCATTCAAGGCCAGTGTGAATGGGACCTTGGGCTGTGAGATCTGGTGGCTGGTAACCCTGCCCATGGCAGGGAGTATGAGCTAGGTTATCTTTAATGACAGTGATTAATAGCAGCAGGAGGGATGAGTTTCCCCTGCTGCTTGTAAGTTACATTTTTATAACAAAGCAGATTGTTGGACTGTGACACTTTTTCACTACAAATGAAAGCAGTTTGCTCAGCCTTGCATATTGGATGGGAAAGTATACATTTAATAATATGGAACTGACAGCTTTTTGTAACTACTGAAATATTTTTTTTCCCATATCTCATGAAGTACTTCAGAGAGAGCAAACTAGCTGAGTTTGGACTTTAATATTTTTCTAATCTGTTAAAAGCAAGCATGTGCTCAACCTTGAACTACTTTTCAGGGATTCAGAAATTCCCCAAACATTTTCTGTGCTGTCTTCTTTATTCCCCATGTAATGAGAAGCTGGCCTCTTGAGATAAAGAGGATGACCTATAGAAATATTCCTTAAAAATTCACCCACCATCTCACCACTGTGTATTCCTGAGGTGTTTAATTTACAGCAAAATTCTTTAACCAACTTGTTAATGCCAGTTAGATCAGATACCTATTCTCCACAAATCTTAAGGTGCTCTCAACAGCTGTTTCCAAAACTGCATAGTGAGTTTCTAGCATGCACAACTACTTGGATGTTATTTTTCCTCCCTCAGAATCTTTTTTTCTTCCTCTGCTACCTCAAAAGACACTCAAAAATTGCACATTCTTAATTTCCCTTTCTCACATACAATTAAGTATTAATAAAATGTCTTTATTTCATAAATCTGATGATTTTATGGACAATGCAAAAATCAAGTTTCTCCACTTTTTTCTAAACAAGATGTGGATGGAAGAATTTTACTTGATCTGAAGCCAGAGGAATATTTGCTATCATAAGAATAGTATTTTCTGCTGTACTCCTTGTCCACTTGAAAAATTGGAGAAACCTCTAATTCAATTAATTAATTGATGTTATGCCCTTTTGTCTGCTCAGATCTTGAATAACTTCATTTGAATTCAGAGATTCCCATGAGTGAGTGTATCATATTAGAAATTATGCATTTCAACCCTAAGTATCACTGGAAAATGAATGAGTAGCAAAAACATTGACTCATTATAGAGGGGATAGATCTCTCCTATAATTTTTATTGTTGTGGGATGCTAAACTTCATTGGAGTAGTTAGCTTTGCTTACTTTTTTAATCTATTGCTTTATAGCTGTATGTGCATATTCATTACATGTCATAAGTGGATGCTTATAACAAAAAATCTGGACCTTCCAATGAGATGAATGAGATATTCCCACAGTGAGAGAGGAAGAGGAAAATATTCTTGTGCTAGAGCAAATCTGTTGAAGGGGCTCTGACTCTCCTAGAAGAAGTTAGAATAAATACTCTGAAAAGATAGATGAGAACTCACTGGAAAACTGACTTCTGCATGAACTGCATTGCCTAAATGTGAAATAAAATGCCTTTTGGACTATGTATGCCAAAACATCTGAGGAGTTATGAGCAGGAATTACAATGAATGCAGCAAGCAGGATGCTGTACTAGCAGAATGCTGACGCATATTTGTGGGTCTCTTACACAGACCTGGGATCAAACAAGTAATGGAGGTGCTTAGCAGCCATCAAGAATTAATACTGCAATGAAGCCTCTTGTCATAGAATCTTAGAATGGCCTGGACTGAAAAGGACCCCTGTTTCAACCCCTGTGCTATGTGCAGGGTTGCCACCCACTAGACCAGGCTGCCCAAAGCCACCCCTAGCCTGGCCTTGAATGCCTCCAGGAAGTGGGGTATCTTATACCATTAAAAGGATGTAGGAAACTTCCATTTATGTATGCGGACAACTTTGATATCTTTCTACTTAGATAAAGAGAAACCAAACAAAATAATCTTCACCGAATCCTTGCTGTTTGTGAATAGGGAGAAGAAATCAGATCTTCTTACCCCAGAACCATTTGAAATAGAATTTGTACCCTTGGAATTCAGGGAGAAAGCTTCCAAAATTCTAATACCAAGGGATTTGTTGAGTGGGATGCCCAAGATGCAACTCATACTGTTTTAAACAGCATGTTAGAGTAAAATTTATAAGAACGTGGAAGCTAACTTTAAAAACTTCCTGTTTTTTTTCCTTCGTTTTTTCTTTTCATCAGAATATTTTGCAAAACAATTCCACTGCCTAAAATGACAGGTATGCTAAGTCGCAATGAGTTCCTTTTCTCTTTTTATCTTAAAAAGTTATTCACGTTTATCGCAGGATAATTAGTGTTATGGAGTTTTAAGTCTTCAGCTAGGTCTCACCTGGCTGAACTTTTTTACAGCTATAGAAATATTCTCTTTATAACTTCTGTACACAGTTTGAAGGCAAATAAATCATAACCATCTATTTCATTTAAAAAGAAAGATTGGAAGGAAGTGATTAAGGAGATGTCTATGAATAGCTCCCTCAATCCAGTTCACTAATTAGTGAAGTTTGCTAACTATGCATTATTTTTCCATGTTCCTCACAGTTATCTTCCCATTTTGAGTGACTGAGGAATTAGCTTCACATTCTGAAAAGATTGCAAGCAGATATTTTTCCTGATAGTTAGATAAAGATTTCTCTTTTTAGAGTAACAATTGTCACGGTTGCATTTACATAGAAAAAGAGTATTTCTTTCCTGTCACTTGCCAAAATGGTACGTGCTGAGTTGTTTAAATTTCCCCATAAACAAGTAGCTCAATTTCCTTGTGTTGAGCATAACTGTAGGAAAAAGAAAATAAAGAGCAGTAAGAAAATGCACATCATTCATACTGTATTTGTGGCATGAATTTGGAAGGGGGGTTGGGGAAGAGAAAAGAAAAATAAGGATATTGGAAAATGGCATAAGTGTATGTAAAACATACAAAAAAATGAAAATATTCATACCTAGCTTGGTGGCTTGATCTATGTTTTGAGTTGGGTTGGAGTTAAGAGCATTTGCTGAAGAAATAGGAAAAAAAAAACACCTTCTTTAAATTCATCTTACTAAGCAATTGAAACTGACAAAGGGAAGAAAAAAAAATAAAAAAAGGCTATTATACTGTCTTACCACAGAAGTACCTGTCTGTTATTAGGGTGATTTCAGTTCAGCTTAAAAATATGGTTTAACATTGCTGGAAAGTACTGGCTTAAGCATCTGTGAGACAAGTCCTTGAGTTATCCTCAACACAATTCAGGTACAACATGGAAACTGTGATTTAGTTTCTGAATATTAATTTCTCTACAGAGTACCTCCAGCAGCAGGAAAAAATAATTATTTATTTTTCAGTTATTTTCAATAACTGTTGAATGAGGTTCCTTTCAACCGGCCAGGTTGAGTTCAAGGTGGGCTTTTGCCTTCTGATTTTCTCTCTACACATCTTAACTTCTCTGTACCCTTTCTGAGTCACCTGTCCCTTCTTCCACAAGAGGCAGATTCTCTTTTTCTCCCGGAGCCTCAAGAATAGCTCCTATTCATACATGCCGGTCTTGTTCCCTGCTAGCTCATTTTGTGGCTCAGGGAGGCAGCCAGCTCCTGCACCTTTCAGACTTCCTTCTTGAAGAGTGACCAGCTGTCTTGGACCCCTTTACTCTCCAAGACTGAATCCCAGGGGACTCCCCCTGCTAGTCTTCTAAACAATTCAAAGTCTGCCCTTGGACCAAAGTAGCAGTTTTGCTGTTCCCCATCCTGGCTCCACCAGGAATCGAGAACTCTACCATTTCATGGTGTCACGGAGTTGACTAGTTCAATCTCTGTTCGTGACAGGGACAGCAGGCCTCTGCCCTCCCCCCCAGCCCCAGTCCCACAAAAATGGGAAGGAAGAAAGGGAGGAAAAGAACAGCAGCAACAATCTATGGAGGAAAACTTATTTTACTATAATAACAGAATACAAGATAACAAAACATAATACAATTTAATTGAAATTGAGATTAATAAATCAGACAAGATGAGAGAGAGAAAGTTCCCGGGACCGAGTCAAACTTGAAAAGCTTGGAACGGCTAGGAAAGCACCTCCAAAAAACCTGATAAATTAGAGCAAGGCCTGCTGAAAGCCATCAGCATTGTCAAAGTATCGTAGCACATGATGTACGAGGAAAGGCTGAAGGATTTGTTTAGCCTTGAAAACAAACAACTGAATGAGAGTTATAATTCTCTTCTTCAGTTGCCTTTTGGGTGATGATAAGCAAGATGAAGGAAAACTTTTGTCAGAAGTGCATAGCAATGGAGTTTGCACATGTTGCAATGAGGAAAATTCTGAGTAGGTTTTAAGAGGACATTGTTCACAGTGAGTATAGTTTAGCACTGTTGCAAGCTACCCAGAAACACAGTGGAATTGCCTTCCTCAGAGTTCTTCAGAGCTCTTCTCAACAAGACATGATCCTGAGTAACCAGATTAAACTTTTAAGTTGATCCTGCTTTGAGAAAGGGGTTGGACTAAATGACTTCCAAAATTCTATCTCAAACCTAAGTTATTCTGGAATTCTAGGGGTTTAAAACATGCTAACATACAAAATAATGTTTTCATAGGTTTATTTGGGGAAGGTTTGTCTACTTAATGACAGGGTAGATGTGGCAATCAATACAGTTAACTAAAACATTCCACTTCACTTTCTTATATCTATAATATGACAATAGAGTAGTTCAAATGGAACTACAAAGGGCATGAAGCCCAAATGTAGCCAATCCAAGCTTAAAAAAAAAAAAAAAAAAAAAAGAGCTAAAGCATATTAATGATAGCATTATCCAAATGCCTCTTATTTTCCTTCTTCTGGAAATTGTGAAGAATAATAAAGTAACATATTGGCCTCCACTTCTCTAAACTAGGCAGCGTCCTCATCCTCTCCTTATAGAGATATGCCTTCCAGCCATTCTAGTAGCTAAAGAAATTGTTATTCTTTAACACTTGCGGTTAATTTAGAGTTTACAGTACAGTGAAGATGCCTAGAGTCTGTGTAGGTGGCTAAGTTCCTTGGCCGTTACTGGTTCAAAATCAAGGTTATCAGTTTCAGGAGCATTTTGAGGGAAATCATTACTGAATCAGGCTGTTCACTTCTTTTTAATCCTTCTTTGCTCTTCAGACTTAATGATTTGTGATATTTTGCTCCTTTATGGTGGAGGAAAGGGAGTGGGAGGAGGTGGGGAAGGGGGCAGAGGAAGGGAAGGAGACTTCTTTTAACGTAACTTGCATTAGGGCTTTTTTGTATTTTGCTTGTTATTCTTCTGTATTCATATTCTTTGCATTTTCAATGCCGTTGTCCTTTGGGAGCATTTTGTTACTTGGATGATGTGCAGCTGCACACACCTCTGCCCCTTTGCTGGTCACAATGTGTACATACTAATGCAAAGTATATATCTCTCACAGTATTAAAATATCATTATTCTATTGTTTATACTGTTTTATTCTCCTTATATTTGGATTGAAGGGAAGCAAATATTACTTATATACTAATCAAGGCACTTGAAATTTGAAGGTTGCACAGGACAGTTTTCAGAAGCTAATATAATCTGGTATTCCAATAAAATCTTTTCAGTGCTTTTTTTTTTTTTAGTTGTTTGTTTTATTTTACAGCACAAGCCACTGTCTTCTGCTATTTTTTAAATGTTGTGTCTTGGTCCTTGAAGGATATTCAAGAAAAAGACTTTTCCAACAGATAATGTTGTTTTCTCTTTTTAAAGACTTCTCTATACTGCTTGCTGTTAGTCACTCTCAATGATCTCCTAGTATGATTATAATATTGCGACATTGTGTTTCCAAATTATTAGGAGTAACAGAAAATTACAACTAAAGGCAATTCTTGGAATATTAATTATCTGTTTGTTCTGATGTTCTAACTCCTCTTTATCTGTATTTATTTGTAAATTAAACCCTCCTCCCCAGAGCCTGCTTTGACTCTTACCTGTTTACCTTAAAAATCTTTCACGTTAAGTTCTCTTTCTGTGGTTCTATCATTACTGTAAGTAGTTCACCTTTTCCATTCTCTCCTACTCATGTGCCTCCTTTTCCTACACTTTTTCAGTATGGTAGATGTTGAAACTCTTTTGACATTCCAAAATAATGGAAAATATTTTAAGCTGTATTTTTACTGTATTTTATTGTACTTTTAATCTGTGGTGACAGAGACGACAAACTTCTACGAACACACTGTATTTCCATTTCGTGTTTCAGGTGGTGGTGGTGTTTTTAACTCTATTACTAATTTCTTAATATCTAGTGTCTCTGTGCACCTGGCTGGACTGGAGAATTTTGCCAAGTTGCTGAAAATGCATGTTTAATTTACCCAAACAATTGTTCTAATGGATCTACTTGCATCGATATGAGCCAACTGGGAGAGCAACCTTTGTTTCAATGCTTGTGTCCTCGTGGTTTCACAGGTAAGTATTTATTAGATTAGTAATACCTAATACTTCACTACATAAGGTAATAAAATCAAATTGTTTAAATGGTAAGAATATACAGAGGAAGCAGACTACAAATGTACTGAATGCCACTGAAAAAGAACCATAAGTGGTTGTAACTATCAGCCTGCAATTTCACTTTGACCTTGTTGGTTGTATGGATTATTTTTAGTAGTTCTGTATTGGGTTAGTTTTTATTAGCATTTTAACCAAAACTATAGTTTTGTTAATAGCAATGATATTTCACTAGAACACTTCGAGGCTTTTGAGGTAATAGTAAGGTTTACCCTGTACAACATAGTTTCTCAAACAGAAGTATTACAATCTATTAAACATAATAAATGTATGCAAGTACTACAATTTAATCTTGCTAAACACAGAGTTATATCTGGTTCAAATAGAGGGGATTTCAATATTCAGTTGTTGCTGGAGTCACATCTTACTTTCAGGACAATATTCTTTCCTTCATGGGATTACACTGTAAGAAGCTCTTTACATTTTAGTGAGTCTTACTTTTTTTTTTTTTTTTCTATTCATAAAAAGCAAATACTCCATTATTTTTCTTTGATATTTCTTATTTATACATGTTTATATCATTTGTGTCTGAGACTGAAAGAAGGAAGGACAATTCAGTGATAATTTGGCAGGACTATGCAATTCTGAATTACACAGCATCTGCAACCACAAGGGCCATTGCAGTTTCACATCTAATTGTTCTTAATTGTGTTTATAAATTATCAACAGTACAGCTGCAGCCTTTCCATTAACATTTATATCATATTTGGAGAAGACTTATCTTAGTGAAAACAAAGTGGTACAACATTCTCAGCTGTCAAATGCAGCACATTTATTTAAAAAGCAATAAAAGCACTTAATTTTTGTTTTCATATTCTTTATGGGAGTCTTTACAGAAACTTAGTATATGCACCCATATGTGATTTTTGAACTACTCTTTTTATCTGTTCATATGTAAAATACACTTTGGATAACTAGAGGGAAAATACATATTTGATTTAAAGGAAAACAGGAGAGAATGAAAGGTTATAAAATGTAGTTATTTTAGTGAATAAATAGCAGACTCATTTGATCTTGTTGTAAAGAAAAATAAAATGAACTACAATTATTTTCCTCTGAAAGGAGAAAAAAACATTTTTTATCTACAACAGTCCATGTAAACAACACAGCTTATGACATTGAAACAATCCTTGTCAGCAGTTTATCAAGTTTTACACAGTAGACCAATAGTCCTTGAAGAAGCTTCCTGTAATTAATTACTAACTTTCTTTCTGTGTAGAGCAGTCATATTGGCAGGAATTGATTGGGCATGTTGGATACTTCATTTAGTTAGTAGAAAAATCCTTTAATTAAAGTAATCTTACTACTGCTGAAATGGACTGCACCCCAAGCAAACTTGTAGACAAGAATTTAAAGTACTCTAATACTATACTTTTTACTTCTTCAATTTTTTTTTCAGAAGTCTCGTTTAAGTTCGTCCAGAGATTCATCTGCATTTTTCTTTTCAAATTACTAATAATTTCCACAGATTTATTGGAAATAAATATAAACAGATAAGAATGAAATTTGTACTACTGGGCCATTGAAGTGGTTTGAGACTCTCTTCTGTAGAAATGATCACTGACACCATAATTGCTAATGTCCAAAGGAAGATACTGGATGTCAAAGATCCCGCATTTTTCACAATCTAGTCAAGATGGTGCTTACAACAGTGAATAAATCAATGATATGATTTAAAAAAATGGGTTGTATTTGGTTAAATCCACATCTTAAAATCATTCTTTTCTCCTGAATAGAACAAATATATTGAAAGCTTTCAATTGGGAAGAGTCTTTGCATGGTGCTAACACCCAAATCATGCCTCAGAGTTTTTCAAGACAATACACAAACCTATCCAGGAGAGCTCTGAACACTGGTTTTTCCTGAAGTTGTTTAATTTACTGGTATAGATTAACCTATGGGTCTTGAAGATGCCTCTATGGATGAGCTGTGTTTCCTCAGCACAATGAACAGTTTAAGAATCCAGGATAACTGATGGCCTTACAGTCATCAAAGTCACAGAAGATGTCAGGATCAAGTCCCTGATCGGAAATATCTGTATTCTTTCATTCATTCAAGGAATTGCCCTTTAAAATACTTGGTAAGGTCTCTACTTCATGTTAGTATTAGTAAAAGACTTAAAATAGTCTCAAATCTTCAAACAGATAAAAAGAACTATAACACTTCTTCCACAGTTCTACACTAAAGGTGAGATGGTTTGGAAAAAAAAAAAAAAAAAAGATAGTATAATGGAGGATCCAACTTCGCAAGAGTGTAACTGGAATTGCACTAAGGGGTATGTCTCAGAAACAAAAGCTGTCATTTCAATCTTTGTTCAATATGCTTCAAGTGTTCTCACTGATGTCACCTTTAAAAGAGAAATTGTTAGTGCACACAGATTCCAAAGACTGATCTTTGGAATTAAGACTGCAAATTGACATAATGAAATAAAAGGAAACACAAGTATAAGAATTCATTTAGACTAACTCTAATTTTCTTAATGAGAAGAAAAGCAAAACAGATCACTGCTTTGAAGAGAGTTCAGTTTTCTGTTTAAGGAAGTTTGGTTACAACTGTTGGGAACAAAAATAACTCAGGTAATGCAATCTCTTTAATGAATGTCTAGAAATGTTTCCTCCTGTTTAAAATTCCTTTTAGAATAGGGTACAGGTAAATAACATTAGTAATGTGAAAGACAAACAATTTTAAGCTACGGTGTGGATTTTTACGAAGATCTTGTACCTTAGAAGATAGTAAGCTGAATTATGAGAAAACACTGAAACATTAGTGTTACCACTCATCAAAAAGACAAAACAGTCCAAAAATAAGAGGATGATGTTAAACCGGGCTGTCATACTTTGAGGCAGATGAACACCAGAAAACCTGGAGCGGCCAGTCACACAGAATGGCCTGGGTTGGAAGGGACCTCAAGGATCATAAATCTCCAAACCCCCTGCCACAGGCAGGACCACCAGCCTCCCCATTTAATACCAGACCAGGCTGCCCAGGGCCCCATCTGGCCTTGAACACCTACAGGGATGGGGCATCCACAACCTCTCTGGGCAGCCTGTTCCAGCACCTCACCACTCGCTCTGTAAAGAACTTCCTCCTGACATCCAACCTAATTCTCCCCTCCCTCAAATTAAAACTATTTCCCCTTGTCCTGCTGTTATCTACTCTTTCAAAGAGTTGATTTCCCTCCTGTTTATAGGCTCCTTTTAGGTATTGAAAGGCTGCAATGAGGTCACCCTGCAGCCTTCTTTTCTCCAGGCGGAACAAGCCCAGCTCTCTCGGCCTGTCTTTGTCCCAGCTGTTCCAGTCCCCTGAACATCTTTGTGTTTCTCCTCTGGACCCCCTCCAGCAGCTCTCTGTCTTTTTTGTACTGGGGGTTCCAGACCTGGACACAGCACTCCAGATGGGGCCTCACAAAGGCAGAGTAGAGGGGGAAATCACGTCCCTGTCCCTGCTGGTCACCCTCTTCTGATGGAGCCCAGAATACCATTTGCTTTTTGAGCTGCAAGAGCACACTGCTGATTCATGTTAAACTTTTCATCTGTCAAGACCCCCAAATCGTTCTCTGCAGGGCTGCTCTCAAGGATCGCTCCTTCCAGTCTATATGGATGCCTAGGATTCCTCCAGCCCTAGTGCAAAACCTTGCACTTTGCATTGTTGAACCTCATCAGGTTCACTCGGGCCCACCTTTCTAGCCTGTTGAGGTCCCTCTGAATGGCATCCCTTCCTTCCACCATGTCAACCACACCACTCAGTTTGGTGCCATCAGCAAACTTGCTGAGGGTGCACTCCATTGCATCATTGATGTCAATGATAAAGATGTACCATACCTGTGAAAACTCCAGGCAGATTGTGACCTAAGCAGATAAAGTCAACTTCTTCCTCAGATCTTGATTTCTGAAAGAAATATTGAGCCTACTGAATTTTTTTTTATGATGGAAACACTTTTTCCTCCTCTTGCTTTGTCATGCAGAAATTACATTAAAAAAAAATTGATAAATGGTCTGATATTTCAACATGAAATGCAGTATCAGTATTTAAGTTCTGGCTGCTTTTTAAGTGGAATAAATCACTCCCAAAGCACATTGATGCTTATGAATATGTTTGTATTTTGTAGTGATACAGTTTCTTTTCATTTCAGTGTACAGTGAATATATTTGGTCGTTATGAACAAGAAATAATTTTGACAGTATTCTTGTTCATTGTTGGTTATATATTACATGCTTAACTTAAAGGTGCTGTAGTTTGTAGAAAAGCACATCAACATCTATGGGTTTTTAATTATACATTAGAATAAAATGTGCTATTGAAAAATCATGCCCTTAAACTTGACATTCAAATTACTCTAGCTGGTACATCTGCTCATGAACTTCAAGTATTACTTTTTTCTTAGGTGGTTGCAAAACAAACTACTTCTACCACTGCTCTTTCTTTTGGCATCCTATCAACCTGCCCTTTCTAATTTTCTTAAGGCACAAAACTCCTAAATTTATTCTCAGGGAATGTGCAGAGCTCTGACAGATATAAATCCATAAGAGATTGGCAAGGTAAAGAAACTCAGCAATGTATATTCTTTCCTTGTTTACTCCTTTGGAGTAAGACTTAAAAGTAAATTAAAAAAAAAATAATAATAATCTGGATCTCTTCTCCAGGGATAGTTTCATTAGTCTTTCAAGAAGAACCGCAGTGTACTATTCATTCTTATTATGCAGCATAAAAGTCTGCTGTAAGTGACAAGGGAAACTAGGAGATTGCAGCTTATTTTCAACACCCAGGAAGACAGCTGGGAGAGAGACAGTATGCTTTCAAATAGCTATACATCACCCCAAAATCACCAAAAACAGGTGGGAAGTCTGCCATTTTGTGAATTCCATCTAAAACTCTTCAGAACAAATTGTTTGAAGTGCTTTTAAATGCTGTTGCTGTTTAACAGCCACAGTTTTGTTTTTGTTTTTGTTTTTGTTTTGGATTTTCAGCTGAGCATGTGTTGATTAGCTTCTCCAGCATAGCAGTTCAAATCTTACCCAGGTAAAGAACTATTGATAGCTATAAAATCACCTGATGGCCTTAAAACAAGAAAAGATGTATACTGTAGAAGTAAACATAAAACATTTAGAAAATATACTGGAGAACTGAACAACACTATCACGTGGCAGGTTTGCTTACACAGCTGATCTTTGTAACTCTATTTTATTTATTTAAAAGGTATTGGTCTTATTCATTTTTTCTCCTGAATTCTTTCTATAGAGTGGAAGTACATTACTTGAGGTTTACAGTTCTTTGAAGAATTTATCATGAAAGTAGTGATACATAGAATTATCAAGTAGAACTCAATCTCCTTTGCTGTTCTTACATGAACATGTACAGAACACAAACACCACCATTTGACATAATCTGTTGTATGTCCACAGAAGCTAGATTTATGCTGATGTAAGAACTAGTTATTCTAGGCTTTTCTAATTATTTCTCAAGCTTCGTGTTCAGTTTTTTCTTAAAAACAAAGCAAAACAAAACAAAACTTGAAATGCTACAATGTTACAAAGTGGCAGACTAAAGTCGTGGTTTCACCTGTTCTTGAAGTTTTCATTTGATCTAAGCACTTTTCATAGGCATTGTGAGCCTATCTGCTTTTTTAATTTTCTATAGTTGGCTCTGTGTGTAGTGGTTCTGGATTTCTTCATAGATCTGATTCTAGAATTGTTATATTCAGCTCAAATCAATTAGCACTCCTGAGGAGCTAGCAGAAACCATTCCCATTTGATATTAACTAGAAAAACTATATTAAGAATTATTACTGCTTTATTTTTCTTGGGCTTACTGTGTAATTCCTTTATCCCAGAAGAATGACAGCTTTTAAAGTGCGCCCATATTAAATTCAAATTTTAAAAGAAAACAAATCTATGCTGTGCTATAAGATTTTGTAATTTCAACATTTAATTGTCTATTTAAAAGCACATCAACAGGAAAAGGGTTTTTAAAATATTAGCTTCCAAACACAGACTTCAGATATTTTGAATTATTTCTCACTGTCCCTACAGATTTCACAATCTAGCACTTACTCTTTGTTAAGAATTAATTTAAGGAGATAGAGGTCTTCCTTTATTAAATGTTTTGCAATCTGAGACTGAAAATCTTTGCTTCATTCTCTTCGTAAAAAAAACACTTAGCCATTACTCAACTAGGGAGACCTCTACTGAGCTAAAAACCCTAAAATATCCATGATACTGACACCAGATTCTTAGTGAAAAAAACAAATAAAAATCAAGAGAGGACTTCTCCTCCCATCCCCACTCCCACTCTGGGATTTAATCTCTATAGAGACTGAATGTTTGCTTCATCCTTGTTAATTCTTTATTTTCAAAATATCATTTTCCACTCTTACCACAACTGTTTTTATTGCTCTCTGCATTAACCTATTGGCCTCTATTTTTCCTCTATTTGTTTTATTCTCAAATAAATTAATAAAACAACTTAAAATGGAGGCAGAGATCTTTTTTACATGCAGCGTTTAAGATTTCTTTGAGATGGCCAAAACTTTCCATCTAAGTAGCATTCAGTAAACTCTTAGGTAAAAATTCTTAAAAAGCAATTAAGAAATAAATGTTGATTCCATACATGGTACCATCCTTTACAAGTACTTGTGAAATCCAAAATTGGAGATGGAGGGTATTTTGGAAATAAAGTAAGCAGGACTTATATTTAAGAACACATACTTTAATAAAAACAGTATTCACAGATTACTTCTATAATACTACTGTAGAAAAATGTGCATACTAAAATCTTTTGCCATTTAAGAAGGCAATATTGTTCATTACCTTTTGTAACATTTTCTGAAACAATTCCTATGTTCTGAGAAGCATATATGCAGGCATTATATCATCCATAGCTCACATGTAGAGGTCAACATTGAATAGTACACAACCTACGTTCAATGCCTGTGACTTACCTAATAAAACTGTTCAAAGGTTTTGTAATTAAATATTAGGATAGATAGTCAATGCTGTAACTAATTAAATATGATATATCGTTAGCAATTTTAAACTTAATTTAGTCTCAACTAGTCTCAGATTGTTTAGATTCTATGTATAGTCAGTGGAGATTATCTAATTGTAAAATTCTCAACACATAAAACAATTTCACCTATGTTTGATATTTCTCCTTCAAGAACTCATTATTTGCTCCTCTTTTTGATGCTTACCTATATAGGGAGTGTAGACAACAATAATTTTATATCAGAATAAAATTATGGGCTTTGGTCCTAGATATTTCTTAATTTTTATATTTGTGGTAACTACTAGGGACAGAATTTTCACGGAGGCTATAATACGAATCTTGAATTCCAATGAAGTCAACTAATTTAAACTTGCTAGTTCAACTCTGTAACTTACAGACAGGCAGATGCTTTTACCATCTGCACATTTGAATTGTTAAGTCAGTTCTTTATTTCTGCTTTTTTTTTTTTTTTTTTTTTTATCTCATTCACCAATTCTACTTTATTTGGAAAAGTACAAAGATTAATTGCTATGTCTAGACTGATCTAAAAGTACATTTACTATGCTGTTCAACACAGTTCCCAATGAGGATGAGGAAATATTTAGAGCCACTAAACTTCTAGTGAGTCCAATAACGGTTACTGTAAGTGAGTTTAATGTCTGTCAAAATAATTAAGTATAAAGTTGCTGGAAGTGAAAGAAATCATGCCTTATTTTAAGAGCCTACAATGTAGATATCTGTATTAAGATTGTCACTCTGTTATCTGCAGATCCTGTAGAAAAAAAAAATAACATTTTTAAGGACTCCAACCTTCTGATCTGATTTGCATCCAATGTTTAGGATGAGACATCATTTGCTAAGTTTTTAATTTTTGTGGCCTATAAATACATGGATATAAAGGCCAATATTTCAGCAGGCGAATTTTAAGTATTTGTGTCTTTCTAAAGAATGTATGTTTTGTTTAAAGTTCTGGAGGGGAAAGAAGATAGGAAATTGGAATAAATCAATCTGTGGCTTCTAACTTCAACTGTCACCAAATATTTGCTTTCTTATGTTTCTGGTGTTACCAAATTAGTAAAGTAGTTATAACTGGATGAGTTGCATTTGTCACTGAACTTGTTTTGTTCAGGGTTAAATTAAACCTTTAGTACATCAGTAAAAAATGAATAAGGATATTTTAAAAATAAACAGTATAGCAGTAAAATCCTTAACAACATTGTTTACTTCCCTCTTTGTTTCTTGCACCTGCTGAACTTATTCCTGATAGAAGAATAACATTCCTAATTGCACACAAAAATCTTGTTTAAGTTATATGAGTATTGAAGTTCTCAATTATTCAGCCCTCACTCACTATGAAGTGATAATTAGGCATTAAAAGCTAAGTGGATTACTGTGGAGATCTCTCCTGACATCCATTTAACACTTAATCAGATCTTAATACTATAAATTATGCATTTCTCAGCAGTATTCAGTTTCTAATAAATTTTATAGCAGTTTGGAGTTACTAGGTTTTCATGACCTCACTGTGGCAGTGAAAAGTTGCAAAGTTTGCTTAAAGGATTCAGTTTTTATAAGGATTTCAGTTTTATACCAAAATAACTCCTTAACCTAGTTTGATCTATACTAATGTTTATTCACAAGGGCTTTTTGAACAATTCGATTTCACCTTCATGCATAAATATGAAAAAATGGATCAAAAATCTTTATTGAATGGGGCCAAAGTTTTCTTCCAGCTTTCTTTTCCCAGTGTTACTTTCCTTACCTTAATAAAATTAATGGGAAAAAAATAACGTATTTTCTAGGAGTTAACATAACTTCCTAGATGCATTCAGTTCATTTCCTAATTAAAACATCTATTAACTATTTTAGCCTTTCTTTATGCCAATTGTATTCCATAAAATCATATTTTATCTCTTTTCCTCTTTTCCTTTTTTTTTTTTTAACTATTAATCACAGTAATATCAGATTTGTTTGAGAGAGTTTAGTATTTTTTGAAAGATTTAGTTACCTTTAGTACCAGTACAAAGTGAGTAAATTGCAATTTTGTTAATGTAAGCTCAAGTTGTCCATAGCTGTCTATATAATGTTATTTATTGCATTATTGTTAAAAAAAAAAAAAAAAAAAATTTGAAGCATCTAATTTCCTATTGTCTATATTTTTTAAATTTCAAAGCATGCATATAATTTTTTTATAAATGTTTAAGTTGTCTAGAACCTTATGCAAGGTTTTAAGCAATATTGCAGAAAGATTATTTGTAATGTAATGTAATTTGTAAGTAATGGACGTTTTACCAATGTTATTAGTATGGTTTCATTACTTTATTGCATTTTTGTTTGTTTTTATGTACATTAAATTCATTCTTAACCTTGGTAAGATTTTTTTTTTTTTCAACCCCAGGAGAATTCTGCAAGGTGCAAATTGATAACTGCAATTCCAATTCATGTGAAAATGGAGGAACATGTGTTAACTATGAGGACCAATTTAAGTGCATTTGCCCCATGGGTGAGTCAATGCAAATTTATAGTGTTTTCTGAGCAGAACAAGAAAATGCTATTGAAATATCTAAGTTTTATAGAAGAAATATAAAAATAATTTTAAAAGTAGTGATATATCTGAATGTCTGCAAATAATATTTTATGTAAAATCTCTCTTTTTTCTTTGTATAGGAAATGAAACTGCCAAATTACTTTAGTAGAGTGGTATTAACTGCTAACACCATGAACAGACACAATGTCAATATTGTGAATGAACTGTGATTAAACATTCTCTTTGTGGTGTAGGTTTTGAAGGTGAAAGATGTGAACTGGATATTGACGTCTGCCTACTCTACAATATAAGCTGTGCCCCAGGAGCAGTGTGCATGAATAAATCTCATGGATTTAATTACACATGTTTATCACCATGTATTGGAAACACAGAGGTAGGATAAAGTTATATATTCCCTCCAGTGTTTTTGGGAAACCAAACAGGTTATTGTAATTGCAGTAAGCTGACATTACCCTCAGCTTATCTAAACAAAATACAAATACTCATTCTCATTATATTCTTATGTTAGCCTTCTTTCCCGTGTAACACATGAAACCAAAAGTGCATGACATGACTAGTCTAACCACCACCAAACAAACTTCATGTTGTCTGAGCTCTGCCTGTCTTATTCATTATAGGTTTATTTCTTGGTATCTCCTGCTCCTTACTTTCTGCTATGTAGTGAACCTTCTAAGAACTTGAGGCAAAAATTCCTTGAAATGTCTTGATGTGCTTAAAACTTATTAGAGAGAAGGCTGATGATGAAACGATGCATAGAGAGAAGGACAAAAAGTGCATTTCCACAGACAAGGTTAAAAACCACGATCAGACAAACAACAAAAATTAAAACAAGACTAACTGTTCTGCAAGGAAAGTTTCTGCTAGGAAAGTTTCTGCAAGGAAAGTTTCTGCTAGGAAAGTTTCTGCATGGAATGATGACAAAAGGTTGAGAGATGACTGTCAGTTGATGAAAGACTCAACATGAGCCGGCAATGTGCACTTGCAGCCCAACAAAACCAACAGTATCCTGGGTTGTATCAAGAGTTGCATGACAGCGGGTCATGGGAGATGATTCTGCCCTTCTACCCTGCTCTCATGAGACCCCACCTGCAGTACTGTGTCCAGTTTTGTGGCTCCCAACACAAGGACATTGAGCTGTTGGAGAGGGAGCAGAGAAGGGCTACAAAGATGATCAAAGGGCTGGAGCACCTCCCCTACAAAGTCAGGCAAAGAAAGCTGGGGCTTTTCAGCCTAGAAATGAGAAAACTTATGGGGGGACCTTATAGTGGCCTTTCAGAACCTGAAAGGGCCTACAGGAAAGCTGGGGAGGAACTTTTTATAAGGACACGTAGCAACAGGATGAGGGAAAATGGTTTTAAACTCAAAGAGGGTAGATTTAGACTAGATATTAGGAAGAAATTCTTTACTGTGAGGGTGGTGAGACAGTAGAATATGTTGCCCAGTGAGGTTGTGAATGCCCCCTCCCTGGGAGCATTCAAGTCGAGGCTGGATGGGGCTTTGAGCAACCTGGTCTACAGGGAGGTGTTCTTGCCTGCAGCAGGGGGTTGGAACTAGATGATCTGAAAGGTCCCTTCCAACACAAACCATTCTATGATTCTATGATATAAAAATGTAATTGGAAAATTGAGTTAGATGCTGATAATATTTAGGACAAAATTGCATCCAGTATGCATGCAGATGTATTTAAGAACTTTATTTAGTATGTCCTCCTCACTTCCCTTTAGTGATCCCTTCAGTTAAGTCATTGGTTTGGATAATATTCCTAATTCCACCATAACAGGGTAGACTATAGGCCCAGGCCCTTGAGGTACAGAGATTTTGGTATATGATAAAGTGAAATATTGTAGCGCCTGTTCATTATGATAGCTATTTTACCAGCTATGTAGAGAATGCCATTTACCCCTTCCAAACAGCTGCTTGCACATGATAACCAGTGTTTCAAAAGCTTAATCAATTCTTTTATTGAAATACATTCAACATAACAATATACTATATGGAGCAAACAATGCATTTATGAAGAAGCAGTTAACATTTATGTCACCTTGAAGTCTATGAGTACACACTCACCAGTGACTACAAAATGTATTACTGAAATACCCACTAGCTCAAAGGTTTGCATTTAAATTGTTCAGCATCTGGTAAATTTTAACAATTTCATAATTTAAATTGTCATACTGAGTGCAAATTTATTGTACATGGCATAACATTATAATGATATAATAATTATTATGACTAGTTAGGATGGGAAGTGATGGTGTGCCAAGGATGCTGATGAGAGCTACTGAAACATTTTATTGTAATACTCGCTTTAAAACCCTCAGATATTTAATTTGTTTAACAAACATTACATAGACTGTGTGGACTATACATACACAAGTATCTATCTCTATATTCCCATTCTACAGGCCACTTGTTTTAGCCATAATGCCAATAACTAGGAAATTTTCTAATAGGAAAGGGAACTAAAACAAAGGAATTATATGTCTTTTTTTTTACTTGTTTTCTTCACCTGTGGAATATACAATATTATATTTATAGTACTATTCTCTTGCTTGAAAAAGTAAGCCTTTTTTTCAGTTTTTTTTCCATTTCCATTTGTACCTTAGATATGCTGAACTGCTTTGACTCAGTTTGTGCAGTCAGCACAGTAAATCAAAAAGAATGTTAATATTTCTCATGTAAATATAACTCACTGGGGTTCTTTTATCTTTTTATAAACATAGAATGATACTAACATGAGCTTTTTTTCCCATAACATTTAAAGTGTTTAGGTTGTTTTTCTTTGAAATAAATCTACTCAGTATGACATCAAAAGGAAAAATGAAAATATCCCTGTCTCATTAGAATGTAAGATATATGTTATATCCCCCACCATTTTTATTAATAGGAATTAAAAGAGAATTGCTAAGAACAGCAGAAATAACAAATAACTTTATTGCAACATGTTAGTCCAAGGTGGAGTAGACAGAAGCGCAAGCTTTACTGTGCCTTACAGCATAGCTATGGGAATAGGCTAATGCCTTAATTAAAATCTTATATATCTCTAAAAGAAAGAGACAGTTCCCTTTAGTATTACATCAGTTTAATTTTTTCTTTTGTTATCAAAACATATGACAACTCAGTAGAGAAACAGGCCAGTGAGTTGTCTGATTAAATTCATCCTTGAAAAACATACAGTAGGGATAAGCTAAAAAGACATTTACTATCAAAATCATTGTCAAAGCTGGTAGCCATATCTCAGGTTTTAGTATGACAGCCAGTTAGTGAACTGTGTGCATTTTTGATTTTCCACATGCATTTAGTTGGTTGCTCACTACAGGCTAATAGCTGTCATACCTGAACGATATTCATTTCTTCAGCAGAGGTTAGCATGCTGTCCACAGGACATTCCTGGTATTTATTGTTTGAGGATCCGCACTCACAAAGTCATCTATGTCAAAAACAGGCAATGACAAACTTTGAACAGATTCAGGCAGACATACAAGTGTCAGTAGATAAACAATAATACAGAGATTTTGAAAAATACCAAAACATCTACATTGTTAAAAAAATTATCCTGTCTTGCAAGAGAAATGATTGGTGTCATAATTTTAAAGTGATTTCAACATAAACACGTCATCAGCTACTTGAATGTATGTGTTAAGCAATAGGACTAGAGGGAATGGCTTCAAGTTGCACTAAGGGAAATTCAGGTTGGATGTTAGGAAAAATTTATTGTCTGAAGGAGTGATCAGGCACTGGAATGGGCTGCCCGTGGAGGTGGTTGAGTCACCATCCCTGGAGGTGTTCAAGAAACATTTAGATGTTGTACAAAGGGACGTGGTCTAGTGGAAAATATTGGTGGTAGGTGGATGGTTGGACTCGATGATCCTAGAGGTTGTGTATTAACTGTTGAGTCAGGGCCTGATTGAGTACCTGGGGAAAGGACTGGGTTGGCCTTGGGAGCACAGGTGACGACAATTCAACTGTGTGATTGGACGCCTGGCTCCTCTTCTCTTAGACCCCATTTAAGGGCTGACTGCCACGGTGGATGGATCTCTGATTGGAGATCTGTCCTTTGTGATGTTTCCCTGTGAGCCTAGATCTTCAGAGACTGATGAGCAGTCCTTCTTCCTTCCTTCCTTTCCATTACATTTGTTCCTCTGGCATTACACCTCTTATATCACCTTTCCATCATGTTGATCTTTCTGAATGTTACAGAAATCTTTTCCAATCTTAGTGATTTTATGATTCTAAAATTCTATGAAAAGGGGAAAATGTTACTATTTCAGTGTTTCTCACTTTTTGTCTAGAATAGGTTTTTAGTGAGGTAGGATACTGATGTAATAATATAGGCCATTCTCTGTGTTACTCTGCTATTGTACCTTGCACATACAGTTGAACTACTGTATGTAGACACCAAAAAGAAACTGTTCCTAATGAGAATTTCTTATAAACGTGACCACAGTGCCAGAGTGTCATTTGCCAGAAACATAAAACTTCAGTATTTTATGTCAAATTTCAAGCATAGTGTACTTATTTATGTCTGCCTACATTAGTAAGTGGAATGTAAGGACAAATTGACAGAGAGAAACAGTTTTCGCTGAAGATCATGATTCTGCACTGAGTACATCTCAGGTTGATTTTTTTAGACTAGATCCAGACTGGTGCCATGGGCTGAATTATTGTCCAGAACATGTTGGGTATGATTGCAAAATGCATTTTTTTCAAAGTATTTTTCTGTGAGCTGAGCAATCACAAACTACCCAGCTATATCTGCAGTTAGAGTTGTATTTCCCACCTTCTCAATAAGGATATTTACTTGCTCAATGCATACTTAGAGGCACTCCAACTTTCATATTTCTCATGGTCCTCATATTGGCATGCTCTGCAAGTTTATGAAAACTCTGAGGCACATCTGTAAAAGTAAAGCAATCATATTAATTACGGAATGATGATATAAAATATAGATGGTTGTTTCTTTCTTTTACCTTGATATTTTTAGCAAATATTTCTTGAAAATTAAACATTTACATTTTAGTGTGTTTTTTGTTTATTGATTGGTTTAAGGAAATCATTTTATCTACCTGAAGTATCATTAATCTAGGAAAGAACACAGGGCAGATGAATCAAAATTACACTTTGAGAAAAATATGAGTATCTGTGTGCAGTTGCATTTGCAGTAACAGTGTCTGAAGACTGTAATAGCTATATGCCTGAAATGTAGATTAAATAATAATAATAAAAATCAGTTTCATTTGAACTGTAGGGAAATCTAAGAAAAGTATTCAGAGAGAACTGTTAGGAAGTAATTACTGCACTGGGATGAGATTCCTCAAACACATGGTGTTGTCTCTAACAGTGGACAATATGTCACATGGAGAATACACAGCCATGTATGTGGAGTTACTTGCCTTACTGTAAAGCTAAAATAAAAAGAAGAATAAAATGTAATCATATAACAATTAATTATCTTTCCTTTCTGTAGTAACATTTCCTGTTTGAAGGAACTGATTCTGCTTACAATTTTTTTATCAATGCAACATGCTAAGCTATGTTTATTGACAGTATAAGCAGTATCATCACAGAAGTGTGATGAGACAGAGCACCACAGTTCTTTTTTATCATCGCTTAAACAGTAAGATTTGTGTTTAATTCTAGCTATGAAGAAGGTTGACTTTGGGGAAAAAAAGATATTGGTGGGAGTATACAATTCTTTCCAAAATTTTTTTGTTTGTTTGTTTTTAATTTAGAAGTATTTACTCTATAAAAATGTGACAAGCAAATTTTCTTAGAGAAACTAGAAAAACACAGTGTGCAGGCTTTTACTTTGATTTCACTATCAGATTAATTTAGCATTAATTTCTCTTAAAATCCTTTATCATCTTAGCAGAAAGCATTCAAGATTTAAACTGATAGAAAATTAACTTTTCAGATAGAGAAAACTTATAATTAGATTACACGCAAAAAATATATTTCATTGATTTAATTCAAATTTAAAGCTGTTGAAGTTGCACTAAAATCTTAAAGAACAGCAGCTTCACAGTATAAACTATTGAACAACATTAAATTAAAGAGGATATTGAAATATAACTTTAGTCTTAATTTTCTAAGGTTTTTCTAAATTATGTTGTAGATTCATAGAATGGCTTGGGTTCAAAAGGACCACAATGATCATCTATTTTCCCCCAATGTGTAGGGCTGCCAACCACTAGACCAGGCTGCCCAGAGCCACTTCCAGCCTGGCCTTGAATGCCTCCAGGGACAGGGCATCCACAACCTCCTTGGGCAATGTGTTTCAATGTGTCACCATCCTCTGAGTGAAAAACTTCCTCCTAATACCTAGCCTAATCCTCCCCTGTCTTAGTTTAAAACCATTCCCGCTTGTCCTATCACCACGCAACCTTGAAAACAGCTGTTCCCCGTTCTGTTTAAATGCTCCTTTCAAGTATTGGAAGGTCACAATTAGGTTTCCCCAGAGCCTTCTCTTCTCCAAGCTAAACAAGCCCAGTTCCCTCAACCTGTCGTGATAGGAAAGGTGCTCCAGCCCTCTGATCATCTTAGTGGTCCTCCTCTGGACCTGTTCCAAGAGCTCTGAGTCTTTCTTGTACTGGGAGCCCCAGGCCTGCACACAGTACTCAATATATTAAAATATGTTAATACAAGGCCTGGGTACACTTTATGAAGAAGATATTTAGGATTTAAAAACACTGTTAGTGTTAACAACATTTGTGCTAACAATTTTGTGATTTTGTTCTACTTTTTACCTTCTTATAAGTCTTAATACTGCAATGGATCCATTTAACTGAGTTCCCAGTTACTTACAGTTTATAGCCCATAATTTACATGATCATATTTTTGTTTTTTTTTAATGGAGGAAATCTTAGAGCTTACCTAATCTACAAGGAAGTAGAAAGATATAAAAATTAAATCAATGGGAGTTGAATGTACTTAACTCCACAGTCACTTTTTCACAGGTAGTGAAATTAAATATTGTTATCCTAAAGCAAAGATTAATGTTATACTTGACCAAGTATGTGCAAACATCAATGAGTGGAACAGGTTGTTAGAATAAAATTAGGTGTTGAAAACTGTTACTTTTTCTTGAGTATAAGGTTTTTTGTTTCTTTTTTTTTTTTTTTAACTTTGATAAAATAGTAAGGCTCAGCATTTTTATTTAAGCAGAAGTGCTTAATTAAAAAATTAAGAAGAGACATTGATCAAAAAAGTGAATACTTCTAAGACTGTACACATACGACATTTCTTTGTGTTGATGTAGAGCTGTGCTCCTCTTCAAGTAGTCGTCCAATTGAAAAAGAATTCCAAGTTATGTCTAAAATTCAGGACTGAGAGCACAGCAAAAATCTCTCAATTTTCAGGTCAATTTAAAACTTAATCAAAGACAAATGAATTTTACAGGATTTCTGGCAAGAACTGTTATTATTACAAATCTTAATGGCATTTTAAAGAGATTCAGACTCAATCAAACTGAAGTACTAGTGCATTAGCTCATCTTCAAGACACCATTTTCTTTAGAAATCAATTGATTAGAAAAAGAGGTCTTAATTGCTTTGAAAAGAAAATGCAATTATCCATTTTTACTCCTGCAAATTTTTCATGGAAATGAAGCTGTACCTCAAATGAAAATAAAGAAAGGAGTGTTTATTTCTACTTAGAAGTTTCTGTAATGTTTGGAAAATACAGTGGACGCTGTTTTAGTAAGCGATGTTAGGAGGGAAAAAAAAAAAAGCTAAGAGAAGTGTTTTTCCGGCTTAGGGTTATTACTTTTTCATTATACGCACACTGAAGGAGAACATCAAGAGATATCGATACTGTGATGTATTATACGGATGTGTTCAAAGGAGGGTTATGTGTGGGTTCAAAGTAGGGTTATGGATGGATTCAAAGGAGGGGTGAGGGTATGCAGGGCATATGAGGAGCGGCTGAGGTCCCTCGGTGTGTTCAGCACAGAGCAGAAGAGCTGAGGGGAGGCCTGATGGCGGCTGCAGCTCCTTACAGGGAGCCGAGGGGCAGCACTGAGCTCTACTCTGTGTGACAGCGATGGGCCTGAGGGAACGGCATGGAGCTGCGTCAGGGGAGGGCAGCTGGGGGTTAGGGACAGGGCTGCACCAGAGGGTAGTGGGCACGGTCCTGTGCTGATGGAGTTCAAGGAGCATTTGTGCAGCACTCTTTTTATTTTTATTTTTATTTTTTTTGTTCCTCTTATGTGAAGCCAAGAGCTGGAATCAGCAATACTTGCAGGAGTCTCCCTTCTAACACAGGATATTCTGTGATTTCATGATATATCAGTATCTATAAATCTATTGAAATAAACAGGTTCAAGGTTGTGAATCAGAATCATTATGAAAATTGCGAATCAAAATCATTATGAAAAGCTTTGTCTGTTTTTCTTGATGACCACAAATTAAATTAAATTACATCTCTGTTTTAAAGGCAGGAATGGCTGCAGATGATGTCACTAACACCTCTCCTAAAATGTTTATATTCTAAAGTGAATTAGGATAAATGTCACTGTTAAATTGAATCATGAGTGGGGTTTTCCAGTTAATTAATTGATACATTGATTTAGTAACATTCAGTATTTACATTCTCAGGATGTAAAATGTCTTGTGATACTATGATTTTTAATAAATAATAAAATATTAAATAGCAGTGTTTGTAATTGTTGGTTATTCAGTTAAGCTCTTTTGAGAAACAAAGAAACTAAACCAACATCAAATCAACAGTCAACATCTAGAGAAAAGCCTCTTCATATTTTCTTGTAATTCTTATGTTCAGGTGTGTGCAAATGGAGGTAGCTGTTACTATGATGAAGACAACCAAAGATCTCACTGTGTTTGTGCTCTTGGGTGGACAGGACAAACATGCCTGGAGAATATTAATGACTGTGAGATAAACCAGTGCCAACATGGAGCCACATGTGAAGATGAAGTGAATAAATACAGGTACTGATGTGATGTTAGAAGTTTATTAAGCACACTTGGATAAGATAGACTGTTTTGTCTGAACAAAGGAAAGCGTCACAAATATTTATATTTCTGGACAAGGAAAATAAACCAGCAAAATCTCAAAAAAATAAACCATCCACTTTAGCAAATGGTAAACGCTTTCAGGAGCCTGAGTGTGACATGGAATAATTTTTCTTATAAAATCTGAATGATAATTTTGAAGAAAATGGTTGAAATTTTATTTGTGATTTTTTTTTTTTTTTTTAATATTGGCAAAACTGTCAAATACATGCTTTCCTTTGTGATCTGTAATATAGATATTTGAATATAAGACTGCAGTATAAGCTAGAAGGAAGCATAATTTTAAAATTTTTAAGTGATTGTCATATTCTTTCAGTGGTGGCTTGTTATAGCATTGTGAAGACAAGAAAAACATGTAGGGTATCCAGCTTTGTTTCAACAACACTCTTCTCCCACTTTTAAACTGTTGCTTTCTACAAAGTGAGCTGTTACAGTTTTACAGATTGAAAAAGTGCATTTAACTGAAATTTTTCTAACTTTCTATTGACTCTGTTTCTCCTCTCAGTTTTAAAACTCTTGAAATTTTAAAACGGTAGTGGCATATAGTTGTACATACATTCAACATAAAGGGAATTTGAGTTCACCATGGGGAGCTGCTCTGGATGAAGGAGGGGCACTAGGTTTCAAGCCTTACAACTGTGATACAGATAGAAATCCAAGCAATAGTAGATAACAGGAACAACATAATAAGAATAACATCTTGGAATAAAATCTCCTTTTTTTTTTTAGTGAGCCTCCTCTTAGAACTAAAGTGGCCACAATCCGATTTCCACAAAGCCTCTTATTAATCCAAATGAATTACTGCACTTCCAGCTGAGTCTGTGCTGTTTGAGATATCGTAACTAGATCTGAATGCATTTGAAGTGATATATTCCTCCAAAAAACACAGTTTTGTATTGATTTAGCTGCAGATATGATGAATGTGGCAGTTTCCATGCAATAGGCCAACTTCATCCACATGCCAGAAGATGATCTTGACCACCACTAGTAGCTGGAATCAAAACAGCAGTCAATAGAGAGATGACATGTGAATTCACCATTGAAGAAAAAGTTCAAGACACAGTCCTCAGTGGGTAAAGTGATGTGCACCATCTTTCAGGATAGGAAAAAGGTGATAAAGGTGATCCTTCTGGGTTTCCTAGAATCTGGACAAGGCAGCAATTCTGACTGATACAGGCTCAAATTTACAGTCAGGCTAGAGAAGAAAACAACCTTTTTCTTGTAATATGATAATGCCATGTCTCATACCAGTGTGAAGTCTGTGGAACACATTGCCAGTCTTGGTTGGACAGTCCTACCACACCCAGAAAATAGTCTGGATTTGACATCTTCTGACTTCCATCTCTTAGGGCCCATGAAAGATGCAGAAATACTAAATAAATGCAGTTAATCTGCTGGGCTCATCTTAAGTGTGCTTTCAATGGCAACTTAGAAAATAGTTGGGTCATCTAGCAAAGATCAGTATAGATATATCTTCAGTCTGGTCCTTGGCTTTTCTCACTTTTTTTAAAGATTCATTAGTTGGCCACAGTTTACTCAGTGGCCAAAGTTCTACATCACTTCTGTGCAAGCAGTCTGAAAGTGCGCTGTGACAGCTGCTGTGCCTGGCTCATTAATGTGAACTTGCCTACCTACATAGCTGTTGCTATAGGTTTTAGGAGATAAAAAGTTATGTCTTACTGGTATTGTTAAGAAAACATTACAGCTACACTGTAACTGTCCATACTCCAGTGACATGTTGCTCATTAGACTAAATTCCATGCCTGAATTATCTGAGTCTGTCCTTTACATTTATTTCATGGACATACTGAATTACTGTGCATTGTTAATAAGGTTTAGGCAATACAGTATCAGTATCCAGCAAAAACACAGTATATACAGGAGTAAAGCAATCCACTGCAGGGTAATTGTGTCTTTGGTTTGATTTCTATATTTATAGAAAAAACAAACAAACAAACAACAACACACTGAGATGTAGGTTTTCTTTCCCATGATATTTTACACTCAGATTTTCTTATGGACAAAAGAAGCATATACAAAGCTAAGAAATTACTGTTATTTCCAGTGATGTTTTAAGAGTGTGATGAATCTCATTTTTAGTCTGGTGACCATAATTCATAATCCAAATTAACCCAGAAGGGCTCAAAAATAGTAGTTAAAATTGTTACACAAAATTTCATATTTACATTTTCTTTGGTGCCGTTCTCATCCTTTGTGTTAATCCATTTTTTAAGGCTGACAGTCTTCCTTTAGAAATTAGATTGTGGGTGTTATTAGCTTCTGCAGATCTTTGCTGGGTGTCCCCCCTCCCAGAAGAGCCATAGGGACCCATCAGAGAACTACAGCAGGGCAGCAGCTTAATCAGGTGAAACCCATCCTGCACTGCTGGTCCAGCTCACAGCTGAGGGGCTCCTACTGGTAAGGACAAAAACATGTTTACTGAGCTAGAGATTCACTTACAAATACAAACATTGGTGCTATTTGTACACCTGTGGTTACTGTAACGTACTGGGATATCCGTAACCACCCTTACACTAAGGGTGAACAATGATGTGAATAACACAAAAATATGAAAAAATTTGAAATACTAATATTTTAGTGATTCTTAATTTATTGGAGAGAAGCATTCTAGCTTTACAGCAAATGAAAACTGAAGTCAATTTATCATTGAAAGCTTTTGATATCGTGTTCAGTATTTTATTCATGTTGAAGTAATAACGCAAGGTCATATTCATTAAAGCAAATGCTGACAGCCTTTTCCTAGTACAAGTGTAAAAGTACCAATTGCTTAGAGATTACTGGTCTTCATATTACTTTTAGAACAGGCAGGAAAATATATTTGAAGTTCAGCAATATGAGTGTTATACCAGCATGGTGTTTAACAAAAATGTGTTCAACACTCATTTTACAGACTGATGTAGAGGTGAAATGATAGCATCATTCAAACATCCTGCATAATTTAAAATATTATAAAAATGCTAGAGCTACAGATAAATGCAGTCAGATGCTGATAATCCATGATTCCATAGAATTCCAATTTTGTAATTATATGTTAAATTTAAGAAACATTTAGAAATTAGATGGTGGGTGTTATTAGCTTCCGCAGGTATTTGTTGGGTGTCCCCCCTCCCAGCAGAGCCATAGAGACCCATCAGGGAACTACAGCAGGGCAGCAGCTTAGGCTGCTAATAGGACTTAATCTGGTGAAACCCATCCCAGGCCAAGGCCAGGCTGACTCCTGCACTGCTTTACTGCATATCTGCTTAGTACAACTTACTGTTAGATGTTCAAAACATTAATGTCAGAAATAACTATTATTTTTCAATTAACAAAAAAAATTAACAAAAAATACATTGACAATGTGACTAGTTTAGATTTTTACTTCACAAAAATAGTCTCCATTTTTTTTTTCCAAAAAAAAGATAATCTATGAAGAACAGATTTAAATCAATGATTGTTATTAATGTACTCATAACTGTCTTGGTCTTTATAGACTGTCCATTTGTGATGTTATGTATTAATGTTATTTGTAAAAATACAATTAGAATTTGAGGTCAACTATTCTGTTATGTTTCTAAAGTATTTACTGAATTTCTATACCCTGTATTGCTAAAACTCAACCTGCATTACGATAGTAGATAAATGATTCTTAAAAATTCTCATTCTCAAATCATACCTGAATACTCAGTAGTAATTTAGATTATGAAGAGAATTTTAATACTCCTGTTTGTATTAACAAATATGTTGAACAAACAATAACAGAACAAAACGTCTTTCTGCAATACTAGTCTTATAGTCCACTGTTTTGAGCCACTGCCTCAGTTCTTGTCATGATTAACCGTATACATCAGTCACTGAGCTTCATATGACAGGAAGATTCAGATTTAAATTGGTTTTCTAACCTAGTATTACACTGAAAAAAAAAAAAAAAAAAAAAAAAAAAGCCAGCTACTGTGTGTGCAAGAAAATAGCGATAGCTAAACTATGCAAAATTTTCTCATTAAAGTCACAAGAGAATTTTAAGATTTTTGCTTTTCTTCAGCAATAACGTAGAATAAATGTCTAAACATATGAGAGCTTGATTTATCTGCTGCAAGAGATGACATATTAAATCCATAGGTATCTAGTTATAATTTCAGCTGGAAAACCAGGAAATTTCAGTCTCAGTTATTTTAGATACGTTCAGACACTGAAGTATTAAAGAAATTTAATATCATCACTGATAGCATGGAGTTGGAAACGTGAAACTGAAATTAGAACATTCTTCATTAATTCTGTTTCTGTGTAACTCTTTTGTGATCTTGAAGATGAGCTACACTAGTAGTAAGAACAAGGACATTAAAGAAAATTCCTTCTTTCTATCGTTTCCAGAAAATCTGTAAGTTAAATGTTCTATTCATTATTATGGTGAGCTACATTTTCAAAGTATGATAGCACACAAAAATAATTACTTAAAATGGTTTTTGTGTCTATAGTTAACTAAAAAAATAGAGTGACTAACTACATACAACTTCCTGAAGAGAGGTTGTGATGAGGAGGGGTTTGGCCTCTTCTCCCAGGCAACAAACAGGACCCAAGTATGGCCTCAAGTTGTACCAGAGGAGGTTTAGGTTAAACATAAGGAAAAACTTTTTCTCTCAGACAGTGGTCAAGTGCTGGAATGGCTGTCCAGGGAGGTGGTGGAGTTGCCGTCCCTAGCAGTGTTCAAGAGGCGTCTGGTTGAGGAGCTATGAGATATGGTTTAGAGGCTTGTGTTAGCAATGGTAATGGGAGAACAGTTGAACTGGATGAACTTATAGGTCCTTTCCAACCTTGCGATTCTATGATTTTATGATTCTATGATACTTTCCATACCAAAGTTTTACTGTTGGTCAGTATAGCTAGAGACCTAAAGATAACTAAAGTTGCACGTGCTTTGCATCTTCATGCTCAATGAGGATAACGATCTATGCAAATCAACATTTTTATTTAGCTATAATGCAACTCTGTGAGATAATCTCAGAGCTGTATTCCTTCCAAAAGGAACAGAATCATCTGGAGCCCTCAAGAAGGAAGAAAGCTTCATTCTTTGCGAAGGATTGGCTAAGGCCGGAATGAAAAATATGGTAGCTGCGCCTACTTGAGTAGGTACTGTAGTGCAGAAGCAAGGGATCCATAAAGCAAAAGTGGTTGTGCTGAAGAATTCTTAATCTCACTGAACTTACTACAAGCAATCTCCAGTTTGGCCCATCAGAAGTACATCTTCTGATTTAGTATCATCTGAAATAAATAAAATAAGTGCTCTGCCATGTGAAGTAAAACACTACAGTTTGGAACAGTCGGAACGCATGATAAAATTTTCTCCTCTTCTGACCTAAAATAGTTATATCAATGCACCTTCTGACAATGAAAAGCAGAAAACCAGGCTTGTTCTTATGAAATTTTTTCCGAGGGACCAGGAAGACACCTGAATTTTTCTGCAAGGAGCCAGCTGAAAGAAAAGGAGATGTTATTCTTGTCAGGCATACACTTGAGAATATATATTTTTTCTTGAGCTCCTCATTTTTTTAGATACTCTGAAGCTACTCTTGAATTTTCAGTACTAGCAGTACATATTATCTTGGAAGTAAAAAATAAAAATAAAAATAAATAATTGGTTTAAAGCTTAGGAGCTATTCATTTTACACATAACAGTTTCTTTACTCCTCTTTTTTTTTTCCTTCAGAGGTATTTCCTCTGTATCATGACAGATGGAGATCCCATGGTATCTATAGTTTGTACATAGATTAAGTATTTTTGCTCTTCAAATTCTCTCTTGCCAAGAAGAGTTGCAGATAAAATTAAGAGCTTAACTGAACAGAGAAAAATATGTACCACTGGTGGTTTATAACTTCCTTAGTCCAAAAGTTATATTGCCGAAAACTTCTGAAAAATGACATTCAAATCAGTTCCCATCATTCTGTCTTTCTGTATTCAGTCTTACATGGAGTCTTTTCCCTACTGAATTAAAATTGTCCTCTTGAAAATGTGATGGGGACATACAAATACTGAAATGGAAATTTCAAGAAGTCTAATATAAAAATGGAAGAATAGCAAGCAAAGAATGAAGGAAAAAGCCTCATAAACATTCACTTCTGAAAAAAAGTAGACTTTCTGCCAGATGGATTGGTACAGAAAATTGCTATAATCAAGGCTTCCTTAAAGCGTTTCCAGCTTCTAAATAATATCTCTGTGGATTATGAATATCTAAGCTTATCAGCTGTTTCTTCCATTAAATAACACCTATAAACAGGATAAGGAAATGAACAAGCAGGGAAAATATTGCTGAATATAAGAGCTTTGGAATTCTGTAAGATGTTAATAATCTATGAAGTAATAAAAGAATCCAATTTTGTTTACATTTATAAAAAAAAAAAAAAAAGAAGGAAGCATAGAAAGTCATCTCTAATTTTACATGTCATACCAAATTGTGGAAATAATAATCAGTTCAATTTCTTTGAAGTCATATTGAGTTTTTCTCCAGTTACAGACAGAAATTACAACCTTTGCATCTAATGGTAAAGCACATTTATATTGGTTTTATGTCTAAAGAAAGCAGGATGTTTCAAATTGTATTTATTTCTTTAAATGGAGATAAACTTGGTAAATCTCTATAATACAGTTTTTTTTTCTCCTCACAGTGTTGTAGCAAGCAACTAACTCTTGTTACTACAAAAATCCTTAAAACCCATAATACTGGTAGCATATACTAGATTTTATTTGAATATTGTGATAGGAAATTTAATTTTAAATGCTGCTATTTTGCCCCATCTTAACTGTAATGATTGTGTTATTATTATGCAGTTCCATTAATATCAGAGATCATCTTTTTTAATCTTTTCAACAGGTGCATATGTCCCCTTGGTTACACTGGCACTTTCTGTGAAATTGATATAGACAACTGCATTGGAAACCAGTGCTCTGAGTATGGCTTCTGCCAGGACCACTTGCATAATTACAGCTGTATCTGCATGGTTGGATATGGAGGACCCTTCTGTGAAGTTGAAATTAATGAATGTTCAAGTTCACCTTGCAAAAATGGGGCTATCTGTATGAATCTAATTGGCAACTTTTCCTGCCATTGTGCTGAAGGATTCAAAGGTAAGTTTTACTGGAAAGCCTTGTACTGCAAATGTGATTTTCCAACTCTATTTCAACGATGTTTATAAAACCTTTTTATAAGAAATACGTGTATATATGCATGAGTATACATTTACATGTTTTTTACTTGTAAGAGTTTTAACTGAATTAGCATGGATATTCTCAGATTGAGTCTCTTAAGTACTTCAGTGAATCCTTCCTATACTAAATGTAAATTTCTGATCAGGAAATGTGATGCTGTTGTCAATAAAGTGTTGGTCATGTTCCAGTACACAATTTTAATTGTGTTAGTTTAGTTTCCCTATTAGGCAGCTTAAGGTGTTGTAGATTTAGTCACAAACACAAATTCAGAGTATCCTGATGGGAATTAATGTTTTCATACAGAACAGGAAAATCCAAGCATGAGGAGGGATGAGATCAACAGTATCATTACTCTGTTTCAATACACAGCTACATATAAATGAGTTGTTTAAACAATCTCAGAAAAGACAAACAAGTATTTCAGAGCATCTGCCAATCTTACACATCTGTTCTAAGATAAGATATTTCAACACTGGATTAGATGAGTTCCATAATGCTAATAATGGTGTTTTGTTTTCTTAATAATAATTTTCTGTTTTGCGTAAATGCTTGACACTCTGATTTCTGAAAAAACTGAATATCTTGGATACAGGTTTCTTACCAATACCAATATAATTACATATTTACTGTGAGGTATGCTATCACTACCAATGATTAACATAAATAGTATAATAAGCAGACTGTCATCTGTACTAGTTGATAATTAATGGGTTTTTTAATCTTTAATTTACAATTTATTCTTATAAATTAGTGAGGGTACTTGCTCCAGTTCAGAGAGACATTTAAAGCATGTGTAGTACTACGAAGCTGCTGAACATCTGTAGAGACCAACCAGTGGATGAGGGCACAGTGAGGTGCTGGGTCGAGCATTTCAGCAATAAAAACAATATGAAAACAAATCATGCTCCAGGCAGCCATGCACAGCTGTCACACCACAAAATGAAGAGTGTCTCAACCAGCTCATCTGCATGAATCAACAGATTGTGGCCACAGAATTGTGTACTGAGCTGAATATCAACTTCAATGCATTGGAAATGATGCTGGCAACATTGGAATATTGTAAAGTTGGTGCTCAGATGTGTCTCGTGTAAGCTCAAGGAAGAAAAGAGAGAACACCACATTGAAGTTTGTCAAGCCCTGTTGAGCTGAAGGTGAGAATTTCCTGCATCGCACCATTACTGGTGGCAAGATGTGACGCAATCTCAAACTGTGGGTAATCTCAACTCAACTCAATTCAGTGACTCTGTGAGCATGAGCTAGTATAGAGGACATCCCACTAGAAAGCATTTTTGTCTTATTTTGTAACTCAATTAGGGATTGTATGATAGCATTCCAAGAGAAAGAATTTCAGATTAAAGGAACTTTTCTCAGTATGATTCATATTGTTTAGCTCATTATCACATGTACTGAAAATATTGATTTTTTTTCCCTTGAGTGTAAAAAAAAAAACAAACAAAAATTAATTTAAACTTGAAATTTATAGAAGTGTTATTACAACTCAAACATTTCCATTTGTATATCCATATCATATCTTAGGTTTTGTGATGCTAGGATATTTTCCAATTCCATCATAACAATGTTATATTATTAATCAGTGAAGAGTATCTCAGTGTAATGCTAGAAAGATATATTTTAGTTTTGTTCATGCAATTCAAGCTCTTTACATATCCATTTGCTTCAGTTTTCCTTAAGAGTCCAAATTCAATTTCAGAGGAAATATCAAATGCAGTAGCAGAGAAATGAAAGTGTAAAACCCAAGTTGTTCTTGTTCATGAGTCTATAAGAGTTTGGGAACTACCAATTGATATATTTTAGGATTCATAGATTTGGAAACAAACCACAAGTTCCTTACCACCAACTTTTTTATTATAAAAAATTAACCCCCATTAGAATCAGTTTTTATTTCAGAGACAAAATTTGACATTGCTCATAACTGTCTCCTCTGTCTAGATGGCCAATTTAGTCTGATATCAGCATTTGTCAAATGTTTTACATTCTTATAGCAAGGGTCCCTTTAATCATTGCAGAGGGATTTGCCATTATGAATAGCTTGGATGATCTCTTTGATAAAAACAAACTAATAAAAAATTGTCTTGAGTGTCTGCTTATTAAAATTATTAAAATTATGTATTTTGTAGCATTATCAAGAGTCTTCCCTCTTGAACTGTGAATTGTACTTGTAATGGAGACTTTAGTATGGAGACATTGCGTAAATGTGTGGAGTATTACACTATTACACTACCTGTAAGAATGACAAACATATGACAAACATAGAAACTTGTGGTATGAACTCTAGAATTTGAGAAGATTTTTGAAAAAAATCTATATCCCATCACTATGATCATGTGACAACCCTCTATTCTGCTTCAGAGTTCTTCTAATATCACACAGTTCTCTTCACCTGACAAGTTATTGTCATTGTCTCTCTGTCTCTGTATCTTCATTTTATTCCATCTCTCAAAATCCGTGCTTAGCATCACATGGTTCCATCTTTCACAATTAATGTATTTCTAAGCAAACACTGATGTGATTCATTTCTGGCTTAAATAAGTTCTTCTTGGAAGTATTTGATAAAACGTTGCCTTTATTCAAATACATCCTTCATTAAAAGTCCTGTTTGCACAGGATGACAGCTGCTGAGAACTCTTAAGTAGATAAGCAATATCACCTCATTATTTTCTCTTGAGGGTTTTTGCCTATATGACATTGATTGCTCTGTAATTAAGATTTGGATTTTTTTTTTCTGTGTTTATACTGTGTCACACTGATCCTTTATTGCTTTACACATGTATTAGAAATGAATAACAGTATTAAGGCTTATCACAAATGTAGGCCTTCCAGTAGCTTTTTAAAAAAATTTTATATTAATATGAAACTTTTATTATATATGCTGCTTTCTGGTTTTCTCTTCTTTTTGTCCAGAAGGGGAAAATAACATATGGGCTTTTAAAATATCATTGTGTTACTTTAAAATTCTGTACTTTGGTGTGGATTTTTTTTCTTCCTTTTTTATGCTGAAAATACACATAACATTTAGAGTCTATCTGAGGAAGCTTTTCACTGTTTGTACTTTTAAGAAGTTATTCATTATTCTTAAATTGTTGGATGTTGTTCAAATCTTTCTGTGGTATATGGGAACGGTATGTCTTTTATGTTATTATTAAACACAAGTCTTGAAGGGGAAACATGAAGTGGTGTAAAAATCTATCCTTATTATAGGAGTTATTTTAACTACTAATACAAATAATGTGCAGAAAAGCTAATTAACACTGGATATAACAGAGATTGACTATGTTATTATGTCGTTGCAAGAGCAAGGCATCAGCATGTCATGTTTTTCATTTGTGTTAGTATATATGCTACCATGATAGCTGTTAATCAAACTCATTGTAATATTATGTTTATTCAAAAGCTTTTTTTAACATAAAAAATGGGCACAGAGAATGTCTTTATAAAGATCTTTATAAAATGAAAGGTTGCATCTCCTTAGTTCCTTCTTTTCAAGTTTAGACTAGTCAATTCCTTCATACTGCCCATAAAGAGATTTCCTAAATTTCTAATTCTATGCATCCTCAGTTACCTTAAAATTTTATCTGTAGAAAAAGAAAAAATGAATCAGATTCAAGAATTCAGTGGTGGTGTATGAAAAATAGAATGACATAGACACTTAAGTTCTCAGATTTGTATCAATTGTCAAAAATTCAGAAGAAATATGAAGTTTTATTCTGTTTTATTCTGTTTTACTCTAATGTCTGAATATTTAACTTGAGAACAATATGAAGTTAACTTTATTCTTAGATTGAGACAAAATATTAGTTTTGCAAATATTCTAAAATATTTAAGAATAGTCCAGTTAGTTCAGATGAAGAGAGAGGTTTGGATCTTCTGTCAGCAGAAATAAAACATCCATAGCTTAAACTACTGAAGGGTGCAGACTTCCAATGCCATAATCAATGAGGTTTCATTCTTTACTTTTTGAATAAAAATAGTTTCCTTATTTTATTGTAGATCTCCAGTTACACTTACCTGAAAATTTCAGCAAGTATTAATTTGCTAAAACAGCACAATTACTTTAAACAAAGTATGTTATGGTATTATTGCTAATGCAGCGCTTCATGTACCTGCCGGATTTCTGTCAGCATCTGTAGGAGGTCCTAAGTTATATCTCTTCACAAGGATTTTCAAAGTTCCCACAGAATGATCTGTTTCCCCAGTGTCATCAGTGCTCCTGCAGAAAATGTGGCATCAGGCTGTATTTACAAGAGTGAGCATCTCTAATAATTTGTTAGGTATTTAAAGAACACTGCAATTTTATATATGGCAAGGAACACTGTGGAGTCAAGGGAAGTAGACTTAGCTCATTATGAGATTTAATATTCTGCCTGTACTTCATAATTTGATGACATAAACACTGTAAATTGTAAATAGGAATTCAGACCTGAAGCTATGATTTATTAAATAACCAATTGAATATTATGTTCTACTACTAATTATCTTTAGAAATGTTCTATTAATGTTAAACTTAAAAGCGTAAACCCAGAAAATATTTATATGAACATACTTTGATGATGAAAGTAATTTGTAGCTAATTAGTTCTTCTATCAGATATTCAAAGAAGTTCTTCATCATCAATTTCCAATGTGTAGCTAAATTAGCTGCATACTGAAAAAGATAATGGCTGCACAGTATGTGTCCAGCTTTTCCAGCTGTTTTCCTCTCTAGCATGTTCATAAAACGTAATCTTACATTAGCCTTATAGATTCTTTTATTTTCTCTGAATCATTTTAAAAAATACTGTTCAGATATTGCCTTCCTACATGGAAGTCTTGAATTCTTAGATTTCCCAAGCAACTGTCAACAAGAAGTTTGAAGACAGGCGTTCTGCCAGATGCAATGGTCAGTTTAGTGCCGCTATTAGGGCACGTAACCACAAGAACTAGTTACTGTCAATAGATCACAGAATGTCCATAGGTTGCTCTGAAGGTAATGATTCTTATTTATTTCCATGGATAATACCACAGATACAACGAGCAAAATAGCACTCTTTGATAGAACCAATTCTCAGCAAGAAAATTCTATTTTTCTTTATTGCCACCACCATTAGCTATAGATTTTTGCCACTGAGGAAAAAGAGCCTGTAAGTTGCACTTCTAAAAAACTGCACCAGCAGAGGTAACCCACTGTTTCAGAACTAGTCTGACTCTGTAAATTTGAGCCTTCAACATAGTCAGCATTGCAATTTGTCAGAGTTGCTGCTTTGACCGGGTTCCAGAAAATCCAGAAGGATCACTCATTTTCTATCCCAAAAGACAGTGCACATCACTTTACCCACTGAGGGCTGTGTCTTGAACCTTTTCTTCAAGAGGAATTCACATGTTGTCACTCCATGAGATACCATTTTGACTCTGGCTCATAGTTATGACGCCACCAGTAATGGTGCAATGCAGGAAATTCTCACCTTCAGCTCAACAGGGCTTGACAAACTTCACTATGGTGTTCTCTCTTTTCCTGCTTGAGCTTACACGAGGCACATCTGAGCACCAACTTTACAATATTCCAATGTTGCCAGCATCATTTCCAATGCATTGAAGTTGATATTCAGCTCAGTACACAATTCTGTGGCCACAATCTGTTGATTCATGCAGATGAGCTGGTTGAGACACTCTTCATTTTGTGGTGTGACAGCTGTGCATGGCTGCCTGGAGCATGATTTGTTTTCATATTGTTTTTATTGCTGAAATGCTCGACCCAGCACCTCACTGTGCCCTCATCCACTGGTTGGTCTCTGCAAATGTTCAGCAAGCATAGGTGAATGTCAGTGGGTGCAATTTCTTCTGCATGAAGGAATTCAATTACATATCTTTGCTTCATATGCATTTCCACATCAGGTGTCATTTTGTCCTACTGTCTCTCTGCTGCCATCTGTAACACAGCAACAAGATATAACCAAATAAAACCAAAGGTTTAACCACTACTGCCATGCCATCAACATCTGCCTCTGACATCATGGGCCAAAATAATAGGAGGAATTACTTTTGGTGCAGTCCTTTCACAAGATGTACCTTTACATCCACTACATATTCTTTTGATGTGAAGAATGTGTACTAAAACAGGAGGGTTTTTCTAACTCAAGAGAAGAAAAAAAAAGTAGTTATTTCCCTAGCCTTTTCTGAGGTGTACAGAATTTTTAAAACTGCACTTTTAACATTTAGTTGGTAAATCACATCTGTTAACAGTGTACCTTTCAGTGGCTAGATAGCAAAAGTAGGAGGAAAACAAAACTGATGTGGAGAGGATGGTAATAGAAATCTATGGAAGCTAATGTCTTGGATGTGGATGTAAAAAGCACTGCTAATTTGAAGCGAACAAACAAAAACAAAAATACGGAAACCAGTGAACTGTTTAATGTGTTAAGGGTATGTTCAGCTGGAATGTTTCAAAAATTTCTAAAGTATTCTGCAAGTATGAATAGCTAGAGGAAAGTTGTACATCAGTCAGTGATTTTTCAAATGTTTTCGTCAGTTATACAAAAAGTATTCTCCATGCTTGATAACTCAGTTAAGGCTGAGTGGCATGTAATTGCTTCTTTGTCAACTGAAGTAATACAGCTGTAATTACAGCTTCCAATCATAAAAATCAACACTACTGTTATCAGAGTAGGGATTTATTTATTTTTTTCCGAATTCCCTTTTAAGTGAGAAACGTAATTCACACACATTGAGCATAGTCACAAATAAAAGCAAAATACCAGATTGTTTTGCACCATAGTGTAGAACATATATAACATGCATAACATTGTACCTTTATTCTGTAGGACTGGTCTAGACATTTATATTTGGGATTAATTATCTAAATTCGAACTAAATATTTTAATATATGGAGTGTTGCATTACAGATTAATACATTAAGAAAAAAATTGAATTAATAAAGTCCTAAAATAATGGTAATAATGTTGTGATATTAGAAATGAAATTCAGTTTCCAATATCACTAATAGGAAAATCCAAGCTATAGATTGAGAGATATTTTTTTCGCATAAATTCACAAAAAAATAAATTCTCTTTCTCTGCATCCTATCTTATATTGACTGAATCACTCCTTCCTGTTAGACTTCAGTGGGAGAATGGCTTTGACTCTTTTCCCAGATTTTCTGCACACAATTAGATTTTGTCACTGCTCCTCAGCACAGCTAAAACTCCAGTGTTCATCTCAAGCTTCAAATTTCTTCAGCCTTCATTATTTCATCATCCTCTCAGGACTCCCCAGGCATTGTATTTCAGTCAAAACATGGCCACAGAATTAACCTTTTGGTTTGTTCATCAGTTTGTCATTTTGCTTTTAAATTCCTCAAAGGATTAACTTGACAAGTGCACACTATTTTTTGTTATTTTTTGGAAATACTGCACAGTTCACAGCTGCCCCCTCTGTCTTCATTCCATTCTCTTATTTCCTACTATCCCATCAGGACTGCCAGCCTAATGGTACCAATTTATGGTACTGTTATAAAACTGTTATGTCTATCTCTACTTAGAGTTCATTTCATCCCCTAAGGACTATTTTCTTGAGGCTGAATACAGAATATTCTATATGGCATCTGATGTCAACATTTAGGGAACTGGATTTCACTGTAAGTGCTCAGCTGAAAGGTATAGAGCTCATTATCAGAAGTTGAGATGCAATTGACTGGTACCCCAAATCAAATTTTCCATCTCTCCTGCTCCCTCTCTCCACTTCTATAAAATGCAATGCAATACAATATATAAAAAAAGAGATGATTAAAAATTGTCCACATTTGTGAATGGGTTGATACATAAATCTTCAAATTATGGTACTCTACAGTTCACAAAGATACCTTTGATGCTGAAGAATCAAGAAAAAATTCCCTTAGACTTACTTTAAAAACAAATAATTAAACATGTATCCATTAGTATGCTACAGCTTAAGAGAAGTGATAGAATCTGTTTCAGGTGTTTTTTTCTTGCACATATTACAGTTTACCAATGGTTTGTGGCCAGATTATTGACTCCTACAGGAAACTGTTCTACTCTCCACTTGTTTGTGGAGAAGAGAGTCTGTGTGTCTCCAGTATATCTCTTAAAAGAAAATTACTTTATTCTGTAACAGTGGGAAAAGGCTTGAACTAGAATATATAAGAAAAGAAAACATTGGAATTAGATCCAAAAGGTTGAATATAGTACTGTTTCTTTTTCAGAACCCCAGATAAACTCCACAAATATAAAAAGAACTTTAAAAATGTCTTGTTTTGACCAGTTCCAAATGTCTGTACTCCTGATGTCACAGAATCACAGAATGGGCAGGGTTGGAAGGGACCTTAAAGATCACGAATCTCCAACTCCCCTGCCACATGCAGGGCCACCAGCCTCCCCATTTAATACTAGATCTGGCTGCCCAGGGCCCCATCCAATCTGGGCTTGACCACCTCCAGTGACAGGGCATCCACAACTTCTCTGGGCGGCTTGTTCCAGCACCTCACCACTCTCTCTGTAAAGAATTTCCAGCTGACATCCAACCTAAATCTCCCCTCCCTCAATTTAAAACCATTTCCCCTTGTCCTGCAGTTATCAACCCTTTCAAAGAGTTGATTCCCCTCCTCTTTGTAGGCTCTTGTAGGTATTGAAAGGCTGCAATGAGCTCACCCCGCAGCCTTCTTTTCTCCAGGCTGAACAAGCCCAGCTCCCTCAGCCTGTCTTCATAGAGGAGATGCTCCAGTCCCCCCATCATCTTCGTGGCTCTCCTCTGGACCCTTTCCAACAGCTCTCTGTCTTTCTTGTACTGGGGGCTCTAGACCTGGACACAGTACTCCAGATGGGGCCTCACAAGAGCAGAGTAGAGGGGGACTCCTTGTCCCTGCTGGCCACCCCTCTTGTGATGGAGCCCAGGATACCATTTGCTTTTTGAGCTGCAAGAGCACACAGCTGGCTCATGTTAAGCTTTTCATCCATCAAGACCCCCAGGTTGTTCTCTGCAGGGCCGCTCTCAAGGACCAATCTTTCCAATCTGTATGGATGCCTGGGATTTCTCTGGTGCAAGTGCAAAACCTTGCACTTTGCATTGCTGAACCTTATCAGGTTCACCCAGGCCCACCTTTCTAGCCTGTCAAGGTCCCTCTGAATGGCATCCCTTCCTTCCACTGTGTCAACTGCATCTCTCAGCTTGGTGTCATCAACAAACTTGCTGAGGGTGCATTTGATTCTGTCATCGATGTAATTGATAAAGATGTTAAAGAGCACCAGTCCCAAGACAGACCCCTGGGGGACACTGCTCGTTACCAGCCTTCACCTGGACACAGAACCATTGATGACCACCCTCAGTCTGCGGCCTTTCAACCAATTGCTTATCCATCGGGTCGTCCACCCATCAAATCCACATCCCTCCAATTTGGAGATGAGCATGTGGTGGGGGACCATGTCAAAGGCCTTGCTCAAGTCCAGGTAAATGACATCGGTCGCCTTTCCCTTGTCCACCAATGCTGTCACTCCATCATAGAAGGCCACTAGATTGGTTAAGCGTGACTTCCCGTGGTGAAGCCATGCTGGCTGTCTTGGATCACACGCTCATTCCTCATGTGATCAAGCATGTCATCCAGGATGATCTGTTCCGTGATCTTTCCAGGCACAGAGGTGAGACTCGCTGGCCTGTAGTTCCTGGGGTTCTCCTCACTCCCTTTTATGTAAATGGGAGTGATGTGACCCTTTCTCCAGTCATTCAGGACCTCACTGACAGCCACGACTTTTCAAATATGATGGAGAGCATGACAGCATGCTGGGCAACATTCAGCAGCTGCTGCTATCAAGCAGATTGTCCTCGGTTTACTGAGTTACCTACTTTTCTTTCTCTTTATATATGTGTCCCTTTTTTTTCTTGAGATTTCTCAAAATATTAAGGCCAAAGCAGAGCATTGTTAGATGCAGGAAAAAACTAATAGAAGTCATTCTGACAATCAGTTTAAGTGGGGAAGGGAATCTCAATGCTACTATGGACTTCTTCAGTGCAAGTTCTTTATTTCTAGTTGATATGGAAGATAGCTTGATTGGCAAAACGCAGGTTTTGAGAGCTGATTCTCTTTGATAGGTATGACTGTATGAGAGGGCATATATTTGTCTTGAGGATAAGAGATCAAATATTTTTCTCAGTGCAAAGAACACAGGGCAATTTCAGAATTCTTTTTGTTTTTTTATACTCTTCTATGAGGTTTACAGAAAGATCCAGTTGATTTATACACTGATGACCTATGATAGGCACTAAGCATATATTCTTACTTGTTTTGTTGTTTGTTTGTTTTTCCCCACATTCTTGTGGCTGGAAATACCTTTTCCTGTTACAAATCAAGGCAACACCTGTGTAGATTACCAATCTGCATTTAATTATGCTTCTCGCCACAGCTCTTAATTATTACATTAACTAACATCTGCATTTTGTTTCATTAAATATTCTTCAGTGACTTATTACCCTCTATCTTTGTGTTACATGGAGAAAGGAATATCTAGTATTATAGTACTGATGATTTTCTGCAGAACCTAGTTTGAAGTCTACTGTTACACTTAACTGTAAATTGATGTTAGTCTGCTATTCATATGCAGTGACACTTTACCATTCTTTTTCGAAGGAGACAATGAGTGAAATGAAAGAAAACAGTTGACATAACTGAACAAAGATTGCCTGGATACAGTAATTTTGTATAATGGAAAAACCTCCAGGACTGTGCATATCCTTACCAGGAAAGCTTTCTTTTTTCACAATTGACATGTTTTCAGTGGACTTTCTTGAAAATAGCAGAAAAATTAGTGACGTAAAGTATGCCTATCAGTGTCTGTGTATACTCAAGTAAGTACACTTTGACTTGTGAGGTCAGCGTTCAGACTATGGCAATCAGGTAGTCCTTTTCCATTATAAATATACCCTTATAATTTGAACAGGCCATAGTGTTTATTTGTTTATTCATTTATTTATTTTAATACAAAATTACAGGAAAAACATGTACTGCTCATGTGAACGAGTGTCCAGACAGACCCTGTTGGAATGGAGGAACCTGTGAAGAGGACATAAATGGCTTCAAATGCAATTGCCCTCTAGGTAGGTGCTCATATATATTTTTAGTACAGTTGTTAATTTGACATTGTGTGTAAGTTCCACGTTTATAACTTACATGCTATGAAATCTCATATGGTTAAAGCACCTTGCTTGCATTTTGAAAAGTACAGATCTAGTTATTTAAACTAATGAAAGTTAAAATTGTATCAGTGAGTGCCATGATGCTTAAATATATAAATACAACAAAACTGGAGATTTCTAATTCTAATTTAGTGTCTATTTATACATTTGACCTTATTGCAACACATTTATTGATGAAATTGTACATTTCAGACAGTAAAATATTTTGAAATTTACAAATATCCAAATTCCTGGTCTTTGGAATCCAATTACGTTTGCTGCACTATTCACACCTAAAAGAATTGCGCACTTGTGAGAATCCTTCTTAGTTTTTTTTTGGCTCAAAGCTTGCTTCCTGAGGTTTTTCTTGAGATAAGACTCTAAGTGACTTGTCAAGGAGGCAACTGATGGGTGCTAACTGTGTGACAATCGATATCTCTTTGGGAACATTTGCAAGCCCCTTCCCCCAGAGCTGCTTGCTCTGTAGAAGAGCGGAAGAGAGTGCTCAACAGTGTTCACTGGCGGAAGATCTGGCTTGCGGCCAAACCGTTCCAGCTAAGTATGGAAGGCTGGGGGATGATACCATTGTATCTTGCGAAGGCAAGATGCAAGTTGGTGCCTCCCTGCTTCCTCTTATCTGCTGGCAAGGCCAGAAAGATAAGAACAAAGGAGGTTCCTGCTGAGATCCCAGAGCCAGAAGCTGCCACCGCAAGGAGAACTGACTCAACCACCTTGGGTTTGAGCTGTCACTCCAAAAAGAGCTGACTCAACCACTTTGAAGCATTGAAAAAGGGCCATCATCACCATGGTCGTCGTCGTCATTGGCAACAGGACAACTCTGCCTGATGACCCACCGCTACTGAGGATCAAAAGACTGAACTACGAACCTCGCTGGATCCATGCTGGTGACTATCTCCCTCTTGCTGCCTATAGAGACTCCTTGCTTCTTCTTTTCTATCTTTTCTATCGCCCTCCTTCCCTTCCCCCATTACCCTAATCATAATAGTGTCCGTTCTCCCCTTCCCCATTCCCCCTGATTAAGATTTGTAATAAACTGGTTGGACCAACATTTGAACCGTTGCTTCTTAATCTCACGCCGGGTATATAGATAATAAAAGAACCTCCTCTCCCTCCTATAAATTGGAGCGAGACATTTATTTAATGGCGTAGTCGTTGCAGGATACCCACCGTGAGAGTGTTGTCCTTCCAGATATAGTCTGAAACTTTCTTTGTGTGCACCTCCTGGAGTTGCATGGGGCGATAGTTTTGAAAACTTAGACGTGAGTCCTTCTCCAGGAAGACCGCTCCACATTCTGAAACTTTACAGTTTATGCGTATACCTCTCGGGGACGTATGAATTAATTTTGATTAAGTGTTGTGCCTCCTCGAGAAGACCTCTCTGAATTTTGCGATTTTAAGTATCTTGTAACTTAAGTGTGAAATTTGCATCTTTTTGTGTGCTCCCCTCAGAGAAAGGGAAGAGTGCTTTGAGCATTAGCATTTGAAAAGTGTCTGTTTCCCTGGGGAGATAAGGAGTCACTTGAACTTTTGAATACGTACACCTCCCTTAGTGTAGGCCTTTCATTGTATTGAAAAAATGAGCGACAGCATTGCCACCATGAAAAGTGAAGATGTATTATTTGATCTTTTAGAAAAACATGGTGCTCGACCCTCTTTATCAGGCATGGATTGGGCACGACAGAACTGGTATAACTTGCAAAGTGTTTCGGACCGTATTAGTGTCTTACAGAATGAGGCTCGTACACGAGCTGGAAAAGGAAAGTCGTTTATTTGTGCCGTACTCGGGGCTGCTTTAAAAGCTGCCGTGGAGTTTCGAAATGAAAAGCATTCGGCAGAACTCCAAACCATACAAGCACTGCAGGAATCGGTTAAAGTAACACAAGAATTGGTGAAAACTCTGCAGAATCAAATAGTGAACCTCGAGGAACAATTAGAAAGAGAGAAGAGTAATTCGGCTTTGTTGCAAATGGCTTTTAAGGAACTGCTAACGTGTAAGCATGCCAGCCATACCATCACCCATAGTTTGCCTCGAGAAAAAACTTTTCCTCAGGTGGAACTACCAGGAAAGAAGGAAAGGCTAGATAAATTAGAAACTCCAATAGCCCCATTGCGTCCTTTGATAAAAACTGAATATACATTTGATAACAGTGAGGATCTAGATCCTCAAATGAATATTAAGGAAATTCCCTTCTCAGCCACTGAACTAGCAAAATTGAAGAAAGACTTTAGCCGCTCTCCAAAAGAATCTGAAACAGAATATGTATGGAGGGTTAGCCTCACTGGTGGCGACCAGATTCGGTTAACAGAAAAGGAAGCAGAAGGTTATTGGGGACCAGGAGTATTTTTAACTACTGGTAACAATCGTGCTCCCTGGTCATTAACACAAAGGGCTGCCTATTGGGCAGGTGGTCTCAACCCTTTAGAACGGGGAGACCCTCTTGCCATTACTGGAACAACTGACCAGTTAGTAGAGAGCGTTCAAAAGGCTGCTTGTCTCCAAATGATGTACGATAGAAAGCTGCAGCCACATCATGAATCACCTATGATGATGCCTGTTGATCCTGAGAGAATGACTGCTTTAATTAGGGGGCTTCCAGAGTCGTTAAAACCTATAGGTATTCAGCTGCAAGGAAAAATACAGGCAATGCCTCAGGGAGAGAGTGCCCGGCCACTGTTAGAAAGAACTGTAACCCCTAACCATCCGCAGTCAGGAAACAAAGTATGGACGTGGGGAGAAGTTGCCCGAGAGTTAATTAACTATGGAAGGAAATATGGGCCAGTGGTTTCTTCCTCCACTAAACTTGAGCCAAGAGAAGTAAGACTTGCAGCAGTCAGCCTTGCCCCCAGGCCTCCTAGCTCAAAGCTGAGTGGGACTGGAAGGGTCTCACTGTCAGTAAAAACAGGTAGGCGAAATATTGATCATAAACGTAATTGTCTCTGGATACTGGGCTGGAAAAAGGGTGTTCCACGAGATTTGATGAATGGATTACCCACTGTCAGGTTAGAGAAATTAGTTAACTGGTGGCCAGAACAAAAGCTCCAGAATCTCGAGGAGAGCAAAACCCCAGGTCCTAGGGTCTCTCTCAGGGAACCTGAACGGCTATCTAAGCCATTACAAAACTGATGTCTTCGCCCCTCCCAAGTGAGCGGGGTGGGGGCGGTGAAGGGTGGATGCATGAGAAAGCTCACAACAAAGGGAAACAAGATCGTCGATTTAACACCTTTTACTAAAAGTCTCACCACTCTTGCCAGTTATCCCTGTGAGTCACGATCCAGTAGCTGATAAGCCAGGGAAACACTGTTACCTCCCTGGCCAGACTGTGTCGATTGACTCAGCTAACCTGAGGCCAGTTTCCCTAACCTTAACACGATCCCTTAACAAATATCTTTGGAAGGCTAAAGATACCCCGAAAAAGGAATATGAGATCAATATTTGCTGGATTGTTCCCTCGTTTTTTAACCATATTAACAAGGCCCAAAAAGGGCAAGTCGGTGTCTTGTTTTTATTTCACAGAAGATCCCCGTGGGACCTTGACAGAACACAAAAAGGCTAATAGCTGATTTTAACTATTTGTGTTTTGTGACAGAAATACTGAAGATTTGATCATGCTAGAATACTGAAATGTATCTCTTGATTACATTTTTTGGTTGCAATAGTGTTATGTTTTTTGTTGTTATGGGTGTGGGTGGTGATTGGTATCAGTCCTTGGATCTGTTAAACTTCACAACTGGGTTCAGGGTTTTTTACAGGTCATCCTTGCTTACTGGTACTCCCTGCACAGTGATGCCATTTCTTTTGACCCCTTCTTTCACCCCTTTTTTACCAAACTGATTATGATTTGCATGTAACTCCTCCACAGTGTTTCCAAATTCCTAACAAACTGGGAAATGAATCAAGGGACCCATCTAATATCTGTTAGATGTGGTCACAAAAGAAATCTATCATAAAGCCTTTTGCACTGACGCTTTTCAGTGTCACACCATTCTAGGAGTTCCATCCAAAACATGGTTGTTGGAAAGTGTCTAAGTTATAATAAGAGATGTGTATGTTTCTGGGATTACCCTTCTTTGATGGTTTGTACTGTGGGGGTATCCTGCACACACTGTCCTGTGAAAAGTTCTGTGGACTGCAACAATACTTGAACTTGCCAAACTAATATTTGTATCTCTTAGCATTTGAATTGCTTTGGAAATGCTCAAGTGTAAAGTTCTCGAGACACTAAATCATCTTAGAAAACATTACATGGCAAGTCCACATATTGTCAAATTAGACTAGATACACGTTTAGTGAATTAACTGAAGTGTAGTATTGTATGGCTATTCATAAACACCACAACCTCTACTGAAGAATTCCCATCTGGATCCTGGCTTACACTGGGAGTTCCTGGGTGGGGAAAGCAGCTGACACAAATACCTAAGTTTGTTTTACCTATTTATTTATTATTATTGGTTATTATTAAATGTGTGGTCATTGCTAAATGTATGGTTGTCTCTTTTCACTTTCTGCCTTTTATTCATCATGTAACATTTGTGCCACCACTCCTGAGGTGTCACCGAGTGGTGTCTGTGGCAAATTGAATGATTCTAATTGTTGTCTAAAGATTGATGATAACGGTAAAGTTGTTAAACAAATTGCCCAGGGTATGCGGAAGATAGCCCATGTTCCTGTCCAAACCTGGAAGGGCCTAGACGTTGATTTCTTTTCCTGGCTTCCAGGTGGCCCATGGGTCAAACGTATCCTGTTTTATCTACTGTGTGTTGTTGCAACTCTTATGTGTGTACCGTGTATGATTCCATGTTCTATTCAACTTATACAACGTGTTGTATCTTCCATGTATTTTGTAACTACTTCAACTGATGATGGACAAGTCCAACAGATCAGGGCAACATTTGTAACCAAGCCCAAGAAATCTTTTGTAGTAATTGTGTAACGATTATCTTCCCTTTCTCCCCCTCCTCCTTCCCCCCCTGCTTCTTTGTTGTCTTTTTATTTTCTCCCTTTTCTTTTCCTCACCACCGTGGAGGGTCACTTATACTTTATTTCAAGCAATCTTTGAGCCACGGGGTGGTGTGAGAATCCTTCTTAGTTTTTTTTTGGCTCAAAGCTTGCTTCCTGAGGTTTTTCTTGAGATAAGACTCTAAGTGACTTGTCAAGGAGGCAACTGATGGGTGCTAACTGTGTGACAATCGATATCTCTTTGGGAACATTTGCAAGCCCCTTCCCCCAGAGCTGCTTGCTCTGTAGAAGAGCGGAAGAGAGTGCTCAACAGTGTTCACTGGCGGAAGATCTGGCTTGCGGCCAAACCGTTCCAGCTAAGTATGGAAGGCTGGGGGATGATACCATTGTATCTTGCGAAGGCAAGATGCAAGTTGGTGCCTCCCTGCTTCCTCTTATCTGCTGGCAAGGCCAGAAAGATAAGAACAAAGGAGGTTCCTGCTGAGATCCCAGAGCCAGAAGCTGCCACCGCAAGGAGAACTGACTCAACCACCTTGGGTTTGAGCTGTCACTCCAAAAAGAGCTGACTCAACCACTTTGAAGCATTGAAAAAGGGCCATCATCACCATGGTCGTCGTCGTCATTGGCAACAGGACAACTCTGCCTGATGACCCACCGCTACTGAGGATCAAAAGACTGAACTACGAACCTCGCTGGATCCATGCTGGTGACTATCTCCCTCTTGCTGCCTATAGAGACTCCTTGCTTCTTCTTTTCTATCTTTTCTATCGCCCTCCTTCCCTTCCCCCATTACCCTAATCATAATAGTGTCCGTTCTCCCCTTCCCCATTCCCCCTGATTAAGATTTGTAATAAACTGGTTGGACCAACATTTGAACCGTTGCTTCTTAATCTCACGCCGGGTATATAGATAATAAAAGAACCTCCTCTCCCTCCTATAAATTGGAGCGAGACAGCACTGATATAAGTTATGCATGAGATCAGTCAGGTTGCCTGAGTATGTGCATTTTGTGCCATCTGAGGTGCCCTTAAGTATCCACAATATTGCATGAGAGTGGCAGATGTGGTGCTGGATACAAAGGACGTGCCAGACAAATCAGGCAGCAACTGTATTGAGCATACAGTGTAAATATATAAATAAATAAATAAAAGATAAAATATATAAACATAATGCAACAAAATAAAAGGAGAAATAAATGTGATGCTGAATATTTTGTTAATGATATATGATGATAATATTGTGATAATGATATATATCATGATGAAAATATTTTAACCGTTGTTTCTTAATCTCACACCGGGTATACAGATATTAAAGAACCTCATCTCCCTCCTATAAATTGGAGCGAGACATATATACACTGAATAATTTGTGATTTTGCAAGTTATGGTATGCATGTTAAGAAAACATGGAAAACAATGTGGTAGAAATTCCTGAGATTAGAAACCCTGAAGCTAAGATCAGTAGGCTTCCTCAAATTTTTATGAGCATAAAGGCCAAAGGAGGCTGAAATAAAGACTGATAAGTTCACCTATAAATACAGATAATAAATTACTGATAAATTTTATAGAAAGGTTTTTGATTTTTACATATATATTCAGGCATTATTACTGTGGAAAACAAGTTTAGAAATTCTGTTTATATATATATGTATTCTCAGAGGGCTTACAGAAGTACTGAGGTGTTTAGAAAAGAAACTGATAGAAATCTGTAAAACCTGAAAATGTCAGAAGGATGAAACATGTCTTCAGCCATCCCTCTTAAGCTAAATAATTGTTTTAAAAGCACTTTAGACTTGGTATCAAAAGATCTTTAAATGTTTCACAAGTAGTATTCAGTTGAATTTGGAACTGTAGGCAATATTGAATTGACAATATTCAAATGCAAGGCACTGTTTTTGTGTTTGTTCTTGTGCTTCATATACATGTGTATTCAACTGTTACTGAATTAGGACTGTAGCTAATACTTATCATAAACAATATTTCCTGTGTTCTTTTGATATAAGGATTTTCGTATTCAATGTACTGCTCTGCTATCTTCTGTTTAGTTCCCATTTGCTAACACTCTTACACGGGGGTGGAACTTTAGACAGAAGTATCCATCTTGTACTTCTTTGCACAGATCTGAAAGGAAAATGCTTTTCACACAGTAGACATGTCATTGATAGGAGAGCAAGTTATTGTTGACATTGTCTCAGTAACTCATTTGCACGTCCTTCTTTAGAGGTATGATATACTGTAAACTGGGCTCATCCAATGAAGTTTTATTACTATTTTTGGTGTGTATATATGTGATTTGGATAATACATTGATTTGTTAGGAACAGTGAGGTTTATGTAGTAGACAAAAGAAAAAAATTAGAGTTTCATTTTACTGACTCCAAAAATACTATAAATAGCATTTGTCATTATCAAAGGATTGAGTAACTGTCAGTGAAACAGAGGTGATAAGTTATTCTTGAAGACAGTCAGGATTTTCTGTACTTGCATTTGCAGTGACATTAATAATGTTATGAGAAGCTGAGTTAGAGATGGCAAAAACTGTGTAGTGGTGTACATGCCTAACAGTGAACTGAAAAGATGAGAGTTTTAAGCTAAATATTATATGAATTCATTTTTTGCCTGAGGGTAAATTAATTAATATCCACAGTTCATATTCTTGTGATGAAGCTGTAGATAAGCAAATGTATCTCTCAAAGATATTGCAATGATTAAATAGAAAATAAAAATCACTGTATTACTGGATATTTTTGCTGCTGTCTTGGTCCCAATAAAAGCATCAATTTGTAAGATAGGGCAGCTTACTCTAATTAATCCTTAAGTGAAAAATAACAATTTATTCTTCAGTACTTTCATGTGAAAAGTGCCATATTGTTTTCTGAGACAACAGATCCACTCAGAATATGGTCTTTAATAGCAGACTTTTAGCAAGCAGCTAAACAAATAATTTTAAAAAGTCTCCAGATTAATATTATATGAATTATAAAGATGTAAGGGACAACAGAGAGTTTGAATATGCCCTAGTTATCAGATTCTGATAAATGAACACATTCGGATCCACAACTGTCTTTCTGACAGCAATTAACCTCTTTTTTACTGCCCGTTTATGTTTGGAATACTTTGGTATCCATTAGACAGCTTTTATCTGTTCACTTTTCTGCTTTGGTCCCTGTTGTCTGAAACAGTCTCAAACTGTATCTTACTTTTAGGTTCCTGATGTCTTTCCACAAGAGACCTCTCAACATTATCAAATATGCTAAAAATAAGGAACAGAGCTTTACACTGAGCGTGGTGGAGGTTCTATTTCTGTTTGTACTAAAATTATTTTAGCCTGAATCATAACTCCATTTTCCTAAATAAATATTAGAATAACGGTGTTGGACAGTAAATATTTCAGTAGCATGTCACGTAAAAAGCAATATCATTTCTTTGACTAAAATCTTCAAAGGTGGGTTATCATTAGGAGTTACATACTTGTAATTAATTTAAAATAATGAGCTTAAAAATATTTTTTTTCCTTCAAATTATGCCATAACAGTAATGCCATTTATTTGAGGCTATTAGAGCGTATGTTATTTTGATGTACATTTTAGAAGTAAAGCGATGAATTACCTTTTAGCTTAGGCTTAATAGTGGAGGAATGCTGCAGAAACAGCATTTCCTGAATCACAGAGTTAGAAGGGACATCTGGAGACCAATTGGTCCAAGCCATGCTCAAGTGGGACACTCAGAGCAGGCTGCCCTGAGGCAGCTTCTGAAGATCTCCAAGGAGGAGACTGCACAACCTATGGGCAACCTGTGCCAGTACTCTGACACCTACAGAATATAGAACTGTTTCCTGGTGTTTAGACAGAGCCTCTGGTGTTCTAGTTGTCTCTGACTGTCCCTGAAAAAATCCTGGTTCCGTGTTCTTTGCCTCCACCCTTCAGGTATTTGTACACATTCATAATATCCTCCCTGAGCCCCTTCTTCATCAGGCTGAACAGTCTCAAATCTCTTAGGCTCTTTTCACAGGACAGGTGCTCCAGATCCTTGATCTTCTTGGTGGCCTTGTGTTGGTGCTCAGTCGAGATAGAGAGCTCTCACAGTTTCTTGTAGCATCAGAATAGTTCTCAGAATAGTTCTCCGAATAGTTCTACTTCATTGTGTTCAACATACATCTTATATACCATTCACTTACCAGCAGGAAAATCTTGTCCCTCTAATCAGTTAATTGGCCTAGCTTCTCCCAAACAGCAGTGGTAAAGGGTGAAAGGTTTCTTAAGTGTGATAAGGTTAACAATGCATACAAAAAGACCAATGTTGCATAGAGGGGAAGGATCACCTCTCTTGACCAGCTTGCAATACTTTGCCTAATGCAGCAAAGAATACCATTAGCCTTATTAAAAGCAAGGGCTAATTGTTTTTAATGGTCAACTTGGTATCTACCAGGACCTCCCAGATGCTATTTTGCAGAACTGCTTCTCAGGTAGCAATTCTCAGCATGTCATAGAATCATAGAATTGCTCAGGTTGGAAAAGGCCTTGAAGATCATCAAATCCAACCACAACCTAACCGTACTACTCTAACTAGCAACCCTCTGCTAACTCATGTCCCTGAGCACCACATGCAAACGGTGCTCACTTGAGGCCATTTCCCCTCGTCCTGTCACCTGCCACCAATGAGAAGAGACTAACCCCACTCTCATCCGGGTGCTTGGGATGGTTTCTCCACAAGTGCAGGACTTCTTGATGAATTTCACAAGATTTTGGTCAGCTCAACTCTCCAACCTGCCAAGGTCCTTCTGGATGGCTATATGGCTCTATGGTGAATCAGCCATAAACCTGAATATTTTGGAAAAAATAATAATAAAAAAAACCCTTCTTTTTATCTTATACATCTTTTTAAAGCAAAGTTGATGTAATGGTATGAATTTTTTTATTATTATTATTAAGATATATATATATAAATACATATACACTTTCTAATGTGGTTACACATGATATATAGTGCTGGGTCTGGAAATGCATAACTGCCCTCATGAGAATAAATGAGGAGGTGAACATGATGGATGAAAGACTTGAAGGGCTAGATTCTTCACTCTACTGTATGATTTAGATGTTCGGCTGAATTTCAAGAAAACAAGATAATTAGTATAACTGAAAAGCTAGTTCATTAACCCAATGGGAAAACCATGTTAATAATTATGTTGCTTCTGATATTGAAGCAAGCTCCTTCAGTTATTGTGTCTTTGTAAAGGATTATATTAAAGAAGAATGGAGTTGCGGAACACTTTGCAGTCGGCTGGATTTAAGATAATTCTACTGTCAGAGTGGAGTTATAGACTGATCAAGCTAGTGTGCAAGAAATGAGAAAGGAGAGCTCTACTTTACTAGGGAAATCCTCTACGTGTTCAAGTCTGTCGTATTAACGTTCATATAAACTTTTCAGGATAGATCATATTTTTGGAAATGTTCATAGATTGTGAAGAACTTATTATTTTCTCCACCTAAAATTCAAAATTTGGTGTCTTTTTTCATAATAAAAGTACCATGATAAATAAATAAAGAAATAAATTAAAAATTTCCAATGAAACTGAGGTAAACTAACATTTCATACTTCTGCAATTAGAGAATGCAGCCAAAATAATTTTTTTAATTATACTGATGCTTTGCATTTTATTAAATATATTTATGTTATGTCTCAAAAGAAATATTTGAATTTAGTGGTGCATCTATGACAAAGCGACCCGCTTAGTGGATAAAGGTAAAGCTGTCAATGTGGTCTACTTGCACTTCAGTAAAGCCTTTGACACTGTCCCCCACAACATTCTCATGGAGAAGCTGGCTGCCCATGGCTCTGCTGGGTGAAACACCAGCTGGATGGCCGGGCCCAAAGAGTTGTGGCCCATGGAGTTAAATCCAGTTGGCGGCTGGTCACGAGCGGTGTCCACCAGGGCTCAGTACTGGGGCCACTTCTATTTAACATCTTTATTAATGATCTTGATGAGAGATTTGAGTGCACCCTCAGTAAGTTTGCAGCTGACACCAAGTTGGGAGGGAGTGTTGATCTGCTGAGGGGAGAAAGGCACTACAGAGGGACCTGGATAGATTGGATTGATAAGCCAAGGTTAATTGTATGATTTTCAGTAGGGCCAAGTGTCAGGTCTTGAATTTTGGTCACAACAACCCCAGGCAACCCTACAGGCTTGGGGAGGAGTGGCTGGAAAGCTGCCTGATGGAAAGGGACTTCGGTGTACTGAAGGACAGTCAGCTGAATATGAGCCAGCAGTGTGCCCAGGTGGCCAAGAAGGCCAATGGCATCATGGCTTGTATCAGAAATTATGTGGTGAGCAGAACTAGGTAAGTAATCCTGCCCTTGTGCTTGGCATTGGTGAGGCCTCACTTTGAGTACTGTTCAGTTTTGGGCACCTCAGTACAGAAAGGACATTGAGGTGTTGGAGCAGGTCCAAAGAAGGGCAACGAAGCTTGTAAAGGGCTTGGAGAATATGCCCTATGAGGAGAGACTGAAGGAAATGGGGCTGTTTAGTCTGGTAGAAAGGATGCTGGATGTGGTGCTCAGGGACATAATTTAGAAGAGGGTTGTTAGTTAGAGTAGTATGGTTAGGTCATGGTTGGACTTGATGATCTTTATGGTCTTTTCCAACCTGATCAGTTCTATGATTCTACGCAATATGTCTTCTGTGAAATCTGTTTTCACTCTGATAGAAAGGCACAGAATCATAATTCCCTCCACTCCTTCATCCAATAAATAAATACAACTTAGAGGACACTAACAATTTGTTGTTTGTTGTTGTTGTTTTTAATAAGAAGGGACATACATTCCCTTCAGCTGTACAAATTTAACTTTCTAAAGAAATAATAAATAAGAGAAATAAGAAAAGTTAGCACACTTCGTATCTGTTGTCTTTCTGCTGAAATCAGGTAAATAAAATCTGAGCATGTAAACAGAAATCCATACTTTAGTTCCTTATGATGATAAAACAAGATTAATAATATCATTTTTTTAAGAAAAGAATATTTAGTATATGAAATCCATTCATATGAGCATCCTATAAAGCAGTTCAATATAGCTTTAGAAGAATTACCTTCCAGAGCTGGTGGGATTCTCATTATTTCTTAAAAATTACTGGTTACTGCTGGTATGGCTGTTGGTATATTCTGATGAGTCTTAGACCTTATACAGGAGATGTTACAAGATCTTTTTACAGTTAAACTTTGTCATTTTAGATAATAGTATTTCTATTTAACTGATGAACAGTATCGATTAATTGTGGTGCGTGATTACCTACCATGAATTTCTTCAGAGTTTTTTTTTTTTAATATAACTTAAAGACTACATCCTCTGATAAGGGCATCCTTTTCTGGGGGATAGAATATACCAATTGAATTTCAGGTCTCTATATTAATTCCTTTCTGAAAGAATAGCTTCTGGAAAAACAGGTAAGCCTAACAATGGTCTCTACCTCTTACTCATTGTATGGACTATTATGGGCACTGCACTGTGTGACAGGTACATACATTTCTTGTGCAAAGGCAAGTTTTCAGTTCTTGAATCTGGAATGCAAAAACTAGATATATACTTGAGAAAGCTGGAAATTCAGTGACAAGAAACTGAGGCGCATCATATTCATTACTCATGTTTTATATATCTAGGCCAGAGAGACTAAGACTGGATTGTGCAAAGTGTATTGTGTGTAAACTGACAATTGTTGGCTGTGGAGGGTCTGCACGGGAGGGACAAGGGCTGCCCTGTGCTGGCTCCAGAGTCCCAGAGCAAGGCACGTTTGAACCCAATGGACTAATTTCTGTTAGGGAGAAATATCTGCATGTTTCATTAATGATGAGAAAACATCCAGCCACTACTACACGTACTAAGGAAAACATGATACACAATACAACTATGCCTCTGTGCCATCTTTTACAGCACTAACAGAAAAATTGATCCGTATTCCAAAGTTACTGTACTAAAAGCATAAAATAATTCTGTCCTCATCAATGAAAGGAGAGACAATGATTTCAGTGATGGTACGTACACACACAGTTTAGCATGTGATACTGAATCTAATATTATCCTGGCTCAGCACAGAAAGATTTCAGTTCTTCACCAGAGCTGTCAAGAAATCCAAAGAGCATATAACTGAACAAACTCAGTGTAGTATTTGAAACCATGATGTGCTCCAGGATTTCTTGAAGTTGTTGTATCCGCAGAACTTTTTAGCTAGCAGTAAATCAGGATTTTTAGAAAGAAAATATTTTCAGTGGAGAGTGTTAGACCTGTTCTTGTTTTGAATAGTAACATACACATTTGCAGAAGTTAGGCATTTATTGCCCGTGTGTTTTACTGCCTTGTTAATTCATTGTGCATTATACTTCATTTGTGTATCTCAAACTTCTGTTCATTTTTAAATTCTCTCTTCTTTTGTCTTTTTGATAATTCTATTGCTCATTAAATTACTGTTACTTTCTTTGCCTTTGTGTTTGTTCTTTTCTGAAGATGTGCAAAAGTTGGCCTTTCTATTCTTCTCTCAATGGTACTTAGTACTTATTTTGCTTGATATAATTAATATTTAGAAACGCTTATTTGTGGAAGGTACACTCATACAGACTAATTAAACTTCAATTTCTTGCAGGCAGGCCAGTTAGCAAGCATTTTTTTTCTTTTATTTTGTCATCTGAATATTAGTATTCTATCCTTTTCTAATTAACTTGGTAGTTACTTGTTTACTTTACAACTCCTTTCCTTTTACTTTCATACATAAATCATCTTAACTGACTTTTTTACTTCACATGTTACATTTATGGTAAAATAAAGTAATTTCAGCAGTTCCAAATTTTGGGGACTGTTTATCCATGTTTTGTTTTTCCTTCATTTCACTCCAGGCAAAATACTGTCTAGAATGCTTTTTATGGAGAGAGTGACTAATGCATCTTTCTCTTATAAAATCTTTCAGCTGAGTGTGTGCAGGAGTAAAATAGGAGTTTTCATTTTTATATATTTCAATATAGATGAATATGCCATTAGTTATTGACTACAATCCAAAAAGTTCTTAACATAGCATTTTGTTCTGAGAAATATAAAATCAAGAATGACTTGAGGAAGATCAATTTATTAAAAGAACATAAATATTAAGCAGCAGCTAAATAAAATTGTAGTAACAAAAGATTAAAAAGCAGCTGTTTCTATGACAACCTCCTTTCCTGGAGTTTCAAAAAGCATTTCTGCATTATTCCTGTGCCACTAATCACTTTCATTATATGTTATTTCAATGACTAGATATTTCTTTTTCATCCTTATAAAAAAATCAGATTAAATACATGATAGAACATATTTATTTACTTTTTTTTATAGTAGTGCAAGTGAGACCTGATTTACATTAAAGACTTCCATACTACGTACTTTACGAATGCTTGTATTTTTGCTATAGGCATTAACCAGATCAAGAAAGTTCAATAGATCTTGTTTTGTTTTCTTTTGCTTTACTTTGGTTGGTTTAAAGTGTAATTGTCATTGTTGTGAAGAAACTAATCTGAAAATAAGTATTGCCTTTCCTATTTTTTAATTCCTAAGGCAAGAGGAACAGAGGTGGGATGAACATTTTATTAGAGGTATCAGTCTCTTGTACCAGAGCTTAGGCTGAGAGAGCTTGGATTTAGAAAACTACATTTTAGACAGTGAAATTTGGAAGTAGATGAAATGAGATGAATCCCAGCTGAGAAGGTTGGGATGAATCCCAGCTGAATTTATTTATTTATTTATTTATTTATTTTTCCATCAACAGAGATACTGCAGTAAAAGTGAATGGTCCTCAGTCTTAGACTGACACCTTTTTACTACCTTTATAATTCAATTTTGGGGATGGTATTTTTGATTTACACACTTTTCTACTATGTTTTTCTCATTGTACCTTAAAATTTTCAAACCGAGTTCATTGAATTTAATAAAGCATAATTATTTTTAGATCCTGACTAGATCTTAAAAGGAGAAGTGGCAATATGTGTATGTACTAGAACTGAATGTGAATCCTTAGAGAAATAAAATGAAGAAGTTATGTACAATGCGATATAGGAGCAGAATTTCGGTCTATATGTAACAATGAAAACACGTTACAATAAGGCACCATTAAAAAATTCAGTAAAATGAAACCTCACAAAACCTGTCACTCAGGTACATCAAGTTCAACATAACTGGCAGTCCTTTCTAAAGAGTAACTCAGGTTTCAAACAGTTAAGCTACTGTCTGGTAAGGTTCATTGATAACATTCCAGGCAAGTTGCACACTATCTGTACACACTATACCATATGTACAGTATCATAAAAAAACTAATTGATAGCATTATTTCTTGCAAATAAATTCTTAATTTTCAAGGTAGTCAGCAAAGGCAGATACCCAAAAGAAGTGCAACTCAAAAATGCCTTAGAAGAGATTCACACAGTTGACTGTAATAACAGTAAAATCACAGAATGCCAGAATTGTAGGAATTGGAAGGGACCTCTAGGAATCATCTAGTCCAACCTCCCTTCCTCTCTACAGAAAGGCACTCCACAACCTCTCTGGATAGCCCACTCCAGTGCTCTGTCACTCTCAGCGTATGAAGGTTTTTCCTATGTTTGTATGGAAATAATTTTCTGTGTTCCAGTTTGTGACATTTGTTCAGTTTTTGGTCACCATTGAAAAGGGCCAGTCTTCATCTGCTTGATATTTAGATATTTATCAGCATTGATAAGATTCCCTCTTAATTATCTCTTCTCCAGGCTTAACAGTCTGAGGTATCTCAGCCATTCCTCATATGGGAGATGCTTCATGGCTTTAACCATCTTTGTGGCTTCTCACTGGACTCTCTCCAGTAGTTCCCTGTCTTTCTTCACTCTGGGAGTAAAGAACTGAACACAGTACTCCTCAGTGGCCTCATGTGGCCTCATCAGGACAGAGTAGAGGGGGAGGTTCACCTCCCTTGGTCTGCTGGCCATGTTCTTTTCAATGGATCTCAGGATATTGTTGCCCTCCTTGGCCACAATGTCACACTGCTGGCTTATGGCTGACCTGTTGTCCACCAGAACACCCAGGTCCTTCTCTGCAGAGCCCCTTTCCAGCAAACATTACTGAAGTCACACAGGAACTGAAGGTATCTGTCTGAAAGTTACATTTTATTCTAGTAATCTTTAATAGGTTAGTGCATTCATATTAAGTGCTGAAATTTATCTTGGCAAAATATGGAAGTCAAAACTACAATTGCTAAAATTTGCCAAATGATTTGGGGAAGATATAATTTACATAATATTTAGTGTTTGTCCTTTAAGTATTCTCTGCTCCTGATACATATGTTTTTTAATTCGTTGTATGTTTAAAATATGTACAATTCTGTATGTTTAAAATACGTTGTACTTTATTTAATTCCAAGAGATTTTAAATTCCTTACTCACAAACATCCTAATCATTTGCCATTCTATACCCAGTTATCTTAATCTTTTGTGTGGAAAAATATTCATTATCAGATTTCTTTAAAAAATTTACTATGCTCATATATAGTAAATTCAAAAAATAAATCTCAAACAAACGTCTTGCTTATTTCTTCCTACCTCTTTTCCACTCTGGTTCAAAGTTTTTATGATGCAGTATATAGAAGTTTAATTACTGTACTGAAAAGATATGACTTGACCAGGACTGGGCTGAAGTTTAATTCTTTATTTTATAACATACCCAAATGTTTTGTCATCCAGCTCTTTTGAGCTTGTGCCTCAAATTCTAGTTCTACAACAAGCATGATAAGATTGATACAAGCCAGCAACTGGTTGGAGTTAGTTTTACTTAGGAAGGACAGAAATTCATTAGTCCAATTTAAATATTCACAATTAGCACACAGCTCAGAATTTTATGTTGATAAAGGAGAGAAACAATAACTCTTAGGAGTCATTTTGTTTAATGTTTCAAGTGTCTACCAAGTGCTAAGTCATGATCCAGAAATGCTTCTGTTTTTTTATCACTGTTGTAGAAGTCATTAGGAAGATAAGATGTGCACTGGATAACTTAAATCTGTGCTGCAAATATTTAAGATTAGTAACACATATCCTGTTCTCGCTTGTTAGCTAAGCAAATCTTGCTCTTCTCTCTCAGATCTTGTAGTTAGCTGTCCTTTTCTTTCGAGAACACATGTTAAGATTTGTTTATGTAATGGATTTGTCCCCACCATTTTCATCTTGCTTACATTCAACAGCATATTTAAGATAGACAAACATGGTACAGAAAATATTCTGTATCCCTGAGAATTGAAATACTTACAGCAGTGGTTGCATATTTGGGTGTTAAGATATCTTTACCATAGGCCATTTTTTTTTTTACATTTAGGGTAATAAATCTATAAGAGCAGCTCCAAAAGCAGTGCCTGTTATTTTATACTGGACCATGATGTCAGAAGCGGGTGTTGGTGTTGGTGGCTGGGAAAGTGCTCTATCAAGTAGTGTTATTGTGTATTTTGTATCTGTTGTAGTTTACATAGAAAAAAAAAAAAAAAAGGCATTACTTTCTGAGCGAGCTATGTAATTTTAGTGGCGTAAAACATACATATCTGTCTGGACCCAATGATACTGCTCCCTCACATAGCTCCTTTACAAGTCAATGAAAAGAAAGAGTGGAGCAGCGTTGTATCTTAACCGAAAGAAGCAGGAGAGCTTTTTGCTTATTTTTGATCTACTAGAACAGTGTCTTTTGAACACTGGTAACCATGGGACATCCACCACCTTGCTAGGAAGTCTGTTTCAGTGTTTGACCACGCTCACAGTAAAGAATTTTTTCCTAATGCTCCGTATGAACTTCCTCTGATACAGCTGTGCTATTTGCTAGCATCCTGTCATAGGTTACCAGGGAGAAGAGACCAGCACTTCCCACTTCTTTTCACCTCCTCATGAAGTTGTATGGAGCAGTAAGATGACAGACATCTCTTCAGACTAGACAGCCCAGGTGCTATCAGCCTCTTGGCCCTTTTTCCAGGTTTGTTGACCTCCTCTGGATCCTTTCAAGTACCTTAACCTTCTTGTATTGTAAAGTCCATAACAGAACACAATATTCAAGGGGAGGCCACACCAATGCTAAATATAGTGGATGAATTACGCCTTTTGACCTGCTGGCTATTGTGTGCTTAAAGTATCCCAAAATGTGATTTGCCATCTTGGACAATGGAGCACACTGCTCTCTCATGCTGAGCCTACTGTACCTAGTATCCCCAGATCCCTTTCACTGAGTTTCTCCCCAGTCACTCATCTATCCATTGGGAATGCAGTAAAGAGAGACATATCATTCCATCTGCTGAACCCAGTGTTTTCCTTTGTTGAACTTCAGGCCATTAATTGTCCAATGCATTGATGTATCTAATATCCCTATTCAAAGCCTCTAATTCCTCCAAAGACACAACAGAACCTCCAAGTTTAGTATCATCAGTGAACTTACAAAGGATGCCTTCCAATCCTGCATCAAGATAATTGATAAAAATGTTGAAAAGGTCTAGCCCTAGAATTGAGACCTGGGGAAAACTGCTAGTGACTGTCCACCAGCCAAATGCAGCCTCATTCACTGCAGCCCTTAGAACTCTAACACTGATGACTTCATCACCCAGATTATCATGAACCTGTTCATTTCACAGTTGAACGATTGTCCAAAAGGATGCCATAAGGGACTAAAATCAAGAAAGCTTATGTGTACTGCCTAATGAATTCTTAATTTTTAGATGTTTATCTCTCAAGGGCTGAAATCCCTTTTGAATTCTATGCTGAATTGGAAGAAAAGAAACTAATAGTAAAGATTTTTAGTCATTGGAGCACAGAAACTCAACTTTCAGTTTCCTGAAATAAATAGAAGTGCCACTTTTATATTTATGTGGGTTTTTTTGAACTTCAAATTGATCAGTTTATTTAGTATTGGGTTGTTTTTTTTCTTGCATATATATACATAAAGTCATTGAATAGGGTTTTCTTATAAAAAAATACTTCATATGCAGTTTAACTTAGAAGAAAATCAGGCTAAACATACTGTATTCTTTAAGTGCTTAAGCATATCTTACTTACCATTTTCAAATTTTAATTTCTAACCAAGTTATAACAAATATCAGAAATAAACTTTTTAACAAGTTAGAAAGAAAAGTTCTGTTCTAGCATATCAACTAACATGCTGATTTGAAATTAAAAATTAAATGAAATGAGATTTTAATAAAATAATGAGACTTGATTTCATAAAGAGCTTTATTGTAATTTAGAGAAAAAAATAGAACTATCTTACATTTTGAGCAAATTTATACCTAATACAAAAGATAGGCTATCAGGATATGTATGAAGTTGATCACACTTGATATTTTGTTGTCTTTCATAAAGGCTTCTGGTTTTCTGAACATCTGAAAGAATATCAGCAAAAATTGCTAATGTCTACAATTTTGCTGACATTTATGCAATGGTATCGATCACATAAACACAATTGCTAGCTATGTATGATGAATCAAATCTTTTTTTATTCTACACAATGAAATCCTTGGAAATCATTAATTATACTAAATGTCTTCAAATTATTCATTTTCTATGGAAGAAATATATATATATTAATATATTTCAAATCATCAAAAGACCAATCATTATCAATGAGTCTTGATTACAGAGTAAAATGCACACAAAATGGCTCCGACCGAAGAATCCTAAAAGCAGTGAGAGAAATATTACTAGTAAATTAATTAGGTTTCTTGAAGAATTGCCTACTTGAAGAATTGTCATGTTGAAACTGGTATTTCACTTTTTATTCTTTCTATCCAAAATGCCATGTGGCTTAGCTGATTTTCAAATTAATATGACAATAGTTAGAAAGATCTCACCAGCTTTTCATTCTGTGCTATAAGACACTGAATCTATTTAAAATGCTGCTTTACTTGAAGCATTTCTTCAAGAAATTAGTCAATATGTATTAACCCAGATGATCACTGTTCTGAAATATACACTTCCCTCCTCCGTTCCTGTTCACTAAAAATGCCACCAACCCCAGTAATATTGGAAGGAGGTTAATTGGTCATGAAAGACCAAGTAATGCAGTACTGTTCCTAAGAATTTTTTTTTCTTGCCTCATAAGTTACAGATTTAATAGCCGTATGTTTTTTCACAGAGGAAAAGAATACTGTATTCAACAACTGGGTGTTGGGTACAGAAACACCATTAAATTAATAAGACTTCAGAAATCCAAGGTAAATTCTTGACTGTTGATATGGAATTTGCTACTTGTCTACAATGAACCATGTATTTTCCAAGGTGAGCATAGCTTTGAAAGGAACATACTTTATGAACTACTAGCTTTGGAAACACTGAAAAAATAACAATGCTAAATTGTTGCCTTAGGTGTAAGACTGCATTCAGTTCTGTATATCTTTTCCTAGAAAAAAAAAAAGTCATTTTAATAGTGGAAAAATACAAAACTGTTTGAAAAGAAAAATGCCTTTTAGCCAAAGATAAAACAAATAAAAAAGCAATGCTACTATGCCTTTATTTTCCTTATTTCATAAAATACAATTTCTGATTGTATTTCCACGAACAGTCATAGTCTTCATGTTTCAGGACATAGTATACTTCATCTTCTGAGTCTCACAGATACATCTTGGAAACCAAAGTGAAGCTGTCTCATAATTCTGTCTCAAGCTGTTTTAATAAAATGATTGAAAGTTAAAGTTTAAATGCTAGCCCTGACAAAATGACAGCAGTAAATGCTCTACTTACCCTAGAGGTAAAGCACTTGTCTGGATAAACAACATAGAACAATTGAGATCATAGTCTATGAAGAATAAAGAAAGCCAAGGGCGTAGACCTGAATAAAGAGAAGTAGAGTTATGGACAGCAGAGACAGCTGAAAGAGAATGTGTGGAGGAGAAGGCAGTCATCAGTATGCTAACTCTGGAAATATGTGCATTTCATCTGTAAGAGGTACTAGAGCAAGAGAACCAAAACAACATTTATCCTCAGAAACTAGAGAAATTGATGTGACCACCTTCTCATAATTGGTCCTACTCTCAATGGAAGGTTGGAACAAGATGATGTTCAGCAGTCCCTTCTGATTTAGACTTTTCCATTATTCTATACCACCAGCTCCACCTAGACACAGTTGTATAATGCCTATAAGAAGGATGAGGACTACTTTTGCACATTTATCAAAGCCTCACAAAAGTGGGCTGATCTGTAAGTACACAGTGCTTCTGCTTCCCTATACTTGATTTTAGAAAGTAGAGACACAACAGATTATTTCAGTAGCATTTCCACATATATAAGGAAGACCTATCAAGAGTAACTGGGTGAGAGAACCCTCAAATGGACACACAACATTCGCCGTCAGTTTTGCTAGTGTTATCTGATCTGCAAGGAATGTCATACAGCACATCAATTCTGATATCTGCAATGCATTGTAGGATGTATCTTTTCAAATTTGTTAATTCACAATGACTGTATTTTACACTGAACACATGTCTGATATGACATTACTAAATTTGTTGTTTCTAAAATTAATAAATTTGTCATATCAGAATAGAAGCAGAGTAAACACAAGGGAAAGCTGTAATTTCACAAAACTGGCAACTTGTTTAGCTTTAATAAAAATGACAGGAGTGTTTACAAAAAATGCTGTCACGACTACTGTTTCAGAGAGCAGGTGGTTGTTTAGCAATATTTCACTAACAAGACTGGAGATTGTCAGAGATTGTTTCTTTCCAAATATAATTTTTTGGAATTTATTGAGTACTAGTTTTTTTTTAGAATTTATTGAATACTAGTTTTTTGTTGTTGTTTTGAAAATGACTACTTGTTTCCAACTACACTACCATTTGTTATTCACAGTCAGCCCTGCAGTCTAAGTATTTTCTGAATGTCCTCTGAGAACTCACATTCCTGTAGCAGCGGGCTGAAAGTGGCATGCAGTGTCTTTTATGTTGCCTCTTAAAAGACTTTTTGTCTGTATCAACATACACAGATAGCACTATATCCAGGTATGTTCTAAAATGCATTCCTGTGTACAGTTTATTATTATTAGTAGAAGACATATTATAAAAAAAAATACTATGTAAAAATAGTGGAAAAGAAATACTTTCCAAAGGTGTCAATAGGACTCAGAATACCTACAGTAGCAAATTCGTAGTATTTCCTACTATGCTATTTTTATTGATTTATGTAGGGATAGGCATTAGCAGATAAAGCATCTTCTGACCAGTTGTACATCACCCAAGAAAGGCAGAGATCACAATCTGGTAACAAATAAGGAATTGTTTACTCCCTTTCTGAGGATTAGGACTCACTAAACACTCCCTGGTAGAGATGCTTCCCTTGTGTCAGCCAGCCCTTAAATTTGGTTTAGGAGGAGCGAAGCCATTGTCCACCTCTTTGGGTCACACACAGATGGATTGCTTCCTCTTGTGCTCTCAGGGCAGTCTATGTCCCTTCAGCCTTCAGGTGCTCAATCACTTGCTGTGATCTAATGGTTCCATACAACTTGTTGTCATTAAATAACTAGGACACCATTTTCATGAAAGCATTAAGAAAATAATGATGTTATTTTAGAGAATAATTTTCATGCTTCCTATTTATACAATACATAAAATTTATTTTCCCTGTATAGTGTAATAATTGTAAAAAAAAATTATAAAGTTATTGTACATTTGCAGAATGAAGAAATACAAGAAATGTCAAGTTGAAATTTTCAAGAGAGCTGGATACTACATTTGATAGCAATTTATTGTTTGTTGCTCTCATCAAACAGTTATCACTGTTACAGATTTTAGAATACTCGGGCTAGACCTCTGTCTCACTGATATCGAAATATAAAATATATATTTTTAAATTTACCTCAGTTTAACATACAAAATCAATTACTCTAGTTTCTAGCTAGTCTCCCCATTAAAATATCCTCCTCTTGCAGGGATACTTGCATATAGGCAGTAGGAACGCATTTTACAGATCTTTGAATAAATGTATTTTTTTAATAAAAGATTAATTACAGTATTTTGATAGTCTAATAGCACTATTATCTTGCATATGTACACCTTTAGATTTTATATTTTGGTTTATCATCATGCATGGCTTAAAAATATCTCCATGGTTTTATCATGCTGTACCATATTTAAAATCAATCAGAATAAAATTAAGTTGAGAAGATAAGATTTCATCTCATAATAGGGATAATGAAACTCTCATCATTGCTGTTCAGCTTCATTCTCTGAAAGAAATCTCTCTGTTTGCACAAGATAAAAGTTAGAAAAGCTATTTTTAGAAGTCAGTTATTAAAATTCAGACTATTAACTAAAACATTCATTTATTTAAAGCAAAATGTCTAACATTTGTTTTAGCAAAGCACAGAGAATAATCTGAAGGTGTTATTTCTTGTTATAGTGTTATAGCTAATTATAGCAGAAATGCTAAGTCATAGTCTGAACCAGTGATTATGCACCTGGTGGGAAGGCAGGGCCAACCCAGGGGAGCTCAGGTGTATGCAATGGAGCTGAGTGACCAGAAGGGATGAAGCCAGGATCCACCTTTTCCCAGACCTTATTTAAAGGTTGGCAGTGGCAGTAAGGAGTTTTTTTTGCTGGAGGTCCCTGATTACCTGAGGCCTTCTAAAGGTAAGCAGTTTTACTTCATTTCTGTCTTTGTTGTATTTGGGCTTGTTCTCAGTTGCCATAGTGTAGGGTTGTGCTACTCTGCTACTATTGCTGTACTTTCTGTTCTAATGTAGTATTGTACTAATGTAGGCTATATTTAAAAATCAAATTTATTTGGTGATGTTTTTTAGTAGTGATTGTGATACGTACAATACAGATACTATGCAATCAGTCTGTGCTATAGACATAAAAATGAAGAGAGAGTAGCAATCCTAAAGAATATGATATATCAATATAATCAATTGATATATCATATAATCCATGTGAATAATTCGTTCAGTTCATTCTACACTAAGCCATGGTTGTTTTGTAATCTAACGTGCTGGATGTTGTGTTGAGGGACATGGTTTAGTGGGAGCTATTGGGAATAGATGAACGGTTGGACTGGATGATTGTTTAGGTCTTTTCCAACATTGGTGATTCTATGATAACTGTACTTCTCTGACTACGCATTTCTGAGAAATCCAATGAGTAGGCTAACAGAACTAATGTTTGCCATTGCCTAATGGGAAGTAAGTTCCCAATTAAAGGAAATATTGAGTTGTGGAAGGTTTTCTCTCTGTTAACATAAAGTCAGAGACATTTTTTTCCCACTTCTGTGTGCTGTATTTCTACATTTCTAAAGGGCTATGAAAGAAAGTCCTGAAATAATGCCTCATCTGAGAAAATAGAGGAGGTGCAATAGTTATGCTATGGCTGACTTAAAATGCACAAACAAATAAAACGAAAACACAGGAATATTATAGTTAAGAAAGAAAATGTAGTTGAGTATTTGTTCCACATATGAAATTGGCTTTTTTAGTAGTTTATCAGACAAGTTACATCTGTTAGCCCTATTTATACTGTGACTTCTGCCCCAAAGGCGCTTTCTCTAAGAAAACCATCAGGCATTCACCGGGAATTCTCTGTGATAATAATTGCTCAGAGTTGGCCAGGCCAGTATGTCTTCCCAGTGCTCTCTGTACAGCCTTTCTGATTCCAGTGTCTCAGATCAGGCCATTTCCCACGCTGACTAGGAAAAGGACTTTTTCTGTTCCTCAGGGATGTAGAAAATCAGTGAAACAACCAAAGCCAATCAGCTTTCCTATATGTAATGATAATGTCATAGAATGGCTTGTGTAGAAAGGGACCTTAAATATTAGCTAGTTCCAAACTCTTTGCCATTGGGCATGGTTGCCACCCAATAGATAATGCAATAAATATATAGCACAAAGTGATCTTAAAGGATTTTTTTGGAATAGGGTGCAGGGCAAAGTGATGTTTATATTTTTTTTTTAGTTTGTGTATTTGTTTGCAACTTTCTTCTCCTTATGTTTTGATCTTGGGAATATAGGAAGTGAACAGTACAAACCAATGTACTGCATCTGTAGCACTATCAACATACACATAGGCCGTCATGGTAATGTTAGTTCACTCAGTTTTCTTAATAAAAAAAAAAACCTGTGTTCATAAATCTACCAGTGTTTGGGCTATTGGTCATAATTTTATTGGTATTTTATTATCACAGGACAATTGAGAGGTAGGGCACATTACTAAATCAGCTTGCTACAATCCAAATTCTTAGGCAACTTGACCATGTAATATTTTTCTGAGTTGAAGATACTTTAATCTTTCAAGTACTACTCAGAAGAAAGAAGGTGATCAAGTCAGTGTACAAACTTGAATGTAAGCATGAACTGTGAACTCTTCAGGTTTTTTTTACGTGATATAAAATATGAGAATTTTTCTACGTGAAGAGCACTATAATAATATTTTAACCTGATCTGGAGAATAATATGTTTAAGCAGCAATGAGAACTAGGATTATCAAGCTTCATGGCACTTTTCCTATCTTGTGGTATCCTGGAAAAGAAGCACTTAGTATTCCATGGTCACTGAAGAAACAACAGATAATTTAGCTGCTACTGATGTTCCATAACTTGGTAGTAATGATATTGTATACCTGCATGATGTAGTCTCTGGACTGAATTCTTTATTGTATTAATTTCCCAAAGAACAGTCAAGCATTTTAGAATAATATACAAAATTTGTTTTATTGCAGAAAAGTGAAGTCCCTTACAGAAATCTCCTATGTTCACAATAGGAAGTCCTTAACAAGAGATGTCATCATGTTCAACTTAATGTATCTTTCTTTGAAACAGCCATTAGTACATGACTATTTGCTGCATTGCAAATATGGGAATGGTGTTACTTTACTGAATGATTCATTTGCTGTACTTAGATGTCTATTTTGTGGCAAATCAAACACCTTCAATAGATTTCTTTGAGAGAATAAAATGTTCACAAGAAAATCTCCCGATATCTGTTTGAAATCTCTGTTACGGCTGTGTGTATGTGCCTGTATGTACAAGAAAGTGAAACTGTGTGCTTCATTTGGACTACTGCACTGGAACAGGACTGCAAAGAGGTGTGCAAATTAGGAAATTAATTTGAAGAAATGGAGGAAGGACTGATAATAGCTATTTCAAGGCTTTTCAGAGGATATCCATTGATTTACAGGAATCCTTCCTTCATGAACACAACTATAACTTTAATTTTCTCGAGCACTGGGAGAGGAATAAGAATTTGTACATATGCCTTTTGTGCATGATTTTAAACTATCTTCTGAAGAAATTTGGAATTGAAAAGGTTGTCTCATAATAAGAACATAGCGGGTTCAAGTTTTAATATAACTGTGGGAATTACATCCAGTTTGTATTCATTTTTATCAACTCAGGAAGTAGTTACAGGAATGAAAGACTGCTGATAGCAATGTGTGAATAACAGAACTTGGTTTACTGTTCATCACTACCAATGGAATTCCAGTAGCAGCTATAATATCTGATGTTTTTCAAATGATTACGGAGTCTTAATTCTATCTCTTTTTTAAAAAGCACCTATTTTTCCGCAAGAAAATTGTATTTGCGAAGTCCTCTCTGCCATTTGAATACGGGTACTACCCATGTGAGGTATAACTAAACCATTGTCAGAATGGAAGGAGTTGATTATTCTTAGTAGAGCTCAGATAAATAAGTTAGGAGGGGATACCCAAGGCTGTTTATTTAGCCCAAAGAAGAGAAGGCAAGCATAGAGGGTCCAGTATATAATTGAAGGAAATGAAGAAGGAGGAGCAGAGTTTTCTGTAACATGTACAAGAAAATAGCAAGGGATGATGGTCAAAATGTTGTAGCAAAGCCTCCACAGAAGTTCAAGTATTTCTATTCTTTGATATTTTCAGAACTCAGTGTCACATCCTGAGAAATTTATTAGCTTGTGAAATTAGAACAGTGTTGAGCTGGAGGTTGAGGTACTGGACCCCTCACAGTCCTTCCACCTGTATTACTATGATTTAACAAAATTGCTGTTTCATTTTCATATTTTCCGCTAAGAAGTTTGAAAGAAAATGCATGATTTATTTATCCTCCATGATGTATTTAAAATAGAAATTATATATATTGTCTCCTGTGAATTATTTAAAATAAAAATGGAGTTATGTTGACGGCAATTGTTGTGAAGCTTTCTGAACAGTTTCTGGTGCTATGAATATTCTTACTGCAATTAGTGCAAAACTAAGTAGTTTCATGCAGTTTTTCTAAACAGAGCAAACAAAGTTGTTTTCTATGTGATACAGTATTCATTTACTTGCACTGATATCTCTTTGGGGAACATGTTCTTGTTAATAGTTTTCTGCTGTTACATTTAAATATACCAGTTTTTAAAGGAGAAAGATGGTGGCTGTTTTTTTTTTTTTTAAGCTCTCTGAAAAGGAGCTAAGAGAATAAAAGAACGCTCCTTATCATTTTATCTTTGGAGTGAAACCTTTGTTTAAGTATAAGTCATTTGGATTTTCTGCCTGCTGAAGTAAAGCACTTGTGTGCTGTAATACTGCAGATATATGTTATTTGAATTACAATTTCAGTAAAATTGAGTTTCTGTAAAGGTTTAAACCAGTGAGAGGAATTGAAGGTGTTTTAGTGTGTCCTTTCCTGAGGCACCTTCTAAATGATGACAAATAGTTATAGGATTAAACTTCTATCTATTCTATTCTACACTTCATAGGATATGAAGCTGTAGTCTAGGGATACTGCAAAAGAGTAATGAAAAGTCATTAAACTTTAAAAGAGAATGGGTTTTCTTTTATATATCGAGATGCCATTATACACTTGCTATGTTCAAGTGTCTTTCCATAGTTTCTTTATTAACCTTCATTTTCAAGGTACTTCTAACTCAACCATTTTAAATCACATTATAAATGCATCTTATCTGTACAAATGCATACATGCTAATTTTGTTTAAAAATTTGAATACACTTAGTCTAAATAAATTGACATTATTGGCTGAGGGTCAGACAGTGCCAGCAGTTTGATAAGATGTTATTCTTCAGATCTCATGTGCTGCATTGGTTATGTTAAGCTCAAATTTTAACAGTGTGTAGTTAAAAAATAATGGGTCAAATTTTCCTGTGAGACACTTCAGTCTGTAAAATCTCCAAGTGTTAGGAGAAAAATCAACCTACTCAAAAAAGATGATTAAAATAAAAAGAAAGCAAAAAAAGTAATGTCTATAAATACAGTTAAAGGTATATGAGGGCTGCAAGTACGCTGTAGACTGAAATCAATCACGGCTTAAAGCTCTTCTGAGTAATTCAGGCCAGTGATTAATTTTAAACTGGGTTGCCATGAGTTTCATCAGTGAATATATGTGCTTATTTTTAATACTTAATGTTTTTCATAATCTTGAAATTGTTTAAATTTTTTTTACCTTCACCCATCAAGTTGAAACCTTGTTTTGCTGCTTTCATTTTCGCATCTCATGAGCTATTCATTAACTATGTTCCCTTAAAAAGCAAAGAAATGCAAGGAAAGATATAATAATTCACAAAATTATTTGTTTTTAAAAGCATGTTTTTAATTTTAACTAGAAAAGCAGTCATTATTAGCATTTCTATTAACTGTATATAATCCTCTCTTCGTTCATCTAGTAGCAGCATTCATAGCTAGACAGAAAAGTTTACAGTAGAATTAAGTGGTCTTTCTGTTCCTGATTAGTACATCTGAACCTCAAGATATTGTTAAAGGTAAATCAGTAAATCAGCAAATGAGAAGCTGCTGTGTTGGGAATTATTTTAACAGTACTTTTACTGGAAACATAACAGAAAAAAATCCATACACTTGTTTCCAGATGTCAGTTTAACAAAACTAATTTGAAAGTAAGAGTCATTGATTGCCAAAATTTACAGATAATTCCTTGTTCTTTGTGCAGTTCTACAAGCTATGCAGTAACCAGCTGTCTTAAACTCCATGAATACAAGTTTCTATGAAGAAATGTAGTATTAGAAGGTATCTCTTGGGCCTGTCCTTTGTTCCTTAGAATTGCAGATTAGCACAATTTACAATTCTTGTCATAAACTGATGAAGTTTCATTTGGAAGTAATAAATTTTTGATCCTGATATGCAGAAAAGTAGTTCTGGAAACACTTTCATTACTTTCAAAATTCTTATTTCTATTTGATTGTGACTGATTTTTACCAGTATCATACTTCAAGTTCTGTTTTATTTACCATCAAATACTGAACTTCAAAATATATTTTTGAGATAAACAGACTTTTAGACATCTTATATATTTGTATATGTGCAGCTACTTCTGCATATATCACTGCCACCTCTATAATTTATAAATGTGTTATTTTACATCTGATAAACATTAACTGAGTTGTACTTCATGACACTCGAAACATTTACGTTGCTGTGTGTCGGAATAACTGCGTAATGTGTTCTTCAACATTTCTTTTACAGTTTCTATTGACTTTGCATTTCAGCGTGGCATTTACTGTTGCCAGGTCTATCAGCATATTCTGAAATGAAAGTTTGGCCTTCTAGTCAGAATAAGAAAGTGGTATCTTGTAATATAAAGTTGCACTGAAAGGCATTCCCATCTTCATAAAAATATACTTCAGCATTTTTTCCTACCTGTCTGCTTTGATAAATTTCACACAAATGACTGTTTTTCTCAAATAATCAATTTCAAGGAGAATGTAAATATTCATGAATTCATCTCACCAATATTAATTTACTGGCGTTTTATTCACACAATAAGGAGTCTCAGATGCATCTAAAATAATATCATATGCTTTTTCAACTTGACGGTGGTAAATGAGGTCCAGGAAACATATGCTTCTTTCATTCATAGAACTTAGAGTGATAATTATTACAATCAGTTATAATAATTTTATAACTATATGAAAGAAAACGATCAGATATATCCCTCTTTAATTTCTCTTTTCTGGGTGTTAATAGCAGATGAATTAAAAATTCTCTATACTCAGTTCTATGGTCAATTTTGATAATTTTGATATTTGTTTCATTCTGAAGAGGGGAGAAAGGAAGAATAGAATACAAAATAAGTCTCATGAGTAGTCTTTCTAGATCCAGTTCAGAAATGTTTGTCCCTGACTCTGGTGGCTGGGTATGGGCTGGTTTCGTGCAGCCTGCCTGCTTACCTGGAGCACTGCAGCAGAACGTAGTAGCAGTCCTGTGGAAATGGAAATACATTATGTTGCATTGTCTCAAGGATTTGTTGGCTCATTATATCTCCAGCCATACTCAGCTTATGGACTTCTTAATTTCTTCAGTGTGCTCCAACATATATTATAAATTTGTACTTGCATTTTTTTTCTTAATATACACATACATTATTTTGTTGGAATTCCTTGTACTGCTGCTCTTTATTAGGGGAAACTGTGACAAGAGAACATTGTGTATGCCTTGATCTTTCTGTATACAGTAAATTTTCAGGAGCTGACTATTGGTGATTTATACTTCATCAAGAAGGGCTTGTCTATTCTATAACATACTGAAGTATCTGCTTTAGTATCCATGTGAATTTACATAAGCTACTCTGAAGATTAATGAAGGTGCTACTTCACAGCCTACTCTTTCAGAAGAAACTAAGCTATACAATAATTGTTACAATTACTACTGTGTGGAAGAGCAGTAAGGACAAGAAATGTTTATTAAAATGTTTACTCTTCATTCAGGAAAAGGGGGAAAAAAATTATTAGAGCTAAATCTGTAGATATTGAGACAATATGCCTCCCCTGTGTTTTCTCTTCAAATTCACTACCTTCACATTCACCACCACGCCGCCTATACTTAATTCAGTCATACACTATACAACTGATATATTGAAACCTACATGAACGTAGTATACCAGTTATTTTTCCAGTAGTAAGTTTTATACATTACTTTCTATGGTCTTGAAAATCTAGAGCAGTGTATCTGAAACAAAGCCATGGTTATGTAACAATGCTTGCTTTGAAAACTTACTGTAGGAAGCTAGGTCAGGATGCATTCATAAATGCTAAATCCTGTAATAAGTGCAGTCATCTTCTGAGCAGCCTCCATGAATCTGTCAGTAATTTTATTTACATTACAATTGCAAACAATTATATTAATATCTAGACTCTCTGCAGAGAACCATTGCAAATCAGATCTATAAAGGGTATTGGAGGAAAATAGTGTTAAGTATGAAGATATTGTGTTTCTGTGGGTTGGTGATAAGGAACCGTACTTCATAGCTGGATATCTGCAGTGTATAATTGAGACATAGCTAAGTAACAGAAACAAAAAATGCAGCACTAAATGAGTGTCTGCCATTCAATACATTTTGTGGTAGAAAACTAGCACAGTATGTCAGATGAACTAGAAGTAGTCTTCATCTGGCACAAAATGCTTCTGACAGGAATGTAGCGCATAGAAGCAAAGCCTATAAACAAAGAGAAAAAGAATATAGAAACAACTGCTGCCAGTTTTTGAACAGGATATGTCTAGTGATTTATTTAGGGAATCACTGAGCTACATTTCTCAGTATTTACTATATAAAACCATAGCTCTGGGTCATGAAAAGTTATTCCATATGTGTTTTGGAATCGAGCGCACCCTCAGCAAGTTTGCTGACAACACCAAGCTGAGTGGTACAGTTGACACAGTGGAAGGAAGGGATGCCATTCAGAGGGACCTTGACAGGCTAGAACGGTGGGCCTGGGTGAACATGATGAGGTTCAACGATGCAAAGTGCAAGGTTTTGCACTTGAGCTGGAGGAATCCCAGGCATCCATACACATTGGAAGGAGTAGTCCTTGAGAGCGGCCCTGTGCAGAAGGACCTGGGGACCTTGAGAGATGAAAAGCTTAACATGAGCCAGCTGTGTGCACTTGCAGCTCAAAAAGCAAGTGGTATCCTGGGCTCCATCAGAAGAGGGGTGGCCAGCAGGGACAGGGAGGTGATTGTCCCCCTCTACTCTGCTCTTGTGAGGCCCCATCTGGAGTACTGTGTCCAGGTCTGGAACCCCCAGTACAAGAAAGACAGAGAGCTGTTGGAAAGGGTCCAGAGGAGAGCCACAAAGATGATGTGGGGACTGGAGCACCTCCCCTACAAAAACAGGCTGAAGGAGCTGGGCTTGTTCAGCCTGGAGAAAAGAAGGCTGCAGGGTACCTCATTGCAGCCTTTCAATACCTAAAGGGAGCCTACAGGCAGTAGGGGAATCAACTCTTTGAAAGGGTAGATAACAGCAGGACAAGGGGAAATGGTTTTAAATTGAGGGAGGGAAGATTTAGGTTGGATGTCAGGAGGAAATTCTTTACAGAGAGAGTGGTGAGGTGCTGGAACAGGCTGCCCAGTGATGTTGTGGATGCCCTGTCTCTGGAGGTGTTCACGTCCAGGTTGGAAGGGGCCCTGGGTAGTCTGGTCTAGTATTAAATGTGGAGGTTGGTGGCCCTGCCTGTGGCGGGAGGGGGGGGGGGGGGGGGGGGGAAGGGGAAGGGGTTAGAGATTCAAGATCCTTGAGGTCAATTCCAACCCTGGCCATTCTGTGATACTAGTTGGTTTTTGGTTTGTTTTTTTTTTTTTTTGGTGTGTTTGTGTATTTGGTATTGATGAAGAAATTTACAGCAATACAGAAATTAATAAGTTTCAGCTATGTAATCTTTCCACTGCTAAAATAATTATTGTGCAAATACCTTAATAGTCCTGTTAAGGAGTTTTATGTTCGTCTATCAAATGTTCTTGTTACTATCAGAAAGACTAAACAATAGATTTCTAAGCCAAGTCCCTGCTTAGCATTTCAGTTGCTTTTTTGGACTAGCATCTAACTTGAGGAAAATGTGTAAACCTTTTCTGTAGTAGCCAGACTATTGTACAGTCAAGATTTTGAGGTTCACAGATGTGAGAAAAAGGAATGTCAGAAAGTCTGTGCTTCTTAGCAGCCCAGAGCTGGCATATTTTAGTCAGAGTGTGATCTTGGCTTCCACCCTTGCTCCTGTAAATGCTTCTGTACTCCAGACACTGCATGAATTGACAGCCACAAACCTGGCACTTCCAATTTTTCTTTCCCAAGTATTATATTTGTTGCTGCTCATTCCCAGAATGTAGCTCGCTTCAGGGACTTCAGAGTACAGTCTGTAGTACAAGCTTTGCAATAGCTACAGTACACCTTGAGTGTCATTAACTAAGAGAAATGATCCTGTATATCCACCTTGTTCCATGACTGTTCTGTTGCAGAACTGTGTAATGCATACAAATAAAATTTGTATTAAAGTGAAAAAATACACTTTTTAAAAGAAGGTGACTTCAGTACTCAGCTTCAGAAACACATTCTTGTGTGCAAACCCAGTTCAACAAAGACACCATTAAGTCCAAACAGAAATCACTTCCCTGTTTTCAACTGATTTGTTTTCATAACTTACTGCTTAGTGCTCTGAGCTCCCACTCTGATTCTCACAGAGAGATACTCAGTTTTGAGCTGCATGTATTACTGCAACAGTCAGGCAGGATTGATATCCAGCAAGCAGCCCTAGTAAAATTCAAAAACAGTGTAATTTTGTGTTTGTGCCTATAAAAAAAGGAAGATGAGAGAAAAATCAATTTATCAGGAAAATAAAGCATGTAGTTATGTGAAATTCAGTCAGCTCTAATGAATATAAGGAATACTGTAATTAATTGACTATGCTTTATTTAGTGTAACTGTATATATTAATCTTCACAAAGAGGTGCATAATTTGAGGATACTTGCCTAAGTGAGAGTGTGTGTGAGAGAGAGAGACAGACAGACAGAGATAGAGGGAAGGAGAGAAGTGATACCAATTTAGTTTAAATTAGTGGTGATTTATTGGTGTTTTTACTCCATCTTTACATGTATTTTACAATGAAGTCTATCAGGACCTAATATGGAGGTGTGTATGAATTGGAAGAATCAATTTTGTTAATTAGTTTCATAGGGACATTGTGAAATTCTGCAGTGTATTTGACCTTTTCAGTTTTGACATCACTAATAGGGGATTATCAGTGTCTCAATCATTTTTAACTTATAAATGAATATAGATGTAAGGCCAATGAGGAAAGTGAAAATCAGTATTAAATATGATTTTCAGGCTGCCCACTGCAGTCACTTCTTCAAACCTTGTGGGTTGTTTTTTTTTTGTAAATGAATTTCATAGCTGTCATTCTAATGTATTGATTTGTGCAAAATATACGTCAAGGCTCCCTGGCACACTACCTCACCAAAAATAACAACACAGTGGGAGGAAAAAATGCAGAAAATTGACATTAAGGACAGCAAAAACGTGTCAGTAGAATGACAAATTTAGTTTGATTGGGCTTCTCATGCAGTCTGTATAGGAAATTATGCATCTAATTATCTTTTAAAATGGCTTGTATTATACCATGCAGTATTAAATGTAGCTTGAAATGATGTCCTTACCACTGCATCTTAGGTGATTTGCTAGCTGATGTTGCTTAGAACAAGTGTCTGTGTTTGATAATTTTTATTCCACACTTCTCTATCTGCAGATATTCATAGTGCATGCTTGATAATTTCTCAGAACTTTTTTTTGAGAAATTGAGCACCTTTCTCCATAAATCTGTAGCTTTTCCTATGCATTAAAGAAAAAAATGTTTGCATCTTATGGCTGTGTCTGCATGAATTGCAGATACAGATATATTTTGCTTTCCCTTGGCTTGTAAGCACCTCATGTTTATCAGCATATCAGCTACCATTAGCACATCTGCTGTTCTGAATCAAGTATATTATCCAAGCAGTGGCATTAACATTCACACACTCTCCCTTTTGCTTCTTTTTTGATTTTTAATGTACATCTTAACTTTCTGTGAGTTTATCAATAGAGAGCACGCAGATCACTGTAATTCACATAAGTACCCAGAAGACAAATCAAAATAATACTATATTATAGTAAACCTCATTTTTTTTCATGCAAAAATAAACAAGATACAGCTGTACTGTAAGCTGCTTTGAGCTTGTTGCACTAAATACCTTTAATGGCTGGCCTACTAGCAGAATTAATAATTTAGTTTGAAAATGAGTATGTTTTTATATTATACTGAAGTAAGCTGTGGTAGATGGTGTTGCTAATGCTCACTTTAGGTGCATTTTCTTTAGACAAGAGAAAATCTCTTGTTTGGTCTTCAAGTTACTCCACCTTGAGTATTCAAATATTCTGCAAAATAATCTTTTGCATTTATTATAATTGCCTTTGTAAGGAATCGGCTCAAGGCTTAATTTCTTCAACAAGCTTAATGCAAGATTCAGCTAGGATATAGCACGTTAGCCCCAAAGTATGAGTCCAAATCCTCTACCAAGAGACTGTGTAAGAGAAAGAAAGGGAAGGCTGCTTTTGTAGCCTTGCAGTTAGGTTGATCACATTAGGGTTCTTATTTTACAGATTCCATGCAAAGATGCACTTATTCTTAAAGCTTTTCAACTCTAATGTTTTCTTTTTTAATCATTAGTCTACAAACTTACCCACTTCTGTCTGTCTCTGCTTTTCATTTATTAATTTTATGTATTATTTCTTCATTGAGGAAAATAAACTAATGAAGGTTGCATCTTTTGCAAAAAGATACCTGATGATTAGAAGGGTAGAACTAAGTAATTGATGTACATAATTTCAGGAAAGAACCAAGTTAGTCAATGATATTCTGCAGTACCTCTGTTTATGGCTATCTTTAATTACAGAACATGAATTTCAGAAGCTAAAGATTCAAGAATAAATTATTTCAATTTGCTTTGAGAGGAAATATATTAGTTTTTTGATTTAGTTTATCTTCCAAAAAATATAGTAAATATCCATGGTTTTATATCAACCTTTTACAGAAACAAAGGAATCTCTTCCAAGTTTTGAAAAAGACTGCATTATCCCTCTCTAAAAAATGTTCTTATTTTGTAGTACCAAAACTGTATGTTAGATTCATGTTAGATCTGAACTTGTTTTATAATTTCCTGGGAAGTACTTTAAGTTTCTAAGTCTCTGTTCAATCATGCTAGACAGATGAAATTGAATACAATACCTTCTGTGATTTTGATCATTCCTAAATGAAATGGAGTTTCACTTGCCTTAATTTTTTTTCCTAATGTAAGGGCTTTGTTTTCATATGGTGTAGATCAATGCATAACTCATTTGGAAATGTTTCAAGAAAAGAAAATTCTGTTGCACCTGAAAGAATGAAAAAGAAAATAAGAAATTAAACCAACAGTCACTCTCTGAGGTGATTAGTGGAGATCCAGAGATTGCACAGAGATGCAGCGGGAGCCAGCAGTCTTAGGAGAGCCTCTGATTGAGGTATGAGCAGAGCAAGGAGTAATTGTGGGTGTTCTCTGCACACTCACACAGCAGCCCTAGGAAGCGTCATCCTTCCGCTTGAGTGAGAGGCTTGAAAGACACATAAACTAGGAACCAGGGTATTCATTCCATGACCACCTGCACTACTCAAGGATATTCATTCCATATGGCTGTCACGGCAAAACTGTGGGCAGTCTTCTGAGATCCATAGGCTCACCATTTGCAGCCTATCCCCAGGTTGATGACTTGTCCTGGATAGAGCTGCTGAGGGGAGAGGCTGCTGTGCAGAGCATAGATTGCAGGAAATGCCTAGACCTTTCTCCTGTAGCAGGGGCAGCAACACAGCTGCCTCCAGAAAGAGAGGCCGAGTGGAGGACCTCCTCAGTTAGGGGCTGAGCTGCGAAAGTGAGTGAGGCTGCATGACATCAAGAAGGCAGAACATGATCTAGGCATCTGGTTCTGCAAACCTTCCCTCATCAGCATAAAGGAGGGACAAAGCTTCCAACTGCAGGGACCAGCAGGATGAAAAGAAATACCCCAAATCCTGAGGTGATATTGCAAAACTGCTATTCCAGATATTCCAATGAATTATCAATGACATCTTAAAAAATAAAATCATGAAAAATATAGCCTTTAGTTATTAGGTGTTTGGAAAGAAAAACAACTGTAGTTTTGCTGTCTGCTATATATTCCTTGTCTTTTCCAGTGTAAATCTGTTTTGACCTAAACCTGAGGAAATTGAAAGAAACAAAAGCCCATGTTAAAGGGAGTGCTGACAATGAAATAATAGCATCTACAGGATCATTTTAAAATCTGGCACTTGGAAATATTTTGCTTCACATTTTCAGGAAAGCTTTTAGCTTATTTATAAAGTCTCTGAATTCTAATTTTGTATTCATGTCACTACACTGCCTTTCCCTTTGTTACTTGTATTCATTTACTCTAAGTACTTCACAAACCAAAATTAGCATTAAACCTTGGCATATGTTAAAAGCACAATTGGCAAAAAAAAGTCTACAATCAGGATATTCACTTTCTCTTGGAGATGCTTCAAAGTTTTTCCAAATTAATGAGGTTTCTTGTTTCCCCTCTTCAAGGAGGATAAGGAATTTCTGGAAACCATTTCTTTTCTCCTGTTTGGGAGAAAGGGAGAATGACATCTGTGGAATTAGGGTCTAAACAACCTCAAGGTAACAACAATTCTTACAGTGTAGTCTGTGCTCTCATGGGCAAAGTTCTCACTTGCATGAATAATTTATAAAGGTTCATCCCTAGGTGTTTAGAATGGTAATTGTCAAAAGTGCTTAAGTAATTTAGAAGCCCAAATCCCCTGCCTGCATTCAGGGAAATATACTTTAGAAATTTAACTTTAGGATATATCTTTTTATGTATTATGATCCAATTCTATAAAAAAAAAATGTGAGACAAAATAGAGAAACTATAGTTCACGTTAGTCCTGCTTCTTCAAAGCATCAGTAGCAACTCCTTTCTCCTTCTTTAATGAAAGGAGACAGGTTAAAACCATAATGTCCTATCAAGATTCACATAATGCCAATAACCAATGCTAAAGATGGATTTAGTATAATCAAAGGGGGTTATGGCTATATAATATAGACACAATGTGTACAGTAAAAAAGTTTTACAGCCTGCTAGAAATATGTCTATTAGCCTAGACAAGGTAGATAAGCTAATGACTTTTAGTATGGAAATTCAGTTTTACTCACCCTTAAGACACTGACAGTGTAACATACTCTCTGCTCGTATTAAAAAGCCTGCTTGGTGTGAAGAGCTAGGGTGGACTATGTTAAATGTATGAAATTGATTAAACTGTATGTGGTGAAATATGAGTTCAGTTTATCGGTAACAAATAATGGAGGTTTATGTCATAGCTCAAAAAAAAAAAAAAAAAAAAAAATAATCCATGGTATAGAGAAGAAGCAGCAGCGGTTTCTTTTGTTTAGACTTTCTTATGTCTTATTCACTAATCTTATTCTCTAGATCTGTTTCATAAGTCCAGTTAATTGTCCTTCTAGAAGAATAAATTGATATATAATAACCTTTTGTCTATGGAAAATCAGACCTGGTTGAAGTCCCTTCTGCTTATAAACTCTACATAGGACATAGTGTACCATTGGCTAACCTTTTAAATATAAATTAAATATAAATGTTTGAATAATCAAACTTTACATCTCTGCACTGCATAATTTTTCTATTAGTACTAAAAAGAATGAAGTCCTTAATATTGATAAGTGGACAAGTGGAAAATGACACAAGTGGTAGACACTCATTCTTCAGCTCTGCTCTTCTAAAAGAACAAAAAGGAAAATTAAATTTTGAAAGGTACTTAATGATTTTTCTTGACAGATATAACATCTGAGAACTGTCGTTAAACCTTATGAAAATTAGAGAAACCAGTTTGTGTTTATATCATGGGAAAATGACTACATTCTAACAATTCTAAGGATAAATGCTTAAGTAAAGATACTTTAAAAAGCAGGTAAATCAAATATCTACACAACTGTGTGCTTTCACACAAGATGTGTTAAGAGGAAGAAAAATACTTATTTTGATCTTTTTTCTAAGCCTAAACTTAATGTTTTCAATTAAAAAAGGTTTTGTAACTGAGTTAGCTACAAAAATCATGGTATTACTTGTCTGAAGTGTAGTGGCCTCCAATGAGTTTTCAAAACCCAGTTAAAGTAGAAGGAGCACAGTTCTGTGCATCCATGTTGTTAAGAGTTAATTTTTTGTAAGTTTTTTGTGCATTTGTGTACTTGGGCCACTCTGAAAATAATTCCACTTTTATTTGCATGCAGAATGCAACAGATACAAAGAGCAAAATAACAGTTGGCTGGAGCAAATTCTTATCTATAAAACACCATTTTTCAACATAGACACCGCTATTAGTTCAGCATTTTTACCATGGAAAAAAGCCTACACACAGTGCTTGTAAAAATCTGCATCAGCACAGGTTGACCCACTGTTTCACAGCTGCTATGACAGCATCACTCCTTGAGAAATGTCTGTGATGTTCATTTTTCATCAGCCCAAACAGGTGAAAAGGCTCCAAATCTATACTATACAGTGTGAGTGTCGTAGGGCAGTCCAGCTGAGGTTGGCAGTGTGCTCCATGGTCTTCCAACTGGTATGGAGCCTGATGTTATCAGATTGCAACAGAAAGGCTGTCTTCTTCTCCAGCCTGATTTTGGAAATTTGAGCCTTCAGCTCAGCCAGTGTTCTGATGTAGCAGTGAGAATTAATGGTTTGTACAGGTCACAGAAAAACCACATGGATCACCTCTTATCTCAAAAGATGTTGCACATCACTTTACTCACTGAGGGGTGCGTCTTAAAGATTTTCTTCAATGGGGCTGCTGCCTTTTCAACTCCAGCTTGTAGTGGTGACATCGTGTCTCCTCTAATGATGTAATCCATCTTCAGTCCTGTATTGGTTCAGCAGGTCCTGATGAACTTGCCTGTAATGCTCTTTCTGTTCGTTTGTGAGTATTCATGGTGCCCACCTGGCACAGAATTTGTGGTATTCCAATGATACCACCATTGTTTTTCCATCCCGTGTTCAGCTTTGTACACAGTTCCCTGGTCATAATCTGCTGATGGTGCAAGTGAGCTGATTGAAATACTCTTCATTCCATAGTGACAGTTGTCCATGGTCTTCTGCAATGTGGCTTGTCTTTCATATTGCTGTTACTGAAATGCAACAAAATGTGTTAAAATGTTGCTAAGAAGGTTCAGCCTCTACTGCCGTACCACCAACACCTGTCTCTGACGTTGTTGGCTAACATAATAAAATAGGAGGCATTACATTTGGAGCAGTCCTCATATTTACAACAGGTAATGTTTTTACAATGGAATCTATTAATTTTGCCAAAAATAATAGCATAATTCTTAACAGGCATCAAAAATGTTTAGAATTTATTCTTTCTTTGTAGTGAAAATTGTGGTAGGTTATTTCTATAGTGTTTTGTAGTTATTAAATGTATCTGATTGAGAATTTTTGTTTAAAATATTTGGTAGTCTGGAGATCAAGATATGTATCACAGTAATAATTATAATTCATAGATTTTCTCTGAGAAGAACTGGAGATAATCCATTCTAACAGCTGTTCAAAGCAGAGCAGTATTCAAATTATTTGGGGGTTATTATTAAGCAAGGTTTTTAAAATCCCTAAGAGTAGAATATTAGTAGTTTCTCTGGGCAACTTTTTCTCTCTTTGCCCATTTTCAAAGGTCCTTCCAAAGTGCTTTTTAAGCAATTACACCAAAAGCAGTGCTTTAAATGAAGACTTGTCCAGTTTCTAAAACAGCTTTAATCTCTTTTTTTGTTTGTTTCTCCTCCTCATTAATGAGGAAAACCATTGTCTCCCTTTTAACTGCCATGACACAATGAACTAATATTGCTGCTGAGCTTACATGCTTTTTCTTAATTGAATACCTCAGTTTGCTCATCTGTAAAATCTCTAATGAAGTACTTTCCTTACTCACAAGGGTGTTGTAAGATTTAATGGGATAATAATGTGCAGTACTCAATATCTTCAGATAATAGGTAATATATAAGTGCAAAGCATTAATTATTATTATTCCTGTCCCTCAGAGCATGCTTTAAATTCAAAATCAGCAAAAGAATGTTTAGTCTATCTTTTCTTACCAAATTTGGTTTACTGTGACTTACATTCAGCAACATACTGCAAGTTTCATATTCATCCTCACCTAGGTTTACTTAGTTTTCTATAGTTGATACTTCCCAAACCTAAGGTTAATAAGACATTAGGAAAAAAAATACCCCTAACATTATCATTATAAATGTAGCACATTTAGGTCTGGTATTCTATTGAGGAGTTAGGAGCATTTTCTTTCAGTAAGTAATGATTTTTTTTTGCACTTGACTCTGAGAAAGTTCTATGAACACATGATTTCCTTATTATTTTGATATTCTACTATGTTAACAAGAGTCCAGATCTAGGTCCTTAGCTTTATATTTAGGCATCTGTAAAAAAAAAGTAAATAAAAAAATTGCTGACTGTTAAGTAATATCTAGAATTCAAATTATACTGGTACATTGGATCAGTACTGAGCATTGTTTTGGAGAGATCCTGCTGGAGTTGTCCGAAGGAAAGCAAATAAAAAATACTTTTCTAAGGATGCGTCCTAGCCACTGGAGGAGCTGGAATTGGAACTTCCTCAGCCAGAGTTGTCACTAGAAAGATTTCAAGGGAAAAAATAATGTTGTTGAGAACATGACTTAGTATTATGATATTTTTTGGTATTGTGCCGCTGTTTTTTTTATTATTATTATTAAATGCATTTTTGGTGAAAAGGAAAGAAACAGAAGAAAAGAAATCTGAAGAATAAAAATAATTTTTCCTGACCAACTATGTCATTTTCCACTTGGCAAAAATATTCAATGTCCGTTTAACAGCATTGAAAACTCATGTTTACTACTGATACAGAGAAGCAGAGGAGTTGTAGAATGATAGAATGGCATGAGTGGACCTCAAAGATCGTTTAGTTCCACAGACTCTGCAGAGGGTGGAGTTGCCAACTGCTAAATCAGATACAAGTTCAGGTTGCCCTGGGTCTCATCCCATGTGACCCCACCATTCCTGGGCTGGGGTGGATCTACAACATCTCTGGGCAGCCTGCTCCCAAAAGAAGCAAAAGTGTGTTATGTCTGGATGTTTTTAAAAGCTCTTCAGTACGGAAGTTCAATTTAGTTGTTCAATTTACTTTCTTAATGTAACTGAGGGATGACAGAGTATTCAAAAGCTTTGTATAATTCCTTTCTGGAGCATTTCTGGAATAATACTATTCAGGAATATTCATTAGGGTAAAGGAGCTCAGGAAGTGATGACCATTTCAAGTAGAACTGTTCAGTCACAATCAATTTACATACACTGATCTCAGGATATGTTTAGATAGACTCTGGGCAGAAGAAAGAGCACATTTATTCATGTTATTGAATCTGGGACTGTAGTAAATCTATTAAAAAAAAAAAATGTAGTTTCTATTGCATTAGATATTTTCTAATTAATTTTCATCTTGTTTTCTCTTTTCCTGTGAGTTTTTTTTTTTTTTTTTTTTTTTTAATTAGCATGGCCACCTTATCTGAGAAATAAATCTGATGACAAATTTTATTGTCAAAACAATGCAAAATTCAATACTGCGTATTAAAAACTGAAATAAGTATCTGAGAGTAAATATTAAATCATTAAAAAAGGGTACACTTCATTGTCAAAGTATTTTTACTTATTTTTATTTATTTATTTATTTATTTTTATTTCTTATGCATTACCATAATTAAGAACTATGTTCTCTTGATTGTGTGTGCTCTCTCTCTTTCTTTAGTTGTTAAAGGGTTGTTTTTTGGTTTTTTTTTTTTGTTTGTTTGTTTGTTTTTGTTACTAAGCAATGAAAAGTATTTCAATCATTTTCAGTATCTTTCACATCTTCAAAGCAAAACAACAATAGACATGATTTAGTATGGATCATCTGAAGCAAAGAAAATTATAAGACTATTATATGGACCAAAGAACAAATTGCACAATATAAGCAGTACCACATTTGGCAACTCATTCCTATGTTCACAGCATGAACAAATCCTGGTAACGAAGGCAGTTAACCGCAGCTTCACTTTCTCTCATGCTCCATTTCTTAAACACTTTTTTAAATCGAAGTTTTAAAATTTACCAGCCACTGTTAACTATACAAATTTCAAGTAAGCACACATTTTTTAAAATTTTTTGTGATAGCATATTTTATGCTGAAATTATGAATTCTAAAAGATGTCGAGTTCTCTTTGTAGTTCTACCCCCGTAGATCCTAGCCAAGTGTATCCTCATTCTGTCAATCTCAGCTTTTCTAAATCTTATCCACAAAAAACGTCAGGCACCACTGCCTACTCATATTTCTATCACTCCAAGCACTTATGAACAGTCTGATCAATTAAATATATACAGTGCATCGTGAGCTTATGCATTCTTTCAGCTAGGTGCTGCCTTTATTTTAGGTATTGTGCAGAGATCAGTGTCTTGGCAAAACAATATGGAGTAGATTGAATCAGTCAAACTAAACTGAATAAAGCATCACTTTCACAGAAGAAGGTCTTTGTTGCACATCTCAGACCTACTAACAGATTAAACTAAAAAGCTATCAGGTTAGCACTATAAAACATAAACTGATTTTGTACATGAGGAGAAAAAGGACTGTTCTGTGTGCTTGTCATACTGTGAAGTACATAGAGCTCTAAAAATTAATTATTGGGAAATATATAGCTGTAAGACAGGATCAGCAAATTGGTTGTTTGGTTTTACCTTATTCTTGTGTAGCTGTTTTTATCTACCTGTAAAGTTTCCTATTGTGTTATCATCATTCAGATTTGATGAATCTGAACTGAATTGATTTTTTAGCTGCGCTGCACTCCATATGTAGAGCACATGTTCATTCAGGTATTGAAATGCTTATTGCTCTGGAGATTTCCTGAAGTTGATATGAAGTCCAAATAGCAGCTGGATGATACATAAGAAAGCTAACTTCAAATAAAGCTGGCTGCTGTTACTTTAAATTTCTAATCATGTTTACAGAACTGTGTGAAATGTAGACCTGAAAGTAAAATAAAATTGCTGATAGTTTCAAATAGCATTTTTTCTCATCCACTATATTGGATATATGTCAGGAAAACCTCTGCAGGTTATAAGCTTCAGACTTTTCTATAACAGGAAGATCTCTAGGTTTTCTGAATTATTTGCAGCTATGTTGGTCTTCCATGTCTTGAGAGAAAGCATAAGTATTTCAGATATGGGCTTAAATTTCTTCCCAAAGATGTAGCGAGTGAAATTTCATTGTAACATATTGCAAGAATATGTAGGAATAACTGTATCTTCCTGCCATGAATCAGTGTAAACTTCTATTTCACCTTGAAATGTAGAAATAATTGGGTTAAATTCTACTGCTGTTACAATGTATGTGTTTATTTTCTGCAATATGGCCTTAGCTTTATGTGGGTTTTGAAACCAAAACTTAGTTACTGCAGGTGATGTAAAGAGAATCAGGTATAAGTTTAAATTGAATAACTGCTTTTGTTTTCTTAAAATGAAAAAGAAAAACAAAGAGCTACTTAAAAATTACACATTTTACATGCTAAAGCTTCTAATATATCTGCAGACGACTGAATATCAAGGCCATTTAAGACAAAATTATAGATTTCTGAAGATATGAACTAGTGTTAGCTATTTCTCTAAGATAGCTGAGCACTGTCTTCTGAATCTGTAAAGCAACTGTGATTCATCATCTTTTCGGAAGGTGTCAGAGCTTCAGAATATGTACCTATTTGCTCATCCAGCTTCCAGATTAACATTAGAAAAAAAAAAATCATTCAGACAAATTTGTATTCATTGATTTAATATTATCCTGGGCTAAGTCAGTATCTATTTGTCTGTTTAGACCATTGTACAATAATTATTATTTTTTTTAATTTTAATAATGCTTCATGTCTTTAACATAATTTTTACAATTTTCATATTAATTTTGCTTATTTTTTTTTTTTTTTGTCTGTAATGCAGTATTTACTGTTGTATTAATGATTGAGGACTATCATACTAAATATATCTATCATGTTTAATATTCTCTGATGTCTCCCAAAGCATAATCAGAGGATAAATTTTTGTGATAGTTTGGTATTCATGGGTTCCATTAAATAAAATTAAAAAGTTACTATTAATCCAATCAAGGTTCTTTAAGATTTTTAACAGAATCAAACTAATTTTTTTACATCTTAATTTTAAATGGCCAAGATTTTTCTCTGTCTTTTTTTAGAATTTTATCCTGAGTTCTGAAGTGAAATGTACCATCTGTCAGTCATTAAGGCCCTTCCCAGGAAGTTAAATAGTACCACTTAAAATGAAAAGGTTAACTTCAAACACAATTTGTAATATATGATGGCAAGGAATACTTCTTACTGTGTGAGCTTTCAAGTGATTCACCTTGCAAATTGGATTAATTTTTTTCTACAGCTCCTTCACAGTAAGCTCAAGTTTAGTTCAAAAGATAAAAAATAATAAAATAAAATAAAATAAAAAAACAAGTGATTTGATCATAGTGCAAAAATTCATGTCTACTTCTCCTAGATAGAAAATATTTGCAGAGCAATGTCTCGGAATAGCCTTTTCTTTCGTTCCATTTAATTCAAAGATATATTGGAATACAGTCTTTATAATAGAATGCTCTCAGGTTGTCAGTCTAATTGCAATAGGAGATATTTGAAAATTATTTGGAAAAACTTTTATGAAATCTGTTCTATTTTGTAGAATGCTAACATTTCATAGAAATGTTGCATTCAACTTTGTCTTGCATTCAACTAACTTCTGATTAATCACTGTGAAATTCACCTGGTTTGATGAGTACACTTCTGTCATCAACATCTTTCAGATTCTGTGACGTGTAGTGAATCAGGGCTTTCAGGAGCCCTAACAAAAGTCTGAGATCTGGAAGTCTGGATGTCATTGGAAAATCCCATCTTCCACTTAGTATCTAGGAATCTTTGGTTTTTCATCAAAGTCAAATATCCTGGAACTGCAAAGAATATAAATTTCATGTGAAAACATTCACACAACTGGAGTGTATATAAACTTATCAACACAGTTATTTCTCAAATTATTCTTCTTTCCACTCCAAAGAAGGTTTTAAAATTGGTTCATAGGATACTGTTTTTATCAGTCTTAGGGTCACTGCAGTGGAAAAATATTTTATAAACTAGTTTTCCTTAATAAAACATGCACTGATAAAATCTATAAGTGATGTGAGACACGTTTTGCTGCTTCTTGTCTGTACAATAAGATTTCACTTTTAGACTTATCCAGAGGAAAAAAAAAAAAAACACAATTTCTGATTTTCACATGACACAAAGCAAGATTAAAATGCTTCTGATTCTAAAGAAGATTGTATTATTTTTACTTGACATGGTAGGTCAGGGAAACAAACTAGTGAATACTGAATTATATCTTGTTTGAAGCTAAGTATCTCCCAGAAAAATATTTTTGAAATACATTTTTTTAGAGACATAGGTTGTTGTATTAAATCAACAGTTAGGCATTCTGTTACTATTGTGTTCTTATCAATTATTAGAATATTTCTTTCTTACATCAAAGTTTTCCTTCCATTCCTTTATCTTCCAATTATATTTGCATTATTTGTATTGTTATTAGGATTTAAGCAAATTTTCTACTGTGTGTACTAAACATGCAGTATCCACAATACAATCTCTTCTGCTTGTGTTGTTGCTTTAAAACAATGTAAAACAATTCCGGACATCACACACATGGAGGTAGTAATAACTATAAAAGCTTTTAAGAAATAGATAATCAGGTTCCCTTTGTGCTGACAAACATTTTGCGTGTGGAGATCTTGCCAAATAGCACTCAAGCTTTGTTAGAGGAAAAAACAAGGTTGTTCATAGCAGTAATTGCGGCACATCCTGGTATCTGTGGCAGTAAACATGTTTGAATGATTCTGAATTCAAGACAAAGTGGTAAGAGGAGAAGACAAATCCTTTCTGAAATTAGCATCATTTCTGATAAAGGCAAAATTTAAATATTTTTACAGTCTATTTATGCAGGTTAGGATATCTGAAATTATAATTGAACTGAAAGAAATTAACTCAAGTATTTTTTTTCCACACAAATTATAGACCAATTACCAACCTTAAATTTTTGGCATAGCGACTTTTGCTAACTTGAGTCCTTTACAGCTACAAAAAATTGAATCTTTATATTCTTGTAAAAAATTATTGATCGAATATTGATATTTCCCAATTGCTGTATATTATGTATATATTAAAAATGATATTTACTTACATTTAACATAGATATTTGTAGTAGATACTTGGTAGACAAATACAGTAGACAGATACAGTAGATATAACTAGTAGCATAGTAGACATTTAAATGTAGTAGATGTGATATTTTTGGATTTCAGCAAAGCTTTTGATACTCCTTCTCAGAATATCTTTCTGGACAATACTTAGGGCAATGGATCCTTGATCTGTATACAGGCAAGGGAATAGTAGGAGAATCATAGAATGAATCATAGAATGGCCTGGGTTGAAAAGGACCATAATGATCATTTAGTTTCAGTCCCCCTGAAATGTGCAGTGTTGCCAGTCACTAGATCAGGCTGCCCAGTGCCACATCCAGCCTGGAGAGCGGCACTGCAGAAAGGGATCTGGCTGTTTTCATTGAAAATATGTTGAATATGTGCCAGTAGTGTGACCTGGAAGCCAAAAGGACTAACTGTACCCTGGGGTGCACCATACCCAGCACTACCAATGGGGTGATGGTAGAGATTGAAACACTGTGCTGGCACAATCTCACTTCAGTGTGCAGGTTTTTGGTGCCACAATATAAGAAGGACATAAAACTGTTACAGACTATCCAAAGAAAGGCTGCAAAGACTGTGTTTAGAGGAGGAGACATGTAAGGAGAAATTAAGGTCGCTTGGTTTGTTAAGCCTAGAGCAGAGGAGCTGAGGGGAGGCCTCATGGTGACTGCAGCTCCTTAAAGGGAGCAGTGGGGCAGCGCTGAGCTCTGCTCTGGAGACAGCGACAGGGCTGAGAGAATGGCATGGAGCTGTGTCAGGGGAAGGGCAGCGGGGGGTTAGGGACAGGTCTGCACCAGAGGGTGATGGGCATGGAACAGACTGCCCAGGGCAGTGGTCATGGTCCTGAGCTGCTGGAGCTCAAGGAGCATTTGGACAACACTCTCAGACATAGAGTTTGACGTTTGGGCAGTTCAGGAGTTGGACTCAATGACCCTTGTGAATCCCTTGCAACTTGGGGTATCTATGATTTTCTTGATGGTTTTCTTCAATGAAAAATTCACGTTGTCACTCCATGGACTGCTATTTTGATTCCAGATGACTCTGGCCATCTGGAACTTGGCTTGGCTTTCACAGCACTGTCATCACTGCTGAAGTGCACTGCCCACTGTCTCACTATGCTAACATTTACTATTTGGTCTCGTGAAACAGACCAACATATCAACAGATGTCAAAGGGTGCGATTTTTTCCTCATGTAGGAATTCAGTGAGATGCTTTTGTTTCATACACATTTCCACATCAGATATCATTTGGTCAGACCGCTTCTCTGCTGTCATCTGTCACACTACAACAAAATATAATGGAATATTTTTGCAAGGGTTAAGCCTTTACTGCCATACCACCAACATCTACCTCTGAAAATACATGCTAATGTAGTAAAATAGGAGGCATTACTTTCAGAGCAGTCCTCACATTTCTGAGGATGTAAATATAATTTCAGTTCTCAATGAAGCATAATTTACATTTTCTCCAAATATGTACAGATTATTACTATGAATATGATCTTGCTAGTGTAGGAATAACTAAATACTTATTGTAGGTTTTAAAAGACTAATTCTCCCCATAAATTTGCTACTCGTATAACAGAAATTATTTAACACATAGAAAAGAAAGAAGCATTTGCCTTATATTTGCTTTTCTGCCATGTAACTTTGTAATTTCGTAAAGTTTTGTGTGTCACAGGTAATTCATGCTTTACAGGAGATATATTTTTTTCTTATTTTTGGAGTAATGGAGAATTTGTTGGTATCAGTGCTATAACCCCTTGCTGAAGCACAGATTAAATTGCAGGGCTTTAACTTGTTCACAAACACAGAACAGAACCTGCACTTGTGTTTTTACACCATAAGACATAGATAATACTGAGTATTGTTTCCCTTAAGTCAAATGTTGACTGTGTAAGGTAGAGTAGAATAAAATAGAGTAATTCAGTTGAAAGGGACCTCACAAACATTATAGGGAAGAAATGAGCTTGCCTGTAGATTATTAACTGACTATTCCAAATACTTGTTCCATATTACAGAGGTTTCTAGTGTTTTAGTGATCCAGAAATGAACAGGCAGAATTGTTTTCAGTGATGATACTACAAATGTAAGCAATACCATTAGAAGAATTGCTTCAGTATGGACACTGAGAATGTAAATGTACACTGGGTTCCATTTTGTTTTATAGCAGAGCCCTTTTTCAATCACTCTTGATTTATGGACTTTTTAATTAAGGGGTGACCACAAAACACAGTATGAGTAACTGAAATTGTGTTTCATTAAACACTAACAATTGTTATCTCAGTATCTGTCATGATTTTTGGTTATCAGTATTATACATCATAACATCATGTACTGCACTGTGAGTTTAACTGTTAATGCTCCAGTTCCGGGTACCTGTCCAGAAGAGAAGAACTACATTCCCTGGGGGGCTTTGCGGTCAGACAGGAGATAGAACTCCTGGCAAGGTCACCTGATGCGCTCATCTTCATCTGCTCTTCTTCGTCGGTTCTCCTCCTGTCTCCCTGTTGCTCAACTGGACTGCACATCTCGCCTCAGCTTTATGGAGAGGCCTATCCACCTTTCGGACATTCTCTCTCTCATTATATTTAATTTATTAGCTTCAATTCTAATTCTGTTGTATTATAGTGTGCTATCTTGCATTCCAATACTATATTTAGTAAATTAGTTTGTTTCTCCTCAGATCATTGCCACTGTTTTTTTTAATTATTTTGGGGTCCTGTTTCCCTTTTCTGGAGGTGCGGATTTTGTGAAATCCCTCCACCCTGCGAGTCATGGAACTGGATCGAACCAGCCTGTAAACCGTTAAAATTCTCTCAGACTTCTTATTTTTTTTATGTATATATATAAAATTATTTTGAGTGGACATGTTATGCTCCTTCTTTCTGAGGAATTAAAGCGTGATTAGTTTGTGCAGTAATCCAACCTTTTTGCCACTCCTGTATTAATTGTGGCTGTGTGTTCTCTGCTAGCTTTCTATGCAGATGGCAGTGTAATTTGGCAACTCAAAGATTTTTCTGAAAATTGTGCTAATGTGGATCCTAACATATTGCACCTTCATGAGCATAGTACTAAAAATGTGCTAATCAGTGTAATTAAATCGCAAGACTATAAGCTAGTCTCTAAGCCGTATTTCTTAGAATCATAGAATGGTTTGGAATGTGAAAAACCTTACAGTTCACTCACTTCCAATTCCTCTCATCTGGGAGAAGAACACCTACCACTACTTTAGGTTGCTCCAAACCCTATCCAGCCAGGCCTTTAACACTTTGAAGGGTGGGGCAACTACAGCTTGTCTGGGCAGCCTGTGCCAGTGCCTCACAATTCTCATGGTAAAGAATTTCTTCTTTATGTATCATCTAAATCTACTCCATTATAGTTCAGTATCATCACCTTTATCTTGTCACTAAATTCCCTAATGAAGTGCCCCACTCCAGCTTTCCTGTAGGCTCTCTTTAGGTAGTGGAACTATTTAGCTGAGAAAACTAAGCTTATCCTGAACAGCACATAAACAGAAATCAAGATGGAATGAGAATATGAGAATAGATTAATTTCTGCCTAATTTTCTGTATGGTGCCTTGATGCCTGTTATTCCCTAGAAATGAATATAAACTGTACTTTGTGTTCTATTTTTAATTGTGTGAAGAAGTTGTGAAGAAGAAATGCTACACAGAGTTTTATGCCACAAGGATCATCAAAACATCTGTTCCCATTTTTGTGTTACAGATCCCTAACTTCCTCCCACCTCCCCGTATTAATCACTAAGATTTAGTTTAACAGTCCTCTCCCACAGTTATAGGGCGTAGCTTATGTAAAGGAAAAAGATGCCAAATGTGCCTCAAGCTTTCTGCAATGGTAAAAGTAGGTTAAATAGAGTATAGTAATTTGATATCAGAAAAAAAAAGTATATATGCTAATGTTGAAGAAAAATGCTGAAATTTGAGAACACTGGCAATAAATTAAAAGAAAAATTATTTTTTTCAAGATAAATCCATCGATCAACATGACTACAAAAATGCAAATAAGATATACTTCAAGGATGAGTATTTTGATGCCCACTCCTCCCTGCACCAAGTTGCAATGGAATCTGTACCTGTGTGGATAACCAAAGCCAGGCATAGTTGAAGGGCCCTAGAGGAGCTTGGCAAATTGTTTACTATGAGAATCTCACCAGAATTATTCCATAAAGTGAAGATCATGTGGCAATAAGTTTTAGCCTCATTTTTCTCGCTGTATCTTTTGGAGTCTTGAGTCATTCCTACTCTTGACTTCCCCATCAGTAAAATGGAGACTGTATGATTTCAAGATGGATGCTAGAACTCGATCCAGAAACTTCTACCAGGCACTATCTCTTTATACAAGGCTTTTCTTCAAACAAAAAATTTGGGATTATAAAGAAAATCTGGATTTTATTCAGTGCTATTCAGTGTCATCAACTATTTATTATTTTTTGTCATTTCCTCCCCCACTTCACAATAAAGCTAAGTGAATGTAACTGAAGAAAATTTATTGTTTGAGATCTTTGATTGTTAAAGGTACTTTTTTTTTTTTTTTTTTCTCACTACAGTAAGCATCTTCCAGGCAGGTAAGATGTCAGACTGCCTTTAACTATGGTTGAGATTTCATGCATTAATAATAATTTCTGCCACTGACTGTTTATGTAAGCAAATTATATAGATTCCATGTTTCCAATGAGTTTAGAATGGCCCTTAGCAACCTGGACCTTATTTTCAGAATATTTTAAATATTTTTAAATACTTATAATATTTTTTAAATATTAGGAATTGGATTTCTCTTGCGAGTCTATATAATTTAAACAAACACAGTGTACCATGCCTTTAATACCCTTGAATTTACTGGAAATTCAGTAAGTTTGGGAGCAATAAACATTTTCTCTCTTTTAAAAATACTGAAGTCTATATATAAAAGAGATTTATGTATCAGAATATATGCCTCAAGAGAAAATTGTTTCATGGATACTGTCCTTAACTGTGACAGTTCTAACTGATTTGACTTAGAATTTCAGTATAATTTTTGATTTATTTATTATAAATCAAAAAGAAGAATCATTTCTCTATAAAGATCTGTTTCCCTATAAAGAATAAAAATCCAAGTTCCTTTCTGTCCTTGCTTCTGATTTTGTGCAGTCACTCTCTTTGAAGTACTCATCAGAAACAGCCAGGTGGTGGCTCCAAGGCATCAGCTGTTCTCCCTTGGGTTTCTGTGCAAGATTCCTGATGTTCACTTTGTTCGATGCTGTTGTGGTTGTTTTTGATGTCATGGAGGACTTTCTGCCTAGTTCTGCAGATTCTGTCATTCTGTACACTTACAGAGCATGAATAAATCCTGGAAATAATTCTCAAAAACAAACTGTATAAATGTGCTTTATTAATTTAATGACAAATTGAATAGGGTATGGTAAATTAAATAGGATATACTTGTCAGGTGTAGGCAAAGAAGTTATTTGGTGCTCTCTGGGTTCTAGACTGTGCTGTATCTAGGTTCATTTATCACAGATTTGTTCTGTAGTTACTTTGGTTATACCTAGAGTACTGAAATACTTTGCACATAATCAGAAAGTTAGAGTTGGTGTTCTATGAAACACATGACAGCAATTTAGGTGAAACTGAAAACTGTGGCTGAAAAAAAAAAATAATCTATACAAGAGCTTTGATGAATACCCTACTGTCCTCAATGTTATCACATTTTTGTTTATTTCCTGTCTTATTTGTTGTGATAATTTGTGCAAAGTAAGTCTACAGGTTAATAATGTATATTAAACTCTCTTAAATGTCCCAATTTCTCAAACTTGTGGTAGACTGACGGTAAGAATGTTCAGACTCAATTTCCCTCCTTCCTCCCAGACAGCAAGGATTCAGTGTATCCCCTTACTGCCTACAGAATACCTTGTTTGAATTAATCTTTCTAGGTTTCATCCCTCTTGATGTTTAATCTTGCCTTGAATTTCATCAGTCCTTAGAAAATTTCTTATCATATCCACAAGGAAGGACACTTGTTTCATTCCAATTTATAGGAGGGAGAGAAGGTTCTTTTATTATCTATATACCCGGCGTGAGATTAAGAAACAACAGTTCAAATGTTGGTCCAGCCAGTGTATTACAAATCTTAATTAGGGAGATGGGGAAGGGGAGGATGGACACTATTATGAATTAGAGTAATGGGGAAGGGAAGGAGGGCGATAGAAAAGGTAAGAAAGAAGAAGCAAGAAGTCTTTATAGGAAGCAAGAGGGACATAGTCACCAGCATGGATCCAGCGTGGTTCATAGTTCAGTCTTTGATCTTCAGTAGTGGTGGGTCATCAGGCATTGTTGTTCTGTTGATGACGATGACCATGGCGATGATAGCCGCTTTTCAATGGTTCCAAAGTGTTCAAGTCAGCTGTCTTTGGAGTGACAGCTCAAATCCAAAGTGGTTGAATCAGCTCTCCTTGGAGTGGCAGCTGCTGGCTCTGAGCAGAATCTCCTTTGTTCCCATCTTCCAGGCCTTGCCAGCAGATAAGAGGGAGCAGGGATGCCCATGTGCATCCTGTTTTTCACAGGACACAATGGTATCATTCCCCAATTTTCCCATACCAAGTTGGAGCCGTTTAGTTACAGGCCAGATCTTCTGCCAGTAAACACTCCTGAGCACTCTCTTCTGGAGGCAAGCAGCTATGGAGGAAGGGGCTTTTAAATGTTCCCAAAGTGATGTCGATTGTCACACAGTAGCACCCATCACTTGCCTCCTCAACAAATCAATCAGAGTCTTATCACAAGAAATACCTCAGGAAGCAGGCTGTGAGCCAAAAAACAAAGGATTATCACAACGCTAGCTGCTTAATCAGCGTTATGTGATCTAAAGCCTAAACATTATGTTGTCTTTGCAGCAAGTTTTTCTCCATCCAAGTCAGTTTTCTTTCTTGTCTGAAGAAGAAAAGAAGTGGGTGTGGAAGCTTAAGATCCCTGTTTAATCAGTCCAAACATTTGAAAATGTAAATTGTCTTTAGCCCATCTATTACTTTCACTGTGGTCCAACCTCAGTTGATGGAAGAAGTCTTAGAGAGATAGAAGTGGTGAGAAAAGACTGAATGAAATTTTTGCCTTATTTTTCCACTACTGTTTTTACTTCTCATCATTGCAACAAAATGAGGGGGGAGAAAGTTTTGTATTACCCCTCCCCAAAGTTAGCAGTTAGTGATGTAATTTCAATTTATTAATCCTTTGCTCTGCTCTAGAGGATAGAATTGATTTGTGGCTTAGGTACATTTTCTTTATGTATGAATAAACAAATCCAGACTATCTGTGGAACGATAAACAGTAAACAGTAAGACTAATATTTCTTTTCACAGCTGTACAATGGTATGTCATTGACATCACTGAAATTCCATATAATTTATCCCAGCACAACTGAGCACAAGCCTCTTTTTTGAGCTAATGTCTGCAGCTATGTCTTCCAATTAGATGTTTCAGGAACTTTTGAGGAGCCTTTCCAGGAGCTGATGAGTTACAATGCTATTTTCATAGGGAAAGTGCATTTGGCAACAACATAGGCTCATTCCCATTCTGTGACCAAGGCATGAACTGATATCATCAGGGATAGAGGGACACTGTGCCACTGTAAATTGCTTTATCTACTTCATAAATCTAACTTACATAATTTGTAATTTATCAAATTAATTTATGCCAAAGTACCTACTCATCACGATTTGGCAAAGTTTCCATTGCCTCTCTTCTTTTTTCCAGCAGATTAGTTCCTGCTTATACTGGGATGACCTTTGACAGTGTTTTGCCCCAACAGCAGCCTTTTGAAATCACTGATGTTCCACACACATACTCTTGGGATGTGTTTATGATTGATCTCTGTAGTTAAACTCTTGTCTCTTACACAGCATACTCAGATGTACAAAGACATTTGACATTATATGAGAGCCTTCATTGAATTTTAATTTCAGATCAGGTCTCTTAATCAAGAATGAATCTTCTTTTTCAAACTGATGCAAAGCATTTATACCTATTTTTATAGTTCCCAGTTCTAATAGTAGTGTCAGTTTAAAAATATACACTGTTAATTGGTAGAATGCCAAACATTTTGTTCATATCAGATGATAATTAAAAGGCAACAAGAATTTTAAAAAGAAAGTATCTGCATGAAACAGGCATAAGAAAATCTGAAAATATATCCACTGACCTCAAGAAAAAGAGGATTTTTTAGGATACTTATGTTTTTAATTAACAGGTATTATTTGCTTTGATTCTGTATTAAGTAAAGGTCTCCAACTCTAAACATAAGAAGTTTGAAAGTTTTGTATTTCATGTGTGAAATAATTGCAGTAGACAAGTCATTAGTCATATGGTTCACGTAATTATATACACAAATTTTAAAGAGCAGGATATTAGAGTCATTTAGTATATTCTAATTCCTAATTTGCTGTTAGATCACCAGAATTCATAAATACTGCTTCAATGAAATTATGACTATATGTATCTTGCTTGAGGCAAATCTAACAGCCAGCATATCCACACTGCAGTCATCTATTTTGTCTCCTCATATAAAATATTAAATAAAATGAAAATGCATGTTCTTATGACCTGGAGAAGGAGAACAGTCATAGGGTTTTTTTCTTTTTTCTTTTTTTTTTTTTTCCTTTTTGCCTTAACATGCACGTACTCATGTGCAGTTATGTCAGTTTTATACTCCCACTTTCACCTAATGCAGATACTTTTGATTTTCTAATATAAAATTCCTCTGCAAAAAGTGCTTTTTGCCCTTGATTCATCACTTTCAGTGTAGAGGTAAAATGAAATGAAGAAGAAAAGAATTTCTGGCAAAGTATTTAATTATCTGTTTTTACAGTCATTATAAAATTGGGACTTGAACTGATTTGAATGTGAGTGGGAGATGTAGAACAATGCCCTAGAACACAAGAAGCTGTGATTATTCTAGATATTCATCTGCTGCTGAACTATCAGGAGAAATTAAGATTATTCCTATAGTCTTAACTTGTTGATACCAGGAGAGATTAAAATAATTGAACTTCTGTACCTGAAGAAATTATTGGCCTAAGTGTAAAATACATGATACAAAGCCTTATAACTATTATAATTTTAAAGCAATTGACTTATAAAAGAACTGTCATAAAGTGATTATTAAAGTGTCATTTTCCACACTTGTGTGGACACTTGTCACACTTGTGTGGACACTCCTATAAAACACTTGTGGTTTTGCACCTGTCTGAGCATTCTTTGGATGGATGAGAAGCTGGACATGTGCCAGCAGTGTGCACTTGCAACCAAGAAGGTCAACTATATCCTGATCTGCATTAAAAAAGCGGTGGCCAGCAAGGAGAGGGAGGTGATTGTCCCTCTCTACTCAGCTCTTGTGAAGCCCCATCTGGAGTACTGTGTCCAGGCCTGTGTCCCCAGTACAAGAAAGATGCAGAGTTCTTGGAACGAATCCAGAAGAGGGCCACGAAGATGATCAGAGAGCTGGAGCACCTCTCCTGTGATGAAAGGTTGAGGGAACTGGGCTTGTTTAGCTTGGAGAAGAGAAGGCTTCAGGGAAGCCTCATTGTGGCCTTCCAGTAATTGAAGGGAACATACAAAAAGGAGGAGGAATGGCTGTTTACAAGAGTGGATAATGATAGGACAAGGGGAATGGTTTTAAACTGAGACAAAGGAGGTTTAGATTAGATACTAGGAGGAAGTTTTTCACACAGAGGGTGGTTGAAGCACTGGAACAGGTTGCCTAAGGAGGTTGTGGAAGCCCCATCCCTGGTTGCATTCAAGACCACCCTGGATGTGACTCTGGGCAGTCTGGTCTGGTGGCTGGCAACTCTGCTGCACATAGCAGGGGGGCTGAAACGAGACTGATCATTGTGGTCCTTTTCAGCCCAGGACATTCAATGGTTCTATGATTCTATGAATATCTTGTTGAAATATAAACAAAACTATATTCAGTAGAAAATATTTACCCTTATAAGAAGTTCTAAGGACTGTGAATAGACCAGCTATTTCTGATACAAATAATTTCATTTTAATCTCATTATTAATTTATTTCTTTTTTTCCCTGACCATTCTATACATGGTCTTCACTAACTTCTTACTAATGACCCCTCAGAAGTCATCACAGAAAGTGCCATAAATATGACGGGTTCTGAAAAACAGTAAGAATCTAGCATATGTGGTTGAATAAGTCAGTATATAGCATTTAATTACAGAAAGAACTGATGGTCTGTCAGATGATTTTATGCACAATTATAGCTATTCTGATTATAATACCAAGCAATTCAAACTGAAAATAGTCCTTATTAAATAAAGTTTAAAAAATACCTTTCAGTGTGGTACTAAGCCATCTTCCTGAGCTTTGGCTAAATACTGGACTAGCAAGTGTAATCCTCTCCATGGAGGTCTTGGCTTGGGGAAATTAAGATCTAAGCCAAAGACAATTTAAATCAATAGAGAGAATCCTATTGACTTCAGGGGGATCAGGCCTTTGAGAACAGCCTGGAGGAACCAAAGCCAATCAGCCTACACTCTGCAATCCAGTTCTCCCCTAGTTGGTGATGCTGTTTTCCAGCAGAACTAGTAAGCCAGCTGGCACTGGAATTACTTGACAGTGCAGTTGTTTATCCATTTTGTTTTGTTGTTCTGCTGTTTGTTTGTTTTTAAGTATGTTTGCATAGGCTATATAAAGAAGAAAACAAAAAAACCTTGCTGGATTTTTTTTCTGACTTCTTATGCTGTGAATCCTAAAGTCTTTCCAATTATCTGAAAATTTTGGAAAGTTGGGCATTATTGCTATTTATCTTTAAGAAATTTGTCCTAAGGATCTCAAATTCTTTAATACATAATATATAGATTAAAATTAACTATCAGAATGTATGTACTTATGTACTTATGTACTTATTACAGTACATAATATATAGATTAAAGTTACTTATCAGAATACTAGGAAAATGTGTACTATAAAGCCAAAATATATGGTGGCATAAATTTCTTCCTGAGGAATGTTTCTGGATTAAGATTTCAGCCCTTGTAAAGCAGGCTATCAAGTGGAGATAATGTACAGTTGTTCTGAGTAGTGTGAGAAAAATCCAACACTACAGGATAAGTAGCTTATATTAGCTACTGGTTTGTGACTGAAACAAAGGTGCATAGAGGGAGTTGCTCTGTAGAAACTGTAGATTATCTTGTATAAATTATTATCTCAAACTGTACAGTATTATAGCAACATAAAATTATAGAACTTCTTTCCATAAGAAATTTCTTTGTACATTTAAAATTGGAAGTTCCCTCATTTTGCTGCACCCAGCATCTTCTCTTGCCTACATGCTGATTTTTGACATGGTAAAATATAGTTACAAAGAATGATATAATCAAATTTGCTAATGGAAAAGGAGTAAACATTGTGACAGATCTGGTAAGAGAAATAGGTATATTCAGAATTTGCAATGTAAAGTAGATTCAGAGTAAATATTTCAGTAGAAGCATGAAGGCTCCATTGTAAAGTAATATGGGGAGAAGATGAGCCATAAAAGACTATAAATTCTCAGCAAACCCACATATATCAATCATTTGAAAAAGTAAACAGAAAAAGTAAAGTGAAGAGAGATAACTACATTGTAGTTAAATAGCATTAAACAAGGGTGTAGGTAGAACAGAAAGCACTGTAAAATAAGGCTGTGAAAATTGTGGAAAGAATTATATAGAGGTCAATGAGCTGAACAAAGCCATCTCTAGTTTCCACCTCCACAACATTTATATTTTTAAGCTCTTTGTTTTTACGTAGTGATTTTAAACATTTGCTTCAGCTACAGTAGATACTGTAAACACTGAAAAATACAGCCCTATACACAATGCATTCATTGTTTCATACTCATCATTTAGCTACAGATCACATACAACATATGTGCTAGGTTTTCTTCTTTTTTTTTTTTAATTAAAAATATATGCATTTGTGGCACATTATATATCTGGGTTATCTGTTAATCGTTGATCTTTGCTCGACTCTGTGTCAGTACTTGCATAAAGCTGTGAAACACTAACCAGCCATTCCAGCTGCATATAGCTAGGTATTAAATGCTGCCTGTCCAATCAACTGACATAAGAAACAGTATTTGAACTATTTCTCATTCTTCTTCAGGATAGAGCAATCACAAACCATTTCAGTTTCATCTTTGTTTATGCACTGTGCTCAGAGATTCAGCTGCATGATTTTCATCAGTAGTTAATGAGCTGCAGTACAGCCTACTGGCTTTTAGATTCCTCTTTTCTCTCTGAAGGCATTGTATTGCATTTCTCAGCTGTAAAAACAAGAGCTCACAGTCAGAGCTCTGGATGGCATAGGCAAAACCTAGAATGCTTTTTCAAATCTGCTCAGATGTGAGAAATTAATTTCATTGTGTGCCTGTTTTCATTTCATTATTTCATTACTTTGTCTGACTAATCTTTGTGTGTTCTAAGATACTAGATCTTCCATAGCAATAGGCACCTTATTATACCAACATTTATTCTTTTGAATTTAACCATCTGAACAAGTTGGGATGTGCAACACAATTTGCAACACTGACAATGAAAAAACAGTAAATATAAGAGGAAGAAAGGTTAAATATGGGTGACAAGTTAGAAGTTTCTTGTCAACATTCTTTCTTTTTAGCTGAAGGCCTCTTTTTTTCATAGGATGTACTTATTGCATTTTTTAAGTTTGTATGAAAACTGCCCAAAAGAATTTTAAAAATTCTTTTTAGTGTTAGTATTTATAAGACAAAATGAGTTGAAATAAAGTAGTATAAGACAAAAGAAAATTGAAAATTGCTTGGACCTTAATCAGTTCTTGAGTAAAAACTTTAATTTGAACAGAAGTTCATAAAAAGTATTTTAAATAACTGTTCTACACCAAAATATTCAGCATGAAGATCTAAAATTTCATGCATTAAATGGCTACACCCAAAAGTAACAATAGAGAGTTAAGTTTTTTGGAGACCAACTGGTTGTAGGCTCACAAAAGGAAATAAACATTGACAAGATCAGCATAATTGCAGCCTAATGCCAGTGTAGTTGATATGCTTGCATTCTAAATCTAAAAATAGTTTAAACACAGATTTAAAGGAGTAGTGCTGTGTAATTTTCTCATAAAATTAATTATGTGGTTATTTAAATTAGCTATAATAGCAGGAATCAAAATATCAGAACAATTTAATTAATACATTGTGTGTCACGTCTTAGCTTCAGATGAGTTTGCCTCATCAAACTGCTTTCAGTAATTGTTTGGCTTCTTAAAACATTCAGTGAGTGTTTAGTGAAAAGGAAAAAGGCAGAGGCATTTGAGGTTGAATCAGGTTGGATAAAGACCCCCTACTTTAGATTTTCTGGCAACCTCAGAGAGAAGCTTGCTGAACAAATTCCATGTACATATGCTGAAGTCATTTATTCATAAGTCTTACAAGCACATGTGTGCTAAAATGTTATGGCATTCCAAATTAATACCACTAATAATGTTTCTATAAATCCTTTGATCTGTTTTTAGCATGCAATTTTAACAAAGAGGTTTGGAGACCTAGGACCCACTTGGTCTGCTGCCTGTTCTCTACAGTTATGCTGAAATGCTATTTTTTTCTGTGTTGTTGCTCAATCTTCCACTTTGAGCCAGTAGAAAAAAACATTGGGTGAGGAGAAATGGTGAACTGATCACAGTGATGAAAGCTAGGATGGAGGAATTACTACACGCTACAAGTGAAATTCACGTAACCAGCAAACTTGACTTAGGTGGATCCGCCACTAGGCCTTTCTCTTGTTTACAGCCTTCCTTCCAGTCTGCAATGCCACACACAGATTTCTGACTGGAACTTTGAGAGTCTTCACTGCTGCCAAACTAAGTCTCAAACACAGAGAAGCCCCACTGGCACCCTCCAAGAGGTTTCTGAATGTACTCACAGAAACCCTGTGAATGGGTTTCTGATCCGCAACCCCCTCATTCATCTATAAACAGCTCTTCTCAGCTCATGATCCACAGTCTCCCACTTTAAAATGTAATAAATCAGTTTGTAGCTCTCATCCTGTGCATTCTGCAAACTTAGTAGCACAAATTATTTCCTGGGTTGCACTAGGTGTGTCTGAAGTAGCCTGCTCCAGTTGAAAAATGACTAAGGAAATGAGTGAGGAAATAACTACACGATTACTTTTAAAGCAAAATAAGAGATGCTAGTCAGCCGTAGCATTCTTTGACTGTGTGATTTGTTTTATAAGCTGCTTGGTGTTCTCCTTTCAAAAAATGAAAAGTTTGAGTGTCAGCCCACAGTAGAGTCCCTATTTTGAAAGTCCTGTGATATTTCTTTCTATCCTGCTGACTCTATATTTCAACATGAGGGTGAATTTCATGCTGTACCAATGGGGTTCAAATCTAGTAGAGTATTTAATCACTTGAGTATCTCCAATTATGTAAGTGCCTCTACTGAAATCAATACCATTCCTCACACTCTTAAAGTGCACCCCTACTTAAGTGCTTTCTTGGATTCAAGCCTAAAAAACTGTCCTTAGATAATATGTTTCTTTTTATTTCAGAGTAATGTAATAATAAATAGACATTTATGGAAAACTTTCATTTTTCTGATGCATGTTCATTTCAGAAGGTCAGATTGATTCAACTGATCACATTAATGAAAAATATAAACAAAAAAATTAATTTAATACACTGATCAGTTTCCTTTAAATAATTTGGAAATGCTGTTTTCATTACAGTTGTGGACATATTTAATTATTATTTTTTCTACATAGTGCTATAAAAATTAAGATTAATTGGAGTGGAGTTATAAATAGATTTCATACAGGCATGAACAGAATGATGCAATTTAGTTATTGTTATTTCTGTGAGCTCAAGCAAGAGCTGTTACTTGGTTGAAAGGCAGCATTACAAATTTCTGTCTGACAAGTAAAAATTTCATAGAAATCAAAATCAGTAATAGTCTAATTCTTCTTAACAGTGAAATGGAGAAAATATACATATATCATGGACTCTGATGGTGTAGGCTTTCCTGTACATCTTCCTTATCTATAGAGTCTTTTGTATTTTTCATGCACGCTTGATTGAACCTTTGTCTCATGACAAAGTTTTGAAGACCTTGGTATTTTAAAAATACCAAACCAAGGACTAAGCACAGGATTGCCATAATGGTCTCACTGGTACTATTCTTCCCACTCATATTTAATCTCTCTCATTTGATACATATAACATCATCGTTTTTGAAACAATTGATGTGCTTTGGTGACCCATAAGCCTTTTGTAAGTAATTCTGAATTATAGTTCAATTCTTACCTAAAAGACCCAATTCCTTAGTTTAGCATTTGATTTTGGAAAAGTTGGTCTTTTCTCTTACAAAGTAATGTATTTTTCTGAAAATACTGAACACATTTGGGCCAAGAAAAGATCTCCTCCATATCTATAGTCAAAATTACTTCTATCTCAGCTCATTTTATTTTCAGTAAATCTGAGGAGCCCTTATTTTGCAAACCACTGAAGTGTTATTCAGAATATTTTATGATACAGAGACAAAAATTATAAGTGCTGTTCCAAAAGTAATGCCTCATATTATATTATTCTGTGCCATGACATCAGATGCAGATCTTGGTGTTACAGCAGTAGAGCTCAAACCTTTTCACCAGTTTTCCATTACCTTTTTTTGCCATATGGCAGATTCCAGTAGAGAAGCAATCTGACAGAGTGGTCTCTGACATGGTAGTGCATGTGAAGAAACAGTGAGGAACTGAAACCTCCATGTGGAAAAAATTGCTCCCACTGACATTCACTGACACTTGCTGAATGTTTTCAGAGACCAAACTGTGGATTTGAGCACTTGTTCCAAGTTTAGTCTTGGTGAATATTAGCCAGGGATGACTCAGCTCATTCTTTTAATGACGACAAGAATTCACTGCCTCCACTCTCAATTCTCTCAACTGAGAATTTAGTAAATTGAATGCCTGCTATTTAATGTTATCTGTAATACTGATGAAATAGAAAATATGTCACGATCTCTGTAAAAAAATAGGGGTAATTCCCAAGTTAAAATGAAAAACTTGACTTAACTCTTAATTATAACTTTGCAGTATTTCCAGTGTATGGTTTAACAATGGTAATTAAACATATATGGATGGTTCATGAAAATTTTGCAATATGTCCATACATAAAACATCTTTGTTTTCAGTATTTTACTAATTTAATTTCTTATTTTTAATCTCAATCACATTTTTTTTGTTTGTTTTTTGGTTTTTTTTTTCTAATAATATTAAATTTAGAGGATGTAGGATAGATGTATCTGTAAGTTCAAAAGGAAATGATTCTTAATATACCTTCATATTTGCAGTGTCACAAGTAATACTGCTTCATTTATGCTCTTGGGTTGTGACATTGTATCACAGAATTATTTAATATCCTGAGTTGGAAGGGATACACAAGGACCATTGAGTCCAGCTCCTGGCTCCACACAGGACCACCCAAAATTCAAACTCTATTTCTGAGAGCATTATCCAGATGCTTCTTGAACTCCAGTAAGCTTGGTGCCATGATTGCTGCCCTTTAGGGGTTGTTCCAGTGCCTTACTACTCTCAGTGAAGAACCTTCTGAAATCTGACCTGAACCTCCACTGTCACATCTTCATGCTGAATGCAGGAATGATCTTCAGTAGTTATAGTGTGATGTTCAGATGTGCAATGATCTAAACATCTGATGGGAATGAATTATGCTGAGATTGAGATTGACATCTTATTTTTTTGTTGCACACATATTTCTTGAAGGAAAGGTAATTTACCCTCCACTGTGAGTATTTATTAGCTTTTTAATTGACTTGGACTAGCTCTGTACAGGAAACCATTAAATCATTTATTAAAAGGAAGGATGTGTGTGGTGGCTGAAAGCATCTGTGTGGTTAATTTCTAAATAAATAAATTGCACTTATTCAAACACTATTTCTAACACCTGTTCCAGAGCAATTTAAGGTAATACTACATTCTCAGTTAGTTGCTTTTTTAAACAATTATAGATGGCATGGATTATTGTGTTGACAAAACAGCAACCCTCCAGTCACAACTGTCATCTAGTTTATTTTACAAATACTCAGAGATGCACATTTAAATTTCATTCCCTAGACATGAATTGTGCCTTTGAAGGATAAAAATAAAGAATATTTTTTTTTAGAAAATAGAAGGTTTTCTTTCAGTAGGTGCAAAAAGATTTTATAATAACCTGCTATCACAAGAAAAGTTTATTGAAACATATGTGCTAAAACTAATTTGAAGTACTCTTTGAATAAATAATTAACAATCAGAAATGTAAGCATGTGTAGAGCAAAAAATGGTGATGACAGTCTTCATTTGAGAAATAGGCAGTATAGGAAAAGATATCAAAGAGGAATTAACTCACCCCTCCCAGTAACAGTTTGGAGAAAGGGACTATCTGAGGAATGCAGCCTTTTCCCATTCGTACTCTCGTGCCACAAGAGAAAAAGGGCAGGGGGAAGGTGAACCTTCTCAGGGCAGATTGCACACGCACTCCTGGAAGCATCCCTGAGACAGAAAGGGTGGCATTAGCCCCTGCTTCAGGCATTCACGTGCTCACATAGCTCACATATTGGTTCAGGCTGTGACCTTGGAATTCCTCTATATAAGCTGTCCTTATATAAGCTGTTCAGGTGTTGTACTGAGGGAAATGGTTTATTGGGAAATACTGGTGATAGGTAGACACTTAGATGCCCTTTTTCAACCTTGGATATTTCATGATTCTATGGAAGTGTGAAGGAACCAGAATATCTCTGTATGTGGAAGAGTATGTCAGAGGATGTCTCAGTCTGTGTGCCTATCAGGCTAACGCCAGGTTTTGAGAAAAGTGACAGGAAGTTATATTTAAAATAGATCAAACTTTGTTTCAAAGAAGCAGTATATAAATTGCCCACCTGGACTTCTCTTGTATGTAGTGATTCTATGATTCTATGATTCTATTCATTTGTATTGGTTGTAGTTGTTGACATGACTTAGAATTTATTTGCTTTTTAGATATTTCTTTTATTCTTAAATATACTCTAGTAAAGACTCTCAAAACCTTAAAGTTAACTCCACTGGTCTTACAAGCATATTAGATAGGATACATTAGCTCTGAATTGAACAGCTGATCCTTGTTGTTTCTTACTGTCTTAACTGTATCAATTTACTTTACTGGAAAATAAGCTTTACTAAAAATTCCAGTATGAGAAACTAAAGAACTGCTCTTTTTTTTTCACATTCAGTCTTCAAGGAGACAGGTTTCAAAGCATTTAAGTGCTCAATTTCCACCGACTGCTAATTGCAGTTAAACACCTGACTTCCACTGACAAAGTCAGTGGAGAGTTGCTCCCTTGGGTACCTTTCATTTAATCTTACTGAAAATAACACTACAGGTCACATAACTAAGTAGCTTAGTTTACAGGTCACATAACTAAGTAGCTTAGTTTATTAATTACAGTTCAGATTTCTTCACTGCTGGTTTATTTTATAAATATTAAATATTTTAGCCTTCCTCAGTAGCAGTGGCCATTTTCATGTCCTATCATCTTAAAGTTTTATTAAGCAAATATTCAGTTATTACTGTATATAAAACTCTCATTAATCTGATCTTTCAATTTATTTTTCCCATGTAATTGTGGGTTTGTTTATTTGTTTGTTTTGGCAAGTTGTTTATTTTATTACAGTGCAGTGAAAAGATATCTAAAAGTGGACAGGAAGAAATTGTTAACTTTCCTGAAACAATTAATATACTTAATAACACCTAAGGAGAATGTTCTGACAGGAATCGCTATTTTGTCTGTTAAAATAAATTAAAATAGGTTACAATCAGGAGGCCTTTTTATTTCCATTATGTATTTTATAAATATTTTACCTAAAATGCTTAACATAAATGAAAAGTTAGTTGTAGGATGACTCTATAACATGTTATTCTTCACCTGTCGTATCTCAAACCTAACTTAGCAGAGAAATATTCATGAGCTTTTCTTCATGATACTCACATGACTGTAGATATATTTATAATTTGTTTTCTTCTGAAGTCACAATGTCATGGTTTCCAACTAGGTAATTTCAGTAATAATACGCAGTAGATAATGGAAAATGAAATTCATTTCTGTTCCCAAAGCAAGTCCCTTCAAAAGCCAGAGTGAGTCACATTGTTTAGGACACATATGGGATGTTATTGTACTTTTAAGTCCTGTATTTAGGGACACTGCCTCTCCATTGTATTTGCACTGTACTCACTTTTTTTCAATGAGATGTTTCTAACTAAGAGAATAGCTAAAACACTACAGAAGACTTTGAATTTTCAAATTCCATTACTTTGTTCTATGGAAAGATGCACTTGAGACACACTAACTATTCCAATATCCACTGGTGAAACAAACATATTCACATATATCACATATATTCACATATATCAAAGAAATGTGCAATCTACTCTAAGGATCCTGCTTTAGTAAGGGGTTTAACTAGATGATCTCCAAAGGTCCCTTCCAACCACTATGATTCTGTGATAAAGTTCCTTTTTTACCTGGCATAAGAAGTATGAAGCAATTCTGAATAAGTTTTTACAGCTGCATAATTTTTCTTTGAAAAACCAGTCTTCTTACCATTCTTAGTTGTTTGGTAAACAAGGAAATGCAGACCAGAATTCCTTTAAAGAGAGAGCAGAAATAAATTTGGCTACATATGAATTCTGTAAAGATGTGAAATTTAACAAAATCTACAGATAAATAAAAAAAAGATTGAGAAGAACAAGAAAAAATTACTTCCTTTTAGAAATGATATGAAAGATTTTTGAATAGAAAGGCATGAAAGAGGTGGAGCTACAATATAATGAATAATGTTTACTCCGACAGACTTCAGGTAAATGAAGTTTTTACAAGAGAAAAAATTGTCTTTAATCAGTAAATACAGTAATACTAATTCCTAACAGAAAACCACTGATTATGGAGGACAAATATTGGGAAATACATAAATAGTTCTACTTGTACACCTATAAGAACGTACTCAAACTTTTTTTTTTTTTTTCCTAAAAAAAGTTCCAAGTTGATACATACATAAGAATGATTGGCTTGGAGAAATCAAATGGAAATTCATCTGAGAAAGAAATGTTACTATATTTCTTTGGATTGTAGGAACACAGATAGTTGACATCTAGTTATGTGTTTATCTTTGCTTAGTTTATCTGTACAAAGTAAATTTCTGATGATTGTGAAAGTGTGAAGAAGCACCATTATTTAGCCGGAAGGCAGAATTTTTCTGCTTAGTGAAGAATATGTGATTAACTGAAGGCAATTCTGATAATTCACATCTACATCAGGTTTTCTTGCACAACAAGTGAATCAAAACTTTGTGTTTAGACAGATTTTTAATCAGAATACAGGTTAAAAAAAAAGGCTTGCATTTCCATGGTTATATATCATTAACTCATGATGGGACAACATTGTCATGCAGTACAAATTTGAATGATTTTTTCCCCATCATAATTTCACACTGTAATGCCAGCATGATAGACTCATAATGGGCTCCCTATAGACACATGCAGAAATCATTTTGTCATGGTTATCTCACCTCGTAACAGCATAGAAAGTAGTTGGTCTCCGTGGTCTTCCATTAAACTGTCACATCACTGTTAAAATTCTCTGTTTTGGGAAATGGTGATGGTACATCTTGAATGCTGCAAAAAATAACTACTTCATTCCTCATACAGATTACTCTGTTACTCATGAATGAGAGGGAAAATCATTTTTCTGTAGTTAGTGATGATAGAGATTAACCATTTTCTTTGTTTATCTGTCTCAAAATGATCCCATGAACATTTTAACCCTAATACTAACTTTCATAGCAATATTTATGTTTCTTTGTATTTGTACTTTGCCTTGTCCTAACTTTTGAGTCTAAACATGCATTTTTTCCTCATTACTTTTTTTTTTTTTTTTGCTAAGTATATAGCTCAGCCACTCCCTCAGAGGATATAAACTTGATTTTTGATATTTCTGAGTATTAATTTCTCACAAATGTCTTTTTCTGCCTGTATCTTACCATAGCTTCATACATATTGACTGAGATCCTTAATGGAAGAGAAATGTATTATGATGTTCTTCCAAGGAAAGAAACTAAACTCACTGTGCTTGACTCTAACTTAAATTCTTTTAATTTAATAAAATCTTTCATCTTAATAATAAAACCAAAAAGTAAAATCAGTTTCAACACACCAGAAAAGCATGCTAATGAGAAGGTTATCTCTTTGAATATTTAGCAGACATAATATATCTGGTACACCTAATGTGTCCAAGCATTTGTCAGAGCAGACATAAAGAGTGGGCCAAGAGAAACCTTGACTGAAGCGTAGGTAGAGAAAAATAAGAGGCACCATGTGGTGTAATCTCCAACCTAGGATGGAGTACAGTGCCCAGGAACCAGACTGAGCCCTAGGATAGTATACTGCCATCCAGATCTCAGCAGGCAGAGAACAGTGACTCCTTTGAACTAAGCAGCAGCAGGTAGTGGCCTGCAGATCACCTATTTCCTGATTTTATTTGATGTCAAAGGTGATGCTCTGCTTTCCAGGCACTTGGATCCAGAATGTAGTGAAGAGAGTTTTCAGGCCTGATTGGCTCCCAAGACATCTCATCTGCTGCTTTTCTACATGGTCACAAAAAATAATGTCAGAGAGACACTGGGAAAGAACACTCAGGGCATTGGGACCCTAGCAATAGTCTCCTTGATCCTGCTTGTGAAGGTAGAAGGCTTGAGGAGGAACATAGGGCAGCAAGACAGGTTCTGGCTAGGTATAAGATAAAGCCTTTCAGCAGGAGGATGGTTGAGAATGGGCTGGCCAGAGAGGTTGTGCAGTCTCTCTCTTTGGATGTTTTCAATACAATGCACCTGAGTAACCAGATGGGGTGGAGCCAGGATCCACCTCTTCTCAGACCTCATTTAAGGGTTGGCAGTAAAGGCAAATGTGCTTTGCTGGAGATCCCTACCTACCAGAGGCCCTCTGTAGGTAAGTAGCTCTTTTTCTTCATTTCTGCATCTGTGGTTGCTGTGTTTAGGCTTGTCCTTGTTTGCTGTAGCCAAAGACTTTGCCACCCCACTGTTGTTACTGTACTTTCCACCACATTATAGCATTACAGTTGCTGACAGCTAGACCAGGCTGCCCAGAGCTACATCCAGCTTGGCCTTGATTGCCTTCCTGGATGAAGCATCCACAACCTCTCTGGGCAGCCTGTTCCAGTGTGATATGGTCTCATAGTTGACCCAGCTCTGAATATGCAGCTGGACTAGATAGCTGTCTGAAATCCCATCCCTGCTGATTTATTCTGAATTTGTAAATCTATGATAACTACATCAAAGATAGATAGTAATTCATTTTACTATTTTATTACAATTCAATTGTTTTGGTTTACAGGAATATACAAATCTGAAAGATAATCTTGTATGTTGTAGGATCTAAATTTCCTGTACTTAAAATATTTCTTTCACTTTCACTTATAAATTTACTAGATTTTGAATCACTACAATATATGCTCTCTTATTTTTGAGTATTCTCCTAGTTTTGATTTTATTTTCAGTTCTGAGATAACAAAATATTTGAGATGGTACGTTTGGCTTGTAAGTCTTTAATGCAGTTATTCACAGAACTGTGTATCAACTGCTATATAACAATCAGAAGAATTAAAAACAAATAAATAAACATATTTTTCCCTCGAACACTTTGAAACCACTCTGTAAGAATGCCCTTCAACTATCTCCTTATTTCTTTACAAAACCGCAAGAACATACTGTGTTTAGTCTGTTATCAACTTTGATTTCTTAAGTACCCAAAAGAGAAAAACTATGAATTCAGCTTTAGAGTAACCTTTAGACTAAAATAACCTGTATATATTGTTTTTCTCAGAATTAATTTAGCAGCACTCTGGTTTAAATAGATCTAAATTTGGAATGTAAATGGAAATATAGTGGTTCGTTGGCTACTTGGAAAACTTATAACTGTTGCACCTGACAGAGTGTATTCAGAGTAAGAGTAATAACAATTAATTAAAAGATACATTAGGAATATTTTTGTTATTACTTTTGGATTTCTATGATTTTGAATTCTTGCTACACTATTTATTTGAGAATTTAAAGAAATTTGCAAACAAAGATTAAAATGTATAAGTCAGTATCTCTTCTAGTGGTAGAAACACAACACACAGAGCATAAGACATTGATTCAAAAATTCAGAACTACATCTACACTGGGATATAATGGAAATTACCTTGATTAGTATTTAGCAGCTTATTACCACACCCTGCCTCTGTAGGGGCATCACCATGAACAAGCAGGACTCTCAACTCCCAGAATCACGTGAGAGAAAAATTTCCTTCTTATTCCCGTCACATGCTCAGAAGGACAATAAGAGAAGCACATTCTAATACGGTATAGTACTCATGAAGAGCAGTGATCATAGCAATGAAAACATGACATCTTATGAAAATTTTACAATTATAAGAAACTGCATTTCTGATGGCTACTTGTATCAGTATGGAAATGAACTTGTTGCACGGGACAGTCCTCAAAATCTTGAGTATAGTTCTCTAGTCAGCTTAATCAGACTTACAATTTTATTATCTAGGATATTTCTTGTTTAGTGACATTTATTCCTTTTAAAGTTACATTCTCCATAAAGAGAAATCACACATTTTCAATCTCTTCAAAAAGACATCTTTATTGCCAGTTAAGCCACTGTGGTGGTGAGTGTGGAGGGTGGGTGTGTGTGGAGGGTGACACAGTGTAGATGACAACCCATATTGGGTCTGGATAATGAAGTTTATTTAAGAACTAATCAGATTAAAGCTTTTACCACGCATGGTTTTGCCACACCCACTTGCTCCTCTTCATCATCTCATTCACTATGTCTTGACTTGGTTGGAAATCCATGCAGATTGTCCCACTGGTTCCTTGTGAGCTGCAACTCAGAGCTTTTAGTCTTAAAAATACCATGGCATTTGTTTCCATGCATACCTCTGATCTCCAAAGAGACTCCATTTACATCTTTCCTCCAGCCTAGATTTTTGCCACTTTAACAGCCCCCTTCTCTTCAACACCTCTTCTTTTCAGATTCTCCTCCTTTTAAGCACTAGATTTTTTTTTCTATGGTCTCTCAGCTCCAGTTTTCTCACTCTGTGCCAAAGTGCAATGGTTGATAAGCCTCCTAGTAGGTGTTTCTGTTTGATATTTCTCTGTTAACTGGCAGATTCAGGACATTACTCTTTTAGCTGGTCTAAGTAGAGTGAAAATTAACAGTAAGACACTGTGATGACTGCAAGGTACAAGCTTTCACTTGAGAGTATTAAAAATCAGTTTCAGATATTCACCCATACCCACATCCTATTATCTGCCATTAGCATTTACAGTTTAGGCTTCTTTTTCCTTTATTTCTTCCCAACTGTGATATATATTAAGGACTTCTATTTGTGATTATCATATTTCAAGAATGTTGATTTGACCAGTTTCACTGGGAGTCATATGCAGCATCTTTGTTACTATAAACTACATAAAATTAGAGAGCCTCAGTCATATCTTTTCATGACAGAATTTGTACAGGTTTAACTACTAAGAGGTAAAAGTTAACATTTAAGTGCTAGTTCAAATGCTACACCCAATATTTGTCATTTCAGTTTAAATTCAGTGTCCAAACTATTTCTGAATTTACATTTGACTTTTTCCCTGAGTAAAACTGTGTACTGAATACTTTGCTTATACAAATAGCTAATCTAAGAAGACTTATGAATCTTAGCAGAATATTAATAATTCCACAACTCCTGAATTATTTAAAACAAGTTCACAGTGCTCCATGAGTCCAGAGGAAAAAAATTGTATCCTTGCTGGGCAGCAAAAATATCGTGGTTATACACAAGATAATTTTAGTCCCTTGGATGGGAAAATTCCCATCTGGTTACTATAGTCCAGATGTGCAATTATTTCCAATACCACGTCTCCATTTTATTTCATTAACACTCAATTAATCAAGAATATTGATTTGATTTTATTTTGAATTGTGTTAGAAAAAATAGATGTAAAGAAATTACTGGGAAATAAGTCACAAAATAAAAAAAAAAATCCAACGAGAGCAACAACAAAACAGCAGCTGCAATGAGAAAAGTAAGCTAAAGTCCAAAGTAAATAAATTAAAACAACTTAAATCCTTGTAAATACATTATCTTTAGTATATTTACACCAGGGAAGATTGTGATTATGCAGGTGTGTTATATTTTCTTATGACTGTGCACACTTTATAAGTTATCCTCTTTATTCAGCTGTAAGTCTTGTTATTCCTTTTATTGAAGCTGCAGGTCAACATATTCAGAAAGTGGTTCCTTAGGCATAGATATATAAATGAAAAAGTTGTCACTGTGTTGGTATGTTTAACAGCTGGGAACAGAGCTCTATTTGGTGGCCCTTTTAACCTTTTGTCAGTGCAAGATAGCCAAGGATATTCAGGAAGCCCCAACCTGTTTTGCAGTTTTCATCTGATCACCCTGTCTGGGGCAGTGGTTTTCTGTTTGGGCCCACATTATGGTTTGTGTACTAAGAATCTCTCCCATGCAAGCCCTTCTTTATCTTTCTCCACAAGGACAAATCATGCAGGTTTTCTTTAAATAATTGAATAGATGTACTCTGCTATATGTTTGTTCTTAATTCCTACTGAAATTTGTTCAGCAGCCTTGAACTGGCTGTCAAGAAAGCTTTATCTCTTGTACAAATAAGTGTAACCCTTCTAGTAGACAATTGTAATGTGTCTATTCTCTCCTTGTTCTGAAATTTTCTGATATTTTGTTATCCTTGCCTCAGACTGTGGTGCTTAAAAACTAAAAATATGATGTGAAATCCCATAGGAAAGTTGGGTAGCTTACAGAAAAAAAGGTAGCCAGGTTATGGATGTTCTCCAGGTTATGGTTGTTCAGCACTGTGTACTTGAAGTCTGGAAAACCAATGATATCCTAGCCTGAATGAAAGGAAGTGTGACAAGCAGGTTGAGGGATGTCATTTTCTCCCCTTCTCTGCTCTCATGAGACCCTTCTAAAAGTACTACATTTAGCTCTGGGGTCTGCAGCATAAGAGGGGCTTGCACCTTGGAGCAGGTCAAGAAGAGGGTCATGGGCATGTGTCACTTCCTTTACATAACCATAATGCGGATTACTTCATCTATAGATATGTCCTTTCTGCTAAGAATTAGAAAGAATTATTTAGATCTACTTCTTAAGTGGTAACTCTCATGTATAAAGTATTAGAAATGTGTTTTCATTCCACACTTTCTATTGGAATAACTGCATTTTTAATTTTTTTTTTCCAACAGATTCTTGGATTATTTATGACACACTGAAAATATTTTCATTATTTAGTCCTTAACACTTGTCTTTCAAAAACAAAATAATGCTCAATTGTTGACATATGAAATATGAGTATGAGCTCACTCCATGTCTTCACAGTTCTATAAAATGACTCCTTGTATTGTTTCCCATTGAATTATGTTCTTTTCCCTTTATTTTCTTTATACTTTATTCTAATTTTTCATTAGCTCAAAAAATCATGGCTAAAGAAACTGATCCCTAATGCCCAATAGCCAAGACAAATTACTTTGAAAGAGTACTTTGGCAAAAAAAAAAAAAAAAAAAAAAAAAAAAAAAAGGCAGCAAACTATATCCTTAGAAAAAACATAGCATATTTATTAAATATATAGTCTTAGAAACTGTCAGTTGCCAATTCCTTGCAATAATTTAAGCTCCTTTAATATTTTAATTCGTGTTTCAGATGTATTTTACCCTTGGGTCTTAAGTATAGAGAAGAGTTGTGTAGCAGTTGTTGCTTAGCAGCACTAAATGAAGGCTATGTCAAAATCTTTATACCTTTATACATTTTACATTTTAAAAGCTTATTTCAGTGTTCTTAGTATTTTTTCAAGTTTTTTTCAGTGCTTGTTGTCATCAGAATAAAGTAAAATATATAGATCGGTTTGCATGTTAGACTATTCGATACAATCACTGTAGATTAAATCTTGCACTTTTCTTTGCTATTTATGAGGCTGCCAATTCATCTTGTGCATTTGGTGTATATATGTTAGCAACAAGTGAGTTAGCTGTGCCCTGATTTCCCAGCAGCTGGACTCAGACATTCAGTCTACCCAGTAGCTGCCCTGTTCCTGGTAGCTGGGCATAAGAACTGAAGGCTATGCCACATGACAGCTAGTGGTACTCAAACCTATATGTATGCATGTGCTCGGATGTGCACATCCACACACACCGTAAGTGCCTCTAGTACCAGACTTCACACACTCAGCTTACCCATGCTCCAGGTTGGTGTTTGCTGGGGCTCACACTCTAATATGTGCACCAAACCATACACATGCACACCCATCCATGGGCCTTAGACACATAGCCTCTCTGATTCAAGGTCCCACTGTTATTGAGGGCATCAGACCATCCCCCCACACAAACAATAGAGAGTCTCTCATCCATGAGACCTCTCATCCAGGAGCTAGAAATAAGAAGAGAAGGCAAATTATATTCATCAGGCACAGGACATGGTCAGGTGTGTTTATAGGTGACCAGTGCTTTGTATGTGTCTCATCCCATGCAGTGGGTTTTGAGGGAGATCACTCTTCTATCTCCAAAAGACTAACAGGCCCAAAGCATGTTGCAGTTCCTTCTTTGTTGTTAGCATGCCTACCTGGTAAGGTCTCCAGTGAAATACAGACTGTCCTTCCCTCTCACTGAATTCCTAGGAATCTGAGTTCTGAAGAAGGGAGTTGTATCTCTTCCTGGGGGATTTTCAGTCCTATCCTTTCTATGTATGCTATTATTCACTCTTGAGTCTCATGAACCAGTTGGGCCTCCAATTAGTGTGTTGTCAATGTAATGATATGTTCTGACACCTTTGTCAGGTAGCCAGCATACATTTTTAGCACATTCGAGAGACCCTCAAAAATCAGACAGAATTACATGATTTGTACAAGAACAGACAGCAACAGACTCTGATACTGTAGAGCTAAATAAAATTTGGTGAGGCAGTGGCCAGTGGAGATGTGAGGGCAGGTGGAAATTAAAGCAATACAAGATTTGGAGGGATCTTTTCAATGAGTACTTAGTATGTTGTGATACTACTGAGAAATTTTCTGACTTAATACAATTTTTCTTGCATTTCAAACAATGTTTTAGTGTTAGATATTTGCTGATATCAGAAAATTAGCTACTAATATCCTCTATTACATGCTCTTATTATTCTTAAGTTACTATTCTTACAAGGTTGTTCTATTTTCTAGGCTCAATAACCCTAGCTTTCTCAGCCCCTCTTTGTAGGAGAGGTCGTCCAGCCTTCTGACCATCTTCATGGCCCTTCTCTGTACCTATTATAACAGGTCTGTGTCTTGTGCTGGAGGCCCATAGTTGAATGCAGTATGCAGGTGGGGTCTCACCACTCTCCCCCACCCTGCTGCTCACACTTCTTTTGATTCAGCCTTGAACAGGGTTTGGCTTTCTGGACATAAAAACATTCTTACTTTCTGTAAGTAAGCTTTATCAGGTCATTCTGGTAATAACTTAAAGCATTAGAAATTTAATATATGAACACATTCTTCCTTTAGGAAATTCTTTTAAATGCATCCAATACTCATCTTGTACTTCTCTGAATTCTATACATTTAATATAAATTAATTTCAATTAATTTAAAAATGAATATATGAACATAAATTATTTTCATACTGAATGCAATTTGCTGTAAAATTTGCCACTATTTATCTAGTATCCAACTTCATTCTAAGCCATTGTCTGCTTATACTGGAATGGCTATTCAAAAAGTAATCTTCACTCTGCATTTCTAAAAAAATATTTTTTTTTTTTCTGGAGGTATTTTAAATTATTCCTTTGTCTTTGATATTTTCTGTCTTCTACAGGGAGAAGACTATCTTCTTTCTAATCTTTATCTGAAGAAATCGAACAGATCTCAGCTGCCTTACCTTTGGGGGTAAAATGAGCTCTGAGGCTTCTCATGAGCTATAGGGAAGTGATGGTACAGAATGCCTTTGCAGGGAGGAAAATTGTCAATCACAGTTTAACAGGACTGCTTTCAAAACCAGGGCTTTCAGAAAGTGAGATATGTTATCCCCTGTGATTTGTGTGGGTCTCTTGTTAGTCTGAAAAATACTCACCTTTTTTTATTATACTTTTTTCCCCCCCCGAGAAGTAATGCTATAAAGTAGAAAAATGTTGTAAGATCTTCAATCCATCTTTCTTCTGTTATTGAGTACTTCTACTAAGTACATATATCTATTTCTTTTAATTGGGGATATCTCTTTGATGAACCAGGCGAAAAGATGGTTGATGCCACTGTGAATGATGAGAAATTATCAAAACAGTAGCAGTCTCTCATTTTTTCTATCTAGAATAGTTCAGAGAGGCCAAATCATGAAGATTCTTCTTTATAAGAAATAAAAGTGGCAGTAACTTCATGTTTTTAGTGGTTAACAACAAAAGCTAACATACTGAAGAATTTTCTTTATTTCTCAACAACCTATAGAATATTCCCTTTCATCACAGCTTTGTTTCCCATCTCCCTGCTTTTTCTCTATGACATGAAGAAATTATTATTTCCCCCCTGGAAAGTAAGAAAGGCAGCAAGAAGTTGCGGCAATAACAATTGTGAGTTAATAACTCAAAATTTGAGTTTAAAGGGTGTTGAAGTGGCAAAGGTTTCATTTTTCTGCATATCGAGTCTACCATATATAAAATGACTAAGAGTTAGGACAAATTCAATAGAAGATGAAGGAGGAAATGCAAAATACAGTAACCATGGGCTTGCTAGAGAAATAATGCTTTACTCTACCTACTAGTGAATACAATAAAACACGCTATAAAGACTCAAGAAATCAAGTTTTTTTTCTATCAGTCCCATGAGGAAAGATTGTTAAAAGTTTCTGATTAAGCTGTATATCTATAAAAGGAGTGAATAAAGGGCTCCTGTCTGTCTTCAACAGTCTCACATCTTGAACATTTTTTCTATCATTTGAAGTTGGCGGAAGTCTTCTTAGAAATATTCCTCAATGTCTGATTGCGTATCTGCAAATCAGTGAGATACAAATAACAAAACTTTGGAGTTAAATTTGCTGCTTAAGAGAGATGTATTCTCATTGCTACTTTAATGAAGGCCCTAGTCTAAGAGTTTGACATTTTTTAACATGACAATTTGATATTGTAGCTAAATTTATATAAAATTTTAACATGGTGCCACTGGTACTACATGTGCCTCCGAACTTACTCTTCCACATGTTTAAATTAATAAACTTTGAGTTCTCTGAAAAATCTAATAAATTACATAAAAATCAGTTATTTTTCAAAGCTCCCAATTTACAATGTTTTAGAAATAGACATAGAAATAATTAGAATAGAAATGATTTATGAATTAAAGAATAATTAAATGTGACAATTCATGTGTGTATATAGTGCATTAAAATTTGTTAAAAGTTTTATAGTAATTAATTTTGACCTTTCCCTCATAATGCATGGGTAAATGATTGTGTTTCAAATAATGTTTTTAAATTAATTCATTCATTAGAAAATTAGACAGAAAATTTGGGAGCTATAGGTGATGTAAGTTAGTTATGATTCTCAAACATCACACAGTTGCCCAAGAAGTGACAAATATTCTTTTCTGAGAAATGTAAAAATTAAGGGTCATATTGCACATTAGAGCATGAGTTAGAAAACTGTATTATACCAGAGTACAGGAACAGAAGACAGGAGCTTTACTCAACAGAGATCTAATGAATAAAACCTATGAGGAAATATGGGACGTTTATTAGTTTGTTTGTATCAACAGACTGAAGTCTGAGTGAGAATATAAGTCATCATATGCATATACATATATAAAATCAAGATATACGTAAACGGATTTTAAAAAAAGGATGAAAAAGAGATATGAATATGGGGACAGGAGGTTCAGCAAGAGCCTGTGTGCACAGGCAGCCAAGAGGGTAAACCGTGTTTTGGAGTACTTTAAAAACAGCGCAACTACTTTTTTTTTTTTTTTTTTTTATTGTCCTTGAATACTGTGTACAGTTCTGGGCTCCACAGTATAAAAAGAATATTAGGTACTTGAAAGCATCCAGAGGAAGGCAACAAAATTGACAAAGGGCAGGAAGGTATGTACTAAGAGGATAGGCTAAGGACAACTGAGTTGTCTAGTTTGTAAAACAGAGGGCTAGGAGGTAACCTAATTGTTCTCTTTTTCAGGGGAAATGGAAGTGTTACCTGGAAAAAAACAGTTTAAAGGCATTCTTACCAACAGAGGCGTTAGGAAGGAGATCATTAAAAACGTGAACAGCAGCTTTTACATTGGAACTTTGAATATTTCATGGTAACATTGTAACACTTATGTTACAAGCAACTGTGCTGATAATCCTTCAAGTCTGGCAGTCTTTATTTTATTATATCTTGCAATATATTTTTTGCCTTGAAAAATGATGATGAGGTTGACAGGTTTTTTTCTACATCGACCACAGCTTGGTATCATCCACAAACTTGCTAAGGGTGCACTCGATCTCACTTTTCATGTCATTGATGAATATATATTAAGGAGCATTGGTCATAGTACTGACCCTTGATGGACACTACTTGTCAGTGGTTTTCATCCAGACATTGAGCTATTGACCAGCACTACCTGGGAATGATCTTGCAACCAGTTCTTCATCATTGAACAGTCTGTCTGTCAAATCTGTTTCTTTCTAATTTAGAGAGAAGGATACTGTGGAAGACCATGTCAAAGGCCTTGCTGAAGTCCAGACAGATGACATCAGTGACTCTTCCCTTGTTCTCTGATGCATTTATGCCCTCAAAGGAAGCAACAAGGTTGTTCAGGCAGAACCTGCACTTGGTGAAGCCATGCTAATTATCCCATATCTCTTCATGGGCCTTAGCATAGCTTTCATGATCTGATCTGATATTTCCTGGCAATGAAGTGAGGCTAGCAGTGTTTCTGAGGGTCATCGGTGTGAGAATCCTTCTTAGTTTTTTTTTTGGCTCAAAGCTTGCTTCCTGAGGTTTTTCTTGTGATAAGACTCTGAGTGACTTGTCAGGGAGGCAACTGATGGGTGCTAACTGTGTGACAATCGATATCTCTTTGGGAACATTTGCAAGCCCCTTCCCCCAGAGCTGCTTGCTCTGTAGAAGAGTGGAAGAGAGTACTCAACAGTGTTCACTGGCGGAAGATCTGGCTTGCGGCCAAACCGTTCCAGCTAAGTATGGAAGGTTGGGGGATGATACCATTGTATCTTGCGAAGGCAAGATGCAAGTTGGTGCCTCCCTGCTTCCTCTTATCTGCTGGCAAGGCCAGAAAGATAAGAACAAAGGAGGTTCCTGCTGAGATCCCAGAGCCAGAAGCTGCCACCGCAAGGAGAACTGACTCAACCACCTTGGGTTTGAGCTGTCACTCAAAGGAGAGCTGATTTGACCACTTTGGATTTGAGCTGTCACTCCAAAAAGAGCTGACTCAACCACTTTGAAGCATTGAAAAAGGGCCATCATCACCATGGTCGTCGTCGTCATTGGCAACAGGACAACTCTGCCTGATGACCCACCGCTACTGAGGATCAAAGACTGAACTACGAACCTCGCTGGATCCATGGTGGTGACTATCTCCCTCTTGCTGCCTATAGAGACTCCTTGCTTATTCTTTTCTATCTTTTCTATCGCCCTCCTTCCCTTCCCCCATTACCCTAATTCATAATAGTGTCCGTCCTCCCCTTCCCCATTTCCCTGATTAAGATTTGTAATAAACTGGTCGGACCAACATTTGAACCGTTGCTTCTTAATCTCACGCTGGGTATATAGATAATAAAAGAACCTCCTCTCCCTCCTATAAATTGGAGCGAGACAATCGGTCATCCTTTCTTCTTAAAAGTGGGTATTACGTTACATCTTTTCTAGTCACCAAATACTTTACCTGACCACGACTTTTCAAATATCATTGAGAGTGACTTGATGACTATATCAGCCAATTCCCTCAGGACTCTGGGATACATTGGGACACGTGGATGATCAGGTTCCTTAGGTGGTTGTGAACCTGATCTTTGCTTACAGCAGGAGAGGCAATGCTCCACCATTTATGAATCACATGCTTGAAGTCTCTGTGTACAGCAGTCGCTAGTGAAGACTAAGGCAAAAATTTTGTTAAATACCTCAGCCACCTCCTTGTCTGTCATTACTAGCCTACCCATGTTGCCCGCTAGCAAGGATATGTACTCCTGGACTTTCCTTTTCCAGTTGCTGTACCTAAAGAAGACTTTCATATTCTTCTTTGTGCCCCTTACTAAGTCCAATTCCTTGGGGCCTTGGCTGACATGATCCCATCTCTACAAAGCCTAATCTGCACCAGTAGAGGTGACCTGCTGTCATTGTTGCCACTGCTGAAATGAACCACCTGTGCATGCGTCACTGTGTTCACATCCACTGTTTGGTCTCCATAAATGTTCAGCAAGCATCAATGAACATCAGTGGGTACCATTTTTTCCACATAGAAGAATTAAATTCCATAATACCTGTGCTTCATAGGAATTTCCATTTCAGACATCATTTAGTCAGATGCCTGTTACACGGCAACAAGATGTAATGGAATATTGGAGGGAAGGTTCAACCTCTGCTGCCATACCACAAACATCCATCTGCCTCTGATATCATTGGCCACCATAACAAAACAGTAGGCATTACTTTCAGAGTAGTCCTCACATAAAACCACGTTTATAATATCCTGGTTTTCTTTCGTTACATATGCAAGTGAGAACAGTGGTTCATTTTTAACTTCTTAAAAAAAAAAAGGCTTGTGAAAAAATATGTTCTTAAGATAACCATTCTTTGGATTATATTTTTATTTTTAGTATTTAGTAAGTAATGTGTCCTCCCAAAAATGATGACTAATGATATTTCAAAATATTACAGTAAAATGGTTAGCAAGGTTTGTAAACCATACCATCTGTTAAAGGAGAAAAGGAATTACAGATTGCCTCATAGTAATCCACGCTTTGGACCACGTACTATCAACATATTAACTCTTACAGATCATCTGCATTTTGTTTGATAGTAAGATAATCATTAGAAAGATATGATGCCAAATAATCCAGAATAATTTAAACAGTGATGGTTGTGCAGGAGGTCTTTTGACAAAATTCAGTTTAAAACAATATTAAAAATAAGATTTTTTTTTTTGAAAGCATATCTAATCCAAGTTTCTCCTGTATTCTGTTGAGGTTGTGTACTGTATCTTACCTAAGCCCCCAACCACATAACAGAATTCATAAATAAATTCTGCAAGAAAGAGGAAAGGTGTGTTGATAGACACTTATTGCACCAGGACACTTCATTATTTACTGGCATTTGTTACTGCTTTGCTGACACAACCATTAACTCTATACAAATTATTTTTTCTGGTATTCACAAATGCTTTATAGATTGACACGTTATCACGGCTCAGAAGGCTTTTGAATTTGTTTCCTGAATGAGATAAGGTTTTAGAGACTTTTAAAAATGATGTGGAAGTAGGAAGGAAAGGTGTAAAAACATTTGTCTTTCCTAACATATGCTACATTTTTAATGTAGTAACTTGCATTTTCTAGTTTTAAAGATTATTTAAAAAATGCACAGATTGGGATTTATTTTTCTTTGGGTAAATATACATGTTTTATGATGTGCCAGTCTTTGTTATACATCTTTCATTTTCCATGAGCTTAATTTTATATATATATATATATGTTTTCTCCATTCAGATACTCCCCCTACCTGTCTGGCGTTTTCTGTTCTTGTTCAAATATGCTTCCCAAAGGTGCCTCCATCTTGGCAGTGGGGCCTACCCATGCCCTGCAGTGGGGCTGCTGGAGCCAAATGTAACCATCTGTGTGCAGCACATGGTAGCCCTAGCCTCATCTTACACAGGAGATTGCAACCCCACTGCCAGCATGTGTTCACCTGCACCCAGTTGCGGGCAGTGTATCATGTCAGAAATTGGAAAACTGTGTTGCAGTTTGCTTTTAATAATGCTTATTTTTCCATCTTTTCTTAAGGCATATAGGCAGCATCCTCACCTACTGTAATTAAGTTATACAATTCATGCATGCTGAAAATCTGACTTGCGTGACATGTGTTTGTTATGCCTCAAAGTACTTGTATATATTTTACATCTCCACAGCTGAAAGAATAAGACAACAAAAGAAAGATAATTGATGTACCGCCTCTTATAGTAACATGTCAAGATTCACAAAAAGTATTAAAAAAATTGAAGTGACTCTATTATAAGCAAAATGTGTGAAAATATGTATGTTATTTGCGTAAGGCTATGAATTTCTTGTTACTTTCTGGAAGTACTCCCTGTTTTATTTGTTGCTTTATTTCAGGAATAAAGGCATGTATTTGTGTTGTTGGATAACAAATGTGTGAAATTTAATTCTTTGTTAATAAAATACAGAAGTTCTGACTTCCAGGTTCATCTTTCAGTGAAATACAGATTTAAACATGTCTTGGTTTTAATTAACAGTAAAGGATTGGAAATAATAGTTTCATGTTAAAAGCACACATAAAGAGGAAGAAAATTAAAGATCACCTTGCTTCCTTGGCAGGTTTTTCAGGACAGTACTGTGAAATAGAAATGAATGAATGTGATTCAAGTCCCTGCTTGAATAGTGCTGTCTGTCACCGTGATGTCAATGGATACAACTGTATTTGCCCTGAAGGTAAATTGTTCAAAATAATTTTTTTTTTCTTTGACAATTCTCAAAATTGCCTGCAGTCTGCAGGACATCTTCTTGACAGTCTTGAAAATCATTGTTAAAATTTCCTGTCTATGAAAGTTAGTTATTCTTTTCTGGTTTAATTTGCATCTTAGTCCTTCAAGGTGACCAATAAAACAAGTACGCTCACAATAAATGGAGGCAGATAAATGCGTTGCTTTTATCACATAAAACCTCATAATAATAATAAGTGAACAAGTGAAGAAAACATAAATACATTGCATTTGGAAATCACAGAAAATTGAATCAAGTAGCTTACATAGAAAATATATTGTACTGATACACTAATTTGCAATTTTCTGACTGAGCCCGGGAAGTAAGTCATAATGGCGAAAATAATGATTTTGTATCAGTTCTGCAGTGCAAAAATGCTAAAATTGCACAGACAAAAGTAGTTTTGGTCTGGTTTTGTAAGAGTGCGTATTGCCCGGTAAAATATAAAATATCTGAACAAATGAGAAGTTTCAAGAAAAAAGTAGTTCCAGGAAAAACTGAAAAACTTTACAACATTTAAAATTACAGTGTCTTTCTGAGATACTTTCAAAAATGAGTTATTGATTAATATTTTAATGTATTTTATAATTGTAATTGTAGTTTAAGAAGAGTAAAAAATCTGTGGCTTACAAATTGCATTTTAAAATGCCTTATATATGAGTTTAATATCAAACATTAATATTTTATACTTTTGATAGTGAATTGATTCCATAGCATACAGAGTTTTGGGTTTTTTTATTTATAAATTAATACAAGCATTGTAGTGGTGGTGATAACTATAGAAATTCTTCACAAAAGACAAAATTGATGCTAATAATTCTTTTAAGTACAGCCTCCATCATTAGTTTAAGTTAGAAGCCAAAACTGATATTGGAAGGTAGTTTAAAATTTACTTTGGAAAAGATCATTCTTCTGTTTAGATTGCCTGATCAGCTTACAGAAAAATAAATCTTGGCATCTAAATTAATAATTTTGTGGCTTACTTGTTACCTATGAGACATGGATCTGATTAAACTCTGATTGTAAATGAGAACTGCTTCTGAATACATTATTAATGAACTCAGGATAATTCTAAAGTTTTATGACTTAAGGATCAGTGGAAATTGGTTCCATGGTCAGTTTGAGAAATTATGAGAATATGCCTTGCACTGAGGATGTTGATAGCTTAGCATTAGTCATGGTCTTCCCACAGCCATGGCCTGTGACAGCACTAATGATAGTCATTTTGAAGCATGACCATGAATTAGAATACATTTACAAAACCATAAAATGTCAGATATTGGATTGGATGTTCTCTCTCAATTTCAAGTATCAAAAAAACCTTTTGGACTGGCTAGTTGCTAAAAGTCGCTATTACATGAGGAAAAAAAAAGAAAAGAGAAAAATCAGAGAAGTAATTATTTCAGAGTCAATAAATGGAACAGATGTCCAAATACCAGCACATCTTAACATCATCTCTACTGTCCTCAAAATCACAAAAGATACACCAGTTATTTAGTCTCTGCTGAACAGAAAGTTCAACTAGAATAATGAAAATAATGAATACTAAGCTTGTTCTTTCAATTATTGATTCTTTTTAAAGCATGTTTAATGGTCAGATGTATTTTTTGTTAATGATAACACAGGAAAGGATTTTAGGAAGATCTTTCAAAAAGGCAGATAATGATATTATAGGAGTGAATTGAAAATGATCTATTCTTTAGGAAAAAACTATACCAAAAGATGTGCTTTAGAAAAGAAGGCACACATAGCTGAATAATGTCTAGCTCTTATTTTGTTTTGTTTTGTTTTTCCAACAAAGGATTTGAAGGTCTTAACTGTGAAATCAACTTTGATGAGTGCACTTATGGCTTCTGCAAAAATAATTCAACTTGTTTGGACCTGATTGCAGACTACAGTTGTGTTTGTCCTCCAGGATTCACTGGTAAGATTTATTGTACTTAAGACATTAAGTAGCTAAAAATGAAAAAAACAACAACAAAAAAATAAAAAACAAATTCATGATTGAATTTTGTTTAGTATTTTAGCATTAATAAATAAAAATTCAACTCAGTGTTCTGTTGCATTGCCAACAGTTCTGCACTATTGCTAATCTGCTTTTGCTTCCTTAATAATATGATAAAAAGTGAAAGCAATGTGTGAGATGTTTGATTAATTGATGGAAAGAAAAACTATATTTTATTGAGATAAAAAAAATTCAGAAAACAAGTAGTCTGTGAAAAACATTATTTAATCTTTTCCTAGGTAAGCAAGAACAGATAAAGCTGGAAGTATTTGTCTCCAGAAGATCATATCGCAACCATACTTTTCTTGTGATTCAGATAGAAATGAGAGTACAATTTTAGCAAGCGAGCACTTCGCTCTTCAAGAAAGATGCTATTAGATCTTTATGATAAATAGCCTGGGATTTGCATGACTATTTAACAGGTTTAAGAAAATAGCTTTTGCATCAGGAACAGTCTTCATGAACCTACTTGCTGTGACAAGCAGCTAACAGGATCATATGGAAATCAATAAAACTGTCTCAGAATATGCTATCTTAACAACTAATTGCCTGTGATGTCAGGGACTGGAACACACTGCTTTTCAGGTGCTGGTTTCAGAGACACAAATCAATAGTATTAATACGCACAAGAGGTAGTAGGAAGACCCTCTTAGTTGATGAAGGTAAGGCTGTCTACCTGGCCAGAGTAAACTGCATGAGTTTCGATAGGGCCAAGTGCTGGGTCCTGCATTTTGGTCACAGCAATCCCAGGCAACCCTACAGACCTGGGGAGTAATGGCTGAAAGCTGCCTGATAGAAAGGGACCTTGGTGTACTGATGGGCAGTCGGCTGAATATGAGCCAGCAGTGTGCCCAGGTGGCCAAGAAAGGATTGTATCAGGAATGGTTTGGTGAGCAGGGCTAGGGAAGTAATCCTGCCCCCGTACTTGACATTGGTGAGGCCTTACCTTGAGTATTGTGTTCAGTTTTGGGCACCTCAATATAGAAGAGACATTGAGGTGTTGGAGCAGGTCCAAAGAAGGGCAACAAAGCTTGTGAAGGGCTCAGATAATATGCCCTATGAGGAGAGAGTGAAGGAACTGGGGCTGTTAAGTCTGGGGAAGAGGAGGCTGAGGGAAGACCCTATCGCTCTCTTCAAATACTGAAAAGCGATCGCAGTGAGAACAGGGTTGGTCTCTTCTCATTGCTGACAGGTGTCAAGACAAGAGGAAATGGCCTTTCATTGTGCCAGGGGAGGTTTAGGTTGGATATCGGGAAAAACTTCTCAGGAAAAAAAGAAAGAGTTGTTAAGCACTGGAATAGGCTCCCCAGGGAGATGGTTGAGTCACTATCTCTGAATGTGTTTAAAATCTGTTCGGATGTGGTGCACAGGGACATGATTTAGTGGTGGGTTGTTAGAGTTAGGGTAGTATGGTTAAGTTGCAGTTGTACTTGATCTTTAAGTTCTTTTCCAACCTGAGCAATTCTATGATTCTATGATTCTAAGTTTAGCCATGGCATTAAAAATTCACCATTTGCTTAGCAGTCTCAGAAATCCAACAAAGTCAGCAGGAGTCGTATAAGAAACCAAATCTGTGTTCATAGGAAGCTCAAAATCTAAAATAAAAGAGACCAATTATGGAGAAATGGAAGACTAAAGGGATGAGTAGAGTGGTGAAGAATGAGGAGGCAAAATTAAGTTTTAAGTAAATAAAGCATTTGAGGTTGAGAGTAACACCAACTACGTTCAATTTAGGAACATTTCACACTTATTTTAGCAATAGCTAAGAATTGGCAGATGGGACACAAGGAATGTAAGTTGATACACAGAAATTTAGAATCTGTGAAAGTGATATTAGTTGCAGTTCCCGAAAATGCCTATGACTTTTCTTGTTTTCTTGATTCTTGCCAACATATTCTACAATAATTCTACATTACAAAACTGTAATGTGCTTTATTTCCTTCTCAATCACAGTTTCTTTTTTTTTTTTTTTTTTTGCTAACTGCTGTCAGGAGTTTGTACATAAGTCTACATCATATTCATATCAACAGGAGCATTTTTAGTATGATACTTTTAAAAGTTGAACTTATACAAACTTTTATTAGTATGCTGCAGGATCAAAATGGAAAAAATAATTTTTCTGTGGCAGCTTTGAACCAGTCAGTTTTAAGTGGAGAATGCAGGAAAGCCTGTTCCTATAAAAGTACATCTACTTTGCGATATAATGGAGTTTACATTAAAGAACTAGAAATATAAAGAGAATTGTAGGTGTCACAAAAACTGCCCAAAACAAGGTAAGTTTTCCTTAAGTAGAACTCTTAATCCTAGATTCATGCATACAGTTTGTTTATAATGTATGCCCATTGGAAGACAAAAAGATTCATGATGAGTGATAAAGCAATAGATTATAGGCAGATTTTAATGGGTACCTTGAGGCTACAGTGAACTCATAAGAGTTCACTGCTATATAATAGTATATTTTGAAAAGGTCTGTTTTCTGCCTTTTCTGTGTAAGAGCTTTTTTCTGTTTTCTGTGTAAGAGCTTTCATCATGAATGTGCTTTGGATATCACTTTTTTTTTTTTTTTTTTTTTTTTTCTGGAGATACAGGACATGAGTTTCCATAAGAAAGCAAGTGAGACAGTGCACTGATTGAAACTGGAAGTGGGGATAAGGACTCTCATGATTACAATGAATATTCTCCTCTGTGCTTATGCTGGTTGTGCAATAAATGCACGGTCAACTGTTGTGAATGTCATTAAATCAGATCTCTCCAAGCTTTCTGACAACTGCTTCATCCTTCCTAGAAATAGTCTTTGATGCCAAATACTGAATATTTGATCTTGCATGCTCTAAGAAAAGCAAAAAGTAGTAGAAGAATGTAATCCACCAATATGAGATTTGATACGAGATGTACAGATTTTGATACCTTGCAACTAGCTCAATTTTCATCGTTTCCTTACAGTATCATTTATGTCCTATGTACTTCTGAGTTCTAGTACTGATGTAAATGTCCCTAGAAGACATTGCCATAGCAACAGTGGTACATTCAAAATATTTTTTCAAGTGAAAGGAAACATAGTGTACATACAAGAATTTCTGGTTCATTCAGTTAATATTTGACAGTGTAGAAATCCATATTATATAATGGATACAAAAAAACATCCAAATTGTTATACCAAAGAATTTGCTATTATCTACCTGTTTTCTTTCTCATTATGTTCACTCTTCCAGTGTTCCTCTGTATCCTACAGGTGACAGTTTCAATATTCTCAAGAAACTGGGGAGTTTAGGATTTAGTTATCAGCATCTTGAGACCTCCCTCAAGAGGAAAGTCATGCTATGGATTTCTTCCTCTTTAGTCTTAAACCCAGTTGTTTTTTTTATACATATACATTTTTTTCTGCTGGATTGCTGTTTATCTGGCAGTATTTGCTGGTGATGTCACCCCCTCTCCGGAGGGTCATTTCAAGCTGAAGCTACAGCTGGGCAGCAGCAGCCAATGTGCTCCAGCGCAGGGGTTGTACCAGCAAATTCCAGCACAGATCAAGGCTAAGTTAGCCACTGTACTATACACGTTGGGCTGTAAGGGCAGTGTTGAATAGGAGGCAGACAGTTGTCTGTCTTGATGGAGCAGGCCTGGATGGAGAGAGTAATTCTCTCCTGCTGAGGAAATCCAGTGGGATAGAAATAATGACTGAACAAACTGAGATTCATGAGAGGAGTGGGGAGTCTTCTTGCAGTGTCTGCTTCAAAAAGCAATTTTTATTGTTAAAATGGTAAGCACCTGAGTGCTGGCAGCTTTGCAGCCCATGGTAAAGAGATTCCTTTGAGCAGATAGGCAGGTGAAGTGAAGCAGCTTCTCAGGAAGACAGGGAAAAGCCTTTCCCTCCCTATTAAATCAAACATTGCTCTAAAATGCCCTCTTGTGGGAGTCAACATCCAAGATCATTGTAATTATCCCATAGGAAAGAGGTACTAGACAAAAACTGACAGACGGAGGCAGTGCTGACTTCTTCCCAGGCAATGCTTTGTTACGTTTTATCAGTTAGGCTTTCAAGTACCTTTAGTGGTTGAGATAGATAGAGACAGTCCATGTTTGTTAGGGTAGACAGCCTTGTTAAATTAGAATCATAGAATCATAGAATGGCCTGGGTTGGAAGGGACCTCAAGGATCATGAATCTCCAACCCCCACTGCCACAGGCAGGGCCAGCAATCACCACATTTAATACCAAATTAGAAAAAGATCTGTTCCATTTATCCAGACTAGGTAATTCCAGGAATTATCAGAACCTGAATGTAGTTGAAGTAGGAAATTTCAATACTGAATACCAGGACACTTGTGGTGCCTGAAGTACCAAGATAGCTTGAATCACAGCATAATTCAGGTGGGCTGGTATGGAATTCCCCAGTGATATTGTGGAGAAATAACATAACTCCAAAATGGTTTTTACTCCTCTTGCTTGAGTCACTTCAGTATCTTATCACCCAATTAATTTAACCAGATGAGTAGAAACACAGAAATATAGTAGGTTTGTTCAGCTGAATGCCATGAGTTATTGATAAGATATTAAAACTAAAGCACAATTAAACAGTAGTGAAGAAGTCTTGTCATGGTCCTGAATTTGCTAATTATTTTTTCATGCATGCTTTCTGCATGTAGGAATGATTTGGAATAAGTCTGGAATTGTTTTAAATTGTTGGGAAAAGAAATCCAGGAAAGCAAAAAGCTTATGTGAGCTGCAAGCTGCTGATCAGAGCACCATGTTCTCTCTTGGAAATAATCATAGAAATAGGTGATACAAATTAGCTGGCTCTGGATTATCACTAATATTTACTTTTTACGTAAGTGACTTATTTTAGTCATCACATGTATCCACCAGTCATAGCACAGTTAAAAGCAATTGTCATGATTTTGCCAGGTCCTGTTAGTACTTGGCTCTGAATTTTGTTATTATTTATATACAAGAGATTGTTGATCTGACTTCTTCACTTATATCATGGTCCATATGAATGCTTTATGAGTAACATGATCCTGGTTTTAAGTTTTCCACCTCTCTCATTCTTGTTTGTTGTTATAAGAGATAAGATGAAGGGTCAAAATCTAACATCAGTTGAATGTTGACTTAAATAAGTCTTTAAGCTTTTCAAAGCAGAATAAATACATTTAAAGCCTTCTATATCTTTTCTGAAGATCAAATCTATGTATTTTCCTCTGGCATGTCTCATACAATGAGTTTGAGAAATCCCATAGTGGCTATTGCGGCTGAACAAGTGGTCATTCTAACACTGAACGTTTATAAATCAAGATTACAAAATGCAGTGTGGTGCCTTCTAGCTCAACCCTTCCATCACAAGAGAAAACTTGACACCTTGTTTGTGCTTTAAATCTTTTCTTGTGCATTTGATTTAAAGTCTTTCTAAGGCTTTCAGTGAGTATGCAAAATCTGTCCTCTTCCAGGCAGTTTTTGGACACAGAGATTTAGACAATGTCAGGACATCTGCACAGTTTAAAATCATTGTCTGTTCATCATCTGTTCCACAGTGATCATCTCCAGTTCTGTACTCAAATGATTCAAAGGAAGGATGTCATAAGTGCTTTCAGTGCTTACCTACATTTCAAGTCACAGATATTCAGCCTCACATGCGTCCCATATCAAAAGCCAGGTAGCCTTTTAAGTGATACCTCCTTAGAAAAACAAAGTACCTCTGTCTTATCTGAGTGCTGGTGTTTTTCTGCTCAAACTAAAACCTGAAGACATACAGTTGCACAAGGATTGTTTTTTTCCCCTGGCCAGCAGAGCTCTGACCCACAGTGGGCTACTAGAATGAGGCTGTGCTGCTGGGCTGCTGGCTTGCAGCAATACCCCAAAAGAGAGGTCACTTAGGGCAAGCTTCCCACAGTCGGGTGTGTAAAACTAACTTTCTGGAAAATAAACACTATGCAAATATGAAAGAATATTCAATATGTATTTCTTTGGTTATTAGAGAACATTTATCATTGTGTCTAATGCATATACCTGCTTCCCCTGGAAGGAATTCAACTTAGAACGCTGAGTGGAAAAAAAGAGATCAGTTGAGTCTGTTTAAGTTTCATCATGCTGAAAATTACATTACATAGAAATTTTGATAGGCTAATATATATGAAAACCTATTGAATTGCAAGAAAGAAAAACAAATCAATTATAGTTCAGTGGCAATGGGTTTTCCAGCTACCTAAAAAACTAGACAGTTTCTTTTGTATGAAGAATCAAATGGCACATCTCTCCAGTAGTTTCTCATCTGCAAATGCTAAGCATGATTTGTTTGAATTACAAGATGAATAGTAACAGTCAGAAACGTCTGAAAAAAAAAGGTAAGTTCATTCTTCAATCAAAAATGTAATTAGTTTATGTGGGATTTACTTTATCACTGCTCTACTAGATGTGTTCTGTGATTATTTTTTTTATTTCATTTTATCCCCTTTATTTTAGATATGTGTTTTTGTTTGTTTTTTTTTCAATAATGATGCCAATTGTCATGTATAAAATAATATATTTAGAACATACATCAGTATTTTGGGGTCATGACTGTGTATTTAATTAATTTACATAAATTGAAACATGATTTAAAATGAAGGGGCTTACTTTGCATTAAGTTAAAAAAAGTTGTGGGTTGCTGGGAAGTCCTTAACATTTCAAAAATGGAAAGCAATCATGTCTATAAAACCTCATACTGCAATTAAAGCACAAGTGTTAAACTGGAAAAGATTATTTAAATTCTTTATTTTCCTGAATTTTGGTAGGGATGTATTTAAATTTTCCTAAACTACCTACTTTTTCTATAAATAATTTATCAGGGTTTTTTTGTGTGTTTTATATATACTGTGATGTCATACATGACAACACAGAATGAACAGTAATATTCCAGTATAGTGAGTACCATTTCTTTTTTTTTTTTTTTTTTTTTTTTTGTCTGACTACATATGTAAAAAATAACATATGGATAACAAAACAGAATTTCCTACTGCATCAAATTTTTCATTATAACTATTTCAGCTAAGCTGTTTGGACTAAACTTTATGTTATAACATGAGCAGTAAGTGAGTGAACTCTGATATGAGAAATCTGTCAATTTCCACAGAGCATATTTTTCATTCCTCCCAAATATTCTGTTATTGAATTTGGAAAATGTAAGGGACATCTTACATAAGAACAGCTTCTTCTAGGCTTGGGGATTTTTTGTTCTGTTTTCTAGCAGACAGCTCCTCTTCTGATAACAACAAGAATTAAAACTATTGGTCTTGGACAAAGCCCATTCTTCAGTTTAACAATTTGTAGCATTTTTACATCTAGCATTACAATCTAGCATTGTACCAGAGGTTTTGATATTTCCCAGTATGCACTGGACTTTTTATCAAGTGCAGCAATTCACGTTTGGGTTCCCTGTTCTTTGGAAGCATCATGCTAGAACAAGTCTGACATTATCAGTTTTAGAATGACCACACTAGTCACTATATGTTGTGCCATCTTCAGTAACACAGCTGGCTTTTTCTTCCTCACTCTTCAGATTTTTAGGGATTTTTTTGCTTATTTTACACCTCTTTCTCAGATCTGCAACTTCCTATAATTTGTGATATTGCTATATTTGAGGCACTCTGCACATGTTAGGCATTTGTTTTTTGTCTCTTTTGTTATCCCTGGAATAGTGTTTGCTCAGCTTCTACGTTTGCATTATTACCAGCAAACAGTGCCTAGGTGCCACCTTCCTTTAGGGTTGCACTGCTCTATAGAATTGTTATTCCTACCTACAACTTACTAATAATAACAACATGAAACTGTTCAGAACAAAGGAATACTAAAACAAACATGGCAAGATCCATCTGACCATTACACAAGTCCTCAGGTCTCTTGTTAGCTCGACACAAAACCTGTGGCTTGATGCGAGCAATGGCAAGTCCATAGGAACTGGGCTACTGGGAAGCAGTGGTGATGATGGGGATATCATCCTATAGCCAGACTCAATGCATTTGAATGGTCAATTTGCCAGGGACTACTGCTTGCCCAGATCAGAGGAGTGTCTGGTGTGGGAAGGGAAAAGTGTTAAATCCGGAATAATTTTTTTAAAGCTGTTTATACAACTTACATCAGAAGTCTTCTTCCTCAGCATTTTTGCATTCAAGCAAGAAACAAAAGTGCATATATTATTTGCTCTGGTAACATCAGAGCAGCACCTGACAGCCAGTTTTCCTAGGCATGTTAGAGCATGTATGCTGCCCAAGGACAGAACATGTATATTCCAGATTATGACAAGAATGCAACAGGGCCCAGCTCTCTTGAGGTGTGCTATCTCTGACACTATCTCTGACACAATATATCTGACTTGCAGAATTCTCTTAAATTATTCCCAGAAAAGATAGCCAGTAGCAGAAGGCTATGATAAGTGATTTATTCTGGGAGCATTCTAACAACTCCTAGATTGTTGGTTGTATGCTCTACATTAGGTCTGTTTACCAAAAGGCTGTTAATGTTGCCCATTAACCACCTTGTACTGAATCTAATTACTTAGTTTTGATTAAAGCACACATTGAATCCAAAAGCATTCAGTTCTGATTTGAATGCATAGCCAGAATATGGCTGGCAATTCTTTTAGCAGCAATCACCATCAGAATTAGAAGTTTATATTAAATACTTTGTGCACATTGTAGTCAACTTTGGGCTGTTGTGTCTCACTACCTTTCTACACAAAAGGAAAAAAATTCTTACTACTCAAGTATTTTCTCTTTGTAGATACACACTGTAATCAAGTCACTTCTTAGTTTTGTTTGTTCTAAATGAGATTTGTTCTAAATGGAGATCTTTAAGCTTTCGCCAACAGCATACTTTCTTGTGTGGCTGAATAAATGGCAGAGCTTTTCCTGCATCCCTTCCACATATTTTTAAATATATGGGGCTTTGAACTGTTTGGAACTTTGTAGTATGCATAGGTAAAATTACCTTTAAACATAAATATTCCTCATTTTTTTTGAATACATCAAGCATTCTTATTTTTTGTCGTAGCTTTGCAGTTGGGTTCCTAGGCTGAAGTCATCCTCAGCAGTCCATTCTAGATCACTATCACTGTTTCCATACATACAGTTCAGCTCCAGCTCACTAGCTGCATCTTTAGCAGCTGTGTATCTTTTTAGTTTCTTGTATCTGGCAGCAGTACCTGACAAAAACTGTTAGTAAACAAACAAACAAACAAAAGTATCTAAGTCTATCACAAAATTGACATCAGCATATGCTTGTTTGCTCTCCTGTAGCAGAAATTTGCCGTGTTCAGGAAAGGAAGTGAGAGTGGAAATGCATTGCTTTTCAGAATCACTATTGAACTAATACAGCAAAAGTTTTACACCTGCAGAAAATGAACATCAGAGAACCATGAAGTGGCTCATTGATCTTGTTATGATTTTTTCAGCTGAAAGGCAAAAACTTGCTGGACAGCTACAGGCTAAGAGTATCAAAAGCTGTACTGCCTCTTATTCATGTGTATTTGCAACTCTGTAAATATGTTGTTTTTATGAAGAATCTTTTTCTCCCTGTTAGCACTGATATTTTTATTACATGCAGTGTGTCCTGTGCTTCTCTTGACTACTGCATGCCTGGTCTTGGCTCTATAGGGTGACAGAGTGGAGATGCAGATCTGGACAGAAGCACAGGGCTCTCAAGCGGCAGCTCTGCTGCCATATACCAAGCAACTTAAGACCTTTCCTATTTGGTTCTAAATTTCCCAGACTTTCTGATGTAGATGATTCTTGGTCTTACTTACATGCCCACCAATTTAAAATGCTTGTCCTATTTTACACTATTATGAGGCATACCAAATTTCAAGACAACTCAATTCACAACTCAATAAACATAAAAGCCCTTTAATCTTCTTCAGTGTTGTAGTGTCCTGTTAATTACATAATCTTAATACTAGAAGAAAACACTAAATATCATCTGTTCCAGCTTCATCTCACAGAAATCGAATACCACTATACCTAATTCCTGACATGTCTGTCTCACATCTCTCTTAAAGATGTCCAAAACCATTCTTCATCTTCCTCAGGTAACATATTAAGTATGTTATTATTCTAAGCATTACGAGTTCTTTAACATTTAATCTGACATTTTCTCATAGCAATTTAAATGTATTTTTTCTTATTCTGTTGGCTATGGAAATGGAGAACTAAAGACATTTGCAAAGGCCTTTTCTTATTTGATGACTGTCATCACATTTCTATTCAAACCTTCCTTATTTAGGCTTTACAGCCTGATTCATGTTTTGCTTTTCTTTTTTCCTTAGAGGTCCTGCTTTGTAGTTCTTTGTCATTTTTTGAATGGTCCTCTTGACTTCATTTCCTCAACACAGCAGTGGTCACATCACGGAGCCAGGTGGAGTTCAAAAAGTGTTTAGACAACACGCTCAGAGACAGGATTTAATTTTCATGTTGTTCTGTATGAAGGCGTGAGTTGGTCTTGATGATCCTTGTGTGTCCTTTCCAACTCAGGCTGTTCTGTAATTCTAATACTATTATTTAATTCAGCTTACTGAGCAATGCAAAGCACTCCAAATGAAGCTTTATTCCGGGCAGACAAGAATGGAAGGATTAATTTTTGTGTCTAACTGGCTATGTTCCCTTTTTGTATCTCATCTGATTTTGGAGCAAAATTCTATTTTTTTCTCCTACTTAACTTACGATCTGACAAATTATGATATCTTTCACTTGTTCTTATTGAATAAAAGAAACTTTATCTCCAATCAAAATCTATGAAGACTTCTAATCCTGTCCTCCAACTTAATTTTTGTAGATTATTCTACTGTCCACCATTCAGACTGTTGTTGAAATTCTTGAGTGGAACTTGTTCTATGGTATACCTCTTCCAGAATCTCTGCAATTTTTTCATCTATTTTGGAAGTATGCTGATAACTAATGTACAAATCTGACTTTCTAGCAAATTTTACTTATTCAGTAATACTGTCTTGTCATTTCCATCTAGTCTAGTTATCAGTGTGTCATGTGAGAAACATTGCTGAGATTTGAACTAAAATGTACACTTTTTAATTTTAATCAACCAGAAAAATAGTTCTAGTGTAGAATAGAATTTATTTGCTTACATGGAGCTCATTTAGAATAAATCATGTTTTATTTCTAGTATCTTACAGTAAAGCAGGTTGTTGTTTTTTTCCCCATTTTTTCTACTTCTTTTCTCCTTTTTTAAAGGCTGACATCATGGAGTTTTTAGATACTTTAAATATCTTTCCCAAGTTCACAAAGAAGTTTTTACCAGCCAGCTCTCAAAGTACCCAAGGATGAAGTTCATCAGGCCTACCTGTCTAAACACCTACCTCATCTGAATGTTCTCCAACCTGTCTTCTTCATTCATCACTGAGGTTTTGCCCTTTAATCATAGGTATCAGTTATGATAATGATCTACTTGAAGCTGACCTTTTTAGCAGTGATTGAAACAAAAGAAGCATTAAATAATTTAGCATGATGGCAATCGTTATCAGTAGCTATCCTTTTCCTCTGAACTGCAAACCATACCCTTCCTTCATCTTTAATGCTGAAATACATACACTATAGTATCTTGCTACCCTGCGCATCCCATGATAATTAAATAGTATTCACTGTCTTCACTGTTTTGATTCTATGCTTACACGCTTATGCTGTATTTCTTAGGTTATCCTTATCTTAGGTTAACATCTCTGAGGTTAACCTGACCTATTTTCTGTTAGTTGTGAATTTCATCTTTTGAAACCAATAAGGTGCTGACCTGGTCTCCTAAAATCCAGAGTCCTTCTCCCACAGAAACTTAAAGATAAACTTAAAAAAAGGAGCAACTTCCTTAATTTTTTTTTTTTTTTTAATATTATTATTTATTTATTTCTGTATTTATTTTTTTTTAGTTCAGCCTCTCAGCAGGTTTCACATCACCAGCTTTCTGCAATTCTTGTGATTTTTCTGAATTCCTTTGCTCTCATGCTGTTCACCTCCTCTTCCCTCCTCTTGCATGGATATAGATCACTTTCATCCAAGTTCTTCATTTTATTTTCTTAATATTCAGATACCAATCTTCCCTTTTTCTTGGATGCAAATCTCAGACAATCTGTGCTGTAGCTGCCTTTTCTGTTATTGAAGAGGTTGCCAATAATGCATTCAAAATCTATGAACTTTTTATTGATAATTCTTCCACAGAGTTAGATTCCTGAGAGACATTACCTATCTTTTATATCTGATTTGAGTGGCATAAGTAACCTTCCATCACTTTGTGAGTAGAATAACAAATACCACTTGCTTACATCAGTGCTAGCTACATCTTTCTTTCTTTGTCACACGAGCTGTTCTGTTATCTACAGTTGACTCTTGTTTTTGGATCAGAAAGATCCTAATATAATTACTATATAGCATGCCAGAGCTTGCAGTAAATATATTCAGTACCCAACAGGTAGGTGTGGATGTGTGATAGACTGTGGATTTCCTTTGGTATATTCATGAGTTAATTGTTACACATATTACATTGTATTCTAAATATTCTCTTTTATGTCTTCTCAATGCTCTCCCACATTTTATTTTCTTTTGTTTCAGATTTTCTGTTTCTAAGGAATGGGTTTATTTAACTAAGTAAGGAAGCAAATTAGATTTTTTTTCTTATTATTGTTACTGAGGCTATTAAAAAGTTTTTAAAATGTGGCAGATAATTTCAGTAATTACAGTGTTGAGATGTAATGCTAGAACACACAAAATACATTTGCAAATGTAGCTTATACTTATTCCTTTACAATATTCAATTTGTTAACTATCAGCTATGATGTATGAACAGCTCTAGTTTTAAAGCTGTCAAGCAGAAATAAAATAGTGTTTCAAACCTGGAAAAGTTAAATTATGCAGTTGTCACTTTTCCTGTGAAGTAGCTTTTCTGCTTTCCCAAACCCAGCATGATTTATAGTTTTAATGTTTCATTTTCTTTTCTGTCAGACAAAAACTGCTCTACAGATATTGATGAATGCGCCTTCAAGCCCTGCCAAAATGGAGGCCATTGCCACAATTTGATTGGTGAATTTTACTGCAGCTGTTTGCCAGGTAAGAAGTCAGGTGTTATTTTGGTGAGAAATGTTCTGTGGTATTTCTGAAAGAAATATAGTTTTTTTTCATAAGATCAGAGAGCTAAACTTTTAAAAGTCATTTTGCTTGAAAAGAGAGAAGGACTTAGCAGGCACTCTTTAAGAGTGCTTGACAATTGTTATGTGGCTAATGCCACAAGAATTTGCCTACAAAACATGGCTTGGATCCCAGAAGTCATGCCTTGCAAAATGAATGGTCTCAGAATATCAATGTTATTCACTGAAGAATCTTTAAAGAATTCTACATTTCTGAACCTTTTCTAAAATTAATTTTCCACTTACCCTTCTGGTTTCCTTCTTTTCTACTTGGAGAAATGATTTTTGAAATTTCTTATTGAAGAAACATATGAAAATTTACATAGCAGGTAATTGTAATCAGTATTGCCTGCACAGAAGAGAGAAGCTATTAATAACTGAAATGAAGCCATTAACAATAACAGATCCATCTTTTTCTGTTTTAGAAGGCTTGGATAATTATTATCAGATACACAGTATCCTATAAATATATGAACTTACATAACTTGATCATGTTTTTTTGCTTTTGTTTTTGTTTTTCTGTAAAGCTAGACTGATGCTATAGACCAACTTCTATACACAGGACTGTAATGATAATATAACCAGCTCATTTAAATGTGATGATTGTATGATATCCGATTATTTATATTTCTTTCTGCTTTCTTACTTGAGGGTCAACTAATTATCGTGTGATTGGAAAGAAGTAACTAAAATAAGAAAACATAGTGCTTTTTCAGTTGCAGTTCTTTCATAGTGTTAGGGCTCTTGGATTAAACTTTGTTCCGTTGTGTCAAGTCAGCAATGTAGTAATTAGAGGATCAAGCTTATTTTTGAATAGAAATATTTCTTTATATTGGATAGAAAAAAAAAGTGGTTAAAATTATTACATCTATATAAAAATTATAAGGTTTTTATATAAGAGATTTAAGAATCAAATACAAGTCATTTCATCTAATGTCTAAATTGCTTGAAACGTATTAAGTTTGAAATGTAGGAATAGCAATCACAGCCAGTACTGTTACTAAATCACAGCATACATACATAAAAATAACATTAATATATGCATAAAAAATAGCTTGCATATAGAGGTAAGTAAACGTGTGCATTATAGAGGCACACACATACAACCTCTTTTAAAACCTTAGAATCTCCATGCAGAATTTCAGGATGCAGAGTATCTGCTATGCAATTTTTGTTTTAATTTATTAAAATAGTTAATTTTTTTTAAGATTGATTGTTTGTATTCAGTTACTTTTACTTTTCAAGTTGCAAAGTCTGTGACTATATTTCAATTCTCTTTCTGTATGAGAGAAACCCAATGTCACACCTCATTTTGTCAAAGAGTATTTTGTTTTCTGCAATCAGTAACGCAACAAGAACTTTGAAAGCATCTGCCTGCTCTACGGGACTGAAATATTGAGATCATATGCATGAAAAGAACATTAAAGTAATGTAAAAAGTATTAATATGAATTCTTAGACTACATACATTTTCCAGTTATATTTTGATCTTGTTAGATACAGTTTATAGGAAGTGTTATTACAGCTACAAAATTCAGGATGAAAATTAACGATTTAGATGGTTAATAAGGCAGTTATGCAGATGTGTACTAGATTTGAAAGAAGAAGGCAAGGCAGTTTATAAATAAAAGAAGATAAATAATATGGAACGACTACATATTGTGAGGTTTATTACTACAGAAACTGAACTGCTAACAGGGATGTGAGTAGTTTGTTATAGTAGTTTTTCCACATTTCCAGAGAGTATTCTCTGGCAGGTGGTGACTTAGATGGAAGAATAAGTTCTAGAAAGTTATGCATGTCATAGCTGTTTCCCTTTTAAGGAGTGAGCACAGTCTTCACCTTACTGCTAACTGGGGACTGTCGAGCACCTGCTCAGATGGTGATTGATGAGCAGTTATAACTTGGTAGGAAGAAGCATAGCTGCTAGAGCATAGGAAATGAAAGTTTTGTAAATGCATAGGGGGAGTTTTGAAAACAGCTCGGGATTTGCAGCCTTTGTAGTGATTGCAAACATGGGCTACAAGGCAGCCTCCAGTGTCAGCTGAAGCAGGCCAAGTCAGTCTTCATACAAATAATGTTACCAAAGTGTCATGCAGATTCTTCTCCTTCTCTGGAGAGTTTCAAAACCTACCTGGACACTTTCCTATGCAACATACTGTAGGAAACCTGCTTTAGCAGGAGGCTTGGGCTAGGCTATCTTCAGAAGTCCCTTTCACCCTGTCTACAAAACAGTTATTTGTTCCTGAATTAGACCTGCTCAGCCTGAAGAGAATTTTGAGGGAATATCTATGGGGCAGCCCCACTATATCTATGAGGGGGATTACCACTACCTCATGTGATAGTACAAGGACTTCCAAGAGCTCAATATCAAAGCAAGACAAGAGGTAATGGATATGAGTTGGAACACAGGAAAACTCTGATCAGATACTGTAAAAAATGAACAAAAAACCAAAAACCTAGACATTTGGACTTGCTGATGGTGAGGATTTAACTTGATGGCCTTAAGAAGTCCCTTTGAGAACAAAATATTTTATCAGTGCATTACTGAATAAGGGATCTTTCCTCCATTCTAATAATGCTTTATAAATATAATACTTATAGTTGAATTTTGAATTTAATTACCTGTTCCTACATGCACAGTATTTAAGACTGCAAGCGTTTGAGCCATATAAAAAAACCAAAAGTTTTCTTTAATATTCATTAGAATGTCATCTTCTATCAATCAACTTTGTAGATGGAAGAAATGGGAATGTTTGTATGCAATATTTCTAAAAAGCCAGAATTTACATGAATATTTTAAAACTTCTCAAATGTCACTTTTCCCCCACGTATTAATTTAATATTTTGTTAGGAAATCATTTCACATCTATACAGAATTTTGAAAAAAAAAAAAAGACAAACTAGAAATATAGTACAGTAGTGTAGCAAAACTGATTAAAATATTAATCTGTCACGCAGAAATCTTACCTTGAAATAGAAAACTAGAGAAGTACTGTTCCTGGTCTAGTGAAAGGTGTCCCTGCCTATAGCAGGGGGCTGGAACAAGATGATCTTAAAGGGTTCTTTCCAACCCAAATCATTCTATGATCATCCCTTCTAAAGATAACTGAATGCATATATATTTTTTTTTCCCGGTGGTATTAGTACATGATTAGCATGATTATTAGAGAAGACTGATTTTGAAACAGAAAATCCAGTCAGTTGTGGTGCTTGGGCTGTTAGATTCAACCTAAAATAAATTTTTGTTCAGTTTAGCATGTTGAATCAAGGAAGTATAGTTTTGATTAAGAGAACTCATACAGAGAAAAATCATTAATTAAATTCTTTATTGGGAGGTTTCCTGTTCTAAAGATTACTGTACCATGAAATAAGACTGTACTTCCCTTCAAACCTTTCTGGCAACTGTTATTATGGAGTAAAAGTTTATTTATATTTGAAAGGTTTTTTTTAATTTATATTTAAAAGTTTTTACTCCTGGAAAGACTTCAGGATAACTTTTGTATCTTATGACTGTAAAAAACAAAGTGACTCATTGAGGTAACAGATGGGAAATAGAAATCATTGAGTCCTTCACACTGCTACTGCACAATCATCTTTAACATAAAATTTATAACGATGACTTTTTTGCTTTAATTTCAAAGTTGCCTGATCTGTAGGGGAGTCTGTAGGGGACCTGTTAGGTCATGGCTTGAACTGGTGATTGAGCACCTGAAGAAGGGATGCCGCTGGCCCAGGGAGCGCAGGTAGTTTGCACCTGTGCTCTCCACATGACCAGAAGGAGTGGAGGCACCCTGGGCTCATATACAGACCAGCCACTGAGGAGAGGATGCTTCGTGGATTTAGGCTGCTTCCTGACAAGGAATGCTGTATAGCCAAAAATTCCCACTATGAGTTGGGTGAGTTTTGTATATGACTACCTGCGAGTACTTTGCCTGATACTGCCAAGAGCTTCTCAGAAGCAATTTTGTTTCTTTGTGAGCAGAGTCTAATCCTTCTTACGTGGAACCGTTTCTCAATTTAAGGTAGTAATTCTCTTGGTGAGTAGTTTACATTTTTATCAGTTTCTTATCAGTTGCAATTTACTTATACATTATGAAAATCTTTTTCTTTTCCATTTATATATCTAATATCCTTATTTATACTGTGAAAGCGTTCTTTCTAAGCAGGCATGTCTTGCTGGCTGTAGAAATGCTATTTAGCAGTTTATCAATAATGGATAATGCTGTGTGTATTCATATAGAGAAAAGCAGCTGTACTCAGTATCTTAGGGAAGCAATGGTTAATACACTGAGTTATCGTGGTACTTCTCTTTGCTGAGCCTTTATACTGAAACTTATGCGGGTAGCTACATCCAGGAGATAGCAGTGTCTGCCCCTCCCTCTGGGAAGAAGACTGACATGCTGATGATCATAGCTGCCAGAGAAGTGCAGCTGGGCTTCCCTTGTGATTCTCTTCTCTGATATTTGTGAACGTTCATGTATATTCTTACTCTGGAAATTCACGGAGTCATAGGGGTTGGAAGGGAGCTCTGGAGATGATCTAGTCCAAACCCTTGCAAAAGCAGGTTCCCTGCAGTAGGCTGCACAGGAGAATTCCTTTGCATTTTTAAGAATCTTGATACGGTTTGCTGTTTTGTTTTGTAATAATGGTATTCCTCACTGAGAAATTGATACTGTAGGAGATCTGACTATTTATTCCACTTTTTCACGGAAGATTTTACCAAACTAAAGGTCACTTATTTGTTACCTTGCATATAATATTTTAGACACAAAAAGCCTAGGAGAAAACAAGGATTATTTTAAAGGTAGCACTGACTATGACAGTGAGTCATCTTTTATGAAGAATTGTGGAGCTTTGACATTGATAGGCAGCTCACCAACACAATGACATCCTCATACTCCCCCTTCTTCAACAGAACAGGGGAAGAATGAGAAAAGGGCTCGTGGGTTGAGATAAGGACATGGGGATCAATCATCAGTTAACGTCAAATAGAAAAGATGGACTCGGAATAAAGGAGACTAATATAATTTATTACTTATTGCTAGCAAGCTAGAGCACTGAGAAGTACAAGCAAAATAAAAATGCTTCATTCTCTTCCCCCAGAGTGGTGCAGAGGAAAGGGAAAGGGGGTTGCAGTCTATCTATGCTGTTCCTTTGTGGTCCCTCCTGTGGGATGCAGTCCCTCAGGCTGCAGCTCTGACAAAATGTCCCCAACGTGGCTCCATGCCATGGGGCTCCAGCACTGCCCCCACAGACAGCAGTAGCTCCCCCAGCCCTCCTGTCCCACTGCAGGCTGGTCTCCTCAGGCTGTAACTCTGGCCCAGGCAGCTCCTGCAGGGGTATCCATGGGCTGTGGCCTTCAGACTTCATTCGCTGCTCGACTTTAGGCTCCTCTATTACTGCATGTGGAGCTCTGCTCCATGTGGTGCCCATGGGCCTCTTTTGGGCTGCATGGAGCTTTCGCTCTGTGTCTGCAGCACTTCCTGCCCTCCTTCTGCACTTACCTCTGTTCCTGCAGGGCTGCTTCTCTCACATATCTCACTCCTCTCTCCCAGCTGCAGTTGCACAGTATTTTTTCCCTACCATAAATGTGCTCTCCAAGCATTGCTCATGACTCTGCTCTGGCAGTGTTGGGTCCCTCTTGGAGCAGCTGGAGATGCTTCTGTTATGACATTGGGCAGTGCTGGGTTGTGCTCAGAGAGGTTGACCCTGCACCCCCTTCTGACTACCAAAACCTTGCCAGCTGTACCCAATAGAAGAATAAAACTTGTAAATATTTTGAAGTGTTTGTGAAAGAAGGGCTACAAAAACATAATTGTACAGGTCCATTCTTTGCTTTTTCACTCTGTGGTGTAATGTTTAACCTGTCATTTCTCTTTCCCTTGTAACACCTACCTTAACTATCATGCTGTTTAAGCATGATATGAATAAGTGTGTTTTATTTCAGCTTTCTAAGAAGTTATATTAAACTTGTTGAATAAATCATGTCCTCATGAAACTTGGACATTGCTATCACTTCCTGCATGTCTCAGCAGAAATGTCAGACGAAACTAATCATGGTAATACAACTGAATGCTGACTGGTGCTAGCCTTAAACTTAGAAACTGACAGATCAAAGATGATAATCAGGGTAAGTAACATTGTCTCATTTGAGGATCTAGGATAAAATCTAGAAGTGCAAATGTTTAACCCATCCTTCCTTCACAGAACCACCATACCTGCTGTACAACAGGCTAGAGTCCTGAAAATGTGAAAAAAGTACTTATGTTTACTACCTTCTACATCTTATTCCTCTTTCTCTGTTATTACTTCTTTAAGTAAAAGACTATTTTAGAATTAAGCAAAAATAACTTCAAAAAATTGTAACCTCCTCCTTGTCAAAGAAACACCCTCCAAAGAAAGACTACAAAAGCATGAGTCATTAATGGCTATTCCTCTCAAGCAAAGAATTGATTGGCTTTGTGTTCAAACTGGTTGGAGAAAATTAACTTTCTTCACAGCAGCCCCAAGTGGATCTGTGTTTTAGATCTGTGACCAAAACAGCATGAATAACACAGACTTGTTTTTCCTACTGCTGAGTGCTAGCACTAAGCTAAGAACTTCTCAGCTTCTTGCACTGCCCTGCCAGTGAGCAGGTGTGGAGTGCACAGGAAGGGGATGCAGCCTGAAGAGTTGACCTCAACTGGCCAAAAGGGTATTGCATACCACATGATGTTGTGTTCAGCAATAAATCTGGAGTGGATATAGTTTGTACAAGTAGCTCTTGACTGGCTAGGTAAGGGTCTGCTGGTGCTGAGTGCTGACTGGAATGCCTTGGCATCACTTAATTTATTTTCCACTTTTTCTTCACTCATTAACTGTCTTTATCCTTCCTCTATACTGTTAAGTATAATATTCCTATTATACTGTTTTAGTCCATACAGTTCTCACCTCATCCCATCATTTTTTTTTTTTCTTACTTATGTACATTAATAGCTCCAAAAAGCAATGTCATGGAAATAAATAAGAGGAAACTGGAACAGTTACAAAAAGCACAAAACCACTACTTGATAGTGTATGTGCTCAGCTACAAGACACTTCTTCAACACAGTGGTCAGCATTAGCTATGTGTTGTCGCTATTGATGAATAGGAGCCTGGAGTTTTAACATTTCATGCCTGTAAAAATCTGCACCAGTGAATGTGACCCACTGTTACTGTTGCCTCTGCTGCAATACACTGCCCTCACATCTGCTGTTTGCTTTCCATAAACGTTCAGCAAGCATCGATGAACATCACTGGATACAGTTTTTTCTATTTGAAGAATTATACATTTTTGCTTCATGTGCACTTCTATGTCAGACTGCCCCTCTGCTACTGTCTGTCACACAGCAACAAAATGTAATGGAATATTGATGGGAAAGTTCACCCCTTAGTGCTGTGCCACCAACATCCACCACTGATGCTGTGGACCAACATTAAAATAAGAGGCATTACTTTTAGAGCAGACCTTGTCTTTAGTTCAGGCCTGTTCTTTTATAGGGACTGAAATTGTTGCCTGCTGCTAACAAATAAAAAAGCTATAAATGTCAAGGCAGTGAAAAGTCAACTTCAGTTTGTTTTACATTTTCAAATATGAAAGGTATTTAAACAATTTTGTAATGCAACATTATTTTGCTTTTAAGCCATGTAATGGGTGGGCATTTAAAATAATGTAGTATATATAAGACCTGTGAATCATATTTAATGTACATATTTCTCACCATTTTCATGATTTTCACTAGAAGAATAGGATTACAGTATATTCAGTTTTAATTTTTCAGATTTGAAATTGTTATACTCTTGTTTTCAGTTGTCATACATGTTTTACAGTGTTATACAAACCCTCACATATAATTGTAATGTGAAGATAAATCTGCGCTCCAGAGTTATTTGAACAAAATGCTTTTAAAGAAATGCAGCAGGTGATTTCTGCAGTAGTCATGTAATTGCATAGACACACTGTGTTCAAAGTGTTCATCATATTCCATAATGCAATGGTACCTGTGCCTTCTGTTAGTTTATATTGTTCCTAGAAGCAAAGTAAAATTTTAATTTTTTGAATGTAACCTTTATAATTTGTTTAAGAAGTTGATGTAGATGTACGACAGACAAAGCTCTGCAGTTTCTACATAGTTGATATTTCATTGTTATTCTCCCATAGATAAATTGGTGACCTCTTTTTACTAAGACTGAAATATATTTGTTTTTCTAAGTTAAAAAGAGATAAAACAAGATAACTGTTAACGTTCCTTGCAATAGATACAACTTTTAGCTACAGACAATTTCTTCAATAGGTAAGAAAGGAAGAAAAGAATAAGGAAACCAAGGAATGCAAATCGCTACTGTATGCCAGCACACTTTAGGGAGTGTGAAGAAACATGAAGCCAAGTGTAGGGGAAGGAAAAACATAGAAGTTGAAAGCACTGAAGTGGAAAGCTAAGAAAGGGTAAATGAGAAGAGCAGCATACTTTGCAAAGTTCACAAAGAAGTCTTTTACTACGGTTTCGTTGTGAGGGAGGCTGTGATGAAGGAAGAGAAAGTATGATGGAGATGGCAAATTTTCTACTGTTGTAGAACAAGCTGAACTTATTTGTCTAACAGCCTTTTAGCCTTTCGCCTAACATTCTTTTACAATTTCAATGTTATTCTGTGTTCCTATCTTTATCTGTATAGTGCTTTACAACAGAGATAAGTGAAAACTTCTTGCAGCAGAACAAAAAAAAATATTTTTTGGCTTCTTCTATTTTTTTTTTTTTTTCAAAAAATGTGCTGTCAGTTAGGAAGCTAAAAATAAAAGCTCTTTTTTCCTATTGATTAGCAGCTCATTTGTACTGTCTGTTCTATCCTACAACCCTAACAGAGATAACTTAAAATGTTGACATTTTTTTCTAATAGAAACAACATTATTTATTTCAAAACATTGAGTTACTCTTAACAAAAGCAGACAAAACATCTTTTAAGAGGTATTTTAATAACTCATAACCAATCTTCCAGGTGAAGAAGTATCACCATGGTAGCCCTCAGCTTGAGTCTAGTCATTTCCAAAACTACTATACACACAGTAGCAGAATGGAATGGAAATGTATGTTCTCTATTAAGCTGTTGCTTTAAAGACATTGTTCAAACCTTTCTAGCTATATTGCAAAATTCACAAGTTTATACTCTTCTTTAAAAGATTTGATCCTCAAGAGATACCTATTTTTTCATTTGATGGCTCTTATATTTGATGTCTCTGCATTTTTTCCATCATCTGATACAGTAATCAATATGTTGCCATGTAAGTGTCTCTTGCTGATTTAATGCATACACAGGTAACAGGAAGTCAGATCACCTCTAACAATGAAAAAAAAAAAAAAGAAAAAAAAAAAGGAAAAGAAAAAACAGGAAACTAAGGTTTATAATTCAGACAGGTAAACCAGTGAATCAACTCTAGAAAGTCATTTATTTCCTTTTAATATATGAATAAACTCAGATTTTTTTTTTTAATCTATTCATATAATCTCTGTGGACAAGGAGAATCTGATTACAGTGTTTACCAAAGGAATTAGATTTATGCATTGTTTGTGTTGATAGCCCAAAAATAAGAAAGCATCATTGTTTACTCCACTGAAGGTTGTTTGAATCTTCTACTGGAGAGGAAAATAAAAATTTGCTGTATGGACAACTGAATGCACATATAAGGGTACCTGGGCTTATTTAGAGTATTGTCCTTGATGAGATGAAAAAAGAGATTAAACATACTCATGGATCTGAGAAAAGGAAGATTCGAGCTATTTATTAAAACCTTTCCTGTGAAGAAATATCTGGAGTGTAATGCATGCTTTAGAAAATGTTTAGTGGCATAGATAGGTATGGTTGCTATTTAAAAATAAAAAATAAAAAACAATCATTGATTACTACTCTCATCTTGATATCAATACACTTCTACGACTGTATAATCAATGCGTATTGATTGTGACCATGGATATTCTAAAATTATTTTTAAAGATGGCACATACTACCAAACTTTATATTTTCAAGTTTTTAGCTTATTTTAGAAGTCATACACTGGAGATATTAAACTTTGTTCACCATCGCTGGGAACAGAAAAGATCACAAGGCAACTGCAGTGTGAAAAAAATGCTCAAATTAAATTGAACATGCTACTAAGTGCAAGTCTGCCTATTTGGAGTCACTGTACAGAGGCAAGTACTTCTGCCACAGAAGTCAGTTCCAAATAAATAGTGACTAGAATAATAATGAATTCCTCATTCCTCTTATGCATTGTCAGGCATAGCTAGACAGAAGAAGGCAAACATGAGTGTTTTTGAATTGTAACATTCTGATTGAAAATATTTGCCAAAACTACCTAGGGCAATACTCTACAAAAGAGCAATACAACATATTTTCTTAAAGGAAAATGATACCAGTAATGTCTACATCCCTCTCAAAGATTCTGTGATGACAAGGAGTGAAATATTCATCAGCAGGATGAGGGAGCAGGAGCATTCATACTTTCTGCTTATAATGAAAAAGAAATATGCATCTGCATTTAAATGTGGGGTGAGGTAAAGGCCCCTTTTTCATGTGGGAGTCGGCACGGAGAAGCATACTGCAATGCAGCAGAGAATTTGCTTTGGCTGCTTGAGGGCTAGCTCTGTCAGGGAGCAGCTGTTGGGCACCATTGCCTTCTGCATGGCAGCAACTCTCCTATTTAAAAATAAATAAATTATGGAGCGTATTTATATGGAAAAAGAAATAGAAAATGGTCTTTTGTCTGCTGCTACTTATTAGCAATATTAATATTTTGGAGATGGCATTTCTTCTTTTCCTTTGGCATTTTTATTGACTCATTTAATTCTCAATCTGTGTTTTTGTTCTGCCTTTGTCCTTTCCTACTCTTCTTTAAAGTAATCTCCTTATTTAACAATTTGCTGTTAAACTAAAGTAGTAACTTTTTCAGTTTTAATTTTTCGTGGCTATACTTGCATTATTAATAAGCTGTAAAAATCTTGTATAAATTCCTCAAAATTTTCAGCTAATGTAATCACCTGGCCAGACCATCATCAGAGTCTATAGCTGTTGCTTTAATCACTTACCACTTTTTATTCTACTCATCTGTCACTAGAAACACTCTTGGTTTTCTTCTAGCTTTTCTGGTATTGTATTGTTATCTAATAAGAAATGAAGGTTCATACTTGTATCTTATGGTTACAATTTCTTTCATTATTACAACAGATAAATTAGAAAATATATGAACTAAAGGTTTTATGTGCTTTTTCTCTTCCCAAAGTGTTGCTCTATTAACAAATTTTAATAAGTGGTTCAACCACAAAACTTTGTTTGTCTGCCTACCTTAATATCGTGGATATTATGGATAGCATGCTTATGCATTTTTGTTTTTATTTGCCTTTTTGTCTTCCTGAATTTTACTTCTAAATAAAATCTTGCACATGAGTTGCGTACCAAACTTTATATTGCACTTCAGAAACAATTCTAATTTAAATTAGGGCACTCAACTTACCTTCTGTAACAAACATAATTTATTGCACAGGAGAGTTCTCAATTTAATTGAGTGTCAAATCACACTGTTGGGGGCAGTTCATCCTCCTGTATTCCTGACACACGAATACCGAGAGGCAAGCAGTGCCCCCAAGGTACAACTAATGGAGGACAGCATCACTGACCAATGCTTGTGCTGATTTCACTGAGAGGTTCATATGTCAGTAATTATTTATTTATTTATTTAATTGAATTATTTAATTCAACCTCAGAAACGTTGAGATAAGTTTTGTGCAATTACCAGAAGTTAAAAAATATATTTAAATTATTACTATTGGTGTTTATATCACAATTACTGCTTTTGTATTAAAACAGTTCATATACTGAGTTTCAATTGAAATTCACGGGTGTTTATTTCTAAAAATACTAAGCAGTTGGAAATTATATGTATATGTCAAATAAATATAAACTTTGAGTATGCACAGAGACAAAAAAAAAAAAAGAAATCTGTCAGTCTCCATTACAGGCTTTAAGGAAGCAGTATTTTGAATTGATGATGTATTCTATTAAGATAATGAAGGTATGATGTTCATTCATTAGATTTTAATTCTTTTCACTGGAAACATTTCCTATTCTTTAAAAAGAAAAACAAACAATAATAATGCGAAAGACTAGCTCAATATACAGTTGAGAGAGTTTTTGATGGCATATACATTAAGGTGAAAGATTATCAATAGAGAATGGGTGTTAAATACAGCAGATGCATCACTAGATGCAAAAGAAAGTACCTCTTAGTTTTAATGTTTTTCTTATGCACAAAGAAATGTATAAATGTTTGAGGCTTTATGTGTAAGTTGGAAGTGGTAGGCTATGGAAGGGCAATACATTACCTATTGATAATAAGAAATAAGATACGTATTAAGTTATTTACTATGAGAATGATGAGGTGCTGGAACAGGCTGCCCAGATATGTTGTGAATGCCCTGTCCCTGGAAGTGTTCAAAGCCAGGTTGGATGGGGCCCTGGGCAGCCTGATCTAGTATTAAATGGGGAGGTTGGTGCCCCTTCACGTGGAGGGGGGGGAGTGGAGTTTGAAGATCCTTGAGGTCCCTTTCAACCCAAGCCATTTTATGATTCTATGGTTATGATATGATACTGTGACACATGTAATCTTCTCTGTGTATCTTGACATTCTTCCAACTGAAGACACAATTTGCAGTCCTTATGATAAAATGAGTAAGTGCTATTATTTTATAAGGTTCTTCCTTTTCTTCAGTCTCTATGTCACTCTGCAGTTGTAAAATAGCATTAGGTTGTGTTCCAATGCACTGTGTTATAAAATGATAAGATACAGTTTGACACAATCCAAGGCAGAAAACACACTCAAAATAAAAACTTATTCTGTGACTTCTTAGTGTAAATAAAAGAGAAACTGGAATTGCCTGCTGTGCTAAAGTAATCAAACTTCTGTTATAATACCTATAAGTCTTCTGGTGCGTTTCTGTAAGATGTATAGAGTTCATCTCTTTGTCTAGGTCTAATCCATCTTTTACTGAAACTAACAAAAATGTTCCTAGAGTACTGGAAAGTGTATTTGGCCTTTGTGTCCCTTTAACTGGGCTTGAGGGGTTTTTGAAAGAAAAATATTGTAGAACAATAGTTCTCTTACATTTTCTTATTAAGTTTTATGGCTTAAGGTCCAGCTTGTCCAATGCAATAGAAATGGTCATTCACGTCAGGCTGCTCAGAGAGAGGTAAGGAATGCACCCATTAGCCCTTACTGACAAAAAGAAATGGTGGACAGGGGAGAGAATAGAGAGAGAGAGTGGCAGAAAGGTCACAGTTCTACAGAGAAATTTGAAAGATCGCTAGCAGCATTTTATGAAGTCCCATCTTTTAAAAGAGTCTTGTACATCAGGCATATCCAGGGTTGCTTGTGGCCTGACCCAGCCCATGCTGTGGCTGCCCTTAGTCCTTGTGGCGGTTGCTATGTCCTGCTTGAGTGCCCCACTTTTGTTGTAAATATGTTGTATCTTGTTGTAGCCAATTTAAAAATTTCATTTTGAAATTTGAATTTTGCCTATATACATAATGAAAGTTGATTAAAAAAAAAAAATTAAACTAAACTTAGCATAGCACAGTCAGTTAAAATACAGTGTTAAGGTGTGTACCTGCCATACAACATGCCTGTTGTAATCTGTGCCTTGCAAGGCACTACCCATCTTCCATATCCTACTAATTATTTTTCTAGAGGGTTTGAGGCTCTGGTATGGAGCTGTAGTTACTCTGATTTTGGTCATGAAGCACAGGAAAAGCTCATTATTTTTCATAATGGTCTTTTCTGACCTTAATGATTCTGTAGTTCTATAGTGCCTCATTTCAGTGGTGAATGAATAGTTTCAGAAAAGCACTGGTGTTCAATAATAAATGATCAAATTGTTAGAGAACACCTTATTACTGTTAGAGAAATCAAAAGAAAGTTTAATTTGTTAAACTGCTAATTTGTGAAATATACCAGATAACTTATATACATGTCCACATAATTTAAATTTGCCTGCAGTTTCAGCATGATTCCATAATAGAATGCTTGTAAAAAATGAAATAATAATGCCCTGTACAACTGCATGACTGCAGTGTGTGTAGGTGAGGACAAATCTCTGTGGACAAGCTGCACCTGCAAGCACATCCACTTAAGGGAAATTACTGAGCCTGCACTAAGAATTTCTGCCCAAGCACAGAGGTGACCAGGGCAAATTGGACAAGTGTAGTTGCTGAGTAAAAGCCCTGAAGAGAAAACAGACCACTGGGAATTACCTTCATCCCAATTGTTTTAGGCTGAAAAAGCTTCACTTCATCACATTCTTATGGCAAGGTCATCACAAAAATATGGGATGATCTGTTGCCTAAATAGAATCTGCTATTGTTACTTGTGACAGATATCTTGCCATCATTGTCTCATTAGTGTTTATGGTAAACAGCCTACTCTCACTGGGGCAGAACAGTGATGTCTTAAAATGTACGTGTATTTGTTGATGCCAAAGAGAGTGAATGGTGATTGGAAGGTGGAGTGTTTTTTAAGATTCCTCTCCAGATTAAATTGATCTTAAATAATGCAGATGTCTTGGTGCTGTAGAATTTTTTATTTATTTATCTATTATTTATTTATTTGAAAATTGTATAAAATTCAAGGTAAGCTAACACGTGGACTTTTCAGATGCATGGGAGAATTTCTGAGGAGTATACAATTCAGTGTTATTTCATCTGAAAATACTGATGTGATGAGATAAAAGCTGACTTTTGGCCTAGGACATTTATTCTTTAACTGACCATTTAGATGAGAAACTCTGTCAAGAGATTTAAAATAGTTGAAAAGCTTCCATTCAGACTTGAGTTCTATAAAATTGTAAATCTGTTGAAATAATTATTCCTTAGAATATTCATCTATTTATTCCAGGAATTGAATACTTAGGCAAAAAACTGATGTACAAACAACTTAAATACTCTTACTAACACACTCTTACAGTGTTTTAACTTGTTCAGATGGTGTGTACGTAAACACAAGTTTTGACGTGTCCCCTGAGTTAGTCTGGGAAATCAGGCTAGACAGGACCACAGGGGGGGAGTTGGAATTAGATAATCTTCAAGGTTCCTTTCAATCCAAACCTTTCTATGATTAAATGACACCTGAATTTCTCACAGGAACAGAGTACCATTTCTCAGACTGCAGCCATTGTAAGATCATGCGGTCTGGCGGTGAAAATGAGCAGTTTTCAGAGAACACAGAAGACTTCTTGGTCGCAGAATCATCATTTCTCAATCTCTTTAATTTTGGAATGTGATGCTTTTAAAACTTCTGGATGGTAGTTCTGTTAAGTTACTGAATCTGAACTGAATTTCTCAATGTCTTTGCTGAGAATTATTTTGTGGATTTTGATGTCGGAGTTCCAGAAATCATAGGCGAGAGAGATACAGCAGAGAAAATTGCATGTTACACTGTGTCTTTTATAGCAGTGAGTGGTTACTTCAACACAATAACATGTATTTATTAGAGCAGATGATTACAACACAGTACTTTCCTGTTACATTTTGTGAGGTAATGGCAGCTTTTTTTTTTTCCTGCTCCACATCCAGAAGTGATTTTTCCTTGTTATCATTACTTTCCTGTTTTGTTTGCTTAGGCTCTTATCCACTGGATACATTTTGCAGTGTGTAATTTTTTGTAGCGTGTTCAATTTTTCATATTTGAAAGTCTAACAAAGTATGATAGATATTAGATGACAAAAATAGTAGCAATCATTTCTAATGTTCTCCCGCCCCCCCCAAAAAAAAAACAAACAAACAAACAAAAAAACATGCTTGCATATTATTAATATCCAGAGCAATTAAGGAGAAATTAGCAACCCATTAGCATGCAAGTATCTTTATGATAGTGAAGATGTTGTTTGTGTTTTAAATCACTTAAACAAATTCTGACATTTGTCCCTGACAGTCTGCTTAAGTTTTTCTCCACTGTAATTTTAGCAGTAACCATATAACTATCCCTGGAAGTAATACTTGTTCAATAGGAGTGAATGAATGCACATCAGATCCTGCTGGCCCTGACGATAACCCTTAATGTAAGGTTCCACCTAATAGCTTCAGATGTACCTGCCATCTAGAATATAAGGAGCCATGTAGCGAAATACTCATAAATCACTGTGTGGCTGGACTATGTCAGAATGGATCACAAGGCAGTGATCTCCCTGGAGAGTTTAAGTGTCATAGTCTGACTGGTAAAAATCTCTTTTGTCATGAGGAATTTAGGTTAGCCTAAAAGAGAGGTCTTAAGAATATAAATGCAGCATATCTGAAAGAATGATTTTAAATACTTGACTGTCATGTTTCCACTGTCTAAATTAATGAAATATCATTTTAGACCCTGTGGGAAAGAAGTAGACTTATTTGATGGGCAATAATATATTCTTAAGTACTGCTTCTAAATTTGTTTGCTGAGACACTTTATGCAAAAATTGATTTTGAATATTAAAATTTGTCCCTAAAACCACTGCCCCTTGCTTTTTTTCTCTCTGAACAGTGACAGTGAGAGATACATTTCTCAATGCTGCAGTGCTACCAGTAGATTGAAAACACAGAAATAAAAGCATTCATGGGTCATGGTTCTTCTTTTAAATCTTTAGAATTATTCTTATTTATTTTTAGTTTCTGAAGTAAAAGCATACTGGCTTTTCTGCATGGTGTCTCCACTTTGATGACCTCACTTAATCACATACAACAGTGATACATTTGTCTGTGCATAGCAGTTATCATTATTGATAAATGTTTTGATTTTACTTCATCTTAATTTTTATGCTTTATGTAGTACCTCAATAAGCAGATGTTAACATCTATTTACAAAGGCAGAAATGAGATACATGCTTAAATTTTTAATAACAATCAACAGGGAGGAAGATTTCAGCTGTGTGAGAACATTGCACAGCTGGTGTTTTGGATGGAGTAGAAACATAGCTTGAAGACACCTTTCTGCATCTACTGATTTAAAAACCAAAGTGACTGCATGTGCAGGGCAGTTTTAATATGCATTTTCTTGTATTCATGCCTCAAAGGCTTATTTTACAAGCCAGGATTTCTACAGCTCAGTATGTTTCAGCAATTTACTCTGATGGTCAGAAGTTGCTGTCTTACCTCATCTAACCAGCTGTTCAAAACTGAAAACATTTCCAGATCAGGAGCTCTTCAGTAGTGCCCTAAGGACATGGTTTACATTTCCTTTGATTTGAAGACTATGCTAAACTAGGCTTAAGTAGGACTGAACTTCTACATTTTTGTAGTGGTCTACTATGCAGCATCTGCACTTATTGAAATTTAATTTATTAGGCTTCTTTTTAGATTTTGGAACTCTTGCTGTACATGGTAGGAATACAGATTTGATTTCTTGTGTCATTGACCAAAGGTTTTCTCTCTTTCTCATTGATGTACAGAATGTTAAGGAACTCAAGGTCAGATACTGAGCAACTTACTGGCACACTAGACTTTTATGGCAATATCTGCACTACTGAAGCAAGGCATTCAATCGTAAATCTTTTCAAAAATGAAATGTGAAGTTCAAGTCTTCAGTCAGATTTGGTATTCAAGCTTGTAAAACATTGAAATTGATATTTACCTCACTGAACCAAATTTGCAGTTTAAGTCTTCAGTAGCTTTTCATGCTGTAATTGTTACATTATAATAAATAGGTCCAGACTTCTTTGATCTTAACTGAGATATTACATTTGCAAGAATGTTGAAGTCTTTAGAAACTGTTCCAGTGCTCTATTAATAAGCAGGCAGAGAACTTTAAACCTTTACTTTCACAGATTTTTCTTAACAGTTGTTACAACAAAAGTGTCTGATGTTTGAAATTTGGCATTTGGAATTCATCACTGGGATCCTATCTCCACACACAGTACTTGATTTTTTTTTATTGCTATATATCAATTAACTCAAAATTATTTAGTAAATTTGAAAATATTTTTCATTGAAATGATATTAACTTGTAATACTGTGTTCTAAAGTAAAGACAGTGTAATCTGTGAACCACGTGATTTTCTTCCTGCAAGATGGCTACAGAAACTGATGCCATTGTCAGTGTGCCAGTATCTTGAATGTAAAATTTATATTCAGGTTTTATCTTTGAATGTATTTGTAAATTGTGCGTATGTGACCCTCAACGGGAAACGAGGGTGCTAAGTGTTTCACATATTTAGATTTATTATTATTATATTATCTTTATATTATAATGAATTAAAATAATGGCATTATTATATTTATTAGTTATTATTATTATTTATTAAAATATATATATTATCAAATTCTCTTGCTTCAAGTATGTCTTCATCCTACAGTTCTTTTGTTTCATTTAAAGGTGATTTGTATATGAAAAAAGTTTTCAAAGTAAGTGGAATATTTTACTCTTTTCTAAATAAGAATTTAAAGGTACTTAGCAGAACTGATGTCTCACTTGTTTTCTCAGAGTAATTGTCATAATAAAATATGTATTTCTTTGTTTTATCTATTTTTCATCAGGTTTTACTGGTCAGTTTTGTGAAGTGGATGTTGCTGCTTGCCTCTCACAACCATGTGGGGCCTCCAGCATCTGCAAAGACATGTCTGACGGCTATGTTTGTTTCTGTGCACCTGGTTTTATAGGTGGGTTCAATAGCAAATTATGTAACATCTAATTAAGTCAGTCCTAAAAGCACAGAAAATCATGATAGTACAATTTAATGGTGTTTCTGTTTCAGGCAGAAGCAGTTTATGTTTTCCAGCATATGAGTATTCAGTTGTAAAATCACTGACTACAAGGGACTACTTCCACTTCAGCAATTCTTATTTTATACTATTTTTAACAGGATGTCTGTCTCACACAGATGGGATTGTAGCTCCTGTAGCCATATGGAAGTTGGCTTTAATTTATCTGCTTGTACTTCCTGTGGCAGTAAAGCTGTAGTAATAAGGACTTGAACTGCCAACTCTACCCTCAAGTTCCTAGACAGACTTAACTACTCATGCTGAAATCTATCCCACAGGCCATTGTCATTAGGACTGGGTATGATTAGATTAAAATTACTTTGGAGATGTCATTGTGCTGTCATTATAAATCAAGATTGCAGTGTCAACTGAAACAGTAAACAGCATTTTCCTAGATAAAGACTCTGATCATTCTGATGGCTTGGTTGATATTATAATTGAGTGCACTAGGGGTTTGCTGGGCAGCAGGTCAACTCTGTGGTCTAGATCTATCCTATCTAAGAGCCTAGACTTTGATTTGGCTTGTAAATCAAAACAAGTCTGATTCTAGTCTCTATAGTCAAGGAGGATGCAGGAAGACAGAGGGATTCAGATCTCAGAGATTTGTTTATGACCACCTTGCCTCTCAAATTGTTGCTCTGCATCCTAATGTAGGCATCCACTTAGACTATACAACCTGTAATTTAATAACAGCAGGACTATTATCTATAGCATAATGAAATCTTACAGCTGTGGTTTGTTTATTGTTATTATCAAAACATGAAATTCTTTGATGTTACTTATTCTTGATGAGGTCTTATTTTGTTGAAACATTTGTTTGGAGTCTTATACTCACATCTACATAATATTAGATTACTATTTTAAGTTTATATTTTTCTATGTCCAAAGTATTCAAAACACCTCAGAAATAATAATGAACATTTTTGCTATGATCATCCATTTGGATGTCATACGCAAAATGCAAATAAATACTTTCTGATCTTTTTCTACCTTGCAAGCCAGAGACGATATTAGGTTTATCAGTTCTAAACAACAAATCAGCATCTATAAGCTTTTCTCCTACATGTTTAAAAATTCATAGAAGTATCTACTTTTTTGAATACTAATTTAAACAAAAGTTAATGAAAATCTTTGGCTATAATAGAGACACTTCCGAATATTTCCCATGGTGATATTTGGTTTAACAAACCATACTTTCATGATGTTTCAGTAAAACTCAGGACTGTATTTCCTTCAAAATACAAGAGTACATCTATAATTGTGTCTTTGATGAGCATTGCATATTAAATATACATTTCACCTTTGCCTTAAATCAATAAATAAATTTGCTGAGGGTAGTTTTTGGATAACTGATAAAAGATTGCCTCAATTACTTCATTTGATTGTTCCTATTGCAACCAGTAGCTCACGAGTGGCATGTTCTGAATAAAGTGATTCCTTCACTTGTTTCCAGGTAATAACTGTGAGATTGAGGTGGATGAGTGTCTTAGTGACCCTTGTCACAGTGGAGCCACTTGCATTGATCATCTGAACAGCTTCAGTTGCATCTGTCAGGATGGATTTAAAGGTATTAAAAAGATACAGAAATATAACTTCACAAATCTATTTGAGTTTTACGCAGAATTTTTTAGCATGTCAGATTGGATACCTATGTACTTGTAAGTGTCATCTGAAGTTCCAAGCAAGTAAATTCAGTGTGAGTACGTCTTAACTAAAGTTATCTACTTTCTTCTAACGACTGTATGAAAATGGGTGTTTTCTGCTGGCTGGTTCCCATGCTGATGAAAATCAGGTGGCTTCAGTGAAATTTTACAAAAAGTCTATGCTGTTTTCTGTAAGCTTTTTAAACTGCTGACAGGTTATTAAATAGAATCAGACAAAAAAGATTGTTTTGTTCTTGGCATACTGGTACAATTCATGGGAGAAATGTAATCAACTCTGATAAATGAATGCAGTGCTATGTGCAGTTAATCCTTACTTTGAGCTCAGGTTAGGAATTTAAAGTACATCCATTTTCTTTCTAGTGCTTCATTAAAAAAAAATTCACAGATTTTTAATTACTGAAATAAAGTACTATGCAATTCAAATGTCACATGATAATCTACTATGTCTGTACAATTAGTGATATTCAAAATAACTAAAGCTTGATTTTATTTTTTTTTAATAAAAAATTTTCAAACCTACCAAACCTTGTAATTTGCTATTATTTTTCACTTGTTCTTCAAATGATTAAAAAACAACAAAACAGTCCACTTACAAAGTCTGTCGCTAATATTTCTATACTCTGAGAAGCTATGTGGTTGTGTTAGCTATAATCTAGACTGGAGTAAATAGTGTTCTTCTCTTTGTCAGACTTCTTTTTTCATTTTGTATATGCTGTACTTCCATATAGAAGACTTCCTCTCATGTCATTTCAGTGCAGTCTATTAATCTAATGTAATTTGTTTTCTATATTTCTGTACTGAATTAATAATAATTTATAAGTTATATTTTAATGAGTTGTATTTTAATGAGTTATATTCTGTTAAAATGTTGGTACACAAATATGTGCTATACTGTAACTTCTCTATTTGACTGACTGTCTTTATAGGCACAACTTGTGAAACAAATATAAATGAATGTCACTCTTCTCCATGTCTTCATAATGCCACGTGTTCAGACCTTGTTGGTGGCTATGAATGTATCTGTCTATCTGGCTTTACTGGTGAGTCCTGTTAGTAGTAAACAATGTTTTCTATGAAGAGGTATTCTAAAAAGCATGCATTAAGATATCATTTACTAATTTACTTTTCTTTCCTTGTCATTTCTCCTTATCTGCCCTGACCTAATGTTTCATTTCCATGATAGCAAACTGGAACACTTGATTCCATCTGTAAACAAAACTGCACAGCTACAGTCGTATTGAATCATATAATGTTTGAGTTGTAAGGGACCTTTGAGATCATCAAGTGATCATCAATCCCCCCCTGCTATAAGCAAGGACACCTCCCACTAGACCAGGTTGCTCAGTGCCTCATCCAGCCCAGTCTTGAATGTTTCCAAGGAGGGGGCATCACAACCTCTCTGGACAACCTGTTCCAGTGTCTCACCACCTTGACAGTAAGGAATTTCTTCCTAATATCTGGTCTAAATCTACGCTCTCTCAGTTTAAAATCATTTTGCCTTGTCTCATCACTACATGCCCTTATGAAAAGGTCCTCCCCAGCTTTCTTGTAGGCCCCCTGCAGGTTCTGGAAGGCTACTATAAGGTCCCCTTGGAGCTTTTTCTTCTCTAGGCTGATGAGCCCAAGGTGTCTCAGCCTGTTGTTGTAGAGGGAGGTACTCCAGCCCTCATATGATATTTCTGACACTTCTCTGGTCCCACTCCAACAGCTCCATTTCCTTCTTGAGTTGGGTGCCACTGAACTGGCTGTAGTACTGCAGGTGGGATCTCACAAAAGGAGAGTAGAGGGGCAGAATTGCCTCCCTTGACCTGTTGGTTACACTTCTCTTGATGCAACCCGGGATACAGTTGTCCTTCTGAGCTGCAAGCATGCATTGCTGGCTCATGTTGGATCAACTGACACCCAGAAGTCATCCTCCTCAGGGATGTCCTCAAACCATTTTCTGCCCAATATGTGTTTGTGCTTGGGGTTGCCCTGACCCAGGTGTAGGAGCTTGCACTTGGCCTTGTTGAACTTCATGAGGTTTGCTTGGGCCCTCAACACAAGTCTATTTGGGTCCCTTGGAATGGCATCCCTTCCCTCTATGGTGTCAACAGCTTGGTCATCTGCAAACTTGATGAGGATGCACTCAGTCCCACTGTCCACATTACCTGCACAGATGTTGAGTAACACTGGTCCCAGTACTGATCCTTGAAGAATGCCATGCATCACCAGTCTCCACTTTGACATTGGGACATTGGCCACAATTCTCTGAGTGCAACCATCCAGCCAATTCTTTATCCAGTGAGTCGTCCATCCGTCAAATCCATTTTTCTCCAATTTGGCAATCAGAACATCATGTGGGGCACTGTCAAATACTTTGCACAAGTCCAAGTAGATGATGTCAGTTGATTTTCCTTTATCTACTGATGCTTCAACTCCATAAAAAAGGCCACCAAGTTTGTTGGGCATGATTTGCCCTTGGTGAAGCTTTGTTGATTACCACTAATCACATCATCTGTCTTTTCCATGTGCCTTAGTAAGGCCTTCTGGAGGATCTGTTCCATGATCCTGCCAGGCACAGCAGTGAGACTGTCTGGTCTGTAGTTCCCTGCACCGTCTTTTTTTCTATACTCAAAAATTGGTATTATTTCTCCTTTTTCAGACTGACATGACCTTTTAAATATAATGGATCGTGGCTTGGCAACTTCATCTGCCAGTTCCCTCAGAATACATAGATAGATCTTATTAGATCCCATGGCCCCTCCATGTTCTTTAGATCATCTTGAACCCAATCTTCACTTACACCAGGCAGATCTTCTTTCTCCAAGTTCTTAGCTTTGGTAGATAATTTAGTCTTCATTCCAGGAAGATTTCTTACCACTTAGCAACTCAGAAATAAGTTCTTACAAATTTATGGCAATAAGAATTAAATGAATGTTGACATTTGTATTGAAAGATCTTTGTTGGGCTGATTTATATCTGCTGCTTCTCAAAAGCTGCTTGAAGTTACTGTGGTGCCAATGGAATGTAACTTGGAACCTGATTGTCTTACTAAACATTCACGTATTTTGTCTTTTCAAAGGTGCAAGATGTGAAACAGATATAGATGAGTGTGCTTCGTTTCCCTGTAAGAATGGAGCCACCTGTGTTGACCAACCGGGTAATTACTTCTGCCAATGTATGGCTCCATTTAAAGGTAATGAACACCAAGGGAGAAGGGAAAGCAAACGTAATTAACTATAGAAAGCATTTCTGTCAATTGTCTAAACTCATTTCACTCTTCCTACAACATCATTAGTCTTTCATTTTCTCAGGCAAGACTCTTAAAATGACCAGTCAGTTTCACCCTAGGCTGCAAGTAATGTGAAGTAAACTTTATTTATGTATGTACTTGAACTGTTTACTTATTTATCAAAATGAATAGTATAAAATCAGTTTGCTAACAAAACAAGATTATTTACAAAATGAGAGGCATATGCTCAATGACCAACCATAACAGTTTTGTTCTAAACATTGTTCACTCTAATTTGATTTGTGGCATTTTCTAAATTATGTTTCTATTCCCAGATAATTATTTATAGTTATCTTGGAATCCATAAATCATGTGTGGTTATTTATGTTGATGCTTTTAAGGAAAATACATTTAAAATGTAAGTTTTATTGTGATCCTTATCAGTGAAATGTTGTGGGGTTAATTTTAAACATTTGGTACTAAAATTTGAGACAATAAATTATGCAGTGTTTTTGCGCAAATCTAGTTTAAGTGATAATTTCCATTAAAGATGCTTGTTGATTTATAAATTAAATATAAACACATTTTTCCTCCCGCCGTTCAATATAATGATACATACTTAGGATTCCAGAATAATCATTAAAAGACTATTTTCCTTGTATGTTGAGACAGCAGGGTTTTTCCCCTTTGGGGAAGATAGTTGCATTGAACTCATCATTCACAAGAAAAAAAGGAGCTCTAATGTTCTTATTATTTTAGTTAATGGTCAAAATCTAGTTTGTCATTTTTATTGGTTTTAATTTATGTTCTGCTGAATAAAGTCTAGTAAGATAACGAGTAAATGAGTAGCACAGTTTCAGAATTTGCACTGCACAGAAAAATGTGAAACCATTTCCAGCACAAGGTTACAAATATTGGTCTTGGAAGTAGTTGTTTCACAAGCAGCCAGATTTTCAGGAGACTTTCGTTCTCATTTAGATATTTAAATAAATTATTAAAATTTCAGAAAGTCAGCATTTCTGTAGTCATCCTTCAAGAAGCTAGCAATCTCTATTGCTCTCAGTGGTAAGGTTAAACTCCTCTGGAAAGATTCATAAATGCTAACTAACTGAGATCCTCTAAAATCATAAAGCTCTTGGTATAGAATGCTTAAAATCTTGTTCTAAGGATTCTTTTTTAAATAAAGGATTTTTGAGATTTCTGAGTTCTTTACAGGCTGACTTGGCATTGCTTTAAATCAAATTCTTAAACTGACACTACCAAGGTTCATGATGGTATAAATAAAAGTAAAAAGCAAGGTTCATATGAGCACACTACCACAATCTCTTACCATGTTTATTTAGTATTAGATGGATGTAAGCGTAGTCTTTAACAGATTCACAGGAAGCCCAAGATAAATAATGGGAAGCTAAACTCTATTTTCAAGTTGTGTGGTAATACTCTGGTTATTGTAACAAATAGCTTTGTGTGTACCTTATTACAGAATTATTTTACTGAGTAAGTAAAGACATCATAAAAGTAATATAGGAATATCTGTTTTAGTTGTGAATATTTTCATAGAAGTTCTTGTGTAGTGAAAAGTATACATGCAATGTTGTGAATGTCACCATTTCTTGGGAAAAAAAATTGAAGTTGTATATCCCTAATATGTTGTAATGGTTTGATTCTTTGGTCACACAATCTGACTTACAGACTGTGCATCACTACAAAAAAAAAAAAAACAAAAAAAAAACCAACCAACATAAACCACTCCAGAATGTGTAGACCAACCCTCTAATATGTAGAACACAGAATTAAGAAATTCAGAGCATAATTTGGACATTCAGGTGCACTCACAGAAAAGGTAGACTTTCAGATTAACCTAAAAATGGATTTAGCTTACTGATATCATTTTGTATACGTTTATCTGATTGACTATTTCCTTGGTTAGTGTGGAAAATCTGTTTATTGTGACAAGAAGGCTTAAAAAAGATAGTTTCCTCTCCTTTCTTTCCCTGTTGCTAAAATCCTTTTTTTTATTATTTTTTTATTTTTTATTTCCCATTCTTTGGAGGACAAGCTCAGCTGCTTCTCATTTTTTTGTTTCACTCACTTTTTGATACTTTATATTCTGATAAATCTTACATTCATCCCAAGTGACTATGATAATTCAATGAAAAAATAATATTTTTACTGCATTTGTGTGCTTTTATAAAGCATGGGTAGTTCTACTATGACAAAATATTTATTTCATCCACTGGTTTTTCTAGACAGCTACGTTTTTTAAACACGATGATACTTAAGCACTTGTACATATCTAGATTTTCCTTCAAATGTCTGATGGTCCTGGCTGTTTAAAATAACTCTACAAGCCAGATGTGTGTGTGATGTTTTCCTGCGGCCACAAACTGTTTTGGAAAATCTGATTTCTACAGTAAAGTCAATAGTGGAGAAGTATTTCTTCTGCCATTGTTGCTGTAACTCTGACAGTGACAAAACAAATACATTCATCTCCTTAAGTTTCACCAGATAGAGGACTTCCCCACAGCTAGTGCAGATCACTGGTCTTTCTATATGTTCAGATATTTCATTGGAATTATTATCATTGAAATTGCTACCTTTCATTTTTTCCAAATGTTCTACTGAACATTGCCTGAGAGTACTAGCAGTCAATCTATGCACAGCTCAAAAGAAAACTTAAGAAGCATTTAGAATTCCAGATATAACATAACATTGTTGTCATCTCCTAATAATATTCTAATTACTAAGTATGGTATTTGAAGTCTTGTCACCCTATTTCAGCTAAATTTCTTGTCCTGTGGAGGATGAAATTGAATTTCTATTTTCTGAAGATATAGAGATTTACCTTTTGTACTGGTAAAGTATGAAATAATGTCATTCAAAGTCTATATAATTTTATATCATAATGCTTTAGACCTTGCTGTCAAGGAAGCTCTACATTTGATAAAAGAATAAAAAATTTACAGCAGATTACTTTATCAATGAAGAGACTTTTATGTCAGTCCACATGAAAACCCCAGTAGTTACTGAGGCTCACTGTGCACGTGTTGTATCTATGATCAGACAAAAAAAAAAATATAATAGTATCTATATATGTTTCTGCTATCTGCCATAAATACTGTGTATACTTGCAAATATGTTCTAATTATCTCAGTATGATACTCCAATTTTTTAACTCCAGTTCTTTGTTTCTTTCACTGACTTTATATGGTACAAGCTATTATTATACTTCATACTTAAACACTGAAGGGCTATTTACCACCGAGCCACTTACTTCTACTGTTATACAATGTTCTTTTCCTATTTTGGAAATGTTCCCTCTCCCACCTGTTTTATATCGTATCTGAGATACAACACTTATAGTTATCTATATGGGACACTTTTTCAAAGGATATTCAGAAGTTTAGCTGTTCAGAAACAAAGGAATGTGATCAGCTAGTTTTCTGCAACTTTCCCTATTATTGGAACTGGGATCAGGAAGAAAAATTAACTTGATCTGGGTACAGGACAAGTCAAAGAATGTAATGTCAGCAATAGGAGACAGACAGCTTAGAGCTATATTTAGCTACAGTTTTGGCCAATAAATTCTCAGTGATAGTCTTTCCCAGTAATTTATGTGTTAAAAAGGGCTCTCAGTTCTCTTATGAGCTTGATTCCATTATAGAATCCTAGCCAAAGAGGAGTTATAATAACTTTTCTATTATGATATTGATTCTACAATTGTAGCATTTCTTTACTGGAATCACAGTTATTGTGGAACTGATATTAAGTGCTGCAGAAGAGAATGTGTGATAAACATGTGAGGCTGTAGCTCATTTAGGAGTACTAGCAATTTCATGGAAGGTAGAATAAAAGCACCAATGTCTCTGAATGGAAATACTGTTCTGTTCCATTAAAAATTCAAAAACACAGTTCAAGAATAGTGCCATTAGGAAATTATGTAGCACTCAGTGCTATGCTTTATCTGTATATAAATATATATATTATCCATATATGGAGGCATGTTAAATAGGGACCTGAAATAATTTATTTTATACAAAGTAGTATGAAGCAGAAGTTACTAATTTTATTATGAAATCAACAAGCTCCTTCTTTTTCCATGAAAAAGAGAAAGACTGCTAATTCTTTTATGCTAAGTTTTTTCTAATTTTTTTTTTCTAAGCCTCTAAGCTACCTTATCTTATGGTCTCTTGCTGGTCTCCATTATCATTTAGCAAAGTACCTTTCTTGTCTTATGCTATTTATTTTGTTACAAGGATGAAACATATCCGTTATACACTTCCATCTGTGCCAGCAAAATCAGAAACATCTTTTTGAATTCCTGCAGTTTTATTTGCTTTCATGAGTTTGAAGTCTTCAAGTATCTTAAAGCCTGAAGGGCACATTAGTTCACAGATTTTAGCTGAGTCTTTCTCAGCTGTATGAGGTTCATAGATATCCACGTTGAGGTGACTTTTAAATGCTCTGCTACTAAACAGTTTTTTTACTGCCTGCTTTTTGATGAAACAGGCCAGTGAAGTAGTAGATGTCTCATTCTTACATTGGTAAATTGATCTAGTATTATATGTTTACTTCTAGGTATTTCTAGGTGCTTCACAGCAGTCATTAGCTGTTTCTTCCATATTTAGATGTATTTGTGCCCTGGCTGTTTTTCTTGTTCTATAGGAGCCATGCAGTGTGTTCAAATATCCTTTGAACAACTAGTTCCACAGATTTACTGAGCACAGCCCTGCTAAAATGAACTAGGGAGTACTGGTAGATGGCAAGCTGGACATGAGCCAGTGTGCCTTCATAGCCCAGAAAGCCGACTGTATTGTGGACTGCATGAAAGGGAGGGTGGTCAGCAGGTCAAGAGAGGTGATCCTGCTCTTCTACTCTGCACTGGTGAGACCTCACCTGGAGTACTGCATCTAGATGTGGAGTCCTCAGTATAGGAGAGACATGGACCTGTTCTATGAGGCTGCTTTATTTTTACTCGGGATTGAAAGCTAAGAACAGATCTTACATTTTGCAAATTTCTTCCATTTTCTGTGCTTGGATTTACTTCACCATCATTTCTGTTACCCATTTACTAATCCTGTCTACTGCTATTTGCAAGAAAATCTCAGCAAGGAAGAAAAAAAAAAATGCCCCTTTTGGGTTGAGATTGTATATTTGATATGTGATAGCCCTTCAGTAGGAGACATGAATATTTCCTTTTACTTTTCCTTAAAAACAAACAAAGAAACTCTTTATTAACATGCTTTTAATAATGAGAGAAAGGAAAATTATCCTCTGATCTAAATGATTGCATGACTCATTTAAAAATGCACTGTATTTGTTTGGTCTAAATGCTACTAATAGGTATGACCTTTTAAATCAAATACATGTAATTGTGGAGGAAAATTGAAATTCAGTTCTGAGGAAATGTGTACTTATTTGTTGCAGTCTTAATGACACATGTCTCCAAATGTGTTGCAATTAAGATTAAAGCAAAAATGGTAATTAGCCATTAAACATGTTGCAGAAGAAAGTAAACTAGTGAGAAAGGCAACTCAGCAGAAAAAAAAATGCTTAACTCTGTTGAAAAGCAAGACTAATAATGGAGTTTTCAGCACAGGACACTCTATTATGGGAACAGCTAATTACAAAACAGATAATAAGTAAGAAATGTAAGTGCTCATGATGGCAAAGGACTAAAGTAGATATAATGGAGCAATTACTTTTTCAGCACTCACAGTCCAAATCTCAGTCTCTGCTGTGCCAACACCCACGCTAAAAGGCAGACTTGTGGCTTCTGGTGGCATATATATGTGTTAGACCACAGAAGAATATCTCCTGTTCAACATCAGTTTATATCTGTTTTTGCCACTCTCTTGATGCTGAGCAGCCAAATAAAATTTCATTTAGGGAAAAAAATAGAATGAGTGCAGAGAGCTGTGAAGGATGCTTTGTGTCACGTAGGAGCTTTTTATAGATGGAGAAACAGTGTATCCATGCTTATGGTATATGGTCTAGGAAATCAGTATTGCCCCTAAGCGATAAAGAAAAAGGTTGACTGGGAATTGCTGTTGGCTTCCATATGAAATATCTGTGGAACTTCTCTGGAAATTTTTCTGTTATTTCTATCAAGCTTGCTCTTGTTTCTAAAAATTAATGTCTGGATGGCTAAATTCAGATGTTTCTGTCTCCAAAACTAAGCAGGTCAGTGAGTAGACTTTTAACCTAACCAACTGAAGTACCATCTCAACAGTCCGGGGTATGTTAGGCACCCACAAAGCACTGGCGGATGTGACAAGACCTGTAGGAGACCTATGACCTTCTGGTACAGTGCTAAAAACCCCAAATCATCTCAAATAACCCTAGATGAGAAATCTGTCCATAAAAATTCAGTGAGGTATGTGCTGTAATTTCAGCTCCGCTTTCACTTTGCACCTTGGGATGCACCTTGATCCACAAGAAATATTTTCTAAGCTTTTACAGCCACGAGTACTTTGGGAATACTGCCTCTCTAAATCCAGTCATCTACAGCAGATCAGGGGTTTGAATCTCATTAGTTATGCTGTGAGAATGTTGTACAACTACCTTGGTGACAGGGAGGAGATTTATGTTAGGTAGATGATACAAAGTATATTTATTGCAAATGAAAATCTCTATGCATCTTTCCCTTACTCCCCCAAAAGTATGTGAAATCACAGTTTTTCAAAGGTTTAAAATATGATAACCTTTTTCCCTGGCGGCCCTACAAATAATGAGGGTATTTCTCTTTATCAGAAAAAGTTGATCATCAAGTTTTGTTTTGGTTTGGTTTTGGTTGGTGAAACAAAACTTTGCAGCATTATTTTTCTACATGGCAGGTCTGCTTGTGATGTAGAGATATCTGCCAACATGCAAATCAGAGTAAGAAAACAATAATCCTGGTATATGTTGTAAATAATACCTGTCCAATCTGGTAAATTTTAAGCAAATGAAAACAGGATCTTAAAACACAGAAGGATCTGTCTGCCTGAACTAAAGGTGAGAATCAATATAGTCAAAAATGATATCCACAGGTTCAAGGCCATGAGGAAAAAATGAGTTTAATACTAGCTTTCTGTACACATTTCTGTATGTCCACATACATTAGTAATTTATGTTGAGCTCTGATATATTAAAGAAAGATAGAAGAAGAAAACAGCAACAGAAGAATTGCATATTATTTATTAGGACCTACTGCTACTGTTTTCCTTAGTAGCATTTTTCTTTTCATTATTTCAGAAAGAGTGAAGCATAATTTTTATAACAAAATCTGAATTGCACAAATATACATATAAATTTATCTTCATTGTACAGTACTTAAATATTTTTAATGAAGCACCTAAATAATACATCCAACTTTTCTTTTTGTCTGGTTTTACAGAACTTTATACAGGTATGGAACGGTAATATAAACATGTGATTTTCATTTGAAATTTGTGATGTGGGTCTGTCCCTTTCTTTGTTCCATCACCATTGCATGGCGTGCATTATTATATAAAATTAAGGAAATATCTTTTATTTGAAAGTGCCAAGTATTGCTTTCTGAATATTCTTCATTTAGAAAGAAATGATAACAAACCTGTTGATTTTCAATTTGTATAAATATCACTGAAAGAGATTTTTCACATACACAGAATCACAAAGCTCTTCACATAAATTATAATTTGCATTCCACTGAAAATAAGGAATTCCTGTAAATTTGAACTGAAAGAAAAGATGCTGTATTTATAAAGTGTTAGAGTAATACTTGGCTTAGTTTTGAGTAATACCAATACATGCATGCTTCTGCAGTTATTTTTTTCTTCCTATCATATTCCAGAGTACGTTAGATTTTGTTTATGTAGATATACTGCGTTGTTTTCTTATGCCACAAGGCAGATGAAACTAAGCAGCTAGTTGATAAAATAATTGCAGGCTTCTCAGAGATATCTGTGAACTTTTCAAAGTTACAGAAAAAGACAATTTTGTACACTTATAGAGACAGTTTAATCTTTGTTTTTTGCGACATTTATTCTTTAGATGTTCCAAGACCTCAAAATTTAAGCACTTAACTGATTGCTTGTCACAGTTCCTGAGTCTTCCATTATTCTATGATATGTTAATGAAGGCCTCTTGTGATGGGGACTGTAGAAGGTTGATGAAATCAACAATACAGATTTCTCTGATGTGATCAAATTATTTTGTAGATTAAAATGCTTTCAAAAGAATGATGTTGGGAACACCATTAAATTGCCCATGAATTTGGAATGGGTCTTACTAGTAGATCTGGGATATTGACAGTTCATAGTTTCACAGTGCATCTACCTCTTCTGACCCTCATCTGATGCCCAAGGGTAGGTGATACTTCCTGGCTGGTTCATCACCTCTTGTCCATGCCTCCACATGGACCATGATGCCATTTCATCTGTCCTCAAAGCTTCCTGTCCTCGTGAGTACATATATCACAATAGTACTAGATCAGTTAATATTATTTAAGACATTGGTCCTCAAGTGACACTCTTCTTGATCCAGAACTAGCCACAGTTAGTTTATTTTCACTATATTCTCATAATCATGCCAGCAGTTTGCAATCAGATATATTTTGTCATTGATTCCTCTCCTACTTTTACTGTGAAATGCTGACTTTGAAAGCTGTTGTCAGATTTAATTCCTTAAAATGTTTGTAGCAAATGGCTTTTTTATTAAATTATTTTTCCGAAAGAATAGCAGCGCTGAAGAGATGCCATTTTTGATTATAAGAGAAATCTGTAGTACACATCAGAACATTTCATGCACAAATTTATGCTGAGCAAATAATAACAAACATCAATCGTTTTACATAAGAAAATGGAAACTTATGACAGGTCATTTATTTATTACATCATTTATATATATATATATTTACTTTAATAATGGCTTTAACAAATCAAGGTATTATTTAGGAAGAAATCACCTATTTTCAGATTTCACTTATGATATTTAGTATCCACTGTGAAAATATTACAAGCAAATGCTGTAGGAGAGATAATTCATTAGAACTAGTAGAATTATATTTCTGATCATGCAATATGCTTCTCATTATTAAACAAAATAAAAGTGTTTTCCAAATAAATTATTCATTAGTTGTTATATATTTTATGTTCATTGAGTTATATTCATTTGATATATTGTGCCACTGAAAACTGAAATGTCCTTCAACTGTGTAAATTAATTGCTAGTTCATATTCTTTTGTGTTGTGTATGGTTTCTTACTAACGGAGAGGCTTTACATTCTCTAGTAAAGGCGATCTCTTCTTGTAATCAATAAAATATAGTCAAGACTTAAAACAGCAAAAATGTTAAACGTGTCTAATTGAAATGAGCACGGTTGGAAAGATATGCTGAACTTATTAATTTATTAATGAACTTCCATGTTTGACTCTTCCACATTTGATGTGTTGGACATACTTACTTCGTTTTTTCTGTCAGCTAACTATGTTTAGTGAACATCATCTTTTTTGTTCTACGATGGCAAATTTAAAAATCCTTATATGTGAGTGGGAGAAGACAGCTTATGCTGTGTTTCCTAGTATATAGCATACCTTTCTGTCAAAAATCCCAGACTTTCAGAAACTTACCAGATGAAAAGCTCTCTAATATTTAGGTAAAAATAGGTGTAGAGTATAATTAATCAGCTACACATTCACAATTACTTATTTCCTCAAAAATAGTTTAAATTTTATTAAAAAAAAAAAAACAAAAAAAACCAGAAAATGCAGTAGATGTGAATCTCTATTCTGATAAATTTACTTTCATAAACAAATGTTGCATCCCTACTCTGTTTGTTGCTTGATTTGACCAAGTAACCTTAAATGTACATTTACAGCCTGGTACAAAATGCTGATATGGCAGCAACAGCAGAAGGCCATTCATCTTACTAACACATAACCACAACTGCCTGTTACCATCCTCTGAATATGTCCTTTTCCAAAACATTCTAATTTAAATCAGCAAACATAATTTTCTTGTATTCTTGCTGCTTACTAATTAGTTATTTAATAATGAATGATTTTCATGCTTGCACTAAAAATAATACAAATGCTTGTGATCCTCTGAATGAGGGAAGAGTGTTTTACATTATTGATTCTCAACACTGACAGTAAAAAAATAATTTACTCAAGGAAAGGAACTGAATAGGTAAGATAAAGTCTTCTTTTCTTTTATTTCCAGCCTCCTAGTTGGTATAGGAATGAAATCTCTCACACTTTAGTCGCAGAGAAAAATTTTCCAAGCAGTGATATGCAGGAAAGCTGTGTGGGAGAAAAAGAGGTTGCATTTCCAATTAAGATGAGGGTGAAGTGGCTTGAAAGAAAGCACTGCAAAAACAATTTAGAATACTACATATAGTTAGTATAGTATCATCTGTTTTGGCCTCATTTGTTAAATAGGAATATTACCCTAGAACTTTACGACTAGATTTAAATTTTCAGTTCTTTATACTTGTAAGGACAACATAAATGTTTTTGCTCTATGTGCTGTAACTTCTCTATTGCTAGAGCAAAGGCAGTAATTTACATTCCTCCTCATTTCTTATGTAGTGGGAAAATGTCCATTTTATCAGGGAAATATATATTTTGGTGTGATGACAAATCAGTGCATACATCACTGAAATTCTTGCCCTTCTGGGAATGTACCAGCAAGAATCTGAAGAGGTATAAATATATGCTGCAGCTTGCAGAATAGCATGACTAGACTACAAAGAGGTCGTTTGAGATGTAAAGATCAAAACCATCTTTGGCAACAATAGCAGTGAGATGATGGAGTTTATAATCCTAAAAGAATTAAGAAATGCATGTAGCAGGTCCTTGACATCACTGAGCTGACTTTGGTCTGTTTAGGGATCTCTTTTACAGCTCCCATTGGTGATTTCACTGAAGGGAAAACAGATTTATCTTGATCCTACTGATTTATCTTGAGGGATAAGTCAAAGTACAAACCTTCCCAATATACAGGAAATCAAGCATACGTGGCAGAAAAATTTACAAACTGGGAACAGAAAACCATGTGCAAAAAAGGTAAATGCAAGGAGGGTTGGAACAGGATGATCTTCAAGGTCCCTTCCAAACCAAGCCATTCTGTGACACTATGATTCTATGACTCTTGTGATTCCATGATTGATTCAAGCTCCTTTTGTCAGAGTGCACAGTGAAGACATCCACCCAGGGTTTCATTAAAAACAAAATGAAAAAAAAGCAGAACAATAAAACCTTATCATCAGAACATAAATATGCCAATATGTCGTAAAACTAAATTTATGAAAGCAAAAGAAGAACATAAAAGTTTACGTTATCTCTTATTTTCTGAGTGGCCTCATCCCTTTGTCTCCCATCTGCCTTGAGATATTTTTAAACATTAATCCGATTCCCCCTCAGTCTTCTTTTTCCCAGGCTGAACAGACCCAAGTTATTCAGCCTTTCCTCATAGAGGTGCTCCAGGTCCCTTATGATCTTTGTGGCCCTCTCCTGGACTCCTTCCAGGAGACCCTTGTTTCTTTTTGAACTGGGGAGCCCAGAATTGGACACAATATTCTAAATGGCCACCAGGGCAGAGTAGGGGAGAAGGATAAGATCCCTCCACCTGCTGGCCACACTCTTTTTAATGCACCCCAGCATAGCGTTGGCCTTCTTGGCCACAAGGGTGCACTGCTATTTCATGGCCAACCTGTTGTTCTCAGGAACACCCAAGTCATTTTCTAAGAGGCTATTTCCAGCAGGTTTTCTGTGCACAAAGTTATTCATACAGAACAAATATTTTTAAGTAAATGTAAACCTGTGCCTTTAGAGCATAGAACCTTTGTTTCTTCTCTGATTATTCACAAGTTGTGCATCAAGACTCTGTTATGCTCTCCTCTGAAAAGCAGTTAATATCCAGCACTGGTGAAGGATACTACAGTAGGCAAAAACTGATGCACTATGTCCTGACCTCTGCTTTATCTAACAAAAGCATCTGCCACCAAATAATGTAAGAGGTCAGGCAACTCTTATTACCATCAACTCAGAAGAAAAATAAATACTGCATTACTGGACCATCTGACAGTTCCACTTGTGAACTATGTGTTAAGCTTATTTAGAGGGGTGAGAACTCCACTTTAGGAATCAGCGAGGTCTTCACTCATGTCATGCTGTTGTGACATGAAGATGAAAACTTTGGGGCAAATCTCAGTAAACCATATGGTAGCTTTTGTTATGCAGTTTCAGGGAATTCCAAAAGTCATGTTGTGGCCTGCAAGAACACTGTGCATCAGAGACTACGGGTGACAGAAAGACAGGAAACAAGTGGTGCCATTTTTTTCTCCTCCATTAGTATCACTGCATTGATCAGATAGTTGATTGTATGTTGTTATTATTTGTTAGTTCTATTCCAGTTCTATTCCTGCTTGTTTCTTTTGCTTTTGGAAGCTGCAAAGATAAGCGCTGGCAGACATAGCTGCTTTAAACCAGTTTTGGATCACCCCAAAAAGGTTAAAGTCACAGCCTAGTAAAAAAAGAAGGAATTGTTTATCCCTTTCAGGATTCACGAAGTACTCCAAAGATCCTTCTCTTTACTGCTGCCAGCCCTTAAATTAGGTTAGCAAAGGCCTGACCTTGGGTCCACTCCCTGCAATGGCACAGGTGAATTGCTTCCATCTGTGCTCTCAGGGCTGGCTATACTGCTTCACCAGGTGCTCAGTCACAGATTCAGGCCATGACCTTATAATTCCCGTGCAGAAGCATTGAGAGTTCAGCCTTCAAATTACTCTGCCTTACAGCAAAGATTCAGCTCATGTAAAATCCTTGGGATGTTTTGGAGAGTATGTTTTTCATTATTAAGAAGACCCAGTGATGGCCAGTGGGCTACTATGTAAGTAACAGTCCCCATAGGATGAACAAAATGTGGAATAGGCCAAAAACATTTTGCCTATACTGGCAAAATACAAGCAAAGGAGAAAATACATAGGTTCAATGTACTTTGGCCTATACTAAGCACATCACAAAAGTGAGTATGATGGTTCTCTTTTGCACAAGAGCCTGAATCATTTTAGTGACAACATATCTCGGTGCATATAAGTACATTTTTCAAGTTAAACTTCAATATCATTCAGTCTAATGGTCATGTTAATACTTAAGTTTTACAATGAGTTTTTCATCCCTTCGCTGTATCCTGTATTTTTAAGGATTGTTAAGCATTCAAACAAGCCACTGAATGGCACTCAATGACTCTGTAGCCTGATCTCAACCACTGTGTTGTAGTTTTGTTCTTCTGAAACCATAAAAAATATTCAATTTGTTGCTCCAAAATAAGCTAACCACTTAACTGATTCAGTTTCCCAAAATTACATCCAATAAACTGTATGAATAGTCAGTTCTGTTAGCAATTGTATACAATATACAAAACTGCTAAATATTCCAGGTGACTGTCAATTACTTCTCAAGAATTCTTATCTGAACAAAAATTGGAAATTCTAGGGACTATAATACATCTCACAAATAGGGCTTCTCTCGCATGCTGTGTGCAGACACCCAGCTGCTGGCAGCAGGGCTGCAGGGCCTTCTTTGAGGTGAGGCCAGGGCTGCCTGGCTCCAGCAGCCCACCACAGGACATAACTGGGCTCTGCATGCAAAAATGCTGCACAGCAGTTGCGTAAGAGGGTAATGAAAAATAATGTGAAAGAAACAACCCTACAGACACCAGTGTTACTGAAGAAGGATGGGGAGGAGATGCTTCAGGAAGGACTGTCTGAGCAGCCAGAGCTGGGGCAGGAGCATAAGAGAAGTGGGCAGAGGGTCTGAAGGACTGCAACTGTGCACACCACCTTTGGTAGGCACAGCACATACACAGCTCACAGCACTAGTGGAAAGGCAGACAGGCTCCACAAGTCCTCAGAGAGCTGGTTCACAGCTGGTTGCAGCCCTGAAAGCCAGCAAAGTCTGCCTGAAACAGCCTGAAAGAACAGACTTGCCTCCAGCAGTGGTGAGGGAAAGGAGAAGCAGCTTTACAATCCCATTTGATCTCTCTTATGTCTGCCCTCAGTGTTTTGAGGCTTTGCAGCTGGAAAACATGAATCAGCCTTGTTTATGTGCTTACAAAGTAAGATTCACTTTAAAGGACCTTTAAATCTTTTAAAATCTATTGCAAACTAAGGATTTAGATGAGGGCATCTGTGACCCAAGATCACAATTACACAATTCCCTAATTACCCCAGAGAAATGTACAAAATCTATTACACATTAGAGTAGAATACAAAGAAACTGTAGGAAGTTCTATTTTGTATTTTATGTACTGTGGAGGTAGCCACTCTTAAGTAAAATAAAAGCAACAACACATAATTTAATATATATTTAATAATATATTTAATAATACAAGGTTACTCGCACTTCATTTATATATCATTTATATACAAATTGTATCGTAGCTGTAATAATATCATAAGGAAGTAACAGGAAGCTGCAAATTAAAATTTATTTCTTTAAGTGCAGTTTTTGAGCTATTTTAGTGGGCAAGGGCAAACAGAAAAATATAAAAGGTACCCAAGTGCTATTTTGATTTTGAAAAACAATGTCGTTATATAATCAAAATAGGAACAAATAATCCTTTTTGGTTTGTAAAAAAGCAAAGCAAGTAAGTGTTTCTGCATGGCACTGTACATATACATCTCTGAGAGCCTCCAACTTAATTTTAAGCAGTAGTCTAAAGAAAATACAGCTCACAATAGGCAGCAGCTGCAGGGATATGTTCATTAGTTAAATGCTGACAGCTTTGCTACTTTTCTTTTCAGGTTTGAACTGTGAGTTTAGGCCTTGTGAGGCCAGTAATCCCTGTGAGAACGGAGCTGTGTGCACAGAAGAAATGAATTTGGATGCTTTTCCCCTTGGATTCCAGTGCCAGTGTGTGAAAGGTTTTGCAGGTCCACGCTGTGAGATCAATGTCAATGAGTGCAGTTCTAACCCTTGCCTCCATGGATACTGTTATGACAGTAAGTCAGACTGGTTACTTCCTTTAATGTAGAGTAGTCTTTCTGTTGAAGCATCTGTAGCTACTGAGCTGCTCTGGGGAGAACAGTGGATAATTTACTGAAATTTAGCTTGTCTGGAGTTCCACAGCCAGTGCCTGGAGGATTATTTTTGCCAACTGCCTCGACTCCTGGTCCTGAGGTTTGTGTGTTTAGGGACAGCTAATGAGAAATTTTAATGAGATTTGTGCTGTCTCCTTTGATACCTAAATTAGCCAAATATATCTTACACTGTGCATCTGATAAGAGAATAGTCAGTTACTAAAAAGGAGCTCGTAGAGCAATTAAGCACTATATGTGATAATTCTAACAAGTCCAAAAATTGCATTAATTATCAAGCATGGAAAATAGAGTGTCCATTTACTATAATGTGCTCTGTATCATGTAAGCATGTAACTGCCTCTTTTCCTGATAATCGTATTTGCATGCTTTAGAAGTAACCTAATGATGAATTACTCTAACATATTCTGTCTGGATCAGCAGGCTACACTGAATAGCAGGCAGTACTTAATGGAGTACTTAATGGAAAGTGTTGTGGGTTAAAACCTATCAGAACCCATTCTGTGCTTGGTAAACAAAAGGGAAAGTGGTAATTTTCAGAAAAACTTACTAACTCTCATTGAAAAGGGGAATGATATCTGGAGGTCACATAGTTAAACCTCCTACTGGACTAATGTCTTTTTCTCTCTGAGTTTTCAAAGCCCTTAAGGAAGGATGGAAATTTCAGAAACACTAGAAAGCCTTTTCCACTTCTGCACTACTCTTATAATTATTTCTATGCCCTCAATATCCCATATGGATCTTCTAAGCTATGATTTTTATCCATCGGCCCATATCACTAGAAAAAGGAATTCAGTTGTCATTTCTGTAACTGCTTTTGAAGTTATTATTTCTTAATTATCTAACTACTAACTTTTTCCTGAAGGGACTAATACATAGTGAGCCTAGCTGACTTCACCTTTCCCCATACTTGAAGCACTGGGCCAACATGAGAATTTCCCTGAAATTCAGAATTCTTAGACAAATTTACCAAAAATTGAATTGACTTGCTGTCCTAAAATTCTAACTCCAAATTGCTAAGTATATCATTGCCTAATACTCTCCTAGTTAAATAAAAAATAATTATGAATAAGCTTTAAGAATTCCATGTTTTCATACATGGAATAAAGATGATTGACTTCATAATTTGTCTAGTACAGAGTGTCTCTTGAGAAGCTTAAAGATATTTTCTATTCACAGTATATTCACTCAGGAACATTTTTGAACTGGAACTTAGATGAGATGCAGTAAAGTTCTTCATGCCATATGTTTTTGTGGATGGTTTGGCTTTGTGGTACCTCCAAAATTGACTTGTACCACATGGACGTGTCAGTTCTTCTGCACTGCACTTTTTGCACTGACTGTAAAAAGCTCAAATACTGAGGAAGGTGTAAAGCTCTGAGCAGATAAAAAATGCTGCTGCTCTGGAGGACTTAACATATTTGATGAATATAATAGCAGCTCTGTGTATAGACACAGTGACAGACTAGATTCCGTGGTAAATCTCAGAGATAATGAAGAACCCAGGGACCTCTTTGAGTTTATATCCAGGCCTGCATGAGCTGCAATTACTGCTTTCACAAACTCCTTATACAGATGTAGCACTCTAAAGATTGCTCTCCCTTTAGATTATTAATGATGAAAAACAGATATAATTGTTTTTATTACCTTGCTAATATTGAAATGAGGCATAAATATCCATCGTAGGCTAAGCTGCCAAATTCTAGGCAAGTTTTTCTTTAATGTAGTGCTATAATAGAAGGCATTTCTTACAAAAATACAACCTCATACCCAACCCCCAAAATGAAAAAAAAAAAACCAAAAAAAACCACAAGAAATTCACAACATTTAGCCATCCCAATCTCAGGCACAATATAAAAGATAAAATCTTATATACACAGCTTTATGAACTAAAATTCTTTATTAGCTCGTGAAATGTCATTACTTTTTCAGAAGCTAGTAAATGAAAATTGATTTATAATTCTTATGTTAAAACATTTGATTTTTTAAATTAAATGCAGTGCATAATATTAAAAAGGTGTTTTAAAGTAATGCATTTAATTTATTTCCATTCTAACATGTCTACACTTTTCATGTACACCATTGTGATGAGTAGTCATTACTGTGGCTTACTTAAATTTACAACATTCAGTTGTGATACTGAAGCAACCCTACTACTGAAATACTATCTCTGTTACAGTTGTCAATGGCTTCTATTGCTTGTGCAACCCAGGATATGCAGGACTAACGTGCGAGCAGGACATTGACGACTGCATAAACAACGCTTGTGAGCACAATTCTACTTGTGTTGACCTGCATTTGGTTAGTAAAACATATTTTTTAATTAAGATGTTTGTTCAGTTCTGCCCAAAAGCTAGAGTTGTGTGTTCAGGACTGTTCCAAATCCTGAACATGCACTTAATCCATTCACCTATTAAGAGCTTTATGTTTTGTCTTCCCATTTTTGTATTTTTTTAAAAATGTAGGTTTCCCTGAAAGTAATGCTTCCTATTTATTTGTGTGGAAACTACAACAGTCATAAAGGGCACAATAATACTCCTTGATAGAGCAAATTCTCAACTACGAAAACTGTTTTTTAACATAGTCACCACCATTGACAATGCATTTTTACCCATGACAAGCAAGAGCTGCATGCAGTGCTTATAAAAATCTGCACCAGTGCAGGTGACCAACTGTCACTGTCTTTATTGCTCAAACACATCACCCACCACCTCACTGCTCACATCCACTATTTGGTCTTCATAAATTTTCAGCAAGCGCTAGTGGTTGTCAACGGGTGCAATTTTTCCTGCTTGGAGAAATTCAATTCCACACATTTGCTTCATACACACTTCTCTGTCAGATGCCGTTTTGTCAGACTGCCCCTCTGCTGCCATCTGTCACATGACAGCAACTAATGGAATAATTGGTGGGAAGGTTCAACCTCTGCTGCCATGCTACCAGTATGTGCCTCTGACATTGTGGACCAACATAGTAAAGTAGGAGGCATTACTTTCAGAGCAGACTAATAGAATTATTGTTTATTTATAATCATGCAGGCAATGAATGTTTTTATCATATAAAATTTCTTATTGAGTCAATATGATTATTTAGGGAATTCAGTGAGGAGAATATTTTCAACCACAAACTTTTTCTGTGTTTGTGGCCTTATTTAGGTGACAGTAATACTCATTTACACGCATGACATTGCCCTCAAAGGGCTTAAAAATTCTCTTACTGTGCAAAGTTACTTTAATTTAACTACTTCAGCAATTAATTTCAAAACTATTTAGCTATATTAGTTCCTGAAACTTGAAAAGTGGTAAAAATAACAACTTCTCAGAAATAAAAAATGGTTCCTTCATGGAAGGAAAAGAGAGAAACAAGCATCAGCATATTTTAAAATTTGGCACCAAGCCTGGCCCCTGTTCTGTGTCACAATCCTCAGAAATCCTAAGTCAGAAACCAATTTGTTTTCAATGTACTCAGTAGGAACACTAAGGCTGTATAAGACAAATATTGTCCTTCAGGAACATTCAAACTGTCAAGGAAATCAGTTGTGATCTAAAAAAAAAAAAAAAAAAAAAAATGGAAGAAAGATTGGCTTTTTAAAATTTCTTCTAATTTCTCCCAGCGTGTTTGTAACAAATTTAAATTAACAAAATATTAAAGAAATGAGTAGAATTCAGATCAAAATGCTTAGCCAGGGATGATTTCAGCCACCCATATGCAGATGTCCACTTTGAGTGAACTGAACAACACAGTAGATGCTCCTGACTGTATAGGCCCCATATGGCTACTGTCTGACTACTAATGCGGAGATAGGCACTCATGTTTCCAGCATTCCAGCTGAATTCCATCTAGGCAGCCCAGAACAATGTGAGGAGTGTGGGAATGCGGTGGTCTTTGTTTGGACTTTTATTATTATTATTATTATTATTATTATTATTATTATTATATTTTCTCTAGTATATAAAGGAAATTGCACTTTCTGCTAAATCCTGGTGGTAATCCAGTTATCACTATTTCCTGAACTTGAACAGAAGTTACATGCTTCAGTAGACTTTTCTCCAATAATATACTCTCATTTCCAGAACTGTTTCTTATTTTTCACGGTTAGAACACGTAATACTTTCTGTAACTATGCTTTGAGAACTAGTAAGTACTGTGGATAAAATTCACTGCCTTATATGGAGATTACAGAGCTTGTGTTGCTTTTGTTGTTGTCTTTGGACGTTATTGCAAAAGCATACATTTTCTTTAGCACTAGAACTCAATATTTCAATCTCTCATACTGGACACATATTGCCATATTAAAATCAGGTATTTCAGAAATAAGTTTTATGCTAGTAAGAGACTTTCTGTCCTAATTCTATTAGACTGTGTTGTAAATGTGGATATTCTATGTATTACCTGTCTGCAGTTGATGCATTAACTGAGACCTGAGATGGAATTAAAGTGGAAATATATACATGCAGAAGTTAAAACAAGACCCAAAAGTATCAGAAATGAACAAACTTACAGATACTTTACATAATGAACATATAATTCCACCAAGAGTGTTTGCTAAACTTCACAAAATGAGTTGTAATACAAATCCAGGGGGAGTTTTTAATTTAGGCAAAATTAAACCTGCCAAAAAATGGTAGCAATTTTTAATACTAATTTTGATGTTTTTCATCTTTGTTTTCTCAATTCGTTTGTGTTTGTTTTTGTCCTGCAGTACCTATTCATTTCTCATCTTCTTTGTCACAGTCTGATGCCATTTTGTTGTAAATGGACTGTGACGCAGCAAATCAGTGAGATGCATGCAGACTTTCAGAGAAATCTGACATTAAAAAAAAAGTAAAAATGTATTCAGTGTGGATTCAATGACTGTCTAGAGGAAATAAATAGAAACTTAATGTTAAGATGTAATTTTAGACCTTGGATTTGATATTTTTCAGACCTCAATGACTTTCTCAACATCATTCACCTATGTTGTCAACATTACAGAAAACATTCGAAGTGAAATGCTTACTCTGATGTTACTTAATGGGTACATAAAAGAAATTCAGAATTTGTTCTGTGTTAGGAGACTGTAATTTGTGATAATAATGTGAATTTGTGCTATTAAGAAAAAGAAAACAAATACAGAACTGGCTCTGCTTAGTTGAAAGGCTAGTATCAGCATGTAATTACTAATACAAAAAATATGCAATTACTAATAATTTTATTTAGCCATGGCAAAAATAATGCACTGCTATTCAATATTTATATATTCTCATTATATTCTCTGTAGTACATTTACTTAAACTAATATTTCTGACACTAGTATACGAAGAAAATCACATGTGGTTCATCTTTTTAATTTGACTCCAGAAAGGTACATGTAAGACTAGCTCAGTAAGTAATTGCATTACTCAGTTTGTATGGGATGACATTATTGGGCATAGAGTGTTGTTCTTGGTGTATTCACTTTCAAAGGACACTGAATTTCTTCCATTTAAAATTATGCAGTTTTATACCCCAAGATTCCTCAGTGGTCAGTGAATACAAACAAGCTTAATGAATTTACGAGAATTGATAAAAATGGAAGACACATTCCCTCTTCATCTTCAGCCAGAATAGTGGGAAAAAAATAGATATTGACATAACAATCCTGTAGTGAATTAATTTTTAATGTTTAAAGGGGCTTCTTCTTTTAAAAAGTTAACAAACTGGAGAATTGGAAACAACTGTGGCATAATCAAGGAAGACTTAAGAACAGATGGAGAGCACAATAGTGTCATAATTTCTATATGAGCTATGCTTTTCATCCAAAGATAAATTACAGTTCCCTTATTATACAAGTCAAGGACCAAAGATCTTAATGTGAGAAAGAGTTCCAACAGACATTGTAATGGCAACATACACTCCACAGACTTTTGTTGAGTCTCCAGGCAGTGGATGGCTTTAAGCAATTGGACCGTGGGATGAGATCAGGACAAGTAAAGTACACAACTGAATGACACAACTAGGTCAACCTAAGGAGGCTCTGATTTTCTACTGCATCCGTGAATTCCAATCACCTATCTATTATCTACTATATTCCAGGACAAGTCACTATTAGTCAAATTAGTCGAATTTTTGGTAGCTCAGGAATAATTAATTGGATAACTATCCTAACATAAGTTCTATTCTGAGGTCAAACAATATCAGAAATCTTTGATGCATTTTTCTAGTTCAAAGTAAGAAGCAGACAGAGACAATTAGCATTGCCAGAAAGATACTCACATTACATCCTTTTACATTTTGTGTTGGTATCTAGCATAGTACAGAGCTTTAAAACAAGACAATCTTGTTATATTAACCATGCACTAGCACAAATAAGTACAAAAAATTACAGTCCTGTGTAGAGTCTGATGCACAGACTCGGACTCCCATCCACCTTTACATCTCAACAGAGCTTTCTGCAAAACACTCTTTAACTGTTCATGCAGGTGCTTATCCAATCAGAGCCATTCTTATCCAATCAGAGCCATGAGACATTCTTTCTTCTTCTAGAGGTGTCCTTGATTCTCATGCCGTTTATCTTGCTCCACAGCTTCTGCTCTGAATAGTTTTTCTTGTATTCCCACAATTCCCCCTTTTTTGTTTATTTGCAAACTACTACCATACTATAAAATGATAACACTAATTTTATCAATAACATGATCATTATAACTCAATCAAGGCCTCAATTGACAATACCTAAATGTGAGAAAGGAGACAAGGCAAACATAGCATAATGACAAGAAATAAGTTAACCTACTGAAAAGAACAAATACAAGTTTGGCCTGCAACTGAAGTTTCTGCAACCTGCAAATAAATCCCTAAAGGTTTCGTTCTAAGTTAATCTCTAACTGGTTAGAAAGGGGTCTTCAACTTTTGTATATTCTGATATATTGATTTTGAATGATCACTAAAATTTGTACAACAGATGCTTTTAGAGTGCTCATGATCATGCCTTTGGGCTAATAGAAAATTAATGGTCGTACAATCTTTTGCATGTCAGATAGATATTAGTGGCAAATGTGCTGGAGTATCACTAGGGGCATTGTTACTTACTGACCCTCGAGAAACAGCAACCTGCAGAAAAAGAGAGAGAAAGAACATGGTGGTGGTGAATGCGATAGGCAGTGCCAGCAGGGCGTCCCCCCCTTGAAGTTGCACTTTTCCTCTCTCACCCATCCACAGATTCTCTCTTGCTTTTATTCTTCTCAGGGTCCGAAGGGTATTTTCCATTTGTACACTGCATCCGCGTGTCCAGTGTGTGATACAGAGCCCAAGTGGAACACCTGCTTGCAAAACAGAAATCTATCTAAACTATCATGTGTAGCTCTCTTAGCATGCGCCTTTGTCTCAGGTGATGCATGGTCATATTTTAAAATTGCTAATAAATGGGATGAAAGTTAATCATTCTATAATACAGGGTTATCCCTTTGCCTGGGATTCCTTTCCAGGTTTTGTCTTTGCAAATCAAGAAAAGGCTAATTGATAGGTTGATGGCATCATAACCAAGCATTACTAATACATTAAAAGAGCTATTCCCATAGATTCCAGCATTGGTAACATTAAATCCTGTTTAATTCACATTCAATCTATTACTAAAATAAAAGAAGCACACAACAACCTAGATAATGCCCAATAATTCTAGTTCTTGAGACTGCATTGATAACACAGGAAAATTACTCATTATATCATACCATTACTACTGTTGCTATTTGCAATATAAGTTACACAAAGCAATACCAATAAATAAGAAGCACACAGTCCCAGTCATTATAAAAGCTGGATGCTATGTTCTGCCTTGAGATGAGGCCAAACATAATTGTGCTGGAACCCACGTAGGGCCAGTCACTTCTGTCCTGCAGAACGCTGCGGGCGCCGAACAATCTCTCCGCAGTTCAGTCAGCGGCGCTGCCGGACCAGGCTCAGCCTTGGCTTGATTTGCCCCACACGGTGGGCACCATTTGCAGCGTCTGATGCATGGACTCAGATGTGAATGATCCAAATTGTTTATTACAAGTTCTCACATCACTTATATACCTTCACCAGTTTTCTTTTTCTAGCTTTCCCATTTACCCCTACAACTTTCCCATCCACCTTTACATGTCAACAGAGCTTTCTGCAAAACACTCTTCAACTGTTCATGCAGGTGCTTATCCAATCAGAGCCGTGAGACATTCTTTCTTCTCCTAGAGGTGTCCTTGATTCTCATGCTGTTTATCTTGCTCCACAGCTTCTGCTCTGAATAGTTTTTCTTGTATTCCCACAGTCCTGTGTGCTGTGTTGCCCACAGCTGGTGTCTAAGCACCACACAGCTACTCACTGACTCTATCCCTATTGTAGGATGAGAGAGAATAGAGAGAGTGAAGCAATGTTAAGCAACAGGTGATGAATTATAAAGTTCTTTTCTATTCAAGCTTCGTGGAAGAGGAATTATTTTACCTATACCAACTACTATGAGTAAGAGGAACCAATTGCTTCCTTCTTTGGATCTCCTAGGCCAGCAAGCATTAAAAGTGGCTAATACTTCTGGTACTATTAGTGTGGATTCCTATCATTGATCATTTATACTGATCAAATTGTCATTTTATTTTGTGGAGTAACTATAAAGAACTTAAGGTATTGAAAAAAGAGATTGATGGGAAGGTTGGTTTGACTTTCATATTATCAATCAATGTGTTTGGAATTTTTTTGTTTGTTTAAAATATATATATAACAAAATATTCCTGAATAAAATCTAAGTGATTTTCACTGTTCTAAGAGACATTTGGCCATTTGGCCAGTCCTATACAAAAGACTGAGAAATACCAGATTTACAAGTACGTAGAAAAAATTAATTATTCAGTCAAACTAATGGATCAGAATAAAGGAATGAGAGAAGTAGCAGAATGATTGGAAGGCTGTAGTGCTATTACTGCAGTAGCTGAGGAAAGGAAGGAGATGTTGAAGCTTTAAGCACACAGTAGATAAGTATTGAAAATAAACAGTAATTATATTATAAACTGTAATTATTTGTATTGTTTTTGTTTTTAAGACGGCAGAAGGACTCAAGGTGAATTTCAGTGATGTGTTTTTAGGAATGTATATTTGAAGTTTTACGGAAGGCTTCTATGAAAGAGAGATAGTACCAGCTATATATGTATACACATTTCCCTGGGTAAAAAAAAATAAAAAATCAGTAAAAATATTCAGAGTTAATAGACAAGAGGTCTGTCCAACTGATCATATTTCAAGAGCATAACCCACAAGTAGCACATTACATAAATTGTGAAGTAAGGATTAATTGTAAGGAACTATGGCATTGAAAACTAAGGTAAAAAGTAGTCGTTCTGTTAACAGTTTATGTTGCCAAAAAAGATAGGAGTAAAGTCTTCGCACTGACATAATTTCCTAAATTTATCATCCACCCTTATTTCCTGTTAAAAGCAGAATCACATGTATATTCTTCTTACTAGGGAGAAAATATTATCTCCAAAACTTTTAATTTATTTTAGAACATCCAGAGATGCTCAAGGTATGATGAAGTAACTCAGCCTCAGGAGGTTCTGCCTTCTTGCTGATAAGAACAGGTGGTTTGACATTCAAAATGAGTACAGAGACTAGATACACCTCCTTCAGTGAAGCACTTCCAGATTTCTGTGGGACTGGAAATTCTCTAAGGTGTCAATAAAGCAAACAAACTCTACCTCTGGAATTGGTCTGAAACAGAACCTAATTTTAACTAAAGGTCAGACCATATAGCATGAATATTATACAGGGTACAGCAAGCAAGAAACTGCTAACAGTTCCCAGGCCACAAGAATTCAAGTAGAGTTGTTATATGTCTTTAATTGACTTCATTGAGAGAATCCATCTGCTGAAGTTGTGAATGTGCTGTTTGACAAATCAGTTTCAGATTACCAATTACACACCCCAGAAAAAAGCAACACAGCAGCTGGAGTTCACTTAAGAAACTCACAGCTGCAGTAGTTCTGTAAACTTCTACTGTTAATACAAGTCCCCGTGCTGCCCTGAGGATTTAACTTGCCCTGATATATTACATCTTCTACGTATATATAGTTCAAAAAAAAGGTGTCCTCATAGTCCTTCAATAAAAGTTGTCTTTGTAAAAGATCTAGTGAAATAACTCACTTGTCTGCTTTGTGCTGCAGAGCTAGTGAATAAACAGCACTGCAAAGCTAGCAGTATACAGACTGAAAACTTAAGGCATTATGAGTTTTATTTCTCTATGCTCAACTATGTCCACTTGAGTCAAAGCCATTGGAATGTACAAAATTAACTATTGACTTGCTAACTTAGGATAATATCCTTCACATTGATCCATAGAATTGTTTGTTGCTTGGAGGAAGTGATTATGATATCTTATGTCTTAGTCTTCTAATTGAAGTCAGCAATTAAGCAAGAGAAAAACAGGATCTATTAAAGATAAAAGCAAACAATTGTTCATTAACTTCTCATTTAATATATTTTCTCTATTTATTACAGTATTTAAATTGCTTAAGTTTGAGTTTTTGGAAGCAAATTGTAGACATACCTGAAAACAGCTTTAACCAGCAATGTTGACAAATGCCATAGGCATATAAACCTTCTATTATCTTTCTCATAAACTGAATTTTTAAGCACTATGCAGAATTGAATAAGATTGTTACAGAGTCGAGGAAAGGGAGACTAAGAGGCAGCTGAGGATGAAATTTCCAATGAGATTTCTGAACAGATGGCAAATCATTTTGATGAAGTTACAGGAAGGGGATCCCAGATGGTGTGTAAGCTGTAGGTTATGCCAGCAGCAAGGAAGGTGGATGGAGTGAACCACTGATAGCAGGGAAAAACTGAAGAACTTCAGAGAACTGTCTGGAGAACCATGGCCTGTGTGTGGAAAACATAACCCTAAACCTTTGATTTTTATATGGTATAGAGACTGACTTTTCTTTGAGGTGGAGTTGAAGCTTTTGTACCTTTTGTAGCATTATATGATGGGCAGGCAATTTTATTATAGATACATAGGCCTATGGACACTTCAGTGACTCATTAGGATTTAGCTGCAGAGAAGTGGACACAGCAAATTGTCTGTTTTTATTACATTTACAGAACAGAAGGTCACAAAAGGATACGGGTCCATGAGGAAATCACTCTGAAAGAAGTTGAATCAGAAAATGTAAAGATCTTCAGTCAGTCTTTGGTAGCTGCCCATAAGTGTTTTTAACATGCAGCACACGAGAAATAAGATTGAATTTATTTTCCAGTAAAATCATGATGAACTAATCAAACTGCTGTGGAATAAGTTGGAGCATCAGGACAATTACTGAAAAGGAGCTCTTGGACTGTAATTTCACATAACTCTTTCTATTACAATTGTCTCTGAAATCAAGCCATATGATTCTGGGCAGAGAATTTTAAGTCTCATCTAAATTCTGTTTAGAGAGCAGCACTGCACATTCTCTCATGATGTATTTTTTGTGACATTTGTTATCAATGAAGCTAGGCATCTTGTAAATACATACTTTTATTTGAAAACATAGAATCTTTTGCTTTAGTAGCAGGTGTTGAGTGCTCAACAGTTCTGAAAATCATCTCTTAAGATAAAAAAAATCAGAAAAATAAAAAATAAAATAAAAAATGAGGCATTAATTCAACCTATGAAAAGTTACCTGCTTGGTTTGACCAAACTCAGCTTAAGTATTATCTAATTTATTTAGGGCACCATTCAACTGAAACCTTAAACTAACTCTTCTTTTCTTATTTCCATTACTATAAATATAAGTGGACACAAAAACACATATTTTCCTTTACTGCATCGCTGAGTGGTCTGGTTTCCTCACGCTCTTTTATGCATTGTAAGAAGCAATGAAAAATTATTTCATTCAAGTAGATAAAAAAACACCATAATCCTGGCATTACGTACATTTTGAGTATATTTGATTTTTAAACTCTTGCATTTTCATTTTGACTTACACTTTTATGTGAGCTCAATGTAATCTATATGTCAGTACATAGAAGTTTTTCAATGAGCAGGTCATTTTTCTGTCATCATATAGTAGATCTTTTTTATTCTTGAATGAGAACAGATAATGCATGTATCCACATCTATATTCGAAAGGCCCTGGCATTCCTCTTCTCCCACTGTAGCTGACAGAAAAGTTGTTGTTGATTTCAGAGTGCCACCAAAAAAAATGTATTCTAATTACAGGATCAACTTTTTGGATACTGTGGCAGACACATGACATGCATAACCCACTGTCAAGTCAATTTTTAATCTTTTTCTAAGGAAAAAAAAAAAAAAAAGGCTTTCCAGGATACTATCCATTGATTTTTACAGCCAGATCTTCAAAGGTATGGTAGTGAAGGAGAAAGAAAAGATCAAAATCAACTCTAACTCCAGGTCTGCTCATCCCTTTATCTGTTTCTCACAATAAATAAATAAATAAATAAAAATAAAAATAAAAATAAAAATAAAAATAAAAATAAAAATAAAAATAAAAATAAAAATAAAAATAAAAATAAAAATAAAAATAAAAATAAAAATAAAAATTAAAAAAAAAAAATCTATTAATAAAAATTACTTCAGTCTGTTTTCTCTTTCTATGAAAGAAAAAGTCTTATACAAAGATATACCTAGTTTCTACTCTAAGCAAATTTGCTTACATTATCAACTCTTATCTAAGAATTTCATAATATAAAAGGCAGCTCACCCTTAATTTTTGAGGCACTCCTAGGTGCGATTATAGTAAACTGATAATCAAATATCAAACAAAATCAAGTCTTCTGATAACTCTTCCCTGGCAATATAACTCATAGATCCTACACTGCCAGCTCTGCCAATTACTGTACTATGGTCTGCAGGGAGTTTGCTATTTTGACATCTGAAAGCAACTGAATTTTCTGTTTCTGAAACTTAAGCCTGTTAGACTTATCTATACCTAGTGCCCTTGGGCTACTTCTCAGATGGCCCTTCGATCAGTTCTTTTGAATACTTTCAGAAATCATATCAAGGCTTTAGATATAGTGTTGTCCATTTTCACTACAGGGTTAGCCGAAGATGGAAACTTTTATAATAAAAATTTATTTATAAAGCAAAGAACTGAGGTGATAATAAGATAAAAGTTATCAAAATGATCATACAGTGAGATATTTTTCAAGTTCCAACAGACTGGTTTAGATCATCAAGGTAAATTGAGCTGTTTGCAGACCAAATTGAAACAGTTTAGTGCTGTTGTTTCAACAGAATAAAATAGAATGTAAAAAAGCAATATAATTTTCTTAATACATGTACTTTATTTTGTATAAACATACTTACTTTGAAGTATATATTTGAGGGAAAATGCATGCGTAGGACTGGACTGTCACATTACTATTTACAAGCGGCCAATTCTGGGTATGCTCCCATTGACTCCATGTGAAACAATGAAACAAGAACTTATATTATTTCTCGTATACCAAGCCTTAGATAAGGAGTTGGCTGCATGGTCACACTCAGAGAGTTGAAATCAGCAGCTCAGTATCCAAGTAGAGATCAGTGGTGAATGGCATTCCTTAAGGTTTAGTCCTGGGACTGTCACAGTATCTTAATAGGCAACATAGACAGTGGGATTGAGTGCATCCTCAGCAAGCTGCAAACGACACCAAGCTGAGTGGTGCAGTTGACACAGTAGAGGGAAGGGGTGCTATCCAGTGGGACCTGGACAAGCTTGAGAGGTGGGCCCATGCCAACTCCATGGAGTTCAACAAGGCCAAATGCAAAGTTCTGCGCCTGAGTCAGGGCAATCCCAAGCACAGGTGTAGGCTGGGCGAAGAATGGCTTGAGAGCAGCCCTGAAGAGAAGGATTTGGGGGTGTGACAAACTGTGAGTGAAAACTAAGCTTCTGGCATACTTTTACTTTGATTAAGTGGTTTTCAAGGTATACAGGAATGTGCACTAACAGATAGTGTTGCACACAGCACTTGACATGAAACCCTTTTAATGGGTGAGTACATATCTGGAGTAGCTTGTATATGTGGAAGAACTGTAATTGCTCGAGAATACTATCGGGTTTGTTTTCTTCACAAAATGACAGTCATTGCATTGGTTGAAAGGCCTTAGTGAACAGTAGAAGTTCTGAGGAAGATCTTTCTCAATTTTGTTATGTGGTTCTAATCTCACTAGTGAAAACAGTTTCACAGAAGGCAAAAGCATGTTTTCTTAATATTTTGGTTGAGCTTAAATAATTTTAATCATTGAATTCTATCTAATTCATTGAATTCTATTGTTTTGTTGCTGATTCATCTAATTTATCCTATCCTTACTAAGCTGCTGTCATGTGCAGAATTTGCTGTATTGCTGTTTATTGCCACTTCTAAATCATGTATGATTATCTTTTCTCCATGCTGAAAATGTTCTGTTTGCATACACAATTATTATATAGTATGCCATGTACTTGCTCAGAATACGTGAAAACTTTTCTTGTGTTGGCTGCCTCTGCCTTTCTTCTTAATAAAGATGCTGTTTTACTGCACAGCACTTATATATAAAAAGGAGAACCTATAGAAAAAAAGCATGACCAGATTATATGAAAAACTGACATTTTTATCAGATTCTCATCTTCTTCGTCTAATATATTGTTCTCAAATAATAAATAAATAAATAAAAATGCCTATACATTTCACCTGCTTCAACAGTGAAAAGTTCAATAACATATATATAAAGAAAGATGCTTTGAAGAATCCAGATATTCAGAATTTGCTCTGCCTCTCTGTGCAGACTTGCAGATTAATACATATAAAGTAGAAAGACCTTGTGGCATTCAGTGTTGACTGCCAAGTAGGTTAGATTTTATCATTGGTATATATTGTTACAGTTTTACTCAGACTATCCACTTATTGCTGTCTCTCTTTTGTTATAAAAAGCTATGCCACCAGCTGGAAATTTATTCTCAGAGGTTCAAAAGAATCTGTGCACTAATCAAAAAAAATCTGAAATTGGTCATGCATCACATACAGGCCATAATAAGTGTTACGTTTGCTAGGAGGTCTAAGGGCATAGGATAACTTAAGAGTTTGATAAGAGGTTAGTTTTAATGTTAAAAATTTTACACTGTCTAGGGGCCTAGCATGTTGATTTTTCAACGTGAAGTAGTGGGCCTTTTATCATATGAAAATAAATTATTCCAGAATATTTCTCATAAGTAATGCTTTCCACGTGCATGCTAATCACTAAATCACACAATATCAACTGTTAGCATAGAAATTGCTTTAACTAGACATAAAATTTGAAAGCTCTCAGGCTAGAGATAATGTTGCTTCCTGCAAAGGTCTGATCACAAGAGAGATTCCGGAAATAAAAGTGCCAAAATTGGCTTAATAGACTTCTAAAATGGCTTGTTTAACACAGGGCAAACTTTTTAATAGTTCTCTGCTGTAGCTCACTAATTTAGAACAAATGCAAATCCAACTTTTTTTGCCTCTCTGGGAAAAGTTCTCACTTGCAGTTCTGAATTTCAGTTATCAGTGATGGATTCAGCCTTAAATTACACACCAACTCAGTTCTCTTACACCAAATTGCTCCACAAACAAATGTTTCCTGTATCAGTCTTTTTCTTCAATACCACAGATTGTAAATTATTTTTTCTTTAAAACAAACTTCTTTCTATCTTATAATCATCTATAATTTCTATCCTACAATTGTTTCTATCTTATAATAAGAATTAAAAATGAATTAGAAAAAAGTCTTTAAAATGCCTTTTTATTGTAAATCATGTTCAGGTTAGCATTTTAGTTTGTAGTACAGCAACACTTCTGAAGTGTTCTGAAGTGAATCTCCTAACCGTACTGACTTCCCACATATAATTTGCATTGTGGAGATTTGCATTATGCAAACAGAATTTATTTTGTGTGAAACTGAAAGAGCAGTTCTCCACATAGGCATATAATAGGCTCCAATCACTGAGTTTCAGTCCATGGTTTTAGGTAAAAACAATCCTAATGTAAAACTCTCAGAGCCAAGGTAGCATGATTGTTGGGTCTTCAGTACCAATTATTTTGAGACATTTGTTGCTATTTTTCAAGATTGATAGTATTAATTAGCTTGGAGAAGAGAAGGCTCCATGGAGACCTATCATGACCTTAAAATACTTGAAGGGAGCATATAAGCAGGAGGGGGAAGAGCTGTTTATCAGGGTGGATAGTGATAGGACAAGGGGGAATGATGTTAAACTAAGATAGGAGAGCTTTAGGTTAGATATCAGGAGGAAGTTTTTCACACAGAGGATGGTGACGCACTGGAACAGGTTCCCCAAGGAGGATGTGAATGCCCCATGCAGTCATTCAAGGCCAGACTGGATGTGTCTCTTGGCAACATGGTCTGGTGGTTGGCAACCCTGCACATATCAGGGGGGTTGAAACTAGATGATTATTGTGATCCTTTTCAACCCAGGCCATTCTATTATGCTATGTAGATATAGTCATTTAAAGTCTCACGAAAATATGGCACAATTCATTCAGCCTTACATATTATTACATAGTATTTACATTTAAATGTATACATTTTTCCTGATTTAAATGCCATTGAATTTTTAAGAGTAAGATAACATATATAGGGTAACATATATGTCAGTACATTTATTTTGCCATGGATGTTGTAGCAAAGTCAATTGTAAGCCACTCCAGGAATATTTACTCCATACATTCAGAGCATGTACCCTCAAATGTTCAAAATTATGCTTAGAGTAAAATGATGTCATTGCTGCAAAACTGCATGAGTCTGATACTCACCTCATGAAGTTCATTTCTGCTAAAAGCTTTTCCTTAAAACAGCAGTGGCAATTTCTTGCATAGCAATCCACAAGGTTACTTCTGTCTTACATCTCTGAATTTATTTCACTCAAGTAGATGTAGCAAAAAGCTTCCATAGTCTTTCAAGACTAACAAGTTGAACAAATTTTCTCTGATAACTGAAATAATATTTTTTTCTGGTTTCCTAAATTCAATGATTATTCTGTACTCTATAGCAATCTGAGTAATTAATGGAAAAAGATAATACATGTACATTGAGTTCTGCATGACAATAAATAAGAGCAGATCAAAGAAAGGTTATATGGAAGACTTGAAATATTATTTTTGCCACAGATAAGAAAAGAGAAAAAAAAAAAAAAAAGAAAGTGGAATCTTTGTTAAAACTAACCAGTAGGAATCTATAAGTTCTTCCTGACAAATTTTGTATTTTGGCAAATAAACACAGTGCTCCTTCAAATATTTTTAATTAGCACATATTATATATTATTTTTTTATTTCATGCATTATAATTTGTCCCTTTACTTACTTCTCATGACACAGGTAAGGAGGCTGCTAAGGAAGACCCTTAAAAATTTAGCAGGTCCTATGCATGTATTTGGTACTGAATTATTTGTATAGGAGCCAGCTGTTTTAATTTCTGTATTTTACTTATGCTTTGTCAGAGACAACTTTTAAAACTAAATTATATTAAATATATAGTCTGGTTGTATATTTTCTATTTGTTCTGTCAAGTAGCATGCAAACCCGAAATATGCTGAGATACTCTAAGTATCTTAAAGGGTGTTTCAAGAAGGGTGGAGGCTTTCCCTTCACAAGGAATTGAGGAAACAAGGAGCAAGAAGTGTAAGTTACACTGAAAGAGGTTTCATCTCTTAGATCAATAGGCATCTGCATCACCTTCTTGAGCTGTTAAAAAACTATACAAAAAAAGCTATTGTAGAGTTCTCCATTAACATACAGAATAATTCTTTTATCTTAGTTTATATTGATGCAATGATTTCATATATTACATAAATGTCTTATATTGATTCAGTACAGCATCAGCGCTAGATAGAATTTCTCTGAAAGTCAGAATGAACTGCACCTACCACATTTTGAGAGACATAAGGTTGTAAAAAATGCATTTCACAGAGTCACAGAATGACAGAATTGTAGGGGTTGGAAGGGACCTCCAGAGATCATCGAGTCCAACCCCCCGTTTAACTTTCTACACTTGCTGTTGTCCTCGCATCGATAAATGGTATCTTATGTGAAAAGTAATATGTTGTGCACAAAATACTGTTTCCATGGTACAGAAGCAGGATACTAAAAATGAGAATTAGCACCAAGCATCCAGAGTCTTTGTTGTACAACATTGTTTTTTTAAAAATCTCTTTTCAATCTTATGACAGTATGAATCACAAATCCAATGTGGTCAGTAGCTGGTTGAAGACCTGATGCCTCAATTTGATCTCAGGAGTCAAACAGCTTTCCTTAATTTCCTCACACACAACACATATTTCTTTTTAATAAGTCATCCTGCTTGATTTTCTTTTTCACAGAGTTCAAGTTGTGTCTTTGTGATTCAAAACTTTGTAGATTACTCTGGAAGTAATATCTCCTATTGATTTCCATAGAAACCACATCAGATACAAAGAGCACAATGATGTTATTTAATAGAGCAAATTCTCAGCTACAAACACTGTTTTTCAACACCACTGGCTATGCATTTTCAATAGCCATGAACAAGAGCCTGCAGGAAATGACTGTAAAAATCTGCACCATTAGAGATTACACTGTTGCTTGCCACTGCTGAATCACATCACCCACCACCTCTCTGTGACTACATGCTCAGCAAATGATGAATGTTAATGGGTGTCATATTTTCCTCATGGAAGAATTCAATTCCATGTGTTTCCATGTCAGATGCCATTTTGTCAGACTGCCCCTCTGCTGCCATCTGTCACACAGCAACAAAATGCTGCGGAATGTTGGCAGGAGGATTCAGCCTCTACTACTATACCACCAACATCTGCCTCTGACATTGTGGGCCATCATAATGAAATAGGATACATTACTTTCAGAGTAAGAAATCTTTGAAAATGTTTTACTCTTAGATTCTTTCATTTTCAGTCCATAACTTGACTTGAAATTTTACCAGTCTGTAGAAGAAATGCTAAGTCACAGCTTGAACCAGTGATTGAGCACCTAGTGGGAAGGCAGGGCCATTGGATGCATCTGAGTGACTAGGAGGGATGGAGCCAGGATCCTCCCCTTCCCAAACCTCATTTAAGGGTTGACAGTGGAGGTGAGGGCATCTTGCTGGTGATCCCTGCCTACCTGAGGCCTTTCAAGGTTAAGTACCTTTTTTTCCCTTTGTTTCTGTATCTCTGGCTGCTGCACTTGGGCTTCTCCTCACTTGCTGCACCCTAGGACTTAGTGGCTACCTTGCTATTATTGCTGCGCTTTCTATCACATTAGAGTACTGCACTGTTACATGTTACTTAAAATGTCTGTATATAATGAACCTGCTGCTTTTGAGATAAGTACAACCTCACTTAAATGTCTGTGGTTCTTTTTAATGCAAAAATGTAGATTTAAAATATTATTCCCTTCACTAGCATTTTGTATAGAATACTGCATACTTTAGCTTGTAACATTTCTTGCCATCATCTGCTGAGTAACATCCTGCAAAAATGAGATTTCACCAATACAAAAAGAAGTCCCATAGGAATAATTCAGATTGCTCTGCTCTGTCAGCAATTACTTAAAGTCTGGAAAACTTATTTAATGTCTGCTGCTGATCCTCTCTTCAAGTCAAATGACAAGCCTGCTTGATATGATGGTAAGATTTGAAAACCTACTTTTTTTAATTACCATTTTCATTTTATATACATATATATAATGTAGTCTAAAATGAAGATACTACCAGTTTCACTCATTCATACACGCTTAATGGAAATATAGTGCGTTTGGAGAATATGAATTACTGATGTATAGGAAGAAACATGTTCTTTGCATTCTATCTGTATTTTCTTTGATTTCTCAGGTGATTGTTCTTACTACTGAGGAAATACGACTTACTTACTATACTCTTAATAAAGGGATTAGAATTCTCTTTAAAAAGTACTAGACTTTCTCTAATGTAAGCTATATATATGTGTGTATATATAGTCTGTGAGTTTGTGATCTCCCCATGAGGTAAAATCAAGTAGCAATGGTACTTTGAGAGACTGTATAAATTTTACTGCATTTTCTATTTAGTTATTATGCAAAACAGGTTTGGTGCCTTAGCAACAGATGAGGGGCTGGAAAATCTGCCAATACTGACTCCGAGCTTGCTGAGCTTGAGCCACTCAGCAGTTTTGTGGGGAAGCAGCAACTGACAGCAATGGATGACAGCCTGCTGCTGAGGATGGGCACGTCTGCCAGTGTGAGCTGCTGTTTAGGGTGGACTGCTGCTTACTGGAGGGCTTGGGTCAAGATAGTGTGGTGAGGCTACCAAGGCTCATACATTTCTGGCACCATCACAACTTTCTGCTCTTCCACATAGATAGAGCTGACTGTGAGGCTCCAGATATATAATATAGGGCATGGGGCCCAAATGGTTTTCTCCCTGATACTGCCAATGAGAGAACGAGCTTGAGGATATGTGGGTGAATTGTGTGGTGAGATCCTTTTCCAGGACTGAGGTTAGGAAGAAATGAGATTCCTTGATCAAATGAGGTTAAAGTATCTTTGCCAACAGGCTGGTCAACCAATTAAGAGTGGAAATGACTAACTGGATAAAGCCAAGTCTGGAGGGTCATATAGGTAAGCCAAAGTATGCAGAATAGAGCACCATGCAGCTGCTCACTTACTCCCCCAGGTGGGGTCGGGAAGAGAATTGGAAAAGTAACTCGTGCAGGAACTCGTGGGTTGAGATGAAGACTATTAACTAGGAAACACAAAAGCTGTGTGCACCAGCAGAGCAGCAAAAAAGAAAGGGAGTTCATTTACTGCTTCTCATTGGCAGGAAAGAAGGGCACAGCACACATAATGGGTTCTTGTGAAGACAAACAGCATCATTCCAAATGTCCTCCCGCTTCCTCCTTATTTACCTTGGCTTTTATTGTTGAGCAAAATACCAGTTTGGGTCAGATGTTCTTCCTGTTTCCCCAGATTCTGGAGCACCCCTAGCTTCTCACTGGCAGAACAGTGTAAGAAGCTGAGAAGTCTTTGACTATATAAACAGTGCTCTGCAAGTAAAAACATGAGTGTTTTATTACCATTATTGTCATTTAGAAATTCAAAATACAGTGTTACTCAGGTCTCTGGGAAGAAAATTAACCCAGCCAAAATCATGATGCTTGGAGATGGTCAAAACTCAAACTGGACAAAATCCTGAGCAGGCTGCTCCAAGTGACCCTGCTGTGAGCTGAGGCACTGAACTAAAAAATTCTCCAGAGGGCCCTTCCAACCTCTGCTGTTATAAAACTATGTGTTTAGCATAATGCCTGTATCTGATTCACCTGCCTACAGTTTAATACATACTGTTCACTACTGATATAAACTTATATGAGAATAATGAATTTTTTTTTTTTTTTTAAAAGCCCTAAATTTGCAGAGGTATTATACAATAAGACTTGATCAAATGGAGGTTTACACCTGTACAAATCACTTAGGTAGAGAAAATTATAATGACAAAGTGTGACACTAAAATATCCCCATATGAAAATGCAGGGGTAATTTATTTAACAACCACTTCACGTGAATGTAAATGAGCATAGTGAGATAACAAGTTCAGGTTCTTTTGGCCTAAACTTAATTTTTAATGATATGTTACCAATATATCATTATAGATGATTCTAGATAACTTTTCCATGATTTTCTTAAAAAAAAAATCTGTAAATGGGTCTTCATAAACTTAATTATATGGGTAGTGTGCAGGAAGTAGTAGTCACATGAAGAGGGAATGTTTTCATTTAAGTACATGTATTGGGTTTATGTGGCAATGTTTTGGTAGCAGAAGGGCTGGAGGAGTGGCCTCTGAGCAGAGCCTGGCAGGTGTCCCAGCTGCTCCAAAAGGAAAATGTCTCTGCCAGAGTGTAGCCATGAGTAACTCTGTATGTTCTGGGAGAACAGATTTTAGAAAGGGGGAAATATTACACAATAGCAGCTGGGAGTGAGGAGTGAGAAAATGGGAAAGAAGCAGCCCTGCAGCTGCCAAGGTGAATGCGAGGAGGGCAGGAGGTCATCCAGGCTCAGAGTAGAAGCTCCTTGCAGCCCAGAAGAGGCCTATGGTGGGAAAGGCTGTTCCTGTACAGCCAGTGGACACTATGTGAAGCAGATCTCTATGTGTAGCCGTGAAGGAACCCATTGTGCAGCATGTGGATAATAAACAATAAATTACATTAATATTCTTCATACTAAGTCTGTTTTTCCTGCAACGGCAATTGAGGAGTGTTCTCCCTGTCTTTATCTCAGCCCATGAGCCTTTTTTTCCATTGTATTTTCTTCTCCCTGTTATTTTTGAGGCAGGACAATGAGAGCAGCATGTTGGAACTTACCTGGCTATCAGTGTGAAATCACAACAATACAGTAGGTGTTAATCAGCGTGAAGACTTCAGAAAGGGGATCAAAGAAAGGGAAAAAAATAGATTTTTTTTTCACTCACATTTCACAGCACACTCGAGGTAAGGATTTTGCTACACTAGTAAGTAGTGCAGAGAAATAAGTGAAGAGTAAAACAGTTGGAGGTGCATCAAAACTCGCTCCAAACAATATACATGTATTGGAGCAAAAGTTTATAATTTTGGACTAGTTGAGTGTACTGAGTGCAATTCTGTGGACCAAATATTTAATACTGGTTGGAGAGCACCAAGTGTGCGCTTGAAGCACAAATTATAGTTCACTTTATTCCTGAAGTAATCTGGTTTATATTATCTGAGACCACTATATGATATAAAGCAAAGCAGAGTAAATGAGAACAATTGAGAATCTGAAAAGAATAGTCATTATATAAACGAAAATGCTGATAAGGATGAACTTTATGGATTCTAAGAAACATACAATACAACATATTTTGTTGTTTTAGAGTTACTTGGGGCAACAGATTCATAAAGGGTAGGCCTTCTGAAACAGCAGTTTGTGATGTCAGTATGGACAGCAGCTTGGAAATCTCATTAGTCAGCCAGGACACTCAAATTATGTGTAAGTGTGCTGATTGCCTATAAATGTTCTCCATATGTTTGTCTGGTTTTGTGCCCACTAGAAAATCAGTGGTTCATTTAAAAGCGTCAGAAAAAAAAACATGCCAAGTGATTGAAATAGCTTAACTCTTACTGGACCATAACAGTGTATCACATACTCTCACATCCTTACACATAAAGCAAATGTAAATGAAATTCAGCATCCATACTTCAAATAAATACCACACACTATCCCAAGCCCTATGAGGCATCAGAGCAAGGACAGCAGATTTAGGTAGTAGTTACTAAAAGTGTGCCAATTGACAGAGCCTTGCTATGAAACTGAATTGAAGCTTGAAGGAACCAGCTGGTTGTTAGCACTGTACTGGCAGATATCAAAGAATGTGAATTTTCTTTGAAAAGTGAATGACCATATGCTTTAGGTAGTTTCAGTATGTGAAAAGCCTGGGTTATATATCAGTGTAACATCTGCGTCAATGCAGTTCAATTAGTGTTATGAAATAGAAACCTAGGAAGTAGGTATTTCTAGTTCCTTTTCTTCCTGACTATGAAGGACAAAGACATTTTGTTTCTTGATATGTGTGCTTCTTGATATATCAGCTGCTGAACAGCATTCAAAAACCTTGCTTTTCCAATTTCACTGAAAAGCAACCACTGAGTTATAATGGGGGGGGGGAAAAAGACTCTTGATGGAGGACTGTAAATATTTTCAACTGCTCTGGTTTCCTATGGCTTATGTGTGCAAGTATTACTTTACCTTAACTACAGCTCAAATATATGAGACATTCCTAAAATGAAAAACTATAATTGGTACTTATCAGTACATTGTACATCCCTTGTTTTATGTATGTTGTTGCTGTTGTATGTATAAAATGTCCTCTGAAACAAGTATCTGCAGTTTATGCTCTTTGTAAATCAGTTTACAATCTTCACAATTGTTGGCAGCCTCATAAGATTCATATGGGGAATCTTACATATGATTTCTGATTTTTGTTTGAAGGCACTAACAATATGTAGTACTTCGAACAATCAGCTGAGAAATTTTCTTAGTCCTAAAGTACATATATGGAGTAAGAACTTAAAAGTTTCAAATATTACCTTTTTTTTTTTTTTTTTTTTTTTTTTTTTTTTTTTTTTTTTTTTTTTTTTTTTCTCCATATGAGAAACAACTATGTATTTCACACAGAGTAGAAAAACACACTTGCTGGTTAGCTAGACTTCTGGGATGACTATCACTAAATGAGCACAGGAAAAGTCCAATCCTGAAATGTCTTTTCATGGAGAAGTCCCAGTGCTATACAGAAAAACAAAGTGAAATCTGCATGTGTACACATGGGAGGATGAAAACGCACAGTAAAGAGTACAGTGTTTACATTTTCCCAAAAGCAACCTAGTTCTATTACCTAAGCAACATTCTCAGTCTCCTCTGGCTATGGACATTTTTTTTTTAGTTATGTTTTAAGAGTTGGTTTTTTTTATGCTTTGAGGAAGGAATAATAATAGAGATGCTGCTGCTTCCATGCTTAAAATGTCAATTTCACTAATAAGATTAATCATGAACAGTTACACTAAATACACATCCTCACGGTATGTATGATTCTGTGGAATTGTAGAATCAGAGAATATCTGAAGCTGAAAGGGATCCACAAAGATCATTGACTCCCAGTCCTGGATCCGAACAGGACTAGCCAGCAGTGAAACAATATTTCTGAGAGCACTGTCCGAATGTTTCTTGAGTGCAACTGCTTCTACTGACAGTTTGAGGACTGTCAGTGATCACTTCCTGCAGATCTTGTTCTACTGCTAGAACAGTAGTCAAGGTGAAGCCATCCTAATACAGTGGGACAGTCATTGATTTTGACTGAAATGTTATATTGTCCTTACTGTGCTCCAAGATATGGCTGGCACTTTTGGCCACCAGGGCACTCTGTTGACTGACAAGTTTACTATAAACTAAAAAAAATCAGAAATTTATTATGAAACTACATAACTAGTGTATGAAAAGTTTCAAGTTATAGGTATAGGTATAACAAGTTTTGATCCAGTTAAAGTGCACTGACTCTTGCTTGAACTAGTCTAAGGAAACCCAGACTTCCATAATGTTTTAGGCTTCCCTGCTCCACCTTTAGTGAATTTATTTCCCCCTCAAGACAGTTGTCTACATCTTCTCGTATTTTTTTCACATATCACAGATTTTGCTGTTACTGTCATGTGTTTTTTTTTTTTTTCCCTCCTGCATTATGATATACTACATTTTCAAACCCAAATATTTTGTTCCGTTTCAAAAATGACATGAGCAGAGCACACATTAAAAACCAAGTTTTATTTACCAAGGGTACATCAGAGTATTCTTATATTTCTTTTTCTAACCTGTCGGTAAGAGAAGAATGCACTGTAGATTTAATTTCTGGGAAAATGTCATTCTTCAGAAATGTAAAAGTCACAGTAATGCTTATATGATTATAATTGAGGAAGTACCCTTGGGAGTGTTCCCTAGACATGGTTACTCTTCAGCTGTGCCTCAGAAATGTTTCAAAGTGCAGTAGTTGACCCAAGGAGGAAACATTTCAGGGACCAGATTACTCTAAATATGTACCAGTAGAAATTAAGTTTCAGTGCTGGGATGCTGTCCATGCCCTTGTGCAATTTAACTGGCTAGGATAGACATAACTTATTTCAGAATAGTTCAAAGTCAGTGTTCAGACAAAGCTGTTAAGGAATAATATCCCTGCCCCACTACATTACTCTTCTTTAAACTCTGAAATCAAATCAAATGGAATTATGGAGGAAAAAGAGGTGTTATTCTCTGTTAGAAAGATGATAAATAATTAACTATAATTATTGGTGAGACTGAAGTTAAAAGGATTTTTTTTTTTTCAAATAACTATCAATAGCTACATTCAATTGCTAAAAAGTGATCTATGCCTCTTCTAGGATTGCTGTACTACAACAACAAGGAAATTCTTATTACTCTAAGCATACTCTGTAGCATTAAAACAACACACTTATGCAGAAGTGAATTCAGCAATTGAATCATGACCTTATCCCCTTGAAATAAAATTTCATACCTTTTCTAGTGAGGTAACTCAAGCAGCTGTGCCCTCACCTGCACTGCCATTGGGTTACCAAATTTTATTTATGAGGGCTACTCCAAAAGTAATGCAGCCTCCTTTTATTGAAGGCTCATGATATCGGATGGGTGTTGGTGGTACAGTAGTACAGCCAGAACCTTTCTTCCAGTGTTTAGTGTACGTTTTGTTGTTGTGTGATAGATGGCAGCAGGGGGCAGTCTGAGAACGGCATCTGAAAGGGAAGTGTGCATGAAGCAAAGGTGTGTCACTGAATTCCTCCATGAGTAAAACATTGCACCATGGATGTGAGCACAGTGAAGTGAAGGGCAATGTATTTCAGCAATGGTGACAGAAATGTGAAAGACAAAACATGTTCTAAACAGCTATGCACAGTTGTTACACCATGAAATGAAGAGTATCTCAATCAGCTCATCTGTGTGAATCAATGGATTATGACTACAGAACCGTGTACTGAGCTTAATATTGGCTTTGGTACATTGGAAAAAATGGTGGCAACACTGGAATATTGCAGAGTGTGCCAGGTGGGTCCCATGAATGCTCACACAGGAAGGAACAGGAAGAATACCATATACAGCTTTATCAGGACATATTGAATCAATATGAAGCTGAAGGTGACAGTTTTCTGGATCGTATAATTACTGGTGATGAGACACTGTCACCATTATGAACTGGAGTCATAATGGCAGTTCATGATGACCTGTGAATTCCATGGAGTGTTTTGCTAGTCTTGGCTGGACTATCCTACCACACCCTATATATAGTCCAGATTTGTTTCCATCTGTTCAAGCCAGTGAAAGATGGATGTGTTCCTAGCAACAGCACCTGCACAGCATCTGTGAAACAGTGGGTCCCCTCTGCTGGTGCAAATTTTTACAAGTGTGGCATGCAGGCTCTTGTTCATTGTTGTTGAAAATGCATAGCTAATGGTGATGACTGTTGAAAAAAAATATTTTGTAGCTGAGAATTTGCTCTATCAAATAGTGTTATTGCACTCTTGATATCTGTTGTAGTTACCGTGGAAACAAGCAGGAGGCATTATTTTCAGTGACTTTCATACAGTTCTACTTCTATAAACAAAAGTTTTCTAACTAAATCGTGCTGAGGGGAGACAGAGGAGAAATCAATCAGTCCATATAACTCCTTTTTGTCACATTACATGACTATTCCTTGGCCTAATGATAGTATTTTCTCTTTACTCCTGTCCCTGGCAATTCACTCACTTCTTGGTTCTACTTCTAGTTTTGGTCATGTATTTCTAATGCAGTGTTGCTTTACCCTTACCTGTAGAATCTTTATAATTCAGTTCTGTACAAAGTCACAATTTATTCAAGTGAATGTTAAGTACTACAAATTCACACTGCCTTTTTAGTTATTTGGATGTCAAATGAGCTTCTTTCAACTTTCTCTTAAATATATCTGTGTTTTACATAGGGAAGGGAGTACAGAGGAGGAATCTTGGTATATCTGAATTATTAAACATGAATATAGAGTCATTGTCTCCTGCAGGGACTATGGGTGTTTTCTGTAATTGCTTACTAACAGCATGGCCATTCATAAAAAAATGAATTTTTTTGAAAAAAATAAAAAATAAAAAAATTTAATATTTGATAAAGATTGTTGCTTGCTTTTATCTTAATTTTTAAATGAAGAGATTATTCATTACGCATACAGTGTTTGTATTCTAAATAAGCCCCATCCTGTTTGCCTTATAAAACTGGGACCTCCTTCCTCATTTATTATTTAGTACAGTGGCTGCAACTAATCAAGAATAATGCTTATGCTGGCTTTTTCCATACTAATCAGTAAACAAATATTCTTTATTCTTGTTAACGGTATGCGTGCTTAATGAAATACCAAAACAGCAAGATGCTCTGGTGCACTTCATTACGTCCTGATTTGTCAATGTGCAGAATGTTAGAGAGCTCTGCTTTGTTTCCTTGAGCTGCATTATCTTTCAGAAGATTATAGGCACATTATGCAAATGAAAATAAGAACAGGAACAATTCTCAAAACATTTTTATTTTTAAAATACCTTTCAACTTTCAGAATGCTTAAGCAGTGGTATTTTCTGCCTCCTTCATACACCTTCCAGAAACAATCATTTAGCCGGAGACAAACTTTTTATTTACATTTGCATTGAAGGCAATTCTGCAACTATGCACTTATATTTTAAAGCATCTGAAAAGGAAGCTGTTCCAATTTCTTTCCTCTTAGTATTGAATTTCTCTCCTACCTTTAGCCCTTCGCATACAGTTCTGTAATAATAACTCACTTGTCTGTTGACAAACCCATACTGTCATGCCTTCTTCAGGCCTACTTGGTATATGAGTTGTTGCAACTGGGAAAGTAAGCTATACCCTTCCCATCCTGAGGTAAGCTGCCACCAGGTTTGTGGCAGGTGAAAACTGAATGAAAATTCTTTCCCTTGCTTTCTATACTGTTCCAACTGTATGCCTGCCCTTCTAGGGAGCTGAGTCTCAAGTCTGTGTCAGCAGTATAATTGATCTCTAATATAATTGATCTTTAATATATTAAGGTTCTGCTGCAGTAATGGAAGAATCCTATATGGGACTCAATTAATTAATTTTCTTTCAGCTTATAATCAGATGATGAAGAGGTTCATGCTATTTAAGAGTTAGTTGCACACAGACTAAACCTTTTAAGTAGTTTTTAGAAATTTCTATTAAGTAAAGAGAAAGAAATCAGCTACAGCCAATGATATTAATGTAATCTGCATATTTAAACCATATGCCGTTGTGTCAACTTATGGTTTTACTTTCCTTTGTGGCTATAATCAAAGTCAGAAGAATGAAAAATCCACAAATAAAATTTAGCAAGCTACATGAAATAAATAATTTTAAATCTGCTGTTCTAGATGACACAAGCGTGTACTCCATTCTACTTCAGTATTCTTTGTAAGATATTTGAGTAAAACTATACCACCCTTACAAGAATGAACCCCCTCCCCTTAAGTTCTTTCCGTGTTTTAAAACATTATTTTCAAGATCCGTAGCTCACAACAGCTGGAACAACTTTCAGTAAGCAGAACACACCAGATTTCTGTAGAAGCACAACTTTGATGTTGCTTTATGTTTTGGAAAGACTGAAATAGAAAAACTGGGGGGGATTCCTCAAGAAACAAGTAAGTTAGCTTATTGTAAGGTAGCTTATTGTGTAAGTATGGCCACAGCAGGGGATGGGGAATACCTGGTTCTGATCAAATGACATTTCTGCAGCACCTGCCAATTGGCTGTTGCTGCCTAGCTGCTCCCTGCCTCAGCTTCTGGAAGATTCTTGAAAGAGAGGATAGGCCACTCTTGGTAGAGTTTAAGCTGTATCGCCATTAACTGTGGTCAGTGGGGTTTAGGTAGTGTCAGCCTTTTACCAGGCTGCCATATAAGCAAGTTGAGCTACACAGTGAACTACAAGGAGCTGAGAAAGCGTGTGCTTCCAGGAACTGCAAACAGCTGTTTGGGATGGCTGTGAGATACCAAAAGGCAGTCACCACATGGCCAGATAGCCAGGGGGCTCTTAGACTGTGGAAAAGAACAAGATTAATAACAACCAAATGTAAATTAAGAATTTTATATTAACCAAAGTTGATCAGATCTCACTTTGTCAGAACTTTTCTAGTGTTTTCCTTCTTGATACCTTGATTATTATTATTATTATTATTATTATTTTTTCTGCATACTCCCATCCTCACCTCACAATGATTTCTTCTTAGGCTTCTAGTTGCTATAGGAAGCTTGTTTCCTTTATCCACTACAGAACACCTGTCAGCTGTCTTATAGCCCTATATGGGATGTGACAAATCATGGCCTGAACCTCTGATTGATCACCTGAGATGAGCTATAAGTCAGCCCTAGGAGCACAGGTGAAGGCAATTCACCTGTGCTGCTGGCAGGGGTGGAGCCTGGCTCCACCTCTTCTAGACCCATTTAAGAGCTGACTAGCAGTGGGGAACAATCTCTTTCTGGAGATCCCTGTTTGGAATTTTGCAGTGAGCTCAGGATAAGGGTAAGCACTGTATCTGTTTTTTTTTCTTTTCTTGGTGTAATAACCTGCTTTACCAACCTCTCTAGTATATTTTGTAATTATGCTATCTGTATATTCATTGAATAATGAATATACAGCAGAGCTGATCCTTGTGTTTTTTGTCTTAGTTTGGAGAATAGCATCACTTACATTATGTGTATGATTTTGAATCTATCTTATTCTTGCTTATAATAATAACAGATTAGATTGAATAAAACTTATTACAAAATCATCTTTTCTTCTTTGATCGTTGTCTGTTAAGTATCCAGCAGCTTGTCTTTATGCTAACAGTATGTAGATCTGGTCACAAGTGCCTGAGCTTGGCACCTCTTAAATCCCTCTTTGTATTAGATGTGATAGGGGCAGCACATTAATTTATAATGTGATTTATTGTATTGAAAAGCTCTATAAATTTAAAGTAGGGATGAGTGAAAGTTCAAAAGGGAACAGTTGACATCAAATAATCCTTGAAGTTCTGTGCACTTCTAAGATTATTTAGGTAGAAGTATTTTTGGATGAGCCTGTTTCTTTAACTTTCCCTTATTTCTGAGTTGGCAAAAACAGCACTTTGTAGTGTTTGAGGTGTACTGTCATAAATGGTTGTATGTTTAAGGTTTGGTTGGAATCAGGTATTACAAGATAGCTTTTTTCATGGAAAACAGTTTTACTGGGCTTTCTTACTTGATTTAAAAAGCTGCTAGCAGCAACACTGGATTTGAAATTCAGAAGCCAAGTATTATTTCTGTTTATTAGTGCCTGGACTGTTCTTATGCAGTATCAGTTAGCTCCCATAGCTCTTCTCATATCTGGGATCTAGGGGCATGCTGAAAGCTCTTAACAAGTTGTAAGTGGGTCAGGTTGTTGTATTTCTGCTTAACAGAAATCTGTTTATGACCTTCAACTGCTTATTGAACAACTGAGGTAGATGTCAACCAAATGCATTGATCAAAGGCTGATATTCAAATGTTTGTCACTGTCTGGACTAGTTGTTTGGTTTATTTTGCTTGAACAACTTACAGCTGTTGGTTTTCATTTGTTTTCCTGTGCTATTCAGTACTTGTCACTTTAAGAGTGGCTTCTTTGATATATTTCCTAGTAAGCTCTGTCTCTGGGATGGGGATGGAAGAAAGGTATAAATATTCAATGTTCTATACTATTTATTGTAAAGGCAAAAATTTATCATTAATTACATAGGAGAAAGACTTACTGTTGTCACAAAATTAACATTAATCTGATCAAATTAAGCTCAAAAACTCAATTCTATTTCAATTTCAACTCTAATTCAATTTACAACTCAATTTCTGGAAGCATTTCAAATAAATGAATATTTTTCCTTAGAAACCGTTCAGTTTTCCTCAGATCAATTATTCCCAGTTTGGAGCAGCCTATTTTTAAGCGCTGATTACCTTCTATTTTATGGTTATTCCAGAATATTTCTTAGGATCTTCTAATGTACATATTTCATGCTGTGTCCCCTAGAATAGTATTTTAAAGTAATTAAATTTATATATAAGAACAGAGAGGAATTGATTAGTTATTCAGTACTCTTTCTTTTTCCTGTGAACTTAACATTTAAATTATGTTTGATTTGGGAAATTCTTAAATCGAAAACCTTTATCAATTTGTTAAAAACCACATAGAATGTTTGCATGTCTTACCATGTTACAGATGAATCTTCACACACAAATCGTGGCAGACCTTAATCCCATTGAAATTTCAGATGCATTGTGATAACTGAGCAGCAGAGGAAGTAATTTATTAGATTCTTAATGCACAGGCCCTACTCCGTTTGTTTCCCATGGGAAGATGAAATCTACAGTAGCTTGGAGTTTGTCATTAGTCATTATTTAATTTTAAATGCATAATTTTTTTTTGAAATATACTGCTTTTACAAATGTGTTGCTTTAAAGTGATCAATATTGAAAGCAGCAATTATTACAAATTTACGAGCAAAGTTGCTATTTTATGAAATGGTAGTGTATAAAGGCATACCATGTAAATAACTAGTATTCCTATTTATAGTAATTTTCCTTATGGTCACAAATTACAGTACATTGCAGTTAAAGTTCTGAATGTGCTGCATGTCTAGATACTGGATGTATTTTAAGTTGAAGCCCACATTAAATGAAAGGGTAAGATTGTATTTAGCACTGGTGTGTTATTGACTTATGCGAAAGATATGGTATTTTGTTTGTGTTTATTATTCTTGCTATATATAAATATAAAACTATTGCAGTGTAACACAGCCTTTGTCTGTTTTATATATACTCCACCCTACTCATTTAATGCATTAATCATTTAAAAGACTGGACGGATAAGTGAACTTAAAATGTTTTTCTTAAAATTTAGATAAAAATATTTTAATCAGTTAGTACAGAACTTGTAATAATTTCAAGGCAGAAGAATATAAATAGAATTTAAAAGAATGAGTAAATATTACTAGTTAGCATTTTCAATATCAGACTTTGAGGTTTAATTTCTAAAAATCCATATTGCTTTATCAATTTATCTTGCTACTATTTGGTATTAGTTTATTTAACCTAGTGTTTCACATTTTTTTTTCAATGCTTAAAAAAGATCACAAAGATCACTTTGACATTGTAAATGGATATGTGCTCTAGCTGAGCTATTTTCTTGTAGCAATGTTTACAAAATATACTTTTGACAGTGATTTTTCTACATTTCCGAATCCATGTTTCGTACTTCCTTTTCAGTTTAGTATTTAATATCACTTATTATAACAATTTATCAAGTTAATATCAGTATTAATCATACTGTAATCCTCATAGCACTTACCCCCAGAAATGATTTGCTTGGGGTTTTTTGCCTTGGTATAGACAATCTGACTGTATCTGGTAACTAATATTAGAAAAATCAGGTGTATCTTTAACACAAGGAAGGAGCAGGCTTATTGTATGTACTCATCTCAGAAGTCAATTTTCTTTTGCTTGTGAAGCGACACCATTGATAAATTTGCTGTTCGTATATGCTTTTAGGTACAGCTAATCATCAGTCATTTTCTGGGAGGGGGGGTGGGGGGGGGGGGTGGGGGGGGGGTGGGGGAAGAAAACCTCAACGGCAAACTTTAGACTTTCTTACTGGAACACATCTCACAATATGAGGCAGTGATGAGTGATCTTACTGTGTGCTCATCCTTAACAGAAAGAGTTCCACTGCAGGAAGCATGGTCTGGCTGGCGCACTGGGTTCAGAGAAGTAGAGATTTCTGCTTGAGTATTTCTGTTTCCAGCTATTTTTCATCTTTTTTTGTTCTTTCTGTTTGCCAAGAAATAAAAGGCTGTTACAACTTCTAAAAATGCACCAACTCAATATTATCTTTGAAAGTGAAATTACTTTTTTTAATTCTGTACTCCACATGGAAAGAATCCTTGATATTTAGCTCTGTAGGGTAAAACTTATTCTCAACCTACACCTGCAAGTTCAGGCTTGAAGATAAGCCTGCTTGTAATTCAGATTCTGGTTGTGCATGATGAAACTTTCTCACTGTAGTTTCTATTTGCCAGATATTTATTCACCATTTTCCAGTAAAATAACAGTGAGTAAGGCTTAAGAAAATTATTAATTCTTCAATTACAGTGTTAAAAAATATATTCTCAAATATTGTTTTCTTAACTATCCACACAATTAATTGGATAATGACACATTAGTATGCTTATAGTTATCATAGTCATAGAATTGTTTCAGTTGGAAGGAACATTTAAAGGTCATCTAGTCCAATTCCTCAGCAATGAACTACAGCTAGATTAGGTTGCTCACAGCCCCATCCAACTTGATCTTGAACATCTCCATGAATGGGGCATTCACCATGTCTCTGGCCAACTCATTCCTGTGCTTCATTACACTTACTATAAAAAAAATTTTCCTTATATCCAGTCTAAATCTCCCTTCTTTTACTATGACATTTTTATTTTGGATATTTGTTCAGGTGTCAATACACTTACTGCATTGTTTAGAGAGCAAGCAAAAGATGATGTGGAGGAACTCAGAAGCACTCAGAAGTTTATTTTCATGTCTAATATGGATAGCAGTACATAGTTAAAAGGAAGAAATACATAACTATCAGATTCCATTCTTCCACTCTCCTGCACGATTCACCTCAAACTTTCCAAACACAGCATTTTGTCATTCTGCATTGTTTGATGCATGCTGTGCCATGACAGTCTTCCTTCTTCCAGTCTTTTCTCATAGGAACGATGCTCAAGTTTGTTAGGCATCTTGGTGGCCCTTTCCTGATCTCTGCAGTCTGTCCATGTGTCTGTTGTGCTGGGGACCCAGAATTGGACACAGCACTGCAGGCTGTGTATGGGAAATGGTCACTTCCCTCCACTCACTGCCAGCGCTTCCCCTGTGGCAGCCCAGTGGATCATTAGATGCCTTTATTTCCAGGACACTCTACTGCCTCATTCATCTTCCTGTCTGTAAGAACTTGCAGGTCCTTTTCTGCAGTATTTTCTTTATCTTATTTATATCTATTTTATCTATCTCTACTTACAATTTATTGTAATCTGGCATCTTCAGTTGGCCTAAACTGGAATACAGAGATGAAATAATGACTTTTTCTTATTTATATGTACTGCATCCATGCATAGTATACGTGCATGTGAGTTGTGTGTTGTGCTGGATGTGACAGCTCTCCTAAAGTGAGAAATAATCTGCAAAGCATAGAATTTCATTAGCTGATCATTAGATGCTTTTTATAGAACCTGACACAAAATACTACTGCTTTCTAAACAGGATGGTTTTCAGCCTCCTTTTACTTCTACTTTTTAATCAATTTCTGGAAGGGTTTTTGGAAATAATGAGAAAAAAAAAAAATCATTGTCACATTCTTGATATATGTGAAAGCCTATCCTGCTAGTAGAACAGTTATTAAGTGTCTAATAGTTACTTGCAAATATGGCTTAGTTGTCCCTGCTTTTGGCATTGCGTTTGTGGCATGCTTATTTGTTCCTATTATTTATTTTGATGTGCTGATACGTGTGCAGGAAATGGAGGAAATCTCAGAAAAACTGTCCAGTTAAAACAGTTAACAGTTAATTTGGATGTGTTTGTGATGTAATAGATTATATTACTAGCCCATACGTCTGTGTCTTCTATCTCAACAATTTTTTCCTTTTTCCTTTCTTTGGCAAAATTATTTCTGCTTTTTTATTTGTTAAGAAGTTGTAGACAAGTTCTAATTTTCTTAATGCCCTACTTTAACTGAGGATAAAGGCCTGCACTTTCATATTCTGGCTTTTAAAATACATCTTGTTGCATTCGGAAAATCCATATCCATCCATATGTCCTAACCAAGTTCACATCTTTGCTAGTCACTATGAGCACAAAAAAGATTCATCGAGCTGGGAAAAAATACAGATCACAAATGCATTATATACAGATCCATTTGCATGAGAGCTGACTTGATCAGCTGTAGAATCGTATACATGTAAGTAATTGAATTATGAATATTGGAAACAGTTCAGCTGTTTCACACCTTCTGATGCTTCACAGCAACCATGCCAAGCTTGTTTTTGAACAATTACCTTTTGAATTTTGATGCCTTTCTTCCAACAAAATACTCTAAGCTTTTATTTCTCAGGAGTAGATAAGAATATCGGAACTTAAAGAAAAGCATAGGACAATTGCAAAAACGTGTCAGAACTTCAGAACAAATGCACTATCTTTAAATTGTATTGAGAAATTAATTCCTGTTTACCATATTTAAGTTCATAGCCCAGGTCTGTTTTAAACACAATCGTGTATGTCTATTTCCAAAGTACAGATGGTTAAAACAGTACAAGATGATCTGCACTTGGAACACTGATACATTATACATTTGATCTTCATGCTATGGCAGCTTATTTATGCAGTTAGCTTTAAAAAAACCCTTAAACTTTTTTGCTGTTTGTTTCTTAATGTTTTCCAATTTACATTGAATTTAATAGGTTTTAAAATCTACCCTGAAGCCTATTGCAATGCTTAGCAAGTAATGAAATAATATGCATTAGTCATGCTTACCATTAAAGCATTTCTTAACTCCTGATAGAAAGAAGCCTTGTTAGAAGTAAGCATGTTACAAAAGAAGCAATTAAAACTTCTGCTGAATGGAAGTGTTTGCTGTGCTGCCCATCTCTAATGAATATTCAATTCAGCAGATGTTCACCTTTCTCTTTTGTTTTAGAACGTAGGCAGAGAGAAGATGCTTTATGCTTTTAACTTCTGTGAAACTGTCAAACACTCCCTTGCATGAAGTTACAAGATAATAAGTTTGAGGCTTAATAGTATGGTGTGATTACGATTTGATACAGCTTTGCAATGTGATCAAAAAGATTCTAAAATATATGCCATTTAAAGGTGGATGTATGTGCTGCTGAAAAACTTTACTCAATTCAATCAAATTTTGCATTCACATCTGATCATTAATGTATTAAGAATTGCCACTGCAGAGGCAGAATACTTTAAATTATGCTGTTTTTATTACTATCTAATACACCTAAAAAGAGACAATAGTTCTCATGTTGTAAGTTGTCTACTATTGTACAGTTGAGATACTTGTGCACAATTTCAAATTAAAAATATTAAACACATCCATGATAAATTATTTTATATTGAGTTCTGTTTGGACTGCATGTTCAACAATACAACTCAAGATGGTTGAAAATACCTGTGCTTTAGGCAAAGGAGACAAGGTAGTTTTATGGGAGAGGTATTACCTTTTGCTACCATTCTCGATCAAGGGAGGAAGAGGTAGTAAATTATTATAATACAAGTTGATGATGCAAAAAGATAGTAAGTAATGTCTCATGCTTCATACCCTACCCTCTTTTCATCACGTTAGTGGGCCCAACTGGCAATAGATTATTTTTTTTGTTTGTTTTAAAATGTTGAATCACCCATTTGAAGACAAGAAATAGCAGTTATAATAATAATACCCCTTGTAAATGTATTCTTTTAAAATTTTAAAAAGTAACAGATAATTTATGTTCTGTCATGCATTGCAGAGATACCAATGTGTTTGTCTGCCTGGATGGGAAGGGAAATTTTGTGAAAATGAGTCAAATGAATGTGACTCAGAGCCTTGTAGAAATAATGGCACCTGCACAGATCTTTTCAACAGCTATCGGTAAGCATTGCACCTTCTCGCTACATGATTATGTTCCAGAACTGACAAGCTTATGTATCCAGTTATTCTTTTATTTCTCAGCTCTGTGAATGGTGTGTTATTACAGAAAGATGAGCAAACAACTGCTGTCATGGATACACTGTTTCACTGCACATTCATTTGAAGTCAGCAAACATAATGAATTGTTGATGGAAAATTAAAAAAAAAAAAACAAAGCATCAATTCAAAACACTTAGTGAGTAATCTGGAACTGCACATTGTCAAAGAAAATACACGATCTCTTTCTGTCATTTATGCCCTGTAAGCAATGGAGAAGTTTTAAGAGTTAAAGTAGTGGGAGTGAATGTGTTTTTGCAGTTTTAGATGAAGAGATTATATCACTGCTGCCACCTTGTGACTTAAAATACAAAAAGAAAAAGTAATTTATCTAAAATTTACAGCCACATTGAAAGAAAATTTGAGGGTTTGATACTAACCATATTATTTCTAACACAAATGCTGTCCTTCATTTCATCCACACATTTATGATTTTAAATTGTGTTTTATAAGGATAAAAACTCAATGAAGAATCAATTTCCATTATTTATAGTCAGAGATTATCTATACCAAGTTCATCAAATTATAATGCCAATACTAGAACAATTATTTTTTTATCTGAATGTAAACTCTTTATAGGTAACAATGTAACAAGTATATACAGTATAGTTTGTTGCACAGTGATACTATTCCTGTTAATACAGATTGTAAATAAGAAGAAAATGTACCACAGTTAGAAACAGGCAAATAATTTCCCTAGCACCAAGGACAATTTTAACTTGTCTGTTACTCTTATAACTTTTTTTATTTGAATCATTTCATTATCAACCCTGATGTAATTACATAATTTGGATTATGAGGGTCAGAAGGAGAAAAGCAAGATTTAGTTTAGGCTAAATGCCACTTTTACTTGTGACTTGAAAGGAAAAATTCTAATTTTGCAGGTGTTTTTTTACCTAATCTCTTGAATTTAAAATTGATTTTTTTCTCTTAAAAATGTCAGAAGAGGTATATAGAATTTAGTGATTTTTTTTTTTTACTTTGTGCTTTAATTTATATATTGAGATATTTATTTATATGTACGTAGTATAGTTTAGAGCATTTATATGTATTGTTAGATGTATACTTTTGGTAGATGATGTTTTTCAGTTCAGTAATCCAAAAAGAAGACTATTATAGTTGAGAAAATACGTTAAAATATTTTAAATTGCCTTTCTTCCCTTATTTGAGTTTTCTGGGCTATGAAAAAGCAATTGCTGAAGTTTTTTTTTATAGAGTTCCTTTTATTGTGAAAATTTTAGTTGTTTTTAGAATTCTAATGAAAAGCTTATCTCTAATTAGCTGTTACATTATGGCAATTTTAATTCTTGCATGTTATGATGGATTATATAAGCTAATGTAATTTCAGTGTCTTCAAGGATGGTGTTTGAATATTTTGCAGTGGCTGTTACTTATCCTTACATTTTACCTATTCCTTCAGCTTCTCGAAGTGTGATATATATTGCAGAAGGTAACTTGGCTTCTTTAGCTTTTATTCATATCTGGATCAACAGCATAAAGGCAAGGACTCCCTATTGTAAAATGAAGAAAAAGAAAAAGTTCAAAAAGTACTTTTTCTGGATTCATCACATACTGAACTGCTACAGAAAATGTTTATGGGAAAATTCAGTTAGTGTATGCACTACACATTTTTCCTCACAGTTATTTGTCCTGTTTGACATATCAGACATACCGCTGATTCATTATGTATAAACCTCATGATAAGTCAAAGAAAAAAAACAACTTATTCTAAGATACCTGTAATTGAGACTGGGAGCCTGAGACTTAGGAACCACAACAAATGAGACTAGACCAATGTTTTTGTTGTATAATCTAATGCAATCTCATTTCAGTCAGTGTATGTACATTCACAGATAATAAGATATTCTGCTTTTTTCACTATTACTCTTAACGTATAATAAAAGAATTTTTTCCCTCTTTGTTACTGTTTTTAACACCCCTCTTAAAAAATAAAATAAAAAATATTCATTTTCCTGGTAGGTAAGCAGGGCAAGTGCAGAGTATGCTGAGTTTCTGATTTCAGTGACATCCAGCCAATTCTTTAAAATTAAGTGTAGTCTCTAAAACAGGATAACTGTTCTTATTTGCCTGATAGAAAAGATCATTGGCTTATTTTAACTCTTCAGCTGTGCCTAGCTATTGCTTTCAATGAGCGCTAGTCTGTCTCAACCAAAACCATGCCAAACACTGCTTTGGGAATGCAATGACAAACAGAGCAGTTGTCTTGTGTCTTGACCTTGCCTATGCCCATGTTCTGACAGTGTTCATTTTTCTGGTATAAGTTCAGCTATTGAGATTCAGAATTTTCTCAATCTGTTTGATCTTAACCACACCATTGATATTGCTGCTTCTTCTAACTTAAAGGAATGGATAGTTAACATGCCTTTGATAATCCTCATTTTCTTACTTTCTCTAAATACTTTCAATTCCATCTGATAACATTTCTTGAAAAACTAGATGATTTATGTGCAATACCATAAAAATGCATTTGGTGTCAAAAGCATATAATTAAAAAAAAAAAATTGTACCAAGTTTCAAATCTGTGATAACAAGAAAAATAGCACACCATAATTAGTAGTTGAAAAATTATCTAACATTTTAACTAGCACTACTCTTTTTTTTTTTTAACCTTGCTATGAAAACTTGCTGACAAAACTGGAAGATCAACAAGTGTGCTAAAACTGAATGTTTTTTAATGGGTTCCCTTGATAGTGATATAAAGAACAGGCTAATATTGAAAAAGAAAGATCTTCCCAGATGCATCATTTAAAAAATAAAAATAAAAATCAATATAAAAATTTTAGAATAAGAAAAAGCCTGAATCAATGGTTAAGATTGAATTGTCAAATGCGAATTATTTTTTTACATAATTTGTTTGGAGTCATAGCATGATTTGTGTTGAAAGAGATCTTAGAAGTCATGTAGTTCTATCTATTACCCCCAGATTATATGTCTTCAAACCACAAAAACTGGAGTAATCCACAAATGAGTATACATTCAGTCCTACTGTCCATGTCACTAACAAAGGTGTTGAGTAACACTGGTCTCAATAGAGTTCCCTGAAGAACACCACTTGCCACTAGTATCTGTCTTAGATATGGGAGCTGGGAGTTTGACCATCAAAACAGTTCCTTATCTGTCCATTAAATCCACATCCCTCCAATCTGGGGATAAGGCGCTAGTGAAGGACAGTCAAATGCTTTGCACAGGACTGGATTTCAATCTGGTTTTAGTTTAGCTGACAAAAAATTCTATTTTCAGTTTTCAGGCTCAACAAATAAATGAACTTACACCTGCATGTATTTCTAGTACACTGTGACCCTTGCTGCAATTCTCACAACAGCATAAACTCTCCAGTTTTGTCTCTGATCACATATAGACAGATGCATCTATTATCAACTGAATTCCCAGTTTCTCCTCTCTAGTATTGCACCTTCTTTACTGGTCCGTCTAAGGTTCTGCCTTACTAACAATGAAGTCTAGTTAAAGCTTATGGGTCTCCTTTGCTGTTACTGCCTTAACTAGGAGAAACTTTAAGTGAAAATCTCTTAAACTCTTCTATCAAAATAATAGGCAATGTAGTTTTATAGATGAAACACTTCTAATTATATAGAATAACTTGAAACTTGGCTTTAATCAATATGACTTGAAAACTTGGAGAATTAACCATGTGTACTCTATACCTAGGCCTAATCCCATAGGTTCATGTTACTTGGCAGTATTAGTTGTTGAAACTATTATAAGGAACATCACAAGTGTCATGTAATGGCGTATGCAGGACAATAGAGTGATCAAATGCTGGAAGCGTGTATATATAAATGGCTTGTCCTGACTGACTAACCTGATCTCCTGTGACAAAAATGACTGTTATTAGATAGGCTTTAGGCTTTGAAGGTTGTTTACCTGGATCTTAGTAAAGTATTTGACTTTCCCACAGTATTCTCCTGTAGAAACTGGCTGCTAGTGGCTTGGACAGGTGTAGTGAAAATGTTAAGTTATAGCATGAAACAGTGAGCACCTGGTGGAAGGCATGGCCAACCCAGGGGAGCTCAGGTGCATGCAATGCACCTGAGTGACTAGAAGTAGTACAGCCAGGATCCATGCCCTCCCAGACCTCACTTAAAGGTTGGCAGTGGGGTAAGGATATCTCTCTGGAGATCCTTGCCTAACTGAGGCCTTCTGAAGGTAAGCAGCCCTTTTCCTTTGTTTCTGCATCCACAGCTGTTGCACTTGGTCTTATGCTTACTCATTATAGCCTGGGACTCTACCCCACTGTCATTGCTATGTTTTTTATTACATGATAGCATTACAACAGGTTTACTGGGTGAAGATCTGATTGGTTGGCCATGCTCGATGAACCCTAGTGAAAGGATTTCAATCCTGTTGCAGCTAATCATAGTGGCATTTTTTAGGGTTCAGTATGCAGAAAAGAGCAACGAAGTTGGTGATGGGACTAGAAAAGAGTTGTGAGGACCAGCTGAGGTAGCTGAAGTTCACTCTGGAGAAGGGGATTGAGGAGAGACCTCTACCATTACCTACAACCACCTGAAAGAAGGTTGCAGTGAGGAGAGTGCTGGTCTCTTATCTCAGGTGATAAGGCATAAGATGCAAAGAAATGAGATTGTACTAGAAGAGATTTTAATTAGATATTAGGAAGATTTCTTTGCAAAAAGGGCCACATATTGGAATGGGCTGCCCAGAGAAGTGGCAGAATCCCCATCCCTGGATGTATTTAAGTGATAAATGGATGTGGCACCAATAACAGTTTAGTAGTTGCACTCAATGTTCCTGAAGGTGTTTTCCAACCCAGGTGATTCTGTGATTCTATTGATCTTGTATCTTTTATAACAGTTACAGTGTTTTCTTTACTAGACCTGAGTAATGTTACCCTTCAGCAGCCTTACAGGTGGTTTTCATTGTTATTGGTATGTCTTTAATTCTAGGAGCTAGCTTTTCCTTTTCAGAGATGAATGATGCTAAAACACCTGGCTCCCACTAACTCCTGCAGAGGTGAAAGTTGCTCTTTAAATTATCTTTAAATATGGGGCCTGAGTTCATTAATTGCTTTAGAAAAATTACTGATAATGTGAAAAAATGTTGTCTGTTTTTAAACAGTCATTTAAAAACTTGTTTCTTCTATCCTGCATGAGGTTTTGGCTTTCCTACTAGCATTTAGACTCCATTTGAAGTATAGAGCTATGTTTGTAGTGGAGGACTTCTGAGTTCTTAACTCATCTCAAGTTGTTCAAGTATTTGTTGGTAGTTCTCCTTCAAATAGTATGTTTACTATTATCTTTATTTAGCATAGTACCCTGTACAGGTACTACACTAAGTAAAAATGAAGGTGTATCTTTCTTCATCTATACTCAAGTAACTTATTTGGGTAATCATGCTGTCAACAAGAGCTAGATTTAATCTGTCTCCTTCCTGCTATTTTGTCAGTTCATACGTTTCTTCCCTTGACTCACCATTTTGCCTGTTAGTATTTGAAGCCAAGTTATCTTTTCAAAATCAAAAACTAGTTTTTCATTGGTGTAACTGTCAGTTACCTGGTCAGAGTTCTTAAGAAATGACTAGGTATTTCATTAGGAAATGTTCAGTGTTGCACATACCATGAGCTTTGATTATACTGTTGGTACAGAAAACAGCATACTGTTTCATTCTTTTTTCCCCTTCTGGAGAAAATTTATTTAGAAAAGTTAAAAGTAGTCTCCGCACTTTCTTAAAATTATGCAAGAATTCTTCTGTGTTAAGTTGTAGAAGCAGGTGGTTCCCAGGTTATTTCAAGAATGTTACAGATCTGTAAGTAAAAGAATGCATACTTATGCATCACATGTACTTGTGGTACTCGGGGGCATGGTATAGTTGTAGATTTGGAAGTGGTAAGTTAACGGTAGGACTTGATGATCTTAGAGGTCTTTTCCAACCTAGATGATTATGCGAGTCCACTATATTTTTAAGGTTATGCTTATTTGTGAATTAAGAGATTTTAAGCTATCATGGAAATAAAAAGTCAATTGTGATATGATTCTAATTTGAATGCTGAGTTCAGTCTGCCTTCTGTTTTCACTGGCAGTCCTTTAAACTACTGCCATATTCCTTCTTGCTTTTTCTTCCCCAGAAGCAGTAAACAGCTTTTCCTACAGATGGGAATCGGCTTGGCATTTAGTAGTCCCAGATGCCAAACTCTGGAACCTTTTTTTGCAGGCAGCATCTGGCTTCCAAACTGGCATTTTTTCAGGGTTCTTTGGCGAGCTCTTTCTCTCTTGCTGCTGAGATGTTTCCCAAAATGTTTCACTGTTATGCTTTTGACATCTTCTGTTGTGACTCATAATTTTATTTTTACGCTACTATCCAATTATGTGTGAGTCTCTTACACAAACTCATCTTCAAAAGATTTATTTGGCCAGTAGAGAGATGTAGTAATGAATTATCTAAAAAAAAAATTGTGAAAGAGCAAACAAGTGTTTCCTCCAAAGACAGCAAGTGTTTTATGGTTTTATCACTGGTAATGATACTAACAACTGAAAATGTGTAGTGTGCTGCCTATTACAATGCACTGTGTGAAATCAGCTTTAGGGTTTCTGTTGCCTGAGGCAAACAACAAAATATTGCTCCGTAATATGTACTAAAAAAGTCACTGACATGTTGAAGCCCTTGGGGGAGATTTTGACCATTATTTAACAGTTTTCTGAAAGTATACTTGCATTTTTACTTAAAATCCTAATGAAATACAACATTTCTTGTGAAATTAATATCAAGGCATGAAAGTGCACTAAGCCAGCTCATCAACTTTTACTTCTTAAACAGTAGCATTGTTCCTCCTGGCATATTAAATCACTTTGTGATGTGTTTTTATTTATATATTTATATAATATATATTTATTTATAGTAACTTTATAATATCTTTTGGTTTCAGACCCCCAGAGAGACACAAAATGATCAGTTTGTTGAACATTGGTTAAATGGAGGAAGTAGAAAATGATTTCTAAAACTGAGGTAATTGTGAGTGCATGAAATGTGCTAAAACTTACCTAAATTCATCATACTGTAGGTTTAAAACAAACAAACAAAAAAAACCAAAATACTGTTAAATTCTGCACTTTTAATATAAATAATATACAAATATGAGTGCACCTAACATGCACCAGTTCGCACAGTGGTTTCTGGGCTGCAGACTGATAGATTCTAGACTTTCTGGGAACTTCATCCGCGGTCACCAGAGAACTTCTGAAACTCTTTGAGGAGCTTCAGGAAGCCTCCTGCTCCTGGGAAGGAACAGCTACAGAATGTTGTAATGGCTAGCAAGATGTTGCAGCTTTTCACAAGCCTCATTGTCAACTTTCCTTGATTTTAAAAAATGGGCTTTCAGCTTTTTGTTTCCAGCTGATTTCTTATAAGGGAGAATCAAGCATTTCTTCAGCAAGTGAAAGAGAGGGCATGTGTTACTAGCTGGCCTAGAGCACAGTCAAGGGAGGCAGCAGTGTAGCAGGGGGCCAGAAATTCTGTCAGAGAATCCATATGCTTAGCAATGGTGACAAGATGCTGCGGGGTACAGTCCCCAACTACCTGCTGGAATAACTATCCCTGCACATCATAGATCACACAACAGACTGAGTTCCCAAAGAAGGGTGCAATTATTCAGCCCTGGGGCTGCAGAGAAGCCTGGGGCCTCTTGCTGAGGCTATGGTCAGGGGATGTAGTGTCCCTGCCTGCAGGATGTACATGTGCTCTGGAGGAGGATCTGTGTATCCAAGTAAATGAGCTATGATAGCCTGTCATCAGACTATGCAGCTCCAGAGATCACTGAAAGAGTAACATCTTCTCCAAGACTGCAGTTACAAGAACTTGAACTGCTAAGTATAGTGAATCACAATCACAGAATCACAAGATTGGAAAGGATCTACAAGATCATATAGTCCAACCATCAAGATCGCAGCACCAAGCCTGTATCAGGCTGACCCAACTGCAGGGTAAAGGAGACAGACTCTTTTTAAGAGGATAAACAGCCATTTCCTGCCAAACTCTTCCTGGCTGCAATGTCAGAAACACTGGAGACCATAAACAAAACTGAAACTTGGCAAAAGACTTCTCCCAGCCTCTCCATTTTCTGATCCATGAAGCCTGTTGATGCAACTAGCTCACTAGGACCATTCTGTCTTGCTACTGGTCTGCAAAAACATCCTGATGCTTAGCTAAGAGGAAATTGGGGGGGAGTGGAGGAGGAATTGCAAGCTGTTTTGATTACATTTCATTCCTGGATGCTCATGAAAGTGAAGCTTAAAGAGGTCTCATTTACAAAGGCATTGTGTAAGAAAAGGGAAATAAGAAAAGCCATCCTATTAAGTCCTACTGATGCCTGAGTCCCAATGGATGGATGACCCAAACCTATTTTGTTCTACTATAGTTTCTCTGCCCCAAATCCCCCAGACTCCAAAGCAAACAGTGTACCTCTTGGTTGCCTCCTTGTTCTATGGGTGGGTTGGAGGTCTCTGCTTCCATCTCCTCTGCTTCGCCTTTGATTCAGTGGCTGTGTCAGGGAGGATAAACCTTCAGTGCTCTGACCAAGAACTTCACAGTCATCAGCTGTAAGGTGCATTTTCTTAAATCGCTTCACTGCTTTGCTAACATGCAAAAACAAATTACAAAGCAAAAGGCAAACATAGCAAACGGTCATTTGCCACATGCAGATACAGATATTTCTTCTCAGAAGTGTTACAATGCAGTCTAAGTGTTCTGGTCAGGAGTTTCTCCAAATAGCTTCCAGTAAGAACTTTTGCAACTCAGAATCACAGAACTGCAAAGGTTGGAAGGAAGAGTGGGATAGTGTAAGCACAGTGAAGGACAAAACAGGCACAGTCTGTGTTTATGAGATTGGGAAATGGAGGCTGTGATGATGAAGTGTGGAAGCTTGTCATCAACATTAGGATGAGGGCTCCTCCCTTATCAGTGGTTTTGCAGCTACAGAATAGGTTCAGAGACCTGAGAACAGAGGAGGCACTGGAAATTCTGTCCAGGGAATCATCTGAATCAGCTGGAGCTGAGCCACAAAGCAGCCCTGGGATGGGATAGATGATGGTATTGAGAGACTCCCATCTGCAAGGACCTGATAGAATGTGTCCATGACTGCTGAGGGAATCACTGTCAGCCCACTCCTGATTATCTTTGCAAAGTTTAGATGATTGGCAAAGGTTCTTGAAAATTGGAAGAAAACCAAAAAATGGAAGTAAAGAAGAAAATAAAATCAGAAGAGGGAAGGCCAGAAATGGAACATGTCACCGCTCTCTTCAAGAAAAGGAAGGTGGATCTGGGGAACTACTGTGCAGTCAGCCTCAGTTTGTGGGAAGACTATGGAACAAATAATCCTGGAAATCATTTCCACATGCAGCAATGAAGGAATGTGGTCAGGAACATGGATTTGCAAACAGAAAAGCATGTCTGACTAATTTGACATCATTTGATAATATGACTTGTTAATGGATAACTTTGTCAGTATGTATAAATACCAGAGGGGTGAGGACAAGTAAAGAAGACAGAGCCAGACTTCTCTCAGCAGTGCTCAGCCAAAGGCCAAGATGCAGTGGGTACAGACAGAAATGTGAGATAATCTATTTAAATGTAATGGAAACTTATTATAGTATTTAATCACTATTGCAATAAATATGTTGTCCATGAAGGTTTTGGAGATACTCAAAACCCAGCAGGACAAGATCCAGAACTGGACAACCTCCAAAGTTTCTTCCTGCCTCTGTTTTTGCAAGTTTCTCTTATTTTTTTTGTCATCAATCAGATTTTTCATCAGTTTTAATATGTATATCACTCAAAATTTTGCAATCAGTAGATAGTTTTAATCATAAAACATAAATAAGAGTCATTCTGCACTTTAACTCCTCTCTACGCATGTGAAATGTGGGATTTTATATTTGCAGTTCTCAGTATTTGCAGTTCTAATACGCATTCAGAATTCAGATGCTTTAAAACAGCAAGATCCATGTATGCCCAGAAAGATGTTTGCTATACCAGTATTTATAATAATTAGGCATAATATAAGTGGAAAAATATGGAGAAGTGATATTAATTCAACAATATTTAGACATGATCATATGGAAACATTTAAAAAAAATCAGAAGGAAAGGACTAAGGAAGACAGACTGAGCTGTATTGCTATTGAAATTCATTTCTCCTCTGGTGGTAGAAGTGAGGATGGGGGAGAAAACACGGATGTGAAATTCCCTTTCATTTATTCTCTTGCAGATGATGAGGTGAGATGGAAATCATTGTGTCTTTAAGCATTGATTGGTGTAATTCATAACTGATTTGGGGAACAAGTACTGGCTCACTGTTGTGTTTTAACCTAAACACATAAAGGTCATTGGCTTACACCCTGAAGCAGCTTGGACCGTCTTAGGGTATTCCTGTTTTTAAAGTTTGACTATAAAGTAGTTAAGCAGTAGATGACAGGTATACAAGCTAAAGTACTGAAGGAAAGAGTGGATGAGGCTTAATGAGGGTGTAAGAGAGAAAAAAATAAAATAAAAACAACTGTGTGTTCATTATGAGATCTAGTGTAATGAAAACAATTGAACAAAAAATTCCCAATTGCTTTCAGTATAAATGAAAACAGATAGTGTTGTTTCTTTGATTTATTTGTTTTGCTATAGCCTACTTATGGTATAATCCTTAGAGGGAGAATGCAATTTTTAGCACTTAGTTGTTTTTGTTTGTTTGTTTTTAATCTCACTGATCTTCAGAAGTAGTCATTTTCACCATCTTGTTGTATGGCAATGATATTGATATGAAATGATTTTTTTCCTCTCTGTGGCTGTTGCCACATGAATGGATAAGAATAACACAACGAACAGAAGAACATAGCTGAAAGAATTTTCAAGACAGACTTCACTATCTCATTATCTCAAATCCAAATCCGTTATAATTCTCGTCTGTTGCAAATGATTCACGTAGGCTCAGTTTTGCCTATTCTTTTGCCCTTCATTTAATGGTTCTCTAAAATCATGTTGACTTTTTTTTTTTCCTGGAAACCTTAGTAAAATATGAAGTTTAATCAAGCAAGCAAAAAATGGTACAGATAGTTTTAAAACAGCAAATTAGAAATGAATGAGAAAACCATCAGTCATTGTTAGCTGTAGAATAGAGTTCCATGCATCAGCAGTGTCCAATGCATGCACAAAGGAACAAAATTTAGAAAATATTATGAGCACTGCTGTTGACATTATATCCTGGTGAACCATGCAGGACAGATAAAAAGCAGTTCCATGAAGAACAGCATGTAGCTCTTCATTCTCTTTACTTTTATATCTGTATTTATTTTATTCAAAAAAAATCATTAATAAAATGAATATGTTGCATGCGTTAAAATCTAATTTTATGTATCTCTTAAAGCAATTTAATAGTAGTTAAGAATCAAAATTTTCATAAATACATTTGTCAGTTTTAATGCCATGGTACTATAATGTAACCTGTACTATTTTGTCCTGAAATAACTTCACAGCCTAAACAAAAGCAAGTTTTCATCTTAAATTATGAGACATTCTGTTTTGAATGAAAGCCACAATTTCCTCATTGCTAAGAATTTTATTTATGATTTGTTTTGTTTTGGGAGATGAGGAGGAGAAAATGGAGCCTCGTGTTTTACTGTGTTTTAGTTATGTGAAGCAATTCAGTAATGTAATACAGCATTGAATTCCATATTTCTGTTTTCAGATCACTGAGATGATCAGGATAAGATTAAAAATATTTTCACAAAACTTAATAGAGTAGAATTCATGCAATCTAACATATGTGATATTGGCAGTATGTGGCTTATGGCTGGTGGAAGTAAAAAAAAATTAAGAGCTTTCTCAGATTAAAAAGCGACTAAAGTAATTTTAAAAGTAATGAAACAAATATCAATCATTTCTGTAAGCAATTCTACTTTTACTTTAAAAGTATTCTAGCAATTACACATGTAATTAGGTGCTTAGAAAATATACTTGAAATATTCAAATAAAGCAATTGTATCTTTGAGATGCATTGTTATATTGATATGATAGAACAACATGAAATATACGTACATGTGTATAAACTACAAGAGATGGTTCTAGTATAGGTAAACTTACACAGTGCATAATTAGAAAATCAACATTGTCTCCCCTACAACTAGTTTCTACATGTAATTAAATTTTCACTAATTGTCACCTTGGTTTTACCTGGGATTTGAACTTCTTTGTTCTGATAGATCAGTTTTTATTACAAAAACCTGTTAATTTTAAACTGCAATTACAGATAGTATGCTATTATAGGTTTTCTATAAAGCAACGCTGTCTCTTCAGCAAAAGCAAGCAGACTGGGGCAGAATCAGGAATTACCATATTTGCTTCCGCCAAATGCCAGTTTGAATGTGTGAAAGAGATCTATTGCAGTGAAAATAGGAAGATTTTGTCTTTGAAGGTCACAAGCAGAGAAAAGGAAGCACAAATCTAAAAGTCACACCACGAGCAGCCACAAGTATTGTTATGCATGTCTCCTGGTTTGTTCATTCTGTATCAGGAAGGGGCCGTCATAAAATTTTCATCAGTTTACTCCATTAAAATAACTCGGTGAGACAGCCTGAGGAGAAAGTTGGATTGTATCTTCTCAAAGACACATAAAGGCATAACTGACTCTTGAAAACCAATTGCACATTATTTTTGTTGTCTGATTTCATAGTTTTCTATCAGAAGAATAATCTTTTTAAGGAGAAGACAATTTTTGAAAGGCTAGATTCCAAGACATGGCAAGACAAATTTTGTTTTCTTAGAGTCTGTAGTAAGGAAATCTAATGCACAGCTAGTGGTGACTGCAGCCTTTGAACATATATGCATACGTAGGTAGGTAGGTAAACTTAAGTTTATTTTAAGTGATCTTTATTAAATTTAGTTTTAATGTTTTATGTTTCTGCCTCATATACTGTTAGGAATTTAGAGTTATACAAGATTAGGTGAACAGAAAGAGATGATAATTTGACATAGTAGGTTAAATCATTAGCAAAGGTGAAATCTACTAAAATTGAATCATGTTGTGTACAACTTTATTATTCTGTTAACAAATGTGAGACCAGAGATATCTTAATCTGCTTCTAAAGTATTTTCTAGACTACCAGTGTTAATGACAAACTGTAGACTTTCATATACGCTACTTTAAAATGCTCAGTTTATAATGTTGAATTGTCATTGTAATTATTGGTAACACATGGTAAATGATTCACCAGATAAACTTTGATATATATTAACTACTGCTGAGTTTTGAAAATGCTTGATTAGTGCTCTTAAAACGGGTAGAAACAGGTATTATATTTTTAACCGATGCCCTAATGACCTGACATGTTTTATACTAAATACTACAGTGGTCCTTGGTTATCTGTTCTTTACAGGCACCTAATTTATTTTAAGCATAATGTACCCAGTGTATTCTGTATTTGGAATTTAGAAAAAAGAGTAAGATTTTTTAACTTGGAACCTTAGTCCATTTAATTCATGTGTTTCCCGATGCTGTTACTGGATTTGGTAGTGCCTTACTGTCAGACTGAGCAAAGACAGGTTCTTCTCTGATTTACTGTCTTGGAGATTGAGTAGACCCAAAGTAGACAGCAAGAGGCTGTCCTTAAAGTAGATAAAAAAAAACAAACAGGTGTAGAACATTGAAGAAGGCTCATAAAGACATCTTGCTTAAACTGCAAAGGTGTACTCAAAGTTTATAAACAATCAGAAATGTGGCGGAGATAAATGATACATCTTTGTCTAATCAGTTCAAATCATTCTGCAGAGCTCATTTGCATAGACTTTTGAATTATTGTGCATTGCATTCAGTTATTTTTCATGTAAAATTTTCTAAATATCTCAGTAACCTGTCTTCAAGGTAATATTCATGTATCATTCTTTACAAAATTCCAAAGTTGCAGCTTGCTTTCTACTATATAGTGTTGTTGTGCTAATGAAGATCAGCAGTCGTAATTACCTTTATTTGTTCTTCATTTCTTGCCTGTGAGGTTAAGAACGGACCACAGACAATCTCCTTTACTTCCTTAAAGCAAAAGATACCCTTTGTTGTCAGCAGTATACCTGAAGACTTCATTTTTCTTTATGATAGTCAGTGCCATCTCTGCATTAGGTGAAGAGCTTTGAGGTCAATCGTCCTACTGTTGCATTGCTGTATTTTCCAAGTTTAACAAATGCCTGCAGGTGCTCCTACCTGCTTGCTGTTGGCAGTTTTTATTTTTTTCAGTGACATGCTTCTTTCTTTCACGTTTCCAAGGTCAAGGAGAATTAATCTCAATACCTGTGTGCTAAAGCACAGTAATTTAGAAAATATCAGAGCAGGACTAGGCTGAAAAATAGGGCATTGAGACAATCTCCAGAATCAACTACATGTTTTACGTTGGACTGTAGCAGAGAGGAAGAGATTTCCAAGGGGAAGTGGAACTGAAGAGACCAATTCCAACAGGTGCAACAGTAAACCAACACTGCCAGATTTTTCATCAAAGATTGTCATTAAGTTAAGATGGAAGAGCACAAGAAAACAGGCAGCTAGGGACATGGAAGCCTTTTGTTCAGTAATCTTTCAAGGATGAAGAGTTTTCCAGGTGATTTGTTAGACATCTGAACTCTAATGTTAACTTTATGTAATGTGAGTTTCCTGGCACACCATGGCAATTACTTTCCTCTAGTCCTTAAAGGAATGAATAAAGTTTTCTTTCTTTACTGAAGTGAATCGCTAACATCCAAGATACTGGAGACCAAAGCTTTGTGTAATGTTCACTGTAGTATTTATTAACTGATGCTGTGTTTTCACAAAGAGGTTTTCACTCAGTATTTGGAGAAGAATTGCCTGTTAAAATGATGGAAAGTATGTGTTTTCTTCTAGACTGCTGGAAGCAGTCTTGAGGTACTTTGTTGTTGTACTGATTGTCGTTGCGGTGTGGGATGAAAGGACATACAGACAAAGAATGTAGCTTTTGATGTTAGTGAAAACAAATGGCAAGATAAAAAGGAATATATTCTTTTCCCTTACTTTTTCATCAGGAACAGAGGCAAGTCTAAAGCAAGTTTTTGTAATAGATAGTATTACTCAAAAGAGCAACTTCATATGCCAGAATATACAATCTGTATGAGATCAGCAGTAATTCAAGTGATTAGCACTTTTTCATACTTAACACAAATTTAGCCAGATCTTTCTTTCTCTTTATTATCTGTTGTGTTCTGACTTCCTAAAATAAACTATGATGCCCTTCTGATTCAATTCAGAGATTTTAAGAGATGGAATTTTTTAAGGGATGATTTGATACTTCAAAATTAATTTATTATTATTTCTTTTAAATCTTGAATGCAGTAAGTAGAACAGCAAAGCAAATGGAAAAATAAGTGCCCTAAAAACATGATTTTTTTTGTTTGGTGGATTCCTATCATATCTATAATAAGAATTTCAAGAAGATTGAAGGCAGTTTAGTGTTTTCTATTTGGTCATGGTCTACAAACAAGACTGTTGATGCCAAACCATACTGTATTTTCTGGTGCCAAGCCATATGTCTAGAGTGACGGCATTAATGTTTAGTTTTACCTATAGCATCTTTCTTTATTAGAATTCTTCAGTGTTTGTGTTCTTCTGAGCACAATCTTTCTAATGAGATCGCCCTCTAGTGGCAGTTTTGCAGGCAACTTGTAATTATTTCAATATTTTCCAATGGAAAACTTTTCATATGATTTTAACAACGAAGAAATTATAACTTTCCCTAGAAGGTTCAAGAAAGAAAAGAGCTAACAATGCTGTTTTCTGTTGAAGATATGAAGAGGTGGCATCTGTGTAGCATGAGAAGGTATTTCTTGCTTCTCCATGTACTCTCACTGTAGTATCTTAACTGATCAAGGCTTTAAATATATATAAATAATGCCACTCCCCACACACCCATCCATATGCACACATGCAATTTGGATGAGCAGGGGCAGAAGATAGCATTCCAAACTATTGATATAGTTGTATTTGTATTTGGTACAAAGTAGATGGGAGTTTCCTTAATGTGCCATAGCACTGTAGTTAACTAATTTATCAGCATTTCTAGTCTTTGCTTGCAATGTATTCAAGCATACTACATAATCCGGAAGGACAAGAACCCCGCTACGTATGGTATATCAAAATAGAAGTGGAGGGATGTATCAATAAGAATTGATCGTTAGTCCAGTGAGAGCTTTAACAGCCTAATGGTCAAAATGATCTCATACAGAAAAGCATCAGTATTACTACTAAAACTCTTAAGCAAGAAAGCTAGTCACTGTCAAAACATTCTCTCTGTGTTACGATCAGTGCCAATGTCTGAGTCCTGAGGTCAATATTTTCAGTCCTTCTCAAGAAGAACTGGGGTGGGATGGGAACAGAGGTCATGACAAATATCAGCATCTGGAAGTTTTTGCTACAAGGGAGAGCCCCAGGTATGTGGGAGGGATTTTACTCATACGCTGTTCTGGTCATTATGTTTTCCTGTAAAAAACTAACTTCCTTCTCTTGGGTTACCAGCTGCAGCTTTGTAGTGCTCTCTTAATCCCTCAGCTTGTTGTACATCAAGAGCTGTTGTTTGTCAGGCATAGACTCACCTCACAGGGGCTGAAATGAAGTTAAAGTAGGGGTAACAGAAATCAGTGGGCTGAAGCACTAGGGGTTAAAGCAGTGGCTTTAATGGCTTACAAATGGAGAGTTTCAGAATAAAGTAAATTGAGAAGGAATATGAGTGAAGATAAAGAGAGACTCAAGATGGAATTTGGAGGAAAGTAGGAGAGATGTGGGAATTTGAGGCAAGCATTTAGGAGTGGCATAGAAAAATGGAGAAGTAGTAGCACCAAATGAATATCAGAGATAGCCTCATAATGGGGCTTTTACAGGTGCAAGATGGAGTACATAAGATGGGTCACAACTGTCTGAGGACCAAAGAATGTTTAAACTATCATAGAAGAAAAATGTTTGTGTAGGAAATAAGAGCAAGAAAAATGAATTTTTGAGGCCTCTATAGTAACTGCAAATATATGTCCAGAATTTTGTGATGCATGTTACTGACAGTTTTCTAAATTCAAAACTTTACATGTGTAGAAAGCAAGCTCTCATTTTACTACTTCAGACAATCAATAGCCTCCAGTTTACAAGGATTAAATTTGTTATTGAGCACTGCAGCTTTTCATGCTGCTAGCTGACGTGATTTGATGTGCTAGAGAATACAAACTAGCTATAAAATGGACCATTACTGCATGTACTGTATAGCTAACAGGCTGACCTAAACTTCACTCAACGTACTGCCCATTCTAATCAAGATCCTATCAAATAAAAAGGTAGGTGAATGATGGCCACAGTTTATCGTGGGTTCGGTTCAGGATTCTAGTAGCTTTGACTGAGCCCCTAAAGAAAGAACAGTTCTACTATAGGTAGTTTTGTGTTTTTTTGGTTTTTTTTTTCTTCTTTTTTTTTTTCCGTCATCCATGTATCATCTTTTTTGTGCAGATGTTATCTGTGAAAAGGCAAGTACTTTGATATATATATGTATGGAACTAGGGCTCAAAATGCCAATTTCTTCTGTTTTTCTTATGTAAGATATTTGAAAGCAAGAACAGTTCCTTCTGGAACGTGTTTTGCTCAAGTGTAATCATCTGCATTACTGCTTTTGTTAAGATTTGATATTTTTCCAGATTTTTTAGCTGAACTGGGTAGGAATGAGCACATCAGTAGGCTTTTCTAATGGATAGAAGGACACTTTAGAATTCTGAGATTCAAAATAGGTTGCTGTAAAGATGTCTTTGCTTCAGAATGCCTCTTAGCAAAGTGTATAAATAACGAGTGGATGGAAATGAAAGAGTTGGAGCCTGAGTTTTCTTAGTGCAATCCAGTGAGAGGACAAAAAGAAATGGGCATGAGGTGAATAAGATGAAATTCACTTAATCACAAAAAAAATGTTTTTTGACTGTGAGGGAGACCCAGGCACTGCAGCACGTTGCTCAGAGTGGTTATGAGCTTTCCAATCTTTAGAGATACTCAAAGCCCAACTGGGCACAAACCTGAACAACCTGCTCTTCTTGACCCTTATTCCCAGCAACCTAGAATCATAAAAGCATAGAATATCCTGAGTTGGAAGAGACCCAAAAGGATCATTAAGTCCAACTCCTGGCTCCACACAGGTCCACCTAAAAATCAAACCTTATGTCTGTGAGCGTTGTCCAAATGCTTCCTGAACTCCATCAGCTTGTTGCTGTGTCTCTGGGGAGACCATTCCAGTGCCTGATATGCCTCTCAGTGAAGAAATTTTTCCCAACCTGATCCTCCCACGATGGAGCTTCATGCCATTCCCACTGGTCCTGCCACTGTCACCAGAGAGTGATCAACACTGATCACTCCACTCCCCCCATAAGGCCTCTTTTCTCTCATGTTTCCTCTTTTCTGGGCTGAACAAACCAAGGGGCTTCAGCTGCTCCTCATACATCTTGCACTGAAGACTCTTCACAATTTTAGCCTTCCTTTGGGCATTCTCTAACAGTTTTATGTCCTTATATTGCAGCACCCAAAACTGCACAGAATGTTCTTTTCTACTACACAAAGTAATAGTTTCACAGACGGTCAGCTAATGACATCTTCTAGCATTCTCAGTTCTGTGATTCCTAAAATTCTTGCCTATGATTTGCCTAGAATGGAGTAGAATAGAGGAGTTACATTGGAAAGGACTTTCAAATGTTTTTGAGTCCAATTGCCTGACCTCTTCAGGGCTAGCCAAAAGTTAAAGCACATTAATAAGAGCGTAATCCAAATGCCTCTTGAACATCAACGAGCATGGGGCATCAAGCATCTTGCTAGGAATCCTTTTCCAGTATTTGACTACCCTTACAGTAAATAAATTTTCCCATAGTTTAGTCTAAACCTCCCCTGAAGGTTTGTGGTGTTTCCACATGTTCTGTCATTGTCTCCCAGGAGAAGGCACCAGCACTATGTGCTTCCCCTCCTCATGAAATTGCAGAGGGTAATGAAGTTGGATCTCACCATTTTTAACTTTGAGAAATCTATATGGAAAGTTAATGTATTATATTTATAGAAGCTAATCTCTATATTAAAGTCACATTTAAAACAATATATGGATATATATTATAACCTAAATAAATAGTTTAAAGAATATAATTGTGTGTATTTGATTTTGGAATATCAATGTGTTTGAATTTGGTTATTCAAAAGGAAATATTTAATACAGATTCTGAAGGAAGGGTAATTAACTAAAATTAAGAATTTTAAATCAGTTTAATTCTTGTTTGTCATATTACATCTGCTGGTATATGCTTCCTCTTTATGAAAATGCTATAAATTATTCTGTTCAAAAGAATATTCTGCTGTTTAAAACTAGAATACCATTTCAATAAGTTTCAGGTTCTTCTCACAACTGATAGAGTAGAGCAAAAAGAGTATAACACCATTCTTGATATTTCTGATGAATTATCTTCTTATTACTATTCTTTTAAACAGGTGTTTTAAAAGAGGGAAAGCATAAGATTCCATTTGCATAACTGTAACATAAGTTTTATGTTTCCATAGTTGTTCTGGAGATGTATAATATGCTCTATTTAGCAATTTGTTGCTTTTTAATTTTAAATTTTGTCATCTTTTCACACATACTGACATTCTTATAAGAAAGGCCCTGTGAAGATTTGCTTTTATAAAGCTTGTCGTTATTTAAATACCAAGTATCAATGAAAAAAAGAAATTGAAAGTTTACATATTAAGGAATAAACACAAAGAATATCTCTCATACTTGCATTTTGCTCCTTAACAGCTATATGAAAACATTAATGATATTTTGCTAGCACTAATAGAACTTTTTATGTGAGTTTAGAAGTTGGTATAATTGGCAGAAATTGAGCAGTGACTCTTATTAGTGTATATATATAAATATGTAAATATTTATCATAAATAACAAATTGTATTTATTTGTTTGCTTGCTTGCTCAAGTAGCCTAAAAATCATCTTGGTTTTCTAATGTAATGAATGAAATGGTCTTTTTAGAAAAGACTATTTTTCTTCCCATTAATAAGACGCAGTAACCTAATTTTGTGTCTTCATTGCTGAAGGAGTCCAGACTTTGAAATGATAAAGTTCCTTAGTAATAACCATTTCATTTGATGTAGCATGGATATTGTACCCCACAAACCAATCACACAGAAAATTAAACATTCCAAAGAAAACACTCAGTTTGTTTTAAACGGTCCAAGTTCTCATTTTATGTGGCAAATATACCTGCGCCCTCCATTGAATGTTCTTATTGTTTAAGAAAACATTCTTTTATCAAAGTAGAACTATCAAGCTATATTTGAATGGCTTAATGCCTGGAAGCAACCTCAGACAAAACAAGTAAAAGCTGCTGTAGTTAACCTTTCACATTGTCTGTTGTAGAGCAAAATATTTTCAAATTAATGTGGAATTTACTGCTATCTTCAGTGAAAGTAAAAAGGATGTATACTTTTCAAAGTGCATACTCTTCATGTATAATGGCATTTAAAGGCTCAAAAATATATGAAAAAATTAAATATATTATCAAAAAAACTTTGTAAAACAAGAAGGCCTTTAATAATGTCTTGCTTTGATACAGAGAAGCATTACATTAGTATTTTGTGCCTTGGACAAGTTTCATTTCAATGATTGAATATGCTCAAATCATATTTAAATAGGCAGGCAGTGAGTAGTTGAATTCATTAGTTAGATATGTAGAATGCAGAACAGAATCTTCATTTATTGCATTAATGAGGAAATTTTCTTTGTAAACTTTGAAATTATTAGCAAATTGTAATCTTTGAGTTTTTAGAACCTTATATTCTTGTTGCAAATAAAAACAGATACTTATCAAGTTCATGAAAGTAAATTCTTAATGGCGAGATAAAATGTAGACTTTTTTTGTCATCAGCCCTTCACATGGACATTCAGAAAAAGGGAATGTCATGAAAAAAAGATTCTTAATTCTTATTGTGCTTTTGATCAACTGCCTTCTTTCTTAAAAGTGTACGGAGTGTTGCCTGCCACATTTCATCCTAAACAGTGGACTACCTATCTGGAGATTTCACACATATGAAAAGTTGTCTTTCCATTCCTGAAACTAGAAGAACATTGTATTCCATGTTTGACAATTTCTGTTATTGTGTAACAGCTTAGAAAAGATTCACAGGTGATTCTGCCAGCATAAATAAACTAGATATAATTCAAGTGGATAAATCTAGTGACTCACAATAACTCATTTTGTCTTCACATAAATGAACTGTGGAAGAAGAACCTCAACATAACTTTTTCTCGTAGTGCAAGCTGATAGTAAAAAAGCTATTCACAGTGGATTCTTGATTATTTTTTATATAAATATATGGAATCAATTGGGATAAATTGTGGGTTTTCCTTTGTCCAATGTGTTGCCTCTTTTTTTTTTCTTCAGATGCTTGTGTACAGCAGGATGGACAGGTCCAGACTGCAGTGAAGACATAAATGAATGTGATTCTGAACCATGCTTGAATGGAGCTACCTGTTATGAATCTGTTAAGCAGGGACAGTTTGTATGCATCTGTCCTCCATTTTATACTGGTGACTTTTGCCATCAGCGCTTCAGTCCTTGTGAACTGCCTTACAATCCATGCATAAACAACTCAACTTGCCTGGCACAAGCTGATGGAAATCCCATGTGCATTTGCAAAACAGGTAAGAGCTGGTGTAATTAGCATTCTTTATTGTCTGCACTGCAGAATATTTGCAAATACATGTTGAACTTATTATTTTCATTGAAAATGTATACCTTTCAAAGCACATAAAATCTTCATGAATTATAGCAAGTAAAATAGTGGTCAATTTGCCTAATATTAATTTATTGTATTACAATACTTATTAAATCTATGGTTGTTCATACTCCAGTATTCAGAATTACCATTTTTAAATCAATTGTTACTAAAAAGATAGAGATGAATTTGATCAGCAGAGCTGATAGACCAAATTGACAAAACAGGCAGGCTGAATCAGTACAAAATTTGGACCAAGTTGGAATTGGTTCTTCCTGCTGAGAAGTCTGGAAGACCTGCCCCAACATGGGAATAATCTTCCCTTGACTGAAAATGTAGATTGCTGTCTGTCTTCATACACAACAGCCAGAATCACAATGGATACTTAAAGCTTTCCTGGCCCATGGCTTAAAAACCACAACCTCTCCTGCAGTGTACAAAAAATTCTAATGCAGAGCAGAGGAACAGTTTAACTGTGCAAAACATCTCTAAAAGATGTGCAAAAATTGGACAAGGTTGGAATTGGTTCCTCTTCCTGCTGAGATGTCTGGAAGATCTGGCCCATCAGAGGAATAATCTTCCCTTAAGTGACTGAAAATGTAGATTGCTCTCTGTCTTCATACACAGCAAGTACTTATAGCTTTCCTGGCCCATGGCTTAAAAGCCACAATCTCTCCTGCAGTGTACAAGAAATTCTAAGGTGGAATAGTTCAGCTGTGCTAAACATCTCTATAAAATTCAGTATGGGAATTAAAGAATACTTTAATTAAAACTGCAGTAGAGAGAATAGTAAGTATGGAATTAATGAATTTGGAATTTAAGTAGGATATTGAAGTCAATGCGTAAAAAATACATAAAAATAGTCAGGTTATAGGTGAGTACTAGAAGCCAAAGATTGCAAATACAATATTTGATGTGTTACATTGCAGTATTATCACTCATCTTATTGCTTACTGAATTGCAAAAATGCAGGGAAAATGTTATCTTTATAACATGGGTTTTTTACTACTAAGATTACCATAAGTTACAGAGTTGAAAAAAGTCACTGAGAAAGTGTGTGAGTCACTTATTGAATGAAAGTATAGCACTGAACACTATGAAATCAAGAAAAAAAACAGCTTTCAATACAGTATTTTGATCCTGAAGACTTTTTCAGGGAAGATCTGTAAGGAGTCATGTAGTTCGAATCTTTTCCTCCAAACATACTTGCAAACAGTTTCTTAAGAATACAAAAACCTTGCAGCCAATATTGTAATGGAACTTTAAAGGAATCTTCAAGGATGCTTGAAACTTTTAAATGGGAATTTTTAGAAATCTTCAGGGAGCTAGCTGGAGAGATCTGAACCAGTTAAAATGCATAACTAACAAATCTTGGAAAACTAAAAATATCTCAGTATTGAAAAGGGCTAAAAGGCAAAATTTATGAAGAGTTAATAGTGCTCAAAGAAACACCGTCACTTATTAAGGAGTTTCAAAACAGGAGAGACAGTAAAATATAAAAATCTAATTGAAGGCATTTTATGGTAATACATTTTCTCAGGTGTCTTCTTCTCTTTTTATTTTTATTTTTTACAATGTGTATCCCTTTTTCTCCTGATAAGCCTGCCAGAATTACAGATCTGATTACAAAGGGTAATCACAACTGACATTGTTGGAATATTCCAAGATACCTGACTTAGTACCAATGACATTCTGATTAAAAGACTTGCATGGTATGTAGCTAATTATCCAGTCAATTAGATAGTTTGAATCTGTTTTATCAAGAGTTGCAAAATATAGCAGCATATGACATGATGTAAATGAGCAATGAAGGGTTTTTGTTGTTGTTTTTTTTTTTTAACCTAGAATGAAAAAGATATTTAATACTTGTGTCAACTGCCTGCACAATTTTGTAAATTTTCTAGATGTGTGCTGTATTAGGCATCTGTGGGAAGGTTTTGGTAGCAGAGTGTTGCAGGGGTGGCCTCTGAGAAGATCACAGCAGCAGCCACACATAAGGTGAGAGCCAGCTCCAGCTGTTCCAAAAGGGAACCACCACGGCCAGAGCAGAGCCCTGAGCAATGCTGAGGGTGCCTCTGAGAGAGCAGGTTTAGGACAGAGACACAATGCTGCACAACTGCAAGTGGGAGACTGAGAGAATGTGAGTGGAAAAACCCTGCAGCCACAAAGGTCAGTGCAGTGCAGGAGAAAGGCAGAAGGTGCTCCAGAAGCAGAGCAGAAGCATCCTGCAGCCCAGAAGAGGTCCATGGTGGAGCATACCTACCCCTGCAGCCCATGGGCACCATACAGAGCAGATCCCCCCCATGTAGCCATGGAAGAGCCCACAGTGCAGCAGTGGATGTGGTGTGGAGAAAGCTGCAGCTCATGGAGAGCCCCTGAAGGAGCAGCCCTGGGCTATAACTGCAGCCCGTGGAGATGAGTCCATAGTGGAGCAGGTGGTCTGGGAGAACTGCTGCCCATAGGGATCAGTGCTGGAGCAGCTCCTGAAGGATGGGCCCTGTGGTACAGAGATATGTTGGAACAGTGCTTGAAGAGCTGCTGCCTGTGGAAAGTCTGCCTGGGATCAGCTGGAGAAAGACAGCAGCACATGAGAGGGACCCAAAATGGGACAGGAGCAAAGAAGTGACCATGAAGGAGCAGCAGAAATGAAGTATTATGGTCGAAGATGATAGAGGGCCTGAAACATTTCCCTTGTAAGGGAAGGCTGAGTAACCTGCATCTGTTCAGCTTGGGGAAAAGAAGAAAAGGAGAGGGGATTTGATTAATGTTTATAAATATCTAAAGGGAGGTGGGAGACAAGTGGATGAGGCCAGGCTCTTCTCAGTGGTGTGTAGTGACAAGACAAGGAACAGTGCCTTAAAACTTGGACACAGGATGTTCTGTAATAACATGCAGAAGAACTTCTTTACAGTAAGAGTGATAGAGCAATGGAACAGGTTGTCAAGAGAGGTTGTGGAGTCTTCTTCTATAGAGATATTCAAGACATGTCCAGATGCCTACCTGTGCAATCTATTGTAATATCTGCTTTAGCAGGGGCATTGAATTTGATGGTCTCTTGCGGTTCCTTCCAACCCCTGCAATTCTGTAATTTTGTGACTGACTGCAGCCTCCATTTCCTTGCACTGCTGGAGGGAGGAGGTAGAAGAAGGCGAGGGGAAGAGGGAAGGTAACATAATTTTGCTTTTGCTTCTTACTTTTCTAGTCTGATAATAGCAATAGGCAAAAAATTACATGAACCTCCCTTATACCAAATTTGTTTTTCCCGTAATAGTAACTGGTGTGTGATCTTCCAGTCCTTATCTCAACCTGTGAAGTTTTTTCATAGTATTTTCTCCTGTTATGATAAGGAGAAGGAATGAGAGTAATGTGATGGAGCTTAGTTACATATTGATGTTAAACCACAACAAGCACAGGCAATAAACAGTGATTCAGCTAATAGTGAAGCAAGCTGCTTCAGAGAATTACCTGATGTAACACTCAAGAGTTCAACAATATGTATTTTGATATAGTATGAAGCACTGTGCCTAAAAATGCGAAGACTTCATAGGTATGAATTAGTTTATTGTGATATCTCTGCTGCTTGCAAACCTTGTTTAATAGATACTTACAAATAAAGTCCACAATGCTCTGCAGATACATAAAGCTCATAAAGAATCCCGTAAGTCCTCTTTGTTGCCTGGAAAGGTAAATTTTGTGGTATTTCTCTGAAACGAGAAACTCTGCATAAGCAAAGGTGACCTACTGTTTTACAGCTGTTATGCTGGTGTCATTGCTGAAATGCATCACCCACCACCTCACTGTGCTCATATTCTCTTTTTGGTCTCGATAAACATTCAGCAAAACACAAATGTGAATGGTGCATTTTTTTCTGCATGAAGTAATTCACTGACAGACCTTTGCTTCATAGGCACTTCTGTGTCAGATTCCATTTTGTCAAACTGCCTCACTGCCGCCATCTGTCAGGCAGCAACAAAATGTAACTGAATGCAGGAAGGTTCACCCTCTACTGCCATATCACCACCATCTACCTCTGACATTGTGACCAGTAGGAGAGGTATTATTTTTGGAGCAGCCATCATATTTCAATTCCTCAAAAATAATTAAAGGTCTTTCCTTTTGATGATAAATAAGTGAATCTAAAATTAAGTATTGTATCCCTATATCTTATTTTGTTTTCCATAACGTGAATAACTGCTCTATAAGGAAGATCCTACTTGAAACTTCGTAATATCAATGAGATTCTGTCTGCCTCTTACTCGTTTCTAAATTTTCAGATTTACAGTAATATTTGACTACTCTTTATGAAAAAAAAAAAAAATAAAATACCAACAACTTGATTATCCATCCTTATTAGGGTAATTTATTAAACTCAATATTGGAAACTTTAAACAGCTGCCCATGAATTGGCTAATGGATAAATGGAATTCTGTTTTCAAAAGTGCCAGAGTGTGCCATTTGCTCTTCTCTATTGATTAGATATTCCTTCTCATTTAGAAGTTCAGAGTAATTTGAACTGAGTTCAGAAAGCTTTTAGTTTTTGCACATTTAAAAAAACCGTTAAGGTCAAAAATCGCATTTTTAATATGTCACTCAGGTTTGAAATCTGCAATAGCTACCTTTTAAAGTATATGGCTGGAGAGCTGCAACAAATCATTTGCATGTGGTATTGATTTACAGTCCAGATCTTAGTTTGACTGATTTGCACTAGCAAAGGCAGAAAGTTGCTGCATTTAAATGTGCATATTACTTTGTTAAATATAGTACTAAATATTGTTACTGTAACAATACATTACAGAAACATGCATATTTTCAGGCTTTTAAGTAATGTACTGCTTTACAAAATAGTTTGCTTAAAATAAGAATGACTTTTTTTGTGATTCAAATGAATAAAGTATATTTGCCATATAAACTACCAATTAAGTTTTATTTTGTTGGCTACACAAAGTGAATGCTTACTTAGATATTCAAATTGCTTTACAAATAAAAATATTAGGTTCAGAATTATATTTGGCCCTTTAAGTATTTGAAGTCATTTTAAGTCTCAAACATCTGTTTTTCCCCCAAGTGAAATAAACTGAAAACCTCTGCATTACAGAAAAATTGCATCTGTAAATTAATTTTAGTTTAAATACCCCCAGAAGATCATGGGTATATGTATACAGTATTTGTAACTTACAGAAAATATATTAATATGTTGCAGTGACCTTTAAATGAAATTTGACTACCATGTAAAATACAAGAACTGCATGTCCATGGAGGTTAGACCCAGGAGTCTCTCATAGTCTTAAAGCAAATAAACTACCACGGTAATTCTTTTCTTAAGCTTAGTGATCATTTTGAATATTCTTTTGGATTTGAAAGTGTTATGATTGTGTTATGTTTGTGTATATGTATATTGTGTTATGTCCAAATACAGTCATAAAATAAACACTACATATATTTTGATCTTAATATAATGGTATATATTTTGTGATTTGATCTATCTTGTTTCTACAAGCAATGTACTGTGTGCTATTTATTTCTGTAAGTTTCTCTGTGAAACTGGCTAATTAACCTGTGCTTTGATTGACACATCCTTTTAGCAGACTTAATAAATTATAATAGACATGCAAAAATCATGTAAAATGGAATTAAATAGCACTGATAATATTTGTATGTCCTTTTAAGTAGGTTTAAATGTTCTGCTAAATACTTTAAGTTGGAGGCAAAAGGTTTTTGCTGAAATGTTCTGTAAAATTTGCCATCAAGGTTAACTTTGAGTTTCTGCATAAATTCAAAGGCTGCTTTTTTAAGTTGTAGATTAAATTTTTATCCAAATAATTCAATGTCTTTTTAGCTTCAGCATACATGATTAAGAAAAATGAGATTGATTTTTTTAAAAGATATAAGTGAATTAGAGTTAAAAAGGCAAGATTCAATATTAGCTTAAACACACAGCTATTATATCATAATGTAGTAAATTGATGGTTAAATTCTGTAATGAAGCTAATATTTTTCTCCAGTACAAATACAATAAAAAGCCATGCCTTCTCTGTGTTTATTTCACTTATGTCTTTCAAGGTAGTTATATTTTGCTATGGACTGGAATAGCATATGCTACCGCACTCAAGTATTTGTCTAAATGGTGTTTTATATTTTCATTTCAGTGTTATTTACCTCAAAAGCCTATAAAATATCCATAATGAAGTGGATATGTCATGAGGAAGCAGATTGATGAATGTCTCCAATTTCCTTTTTCTGTATTTTGGTGACAACTGTGGTATTTTAAATAGGAGAAGCATGCTCCTCCATTACATAGCATCTTGAAAGTTTAAGAGGTTATTCCATATAAAATCTTAATGAGTCACATATTTTCTTCATCTAAATCCTAAAATCAGTTAATTTTTTTCTTTTTCTGACTGCCTTAGATAAGTTTGGTCTCTCTAAACTTTCATTATGCTCTGGATTTTTATTAGGTTTTCATTTCTGATAGTGTTCTACACACCCCAAGAAAGACTTTTCAATTACATTTCACAGTATCCAGATGCTCCATACAAATCTGAACTTTCTGGCTCATAGAAGTATGATAAAGCTTCTTTAGTCTCTGGAAATGAATTTGTTGAAGGTTCTGAATGAAAATATTTGGAGAAAAATTTGTTTTGGATGGAGTCCACTTACTGCAGCTTATTTTAGAATAAGAGAGCAGTGAGGGTGGGCTGCTCTGAAAGCAAAGGTGAACTGAGATTCTTATCAAGCATGCCAGAGCAGGAACCTCACCATCAAGGATCCCATCTTGATGACCTGAATGAGGTGAGAAGAGCAGGACTGATAACCATCTGTATGATTAGCCTGGCATGCCAGATCACCAGTGAAACGTACAGCAGTGGAGCAGGTCTGAGGTGAAGCCAAGGAGCTAGTCTAAGGGTCTGAAAGCTAAAGTCAGCATACAGAACAACAGATACATAGCTGCAACCGCAAGAAAGGGACTTGATGTTTTTTCTCAGCTATTTTTCTAATAGTTTCTGTGCTGTCCGAGGTTTTTTAAGCACTTGCATTTTCAAAATTGGTCCTGATCTCAGAGAACCCAACTTACAAGAGGATCTGTGACCCTTATTTTCAAATCATGTGGTGGAACTCAGTAATTCATACTTCATATAATCTGTGTTTCAGGATATGAAGGTACTTACTGTGAAGTTAACAGTGATGAGTGCATCTCCCATCCATGCCAGAATGAAGGCCTCTGTGTGGATGGCATTAACAGTTACAGGTGAGGAAAATTACTTGAGCAACAGATGCCTAGTATGATACATGAATATTTATCATTTAGCTATTATTTCAGTCCTTTGCTTGTATTATGTTTGCTGGCCTTCAATTATGTAATGCATCTTTTCTTCATGATAAGTTTGACACATTACATGTTAAGTTACACTTAAAATATTCTTGTGGTCAAAAAGAATTTATTGTTAGGCTGATGAAAACCTTAACAATCTAATCACACATAAATACAGCTATTACTAATTGGGTTACAATAAAACTAATATTCCTAGTCCAAATTAATATAAAACAGCTTATAACAACATAGTTATATAGCCCTTGTGCTTGTTATGGTCTTTCTCACAAAGTCTGTCTGGATACTGGGACCAGGGGTATCAGACTTACTCAAGAACTGGCAGCATTTTTGTAAATCACTGGTAGTTGAAAGTCTTTGCCAGAGGGTAGTTTTGTGGTCTTCAGTCTTATACCTGATTGAAGCCATTTTTGTATGTTTCCTTATCATGATTTATTTCTTCAGTGCTGTTTATCAGCTCCCCCAGCACACAGGGGTAACATCATGAGTGTCCCAGTGGGTTATACTCTCACTGTAGGTGCTAATTCCAGAGCTGAAGCTAAAGTAGGAGAGGCAGCAGTCAGCTGGTCCCAGGGTAGTTCTCAAAATAAGTAAAAACCACCTCAAGTCAAGGCCAGCCCTGAGTCCCTTTGCAGCTGGATCAGCACAGAATCTGTAGTCCTCAACTAATAATGATAAAAATATTATTTCCTATGCTGAAGTTTACTGTACTTACAAAGTTTGATTAGATAAAGTACTTTCTAATGTTCAGAAAAAAATACATAATTTTGGAGCTGATTCATAGCTCCCAAAAATATGCCACGTGTTTTTCAGGAATCTTTTTATGGTAAAATGAAAAGTAAAACAGTGACATCCTTTTTGCCAGGTGCTCCTGTCAGCATGGCTTCACTGGGACACTGTGTGAAGTGGAGATTAATGAATGCTTATCAAGACCGTGCAAAAACAGTGGGACTTGTCTGGACCTCATAAACAGGTTAGTTACTATCAATAAATGACCCCCCACCCCCCCCCCCCCCATAGATTTCTTTATCTATGAAGTCTACTTCCCTGCGTTAAGGCTAAGATGAGACCTTTGGCAAGGATTCTCTATTTAAAAAAAAAGGCAAATTCTGCTGATTCAACTTTTTGTTTCTGAGGTGATCTGATCTTTTTTTTTTTTCTTTTAAATTTGAAATAAATGAAATAACATAATTGATCTTCAGTTAGATAGCTGTATTTCTCAGAAAAGAGAGTGTCCAGGAATGACATTTTCTAAGGTAACTGCTTACTACTAAAGTGCTATTGGGAGAGAAATACTGTGTCTTGTGTGTGTATTTACAGTGCTACAGTTTCTCAGAGACTTGTGTCAAGATATCAGCCTCTGTGTGGTTTTGGGTAGGTCCAGCTAAAATTATTGTTCAGTATTTTCCTACTAACCTGAAAAAGGCACTGAATATCTGTTCTTGCTTTAGAAACATGCATATGGGAAGAGCCTGTTAATTATTTTAATATGAATGGTGATTAGGGATGAGAGCTTGACATCAAGAACATACAGCTTCAGAATATTAGGATAGATTGTGTTATTTGCTACTGTTGAGTGACCAGATTTTCTCTTTTCTAAAGATTCCTCTGTAATTGTACACCTGGATACTATGGGTCTCTATGTGAGATAGACGTAAATGAGTGTGAAACTCTGCCTTGCTTGAATGGAGGAAGCTGCATCAACAGGCTTGGAGGCTATCAGTGTTTCTGTTCTCCTGGATTCACAGGTATAGTTTGTTCCCTACCACAGTGGAGAGGTCTTTTTCTTGGGTTTTAATTTTATAGCGATGGCCTCAACTAAATGAAGGAAAAGGACACAGCATCATTTGCTTTTTGGAGGATAAATCAATATTAATTCAGATAGAACCTTGATCTTGCTAAGGAGCTCAAGGTGTTACGTACCTTTAGGGTTGATTTATGTCGTCTTTAATCACCTGCACATTAAGCTGAAACACACTAAGAGACTGAATAGTGCAAAGAAAATTGCTGGTTTTTGAAGTTAGCCAAGAAATAGAGAATTGTTGCACGTACAAAGTAATTTTTACAAACACAATAGACTCTACCTCATCATCTGTGTTTGCACGTAACCGTAGGAGTACTTTGACGTTGCCAACATGTTGGACTTGACAGTGTTGCTGTTAATCATTACATTTTTACAGAACTAATGCCAAAAATTTTGATGGGTACAAATATACGAAATTAGTGTAATATTAGATATTCAAATTTGATGCTGACATTTACTTTAATGCTTTGCATGTAATTCATATTTCTGCATGTAGCAGAACAGTTCATACTTAGTGTTTTGATATATCCAGCTTAAGCTATCTGAATATACTTGGGGTCATATAATTGCTCTTGCAGAAGTATTGATAGTTGCCTGCCTCAAATTGCAAGATTTCTGCATATGTTCTGCATAAAATGAATTTTGTACTCATTTCAGCATGTGATGAATATAACATAAGTTCCTAAGATTAAAAATGATTCTCTAGGCATCTCAAAGGCTAAGAGGAATGTGTCTTCTCTGCAGAACAGATAGAATAGTTCAGGGAAAATACATATGGTTGTATAACATTCCCTTTGTCATAAACTTTAATTTATATCTCACACATGCTTTACTCTTCAGTTTTTTCTTGACATGTCAGCAAAATTTAGTAAAATCCATGTAACTCCCTTGTCTAAAAGTTTAAAAGCAATTTTTTTCTCAGAACATTATTTTCAGAAATGACTGTGTTCTAAATAGTACTTCTTGAGTATCATAGAAATTTGGTTCATTAGTGGTTGCAGTAATGTAGTGATGCTGCACATTAAAAATTATAACTACTAGACTTTGAAGGAACTGTCTTCACCTTTAGTTATTCACAAAAGGCAAAATATCTGTATTGCAGACTTCTGATTTGAAAAGGAACAAGGCATCTGCAAGTATGTTACAACGTTTATTTAACTTACAAGTTTGATTTGAGTTCATTTTCCTTGCTCAACCTACAAGGATAACGTGTTTTTTTCCTTTATTTTTACTATTTTGTGTGTTTTTTTTTTTTAATAAGCTGTAGTATTTTTCTCATACAAGAAGTTATCTATTGCTAAAAATTCTTTACTCTTCCTTATATTTATAAGGGCAACTGTTACTGTTATTTAGTGTAATTTATTTCTTAATAATGGTGCTGTGATAATCTGGATGACTATAAATAAACACTGAATCATTACTTAAAAATTAATGATAGATTTTTCATCACTTAATTACAATGAGTGATTTTTTTCACCCTTAAAATGTATTACGGAACGTACGCTTTATTTGTCTCTAGGAATAATTCACCCAATACAGAGAGTCTGGAGAATCAGTTGCTTTCAGAAATCTGACAGGTAATAAGGGTTTAAAATGAAGATGCAAAGCTGTATGTGCAGCATCTTCAATTTCTGTTTGAAAGCAAACATAATCTACAAGAAAGTTTAAAGGCCCAGCATCAAGTGAAAGTTAGTTTGATTTCAAAGCAAGGTCTTTTCAGACAAAGGCACTGCTCCCCAGAATTGCGAAGCAGACTTCAGTGAAATTAGATTATATGAGTCAATGTGTTGGGAATATTCCACTTGAATATGCTGTGCTGTAGAATGAGTATTAGTGAGTTGTCCAAGGGTCTAAGAATATACTAATGTTGGAGTTTTTTTGCTTCTAATATTGCCATCTTCATTGTTTACTAATTATAAAAATAATTAATTCCTGGAGAGTAGTATTGAAAATTGGATTTCTGCCTAACCCTGATACTTAGTCAAATATGTTAACCTGACCCTTTTCCATTTTTCCCATATAGCAATATAACCATATCATTCTCAATTGGAGATAATATTGTCTTAATGGATTTGTTGTTGTTGTTGTTATGAAGTTGTGTCATTAGCCAGACTGTCTAATTCCTTATGATTCAAGACACATGACATTTACAAAAAAATAAATAAATAGGATAAATAGGAATTGCTAGTACAGGGAAGGGTGGCAAAAGAGGATATCATTTAAGACCCAGAAGGAACAGATTCAATCTCAAAAATGATCACAAATCATATTTAATCCTACTCAGAAATATATATTGATGATCATTCTGATTCTGTTCCAATTTAGGATTTTCTATGATTGAATGATTCTCTGACTCTATGATTCTAGTTTACTACACCTAAGTATGAAATCAGATTGCAAATACTGAAAAGCAATGTTATACATTATTTTTTTCTTTTCTACAGGAAGTACATACCTTTTAAAATATGTTCAGTACAGTTTCTGAAATGTGATATGATTGTGAAATATTCCTGTTAATTACACTGAAACAGATACTGCAAAAAAAATACATTTAGTGCCACTATGAACAAAGACTATGTGTCAATTTAAAGAAAGGCGTCCTTCTACTCTTCAGTAATTTTGTAAATTTGAAATAAGAATTGTGCAATCAAAGGATTTTAGCAATCTGTTCTGCTGTCAGATCATGGCATCAAGATATCTTGCCTAAACAAGGATCTCGTCTGCTGTCTTACGTTTCTCCCAGTGCATTCTATTTTGTCTTTAGCTCCAGAAAGTCGTTCCTTTCCCATGGAACCTAAATAACTACAAGATTTACACTGTAGTATTGGAACCCATACAGCACAGTAAGCCAACTTTAGGTAACTTAATCGTTCCCTGAGTGCCTTTAGTGTCAACTGAGTCAGTCTTCAAGTTCTTATGATGTTTTTTATTTAACCTCTGCAGATTATATTGCTTAGGCTTAGATGGCTCATAAATAGGTATTAGGTGTATTCATCTAAAACTGAAGAAAGAATGGCAAGTGCTTCATTCGTACATGTTGAATTCTACTCTCTTCCAGATGCTAATTGAATACTTTTTCCTTTGTGTGCTTCCACAATTTAAGACTGAGTGAATGGTCTTTAAAGACTCAAATGGAGTTTACACTCATGATTTATGCAGCCAGGAATGGGAAGAGGCAAATATAATTGAGCTACCAACAGATTTAAGACAACTGAAAGTGTTTGAAAAAGTGATAAGTACAATTGGCCTGATTCTTGCCAAAATAGAAGCAGCAACACAAGCAAAAATATTGTAATCTTTGAAAAATTGTTTTTGTAAATAAAACATGAAAAATTGAATTTCACACTTGAAAATCGTGCTTGCTTAGAAAATAGCCCTCCAAATTTATTTTAGAGTTAAAGGAATGCTTTACTACAAGTTAAAAAAACAAAAAAAAAAACCAAAAAAAAAAACCTAATAAATTTTCTATTAATTTTTCAACTAAAAATACACCTCTTCAATCATATTGATGGCACTGAATATGTAAGGACTAAAGTGAAAAAATATTTCTTTTTTTAATGTACTTGTCAAATCCCTTGTTGTTGCTATAAAATTTCCCTGCCAGATTCAACTACTGGTCAACTCTGGCTTTCCTAATCCTATCCTAGCAAGATTGGATGGCAATTCCATATTTTTGCAGGCCGCCTGATCTATCTGATCTACCTTTTGCCTCTTGCACTCTGCTTTTTTGTCTGACTTGTTCAGCCACGCAGGTCAGGTGCCCAGGCTCTCTCTCTCCCTCTTTTAAGCAGGGCCGGGACAAAGTATGATGAAAAAAAACTTCTATGGAGGCAAAGAAAATAAATCTCTACTTCCCATCAGCAGGTGATATCCAGCTACTTTTAAGGCTTCCTAAATGAATGCACTCTCTCCTCCTCATTTATCTTCATTTTTACTGCTGAGCTTGGTATTCTGTATGGTGTAGAGAATCTCCTTTGGTCTGTTTGGGTGAGCAGACATATTTTTCTTTTCCCAGCCTTTTGCCCATCACCAGCTTCTCTGGTGGATACAAACTTTGAGGAATGTGTTTAAAATTTTGATAGCTAAAAGGGAAATCAAAATCAAAAGCTACTTCATATATGTAATTTTGGCTTGACAGACTAAGCATTTGTTATGGAAACTAAAGGTACAATGAAACAAGTAGAACTCAAGTGACTCATTGTGGAATTAAAATTAAAATTGAAATAATGAACTGTAATCAACTAAGCGTGACTATATCCTCATTAATCCAAATTAATGTAATGTTCCATTCTGAACGTGCATTGATATACAATTATGTAAATGTCAAGAAAAAAATACATACGTTTTCCACAGAGTATATTTAAAAAAAACCAACTAATTAAAACATTAATATAGCTCATGCCTCAGCTGTGCAATATAACAAAGTAATAACTAACTAAGCATAATGTATGATGATCACTTACACTTAAATACTTTTTCATGATTAAGGTGTTAATCCTTTTTTTCTTTACATTTTATCTTCTGAACAACGTTATGTCTAAGTACAATCCAGAAAACACAGACATGCCTCAAATTAAATATTCTTTCATGTTTGCAAAAAAATGATTTTATATTGAAGTATAAACTGTAAGTGATTGGGCCACCAAGTCTGCTGCAGAATGAATTTAATTAGAATACAAGTTTTTTTACCTAGAGAATTGTTTTGTGCAATGTTTTCTTGCTTCACTTGGAAGGATTCTCGGTTTAACAAATATTCTCACTGCACTCGTTGACAGATTTACTAATTTGTAAGTCTGTTCTTCCTGTTGATTTTTTTTTTTTTCTTCTTGAGGTTAACTACATAATTCTGAGATACCTTCCAAATACTATGGTGGCTTTTTGCTGTTGTTGCCAATGGTTGATTGTAAGCTGAAAAAGCTCATCGTCAAAATAAAAAGACAGGGAGGTCATTTACCTCTTATAATCACAGGTGACACAGACTCAATTTAGGCAAAACTGATATTATTGCCAATTAAGATTTTTGGATGGTCAGAAGTAAAGAAATTAACCTATCATGTTTCTCTCACCCCAGTTCTTCATTGGGTCAATATAATTCCCCAATTACTCTTATTTTCCCCTCTCCAAGCAACGCAGAGTAATTGTAGGTGCAGTAATTTCTTAACAGCTCCTCTCTACTGTTCCCTACTCCTCACAGTTTTCTTTGGTTCCTGTATGTGTGGGACTCCTCCATGGGCTGCAGTCTGAATTTCTGGTTTGCCACGGTTCTCTCTGAAGGTTGCAGGGGAACCTCACTGCTGTACTGTGGGCTCCTACATGGGCTACTGAGAAATCTCTGCTCTGCTGCCTGGACTACTCTTTTCCCTCCTTTTTTTCTGAACTTGCTCTTCATAGAACTGTTTCCTACGCTACTTTTTCCCTCATTCCTCACTCTGCCTGTGCAGTCTTTTTCCCTTTCTTAAATGCACTTTTGCAGAGGCATCGCTAGCAACTATGTCCATTAGTAGGTCCATTGCTGAGTAGGCTACAACCAGCTGCATCCAGCACAAAGCAGTCTCAGCCTCTTCCCCACTCCACCTGCAGCTCCCCTATACAACACCTTGATACACAAATCCAAAACAAAAAAACAGGGATTTAAAGGTTAAAACATGATGTGTATAAAACAAGTACACAAATTCAAAATTTTGATTCAAACAGCCAATTATTAGACATGTGATTTAAAAAAATGCCAAAAGTGATGTAAGTACCATGAAAACACTTATTGCTGTGAAAGTTTAGTCATCCTTTCTTCAGAGCACAGTAGTTATTTCTTAAATTCAAATAGCTAGCTTTTTAATGTCAGACAGTACCCCCCATAGACTTTTTTCACTATAACATAGTACAAATTGACATTTGGAAGTAACTAAGAAGACCTTTAAGTTTTATGTTAAATTAGGTCAAAACCTTGGCTTAAATTTTACTTCATCTTCTTCTATCTATAATTTTGGGTTTGAAGCCCAGTTGTTTGTGTTTTTTTTTTTTATCCTGAGCCTTAAAACCTGCCGTTTATTTTGTCTGCCTGGCAAAGAAAACTCTGTTCTGTTTTTTATGCAGACTTAACAAAAAAAGAAAAGTTTGGTTTATCTTTCTGACCTTCACAGCTGTTTCTACACCTTTCTGCTGCCAACTAACAGGCAGCGATTACATCTGAGTCTTCAGAGCTCTGTCTTTGCTACTTGCTATTGATATACAAAGGAAGAAGAGCAACTACACGGCTAAAAGAATGACTCATCTACTTAAGAGTCAGAGGGAAGGAATCTCATGGAGTGCTCCCTGAGACATCAAAGGGAGATACAGCTTGAGTATCTAAAGAATCCAAAAGTGATTGATGTGCTGAGAACAAATCTAACATGTATGCTGACAGAAGTGGCTAGAGGTAGTGGTATATGTCTTTTAGTTTAATAATTAGAGCATTCACATCGATGTTGGTCCAGTGAAAACTCCCACCTTGAAGAGGAAAACTCACCTTATCAATTTTCCTGAGAAGTGCTGTAATGTCCATGCTGTAAGTTTCTTTGATTTCTAAGGAAAAGAGGATGCACATTCTGCTGTACTTGCTGAGTTTCAACATCATTCAGAAGATTTTCTGGCATAAAAGAAACATACAAGAGTACTGCATATCAAGAAAGTCAAGATCTGGAAATAAACTTTGCTTTTAACTTTCAAAGTGCTTAAACTCTACTAACTAAAGCCTTAAGCCATTCCTTGACCAATTAAACTTTAGTCTGGTAGCAGTTTTGTTCCAGTTACCATTCATCCCTGATCAAGGAGAAGAGCTGCAAGAAAACATGGCAAGGGAATATCCGACTGAGCCATGATGCAGAAAAGAAGCACATACGACAGAAGGAGCAAGGTGGGCTCCCTGAGGTGGCTAGAGAATGATTGTCTGAATGCTCAGAGTTGATCTCAGGTAGAGCTGAGTGTAGAGAAGACTGGGGAAGGAATCCTTCTGGATGTACACCATCAGCAAAAGTAAGGCAAAGGAAAAAGAATATATTATTCAGAGTGGTGAGTGGAACTGGAGACAAAAGACATGGAAAACTGAGTTACTCACTGTCTTTTTTTTTTTTTTTTTTTTTTTTTTACTATTTAATTAGTTCATTCTCAGGCCTCCCTCAGGTTTCTGAGACTAGTGGTGCCAAGTCTAAGGTAATGCATTTGATAATCAGCCTCCAGATAGAAAATAATCTCTCCTAGTCCAATCATTCAGACTGTTATAGCCATCCAATTGTCCACCCTTCCAGACTGTAACAACTTAACTTGGGTACAAGAACACCGATTCAGTGTTAAAGCTGTGCAAAAATTAAGATTTGTACCTTCACCTCTCTCTCTTCTTCCAAAAACCTAGTCATTTCATCATAGAAGGCAAACAAGATGATCAGGCATGGTTTTCTCTATGCTAACTGTTCCAGTCACTATTTTCAGGTCTCCAGAAATATCTTCACTTTATCATCTTTCCAGGGACTGATGTGAGGCTGATTGGCCTGTAGTTCCCCAGATAATCTTTCTGGTTTATGGGTGGGAGGTGAATACAATGTTTGTCTTCTGCAAGTGATTGGGGACCACCCTTTCAGAATGAGAACTTTCAAGTTTGCATACACTTTCAGCCTTGATTAAAAGCAGCTTTCCAAGGATAAAGCCAGTTTTCTCAGCATCCCAAGATGCAATGCTTTGGGTATTGAACTACAGGAATGAAATAGAAGAATTTGTAGATGTGGCCCAGTGATCTGAATGCCAGAACAGAAACAAAGCACCCATGGTTACATTATCATGCCTAATTTTTAGCCACCTAAAGTCACTTTTTGGATGTAACCCTTTGACAGTTCTACTTCAGATCTTGTAACTACAACATCAGCAATAGGGGAAGATAGACCAGTGCATAGAATAAATTCTTAGAAGAAAGATTTTTGTGGTCTGTCAAGACTAGTATGCCATACAGCAGGGACTTCCAACTAGACAGCTAGATAAATGTGTTTGCAGCTTCAAAGCAGTGATGTTATTGAACAGCTAAGAATCCTGTTCGTAAGAAAGGTCTCTGTAGTACATGCGAATTCTCCAATCATTAAGTAGGTAAATTCAATAACTATCTATTTCTTTCTTACGAACAGGATTCTTAGCTGTTCAATAACATCACTGCTTTGAAGCTGCAAACACACTTACAGATTAAGCTCAAAATATGTGATTCTACAACCTATTTGTAGTGACTGTTCAGCAACAGTGACTCTCACTGTGTTTACAAATTGAAACTGGTGATTAGGAACCTGGATGACAGTACACTCTCCTTATTTAGTGAAATATAATTGTTTTTGGCTTACAGATCTATACCTTTAGGGAAAAAAATCCTTGTCTATTGCCAAGGAACATCTAAAAGTGAAGTGTTTGTTCTTTATGTTCATTACTGTGAAATTTGACTGTGTATTACAGTATTTCTAAGGTGATTTCACCTATGTGCTGTGTAGTTAGTTACTATTCATCTTCAAACAGATACAGCTTCTCTTACTGGATTAATACAAGTCAGTAAAAGAGGAACAGAACAAACTATGCCTCTTATTGTTGAGTGCTGAAGAGAAGTGATGCTGAATTTTGAATAGCATCTTTGTAGAAGGCACCATGTTATAATCATAAAGATATCACTGTATTCATTCAGTTACGCGTATGTGACAACCTACACCTATTTTTTGCTGTACTCACCACACAAAGCAATTAATGACTAGGAGAAAATCTCAGTTTTGGTTCACTCAGACTTTTATCCAAGCTTTCTGCATCTTCACAGAGGTCACTAACTCCATAATATCGCTCCATATTGACCAGAACAAAGTCTCAGCTCTGATTCTTGCGCATAACGTAGGATTATGCTGATTCATTCTCTCCTACACTTCTCTGTGTCTTTAGCTTGTCTATTAAATATTAATTACTTCTACTGACAGACTGAGGGATCTGGGCTTGTTCAGCCTGGAGAAGTGATGACTGTGAGGTGACCTCATTGCAGCCTTCCAGTACCGAAAATGAGCCTACAAATAGGAGGGGAGTCAACTCTTTACAAGGGTAGATAATAGTAGGACAAGGGGCAATGTTTTTATGTTGAGGGAGAGAAGATTGAGGTTGGATATCAGGAGGAAGTTCTTTTCCAAGAGAGAAGTGAGGTGCTGGAACAGGCTGCCCAGAGAGATTGTGGATACTGGACGTGTTCAAGGCCAGATTGGATGGGGCCTTGGGCATCCTAGACTAGTATTAGATATGGAGGTTGATGGCTCTGCCTGTGGCAGTGGGTTTGGAACTTGATGATCCATGGAGTCCCTTCCAATCCAAGCTATTCTATTGTTCTATGATTCTATACTGAGAAAAAAATAAAAAATAAAAAATAAAAAATTCAAAACAAAATTACCAGTACATATCCAATCCAGTATATGCCATATATGCAGGCTATGTGAAACATTCTTGCTCCAAAGCTAGCAATTTTGGAAAGATTTGGAAAAAGTTAATATTTAGTGAAAATGAAGGAAGGTGATTGCTTAAACTCATGTAATGAGCACCAGTGAACATACTGCACGTCACAAACCAAGATTTTGCAGCTATATTGAACGTAAAAAGATTTTAACTGCATCAGCATGGTGTGTCAGCCCCAGCCTCTTGAAATGTGGCAGTAAAGCCAGATATAATGCCATACTAACAAGATTAAAGTGCTTTTGACCTTCCAGAGCTACTTCTTTGAACATATTTCTTAGGAACTCTTAACATTCTACTGCATTACACTGCTTAGGCATGCACTGGTAGTTCTTTCCCTTTTTACAGGTTTCTGAAGTCCTTAGGTACTTGTCTCCCATGTGGATTTTGTGGAAAGGTTGGTTTCCTCAGAGTTATGGATTTTGCTGAGGCTGCCAAGTAGAATACTTTAAATTTAGTAGCTGATATGCTTCTAGTTTAATACAGAAATAACTTAGTACACGGCAGCTTTTGCAAGTAAATGCCTATGTGTGAACCGTAATTCTCAAGCGCAAGGTTATTTGGATTAGCTAAACCATAATGATGAAACCTTTCTCTGTGACCTGAACTCATCTTCCATAACTTACTTCTTTGTTGGAGCTCAAATTTTACTTGTCTATATCTAAGGTGTTTTTAATACCAGCAAGCTGTGAGTGTAGCCTATGTCAAATCTAGCACGGAAAAATCCTCTGGTATGTGTCCAGGCTTTCTGATAAGGCAGTTAATTCCTAGGCAGAATATATGTCTAGTATTTATATGTTGGTAATACTTAGGAGGTACTGTTAAAATGGAAGTTTGAAACCAATTTTACTATGTTCCTACTCTGATTTAGCTAATAGAAGGTAAGATGTTGGTCTGATAAAGTTGAAGATTAGAAGTATCACTTTCCATAAATACATAGATGAGAATGATTGGTAAAAATTTTGAACCTTTCTTCTGCTAGTAATTTCTGTCTACTAGAATATTGGCATAATTCTTGTGATTTTTATGTTGTTGCCACAAAGGGACTATCAAAGAAATCATAGCACTACTAAGAATATTTTTAAAAATCTGTTCCTCCAGAAAACTATCACAAGAGCAAAATCACTATTAAACATTCCATCCTAATTATGGAAGTGCTGCTTTGAAATTCTATGGCTAGACTTGTGTTTTTGATCATGATACTATATGTACTATATGCACCTTTCTTATGACACACACATACTATTTAAAGCAACAGAATAATTTAATAAAACAGAGACAATTTCCAGCTAAAGAAATTGAAGTTACTAAAATTCTAATTTATCTTATCATAGTCAATTAGATCTGTGTTTCATGCTAAAGCAGATGAGTTCTTCCCTCAAGATTTTTTTGACCTTAAATTTTTGGGATAGGACCATCTAGTAAAAATGTCCAAGAGATTGTCTGTTACAGTAACTTGTTAGAACTCACTGGGACCAGACCTATGGAGAAGGATTTGTGGGGTTGGTGAATGAAAAGCTAGACATGAGCCAGCACTGTGTGCTTGCAGCCCAGAAGGCCTCAAAAAAGGGGTAGCCAGCAGGGTGAAGGAGGTGGTTGTCCCCCTCTGCTCTGCCCTTGTGAGGCCCCATCTGGAGTACTGTGTCCAGGCCTGGGGTCCCCAGGAAAAATACAGAGCTGTTGGAGAGGGTCCAGAGAAGGGCCACGAAAATGATGAAAGGGATGGAGAACCTCTCCTACGAATAAAGGCTCAAAAAGCTGGGCTTGGTTAGTTTAGGGAAGAAAAGGCACTGGTGAGACCTCATTGCATCCTTCTAGTACTTGAAGGGAGCTTATATGCAGGAGAGGGGCTGACTTTTTACATAGTCTAGTAATGACAGGACAAGGGGAAATATCTTTAGAGTAAAAGAGGGGAGATTTATACTATATGTTAGGAAGAAATTTGTTAATCAGAGTGTGGTGAGGAGCTAGCATAGAAGGCTGGTGAGGCTGCCCATTGAAGCTGTGGATGCCCCATCCCAGGACACTTTTAAACCCTGGGCAGCCTGATCTACTGGGTGGTAACACTTCCCATGACAGGGGAGGGTGGAACTGGACAGTCTTTATGCTCCCTTCCAATTCAAGCTATTCTATGAATCTATGATTAGGAGAGAATTCAAATTATCTAAGGGCTTCAAGACCTAAAAGTGTGCCTAAATTATACCCATGTTATACCTGAAACAAATCTGGAAAAACACTGATACAGCTGTTAGAGACTTGATGTGTAGTAATACTGTTGTTACTGCTAGCTGGGGAAGGCACTGTGCTTTTCAGCAAGTCTATCTTTGGAATGGTCTTTGAATATATTCAAGCATACTACTTTGCATGTCCTGAAGGAGTTTCTATTCTGTAAGAGTTACAAAGACCCAGGGGATTGAAATCTCAATTTCCACACAAATTGCTCTGCTACAGATACAATGAAAAAGGAACTTTTAAGCAGCTTTAGTATTAACAACACAGAGGAACATTATGCATTATAATGCCAGTCTATTCTTCTGTGATTTTGCAGTATTTCTTTGAGCTTTCTGTAAGTTGTAAATGTATTTAATGTCTAAATCTTCTACATTAAGTTTTTGTTGTATTTCTAAATGATAATAAGTGAAATAAGAATGTTTTAATAGTGATTTATAATATTGTTTCTTTCTTTTGCTAGGTATTGAGAAAATGTCATGACCAGGAACCATTTAGATAAAAACAAGTCATTACTGGATGTTTCAATCAGTCGTAGTGTTAAATGGCAAAACAAATGACTGCTGGGGGAGTGTTTCACTTAGCAGAACACAGCATACTCTATGTTAGAACAGTTACCCTAATGTTGTGCTTCTTTGTATTTCTGAAGAGCATAGCAGTGATAGCATCACGGATTTTTTAGGTTCTCTAAAGCTGTCTTTGCCAGCAAACTGTCTTAACCTCAAAAGGATTCAGAAAAGTAGATGACTGCATAAAAACTATTTTATTCATTGAAATAAAATCGGCTAGCGTTCCCTGCTAAAAATCTACTGGTTTTCTTAGCCATTCAATTGTTTGTTTCTAGTTTCTAATGAAAAAGTGTGTGGGGCAGCTCTTCAGGTCTTTCCAATTATGTGACTTTGATCTGTTTTATTTCCCCACAGTCTCTCTAAAACACTGTTGTAAATTGCAAAATTCTCATTTGGCATAAATAGAAAAGGTATTGTGCTACAGTATTTAAATGAATCAAACATGCTTGCTTAAGCACACTGCTCAAAGCATAACTGTATTCTAATACATTTTTCTCATCAGTAATTATTTCTTGTTCCTGTTTTCAAGTTTCTGTACCATCTTGCCTGCATGGAGTCTCAGTACGTTTTTAACATCAATCTAAAAGGAATAAAAGCAGCCTAACTTCTTTACTGACTTTCTTTTGCAACTTTTTGGAGGAAGTAGGATTTGACCAGATAGTATTCTTAAATATCATAATAATGTTGAAAATGAAGGAATTAAGTTCATGCTTGTTTACAGCTAATTTTCCATGTAACCAAATTCTTGTTGCACTGTCATCTGCTTCTTTGACCCATTGCATACCTTTGATCCTTTGCATTTTGCCATTTGAACTCAGATTGGCCACTGCAGTAAAAAAGAATAAAAAATCCTTTTATAAATATATCAACGGTAAAAGAAGAACGAAGGAGAATTTTCATCCTATACTTGATGCAACAGGAAATGTGGCCACTGAAGATAAGGAGAAGGCTGTGGTCCTCAATGCCTTCCTTACATCTGCCTTTAATAGCCAGACCAGTTATCCTCCAGGCATTTTACGCCCTGATCTGGAAGTCTGGGATGCTGTTCCCAGAATATGCCCCCAGCGATTCAGGTGGAGACAGTCAGAGAGCTCCTCCTTAATCTGGACTGTCACAAGTCCATGGGACCAGATGGGCTCCACCCTCTGGTGCTGATGGAGCTGGCAGGGGTGATTGCCCCAAGCCGCTCTCAGCCATTTTCTCGCTCCAATTTATAGGAGGGAGAGGAGGTTCTTTTATTATCTATATACCCGGCATGAGAAGAAACAACGGTTCATATGTTAGTCCAACCAGTTTATTGTAAATCCTAATCAGGGAGACAGGGAAGGGAAGGAGGGCGATAGAAAAGATAGGAAAGAAGCAAGAATCGCGTAAAGCAAGGATAGTCACCACCAGGATCCAGCAGCGGTCCCTTTGCACGATGTTTTGAAGGTCCGAGGCAAAAGCAGCTGGGGGGAGAGCAGCAGCAGCATGGCCAGCCTTGAGCAGCAAGCAGGCAGCAGGAGGCAGTCGCGGAGCCAATACAGCAGGAAGCAGCAGGATTCAGGTAGCAGGCCCAGGAGAGTCCATCAGCACGCAGGAATTCCGTAGTGAGGAATCTGATGGCAGACACCTTTGTTCTTCTTTGGCATCATGGTAGAGCGCAGAGCAAGTCCAGAAGGGAGAGGTAGGTAGCGAGGGAAAGTTATGGAGGAAATCATCTTGGGTGAGATCACACTACATGTGCATGGCATCCAGGGGATCAGACCCAGCCAGCACAGGTTCATGAAAGGCAGGTCGTGCTTGACCAACCTCCTCTCCTTCTATGACTGGGTGACCAGCTTGGTAGATGAGGGAAAGGCTGTTGATGTAGTCTACCTAGACTTCAGCAAAGCCTTTGACATGGTCCTTCACAGGCATCTTCTGGGGAAACTGGCTGCCTGTTTATATACCCTTCTTTGGGTAAGAAACTGGCTAGAGGGCCATGCCCAGCAAGTAGTGGTGAATGGAGTGAAGTCCAGCTGGTGACCCATTACAAGTGGTGTCCCCCAGAGGTCAGTACTGGGGCCCCTCTTCTTTGATACCTTTATTGATGACCTAAATGAGGGGATTGAGTGCACCCTCAGTAAGTTTACAGATGACACCAAGTTGGGAGGTGGTGTTGATCTGCCTGAGGGTAGAGAGGGCCTTCAGAGGGATCTGGATAAGCTGGATTGCTGGGCTGAGGTGAATAGGATGAGGTTCAACAAGGCCAAATGTCAGGTCCTGCACTTTGGCCACAACAACCCCATGCAGTGTTGTAGACCTGGGGACGAATGGCTGGGTGATTGTGAAGAGGAAAGGGACCTGGGGGTGTTGGTTGATGCTCGGCTTTAGTTTGTGGTAGCAATGATAATGAGAAGATGGTTGGACTAGATGATCTTGCAGGTCATTTCCAACTTTGTGATTCTATGATTCTAATCAGGCTTAGGGTCAAGCAACGAAGGAAATTTCAGTCTTGAGTAAGAATAATTCATATTGGAATGGGTCTTGTGAGGTCTCTAGCCCAAACTCTTGCTGACAGCAATGGTAGCCAAGAGATCAGACCAAGCAGCTCAATGTGGAGTTAGGTCCAAAAAACCACCAAGGACAGCATTGTCTCATTTCTAATAGCGCATTTAAAGTGTAATGGAAATATTACATTACATAGGAGTGGTAATTGTGATTCCTTGTGTCCCAAGAAGAGAATGACACATTGAGTTTTTAGCCATATTTGTACTGGCTTTTATTTTTATTCAAGTGAAAGATAAAGCATAAGTACTTCAGTTTTAAGTAGATATTTGTACTGACTTCTATTTTCATTTGAGTAGAAAATAAAGCATAAGTACTTCAGCTTTAAATAGGAATATTAAAGACTACATAAAATGTGCTTAACAGAGAAGAAAATCAAAGGCTGTAATAATAATCATAAAATTAGTATATTGTGGAGGCATTCTGGTTCTGGTGTGATATGAAAATAAATGTGAATACTATTTTTTCACCAAGCTATGCTCATATTCTTTTAGAGTGAACTTCTTTTTTTGATACCTTTAGTAAAATAGTAAAGCTTTCCAATTTTATATTAGTTTAATTTTAATTTTGTGCTGTATTTTGTATTGGTCATTTATACAGCACATATGCTGTATAGATCATGGGCATTTCTCTGTATGCTTATGTATGTCTGTCTATGTGAGTAGATAAATATACACGCACGCAATAAATATGATGAAGTGAAAATATATACATACAATACAAAATTATAGACTGTTATTTCTGGTAGCAGATGCCTTCCTTCTTAGAAATTTCAGACCTTTAGGTATAATTTTTTAGTTATCTTTCAGCTTTAAAAGTTTATCCTAAATTTTTATAAGGGAATTGTTCATACTAAAACCCATGTTCTTAGAATCAAAGTTAAAATGTTGTAAATATTGAATTGATATTTGCATCTTGCCCAGCTGCAGTGTGACCTACTCTAGCAATATTGACAACTATGACATTTTGCTTATGATGTTTCCAGTGTAATATGATGTTTCCAGTTCAAAGAAGAATAGATTTTGCTGATACAGATTTATCTTTTTTTCCAACCCTTTCTGTAAATTTCTTATCTATGAGCTGAATCATAATTCTAAACTATGATAACTTTAGGCCTGGTTTTATCATTTTTAGCCCAACAAATATGATTTCTGCCCTTGTGAAGGGGATGCCTCAGCTTTGTGCTGAGCCAGTGGTGCAGGGACTTAGCTTGACCTTTGCCTGAGCCATGTTTCACAGGTTTAACCCGTGCATGAAAGCCCAGTTGGTGGTGCTTCCCTGTAGTAGCTCCAGGTCCAGGTATGCCGCCTCTTTGGAGGGGGTGACACCTCTGCCACTGGTCCCTGCCTGATGAACAACAGCCCTTGGTGTACTTTGGATTGGGGACCATGGCACCAGCGGAAGGGAGCAGGTCCTAATAAGAATTTGGGAAGATTTTTGGTATAACCATTTTAACCAAACTAATACTGAAGCTTTTTGATACTCATAAAACATCAATAGAAGCATCACTAAATTCTCAACTCTCTCTAAATGCTGTGTTTCTTTTCACATCTTACAAGTTTATGAATGTTTAAATTTGTACTTTTTTTAGGAGAAGGTGTTCAGTTCATAAAGATCTGATGTTCTCTATGAATAGGCAGTACAAAGCACCAAGTAATTCCCTGATGCAGATTGCTTATCCTGAATGTCTAATCTAGAGTTCAGATGTCTAGATATCAGCTATTACACACTACTGGATATGTTTCCATATTTAATCCATATGTTTTTTCCGTTTGTGTTAAATTATAAGGACAGCTATAGTTTTGAAAAGTTATGCCTATTTACTTAACACCTAAAGGTGACATTTAATGAAAAAGAATGTCTTAAAAGTTCTAGAACAAGCAGATTAATCCCTCTTTGTATTAATTATAGTGTTTCCTGTTGTATAATCTTAACTTTAAAAGTTCTTTATACTTTCCCAGCCACAGTGGATATCAAGCTTGTCTAAACAAAGAAAAATAATCTAAGACAGCAACCAAGCAAACTTTCTGCAGTCAACAGCAATTTAACTTGGCTTAATACAAGAAAGGTGAAATAATTCCCTGAAATAAATCTATTACTAACACAAAATACAACAGAATGAGAAAATCTAAATCTCTGGTATTAGTCACTAAGCTATACTAAATCTTCCTTAAGATGACATCAACAAAATCAGGCTCAGCAACCTTATCAGTTTTTCCTTGCAATATAGCTAGAAAACATTTGTTACAGTTTATTCACTCACAACAGGCAGGATGAAGCAATAGTTAAATGATGTTTAAGAACCACTGTATTTTATAGAAAACTTGTGAATTCAGATAAAGAGTGTTGAATAAGAAAGGAAAAAAAAAAAAGAAAAAAAAAAAAGGAAAAAGCAGACCACAAACAAAGGGAAAAAAACAAGTTATTCAAAACACAGTTGTTTACCATCATAGAGTTCCAGAATTTCCTGAGTTGGAAGGGGCCTACAAGAGTCATCAAGTTCAACTTATAACCGCACAGGACCCAAATGTCAAACCGTATGTCTGAGAGCATTGTTCAAACACTCCTTAAACTCCAGCAGCTTGTGGCAATGACCACTGCCCCGGGCAACCTGCTGTAGTGCCCAACCAGTCTCTTGGTGAAGAACCTTCTAAGTACCATAGAAGTAGCTACATCTTTTCCAATATTGTGTGTAGATTAGTATAATCTGTTAATTTACTATTGCATTAAATTTTCAGTTTTGTCCTCAGCAACTAGTTGTTCTTTACCATGTTTTTTTTTTTTTCTCTTCCAAGTAATGTGTTTATGAGTTTATTCACACAAAATTTTGTGTTTCTTCCTTTTCCTTTCTCTTCTGTACTAAAATGTAGCCACTTACTATAAGTAATTAACCCAAAGTTTTAATTTCTTGAAACAGCACTCAAATATTTTTGTAATCTCAGTAAAAAACTCCTGGAGATGTTTAGCATTTTACATTAGCAACTTCCTCAACTTCTAGCCCTAAAAATTGAATACTTCTATATTTATTTATATATATTTTAATGTAAATATTCTTATGTCTTATTATAAACCAGAATATATACTATAGCTTCAAAAATGAAAATATTTTTACTCTCAGAAATGTGGCATAAAATCACAACATCTGAGCACAAAAAGTAATTAAAACAATTAAAAGAATGGCTTACATTGGAGGGGACCTTCAAGATCATTTAATTCCATGCCTCCTGCCATGGGCAGGATTGTCAACCAATGGATCAGGCTGCCCATGATCCCATCCAACTTGGCCTTCAGTGCCTCCAGAGATGGGAAATGCAGAGCCTCTCTGAGCAAACTGTTACAGAGAATGGATGAATGCATTCATCATAAATCACAGTCAAAATGAAAAAATAAAAATATAAAATAATAATAATTAAAAAACCCCACATGTGCATCAGTGGTGTTTGTTGTATGGTTCATTATTATGTTCCCAGTGTCTGCTTTCATCCCTGTTCTTTTGAGAAGTAAAAGCTATTGAAGAACTATGTTTTTGCAACTAGGAGAGTCTTCTAGGATTTACCACCATTTCAGTCTTCTTACTTTACTGTACTTAAATACTCAGATGATAAAATGAAAGGCTTGATTATTCACTTGGGTAGAATACAGTGTGTAAAATCTCAGTTGGATATTAGAGGAATGTGCAAAAATAACTGTTTTTTTTTTTTGTTGTTGTTGTTGTTTGTCTGTTTTTGACAGAGGAGAGGGTTGAGACTAAATACCCAAAGATCAGAAGAGGAAAGGATTTTAGGTTGCATGAAAAGTTGGTGGGGAAAAAAAGGCAGAGAAGGGTAATTTCTTATTTGGGTTTCCAGTTGAAAAAGTGAGTCTTTACTCTGTATAAGTATGTAGATAAGGAATACCACGAGTGATTTGTAAGAAACATGAAAGTGTGAGGCATCTCCAATTAATGAAGAGCATCGAAGATTTAAAAAAAAAAAAAAAAAAAAAAAAAAAAAAGCACTTGAAAAGGACTACTAAATTTGTGTGTTAAGATATGAAACAGAGTGCTCCTTGATGAAGGAGTAGGAGGAAAATAGCTGTCTCTTAGTTTTGTTAGTGTTAATCATACTGTTTCATCATACTGTTTTCTGCAATCTATGGTATTTCCTTGCCTTCTGCAGCACTGACTCTTTGACAAGTCCCTAGGTTAACACTGATGTGATCAGTCATTTAAATGTGGCATGTGTGGAGTAACTGTCCCTTTTTCTTGCATAACTGGAGATGTTGTTTATAATTCTGTTAAACAGAGCTCCATGAACTCCACTTCAGCCCATTTTGCCTGAACACATGTGGCACAGTCATAGCTATGAAACAGAACACGTGGACAATGTTTTAAGTGCTAATTCTGTGGCATTATAGTCTGTTTCTCACACCAACTTTGTAGAATACTTATACTGCAGCAAGCAGATTTCTATTAAAATTTTCAACAGGAGTTAAAAAAAACACGTATTTCAAATTAAATGTCAGTCACACTGGAAGAGGATGACAGACTGTAGAGCTTACAGTCAAGAATGATTACCAACTCTTTTGTGTCTATAAAGTGGCAAATTACAAATTTAGTACATTTTGCACTTGGAAATAATTTACATGATAATCTTTATTCATAATGGAAGGAATTCATCCAATGAAGCTAAGGGATTAATTCCAGGAGCATATTTGGCCCAATTTATTCAGACAGTATTAGAATCATAGAACCATAGAATTGTTTGAGTTGGAGAGGTGTTCCATCTGTTGGAACATTTTTGTGACTGCTCTCTGAACATGCTTCAACAGGTCTATGTCTCTCCTGTACCGAGAGTTTCACATCTGGATGCAGTATTCCAGATGAGGTCTCACCAGAGTAGAGCAGAAGGGCACGATGACCTCCCTTGATCCACTGGCTTCTGCTGGTGCAGCCCAGGATACATTTGGCTTTCTGGGCTGGACGCGTTGCTAGCTCATGTCCAACTTGCCATCCACCAGGACCTCCAAGTCCCCTTTTTGGCAAGGCTGTACTAAATCTTTTCTTTTTTACTAAATCTCCTAGCTTGTACTGATAGTGGGAGTTGCCACAACCCGTACTGCAAGACCTTGCACTTGGATTTGTTCTCCTAGATCCACTGCTTGATCCTGTCTCGGTCTCTCTGAATGACATCTCATCCATCAAGCCTGTTGACCTCACAACACAGCATGATGTCATCCACAAACTTGTTGAGGGTGCAGTTGATTCCACTATTAATGTCAATGATAAAGATTCTGAAGAACATCCATCCCAGCACTGATCTCTAAGGGACACCATTCATCATTAATCTCCATCTGGACACTGAGCCATTAACAATCACTCTCTGAGTATGGTTAGAATATGGGTGTTGTATTCAAAGAATAGATTTTTGCATGTGAATATAAATTATGTTTTATAAAAATTATCAAGTATATTTTTCATAAGTCCATTTTAACAAGAACATTTGGACTAGTTCCTACTACCTAGGAATCTATTTTCTTTGTTAGAACAAAGACTTCAAAATAGCTTACTTTATTTTTTATTGAATTGTTTTTCCAATGTTACAATTATTTGTTTTCGCTGTTAAGTATTTACTGTCATATTATCATCTGTATTCACAGCAAACCTCACGAACTCCTTTAAAAGTAGGAAAAACAAAATGGACTTGTGCTCCCTAAGATTTCTGAAATATTAATTCTAGCAGGAAATAAGAAGTCCATTTTGCCTGTTAATATTGTTGAAGTTTTCCTTCTAAATGCATAATATAGAGATAGCACTAGAAGGCGTTATTGTTCCTTCCATTGGGCTTAGTCTTTCTTAGTAGAATCTAATCTTAATTATATCTCATGATACCTATTCTTAAAAAAAAACTTAAGCATAAAATGACACTTGTCTATCTTCCTCTTCCCCCTTCCCCCCCCCCCCCCCCTTCCCCCACCCCATCCCCTTGAAGAGATTCAGTGGAGAGTGGTGTGCTCTTTTTTATCATTTTTGGATAGTAACCAGTTTTTCATCACTGGCATTCATCACTGATTTGTGCCTGATAATTTCTTTTTGCAAATTTTTCTCTTCTCTTCCTCTTTTCTCCCTCATTTCTCCTCTTCCCCTCCCCCTTTCCTCAAGACAAATGATTCAGGTCATCCTTTGAGTCTATTTCTCTCTTCCTCTATTATAAAGACAGTATAGACACCTTAAATAATCTACTTGATTTTTAAATAGTTAATAGTTGTGGGACTGTATTAGACTTTGATTTCCCTAGTACAGTTATTATCTGAATTCTGCCCTCTTTCCTTTACTGCCATATAGAAGTTTAGGAATGAGAGGATATAGTCTGACAACTTTAATTTCAACAAAATGATATGTATGTAGAAAAAAAACCCCACATTTATTTGCTTTAATAATATGACTCATTTGGCACTTTGATCAGAAGTTTTTGTTTTTTTCCTCATCAAGCAACTGTTGGTGCAGTGCAGTAGAATTAATCTGTCAAATACTTTCATGAGCAGTAGCAGATTTGATAGCAATTGTGTCCTTTTAATGACATTCTTTTTATTATGATTATTAAATATATTAGATTATATCAAGGCTGAATCTTAAAATGAATTACAGGAAAGGAAAATCTTTACATATAGTGTGCTATCTTTTGAAAGTTAATGTTTATAATCATTTATTAACACGTTGAATTACGCACTGTCTTCCTACATGTCTTCCTTATGGATTTTCACTACACTGCTATTACATTCATTGATAAATTCAAGCAAAAATTAAGTCAGTGACATTTTGGTAGCATAAATAAGGGTAGATCAGGAGCAGAATAACATAACAATCTATTTAATTTCAATATGTTAGTCAGTCATCTAAATAACTATAAGTTTTTCTTTTTGAACAGAGTATGCAATAATGGAAGCATATCTGAATGTGGAAGTAATATCAGTGATTACTTTTAACCCTCATTCAGAATCAATATATTGATATGTCAGCTTCTTCAAATGTTCTTCAATCTGAACAACAGAATTTGCAACAGAATCTGAGTTTATATGTGTGTTAAATATGTACATTAAATGTAAATGGCTGTTATTCATATTAATATGAAAGTTACTCTGTTAGTCTTTACTAGGTAAGAATCATTTACCGTGATCTTAAAGAAATTCTATTTGTTGCTGTGTTAATAGATTTATTCCAAGCTCCTTTTTATGATCTATGCTCATACATGGACTTGCAAAAGTTAAGGAATCTTTATGCTTCTTATTAGCTTAAAAAACAAGCTGCCAGTAGTTGGGTGCATAGCAATGAGAAAAGGCTATAGGAACTTCTCATGCACTGTTCACATTTATGTATAAAATAGCAAATATTATTTTGACTTGAAACTGAATTACTTGTATTAACCATTCTTTTTCTCTCTTCCATACTGCCCTTGACCCATACACATGAAAAATCAGAATAATGATCTTGCATTATCCCTAGGTACATGTTGATTGTCAGTCAGTATTTCATAAAGTACACTGAGATGTTGAGATGGAAGATGTGTGGCACTGATTTGCAGGAAAACTACAAACAGAAAAACACACCACCATTCTGGTGGGATATTCTTTGCTGATGAATATAATGAGCTATTTAAAAAACGTATGTAAATAAAAATAGTTTAGCTGGAATTTATAATGTGAAAGATAAACTTTTAGATGCTTTGAGTTTAGAATTCAAAACTCAGTCACAACTGCTCTGTTTTTGCACAGGTAATAGATGTGAAACAAATACAGATGAATGTTTATCTACTCCTTGCCTAAACAATGGAAGTTGCATTGATGACATCAATTCCTACAAGTGTCACTGCAGGAGAGGTTTCATTGGAACAAACTGTGAGACAAATGTTAATGAATGCTGGCCAGATCCTTGTCTTCATGGAAGGTGACCATTTTTACTTAGTTATTATTATGTCCAAGATAAAGTACTTTAGTAGCAATATTTATAAATGATATTGTAATTTGTAATTACAGTATTATGTCATGGGAAGGTTGACAAATATATTCTTTTGCTATTTTTTCCATAAAGTAAGAGTGCAATCACACTTAAAGATTACAGATGTTGCCAGCTTAAGCTAATGTAGCATACTGTAATATTGTCTCAGTTCCTCTTTAATTTGTGTTCCATTAGCACAAACTGTTTTTTAGGAAATGTGAATTGGACTTAAATATTCTTGAAAGCAAATCCTTATCCATTACATACCAGTAGATTGAAATAAGAAGGTGTCTTTGATATGACCCTTATAAAACACCTTAGCACCAATAAAACGCATATTTGAAACCCATTAGAAAACCTAATTAAAATCCCATTGATTTCATTATTTGCATCAGAGCAGTACTTTGAAATGTATGGAACAATACTGTAAGTGCAGAATCTATAATTACATAACTTCATCTGAATAATGCTATTTTGTATTTCAGATGTATAGATCTCATTGATGGATATCAGTGCTCTTGTGAAGCAGGATGGACCAGCTCAAGATGTGAGATAAATATTAATGTATGTCTTCAAATTTTATTTTATTATAAAGGAAAGGGTAATATGCTACTTAAAACTCACTTTTTTTAGGTAATTCCTGAATGTGTCCAGTTATTGAAAATGCATGACAGTCGTTCCAAGTCCATTCCAAAAAGCTCGTTATTTGTTATTCATATGAAATGGCATTAGAAAGAACATTAACAATACGCCTAAACATGTGAATTGCAAGTGATTAATCTGAAAAGTAACAACAAACTATGCCAATATTCCCTGAAAATAATTTATTCTTTCAGTTTGATGCAAAGACATAACTATCTTCTTTGTATTGCTATTTGCTGTAGCTTTGCATAGCAAAGCCCAAGACACAGTTTTCTGTACTAAAAGTAGGCATGACTCATGCCATGAAGATTCCCATGCTCAGCGAACAACTTTGTAGAAGGTGACTACATCTGGCAGAACAATGAACAGCTCTTAGAAAATTGGCTACACTTTCAGGAAAGTATTACATTGATTCAGACTTTTTTAGGTTTTGCGCCAAACTGGATTTAATCAGATCTTGGTATTTTAAACATATTTTGTCTCAGAGAAAATATGGCTTGAGATTTCCTTCCCCTATGGGTTATTTGGCTTTTAATATTGTGCTTCTAAATTGCCAAAAACGCATTCAAAAATGTCATCCAAGCTTCTTTTTAACTTATTTATGCATGTTAATTACAGTTAGAAGTACTAGATAACTAAAATGCCCTATATTACATAGAGGATGTCTATGGCTATGTCTCTAATTTTCCTGTTGAAAATACATAGCATTCACACGAAAGGAGTGAATCTGGCTGAAATCTTATCTTTGAACTTCCTTCATAGAAAATAAAAAAAATAATAAAAAAAAGAGACAAAGTAATTCTACTCAGCAGATTGTGCATCATGATATGATATTGCAGGTCTATATGATTATCAGCTCTTGCCAGTGCTAATACAGAATGCTCCTAGGTAATATTTTTTCTGGTAACATCCGTAATTTACACTTTCCTCCATTTTGAGAGAGTAAGAGATTAAATGACCTGTAGACAACTGCATAAAATCAAACTGAAAAGATAACCATATTTCATACTGATATGTTTGAAAATATTATAGATTAGAAATTCTCAGAAAGAAACAGTATACATATGCATGTGATAATCTGTCAGAGTGATGGCTTCATTTTTTTTTATATTCATTCTATTTGCATGCACAGTGCCTCCCAGATTAGACTATGCTGGAGATGTCATATTTTTAAAGGTTATAATATTTCATTCATCCTCCTCAGATATATATAATGACTTTACAAGTCTTATAGAGATCAACAAGGCTTTCTGACTCAATAGAGGTGTGCAAATCTTGATAGTCACGTTAGACTGGTGCTCTAAAATTGTTTTCCTCTAGACTGAAATCAGGCAGCATTTCTGTTAAAAAAAATCAGATGTGAATCCATGTAAATATACTTCAATATGTTCTTCACTTGATGTATTTCACAGAATCACAGAATTGTAGTAGCTGGAAGGAACCTCTGGAGATCATCTAGTCCAGTCCCCCTGCTGAAGCAGGTTCTCTGCAATTGGTTGCACAGGAAAGTGTCTAGGAGGGCTTTTAATATCTCCAGAGAAGCAGACTCTACAGTCTCTCTGGGCAACATGTTCCAGTGCTCTGCAACCCACAAAGTAAAAAAGTTTTCCCCCAAGTTCATATGGAACATCCTGTGACTATTATTATTATTATTATTATTTTACACTTTCCAGTTCTGGCTGCAATATGGTTTCTTCTTGCAGGTCTTGGTTATGAGTGTCATGGATGTTTATTGTAGCCCTGATTTTAGGTCAACAAGGACTAACCTGCTGCCTTTTCACTGTTGTCTGTCACTGGAATATAATTATTAAACAACTAATCTATCTATCTCTCAATGCCTCTAAAACTATGAAGCCTTTTAACTGCTTCATGAAGCTTAGTCACTTGTCATGAAAGGTCATATATATGTGTACATCTTGTGCAGGTACTTACCTCATTGCTAGCAGAAGGTTCAAGGCACTCAGTACAACCATCCACTTGAACAAGTCTCCTTTTTTACCATTTCTGGGCGAATGCATCAGACATCTCTGGGGATTTCCCTGAAGGGGCACTGGAATAGCCCTCATGCAAATGCCTATCACCATGTTAGCTGAGATCAAGAGTGCTTCCTCTGGTTGTGCACCTGCAAGCAAGGAAGAGTGCCATGCCTGCACAAACTGCTATGACTGAGTGCCACTCCCAAATGAGAAGAAATTGGTCTGCCTTGTGTACTTCCTGCATGCCCTGCCTGCACAGACTAACAAGCCACATCTTTACTACTGTGCCCTGCCCTGTTTGCCTATTCTGTTCACTGCACTCCATTGCAGTTCCTTGGTATATGCAAGTATTGGGTGTAGATAGCAAATACCCTTGGTATTGGGTGTAGATAGCAAAGTCTTGCTTCGAGGGAACTGCAGACCTGGTCTGCATGAGAAGAGACCGTGCTGGACACAGATGGTTCCAGCCAGATCCAGTGGATCCATTGCAAAGTACAGCTGAGCCTGTCAGCCAAGTTGGTGGCCCATCTGTAGAAATAAAAATTAAAAAGTGTAAAAATTGCTGTGCAACAGAGAGCTCAGTGAGGAAGACAGTTTGAGAAACTATGTTGTAAACACCAAGATCAGAGAAGATGTGCTCCAGATGCCAGAGCAGATATTCTGCTGCAGCCCATGGAGAAAACCGTGCTAAAGCATATACCCACACTGCAGCCCATAGGGGACCTCATGCTGCAGGAGATGAATATGCTCTGAAGGAAGCTGCAGCTCATGAAAAAACCATGCTGGAGCAGTCATGTGAAGAACTGTGGACCATGGAGAGGACCCACTCTGGAAAGAAAGAGAAGTTTCATGAAGAAAGAGAAGCAGAGACAACAGCTATCTGTACCCCATGCCTCTGTGCTCCTCTGGTTTGGAGGAGAGGGCAGGGCATTATGAAGTTGAACCTGGGAAGAAGAGATTGGAGGAAATACATTTTTAGGTTTTGATTCTCACAGTCCTACTCTCATTGGTAATAAGTTAAATAATTTTCCCCATGCTGAGTCAGTTTTACTCATGGCAGTAACTGGTAACTGATCTCCCTGTCTACATCTTGAATCATGAGCTTTTTCACCTTATTTTCTCTACTCATCCCATTCACAAGGGGGATTGAGACAGCATTGATTGGGCATCAAGCAGCCAGGCATAACCAGCAACTAAGTTAATTTAAACAACCTATATGTGTACATTTTTATATATATTTCCCTAGAGATACAGGGATATTTTCCTTTTTTTTTTTTTTCTCTTGGATTTTTTTATCTTCTGTATATGTTTGCAATATAGTTTGCTAGAAAATATATTCCAAGACTTCTTCTTACGCAGCAGGCTATGGAGCTTGTTGGTACTCCTGCTTCTGTCTTGTAGAAGACTGTGATCAGGTGATCTGGGAAAGGACAGATCATTCAGTGAGAACAGATGAATGGGAATGAGGACTGCATTCTAGAATTAGTTTCTTTTGGATGGCTTTGCTGATATTTTCTTTTTCTTTTTTCTTTTTTCTTTTTTTTTTTTCAAAATGTGAATATTGAGTTAAATCTATTGAGCTGTTCAGCTGCTTTTGGAAGGGGCAGTTTCACTTAGTGAGTCTAGACTCCACTGATTGTGGAGACTGGTTCTTAACCAACTTACCATAGATAAGCCAGAGAATAGAATCCCTTTCTCAGATTTCTCTGTATAACATATACATGTATGGCAAATATTGGTGAACATAGGAAAAGCCTCACATAGGTTGGATGTTCTAATTTGTGCTTATGTTGGATTTTTTCAACTATCGATTATTTTCTACCTGTTGCAAATTAGTGTGAAAACTAAAATGGTTGAGTAAGTAGTTTCTTCAAAGAAGTTAAACAAGTGTAAACTTCCAAAAACAGTGTAGCTTATGCTCAAGATGAAGGTAGAGAAATCCAAGAGCAGGAGAGAAGGATGATAACCATTTGTTGCACAAAACACAGTGTGATTACCCACCCACATAGAAGTTTTTGCATTTTAATAAACAAATTGAAATTTGACTTTAAAAAAAAAACTTTTGTAAAAACCTTTTTACATTGATCAACATCAGAACATTTTTTTGAACTTTGAAGTTATACTTAATTGTTTTAATGATTTTTATACTTTTTGAATAGATCTTTAATTTCTTCTGTGAATGAACAAAATAGAAGTAGTAAAGAGGGATACTAGTGAATGCAAATAGGACTAGAAAAAAAGAAGTTACGAGAACAGAGAAAAGCAAAAAAATAAATTGAACTGTGAATTGTGTTGTTGTTGTTGTTTTTTTTTATAAACAGGACAACTTCTGTTTGGCAGCAAAAAAATTTAATTAATATAGCAAAAGACTACTTCTATACTCAGAGGTTCTGGCAGTCTATAAAACTATCCCCAGCATTCCTGTGGGATGTATAATTCAATTAGTTTATGTAAAGCTCACTAATAAATCATCCTATATACATCCAGCTGTAAAACATACAGGGAAATAAGTTGTTTTCTCACAATTCTCTGTGGATTTCTGAATTTACATTCTGTCAAGGCAACTGCAGTAACTGCAGGAAATCTAAGTGCCCTTGGATATCCCTAAAAAAAAATCAAGCTGTCTAAAGTTAAAGTAACTATGAGAATAAATTCCCTTTTAAAACACTGGCTTTAGCTAGACTATTTCAGTCCAGCAGCAAAATAAAACTCCTTTGGGATATAGGCAAAAACTAAGTTTATGTGCTCAAGGGCAAAACCACATTTTTGCACTAACTAAACACTAATTTGCTGGTAGTTTTCATGGATTTAATTTGATTATTTCTGCAGTGGCTTTCTCAAAGGAAATTGCTATTATGTGAACAAATAAACATTCCTGTATGCTTTTATTTGCAATGATATGCATTAATTGATAACTGGAGAGTTATGGTTTATCAAGAAATATTTTATGAAGGTAAATAAGGTCCATATGCTTTGGTTAATATATTTATTCTGACCAGTATTATTCTACTAATTGGCCTTTTTTCACTATGATAGATCCTGCTGTAAAAACTGAGAAGAAAGTCTAAAAAATATGGCTGAAAACATGCTTTAAAATTTTAATATAGGAATGAATAGGAAGCACTTAAATCTGTTGCATTTCTTAGATAAAATATATTTGAATTTCTCCAAGATTAATCAGTAAGAACTAGTTTCAGAAATGAGTATGAACAGTAATAAAAGTATCTCTACAGAAATGAAAAATTGACTGAAATTTGAGGCTGTTGTGTAACAGACATTAGAAACATCTATCACTCTTTCTAATTTCCAGACAGTTTCTTGCACTTGCAATAAACATGAATGAATAAATAAAGTGCTTTAAAGACGTCATCAATGCACTGTTATTTCTCTCCTCAGGAATGTGAATCCGTTCCCTGCATTAATGGAGGTTCTTGTCAAGATTTGGTTAACGAATTTGCTTGCATCTGCCTGACTGGATACACTGGCAAGTTCTGTGAACTTGATATTGATGTTTGCAGTGAGCCTGCACTCAGCTCAGTACTCTGTCAAAATGGCGGTGTATGTGTTGATGGGCCTGGAAGAACTTTTCATTGCAGGTTAGTAAGAATACTGTCATTTAACATCTGTAGTTAAGGGACATTCATTTGCCAAGTTTTCAGTGCAGTGTTGCTGTATGCATTATGTGAACTTAATTGGGTTTGATAACACTTAAGGACATATTAGAAATGTTATTAAAAAATCAGAGTTAATTATTGCAGTTTTCTGCTGTGGCCTCATATCACTTTAGACATTTTTGAACCCTGAGCAAAAGCCACCATTTTCCAATATTGACACTGCAAGTATTTAGAAAAAAAAAATCAAAATCCTTCACATTAGTGTTATAGTCCTTTCCAGAATTACATGTGGAAACATGTAGCATAAACAGAACTTAATAATTTAAAACTCATGTTTATAGATGCATATGTACTCTTGTAATTTGTATTCAGGTATTAATTTACTGTAACATTTAGACAACAGGTAGTTTATGCATTATGTTTGCAAAAGCTTGTATCCAAAGAAATCTCCTGTGGTCCAAGATTATAATACTCTGGATACTGAAGGCTTCTGACTTCAATGTATGTGTAACGTTATGTGTAATCTTAAAGCTTATTTAACTGTAGTATAGTAAAACTCCCTTAATATACTCAACAGATTTTACATATTGTTCTCTGTATCTAATAAATCCATCAACTCAGAAATGTTATCTAGGTCTCTAATCATTCTGCAGAAATATCAAATACTAAGTAAGTGTTTTATTAGTTCATTTAATAATGAAGCACAAATATTTTCCCTGTGTAATTATGTGCAATATCTGGATTTTATTTATGTACAATAATGAAGCTTAAGGTAGTTGTTTTATTTAAAATAGATGCTGATGTAGAGACAAGAGTAATCATTATTGGATGTATCAGTTTATAACTTTATAATATACTTTCAGAGATGAATCATAGAATCATAGAATGGTTTGGGTTGGAAGAAACCTTTCAGATCATCTAGTTCCAACCCCCCAGCTATAGACAAGGACACCTCCTTATAGACCAGGTTGCTTAAAGCCCCATCCATCCTGGCCTTGAATGCCTGCAGGGTGGGGGCATCTACAACCTTGCTGAAAAACATGTTCCAGTGTCTCAACACCCTCACAGTCAAGAATTTCTTCCTAATATCTAGTTTAAATCTACCCTCTTCCAGTTTAAAACCATTTCCCTTTGTCCTGTCACTACACACACTTATAAGAAGTCCCTCCACAGCTTTCCTGTAGGCCCCCTTCAGGTACTGGAAAGCCGCTATATGGTCCCCAAGTAAGCCTTCTTGTTTCTAGGCTGAAGAGGCTGATCCAGCCCTCTGATCATCTCTGTAGCCCTTCTCTGGTCCCTCTCCAACAGCTCCATTTCCTTCTTGTGTTGGGTGACTCTGAACTGGTTGCAATACTACAGATGGAGTCTCATGGAAGCAGAGTAGAGGGGCAGAATCACTTCCGTGTAACTGCTGGTCACAATTCTCTTGATACAACTCAGGATATAGTTGGTGTTCTGGGCTGCAAGTACGTATTGCCATCTCATGTTGAGCCTTTCATCAACTGACAACCCCAAATCTTTCTCCTCGGGGCTGCACTAAAGACATTCTCCACTCTACCTGTATCTGTGCTTGGAATTGCCCCAACCCAGATGCAGGACCTTGCACTTGGCCTTGTTGACCTTGGGCTCACCTCTCAGGCCCGTCCAGGTCCCTCAGGATGGCATCCCTTCCCTCTAGCATGTCAACTGCACCACTCAGTTTGGTGTTATCTGCAAACTTGCTGAGCGTGAACTTGATCCACATTGTCTACAAAGATGTTAAATAACACCGGTCCCAGTACTGATCCCTGAGGAATGCCACTCATCACTGTTCTCTACTTGGACATTGAGCCATTGACTGCAACTCTGAGTGAGACCATCCAACCAATGCTTTATCTAGCGATTGGTCCATTCATCAAATCCATTTTTCTCCACAACATCATGCGGGGCAGTGTCAAATGCTTTGCACAAGTCCAGGTAGATGATGTCATTTTCTTCATCCACTGAGGCTGTAGCTCCATCATAAAAGGCTTGTAAGAAATATTGAAATAATGCTTTGCATCCTCATCAAACTCATCCATGATACTGAAATGAAGCTAAGGTTGAAATGTCGTTTTCAAATAATTCTGTATTTTTCAATTCTCTTAGTAAACAGAAGAAGCTAGTAGAAATACGTTTTAGTGTAATGTATACAATGCTGTTAAAAATATGCTTGTTTGTTTTTTCTCTCAGATACATGGACACGTGTTAGTATTTAGCAAATGTCAAAGTGTTCTGAAGCTTGATTCAAAAACTCTTCTAAACTCTTTAGTTGTTGTTAGGTGAGGTTAGAAATCCTGTGCTATTAACATAAGTAGCTGTCTACTCCTTTTGACAGAATTACTGTAAGGATTACATCTTTTAAGGGAGAAATCAATAAGGGGAAAATGTTCCAATATAAATGGTTGAAGTGATGATATTGAATGCAAAATTTAAGAGAACTGTTGCTAACTTTTAACATTCTAGATGTTATTTTACTTTATATCCTAGTTAATCTACTAGGGTGGAGTTTTTGTTCTACACTAATCAGGTGCTGGTTTCCATGTCTCTTCTTTTAGCTATGTTGATGATTCCCTGGTTATTTGCCATATTCTTTTGTTTTAAATCTGAAACAAATTTTAAATTCCACTATATTCAGACAAGGAAGTCACTGATTCTAAAATGGCACAAGAAAAAATAAAAGCTCTTGATTCATGTATTTGGAATCCCTTCTTAGCATGATAAAACTAATAGTGTATGGCCAATAATATTTCATATTAAAAAACAAATTTATTCCTCCTAACCTGTGGCTCAATTTCCACTGGTATTCCTTTGTGCCCTTGCATTAGAAGTTGTGAAATTTCATTAGTATTCAACATAATTAGCACAACAAATGGCCCATGGACTTCCAGGACTTACTGGTTTTTGGTAGTTTAACTAAATATTTGCATCATTTTCCAGCATCTCAGCTGGAAAAGACTCATAATCATACAAGAAAAGAAAAAAAATAGGAATATGTCTTGTTAAAGAATCAGTTTATTGGGATGATACATAAATGGCCTTATATCTTGTGCAAGTTTTCTAAACACAACTTGCGTGCAAACTGGAGGATAGAACTGGTACAGAGGGTAGAACAGAAGAGTAATTGAAAAATAAGGGAGGGGAAAGCAGCTTTTACTTTGGCAGAATGCCACAAATATCCAAAGAAATGGGGAATCCTAACACTGACAGCTGTTACACACTCCAAAGGAATGGACATGAGGAAAGACAAAAATCCTGTATCTTTTAGAGTTTCTTTATTTTGAGGATCTGCTGTGGAATGCTTGTACTGTTTTGGTTGGCAAAACAAAATAACAGGTAATGAAAAGTGTTCAGTAATGGATAAGTGTCAGACTGCCTTAACTGTGAGCAGTGCTGCTAGCGTCAGCTGTGATGTATGGGATACTTTACCCAGTAGTATTGTTAAAGGTCCAAGTTTTCTTGACTTATGTGGGAATCAATTACATGAACAACCCTACAGGCTTCTTCCTGAAATGAATATGAAAAATGCCCTCTGGGATAGCCCTTGAATGGTGTATTATGTGAAATATCTTTGTCTTTAAACACGTTGTTTAAAATTAAAACAACTCATTGAAAATGAGAGAGGAGCTGGGAGCTGTAATTCAGTTCCATCCTGGGCAGACTGCCACTGAATCAGGGCCTTAGGAAAGCCATCACCAACTGAAATGCCCACCTTCCTTGCTTTTTATTGTGCTTTTATTAAAGCAACTGTCTGCAACGTGAATGAATACCATATATTTTAGCTAATTAATAAAAAAGCTATCATGAGGCCTAAAGGGGCTTTCCGAAGACAGTCCAACCCAACTACATGTGGTTGGTAAAATGAATAATAAGAATTCTGAGAACTTTTCATAGTATTTTGCAAGTAGTTTAAGGAAAATAATCTGTTACATATGAAATTATCAGATTTCATTTTTCATTATATTAGAACCATAGCTGGTTTTTCCACACTTCAACAAATTTTGGTACCAAGAATACTTGATGTGTTTGCTGTTGGATTTAGAAAGTGGGAAAAAAAATCCTCCCTTCCCACTCCTGCATGCATAGAGCTTTTTTCAAATGTGCCTTTCAGGCCATTCCTACTGACTAGCTTCAGAGACTATGCTGTCTTGAGAACCTACTTCCAACCTGACCAAATGAAAATAATGTCAACAGCTTTATGACAGATCTTAGACGAAATCATTGAATATTGTTGCTTCATTGTACTTTTCCAGCAAATTGTAGCATATCGTTTTTTTTTAATGTTTTTGTTAGGCAAAGCAAAACAATTTTTTATATCATTGTCTTTCTCTTTGCCAAGTGTTCTGAAGCTACTGTATTTGTTCTAATTTAAACAACCATTCTACTGCTACTCATATTTTAAAAAATATATAGGGTATTGATTTCTATGACAAAATGCAACATAAAATGGGTTCCTTCTTGAATTTGTCTAAAATATCATGAAATGTCTATAACTGATAAGAAATATCCTTCCTGTACTTGATTTTACACTAGATGCTTCATTTTTCCTCGGAGGGTTTCATACTGAAATACTAATTTTCAGTTTTGCTGGCCACAGTTAGTGTCCAGTGTTCATTTCACAAAGTTTCCATGCATCTGCACTGGAAAAATAGTACCAACAGGATCTAATCTCAGTGGGTTATTTTTTCTCTCTCTAAAATTATTGTAGTATAGCAGCAGGTAATGGCCATTATGGTACCCCAAACTGATTCTTTTTCTGCTGCTATGGAAGTAATTTTATATAGGAAACACTAATGCTAGGAAACAGTCAAACATTTGTAAAATATTATTCCTCATATTTTATGCTGTAAAAACTTTGTTTTGTGTTGTCCCTATCACTTTTGGTAGCTCTGTCTAATTCAATGTGTAGTTCTTTTGACTAGATATTATGTTAGGAAATCTGGAGAGAGAAGGTGGTATTTCAAGTTTCATCTTGTTCTTTTTTCTTCTATCATAACCAGACTTCCAACGAATGCCAGAACTCAGTAGAAAAACAAGATTATTTTTTTCCCCAACTTTTTGTCTACTACTACATATTACTACATATAGATCTCAGTTCAATGGTCAGATAAAGTGGTTACCTGAGGCATAAGGTTAAGACCCTTCCCAAAGGTTATTAAAAAAAAAAAATTACATTAAATATTGATATGTCTTTATCTCATAAAATTTATAAGCTTTCCAAGCTTTTATTTATGCCTAACGTTTAGCTAATCTGCAATCAACTGTATCTGTAATAGTGTTGTATATGTGATATATGCTTGTTATATATTCCTCCACTCTTGAATTTCTCCAACAATGGAAAATAACAGTATTTTAGGGGTAAAATAAAAGTATAGTGTTGGAGTCTTTTCCTCTGCTGTCCAGCTTATCTCCAAAGGTCTCATTAGAGTGACAGTGAAAGGTCTACACCTAAAGGTCTCATGAACTGGGGAAAATAACCATAGAATCATATAAATTTTGGCTTGAAGCAACCTTATGCTTTATGTTGGTGTATTGCCAGTGTTGGATCAAGTCATGGCTTTGTCCAGCCAAATCTTGAAAGTTTTCAAATAAGAGAACTGCACAGTCTTTGAAAATATTTTTCTAATAGCCAGCTTGAACATTCTTACTCACAGTCTTTAACTTCCGGTCATTCTTATATTCTGTCGTTAACCAAACAGAATTTGTCTTCACCATCTTTGTAACACTCCAAGTTGCATGCTGTTATTAGATCATTTACTGTCCGCATCTTCATAAGATTAAACAAGATAATTCCTGCAACATGCCCATTGAGGTCATGTCATCTGTATGCCTGAGTATTTTTATATTCTCTGGTTACTTAACTGAAGAGAGCCAATGGGTGTGTTTCTATATATGCAAATCTAGACTATTGCAGATGCAGTCACATCATTGCCAAGCAGAAGGGTTGTTAACTGCCCTGGGTCTTCTGACCCTGTTGCATCTAATAGAAGTCAGTGTGCAGATTGTCAAATCTGCAGCGAGAAAGTACTATTGCCTCATGCAAATATAAACCCCCAGTTTATACTTTTCAATAGCACTGCTACTTAGTTGGCTGTACACTACACCATGAATTTACACAGCCTTGATGACAGAGCTTTGCACTCCTCCTCATTCTCCTTCATGAGTCTTCTGTCTACAGATTCATGGAGTCTGCAGATGGTAATATAATCAAGATGGCTGAGAGTACCTTAGATGTTCCACTCATTATCAGCCATTAACTAGATACCAGGCCATTGCTTACTTCTCTGTAAGCCTGACAGTCATCTACTTTTGAAGTCATCTAACAGAGTGATCATCTAGTTCAGATTTTCTCGGCTTAAAAATGAGGATGTGATGTGAATTCTTGCTGTAGTAAAAAATCCAAGTAGTATTCAAACAGAATCACAGAATCCAAACAGTTTAGTCAAGCAGTATTTGCTCATGGTAAATAAATGTTGAATGCTTACGATCAACTTCCTGTCATTTCTGTGTTTGGAAATGGATTCCAAAAGGCTATGCCTATGGCCTTTCTAGAGATTGAGATGCAGCTGATTGATGTGTAGTGCAGTCTTCCCTCTTGATTTTTTTAAAAGTAAACTTAATGTTAATCGCTTTCCAATTGTTAGATAGCCTAAAGTCATTGTTCATTAACACCACTAATGTTTATGTTGGTGGGAGTAAAAACAGCCATTTCTTTTCCTGAAAAATTAGCATTTCTTAATTTACTATGGGTGCCTGACTACTAATATCATTACAACAGATAAATATCTGTTTTTATTGATGAATCCATCATTTACAGCAAGAAGTTGGAAACTTCAGGTTAATGTTATTTTGTTTGTTTGTTTGTTGTTTTTTGCTTTTAAATGGCAGTCTTTTTAACTTTAGCAATACCACTTTTGTGTGGTAATAACTCATTCTTTTTTTAACAGCTGCGCAGTTAATATACCTGTGCTCTCTTGGTTAGCAGCTGTCCAATGCTAAGAGAAGACTTTTCATTCCAGTTGCGTAACATTGCAGACTATGTGGAAGTTTAACTTCCCATGGAAGAAGACGTGGGTGGGTCATTACTAAATGTCAGTATAAATATTTTATCAATAGAGTAGTAAAGTCAATAATATGACTCTTGTCTAGTAGTTCAGGAATAAATGTAGCCATACTGTATAGTGAATGGCAATCAGTAGAAGAGGTTTGATAACAATGTCATATCATCTTAGTGCATATGATAATTTATTATCAGTGCTGTTGTTGTCTTATAATTAAATTGAGGTGAACTGAATAGTCTGTATCCTTTTTAGTGGCCTCCAATTTATATTCTATTCTCTGAACTTGTGCTTTAATTAGAGCTGAATAAATAGAGTAGAACATATTAAATAAATTGACATTTGCTGCTGTAAATTCTTCCTTTTTCCCTCTTTGGTTGATGTACTGAAAAAAAAGCCCTAAAAGTAAATTCAAAAAAATTAAAAAGTAAATCAAAAGTGCTCCCTATTTCCAAGGGTCTTTGGGGTATTAAGTTGTATACGTGAATGACAAATAGAACAATAGCCGGCTTTGGTGATAGGGAAATATAGGATCTAAATATCTTTCCAGGTCTTGTTCTCAGTGACAGGATTTGTGCTGAAGCGCACAATATCCAGTTATATCATTTATTTCAAGTGTTATCGTGCTGACAGTTCATTTGGTTTGTTTCTTATCCATGGATACTTTCTGAAAATCAGTGACAGAACTTGCAGTGATTATCTGTTTCTCACTTTCTTTCAAGTGAAAAGCTGTGTTTCTACCTAAAGAAAAAAAAGTCATTGTTAATGGCACTGGCAATTTTCTTCATCGCATAATTGTGGAAGGTGTGCAAAATTAGAAACTGAAGTAAAAGAAAGACAAGCCCAGATCACTAATAAGATGAGTGTACTAAGATGCTTTAAAGTATGAGTCTTTTCAGAGGTCTAAAATAGTATGTGTGGTGCATATTGCTGAGAATATTTGGAAATTGAGAGCAAAGTTGAATGCATGGCCTGCTTCCAAATGAGAATGAATGCAGCTCCAAGAAGCTCAGCATGATGTTTTCTTTTTACTTGGAGCCAAGTAAAAAGAAACAATATGCTTCAAAACAATAAAGAAAATCCTCTCCAAACCACATCTATCCTTCAAATACAAGAGCAACAATATCTGGCAGTGTGTGGAAGAATCCTGTGCACACTTTTATTACATATAACATGCAATCAATATTTCTTTTTAAGTAATATCTACCTATTTAAAAGTCTGTAGATTTCTGTCTTAATTATGAACTTTTTTTTTCCAGTTCAGATATTTCTCCCTCAAGCAAAATGGATCTAAGTGATTCTTGCAGAACTTCCCATTAGTTTGATTTTGTACTTTTCTCAAAATAGCACCAATCAAGAGAACAGACTCTTGAATACACTTTTTAAAGGCTTACAAGCACGGATCAATCATATTATTGTAAAAGGTATCAAAGAGTGAATTTCAGCCAAGATAAGCATTGTTGAATACTGGATACTTCTCAGAAAGCCTTTTGCATTTCTCTGATTAGACCCATTCTGCACTTATCATGTTCACAGTTCTCTCATGTGTTACCTTACCATTTACTACTTATATATTTCATTAACTTGGATTTTTTATTCACTGAATTTTCTAGAGGCAGCTCTTAGAAGTTATTAAATATGTACCACATTCTGAACCTTTTAACTGATGAGGCACAGCCTAATCTGAAAGTGAGAGCACTGAAATCAATAAAACTAAAGGAAATACAGTTTGATGTTCAATGTAAAATGTGGTAGAATCAGTCTTTTGAGACTTAGGTGATAAATATAGACAAATCAAATCTTGCAACTAATTCAAACTTGTAAAAATAGTAAGAAAATGTGTAAGAATATATATCTCACAACCAAGGTTTGAGTTTGCAAGTTGGCACGAATAGAAGTACTTAGGAATGGTGCTAGAATGCCATCATATGTCATTATAGAAACAGCTGCAGGTTTGATGCCTGCTGGGGGCCTAGATCTGAGATATTTCAGAGGGACTACCAAAGCTGATCCTCTGACAACTATTCTCTCCTGTTACTCCATGTGCTGTTACTCCACACAAAAATTACGCTTCCAGGGGAAACCTAAGCAGTATTAAAAGTAATTACAGAGCTCTAAGGGGGGCAGTCAAAGGCATGGAGGCCCAGGTTGTGTTCTCCTTCATCCTGCGATTCTGATGAACGGATGTGAGAAAAAGGGTCTTTTTGATAAGACAGATATCAATATTGGCTTCAGAACTGGTGTTGGCAGTGGGGTTTAAACTTCTATGACCGTATGACCCTGCCTACAGATCAGTATCTGCTTTGGGAAGATAAGAGCCACCTCACTCAACAAGTCAAAAGTATTTTTGCCAAGCAGGTGGCCGTGGGAGAACTGTTAGGTCATGGCTCGAACGGGTGATTGAGCACCTGGGGTAGGGGTGCTCCAGGCTCAGGGAGCACAGGCAAATTGCTTGCACCTGTGCTGTCCACATGACCAGAAGGGGGGACCAAGCGTGGAGCTACCCTGGTCTCATATAAAGGCCAGCCTCTGGGAGGAGGTTTTTCAGATTTAGGCTGCTTCCTGAGAAGGAGTGTTGTGTAGTCAGAGAGCTCCTTCCTCAGTTGGGTGAGTTTGTGTTCAATTTTTTTATTATTTTCTTCCTTCCTTCCTTCCTTTCTTAGCTTATCTATGCTTTACTTGTTATTGTTAAGAATTGTTATTGCTAAGAATCTGTCTTAAGCAATTTCTCTTCTTTTTGTGTGGAATAGCTGGCTGATTTAATAAGGAGGGTTCCATAGAGTTGTTAAGTTTGGAAAAGACCTTTATGGTAACCTTATCTAACTGTCCACTTATCATCAATACCTACTAAGCCATGTTCCTAAATACTATGTCTGTTCTTTCCTTAAATGCTTTCAGTAATGGTGACTCCACTGTTTCTCTGGGTAATCTGTTCCAGTGCCTTTTCACTCATTCAGTGAAGAAATTCATCCTAAGATCTGATCTGAACATTCTCTGGTGCAACTTAAGGCTGTTCCATCTTGTTCAATTGTTAGTTTTCTATAAGAGACCAGCCCTACCTCACCACAATCTCCTTTTAGGTTGTTGTAGAGAGCAGTGAGGTCTCCCTTGAGAGAGGAAAACATCACAAAAAAAAAAAAAAAAAAAAAAAAAAAAAAAAAAAAAAAACAAGAATAGGGCTTAAGCAGGATCTTCTCCAGCACTTGCACATAAGCACAAAAGTGTTTACAAGGTACCATTGTGAACAAATGCATCAAACTCTTCCTAGGAGCTCAACATGCTGATGTGCCTCCCTAAAGTGTCTGTATACTAATGCATTAAATGATTAAAGTGAGGACAGGGCAAAGTAGCTTTGTACTGGGGATATACTAAAGGTTGCATGAATAAATAGGACAAAAAAGTGGGGCTCTTTACTTTGTAACCTGTGTGACTGCTGGATGAAAAAGAGTGTCTTTACAGGTTCTGTAGGGACAACACAGGACATATGCAATCCAGGAGGTTCTTGAAATTCAAGTAACCTTCCTCAAGTAACAGAGGAGGTCATGAGAAGGGGTGCCCTGCTGAACCTTACACTCACCAGTAACAAACAGTGCTTGTTGAAAGTAGTAAGTTGAAGGCAGCCTTAGCTGCAGTGGCCGTGAAATGATGAGCCCAAGAAAGCTAGTTAATATTAAAGGATTGCCTCCGTCAGGAGGTGACCTCATGAGTGATGCATCTTAACAAAGAAAAAATCAGGCAGAACTTCTAGAACATCTGCCTACATGGGATGAACAAGGGGCCCCTGTCCACACTAAAATGTGAATACAGAGACAATATCCAAGAATCCAGGGATGAAGATAGGAAAGCTACAGCCCAAATGGAATTGAATTTGATCAAGGATGTTAAGAGCAACAAGATGAGCTCCTGCAAGTACATCAGTGACAAAAGAAATACAAAGGAAAATATTAACTGGTACCTGAATGAAGCAGGGGACTTAATAACAGTGAAAACAGAAAAATCTGATGTACTGAATGCCTTTTATACCTCAGTCTTCACTTGCAAGACTGGTCTTCAGGAAATCTGGTTCTTATAGACCAAGTTAAAAGACTGGAAATGAGAAGACTGACCCTTGATCAAGTAGCAGACTACTAAAGCGAACTGATTTTCATGAAATTCTCATGTTGTATGGGTGTTTTTTTTTAGTTTAGCTCCCTATACAAAAAAAAAAAAAAGCATAGTGAATTCACTGATTTTTTTTTTCCATTAACTGTTTAAATTTTTGTCTTAGCTACACAGGAGCTGACATTGTGATCTTTAGCACAATAGTACCTATATATTTATGTATCTAATGTATATTTTATATATTCTGTACATATAAATTCTTGCAGAATTTCATGGTTGTAGAGATAAATTTGAGAATCTGCAAGACTGAAGCAAGCTTGCTTGTACAGTAATGCCAATAAGCTTCTCTACAGAGAGATGTCTACCTTAAAAGAATATAATTCTCTACTGTAATTAAACTGCTTTTTTAAATGGCAAAACCCACATCACTACCACGAGTCATCCTCTTGTATGAATCATGTCTGCCCAGAGGTTTTTTTCTCCATAGTTGTTAGATGGAAATGTGTGGGTTTTTTTCCAGATTCACTGCATCTGTGCTAGCAAAACATTAAAAGTTCAGCCCCAGTCATTTTGCTTTTCTCCTTGGGGGGGGGGGGGAGGATTGGCAGTCTGACAAAATCATAACTAGGTGTGTTTTGTTTTTTTGTTTTTAGGAGCTAGGTTCACACTGCTGCCAAAACAACACCTGCAGCAGCATTCACTCCCTGGGAGTTAGCAGAACAATTTTATCAGCTGAGGAAAGAGATGCCTGTATGTTACTGTCTGCAGACATGGCATACAGAAGAGTTTCTTCAGAATTCAGAAAGATGTGACTATCAGATGGGAGAGTCTAGAAAGGCTCATTTTATAGTTGTTTGAATGTAGTTTCAGTAGCACAAAGCTGGAAATACTTGATCCAGGTGATAGCATGTAACAAGTAATCTAGTACTTGGCTGGTATGTAGCTAGAAGTGTGGAAATGCAGGTAATGCAAAAGTCACAAAGTTCAAGGCATACACTTGCATGCTCTACATATATATATGCTATGTATATTTATGTATAATTGTACGCCTGAGTGTATCTTTTAACTTGTTGAACTACATTCTCAGAAAATGTAGGAAAAAATGTGCTAAGCAATAGTTGTATGGGTTACTAAGCCGAAAAACTGAAGTATAGGAAATGCCTAATCCATCAGCCTGCATATCATATAGTAAGACAATTTCTCCATAGCCACAGGATATTCTTATTTGTGCTTCATCTGCACTGTGTGAATATTTCAGATACACATCAGGGCAGATTTGAGATTACTCAGGGACTCTGGCTTTTGTAGCAACTAAACTGCTATACAAATAGCTTCATCTTTTATGGTCCACGAAATACTTAATATAATTTCCTTGAAAATTTCTCTTGCAAATATTGTTTTCAGGGTAAGAAATGAAGTATATGTTAATTTTTATTTAAAAAGTCTCATTTCCTTTAGGAGTATACTATGTTTTCTCTTGTAGTATTCAACTATGCCTCTCAGATGATTTTATTATTTAACCAGAAGAAATTATAGCTGGTATGCAGACATGGGGAGAAATGTGTAGGTATGGTAAACATAAAAATGCCACTCCAAAGTGTGTAAAAAATAAATAAATAAATAAATAAAAAAGTTGATGATTGCATTAAGACATGTGGCTGGCAGGAATTCAGCAGATGGCATTAAATGATTAGCATAAGGAAATAGCTGATTTTAACTACACAAGGTGGTGCAGAGCGCAAGTCCTGCTGTGTGATTAGTCCTTTGTGTTTATTCATTCACATTTAAACAGTTTCCTTCTGTGTGAAGTAGCCAGCAATGCATTGAGAAAGCTACTGGTAGCATACATGCTTGTTACAGTCACTTTAACATCTTCTATGACAAGCATAATTACTAGCAATATCATGAAACTTTCCCCCCACCTTTCCCAAGGAAATTGAAGTGGAAAAAAAAAAAAAAAAAGTAATATGGAAATGTGGAAATATTATGAAAAAATTGACATGATTACTTTCCATGTTTCATTCAAATTATGTGGTCAATTTTTTTTAAGTTTCTGTAAGATGATTAGTATTATCTTTGTAATTTTGTCCAATTGTATTTTACCTTTTCATAAATCTCCTTCACTTCTATTTATCCCACAGTTCAAGCCAAGTTCTTTTCTATCTCAGTCTTAAATGATACTGCTTTTCAGCATTGTTGATGACTCTGAGCAACTCTTTAATTCTTCCCTTTAACTTACACAGTAATCAGGCAAACCTGTAACTACAAAAACATATTGTTTTGATATCTGATCATCATGGTGATGGATGGAAGATGGAAGACAGGAGAGCATCACCAAATGCTCAGCAGAGTCCTTTGTTTTCTGAGGAGCTGATTTTTCTCTAAGAACTCTTTTGAAAGCCGTTCAGTTGTGTCACTTTTTCAGGCCAAATACTTACCAGATTATTTTGCTCAAATACTCAATAGAACTCCTAGCGGTGAAGTGAGTAACAGTTTTGAGTAAGAATCAATCATGGTTGCATTGGATGGTGATCACATCATTTTGATGCTAAACAATATCCTCAACCTAGCTTCTTGTTTGAGAATTCATTAAATGGATTGGTACCCAAAAGGAGTTTTACTAGTTAATAAAAGCTAGTTGATAAAAGCAATATTTTTTTCTCTGAAATGTAGTAGGTATAGTAGATATATAGCAAAATCCAAATAATAAAAGAAAACGTACACAGTTAATACAGGTTTACTGAAGTGCAGCAAGATCTACTCATAAATAATAGTATGTTTATTATGGAGGAAAAGAGATAATCTATGTCCTTAACTGCTCAACTTTTGGATGGCTTGAAAGCATTGTAATAGGTAGGCACATTGTTGTTACTTAGAAATCTTGGCTGTTTCTTGACCTGATTTTCTTGTTTGTTTTCTGGCAATTTGTTTCATAGTTGCAGAGAGTGGATTTTTATACATGCACTTGGTGTCAGCAGTTCCTCTTTATGGCTATCCAAATGAATCTTTTTTTTTTTAACTCTAGCTCATTTCCCAACTCCTTGGAGTATCAATCAAAACAGTGAGAAGCTGTTTAACATAATATATACCTAGAACAGATAAGCAAAATCAAAAGTTGTTTCGTTTCCAAAAACATGTTACTATATGTCTATTCATAATCAAATAATAAATCTCTCTTGCTCATAAATTGTTCAGAGATAAATATTGCCCTGTACCACAATGAGGGATTTTTTTTATAAAATAGGGGAGCTCTAGTTCTCCTGCTTTCTTTACTGAACAAGAACAACCAGTTCTGTCTCAGTTCCTTTCTAATTTAGTATCTCACTTCTCTCAAAGCCATTTTATTCAATAGCACCTTAAAAGGCAGAGCTAACTTCATATTCTAGAAAATGGAAGCAAGCAGCTGCATCTAATTTCAATTTTTTAAAAATAATTTCTCCTTTCTTATTGAGTGAAGTTGCTGCTTTCTCATTTTCTTGCTGAATAGATTCCTATATCATGTAAGAGCATTTTGAAAGAACCGTTCAGAATCAAGTAGTAGGAGGAAAGAAATCTTGTCCCTAATATGTGGAATGAAGGTATTTTTTAGGTGCAGATTGAGTTCAAACTGGTAAGTTTACATTAAAAGTTAAAGTATATAGATATTCTATCATTCATTTATTATTTTGTTTTATATGTGTTTGTTGTGGTTGAACCCAGCAAGCAGCTAAACACTACACAGCCTTTTACTTGCTTCCGTCTCTTGCGGTGGAAGAGGGAAGAGACTTGGAGGGGGAAAAATTAGAACTAGGTTACTAAGGCAGAAAAGGAACAGAAATAACAGTAACACAAAGCAAGTGATGAATAAAGCAACTGTTTGCCATCTGCCTATCAATGCCAGCTAGTCCCTGAAAAGTGCTCCCGTTCCCTCCCCTTGGCCAACTCTCTGCAGTTTTATAGTTGTGGTTTTTTTTTGTTTTTTTTTTTTTTTTTTTGCATGATGTCATAGAGCATGGAATCCCTTTGACCAGTTTAGATCAGCTGCCTTGGTTCTGTTCCCTCCCAGCTCCTTTTGCTCCGCCATCCTCTTTGTCTGGACAGTCCAAAATGCTAAAAACCTGAAACATCCTTGGTTCTGTACAGTACTGCTCAGTAGCAATTAAATGATCAGTGTGTCATCAACATTTTTTTCCTCCTAAAGCCAAAACATTGCTTCATACCAAATACCATAAAGAAAATCAACTCTGTCCTAGCTGAAAATAGGCAGCATATTTTATCTTTTCTGTAAATCCATAGTGTTTATTCCCTTCATAGATTTAAGCTAAAACAACTCTGTTTAATCAGTAATTTGCTTCCAGTTGTACATCTGCCAAATTCCTTCACTGGAGAAATGATGTTTCCACTCATATTTACTCGACATTACCATAATTTTTCATTTCAAATTAATGTCAACTATCCATCTGCTATTAAGCTACAGTGATTTTTCCTGCATTCAGACCAAGCTGCTGGGTCTGGACGCTTTGCTGCCCTTTTATTAGTAGTCTGGAATTGAGTGACAGTCCTTTTCTCAGTTGACTCAAGTATGTGAATAGAGATGATTTTACTTCTTGCTGTTAGTTTTGTTGCATTTGGAAATTTAACATTATCTGTAAGATATCTCCAAGTTCACATCTGAAAGCTCAATTGCTGTAGAACTTGTGGGTGCTTGGTCTACAATAGGATTGAATGTATGGGAGTGATTTTCATAGCTTTCCCTCCTCCAGTCTAAGTCAAGCAAATAATTCATTTGTTGTTTGTTTTCTGGATATTCAGCACAGATGTGTATTCCAAGCTCTTCCTTTTTGAAAAACAGCCTCAGTGATGTAAATATCTGTGAGCATTACATTATTTTCTGTATTTCAGCATTCCTTGGAAACTTTACCATGTTAGTTTAAGCCTCCTTCCTATTTTCTTTTATTAATTTATCTCAATTTCTAATTTTCAAGTCATTAATTGAAATATGTAGTGTTAACACTTTCAGTGTTAAGGCCACCCTGTTAGTTGTCTCTGAATATCATTCTCTCAGAATTGTTCATTATCTGTATAATTCTTCAGTACATGAACTACTAGCTGTCCATCTGAATACATTTCCTAACCTTTTACAGAACATTGTTCCATCATCATTAAATCTCTCCCAGAGCACTGTGTGCATGTGTGATGAGGAGTGGGGGCTGTGCTGCAAGTGTTGGCTTGTGAATTTTTGTGGTGAGAAAAACAGCTGCAAGCATCTGCATAAAATTTATCTTAAATGAACATTTAGAACCACAGAATACTTAGGGCAATTTTAACTAAGCTGCTGAGGAAATTAAGTTATCTAGAAATATAGGAATGTATAGGAAGTTTAGGAATATAGGGACACAGGAAGTTTAATGTTGGAGCATCTTCCCTACGGAATTCTGATGTTAGGTTTTGCAAGTTGCAGTACTGAATATAAACTCTAATCCATGCTTTCTTACTGCAGCTCGTGTCTGGTTTTTTATTCGTTGTGTCAGTACACAATCATTGTAGTAGGCATCACATCTTAACTTTTATAGGGTTAACAGTAAATACACTCGCTTTTTATTTACTGAAGTCCAGACACAGAACTTAACTCAGAGTACATTCCCTAAATAATGGTGTTAAACACTTAGCTTAGAAGTTGTCACATTGCACTGTACAAAACTTTCCTGGAGAGAAATTGCGCCAGTTCACTCACCAACCAATTATTTAGAAATATGTCACATTTTTGGTTCCGTTGATTCTTTTTTTGTCAATTTAATTTCTTTTTCATGTTTGATTTGTTTCTTCAGCAAAAAAGTTTCACCTATTTTACTGTGTGAATTCTTGTGTGTTAATGCTATTTCCCACTGATTGACATGCCTCACTGTTCTCAAAGATTATTTAATATATTGTAAGATTGTTTCCAGATCATTGTGTTCTTGGTAATAAAGATGCTGAAATCCACAGTACTAAATCCTGAACAAAACAATGTAACCTGGTCAATTCATATTTGAAATATCATTAAAAATGTAATCAAAAGACAACTCTATTCTAAAAGAAAGTAAAAATATATTAATGATAAAAACTGTAGAAAATATAATCGGCAAATATGCAATCTTTGAACTAGCTAATACTACACTGCCTGTAAGTCTGATGACCAAAAACTTTGGTGTTTCAACTGATTAGATTTATGTTTCATATCTGACTGGCTTCAGCTTATGCATTAGCCAAGGAAGGAATATGATGTACTGGGTGGAAAATATTAATGGCTAACGGACTCTTTTTTTAAGAGTAGCTTTTTGCTATTTATTTTACAAATCTTTTTGTCTTAGTAAATTTTAAATGATAAAACAATGAACTTTTAAATACTTCATGGAAAATGTATTTTTCTGCAACTGTCTGTAAAACCTCTGAAGTTTTAAATATGCATCTATCTCTTGATACTGCAGTTCTGATTTATTGATTCCTAGCTCTGTAAAGTTGGATGTTGTTTGGGATTAAGTACCAAACAACTTTCTACATGAACAAAATTTAAAGCTAGATATCATGAGGAAGCCAAAGTTGTTGGAAATTGGTGTAAAAAATGAATTCTGGGAAAAAAAAACATTCAAGTTATTTTAAAAAAAACTGATTCAAACTATAGTTCCACTAAACTGCTGCTGACAGTGAAATGGCAGCGACAAGATTTTGATTTAAATTCTTTTAGTTATATCTTTACATTACCTGTTTCATGACAGGTAAACCTCTAACCTTACGTTTTTACATTTATGTAGGATATTCCTTCTTTAATATTCTACACAGTATCCTGTGGTATTACCATTCTTGTGTTTTTTTTTATCATATCTAATTCAAAAATCAATTTTTTAAAAATCCATATATGTTCTCTGCTTTATGTGACATCTAGAATAGGAATAATACTCTGCCTATTATTTTTAAAATTTATAATTTTAGAGCTTATGATTTTAAATCTTTACAAAGAAAACTGACTAATAAACAGGTGTCAGAGATGAAGATTATTCCTGCCGTGGTTAAAAGAAACAACATAGATTAAAAATTGTATTACATACTTACCATTTTTTTGTTGTTTTTTTTAATAAGTGGGAAGGTGTCTATATGTACGTGAATCAACAGTAGTTAATATTTGTATGCTGGGTATTGCAGGACGTGGATAAGTGTGTTAAGCTTTAAAAGACCTGAATGTTAGAGATGTAAGAACTATATTATCTGGTGACCTACTGTAAACTACAACACCTAACTCCAAGAGCACATTTACTGGAAACGTGTTTTGAATTTTTGGCAAAGGAAAGAGATGCACTGTCTCTACATTTGTGTCATGCTTGATAGAAAATCACTTCATAGTGTGCAGTTTATAAGAAGCTTACCTGCAGCTACTTTAGTGCCTAGTAATTCCCATTAGTTTGCAATCATAAAATGGTCAAGTGAACAGTAATTCTCAGAATGCTGTTATCACACACCCTTATGATACACAGAATGCCTTTTGCACTACTCATCCATTTTTATGGAAAGCAAATGAGAGTTGTCCCTGTGTCTGACCTTAATGGAAAGCTGCAATCTCAAATGTCAATGTAAATCTTTCTGAGAGCAATATACAGCATTCAGAATCTCAGTAACAGCTGTTTCTGTTGCCTTCTGAGAAGGCTGCACACCTTGTTTTCTACATATTTTTGTATTACTGTTGCCAGTGTTTATTTTTAATATATGCAAATGTTTTAACATACGCACACTATTTAAAAAAAATAAAAATTGAAAGCCTCATTGAACTCTTCTGATCCAGCTTGTCCACTCTGTCAGGTGAAAAGCCAGATCCACTGAATGTGATTGTTTTTCATCATGTGTGTCCTTAGCAGATGTTCACAATGAAGTAACTATACTTTAGATAGAGGTTGGCAGAAATGCTGAGAGAAAGACCATCATTATTGCCAGCTTCTCTTCAGTCCTACTGAATAATCTAAAAAATAATTCTGTTAAGTAAAATTCCATTAAATGTAAAAATGTTTAGGAAACGTGTCAAGATTCTTGTTGCTTTTTCTTCCACAAGAAGATTAAGAGGGGGAAAAATGCAGTGCAGATATGAGTATATTTACCTACAGCGAACATATGTAATGAATTTGGGAAGAGACATGAACTGATAAAGGTCAAAACAAAAATCGTAGGAAAAGATGTTAAGAATTCTCTGGTAAGAAGCAATAATAGAAATATTTAAGGAAAACATCCTTTTATACTTTGTGGATCAGTATATATTGTTCTTAATTTTTTTTTTTTTTAAGTCCTAAGTGAGGTTTGTAACTGCTGCTACAGGTGATGGTGGACCAAATAGTTCTGAACAAAAAGTACTTTTTTTAAGTTTTAGTATGTAAGAATACTTTTGAAATGCCTTAAGAATAGTCAGTAGTAAGAAGGTAGAGGCTACAGAAAGGCATGTGAACACATCCTTACTTAAGAAAATTATTTGTTTTGTAATTACCATGAGAACAAAAGAATGTAAGTTCATAAATTAACACAAAGTAAGCTAGACTATGAAAGGAAGTGCTAATTCTGTGCCCGTGTTTCCTTGAGCTCTACAAAGTTTAAAAGTGGAGTTGCAATGTGAGAGAAAATTCAAGTGAAGAAATCACCATCTGTCTAAGATCATGGTGAGCATTTTACCTTGTGAATGTTACTTCTAAAAAGTAAAAATCCTGAAAATTTTGGCCATCATCCTGATCCTATCTACCAAGTTCTTATATGTGAGAGACATATATATATATACATACATACACACAAGGGTGATCCAAAAGTAATGCATCCTATTTTTATTATACTGCCCACAGTATCAGAGGCAAATGATGGTGGTATGGCAGTAAATGGTGAACTTCCCTTCAATATTCCATTAAACCTTCATTCCAAATGACAGATGGCAGCTGAGGAGTAGTGTGACAAAATAGAATCTGACACAGAAGTGAGTATGAAGCCAAAGTCTTGCTGAATTCCTTTGTGTGGAGAGGAAAAAAAAAAAGCATTTGTTAACCTTCATCAACACTTGCTGAAAGCTTGTGGAGACCAAGCAGTGGATGTTGTGAGCACGCTGACAGGGGTGTGGTGTGTTTCAGCATGGAGACAGAGAAGTGAAAGATAAGCTATGTTCTGGACACTCATGCACAGCAGTCACACCATGAAATGATGAGTGTCTAAATCAGCTCATTTGCATGAATTGGCAGATTACAACCAGGGAACTGTATACAGAACTGAATACAGGCCTTAATGTATTGGAAACAGTGGTGGCAACTGTGGAATATTGTGAAGTTTGTGCCATGTGGGTCCCACAAATACACAGGAACAGTAAGAAAATAAGTTTGCAAGGACCTTTTGAACCAAGCGAGGCTGAAGGTGACAGTTTCATGGATCTCTTTGTTAATGGAGAAGAGACATGCTGTCACCGCTATGACTGGAGTCAAAAAGGCAGTTTATGGAGTGGTGACATATAAATTCCTCATCAAAGTGATTTTTGTAATGTTATGTTTTTCATTTACTTGTAGCAAAGTTGGATCTTTTGACATTAGAAATACGATTGAATCTAATTAAGATTTTTAAAAAATAATTCTGGTGTGTGCATACCCTGCATACCACTAATATGGACCTAGTTAGAACTGTAATATTATTTTTTCAAGCCAGAAGCTGCTACAGTGTATGACTCATAGTAACAGACAAACATTTGCACCCTTATTTTCCCCTTTAATTTCTCTAATTGTTTCTATTCACCTCCATCCCTTTACTGCATTGAAATGTAAAATATTAAAGATGTGCCAGCGGGACGTGCACTCAGTTATGTTTCCCTTAGTCTGCTGTCAGAATTCTGATTTGCAAATTATCGGATACATCTCCTTTCTCATCGAAATGTCTTTGACTTTATTATGTACTGCACAACCATCTGTCACACTGACAGTATTAATATGTGCTGTTTTTATTAGATAGTCTCCATTGTTTAGAGTGAGTGATTTTTCTGCTTAAACTGAATTTTTGTAGCAGGACCAGAGTGCTCTGGAATGTGGAGATTTGTGCTTTTTGTCTGATTGTATTTTTCTTGTAGATGCCCATTGTTTAATGCTCACATAACAGACATTTTACCTTCACTCTCAACCAATGGCCTACTTCACTTGGGAGCACGCCTTACAAAAGCTGGAGTTGTACTACATCTAAATGTACCAGACTGACCTACAGCAATGCTCAAGTGAAGAATTTATTTTCCCTTTGCTGCAATATTTTGTAACTTTAGTTTTTCCCCCAGAAATGATTCATTTTGCCTCAAGCACTACAACATAATCTTGCTTTCATATGAATCAGTACCTATTTTCCACTCGTTTCAGATCCACGTAGTCAAAACTCGCGTTGTAAATGTGAATATAAAGTTTCTTATTTGACAGTGTGATCTTCAGTCATAATTTTATTTATTTATAGTTTTAGAAGTTTATAATAAAACAATCCTTATAATTTGTATACAAACAGATATAAACTAGTTGTTCAGTTCCTTCAGTTACTGTGGTTCTTACCTGATATTATTTTTTCTCTTATATACACTACTCGGGTTTATTATTTCTTTCTGAAAGAGCATGATGTTAAAATGCTTTATTTTGGCCTTGTGGAATATATTGTTCATAACTGCTACATCTTTTGTAGCTCTTGAAGCTTAATTATTTAAAAATATTTTTCTGCTTTTTTGTAACATAACAGTGACTAATTTTTTCTTTAGTTATGTAATAGCTTTTATCAACTTGTTATTGATTCAGATTTCTATATTTATTCCTAAATTATTATCTGGTGAATTCAAAGCCAGGTTTTAGACTTAGAGGCCAATGTAAGAGTCATTCTTTCAGTTGACTACTTATGGGCAGATCTTTCCTTAAGCTTAATGGCAGGAAGAAATTCATTTTTTGGAACAAATCTTTTAGCTTCGTGTAAAACAGCAGAAGTGCGATACTTTATACTTCTTATAATTTACCCCAAGATCACTTTTGTTTCTCATCGTGACTTCAGTATTCTGTTAGAGTAGTAGCTGGGGAGAAAAAACGGTAAGTACATGCTGTCTTTTCCAAAATGTTAATATTATTAGGTGATTGTTTCTAGATTCTTTACAATACTTTTATTCTAGTATTTCTACTATTCATGTACAAGAAGTATCTTAATATAGATTTCTTCATGTCTTAAGTTACTGAAGAAAGTTAATTGTTAATAGTAGAACTCCTCAATGTCTGCTGGTAAATGTAAGGTTAAGCATTTGAATGATGGTTTCAATACTTTCTTCCTCTTACAGTAAGTTTATAGACAAGTTCACTAAACAAACTCATATACACTTCTGGGATTTGATTCTTATTTGCCAGTTTCTAATTCATGGTTGAATGGATATCTGTTTCAACTGAAGAAACCAACCACAACAACTGGTGGACACTATCGTAGATTTCAAGTGAAGTGTTATATTCCATAGTGTTAATCTCTGTTGAATCAGTTTTGCCTTCAAACTTCAAAATTACATTCAGACTATCATATCTACGTGAAAAACACAAATTACCTCAGTGCTCTGATGGTTTCAATTTCTCTCTCGTTAGATTAGCTGAGAAAAACTCTTGCAAATTACAAATATAACCTGGATTTTGAGATTGTAGGTATTTAAAGTGATTAAGATTATAATTGCATTTTATAACTTGGAGCATTTGAAGTGTAAAATTCATCTTCATAAAGTACAAAAACATCCAGAACTTGGGTTTCAATTTGTAGATGTAGTACTTATATTTTATCTGTAACTTGGCTTTCTTTAGGTTTTTTTTTTTAATTATTATTTTATTTGTAACATTTCTTTGAGTTGAAATAGCTTAAAAAAAAAAAAAAAGTACTATTGTTATCTGGGATTCTGTTCTTCATCATACAGTACACCAGCTTCTTCTCTGTACTGGTCACGGAAACACAGAATGAAAGGGATCCCTGGAGGTTATGTCATCCAAAAATCCTGCTAAATAAGGGCTAACTAGAGCAGGTCCAATTAGCTCTGACAAAAGATCAGTCCATTGTGCATCAGTTCATCATGCAAACTTTGTAGTTATACGGTAATAATTCCTTCTTGCTCGTTTCAAAAATTCCTGTTGCACTTTTCATCATGAAGGCATGACTTCAGACTTCATGAAATAAGTGGAAACATAATTTTTCAATATGTTTAGGATGTCATATTAGCAATTGCACTTCAGCTTGTGATCCTGACTTTATCTGATGGTCATTCATTGCAGCATTTATTGCATTCTTATTAATAATTTATTTGATTATGGATACTCCAGGCATCCTACCTTTCTTTATCAGAAATTTCTTCACCTTATCATTCCCTGTCTCTTTTCTTGTTCTGGTATGTCCTTTTTTTTTTTTTTCTTCCTTTGGTACAGAAATGGAATATGTGCCTGACTGCAGTATAATGGGATCAAAGCAACATTATTTAGTTCTTTTATATAATTCATGTTATTATTGCCTCTGATATATATATGTATACATACACATAAATGAAAAGTCATTTTTTCTTACTTCTGTCTGTCATGCTGAAGCGTATACTGGTATCCATCCAAATGGATACAGCAGTGGCTTCCTATGTTTTCCTTTTCTTTCTGAATAGCAAAGATCTTCACTCTGCTGTTTTATTCTAGCCACATATGTAGACTTTAAATTAACTCTGTCATACAGAATATGCTTAAAGACCTCCAGATTCAATCAACTGTTAAATCAACCAACAGATACTGCATGTTGATGCATTCTGAAGAACACCCAAGGGAACAACCTTTCACAGGCTTTGGTGAAACTGGGCCAGACACCAGGAATGTAGGGATAGATACATACAACCTCAGCTGCAGTTTCATAACCTGCAGCTGTTTCTGCAGAACCTTCTTTCTCTAATGAGCACTGTACAGAAGTGCCTAAAGAAAAAGATGAGTTCTCCTATCTAGTTCTGCTGAATCTCTACATCTCTCAGACTCTTGAGGCACATGAATGTTGACTCATGTTTCTCATGTTCATCTGGACCTCCACCAGGTTTTTGTGCAACTCTTTGGTTCAGTACCACTGCAACTGGGGCATTTTGGAATATTTTGTTTAAAAGGGAAGAATAATTTCGGAGAATAGGTAATGTGTCCTAAAACCTCCTTCAATGAACTGAGGTGAGTCTCACGATTAGAGTAGTAGAGCCATAATTCACCTCGATATCTTCCTGAGAGACAATTCAAACTACAAGCAACAATAAAACATGGAGTTCTGACTTATAAGAAAAAAAATATATATTATTTTCTCTTTATATATACAATTTCTCTTCTAAAATAGATGATTATCTGAGTCATCAAATCCTTGGTGTTAATCTCACTTAAGGCTAATCATTCTGTAATGAAATCACAGCTAAAAGAAGGTAGAGAACCCTTAAAGTTGCAAGATTTTTAATAAAATTGCTACAGTTAAATGTCTTACACGTTCAGCTGTTCCAGACTACCTAATGTGTTTAAATTCTTCTATATAGGTCAGCCTTTAAAATACATACAAAAAGAAAAGATGTGCTATATAAAAATGCAGGTTAATAGTATAAATGTTTATTTCTTTTTTAGGTTTTTTTTTTCAACTCTGTGTGAAAATGCATCTGTTTATACATATTTTTGCTTTATGGGTATAAAATCAGATTAGCTGGTATTGCCTTTCCTATGTTACATATACACCTGAATAGAACCAGAGATCTATATTTTGATCTGTTATTAAAAAAAAAAAAGCAATGTGGAGATAATGTACTATATATTTTCAGCTCAGCTGTACAAGCACAAATGATTTCCTTCTACGTTGCTTGAAGATAAGAATATAAAAAAATGTCGAGAAATATCTTTATCTCAAAGACTGATAATTTGTACATGCTGTAATGAAAAAAAAATGCAGAAAAGTTGACACATATATGAAATAATAGAGTATTACTGGGAGTTATTAGGTGCTCTGAGAATCAGCTTCTATGCAGTATTTAATCTCTGCCAACATGGAAAATCATACTACAGGAACTGCGGGTTATTTTTCTGTTAGATAGAAGAAAGAATTAAATCAATTGCATTCAAGCATAAATCTGCTAAACATATTAGTTAAGAATCAATGCATACATTCCTTGTAAATATTTTATTGTGATGAGATTGGTCTGTATATGTAGGGTTAGGGTGACAGCTGAGGTAGTGGGTTTAGAAATAGCTGCAAATTGTCCTTGGCAATCTGCAAGAGGCCTGTGCTGGGCTAGGACAGAGGTGAGAGTGTATTAAACCTAGTCAGTGATGGAAATCAGGGTTAGGATTCAGACTGAGCAAAACAGAATGCCTAGAGGTTATTTGCCGTAAGGCTGGTATTATGTGACCAGTGATAAGTGGGGCCTTAGAGATCTATGCTGAGAAGAACTTAATTTTCTGTGGGACTTCTGAGTCCAAGCCTGGGCCAGAAATTAGGATTGGTATTAGAGTTATCAAAAGAGAAAGCCTAGAGGTGTCATTAAAATGGGCCTGAATCAGGACTACCAGGTTGGGAAAGCAAAGATCTGTGCTGAGGAGAACCTTTTGCATGGGGCTGTTGATCCTGATCTGAGCCAGGAATTAGGATTATGGCTAGGGTTGGATGAAGAAGGGAGCCCAGAAGTCTGGAAGTTGTCTGCCAAAGAGAAATTAAGGCATTATAGAAATCTGTGCTGAGAGTAACTTTGTGGTATAAGATAGATGTGTGAATGTTAGTGTCAATCTGAGTAAAATATGAGGATTAGATTTAACGTAGAACAAAATGTTAACCCTAGATATTGATGGGGGGCTGGAAATGGGTAGTTAAAGATAAGGCAGCAAAGAGATCTATGCTAGAACTCTGGGATATGTCAGAAAAAGATGTAGGAATCCTAGTCTGAGCGAGAAATCTGATTCCTCAGGTGATCTTTCCCCTCTGCTCAGCACTAAGGAGGCTGTATCTGGAGTCCTGTGTCCAGGATTCTGCAGTACACAAGAACAAATTGACACAGTGTAGAGAGTGCAATGGAGGTCAATACTGTAATTAATGGACTGGAACATCTCTCCTATGAGGGTAGTCTGAGAGATCTTGGACTGTTCAGCCTAAGAAAGAGAGGGCTTAAGGTAGATCTGCCAAGAGAAAAAGAGGATGGAGCTATGCTTTTTCAAGTGCTTCCTAGTGCTAGGACAAGGGGCAGTGTTTACAAACTGGAAAACATCAAGGTCCATCACACACACAGAATCACAGAATCACCCGGGTTGGAAGGGACCTCAAGGATCATGTAGTTCCAACCCCCCTGCCTAGCAGGGCCACCAAACATACACATGTTTCGGAGTATCATACTTTCTCTCATTGTGAGAGTGACTCAACACTGGCACAGGTAGTCCAGAATTTGTGTTTTCTTCCCTGGAAATATTCAAAAACCATCTGAGAGTGGTTTCTGGCCAGTAGTTCTAATTGGCACTTCTTCAGCAAGGAATTCAACAAGATGACTTCCAGTGGTCCTTTCCAAGCTCCACCAATAATCTGAATGATTGTGCTTGTTTATGATGGCTTATAGGCAAGTCAAATAAGAGAAAAATCAATATGTCTCATTTTAAAAGAGTACCTTTGGCAAAATGAAACTGCTATGCAAAGGAACCTTTAAAATACTTCTGACTTTTTTCCAAACACAGTTGCAGGTCTGATGAAGGAGTTCCTTGTAGTTTACCTTTGCACTTTGTTCTGTGATAGTGCAACAAAACAAAATTTGAATTTAATGTAGAATTTTTTTAGGCATGCAATGGTGAAGGCAATTTAAGGAAAGCGAGGAGATGAACTAGTCACACTGCACAGATTTAACTATATGTGCTTCTAGAAGGCAATTCAGAGCACCTGATTTAGTAACATTGCATTATACCCTGTGTGTTTGACAAAAAAGGGAATTCCAAGTCAGTTTGGTATGCGTACTTTCAACTCTAAGTCTGTTACAAAGCTGTGAATCCTTTAAAAGACAGAGGACAGGAAAACAGAAAATACAGAGGCTGTTGAAAAAAATATGCAAGCTGAAGTAGAGTTTTGAAGTATATGAAAAAATAGATGCAAAAAAGAGAAAATTCACCTTCGGCTGTGACTCAAAAATAAATTTTATGTGAGCCTGTTGAAGATATTTTTTGATGTTGCTTGATGTTACTTGTTTATGAGTAGGCTAGACATCAGTACAGACTTGGATCTGGGATTTACCAGGTTGTAAGAACATTCGATGTCAAAAGCAAAAGAGAGGCCTGCAAGTACTGCTGTTGTTGCAGTTAAAGATCTGCTTATTTGAGGAAAACCACGTAGGATGATTCTTTGCATACAGATGTGATTTGCAAAAGTAGTGTGGAAAAAAGTAAATATAGACAGCCTGTGGACTGAAGCTTTAATATGCTAGTTAATAGTTGAAAAGCAAATTCATCTATGAAGGTTGATAGTTCGGTCTATGGTCATACAGTTTCCAAACAAAGACAAATAGTGCTATAATGTAACCTGAGAACAGAGAAGCAGTTGGGTGTAAGGACCACAATGACAAGGTTATCTTTTTCTTGCTGCCTCTGTTATTTTAACAACAATTAAGCTCAAGTTTTGATTTGCCAATTTCAACTCATTGATTGCTATTCTTACTCTTGCTATTACAGATGGAGTGAGATCAGAATTCATGAATTATGTCAGCAAATAATTCTTTGTTATAATTTTTTTTTTTAAACAAAAATATACAAATCAGCTATACTGCTTTTAAAATATTTCTGGATGTATATTTATATATATTTTTTAAGAACCTGAATTGAACATTATTTTTCCTTGGACATTAGGGATTCTGTATTTAAGGATTTGTATTTAAAGACCCATTTTCTGAGAAATTAATTGAATGCTTAGGCACATTTATTCAGTAACACACTCATCTACAAGCAGCATCTTCAGCTTCAGGAAAATAATGGCTGGTAGAAGATACAACACAACTATGTAGGGAAAGCTATTTATTGTCTTTTGTTAAACATCGTGCATCCAGCACAGCAACCCTTAGTATGAAATGCCAAATTTCAAAGCCTAGAAGTAAGGCCCATCACCTAAAATTCATCTGTTGTACTACTTAGAAATTGCTGCTTGCTCTGAGATCTTCATCAATAGAAACAAACAATCAAACTGTTGTTCACAGTAGAATAGAAAGTTTCCTGAATGTTCCATTCAGTCAGACCCAAAGCCACTTTATTTGTCACGTTTTGGTCTTTAAATTTTAAAGGAAACTAACGAAGAGAATTGCAGCATTGATTAAAACATCTGCACAGGGAAACACGGGATTAATAATTTAACACTCAAACCTGACTTTCTCTTAGAAACTTGTTTGTCAGAGAGACAGTTTATTGTTCCATGGAAGAGTTGCAACAAGAAGAAAGCAATAGTGAAAGGATAAGAAATCATAGAAAAATAATGCAGGTGAACGTAAAATTAACAAGAATGAGAGGGAGAGCTCTATGGAAAAAAAAATTAAGACTTTAGGACATGTTTCAAAGTGGCAAGAAGCGAAGCAAAGCAACGCTATCACTGGGAGAGCATAATGACTCCACCTTGATTAGAAGTTGAGTAATTGACTATAATGTGTGACAACCAAGTCAATAAGAACTGAAGATGATGAGCCTTTGTGCAAGCAGAGCGATTAACAAGTGAGAACGCTTGAAACTGTTGGAAAGGGATAACATGATAACAATGTATGCTGATTTGATTGGTGGCCTGTGTCAGTACCTGACTATAAAACACCACAGTAATAAGGACTGGGGGAAAATACTGTTGCACAGACAGGTAACACTGCTAAAAGAAGAGGGCTGAGGTGAAGCTGAGCCACCATTGTGAACCCAAGAGAGAAGTGGTGTCAAGGAGCATTTTACACTCAAGCACACACTGCTGCAGTTAATTGCAGCTTGCTCCATTGCCACTCCAGTGAGATGGCACAGTTCAGGCTGGTGGAAATAAGATGTTTTATTCAACTAGTCCTGTCTGGTGTTAGACTGCTAATTGCAAGAGCAAAAGTGAAAAATACAAAAAAAAAAAAATCCCGGGTAGAGATAAAGACTGTTTAAGAAAGAAAGAGCAAGCAGTCATGACAATGACAAAAGCAGTCATTACTTCCCACACACAGACCAACACCCAGGTATTTTCCTAATGCAAGGTGTTTTCCAGTAACCTTCAAATTGTGTTATTTTTCCAATTCTGCATTTCTTATGTTAGTTACAAAACTAATATTAGAAATAAGCAATTAGATGAGTTCTTTTGCAGCCAGCATGGGTGATGCTGCACCTACAGTACTGTGTCCAGTTCTGGGCTCCCCAGTACAAGAGAAACCTGGACATACAGCGGACAGTCCCACAAAGAGCCATCAAGATGAGGAGACTGAAACATCTCTTCTATGAGGAGAGGTCGAGGACTGGGACTGTTTGGCCTGGAGGAGGCCCAAGGAGACCTCAACAATATCTAGAAATACCTGAGGGGAGCATTGTGATGGTCTTCTTTTAGAATTCTCCAGTACTCTGAAAAATGTCTGAGCAAGTCAGAACAAATTATTAATCAGAACAATGTGAGAGAGTAATGAAAGTAACCCAAAATGCATTATGATATATCTAAATTTTAAAGTATTTTTAGTTTCTGAGGTGGAAGGGAAATTTGGAAGTGTACATTACACTGAAAATTATCAAGAGTACCAATTAGAAGAAGGAAAGTTTTAGTATGTATAGCTGCCTGTAAGAGCGAGACTTAAACAGGGAAGCAATGGAAGCAGTGATTCTGAATGCAGAATCACAGACCCAGTAAATATGTGAAAAGAAATCAGGCTGTGTAAACACAATCAGTTTAAACAGATGTTGGTGAGATGAACTGATACATTTCTGTATGCAGCTTTATTATCTATGTTTTGTCAGAAATCTCAATAGTTAAGGGTAGCAATTCATCTGAATTTAGAATATATTAATATGTCCAGAGCTATGACAAGGGTTGGATAAAGTAGAAAACAGTCCAATGGAAATTTTAATAAGGATTATACTCCATGTTGAAACAAGAAATTCATTTTTAATATCTATTGCAATAAAGTACCAGATATACCTGACATTTAGTGTGATTCCCGTGTATAAAGTATCCTCAACAGGTCAAAGTATTAATGAGAAACATTAAACCAACTTCCATCCTTGGGCACCAGTATCTCATACTTGAGTCATGGTTCTAGTTTTAAGTTTGGTTTTGCTTCCTTATGTATCCGTTCACCCCTTTTTTGTTTGTTTGTTTGTTTGTTTTGCATCCAGAAAAAATAATTTTTTTCTTGCCCAGCTTCCACTTTTAATGAACACCACTTGTAAACAACTTCCTTGCCAAATAGCTAACTTCTATCTGGGAAGTTCCTATTATTTTGCCAGTTTCACCTATTACTAAGTGAAAACATACTCCTTTTTTGGGCCTTAGATATATGTTGAAGTTATAAAGTCAGTGTCATTGCAATTCTCTTCAGGTCATAAAATAAGAACTGTGGGATAGTATAGCACTGGAATAATATATTTTGATACATACAAGGTATATATGTTTTAATCTTCCATCTAAAGAAGGAAGATCACAGAATATTTATGCTTTACTCTAGGCACTGCCTAGTAGAAAACTTGGGAGCCACATCAAGCACTTTGTTTTTCCAAAGCAAGCACCTGCTGGACTATGAGATTACATATAATACTCTGTCAAATTGCCAGCTCTTTTATTTATTTATATAGATTTGTACACTATGCCTTGTAACGAATCTCTAAGCACACTTGAAATCAATCGGACGAAACAAAAAGGACTCAGCCAGCCCTAATCAGATTTTGGAACATCTGCAGCTTTATAATTGACAGCTGCTGGATTGAACACAACTGCATAAGGAAAATTGGTGTTGGTTTTTTTTCATAAGCACACAGCAGTGTCTCTTCTTTGTGTATGGAAAGGTCCTTGAGATTGTTATCTTCATTGATTTGCATCTCAGTTGCATTCTACATGGCCTTCTTAGATAACTGCTGCCTGGTTTTCTGCTATATCTACATTCAAAAGGAAATGAACATCTAGGAGCATCCACTTCACATCACAGCATCCAGTCACAGCAACAATACGTGTACTTAAATCAACACGTGCACTTTTGAAGTTGCAAAGTATTTGCTTGCATATGTCAAATTGCTGCCCTAAAAATGGGTTTCATGAATTTTCAAGATTGAATTCTGCATGTATCCAAGCATTAAAGTTTCTGAAATGTTTTTTTATTTTTTTTCTGGAGTATATGCAGAATGTGAATTTGTATTTCATTCAGTAAACCAACAATAGGAGCAGAAAATAAACCCTTTCAAAAGCACTGTTTTTGAAATATAAAGCTAAACTTGTAATGCACATCTGCAAGTGTTAGTTTTTGTAAGAGCAAATCAGCTTTCTTGTAAATAAGCAGTTTAAATACACACACAGGTGTTTATGTGGATTTAAGTGTACTATCTCAAAATGAAAAAGAGGTCATAATAAGTACAAGTATCTTGAAAGATTGCAGCACATTACCTTTTTAGAGTGCTTACATGAAGATGCTTATATGCCTGCAGGAGTTTACTTGAACACAAAAATTTCTCTGTGAGTGCATACTTATTTATAAGGTATTTTTATATGCTCAAAGATAACACTGAGAGCTACCAAACTCCTATCATTTTTATTTTTTGTCAGTTCACCTCCTTTGGTTTCTCTCTTTTAAGTGAACAACATTAATTACAGACTGCAGAATTCTCAGAGAGAGAAAAGGATTTTGCCCTCATATCTACTTAAGTTTTCGTAGAAATCTTGTTCCGAATCTCATAATACAGAATTATACCTGTATTTAGAAAAATTGATTTTATGTCATGCTCAACTGAGACATTGCAGGGCAAGCAAGAGCCAAGGATGTAAATCAGTGATTGCTGAGATATTAGACAAACCAAACCTTCAATTTCTGCTTATTCTTTTACCTTAAAAGGCCAATTGAGTCTACCCAGTAGGTATTTAAACTCATGCAAGACTTAAGATATTTGAACACCATTATTGATGAGCATGTATACAAATAGAAGCAGGAGGTAGAGCAGTTTCTGGTATTTCTTCCTGAGGAGTAGTAGAGTGTAAACTTTCACAAGGCTGAGCCACATAAAACTGAAGATACATGGAAAGTTTGAAGCACGATGAATAGAGCCCAAGCAAAAGGGGAGACACTATATGCACACAGGATACCCATTAAACATTTCTCTACAAGACAGATGAACTGCCCTGTGTTCAGAAGGGCATATCTCCCAAGGAAATTTTTGTTGCTCTTTTTTTTCTGCTATTGACATAGGTGGATCATTTCCTGCTGCCACTGAAAGTAGGCTTTAAATATTCAGTGGGGTTCATAGGCCTCTATGCAACTTTTATAAAACTGCACTGCATAGTGCTGCTCAAAAATGCCATCTGTGCAATGCTTTTCAACAATAGAAGCCTGAAAAAAAAAGGGATGGTTTATATTTTTTCTGTTAATTAGTATGATAAATGTAGTTGTAAACATTTCAAATGTACACAGCTAAATAAACATACTACAGTTCTGAATTAGCTGAGTGCTAATTGCATAATTATGTACGTGCATATAAAAACAAAATGAAAGTTTGAAAAAAAGCAGGAGTCTATTTATACAGCTGCATCTCCTGTTCTAATTTTGATTAATCATTTGTATTGTTGCTGAATGTGCTATAAGGCTCTGATATGAAATATAATATTAGATATTATAACTGTCATCAAGATTAATGAGTTACAAATTATTACTTCTGATTATTCTGTATTTATGTCAGACAGGATTAGCAAGTCACTATAGATTCATTAAAGAAGATCAAGCTAGAGGGTATAACATTATGCAGAAAAGCATTCTAAATTTAGATGGTTCTAATTTGGCAAGTTGTTTATATTACTTTTAGGATGACTACCATATGGAATGCTTCAGGAATTTTCACCATGAGAAAACCTCTGTTCTTTCTCACTGATACTTTGGATAACATTGATTATTTCATTTCTCTTTGACTATGTTGCCATAGTGTGCAACAGTTTCAAATATCTATGTTGATAGAACTTTCTCTTACCATTTATGCAGACCTGAAATTGTTGTTGCAGTTATTTTGATATTTCATTAATATGAATGACAGCATCAATTATAACAATAAAATAATTTGTACATTGATTCTGAGTCTACAGGAGAAAAATAATTCATTAGCAATTGTTTCTTTGCTAGAAAAAGATCAGCTGGAGGCAGACTGTTTGTTAAGTCCCTTAAATATATGTATCCTTTTCCAAATTGAGCAGAGACAAGGAAACAACATGCAGAGAGCTTTTTATATGGCTTGGCAGATTGTAACTGAAATTATTCTCTCCCATGAGAATTCTGTTCTCACTGAGTCCTAGGATTTCTGTGGTATTTCATTCCCTTTGAGAGATGCAGAGAAACAGTGAAGTAGTTTCAGTCACTCATTCTTTTTAAGGCTTTAGTTCACATCAAGCCAAAGAAGTTAAATTAATGTTTTTCTTGTTGCCAGTAAGAGGCACAAAGAGAAATTTATTACTTATAACTTCTATCTAGTGAACAGTTATTGACTTCAAAAGAATGAGCAGATCAGGCTTAGAAAGCTACTTAGTTGAGTCCCAGCATCCTAAATTGGCTGAAGTGAGAGAACAATGGCAAAAGAGAAGCATAAAAATTGTAGGTGTTAGAGCAATTTAGTCCACTCCATTTGTACTCAGCACACTGTCAGAGTCAGTAAGAGCAACAAAATGTCACAGTGTCTTTGGCTTCTTCTACACAGCTGTAAAACGTGCTTAAAAACCTTAGATGGACTGGGGAGTCTGAAGTTTTCTGTAAGGTTTACATGGCAAAAAAAGACTTGAGGGTAGAAAAGGAGGTTTTCCAGAGCATGCTGGCTGTTTTTTATGATATCTAATTAGCCGATGTCTTAGTTTTTGTTTGCTCTTATTTGGATTTGACAACTGTAGCATACAGGAAAGGCCACATTCAGCATAGCCCGTTTCCCCCTTTGTTTGATGTGACCAATTTCTCTCTGGCTAGCAATGGCCTCTACAGCCTCCTACTTCTGGAACTTTCCAATAGCTTCCAGGGGGCTCATCAGCCAGTAGCTCTGTCAGTTGTTGCCTGATTGGTGGGATCTTGCTTGTTAGCTGTTTCTCCATTGGCCACCTGGTGATGTTCTGGGGCCTAGGGAGGTGGGGTCTGTTGTGCACTCCTGGCAGGGGTGGCTTTTGCTGTTGTGTGTAGATACAGCTCCTAGGGAGCAGGGACCTGAGCATTTTGTGGGGCTGGGAGGATGCAGAAAATACATTCAGGTGCAGTACATCACCACGCTTCCTGCATGTGACTGTAGAGCTTGATCTGTGTGCAGAGCCCTCATCTTGGTTGCAGCCCAGTCGCTTTACCAGAAAGAACCAGATTGGTTGGGCATGCTTTATACTGGGTAAGTACACATGTGCTGTCTGTTCCTACCTGTCATTTTCTTGTATCATCCCAAAACACCTTCCAAGAGGGCTTTTGCCACAGATTTCTGCGACTGAGTTGAGCCAGTCAATGGAGCCCACCTGTTTGTTTCTCCTCACTCCCTTCCAGGTGATATCTTGTCCTAGAGCTAGTCTCAAAATGAGTTTTCCTGTCCCTGACTGCACTAATCTGAATGCTTACCCTGGGCAGCAGACTTCATCACCCACTTAGATGTCATGCATGGTTTTGTTTACTCAGTTTGCCAAAATCAAATATTTGGAGATTTTTGAAATCACGATTGCTTAGTGTGCAGGTTTGTGGGGGTTTTTTTTGTTTGTTTTGGTTGTTGTTGTTGTTTTGTTTTGTTTATTATTTCTTGTGCTTCATCTTTCTCCCTTTCCTCTTCCTCTCATGACCAGATTTTATTATATGGAAAGCCTAGATCAGTTTTTCAGCTGGTAGAGGAAGATTTTGCTTGCAAGACCATGACAAATTGGCTGTGTTTATTTTTCTCCCCCCTGTGAACTCATAGTGTGTCTAAAGAATGGATTGCTTTTTTTAGCTGACCTATTCAGAAATGTTGCAAGTGAGGGAGGTGATCACCTCCCGTGATTAAGATCTGAGCAAGTTAGGAATAAATTAAAACAGCGCCTTAAAAAGGTTCAGGTAACTTTCCTAATGAATATTCATATTAGCTCTCTGATTGCTAGGGAAGAATGAATACAGGTAAAAAGAGTCAGTTAAATCAGGCCTTCAAGTATAATGCTGATTGTAATTCTTGAGTACTTCATAATGATATTTTAACTTTCTGCAGAGTCTTGCACAGCTTAGTAGTTTTTTACTTCATCAGCTGAAGTTAGGCTTAGTATTGCTATTTAAACTATAGCATACAACGGAGACAACTGAAGGAATGAGAGCTGTCCTATTGTTTGGAGTACAGTTCAGCTGTTTAGAGAGTGCTGCAGTGAGTGCTAAGATGGACAAAATGGATAGTGGAACTAAGAACTTTTTTTATCAATATAGTGGTCAGAACTATTGAATTAAAAGAAAAAACTCATTAGTGAATGCAGTTATGGTTATTACATAACACTTTCTTAGTATTTGCCCTTTTATTGGTGTTTTTTATGCTCATGCTTCCTATCCTTTCCATGTCCTAGAAGCTGACAGTCCTATTTGTGCAAAATGTACAATGGTCCTCTTGTGTTTTTAAGACAGATAATACACTAGTACCAAGTTTTACAAGTATAATTTATGACTGAGCACTTCCTAACACCATCTCTATGCTAATATTCTGCGTTTTATGGAGAAGTAGGAGATGAGTGTGGTGGCAATCCACTTCTTATCTTAAATCCAGAACTAGAAACGATCTGTTGACAGTGGCATTGATAGTTGAGCATAAATTGTCATCAGTGTTTGTAAGATACCACTAAGTGTAAGAAAACCGTAAGTTTTTCCTTCTTATTTGCAATAGATCTGCTTTTCTAAGAAAAATATACCGAGGGGGGGAAAAAAAAAAAAAAAAAAAAAAAAGATGTAATGGGGAAAAAAAAAAATCACGTTATTCATTTGGTCTCACTGAGAAGCTGAAAGTATTGATTTATTTTAAATGTTCTTTTTTGTCCTTACTATGTTAGTTTTCTGCTTTTGCCACTAGCTGTAGTGTCTGTGCATATTTTAAGGAAGGTACGTATTAAGAGCAAAGCCTGGAGAATTTCTATATGGGATCACACAATGTTAAAATGGTGAAATGTTCAGCAGCGATACTGTAAGGAGAAGACCACTACTGTGGCTAGTATGTAGAGCTTTTATTTAAAAGCATGTTCCTGTTTCATCCCCAATGACCTCTTTACACTTCATCCAGGAAGTTGGCATGCAGAACTGTTCTACATTATTCTTCCACAGTTACCTTGAATAAAGCAATACATGTATGTTAAAATAGTGCAGTAAGTACTACATTTGCACTTAAATGCTCTCATCGGTTTTTCTACTATTTTCTTTCATTGTGTCAAAATTGTTTTCATGTCTCTGAGAATTATTATGGCCTTGTCCAGCCTTTCAAAGAGGTACTTCATCTATTTCTGCAGGAGTACTGTTTTTAAGTGTTTTAACTACACTGATGGCGGTCAAATATGTCCCTTGATAAATAAACTGACTTGACAGTGTTGTTCTCTACTGCTGTTAAATGGAGCTATATGCTCTCTTAAAATGTCTGCTGTGCAGAAATTGCTATGGATGGTAGTAACCTGGACAGATTGCAATATTGTCTGATCATGCTTCTAGGGAATCTAAAGTAACAGTTGTGCCTTTAAATGAGTTGCTCTTAGCCATTAGAGACATTTTTTATATATCACAATTTCTCCTTGCTAAGGTAGTTTGCCAGCATTCCACCTTCACCACCATGGGAGAACTCTTAGTGCAGCAACTAGTCATGAAAAAGTAGCATCTTTTCCCAGTGATACTTTCCTTCTCTTTCCTAAATAAAAATAGGTTGGGAAAGGACTTTGTTGGAGCTTTGTCAGAGTTTTTCCAAACTTTGTAGTGCTTAAAAAGCTGGGGAAAAAGGTTCAACAACATTTTATATCTGATTCCCTCTCCTAGTATATTGCATAACACTTGAGTGCACAGTCTGCACAAAAACTTGCTTAATATGTAAATCCAGAAATTTACTGTTGGTCTGATGGGGATCTTGACAGGCAAAAAAAGTATTATTAGCCTAGTTAGGAAAGTACTAATACTTACCATATAAATTATCTAATTACTGTTGTTCAGTCATAGTAATAATAGTTAAGACTTATTTATGTGTTTATGTTTCTCAAAGCCTGTTCTGTTGTCCAGTGCATGTATTTCACAATACCACATAATTTATTCCACTTACAATAAACTCTGAATACTAGAATGGTACTTGTTACCACTATTTATTACTCACAGAGCTGTATCAGAAATACTGTAACAAGAGCCATAATGCCATATAATTGTACAATGATAAGCAAAACAAGTTAGATAAAAGTCTGTTAGAGCTAAAATGCTAAAGCAAAGCTCCAGGCAAGCTTAAGACAAATCCAGACAAGCTGTGCCTCGTAAGTCCCAGTTCAGCAGCCTTGCCGTGTTTCACAAACCCTGTGGGTTTGTACCCTCAGCAAGATAGTATCTTCTGAGCTGAAAGACTCAGAAAGTGAGATGCAGGGGACAAGCTGTGTTAAAACTACTTGTAAAACTGAGAATGTGTGCTCCAACCAAGCTTGCTACAGTTCACTTGATTTTGAACCATCCAAAGTCTAAATGGCATATACAGAATCAAATGAGACATCTGCTATGAAATTATCTCTGGGGATTCAATGGGGGTAGGGTGGCTGGTCGTGGTCTTAACAATAAATTAACTGTTAATCACCTTTTCACAATTCTGTTGTATAAATCCATTGGAAAGTATGGAGGATTCAGTAATTGCAAGCCTATGCTAATGGAAGTAGTAACGCAAGTTTTATATTAAGGCTATCCCAGTGATTAACATCTCTCCTGTTCTCCTGCAGCATTTTATGAATTTTATGAGCTATTCATTTATAATATCAGCTGATAAACACAAAGGAGTTCAAGTCAAGCACAGTGAAGGAGCATGAAATACTGGCTATGACATGGCTATCACGTTAGGTCCTATAATGGTTCAGAGAAGAAAACCACACACACACACACACACACACACACACACACACAAAAAAAAAAAAAAAAGTGGGCATGTATCTTTCAGGCTGTTGGTCTTAGCTTTCAGTAATGGAACTTGCATAGAACATCTCCATCTTTCACAAATAAATTTGTATTCATGAGTCCTTCAAATATTAGCATAGACCTTAAGTTCTATATCCATGCTCTGGCCCTTGCCCAGTTGCAGTCTTTGACATTGGGTCTCTCCTGATGCTCTTTTCAGTGCATGGTCCCACTTTGAGATAACTGGCTATTCAAATCCTCACACACAGTAGAGCAAGGGCGTACAGAAAACAATAATGGAATTTAGTAATAGGCTGGCACAGGCTGTGTGGAAGGATTGGTTAGTCAAGCGTACTGATGAGTAACTTGTTTACACAAGCCTTCTTTTTTTCTGTCTCCTTCCTGTATCTTCCCATTATTGTTTTCCCCAATTTACGTTGATGTTCTTCCTGCTAATGGCCCTTCGTTTATAGTTCATGTGCCCTCAATTCCCTTAACAAAAAAAAATACATGTAAATATTTTTGCGCAGATCCAAATTCTTCCTTGCGTGTCCTGTAAGAAACATCTCTCCTATCATATGGATAATAATGTTCCCTTTCTTGCCAACTAAAAGGTTCTACTTGAATCCGTATTCTGCTGTACTTTACTAGCTCCTTTAATGTGCCATCACTTAGTGACCTAGAAGGCTTCATCTTTGTTAGGAGCTCAGTTATCTATTGATCTGTGGGGCTGATGTAATTTGGTTTGAGTACTTTACTTTTCTCTTTATTTCTTATGAAGACTTCTTATCTGGATGACCTTATGCAAACAAGGTATCCTTAAGTTTCAGACGTCCTTAAGGAAATATGTGACTAATCCCAGGAAAGGCACCAAATTGGGTTTAGTTTTGAGACTTGCCCTGTTACAAAAAGCCTCCTATGTCTAGAGCAGTATCTTTGGTAATTTAGCAATAACCAAAAAGAGAGCTTCAAAGAGTAAACTACTTTTCAACGAAAAGCTTTTATAATCTAGTGTACTCCTGTAGATTTTTCCCTCAGGATAGCTTTCAGTTTGGAACACTGAGTTCTTTTCACGTTCTTTAGGCAACAAAAACAGTACTTGTCTATAACTTAAAACTTTTAAAAATAAAATATTTCTCATGAGCAAAATTTGTAGAACCTGGTTACTTATAAGCAGAGAAAAATTTTAAATGTAAAGATGCTTAAAATAATGAGAAGCCCTAGAGAGCAAGCAGTAAGTTTTTTAGCTAACTAGCTTCATAAACACAAGATCTAACTACTGATACGTCCTAGGAATATAAAACTACTAACGAGGTCCATCTTACTGAAATCTGCTATGCATAAGTTAGACATCTATGTAAACAAAATGTATAGATTTTACTAATACTGAACAGACCAACAGGCACACTCAAACTATCAATCATCCTGTCTTGAAATGGGCAGTTAGGTCATGTTCCAGAGATTGCAAGATAGGACAGGTATATGAAGTGGAGTGAATTGCCCTCAGGAAGTAACGACTGCTCCCCAGTATTAGATTACTGCTTTAATCTAGATACCAACGTTTTAGATGACTAGAATGTGGTTTGATGAATTCTTGTATGAACCCTGAAGGAAATCTTAGCTTGTGAACATGACCCAAATCTTGTGATTCTGCTGCACTGTAGTGAAATGGCATGGTCCCTTTCTTGCCATGCTTTGTGCACCTCCTCCCTGCCCTCATGATGAGTACACTGGATCAATGAAAGTTAGTGCAAGTAGATAAATGCATAGAAATAATAAAAACAGATGGAACAGTCAATTCATTGGTTTCATTTTGTATCTCTGTGTAGAGTACATATATATATATATAAGTATACTACTACTTATTGTTTCCTCAGTACTTCCAATGCTCATCTGTGTACTCTTTGAAAGTTTACTTTTTAATGTTGTTATTTAATACACTCTACTGGTACATATTTTGAAAATCCAGGAGGGCCTCAGATGCTAAAGAGAATTCTAAGGAGAGTTCATGGTATTATTTAACCAAACATTTTATGGGGCTAAAATTTTAAGAGGAGAGCTAAGGAGAATCTCTATCCATTGTTGGACGCTGAGGGCAATTTGTTGAGGATAAGGCTGAGGTACTTAAGGCCTTCTTTGCCTCAGTCTTTAATAGTAAGACTTGTTACCCCCTAGGAATACAGCCCCTTGCACTGGTAGATAGGGATGGGGAACAGAATAAGCCCTGCATGATCTATGATGAGATGGATCCTGTTCCGAAAGCTGGACACTCACAAGTCCATGGGGCTGGAAGGACTGCACACTAAAGTGCTGAGGGAGTTGGTGGATGTGGTTGCCAAGCCACTCTCCATCATTCTTTGGCAGTCTTGGCTAACCAGGAATGTCCTGGCGGATTGGAGACTGGCAAATGTGATGCCCATCTTCAAAAAGAGCTGGAAAGATGATCCTGGTAGCTGCAGACCTATCAGTCTTACCTCAGTGCTGGGGAATGTTATGGAACGGATAATCTCGGGAGCCATCATAGACCAATTAAAGGTCAACCAGGGAATCAGGTCCAGTCAGCATGGGTTTACGAATGGTAGATCCTGTCTGAAAAACCTGATTTCATTCTGTGACAAGGTGACCCGCTTAGTCACCTTGGATGAAGTGGGTGAAGGTAAGGCTGTCAATATGGTCTGCCTGGACTTCAGTAAAGCCTTTGACACTGTCCCCCACGAAATTCCCGTGGAGAAGCTGGCTGCCCATGGTTTGGATGGGCGTATGCCCCACTGGGTGAAATCCTGGCTGGATGGCCAGGCTCAAAGAGTGTGTTAAATGGAGTTAAATGGAGGTCTAGCCATGAGCGGTGTCCCCCCAGAGTTCAGTACTGCGGACACTTCTACTTAGCATCTTTATTAACAATCTTTATAAGGTGTTTGAGTGCACCCTCAATAAGTTTGCAGCTGACACTAAGTTGGGAGAGAGTGTTGATCTGCCTGAGGGGAGAAAGGCACTACAAAGGGACCTGGATAGACTGGATTGAGGGACAAGGTTAACTGTATGAGTTTCAACAGGGCCAAGTGTCTGGTCTTGCATTTTGGTCACAACAACCCCAGGCAACCCTACAGGCTTGGGGAGGAGTGGCTGGAAAGCTGCCTGATGGAAAGGGATCTTGGTGTACTGATGGGCAGATGGCTGAATATAAGCCAGCAGTGTGCCCAGGTGGCCATGAAGGTCAATAGCCTCCTGGCTTGTATCAGCAATGGTGTGGTGAGTGGCACTAGGGAAGTAATCCTGTCCCTGTACTTGGCATTGGTGAAGCCTCACCTCGAGTACTGTGTTCAGTACAGAAATAAGATTGAGGTGCTGGAGCAGGTCCAAATAAGGCAACAAGGGTTGTGAAAGGCTTGGAGAATATGCCCTGTGAGGAGAGACTGAAGGAACTGGGGCTGTTTAGTGTGGGGAAAAGGAGGCTGAGGACAGACCGTATTGCTCTCTCTCAATATCTGAAAGGTGCTTACAGCAAGAGCGGGGTTGGTCTCTTCTCACTGGTGACAGGTGACATAATGAGGAGAAACGGCCTTAACTTGTGCCAGGGTAAGTTTAGGTTGGATATCAAGAAAAACTTCTTTACAGAAGGTGTTGTTAAGCACTGGAATAGGCTCCCCAGGGAGGTGGTTGAGTCACCATCCTTGGATGTGTTTAAAAACCGTTTGGATGTGGTGCTCAGGGACATGATTTAGCAGAGGGTTGTTAGAGTTAGGATAGTATGGTTAGATTGTGGTTGGACTCAATGATCTTTAAGGTCTTTTCCAAACTGAGTGATTCTATGATTCTAAGTGGTCCTTAGAAATTCTGAAATTGGCAACAAAAACACTTTTCCCTTTCATGGGTTTAGATGGAAATTTGCTGTATGTGGAGCTAATCTCAAACTCTTATAAAAATCTTTTGTATTCAGGAGTAACAAATTTCTCATTTCTAAGGATCAAGCATATTTAAGAGTAGTTGAGAATACCTTCTACTTTAGAGAAGAAGATATTTTAAACATACCACAAAATAATGATAGAAAACAGACTTTCAGCTGTAGGAGTGAAGTATCGTGCATGGATCTGTGAGGGTTTTCTGTGTTACTAAGCTCTCTGATTATTATCTTCTGAAAAAGAAAGCCATAGATTTTTTGAGTGTTTTAAGTAAATCATTAGTTGGATAAATTTTGTTCTGCTGGTTTGAGGACTTAATTTCAGAAATGCAAAGCATCTATAATTTCAGTCAAAACCAGTGATAGCCATTCATGACTTGAACTTCCTTGTTGAAAGTCCAAACTCAGTGTCAAAGACAAAGCTTAGAACTTCTTTTTCTTGTTTATTCTGGCAAAGGATTCTTCTTATATCTGTAAGCCGAATGAAACTGAATAAAAAAAGAAAAGCTTCTGTTTCCTGATAGAAAAAGCCTTTCAAAAGGAATTTTAATATTGGTAACTCAATACTTCAAGAATCTCTTTGTTGCAGAAGGCCCTCACAAGCAAGCTTGGAAAAAGCTCTTCCACAGAGAGATATGAGCTCTAATTCCAAAATCTGAAGGAATCTAATTCCAAAAAACTGAAGGAAGCCATTATTCAATAAGAGTAAAGAGTATTTTTCTGCAAAAGACAAGATGCTTCAATGATTAATGCAAAGTCTTTTATAGGGTAAAGATTTTATGACAGCATGGGAAAGAGTGGGGAAAATAAAAGATAAACAGAGAATGTTAATAGAGACTGTGAGAAATAGATCTTTCCATAAACAGTAATGGAAAAGAATGAAGTTTGCAATGCAATAGAAATTATGATGCCATTTGCAGTAACTTGGTAAGAAGAAAGATAAATGTTATTGATGCTATTTGGATAAAATTATTCTTAGTAGTATATTAAATATTCAGAAATGTGATCTTGCAGAGGAAAACACAGCTATGCTGTTATTCTACTCACTTGTTCAGAAGCAGATCTGTGAAATTATTTGATGTTTTCCAGCTGAGTTCTATGAATTGTTTATAAACTTTTTGCTAAGTTATTGCAGAGTCAGTAAATAAAATGTGTATATCCTTTCTTATACTGTTCTCATATTGATAGAACCGTAGAGTCATAGAATGGCTTAGGTTGGAGGGAACCTAGAAGATCACAGAATTGAATAATTATAGGAGTTGGAAGGGACCTCTAGAGATTGAATCCAGCCCCCCTGCAAAAGCAGGCTCCCTACAGCAGCTTGCACAGGTTGGCGGCCAGACAGGTCTTGAATATCCCTGTAGAAGGAGACTCCACAGCCTCTTTGGGCAGCATGTTCCAGTGCTCTGTTATCCTCACCATGAAGAAGTTCTTTTGCATACTGATGCAGAACTTTCTATGCTCCACTTTATTGCTATTTCCCCTTGTCCTGTCCCCACAGACCTCTGAAAAAAGGTTGGCAATGTCTCTTTGTCTCCCACACTTCAGGTATTCGTAAACTTTAATAAGTTCTCGGTCTTCTTTTCTCAAAGCTGAACAGACCCAGGTCACCTAGCCTTTCCTAATAGGGGAGATGCTCAAAGCCCTTTATCATCTTTGTGGCCTTCTGCTTGACTCTTTCCAGGAGATCCCTGTCTTTTTTGTTCTGGAGAGCCCAGAACTGGAGACACTACTCCAGGTAAGGCCTGACCAAGGCAGAGTAGAGGGGGATGATCACCTTCCTTGATCTGCTGGCTATGCTTCTTTTCATGCACTCCAAGATTCCATTGGCCTTCTTGGCCACGCTGCTGGCTCATGAGCCAACCTGTTGTCCACTGGGACCCTCAGTTCATTCTCTGCAGGGCTCCTGTCCAGCAGGTCATGTCCCAGTCTGTACTGATACTTGCAATTATTCCTCCTGATGTGCAAGACTCTTCACTTGCTTATGTTAAACTTCATCTGGTTTCTTACTGCCCAGCTCTCCAGCCTGTCCAGCTCTTGCTGCATGGCAGCACAGTCTTCTGGCATGTCAGCCACTCCTCCCAGCTTTTCTCATCAGCTTACTTGCTGAAGGTGAACACAGTCCCCTCATCAAGGTCATCCGTGAAGATATTGAACAAGACCAGACTTAGCAACAGCCCCTAGGGAACACCACGAGTCACAGATCCCTAACTGGCCTGTGTCCAACTTCTCATCCGCCTGGATCCTCAAGTTCTTCTCCACAGGGCTGCTCTAAGTGAGTTCTTCTCCTAGTCTGTACTTATATCTGGAATTGCAATGCTTTGCGCTTGTTGTTAAACTTCATTAGATTTTCTTGCTGTTGTTCCACTGTCTTCAGGAGGCTGGAGGAGAGGGTGGTGTAAACAACAACAAAAAAATCTTCAGTTTCTGTCTTGGTTGGAATAAGCTAGAGACTGTTTTCTCTACATTATCATCTTTTAAGGACTTTTCTAGTAGCAACAATTCTCTAGGACAATTAGAAAGAATGTAATCAAGTGGATGGAAAGCTGCGTGAAGGAAAAGGTTCTGGGGGTGTTAGCTGACAGTTAAACATGAGCCAGCAGTGTAGCCAGGAAGGCCAGTGGCATTCTGGCCTGTTGCAGAAATAGTGTTGCTAGCAGGAGCAGGGAGGGTGATCATCCCCCTGTACTTAGCACTTGTAAGACCGTATGTCAAGTACTGTGTTCAGTTTTGGGTCCCTAATTACAAGACATAAAGGCCCTGGAGAGTGTCTGGAGAAGGGCAGTAAAGCTGGTGAGGGGACTGAAGTGCATGTCTTAGGAGGAGCAGCTGAGGAACTGAGATATGTAGTCTGGAGAAGAGGAGGCTGAGGGGAATGGGAGTTTGTAGCAAGGTGGGTGTTGGACTCTTCTCCCAGGAAACAGAGATAGGGTCTTCAGTTGCACCAGGAGAGGTTTGAGTTGATTATTGGGAAAACTTTCTTCTCAGAAAAAGTGGTGAGGTATTGGTACAGCTACCTGGGGGTGTGGTTGAGTCACCATCCCCTGGAAGTTTCCAAGAAATTAGTAGATATGGCACTGATGGATCTGATCTAGAGCGGTAACAGCCATGGATTGATGGTTGAACTAGATGATACTAGGGGTCTTTCCAACTTTTAAAATTCTAGATTATAAGAAGAAATTTAAAAAAAAAAGTCTGATATGAAGCTGTTTTTCTGAATCCATTACTGAGACTCATTGCCTGAATAGCACAAAGATGACAAAACTGATGTTATGATCATTTACGTTGACTAAGAATCTGTTTTAACATATCCATGCATGTAGAAGAAAAAAACTGTAAGCCCAGAAAGACTTCTCTTCGAAGGATGGACCAGAGAGCTTTCCTGTTTATGAAGTATGAGTGTAGGTATGGAGTATTTTAACAAACAGCTGAATGCTGCTTTTTCATTAGTCCTTCAAAGACACACACATACCAGTTCCTGCTTTAGTTTTCCCCATACTACTGTATGTGAAGAAATGCTTGCAGTTTCCAATTGGATGGATTAATAAATAAACAAAAATAAACAAAAGAACATGTTAACTTCAATACAGTTTCATCAAGGCCCAGTCATTCTGGCTATTTTACTGTATTCACTCTAGCCTGATCTTCCACAGATTAACCTTTCCTATAACATTGTCACACCCCACAAACTGTGATTTAGCAAGTACATAATTTATCACTTAGTACAAATGTCCATGATAACCCCAGTGGGAGATTGTACTGGCAGTAAAACCTGCTTTTTCTCTTAGGGAAAATAAAGCATGCCTCCAAATGGACTGAGGAAATTTCAGGTCTCTTATAATGAGGATTACTGCAGGAACACTACTGATAATAATGGAATGACCTTAGAACAGAACTTCTATTAGCTATTTTGTAGGTTGTGTTGTAGTTGTCCTGAATCATTCTGTGAGAATAAAAAGTCTTATTGGCTAGAGAATTTTATAAATAAAAATAAAAATATGGTGTTGCAAGTAGTTTTGTGACTCTTGACTAGTAAAAAAGTAGTTTTGTTTAACACACATTGCACTTTTGTTATTATAGTCAGGAGTAACGCTCTAGCTATGATCTCTACTGCCTTAACCACTGCTTTGCTGTTTTTTTGTTTATTTGTTTGTTTTCCACACAAAGAGAGTGATAACACCTTGTGCTGATGTATCTAGCATTGTATGTTCTCAGGGGCAGTTCTCCTAAAAACAAGCTGCTGCTTACATTTACCCACTAGGGAGGTGATGAAGTCACCGTCCCTGGAGGTGTTCAAGAAACTTTTGGATGTTGTTTAGTGGTGGAGAGGTATTGGTGGTAGGTGGACAGTTGGACTAGATGATCTTGGAGGTCTTATGCAACTCTGGTATTCTATGATATAATCAGGCAATAATATGCAAAAGAGACAGGGGTAAAAAAAAAAAAAAAAAAAAAAAAAAGCAGTAAATGTCTTACATCTTTAAATCACTTTTGTATGCCTATGATGAAATCTGAAGCTTAATCTCAATCTGATGAAATCTGAAATAAGAGTGAACATACAGATAAGGTCACAAACTTAGGGTTTGTGACTCCTGTTCTAAAATCAGTTCTCTGAGAGAGTTTAATTATCCTTTTGAAATTCATTTTACCTTTGCAAAGTTACATTCCAGAGCAACAGATGATTAATATGGAGAATCTTGTAACTAAAACTCAGGACATAAATTTGAGCAAAAGTGGTCTGAACCTTGATCTCTTACAGTACATAAATGCATCTCCTCTTTTCAACTTTATTTTTTGTCTAAAAATCATTGAATGTTTTCTCTCATAATCGAAGAAAGAAAGCAGAAAGGCAAAAGATTACTCTTGCTATCTCAGGCTATAAATATCTAGGAGGCACTCTGGTGTTAAAGTAATGGGAACATAACTGTAGAGGAATAAATTGAAGAAAGCTCTCTAAAATCAAATATACACTCAAGTGTGTTATTATGAAATTTTTTCTTTTTGGTTCTCACTCACTATTTTTTAAAATAGAACTAATGTTTCCTGACAGCCTTGGAGAGCTATTATTTATTTTTACTTCATTCTAAGCAAAATTTTATTTTAGAGATAAATAAATGTTCTCCATTCTTGACAGTGTCTCCAAGGAGAGTTCCAAGGAGGAAAGAAAAGGAAAAAAAAAAAAAAAAAAGTAATATATACTAAAAAAAGAAATACGATATACTAGACTTGTAGCCGGTGAAAGCTTCATTGTCAGTGTTGTAAAATTAACAATTGCAGTGTCACTCTAGGGAAGAAAAGGATTTTGGAGAAAATAATCTGAGAAGAGCTCTCTCAGAAGACGTCTGTAAGTTGTGTACTGGCTGTTTTCTCAAATCCTTTCCTTAGAAAGATGCTCCAAAGTACAGCGAGAGAGGTAATTTTCAGTATTATTACTGATATTAAGGCTGTGGACTCGTATTACTTTGAACTCTGAGCCAATAGCTTTATAGAGACTGTCAGTTTAACCCAACCCTGAAACCACCATAACAGAAAAGTTCCGTGCTATGGGATTGTGGAAATTGTTAAGGGTTCACACACACAAGTATGGGAATCCTTTAGAACAGGTGTTGGGATTTTATTTCCCCTATTATTTTTTCAAAATTTCAAAGCAGAAGAAGGTTATAAATGTTTGTTAGGTCACATTTGCAGTGTTCAGGCAGATGATCAGTTAACAGATAACTTGTTTTGATGTCATGCCTTCATTTTTTTTAGTTTCTCTTAGAATATAACCATGTCTGAGTTTAATGTAGTAAAAGTTCAAAAGCTGTGGCTGGCAGACTCATATTTAGACTGATATGTGAACCAATTTCCTCCAAGATGAATTCATTATGCTTGTCATCCGGCTCTGTATTTTTAGTGTTACTTGAAGGCCTTGGTAAAATTCACTGTGAAAGTTATTTGAAATACATAATGCAAAGCTCAGAACAGTGAAAGATCTGGAAGAAAGAGTTCCCAGCTGAAGGAAGTTGGTATTAGGATTTGATTCTACAGCAATGAGATGTCACTGGGATTCAGTCACTGTCAGTTAATTATAAATGCTTAGATTCTGTGATTGTGAATCTTTGTCTCTGTGAATTCACTATGATTGTGAAACTTCTGTCACAATCATAGTAGCATCCCTATAGCTATTGGTCTTGCTTTCAAAAAAGTAGTTATAAGGAATATAACTAATGACGTTTTTTGAGTTAATACTAAGGAAAGCCTCATGCATTTAGCAGTAAACATCTCTGATAATGTTGAGGATGCTCAAATTATTTAGTTTTTCTTGCTTTCCCATTTTTTACTTTCTAAGCTTGTATGTGAGCATTGATTAAATGAATGATAAGGTCCACATCTGATCGATTTTTTACTTTTTAAATTTAGAAGGTGAAACTCTATCGCATTGAAAGTTTAGAATTATGGCTGAGATAATAAAGGTCTGATTCCAGTGGAAGTTAAAAAGGAAAAAGTTGCCTCGCAAATGTCAAGGCACCTTGTGGTCCAAGATGATTAAAACTAAACTGTTTGTTATATGAATCCCAAGGTGCAGCTATATCTCAGCTTCCATGACATTTAGCCAGTGACTTTTCATAGCTTGTTAATAATGTATAGCTATCTCAATATAAATTTGCAGTGACAGAGCTGGCCTGTTACAGTAGAGCTGTTAACTAGATTTATTTTGCACAGAAAATGAAGATTTGAAAATGCAGATTTTGACTAATGTCAAAAAAGATTTCACATTTACGAGATTATTTTACCCAAGACAGTTGATCAGGAAAGGTGCTTCTCTCACTGATCTATTATTCTTCCTGAAGTCTTATTACCAAACCAAGAAGTATTAACAAAACATTACCCTACTCATTAAGATTAACGCTCATGAAGAAAAATTGATGTCCCAAACAGATTTTACAGTCTGGACTGGTCCATAAAGTTCATTGATTTTACTGGGTTTAATTATTCAAATAGACAGGTAAAGGTTACAGCATTAATGCTCTCTTATAACTACTGTTACTGTTAATCCTTGCTCTCAGATAAACCTAATAAACTCTGTATTGCAGAAGCCGTGGCTTTTTTTCTGAACCTTATATGTCACAGGTATACAAATTATTCATAAACTATAAAAGGTCACAAGGCAGATGAAGAAAGAACAGGAGAGTAGAGGATAAGGGTATAGATAAAAAATAGACTCACAGAGCAATTAGTTACAAAAGAGACTTGAAGACCTATGAGTTATAGCAGCATATGAATTAAAGTTGTGAGGAAAAATTTGGTTGACATTTGCGTTCTTTCAGATTTTCTCTGAGGGTAGAAGCTTACTCATACATTTAAAAAAAAAAAATTACACCTGTAATTGTCACAATCAATCAATCAGTCAATTTTTCATTTTCATTTAAGTCTTTTTATAACTCATGATTTCATGACTTCGATGACTTTGAAATTTTTTAATTTTTTTATGTAGTATTCCACATAGTAGAAATTCATGCATGTCAATGGTTCATAGAATTCAGAATTAACATGAAATAAAACTTTGATGACAGTTATTGCTGCTGTTTGTTTTTTTGTTTGTTTGCTTGTTTTCCCCCAAGAGTTTTGTGTAGGGCATTCTGAGCTTTTATTTAAAAGAGTGGTTTACCTACTCTTATGGAAATGCAATCCATCATCAGCAAAATACATATATTTTGGCAACATTGAATTACTGTGGAATAGTTCTGACGAGGCTTGAATGACTCCACTTCTGCATAAGACACTTAAACTAGTCTGTGAAGTTCATTTATCTCTTAGTTAAATATTTCTGATACTGATCTAAATACAAAATCTGTTATTTGTATAGAAGTATCACAGATTCACAGAAACACCAAGGTTGGAAAAGACCTACAAGTTCATCCAGTCCAACCATCCACCTATTACCAATAATTCTCACTAAACCAATCCCTCAGCACAAAATCCAAACGTTCCTTGAACACCTCCAGGGTCAGTGACTCCACCACTTCCCTGGGCAGCCCATTCCAGTGCCTGACCACTCTTTCAGAAAAGTAATATTTCCTACCGTCCAGCCTAAATCTCCCCTGGTGCAGCTTGAAGCCATTCCCTCTAGTCTAGTACTTGTATTTTTTTTGTTGTTTAAGTAACTGCAAGATTTTTTTCTGCAGTTTGTGTTTTGTTCAGTAACCATGAATTTGAGAGACTGTGGCTAGCTGAGTTTATGCTGGAGTGTGAAGAATCAATTAATTAATAGATACCTCTGCCACCCTTTTAGCTTTCTTCTTTAAAAAAAAGTAAAATATTACTTTGATGCAAAAGCATTGATGTTCTTAAGTTCGATCTGACCGTCTCTTCACTAATGGAAAAATAACCACTTCATTCTTCTATGTATGTTCTGCAGATTTGTTGTAAGTGTGCGTTTCTACCTTATTGATAAATCATAATGTCCGTTTCTTTGCTGCATTTGCCAAGTTAAATATGTTAATTGATATGAAGAGCATCAGTGAAGAGCTGGCATTGGTCTTATAAAGTGCAAAAGATGCTTCATTACATTGTAAAAAATTACGTGTGAAGACAAGGATGATTATAATAAATTGCTGATCTGACCCACTGTTTAGCAAGAGTAGGAATAAGACATCTGCTGCACTTTGAAACAGAGCAAATTAGGTAGATAGCACTTTACATGACCTCTGATTGATAAAATATTAAATGTTAAATACTGATAAAATAGAGATAAAATGTTAACGTTATGATTTCATACATAGTTCTGTAAATCTACCTGTAGTAAAGTTATTAATAATTACATTGTGTTTTCTTCTTACTAATGAAATATTTGATAGGAATATTTAATAGGGCTTGATTCATTTTCTCTAAATAGGTCAGCCAAGTATATGAAGGCAGCACCCTAATAACTCAGTTGTCTTTCTGCCTATACAGCTCCCTCACGTTGAAAGGTCAATTCATCATTCTATTAATGGGCAGATCCTTAGACAGCTAAGTCCTCATCCTAAGTGAGTCATCTTTCTTTTAGCCTGATCTGTGTATCCAGGCCAGCTGCAAGCTTCTAGATTGTTTTTATACCATGTCCATTACAGGTCTGTTCTCTACTGCCTTTCCCACCTGTCCCCTGATTCTATATGATGCCTCACTCGATTTAAGTATCCTAGCCATGTTGTGCATAAAGCCCTTCAGACTGTTCCCTCCGCTGTTACTGAATCCAAGTACCACAGTGACTGTGAGGCAAGAACAAATAGCAGATTCTATCAAATTATAGTGAATCATAATGAAAACCATAATGAAAATCATTTAAATAAGCAAAGATGTTGAAGATGACAGATCTTCCCGTCATAATGCTGTTATTCAGGACCCAGAGAGCAAAGTTTTCTTACTGCTTTGCAATGACTGTACCTTCCCAGGTGTCTGCAAACACTTTTGACATCAAATGTGTATGAAAGGTAAAAACTTTTAATTTTCTTGCTGTGTGGGCAAAATGATTCTTGGTGTCATCAAGACATAACATGAGGATCACAGTTGTCACCACCATTTTTTCAGGTGAGAGTGCAGCTCTCACATGATGGAATCATCTAATGATAACTTCTCAAGCCAAACTTCCCACTGGAAGCTAAATTTGAAGACTGAACTATAATAGAAACATGGTGTCTTTCTATCTATCTTTTATGATATAAACATCTTTTCTTTAAGCAGAGATGCTTCTAGCCAGAGTAGGGCTGGAAGTGTCTCTGCTTTGTAACTCCCAATATTCTTCACAAGTACAGGGATACAGGCAAGGAAGGAGAATCCCATGCTAAATTGATGCTAGCTACTGGGAAGACAGGAGGCTTGCACTAAGAATGCAAGTCTTCCATGAGTGCAAACAGTCCTTGTCCCAAAGCTGGTGCCTTTATTACCTCTGATGAAAGAGGTGTAAAACCAGTCATAGAACCAGCAGAGCAATGTTAGGTTATCCTCTCTTCCCCCCACCAGAGTCAGTGTCATTGGCTCCAAGAGCAGGGCCTGACCCTTCTATTCTTTCTGTTTCATGATGATTTTATTTTTGTTCTCAAGATAGAATTCAAACAATCATACTTTACTTTTTAAATTTTACTTTCATTTTCTGTTTCTTTGGTGATTTTTTTTTTAAATCATTGCTGTTTGGATCCTTGTTCAGCTGTAATACCTTGCCGTAAGCCTATTATTCTTTTAATACTCCTGCTGTTTATCTTCTTAGCTCTCACAATGCCTTTATCTGCTAAAATAATAACTGACAAACTCAACTTCCTCGTGGTGTAACTTCTCATCTGAAGAATTGTATCAGCCAGTAGTCCTGAGAGACAAGTATACAGAAAAGCACCTTTAAACTTCCCTATATATTTTGGTCCAAATTTAGGAATTTCAACTTGGAAGTGCCTCACATGTTTTGGTTGCACTTCAGGATCAGTTTGAGTCACTGGAGGTGAGTTGATGACTAGCTGATTTTGATTTTATTTTTTTTTCCCCAATCTTAATTATTCTGTTATTCTGAGAAATGATAGAATGAATATGCTTGCCATAATCTTCACTAACTGGTCAAAATTAAATTCTGAAAACATTGTTTGTTTGTTTTTTTTACAGAAAATTAGCAGTGTTTTTCTGCTGCCTTTCACTGTGGAACTATTGATTTTATGTTGATACCTTTGTAAATTTAAAAGCTCAGCCTTCACAGTGTGTTCTCTTTCTTTATCAGATAAACTCTAGGAGTTATTTGCTACTAAACCTGGATATGCGTTTCTTTATAAAGGTATAAATTGTTTTTTATTAAATTTTAATCAGTAGACACGATCTGAAGTGGTCAAACCTTGATATGAAAGCTATCTAAATACCTGTGTTTCATTTGCAGAATGGCCGTATCCCTTGTGCAAATTTATTCCAAAGCTTTTGATTGGGTTTAATGCCACTTATAGCACAAGAACTATTTTCTGTATCTACTTAAAATTTTGAAGTCTTTTTAATTTACTTTCTTTTGTTTATGTCTCTCCTAATCCTCAAAAAGAAATCAGTTATGGGAAGGGCCCACGTGGAGGGGAAGAACATATATATAAATACAAGGAGGAGGAATGAGGGAAAGTGCAGGCAAACAAAAATTTCAGAAATGACTGAAGTTCTTGTCATCTCTTAAGAATCATTAACTTCATTAATACCCTCAATAAGATTTGTTGCAATTTTAACAAAGTAGTTTAGGAAAGCTGCTGACATTAAGATGATGTCTTATGAATTGCAAATAGTCATCAGTAGCATGCTTACTGTTAGTGATTTCATAATTGTTCACTTAATAGAGTGCCTGCCTCTGCAGTCAGGAAAATCATATCATTTATATACAATTATGCTATCTGAACACCAGCAAACAACATCGTGGTATTGTAGTATTAACAAAACAAACAGAAACAAATTAAATATTCTTTATGTTGAATAATTACCTAACGTAGGAAAGGGAGTACATTCTTGCAAGTACATGCAAATTGATAGCAATTCATAGCAAGAGTATACATGGCATATAAAAAGGTGTCCATTTAAAGCTTCCAAATGGAAATTTCTGAAAAAGACCTTTAATCTTTTCTTCTGTGCTTGGAAGCAAGCCTTCTCACTACGCATAGGCATTCTGTCTGAAGTTTGTAGTTCTTCCAGTTTGTTTTAACTGCTTTTTTATTTTATTTTTCTAAAGCAAGATGCCTTCAAGCATACTAGAGTACAAGGTTTTAACATTAAATGTGTTTAAACTGCCCCAGATATCCCTTGTTTAGTTGTCATTTTTTCTGTTATTTGCCAACAGAATGTTATTTGCATTATCTTATTGGCATTCATTGTTCTGATTCTCCTTCCCAAATCTTGGAGAAGAAGCTGCTTAATAATGTTGTATAGTCAAAGGAAAGACAAAGGTATACACAGAAAATAATCTAAACTTTCAGTGAGAAGGAACATCCTATGTGTTCTCTGCTCCATTGAGGAAGAATTCTGTGATTACAGCAGTTAGATAAAGAAAGCTAGGTAGGATGAATCCAGTACCAAATTAGATTCTGATGTTTGGCAATTATATAAAAGTCCAAACTATATTTTATTAGATTTTAAGTTTTGTAGCAGAAATGCCATACAGATCACTCTATGTCTCACTCACTAAGACTTATTCATCACTTTTCTCTCTCATATTGTAATTATTGTAATTTTGTATCAGAAATAGTGTTGCCAGCAGAAGCAAGGAACTGATCATCCCTCTGTACTCAGCACAGGTGAGGCCACACCTATGTACTGTGTTCAGTTTTGGGCCCCTCACTACAAGAAAGACATTGAGGCCCTGGAGTGTGTCCAGAGAAGGGCAGCAAAGCCAGCGAGGGTTCTGGAGCACAACTCCTACAAGGAGTGGCTGAAGGAACTGGGGTTGTTTATTCTGGAGAAGAGGAGGCTCAGGGGAGACCTTATCTCTCTCTAAAACTACCTGGAGGGAGGTTGTGGCAAGGTAGGGGTCCGCTGCTTCTCCTGTGTCACTAGCAATAGGACTAGAGGGAATGGCCTCAAGTTGTGGCAGGGGAGATTCAGGTTGGATGTTAGAAAAAAACTTATTCTCCAAAAGAGTCGTTAGGCACTGGAACGGGCTGTCCAAGGAGATGATTAATTTGTCATCCTTCGAGGTTTTCAAGAAATGTTTAGATGCTGTACTGAGGGATGTGGTTTGGTAGGAAGTACTGATGATAGATAGACGATTGGACTGGATGATCTTGGAGGTCTTTACCAACCTTGGTGATTCTATGATCAGTTTTTTGCAATATAGTAGCATATGCTTCAGTTTGTACATTTTCCAAACAGTGTAACATCACTGTATTCTGTGGGTGGTATGGGCTTTGGAAAATCTGTTCTACTTTCATCGTCTTGATAGATTCCAAAGTACCATCATCTGGAATGTATTCCATATAAGGTGAAAAAATGTTTCAATAGTCAAGGAAGAAATCAAAATATAATTACCAATAAATAATACTATCATTCTTCTTGAACTGTTACATCTACCTGTTATGTGATCCAGCTCACTTCTCTTTTGCATTAGGATCTGGAAAGCTAAGGTAAACACTGCAGATATTTCATTCTAATGATGTATTTTGTATTCACACAGTGTATGGTATCTTGAGGTGTAAGTGACATTTACTCAAAGGCAATTTGTTGATGTACTCATCTTCCTGTAAGTGGGGCATAAAGTTTTATGTTCTTCATTATAGACAAGGAGACGTGCAAGATGTATGCCACCCAGCTGGTAACATTAGATTTTGAATACATTACCTTGTGTGAAATGTATCCGTATTAAAACACATCTCAACAGATTAAATGTTGTAAACACCATTTTGGGGCTCTGCAGAATGCATTTGAATCTGCACAGCTGTGGATTATGTATGCAAGGGTATATTTACACAATCATTTTCATTGAAGAGATTAGCAAGATTTCTGAGTTTCATTAGAGGTATTGCTAGTGTGTTTGGTCAATTGTAAAGTTATAATATGTTGAAGTATATTATGAACTGTTTATATTAATGTTGAACTATATTATGTTATGGATCTTCTTTGGTGTTAATGATCATGGGATTTACAACAAGAAAAGTACAGAAAAAGTTGCTTTAAGTTGACTGATATTTGATGATTAGAATGATAATAAAAAACATGGTCCCCAAAAGTTGACTTCTATGGTGTAGCTATATTTGAGAGTGTAACATTTCTCAACAAGCACTTTTCCAAAGAAAAACTGCAGCTGGTTTACTAAATAAACTATATTATTAGGCAAACAGACGCCCCAAACCACGATAAGAACCATGTTAGAAGCATCAAACTGCAGTTGAGATTGTTGGGTTTGATCATCATCCAGGTACTACAGTTCAAATACAAAATTTGTGGATGATTTTTGCCATCATAAATCCATCTCCATGGTTTTCAATGAAATGCCCCTTAAGTTGGAAAGGAATACATGACATTGTGTTTTGTTAATGTGCACGGATTAGATGAAATGTTTTCGCATAAATATATTTTATACAATTGACTATGCATACTATAACACATTGTACTGTTTTCTTCAGGTGTCTTGCTGGATTTTCTGGACAGTTTTGTGAAATAGAAGTTAATGAGTGTAATTCATCACCCTGTCTACATGGTTCAACCTGTGAAGATCATGTCAGTGGGTACACCTGTCAGTGTCAGAAAGGTAACCGACATTTGACGGAGCGCTGGTTAAAATTTCATCTGACTGATGAAAATTTTTGAAAATTTTAACTTCAGTATTCTTATTCCACACAATGTCATGCTTACATCTGCTGGGTGGAATGCAGCTGTTTTCTTGTGCTTCCATAGATCAAATTAAACAGCTATTGCAATTTAGGGAAGTATGTCACAGTTAGCCCACATTGTCCTGCAATCTGAGATTTAATCTTTTCAGGACGATATCTCATTTATAAGGCAATATATCTTTGGCTTACTAGGACTGCATTACTTTTAGGAATAAACTTACACCTAGATGAAACTTATTTATTTATTTATTTATCAATATTTTATTTTTAAATGTTTTTTGTGTCTAAGAGACACTCAGTAATCTCTAAAGATGCTGCATTCTTGATATATGAACCACTGAGTGAAAAATTTCTGGTCTTTGACATATAGAGGGCCAGAATTCGTGATCACAATAGTCCCTTCTGATCTTCAGAGTCTGAGTTATAACCTGTCTTTTGTAGTATACACGTTTTTTCATAACTGTTCACTAATACAAATTACTTAAAAGCTAAGATGTATTTTTTTATCATTATTTTGCTTCAAACACAAGAAATTAACAAATTCAAAAAAAATATTTTTTTAAGCTACTGATAATGTAAGTATATTTGAATATAGACTTTTAAAAATTGCTTACCAGCTAAGGGCCGTAACTTCTGTTTCTACACAATGCAGTTTCTCTCTTAAACATTTTCCTTTCTTTTATGTACTGTTAACTGCTGTAATCTGTCTATACCTCCACTTTTCTTTCCTCAGTATGATGATTATGCACAAATTTAGCAGGTTAGAAAGATAAAAAATTAAAATAGATATTTCCATACACTTTCAGTTTAAATTTCAGGGAAAAAAAAAAAAAAAAAAAAGTGGCTTGGTTTGCACTCTGCAAATCTGAGAAGAGATTAGAAGTTTCAGGGAACATTTTACCTTTGACTATTCTTAGACACAAGAGAGCTAACAATACAGATAATTCTGTAGGTGAAGGGAAACTTGTGAAGCCAGTTAATTCAGTTAATCAGGAACATATCCAAGTTTTATTCATTTGCTTACCTATGTCTCAGCAAATATCAGCAAATATTCATTTCCCCAAGAGATTTTCAGTAGAGTATGAATGTAACGTCTGTATTGTTTGGGTTCTGACTTTTTACTGCTTTTTTTTTTTTTTTTTCCCTCTACTTGGGGAAACCACAGTTCAAAGATACTTCATTGTACTATCTCCCATATATTGTATAAATAGATGTGAGGATTAATTATAGTTGCTCATAGCTTTATGTTTGATTGACGGTTCTAGATTTTAGTGTTCTTTTATTTGTATCTTTTTCTTGGCAGGATGGGAAGGCTTGCATTGCGAGTTAGATGTTGATGAGTGCGCATCCAACCCCTGTATACATGGCATCTGTGTTCAGAGTGACCCCAGTTTTGGTTATTCCTGTTTTTGCAAGCCAGGATTTGTGGTGAGCTGCTAACATTCTTTCTTCTCCTTTACTTAACCTGACTATTTGTTGTTGCACAGAAAATGCTGTATATAATCCCTTTCCACTTTATCCTCACTTAGATAAAACCTGGCCTTGCAGAAAAATTCAATATTTTTGCAACGTCGGTCTTTATTTTGTTTACTCATTTTATTAACTCTAACATTCCAGAGAACCATATACCACAGAAAACCAAAACGTAAAGAAGACTTATTGTATGCAGTGGCTTTATCAGTCATCAAAATACATTAATATTTTTACATATGTATTAAGATTAGTCATATTTCAGACTGTCCTACAGATTTATGTTTTGAAAATGAGCTCCCTGAAAGTAAATCAATTTCTTTGAATGCTTATCACTGTGGGCTTTAGTCCTGTGTTTTATTTTCTCTACTTAACATCTCAAAAGAATCCTTTGACGATGGTTTAATGTGTTAGGTTATTTATCTAAGATTGAAATTTTCACTCTGTCTCCACCACTTTATGCTTTTTCTTAATGCTGTTGGAGATGTGCAGTAGATACCTACAATTTGAGCTTGTAATTCACCTTATTACACTTCAAGTTTAAATTATTAGTATAATTCAATATTTTGGGGTTAGTAACAAGGACAGTAAGGAGTATATGATCTTTTACCTAAAAAAACAGTAAGTATTTTTTACCTCTACGACTCTAACTTTGATACTATTAATTGATTTTCTTTATAAATTATGACACTAAGGATGATCAGAGGGCTGGAGCACCTCTCCTGTGAAGAAAGGTTGAGGGAACTGGGCTTGTTTAGCTTGGAAAAGAGAAGGCTTCAGAGAGACCTCACTGTGGCCTTCCAAGGGAACTTGAAGGGAATGTATGAACAGGAAGGGGAATGGCTGTTTGCAAGGGTGGATAGTGATAGGACAGGAGTGGTTTAGGTTAGATATTAAGAGGAAGTTTTTCACTTAGAGGGTAGTGACACACTGGTACAGGTTGCCCAAGGAGGTTGTGGATGCCCCTGGAGGCATTCAAGGCCAGGCTGGATGTGATTCTGGGCAGCCTGGTCTAGTGTTTGGTGACCATGCACATAGCAGGGGGTTGAAACTATATGATCATTTGGTGGTCTTTTACAACCCAGGCCATTCTATGATTCTATGAATTGTGCTAATTTTAATATCTATTCATTATTTGATTGCTGTATTGAAGACTGTAAAACAGAAGGAAAAAATTGCTGTGAATAGGACTCCTATTTACCTTCACAAATTCTGTGCAAACAAGTGAAGAAAGAAAGAAATTTTTGGACTTAAGAAAGTTGTAGGGTTTTCTCCCAAAGCAGAAATTTGTTTAAAATCAGTGAGGGAAAAACAAATCATATAATAGAGCAAAAAAGAAAAAAAGTGGGAAAAACTTCTGTCAATCCTCAGTTCTTCTCAGGCAAAGTATTCATCTTTGTCCCTTATGCACATTCTCTCCCATTGTAGCTGAATATCCAAGTACATGTCTAAGAGTACAAGTGTTGACTGGGCTTCTCCATAAGAGAAGGCAAAGCTAAGCCAAGGAGCAGAGAAGCAGGTGTGGTCTATGTCCTTACAGACAGGGACTGGAGTCCCACAGTACCTGAACAAGGAAAGCGGAGTAAATCTAGTGATGATGGTAACCACGTTCATTCAGAAAGTTCAAGGGCTGACCATGGTCATAAGGCAAGCCTGAGGTTAAGCCAGGATGTGAATGTAGCAAGGTCGTGATCAACTAAGTGATAGGTTTGCTATAGTAGACTTTACCTTCACAGTAAGCTACAATTTTCGTTTATGTTTAGATTAAGGGTCAGTGACAAGTATCTGAGTGTAAATGAAGCTTCTGAGATCATGAAAGTGAGACATCTCTCATGTCTTTCTCACATTTTAGCTCTTTTCACAGCTTTCCAATCCAAAGTTTCACAGCTGCACCATACCAGAGCTGATCTTGAGCTGAGGGAACTAAACCAGTGAGTGGTATGGAAGAGGATGCAGTAGCAGATTGCAGAAGTGTTAGTCACAGGTTGATTAGAGCCTCAGTAATAAATAATATCACATTATCACATCAGTAAGCACTGATGTGATCCCCAACCATGAGCATTCTCTTTTCCAGGCTGAACAAGCATCAGTTCTCTCAGCCTCTGCTATACGGAAGGTGTTCCGACTTGTAATGATCTCTTTTGGCTCTTTGCTTGCCTCTCTCCAGTAGCTTCATATCTCTCTTGTACTAGGAAGCCCAAAAGTGGACACAGTACTCTAGGTGTGGCCTCACCATTACTGCGTAGAGGGAGGTAATCATTTCTTTACTTAATGGCAGTGCTTGACTCACCCAGTGCTGCCATTGTTGTTGATCTTCTTTGGTAGAGGTGCTTATTGTTGGACTGTGTTCAGTTTTGTCATCCACCAAGACAAAAGTTGCTTTCTAGTGTGTCAGCCTCCAGCACGTACTGGTGAATGGAGCTTTTCTATCCCAGGTGCAGAGCTTTGCATTTCTCATTCTGGAGTTTCCCGAGATCTCATATTTCTTCAGCCTCTTGAGGTCCATGTAATAGTAGTAGACTCATCTGACTTATCAACCATTCCTCCTTGATTGTGTGTCACATGGAAACTTACACTTCTAGGGTGATACTAGTCTCCAGGGTACAATGCTAGTGACTGGCCTTCAGCTCGACTTTGCACTGCTGATTCCTAGCAAGAGGCCTTTCAGCCTGATAGTTCAGTCAGCTTTTAGCAAATTTTGCCATCCATTCTTTTAATCCCTTTTTTACTGGCTTGTCTGTAATAATATAATGGGAGAAAGTGCTGAAAGCTTTACTAACCTTGGAATAGAAAACGTTCACTGCTCTCCCCTCATCTGCAAAGCCAGTCGTCTTGTCATAAAAAGCTATTATGTTGGTAAAAGCACAATTTCCTCTTCATAGCTCATTGTTGACCATTTCTAATCATGCTCATGTTTGTCCTTTCTCTGCACAGAAATCATAAAATCATAGAATCATAGAATGATTAGTTTTGATGGGGACCTTTAAGATCATCTTGTTCCAACCCCCCTGCTATAGGCATGGACACTTGCCTCTGAAAATGGTTTCTAGGAGTAGTTAGAACATCAGCTGCCCAGAAACTGAGGTGAGGCTGACTGGCCTGTAATTCCCTGGATGTTCCTTCTTGCCAGTCTTCAAGATAGGAGAGTCATATGCATTCTTCCAGTTGCCAGAAATTTCTCCCATTTGCAGTGACTGACTATCTGTAGTTTTTTAAAACTTGTATTTTACCATAAATCATGTACTAGTGCATATAGTCTGACTAAATTTACTGATGATCTAGTGAAAGAAGGAATACAAATTTCGTAGGGAGCTTTTTTGCATAGTACAATGGAGATAGTTGATACTTCCCTGCAGTTCATAGCAACTTCTGTTGTGATTGTCTTCAAAAGCAGGTTGGCTTTGAAAACAAGGTCAGGATGGAGAATATATAATTTGAGAAATACTGTCTTTTTATTTGGAAAATACTCAGATCTTCATGAGAAAATAATCTCATTTCATTCATGAAGTATTTATACTTCTCCTACCCAAACAACTGTAATGGAGAAGATCATTGTGCTATTTAGTTAGTATTTCTCTTCAAAAACCTGAATACCAAATAAAACTATCAGAGAACAAGTTTAAAATCTGTAGGAATTATTTTTTCACTTAATGCAAAATGCATTGGTACAAGTACATGTTTCATTGCACTGTAGAGAAAAAAAGTAGAAATAAGTTAAAAAACAAGGATAGGTTCATCTTTATTTAAATTACTCTTCTAAATGTTACCCTGGCTTAGGGATTCTCTGAATTACTCATTGCTAGAAAATGCAATGGCATTTTTGGCTTTATCAGATATAAAATCTTCTTGTTTTCTTCATGTATTTTTCCTCTTATATTCCTTATGAGCTTGCTGAAGGTGGGACTAGGTAGATATTTTGTCTAAACTCTGGAGACCATTCTTCTATTATTATGTAGCTCGAGCATTACCTATGTAATATGAACAAACTTGTAAAGAAGAAAGAAGTTACAAATTTCTAAGGTAGCTGGAATTTAAGATTACTTTTATTCTGTTAACCACTGTTCCATCTTAAGTCCATAGATTCCACTGTGCTTCGGGAATTGCACAATTCTCAATTGCACAATAGAGAAATGGAAAAATAGTAAAAGGTGCAACATGCCTATCTTCAGTTTGAAAACCAAAGACACTTGGGGTCTAAACATCTCAGTATGGATATTTGGTAGGCCTCCAGTAGATTCTGGTTCTTAACTATGAGTCAATATGAAGTAGAAACAGTGGAATTCCCAAAGGAGTCATTATTCAATTCAAGCTAAAGTGTATGTTAAATACATCTTCTGTAGTCTATATATGCAATGTTATCTGAAGTATGTATCGTAAAGTATGGATCATGAATTTTCTCAGAAAGTTTGGGAATAAGAACATTATCAGTGGTGTATGGGATAAATATTTACTTTTTAAATGGAAGAATCTATGGAAGCATACCTACTTTTAAATATAAATCTGCAGCATTTTCCTTCCTGGAAATTGTTTAACTAAAGCATTTACGGTCACTTTCAATGCTATGAAATTTATCTGTGACAATTCAATATACCCTTCATGCACAGAGGAGTTTATGCACATCTGCTTCGTTTTCACAAGTCATAAAATCATAATAAAATACTGCTCACTATTGTATGTTGTAATAATAAAAGTACACTAATTTGTCAAAATGAAAGTCAGAATGAAGTGCAAGTTTTACAGCAGTAAGAAAGATTATTAGGCAGAAATCTTATTCACATAACTAACTGATCATTTGCACTATGTATGGAATTAGAATAGAATGAGGAAGAAATATTTTTATACAGATGTCTAAGATATAAATTGGCCTGCTGTTCCTTCATGTTTTAAAAGACTGATATAGCCAGAGATTTTATCAAATGTTGAACTGACATCCTTCTAAAAAATGTGAGTTTCACAGTCCCTATTCCTGTCTTTTGTGTGCCCTGTTGTTTCCTCTTATCATAAACAAATGTTGATAGAAATCTCAGAAGTGTTTCAAGCTCTTTGAAAAAAATCAGACCAGATGGACAAGAGAAAACTCGTATCCATCTCATGTGAGGGAAAGTGTTCAATCAGCACATGCTTATTGAATGCTGCTTGGATGCTTGGAGATATGCCCCAGTTCTGGGAGAAGCTTCAATTGGAATTTGCATCTCTTAGATTTTAAGCATGTTACACACTCTTCACAGGATATCAGGCTTCAGCAGTTTATATTCAAAGAGCATATTTATTCAATGCATCAGTGTGGCTGAGAATTTTATTTCTGAGGCTAATATAATAATACTTCATTGTTAAAACATTTGTGATTCTAGTTAGGCAGTTTCACAGGTTTTTTCTTTCTTTTTTTTTTTTTCTTTTTTTTTTTGTAGTTGCAAGTATGATGTTAGTTTTTTACCTCTTTTGCTAGTGTTCTAGAGAGTGCAAAGTAAACTGTAGAAATATAAAATGTTTTATATATTGCTCCAACTTCCAAAAGATTCTGTTTTCAGCTTGTCATGATTTTCCAGGCTTCTTATGACATCTATTAAGTGAAGGCAGGAAACTCAGATGACAGAGCAGAAGGTCTGAGAAGATCAGGCTTACTCCTTTATTTCAAAAAAGGGGAAAAATCTTCCCCTACCTGGCATTCTCCATTTTGAAAGTAGGAATTGCATCCAAAAGATGTTGGAAGGATACTTTTTATATCTAACCACCAGTGTTTTGGTGCTTTCTGAGGTTTATTGACATTGCTGCCCAAGGCTCCCTCTGTCAACAGCTGTTTAAGGCAGCAGAGAAGAGGCAGCAGATGATGTAAAACTTTGGTTACTCTTCCTCTTCCCCCTCCCCCCCCCCTATTTATGGAAAGAAGGTTGCTGCTGTCTCTGTTCTGCTGGCCTACGGCATGATTCTTTCTTCAAAATTTTCTTCCCCTATGCCTCAATGTAATGGCCTCAAGTTGCACCAGGGGAGGTTCAGATTGGTTATTAGGAAAAAATTATTCTCTGAACAGGATGCTCATGAAGGTGGAGGAATCACCATCCCTGGAGGTGTTCAAGCAATGTGCAGATGTGGCACTTAAAGATATGGTTAGTGGGAATGGTGGTGTTGGGTTGATGGATGGACTTTGACGATCTTAGAGGTCCTTTCCAACTTTAGTGATTCTATTATTCTTTAATGTAGCTAGAAACGATGATGATAAAATTATTGACAAGCCCAACCCTAAATGCCATCAGTTATTGGAAAATGTAGCATACAGGGTTGATTATGTGTCAGATTATATAACATCAGAGATGCTTGCCTTTCAGGGATGAGGTTATACATATTTTAAATACCTATCCAAATGCAGGAGATCCATCTACGTTAGCAAAGTCAGCTCTCTCATCGTGTAGCCCACTAGTTCATTACAGCAGAAGTGAAGATAAAATGAACATAGGCTGGATTCAGTGTATACTTATTTCACACCTCAATAGTGCATTTAATTCACATAATTATTGCTGTGAAATTTTTAATGTATTATTAGAAAGAATATTTCAGACTTCCCATGAATTGTTATCCTCGATAAAATTAAAGCTCCAATTTAAAACTGCTGCTACACTTCTATTTTTCAAAGAGTAAACTACAAACCAAATATATTAAAATGGTGCTGTATGAAGATTTGTTAACTGGCAACAACGAATGAAATACAAAAGAAAACATATCTTTGATTTGACAATCAGCGATTCGTAGGTTTTCAGACAGCTAAGTCAGTACAGTTCTCTGTATAACTATATACTAACTTCTTAAATTGAGGTTGCACCTTTATATAAAGATGATTATTTTAATTGGCAAGACCAGTATCTTTGATACTTTACAAATACACATTTGTGGGGAAACAACTTTTATTGATAATTTGTAGTACTGAGTGGGAATAAAAAATACCATTTAGCTAAAAATTTAAATGTACAACTATGCTATTAAATTACTTGAGCAATATTTTCCAGTTGATTAGATTTGCTTTTGAAAATGTGAACATTTTAATATAAGCAAACAACACTTTAGAATCAAAAGAAAGCAATAATTTGAACTAGCATGACTATGAAATGCAAATTGACTTCAAAAATGGCTTTTTAAAAATTCTCTTTCAGGGACGAAGCTGTGAGCTTAATTACAATGATTGCCTTATACAATCCTGCTCCAGTGGGTTTCTTTGTGTTGATGGAATAAACAATATCACCTGTTTACCTACTATCCTCCAAAGTAAGAAAATAGAAATGGCTGAATTTCCTACTGAAATTTTAGATAATGACCTTCCAGCAGCATTAGCAGTATCTATGGAACTTTGGTCTAAACATGGTATTCCTGATTTTCATACAGAAGAGGTGGCCCAAGGTAAGAAAAATGTGCTTTGAAGTCATGTTTATATCAAGTTTTTTTCCCTGTTTGTGCTTTTGTTGACATGGTAAGAGTATTCAAAGTATATTTATTTTATTCTTCAGCATGTTGTTTTTTTGCTTCCTATACTATTCTTTGTTCTTGTAATTTAATCCATTGTCCTTTCTTAATTACACGTTTATACATAATTGGAAAATTGCTTTTTCTCTCTTGAACGTTTTTCTCCAACATCTTGTGTACCCAACAAGGAAACCTGCACTTGCTCTTAGATTGGTTTTCTGTTTGCTTTCTTAGAGAGTAAAATTTCATGTGCCTCATATAATGCTCAGCTTTTTCTGACCCTAATGCCAGTCTTCCCTTCTTTCTTCTGGAATACTTTACTTTACTTTCTGGGGACTTTGTTTTTCCTTTTCAAGTTCACATATTTTCTGAGTGCTTATTTTTCTGTACATCTAGATGGTTTTGCACTAAAAATGTCAGGAATGAGCCTCTGCTATTCTGACAGTTTTTAGTGTGATTTTTGGGGAATCTCAAAATTGTCCCTATTTTTTCTTAAATGTCTTAAGTAAACACCAGCTGTAACAGTTTACTTTGAAGATTGCATCTTGATTGTCACACAGCATGCGCGTCTTTGTCCTTATACTTTTTTTTCAGAATTCTTTAATATAAACTCTTTCAAAGTATTTATTTGTATAAGTAAGCCAGGATTTCTGTTTTTATTTTTATAAGTTTAACTGAGTATTTGATTTCTGTACAGACTGGTCTTTTTGAAGGTATACCTTAAAAGTTGTTTGTTTTGTCTAATTAATAGGCAATATTCCTTCTTGATGTAGGTAATGAGGCTGACAAAAAATACAGTTACTAAATGCAGTTGTATCTGTACCTCTCCCAGAATACCATGTCATCTACTTTGCTGGTGTTCTCAACGGATAAGATGTGTAATTCATTCATTTTATATTGATTCACAGGAGCAATGGATTTAGAAAATTTAATACTTCTGCTCTGAGGTGCACCATTTGTTCTGGTGCTGGCCCTCATATAAAATATGAATAATGGGAGGGTTTGCATTTACTCAGCTCTTGAGGTCACTAAAACCATTTCTATGCTTTTATTAAAAATATGATTTACAGAGTTGTATTTGCTATATAATACCTTGGTAAGACTGCATGAGGTTTTAGTGGTCACGTAATATGCTGCACAATCAATCTGCTTGGGCGTTCATTTTTTTTCTCCCTTCCCTTTTCCTTCCCATCTCCTTCTCTTCTTCTTTCTTAACGTGTTTACCAATATATATCTAAAAAAGCACATATGTATAGCTGAGGGATACTTCTGATTACCAATCTGGCTAAGCTAAACTATAAAATAGAAAGACTAAGTATCACTTCAGAGTTAAACTGTGTTTAAGATAGAAAAATCAACAGATGTTACCTCTTCACGCGTTGTTTTGCTGTTCAGCCCAGTAAAAACAAAGACTAATATCACACCTGTACCACATGTGGCTACCAATACTTTCCCAGATATAAGATAGTGCTTCTTTCCCAGTATATTTATTATATTCATTTATCATTATTCATTTAATTCATTTATCACACTTTCTGTTTTTCTTACACAGCTTTAATTGCTAGAGCAGCACCAGGCTGTTCCTTTGTCTGCTGGAGACACAACTTCAGTAATTAGTAACATTCCAGATACTTCAGGAGAATTAAATAGCGAGTCATTGGTCTCCCATGGATTACGGTTTACTACTTCTACAAGCATGCCGTCAGTTCTCTCTTGGTTGTTGCAAAATGAATCCTGAAGAATTATCAGATGCCTTTTCAGGATCAGAAGAGCAATAAAGACTGCAAAGTCCTTCAATAATTTCTGATTTGCCTACTAAGATATTTATTTAAAAACAGAAATCTCTCCTTACTTCGTTAGTTATTCATGAAACTCAAATGCAAACATCTCTTCCTAGTTAATATCTAGCTATTACTTTTCATCCATCAGCCAGACTTGCAAACATTAAATCACAGTCTACTGATTCTTTAAGTGAATTAAGCCAGATATGAGCAACATATTCTTTGACTGGAATAAAACTCTTTGATGTATTCCCAGATCAAATTCTGCACAGCAAACAGTCTCCATTTTATGAGGCATTTTAGGTGTACTCAGAAATATTAAACAGCTGGTATGCACTAATGGGAGCTACTGCTATTACTTCTGGGTATTTATTTTCTTCATCAAGCAGAATAACATCATCCGTGGAGTTCATAGAAATTCATCCTCCTATCCCACTGCAGAAAATACACACACTGATAAGACTGTCTCTGCTGCCTTTATCTTCACAAGAATCATATACTCATTTTCTATCTACTGCCTATAGAAACCTCAGTTATAGACCTACTGGTTGAATATCCTAAAAAAGTTTCATTCCCAGTATTTTGTAGTGACAGGTAATGTTACTCAGTTTTATCTGTACAAAGTGTCTGCAAATATAAATTCATAAAATATTAGTAACAAAGTATTGATCTTTTACAAGCTATCCTGTTTTAAGTTCCCCTTACAAGATATTAGCAGCACTGTTCTGCAATGCATGAACTGAGCACACACTGTTTTTCATGTTAAGGACTTTCTTATGAGTGTAAACACTTTTATCAAGACTTCACCACATATCTACAGTGGGCTCAGTTTCAGGCCTTTACCAACTGATTAATGTGCATTCTTCAGTTTCTTGTATCTATTCAGACAACTTTTTGAAGTGATGGAGCACTTTTAAACCAAGGTAAAAGTGTCCGTCACAGTTACATGACACTTGAACGGAGCAGCTCGTTCAATGGATATGACGCCTTAAAACTCTTTCAGAAATAAGGTCATATTTAAAAGAACATACGAAAAACTATGAGTTCTACAATTAAATATGAGGTAATACTGATTAGTTTGCACTATTTTTTTAATACTGTTCCTTTATAAAAATACTTAATACAAAATGAATGCTAATCAATACAAAGAGAGGCTTTTGATCCTCCCCCTCTACTCTGCCCTGGTGAGGCCTCATCTGGAGTACTGCGTCCAGTTCTGGGCTCCCCAGTACAGAAAAGACAGGGATCTCTTGAAAAGAGTCCAGCAGAGGGCCACAAAGATGGTGAAGGGCCTGGAGCATCTCTCCTATGAGGAAAGGCTGAGTGAACTGGGTCTGTTCAGCCTTGAGAAAAGAAGACTGAGAGGGGACCTGATCCAGGTCTATAAATATCTAAGGTGTGGGGGGCAGAATGGTGAGGATGGACTCTTTTCAGCGGTGAATGGAGACAGGACAAGGGGAAACGGCTGGAAACTGCAGCATAGGAAGTTCCGCACAAACATGCGCAAGAACTTCTTTACAGTGAGGGTGACGGAGCACTGGAACAGGCTGCCCAGGGAGGTGGTGGAGTCTCCTTCTCTGGAGATGTTCAAGACCTGCCTGGATGCCTACCTGTGCTACCTGGTGTAGGGAACCTGCTTTGGCAGGGGGGTTGGACTCGATGATCTCTGGAGGTCCCTTCCAACCCCTACAATTCTGTGATTCTGTGATTCTGTGATATTCAGTATTTTGGCTTTCCTTGCTTGAGGCTTTATTTAGGAGAAAGGAAAAAAAAAAAAAAACATAGAGGGATGTATTATTTAATTAATTAAAATCACTTGGAAGAATTAAAATGTATTCTTGGCTATGAATGTGTAAAGAGGTTTCAGAAGAAGATTTTTCTTTCCCTGTGAGTGTTTGTCCATGTAAATTCCATTGCCGATGTGCATACATAAGTAAACAGATAAAATTCGTTCTGTCAGAAACACGCTTATGCTCATGAGTCCAAGTTGTCCAAGCAGGTCTTCTTTGTTGTGTATTGCCAGTTGGTCAAGATATGAATCAACACAGAAGTTTGAAATCTATTGAATAATGCAGGCTTAAGATGGAGGGAGGGGGCATCCATAACCTCACTGGGCAACCTGTTCTGTGTCTCACCAGCCTCACAGTAAAGAATTTCTTCCTAAAAGCTAGTCTAAATCTATCTACCCCCTTCCAGTTTAAAACGAGTTCCTCCTCAGCTTTCCTGTAGGCCCCCTTCAAGTACTGGAAGGCTGACATAAGGTCTCCTCAGAGCTTTCTCTTCTCCAGGCTGAAAAGCCCCAGCTCTTGTAGGGGAGGTGCTCTAGCCCTCTGATCTTCTTCATGGCCCTCTTCTGGACAATGTTAATCATCTCTGTCACCCTCTGCTGGACTCTCTAAGTGATTCCTGTCTTTTTTGAACTGGAGAGACCAGAACTGGACACGGTATTCCAGATGTGACCTCACTGAGGCAGAGTATAAGGGATCGACTCCCTTGACCTGCTGGCCATGCTGTTTTAATGTATCCCAGAATACTATTGGCTTTTTTGACCATGATGGCTGGGACCAGTCTGCTATCTATCAAGGTCATCTACGCATGTCCTTCTCTGCAGTGCTCCTCTCCAGCAGATCAGCCCTTAACCTGTACTAATGCGCTTCCCCAGGTGTAAGACTCTAGACTTGTTTTTGCTGAACTGCATCAATTTCCTCTCTGTCCAAATCCCAAGTCTTGTTAAATGGCAGCACAGTCTTCTGGTGTGTTAGTTACTCCTCAAAGCTTTGTATCATCAGCAAACTTGCTGAGGGTGGACTCTATCCCTTTATCCAGGTCAATAAAGATATTGAACAAGACCAGACCCATCACTGATCCCTGGGGAATCCTGCTAGTTACTTCCAGCTAGACTGCACCACTGATCATAACTCACTGAGCTCTGCCAGTCAGCCAGTTCTCATTCTGCCCCACTGTCCACTCATATAACTCTTTTGTGTATTATATTCTTCTTCTCTTATTTTTGGAAAAGGAGGTGACTGTTAGGCTGACTTTTCTGTTAAAACTTGTGGATAGCAAAGGTCATGTGTCTAGAAGACTCAAAAGAGTATAACCAGAAATCAATGTTAACAACACATCTCAGAGAACTAGAGCTTCTACACATACAATAAATGGTTTTACTTCTATTATTTCTGAAGACTAAAATGCTTAATAATCATACTTCATTGAACTGGATTTTCATCCTTCGACTGCACCACATATTGCTATTGCCTAAGGGCGATATTATATATGGAAAGCGTATGTTATAATACTTGTCTTTTCCAAAACTGTGTGACATACAAAGGGATATATGAAAATGTAGTTAGTAATAGTCAAATTGGCACGTACTACAAAGCTTCTTATAAAATCTTTCTCTGACAATTTTTTAATTTCTTGCTCCTATTCAGTTCTTATTAATTAAACGCTCTTAGATGAAAGCAAAATTCAATGCTTTCTTTGTTTTCTGCACACAGATTCCCATAAAAAAGAAATGCTTTTCCATCCTTCTTAATTAAGTTCTGTCCGTTTATATGAAGCAATAGGTGCTGAGGTTTCTGAAAAATGTTGTTTTTTTTTTTAAGCTTTTGCTTTGTAATTCTGTTTTATCATATTGGTTTGTGTCTGTTACATTCACTAGAGCTGATATCACTTTCATGACTATTTTAAACTTTATTTTTTATCAGGTCTGTCAGATAGCATTATTCAATCCATTATGTTTAGTTTCCCTGCTCTCAGTAGCTGTAATCATATGCTAAGTTTAAAAGCATCTTGTTATATCTGATACATCAAGGAAGGAAATAATTTTAACATGGTTAAGATGCCACCTGTGTAGATCAATGTGGAATTTCATGCTAAGTGAGTGCATTGAAACATTCACATTTTTGTACTGTATCTGTAACTGCTGGAAGCTTCAGTTTGGGAGCTTTCCGTATTTTGATCAGAAGCAGTCACTATCCCAAGTGGATACCAACCAAGGACACATAGACGAGTTAATGTAAGTCTGGCCCATTTCTGTTTTTCTTCAAGTGCAAACTGCTGCCATGAAAGTGAAAGCATTTTTACAACCTGTAACTTTGATGTGATTTGTTTTTTTTTCTACTCTGCTTCTTCCTCAGACTTGGGCAAGCAAAACAATGTACACGAGCGCTATAACGTTTAAAAAAAAAAAAAAAAGTAAACAAATGAAAAAGACTGTTGTGTTTTGGTGTTAAGAGATACATAATTTCTTAATTTCTAAGTTTCTGTATGAGAATGAAAATGAATACATGAATATTCTGCAGTGTGCAAGGGCTCCTCCAAAAGTAACACTTCCTATTTGTATTGCTTGCCTGTAGTGTCAGAGGCAGATGGTGGCATGGCAGTAGAGGTTGAACCTTCCCACTATTATTCCATTACATGTTGTTGCCATGTGACAGATGACAGCAGAGCAGCAGTCTGACAAAATGGCATCTGACATGGAAGTGCATATGAAGCAAAGGGGCGTTACTGAATTTCTCCAAATGTAACAAAAATGCCCCTATTGACATTCATTGACACTTGCTGAATGTTTATGGAGACCAAACAGTGGCTATGAGCACAGTGAGGCAGTGGGTGATGCATTTCAGCAATGGTGACAGTGACAGTGGGTTGCCTCCACTGGTGCATATTTTTATGAGTGCAGCATGCAGACTTCTGTTCATCGCTGGAAAAAATGAAGAGCTCTTGGTAGCAACTGTGTTGACAAATAGTGCTGTGTAGCAGATAATTTAATTTTGAATATTTTACTCATTGTATCTGTTGTAGTTTCCATGAAAACAAATAAGAGCCATTACTTTCAGAGCAGTCTGTTAATGTATCTACAAATTATGAAAATTGTGAGTTATGAAAATTGAATGAACACATACCCTACTTTATACAAAATTTATAAATTGCACTTATAGACACTGTGACATGTCCACACACATAGGCATTCCGTACCCCTGATACAGCCAGATACATTCTCTACTACCAATGTGAACTGCTGTTAATAGTTTAGTCACATTGAAAATTACTTAGTTCCTTTTGAAAATGACTGTCTTTTACCTTACTTCAACAAATATTTAGTTCAATAATTTTTTAGTATTCATCTCACTACTATGCTGTACCTGTATAGTAAATAATGCTTCAATTCTTAATAAAAATTGTGTAGGTAGTAAAAACAAGTCATTCAAAATTTGTTAATGTTGTACTTTCAAATGTGTTACCTAATTTGTCATAACATAATGCAGAATGATCAGGGAATGATCGGGAAATTAAGAGATGAATATGCAGCTAATTTTTGGTGTGGGATCAGTTTTGACATGAATCCTTTATAACCTAATTAAAATGGTGATACTGGGGAGATGCACTCCATTACAGTGAAATTTGGGAGAAAAATTTCAGAAAGTATGGAATGGAATGGATATGGAATGGATAAATTTAACTGATTTTTAAAAATATCTCAATCAAACGTGTACAGTCCACAACATTATAGCATTCATGGCTCACTTATAAGAATGTGAGATTATAGTAGTGTGAAACTAGTGGTTTGACTCTATCTGAAGTGCTTAGAACTGTTGTTGTTGATCATGTGATGGGACATTTGAACCTTTATAGAAAGTAAGGTTAAAGAGGTCTACTACTAAAATAATTCAATGTTTCTGACTAAATAGAAATCCTTCTCATCTTCATTGATTTCATTATGTACTGTTTAGTCAGAGGAAAATTGAGATCAGTTAAGCCAGCCTGTTAAGTTAGGTCATCTCATTTTCATTTCAGAACTACTTTACCTTGATTTTTATTTTTTTTTCCAGTTTGTGTACTCCATGTCAACAGCAGACATAATCATATAAAACTCACATAAATGTATCAGCATCATTAACATGTCAGGTAGCAATACTACTAATGATTTTAAAAAACTACCATGAGAAACCGATTCGTATAATTCTATGTTATCTGATCATCAAATATACCGACTGATTTCCATGAATATTAATGAGGAGATTTTTCGAGGAGATTTTTCAAGGAGATTGCATACAAGGATACATCTGTAGTGGAAGCCTTATTGAAGACAGTGACTCAGAGCAATACAGAGTATAATTACAGAATAAATTCTTCAATCAGAACTGTTTCATATCTCAGAAATATGTAATTAGATCTAGTTTTTTTAAAAAATGATGGTGGTAATTTAGATAGCATATTGTTGTTTTAAAAAAGACGATGGTTATAATTACCTATGATGGGTGAAATTTCCCCTGTGAGCTGACCAAGCTTGACAGCTATATTCTGCCTTTTAACCATCTAAAAGTGTTCCACTAATATTTAAATGGTGTCTTGAGTTTCTTTTGTCCTTCTGCACAGTGGTTCATTTTGCCTTATATTGCTAAGACAGTGATAGTTTACAGCAGAGAGTATTGTAATATTGAGAAAAAAAACTATTGTCCCACAAGCAAATAACTGAAGAATTTGAGTGCTAGGAATATTGAGGCCACCTTAGCAACAGTATATATGAGAGTTAGCAGCTTCTGACATTCAGTGTTTCAAAGCCAGTTGAAACTGAGAGAATGGCATCTCTGGTCTGGGACTGACTGAAACACTGATATGTTTTGACAGTAACTAATAAGAATTACCTGCTTTTGTTAAATAATTCTGTGTTAAATTTCCTGCTGTATTTGTGTTGGTTTAGGTTGCAGACTTTTGGACAAAAAGAATTACAATGCATTAGTATAATAATAATAGCATTCAAAAAAAAAAAAAACAGCAAAGAATATACACAGAAGTGTTCTGATGGTTTGAAATTTCACTTGTTCTGTAAGTTCTGTTTAGCCTAAAAAGACTGTTCAATTTTCTTTGCAGAACAGTATTGGAAGCCCCACGCAACTGGCATTTTGCATTTAAATTTTAGAGTGGTGAGCATAAGTACTGAATTTCTTCCTGCTTTGCTCTTAAATCCAAATATTGAATTAATCAAAATAATAATAGTTTATGTAGTTTAAAATTATAACAACATTTTTAGAGTCTAGACAGCCCCATATTAAGAATTTCTGTCATTACTTATTTGAACAATTTATTACTTGATATAATAGGAACTGCATCCCAAATGCTCAGGGTAGTCTTCAGAAATACTGTTACATGCTCTGGAGTGAAGTAATCCTCAGGGATGATTTAGCAGCATTCAGGAAGTACAAACACTGCCTGTTAAACTGTTGCCACAGCTTAGTAGAGAAAATAAAGCTTAAAAAAAAATGAGGAGTGCTGATAACAGCCACTGGGATCTGAACCTAAGAGGGGCTACAATAGGAGGGATGCATTGTTGTGTTCATGTACAAAGTCTCTAATACTTAATTTGATAAATATTACTCAAACAGAGGTATTTACATTTAAATTCTATTACATAATGATAAAGTATTGCAGCTTTCTTTCCTCTAAGACTGGAGGATAACAAAAAAGGATGGATTATATATGTAAGTAATAATCATGACGTTTCTGGATAACTTTGAGTAAACTTGACCTGCATTTTAGTTTCTCCTAAGAAAATATAATCAACAGTTACATGGAAAGTATTGTTTCCTTGAACGGTGCATCTTGAAAACTTTTCTGTTGGTTGTGATTTCTACTGGCATGAACATCTCAGTTCATGCACATTTATAAGTGGACTAATTTCTCAGAACAGAGAAAGTGTTGAGCAAGCATAGTATATACCTTATTTATATGTACTGTTCTCCAATCATGAGATTGAGAGCCTGGAGAGTCAGGAAAGGGTAGTCAAAAGTGAATGCACATTGAAATAATGGTATATAAGAAGCAAGCAGTAAAACTGATTGAGGGTGTGAGAGTATTTGGGATGACAAGCTTAAGGAAGAGCCCTGGAATGGTACAACATATTATTGATCCTCAGGAAAACCAGTTTCTGCCAAAATATTTATTTTTGATATATCTTTATTTACCCTGGTGGAAAAAAGAGTCTTCATGAATTAAGCTGTAATCTTCTTAGGGAGAATGGGTTGTGTAAATTCACAATTATCCCCGTCCTGTGCATCTAATTTTAACAGACTTGTAAAATTGTGAGCAAGAGTGGGTTATGCACCTCACACCTTTGACCAGGGGTTTGTCTTATTTCAAATAGCCAGTAAATATTTATGTGCAATTATGGGAAACATAAAATGACCTCATAAGCCAATCCTGTTTTTTCCTCTGATGTCACATGGGTCACTTTGTCATAAAGACTGAACTGATTACGCAATACTCTTGAGATGATTATGCCTGACTAACAGTATGTTGCCCTGTGGCTTAACTTGGCCTGGCCAGCAATTTGTTGAGCATAGCTATTCTTTATTTTCTTCTTAAAATAAAATACATTTTTCCCTATTAGTAAGTACACAATATGGAAATAGACCAAATTCTCTCTAGGGTGTGTTGTCTCAGCACTGCCTCAGAAGTGCTTTAAATACCTCTCTATAGCTTTTCCCTAGCATTCCAGGGCATGTGTTACTAAACAATTGACAGGGAACCTCCATTGATATGAGAGGACAAATAGGATAGCTGTAAAGATGTTGGACTGCAGCTTTTTCTGCATACCTGAATAGGTCAAGTATATACCAAAATAAAAATATTTCAACCTTTTTGTTGGCTGGAATTAGTTGCTCTACAACTAAAGATTGTAACCTACAACTTTTGGGTACCGTTTTCTATATTGGAGGAAAAGAGAAATGTTAACCTTTCTTGGCATAGTTTATTCTAAACGTTCTTTTGTTCTTCCAAGGTGGGTAGATGCAAGGCTGTTAATCCTTAGTTATATAATTATTTGCATTTTTGCAATGTCATATATTTCAAATAGCAAAGAAACCCACTAGAGTTAAGTATCAATTTCAGTCACTGTATGTATTACAATCAGTTTCTGTAATGTTCAGAATGTAGTTGGTATCACAGTAAATGAGACAGAAAAGTTTGGAGGGAAAAAAACTGAAGATTTCCACTTAGAGTTAAATGTTGAGAGTTCACTTCAGAATAGGAGTAATAATGAGAAAATCAGAATAATTTTTCTTACACAAACAGTAGTTTTCTTCCAGTACAGGGCTTCTCATGGGGATAGCAGTGTGTCTCTGAATATTCTAAATATTTGAGCAGAGGATCACCCTGTACATTTTGGACAAAGTATTTTCAGTTTCTCATGATTTCTTAATTTGATATCTGAATATTGAAATGTTGATGTTTTTCTCCTAAGTTGAGGAGATAACTATTTACATTTTTCCTTAATTACTGAAGACTACTCAATTATTCCTAAAAAAAAAAAAAAAAAAAAAAAAAAAAAAAAAAAAAAAAAAAGTGAATTTGGTTATCACAGAGGTTACTCTAGGCTCCAAGACACCTATTTTTCTAAATGGATTTTTAATATTTTGTAATTTTGGCCAAAATCCAATTGAAACTGAGTTTTAAATTTAATTAAAAGAAGAGAAACTATGAGATGGAAAGAGAAAGGAAATAAGAATTTCATTAGGGATTGGGCTCATTTACATTTACTTTATCTTAATTTATATTAAGAAGACATGGAGGATAAAAAGTGGTAGTATTTCTTTTATTTTCCCACATGATACTTTAAAGTGGGTATATCTATTATGGTACCTAATACTTAAGTTACTTTTAAGGTGTGTGCCTTGGTTTTTTTCTTGTAATAATCGTCTGCCTTTTTTTCATTCTTCATTTTTTTTTTTTTGTAACATCAAATGTACAAAGGAAATAGATAACCTGGCAGCAATGATGCTGTACTATAATTCCGACCACCCTAAAATGCTGAATTATTAATTCGGATGTTGCTTCTCTTTCATAGTTTTTATTTAAGACTCCTGAAGAGCCATCATGTTGGAAGATAGTTTCCATTTGAAGACTGAAAAAAGAGCAAAGTTCTGTAATACTGACTTATCACAAATTCTCAGTTATGGGAATTTTTTCAGTTGAACCTCATTGGATTTTTTTTTTCACATTGAGTATCTCAAAATCAAGTGGAAAACTATTATACTGTTATTTAACTTCACTTAAATACAGGAGCATCAGGAATTGTTTAAAGTAATGAGCCTTAACAAAGTCTTGTCAAAATCTCAGAATTTATACTTGTTTGTGGTCAGTAGTCCTTATGATGAGCCTCACTAGCTGACATAAATAAGGATATGTGAATGACTTAGATATTAATCCTTTAACTTTCTTTTGTTTCTTGTAAAATCTATGGTAGTAAGTTCATTATGATTCAGCTCAAGAAGTTATTGACAGTACAGCATACTAAATATTGCCAACTTTTTGTTCAGGAGTAAAACAGCTTGAGTTCAGCAACCACAGAATATAGATAGACTTGTGTCTGTATTGTGAATAAATTGAGCACTTCAGTATAAGAAATTGTCATTATGTCACCTCCTGGTGATGCTGAATTTACTTGAGAAAATACATCTGCAAGAAATAGGCAAATTAGAATTTTGGCCACGGGCTTTCCTCCGGCGAGAGAAAACACAGTTACACTGAGTTCATCTGAGGCAGCCTGTTTACTTGGAAAAATGTTTGGAGCTCTGTCCTTTGGTCGAACATGCTTGTGTTTGAATTTCTTTTATTCATCTGCATAGTTTCAGAATCTAAATTTGCTTGCTAGTATTCTGAAAATATTTAGAATACTACTTGCTAATGTACTTAAATAAATATATGCAGCTACTTAACCTTGAAGATAAGTGGAAGCTTCTCACAGTAATGTATTCAAGCATTATTTTCCCCAACCTTTTTTCTCTTTATTGCAGGTTTTCAGTTTCCAGTTTCTCACGCTTGTAGTATCTACATTATCTTAAGTGTACCATGTGTGAATTAATGCCTTCCATATTATCTGAGTTTTACTTTGCTTTACTTACATTTTGGTGGCTGCTGTACGTGTGACCATTTTGCAGCTCTCCTAGGTTAATAATCTCACTAAAAATCTTCTTTTGGGAAAACGGAGTCCCATGTTTTCCTTCATACTTAATGAGGATTTGGAAACACTGGAATTTATCACATTTTTCTCTTTTCCTGTTCTATCTTGGGAATATGTTAGAATTTCTTAGAAATATGTTAGAATGTGTCTTTTAAGAATAATGAATAAAATAGATGAATAAATAAACCCTTTAATCTTATTTCTTGATTCTTACTGAAACCCAGAATGTCTAGAAATACGTGTGTATGATATCTGAAAGTGCAAAATGAGCCAGGACTTCAGAAAAGGTAACAATTGTTCCTTCAGAGCTGAAGTTTTCCTAACATTAACTTTCTATTTTATATAATTTTTATTTTCTAATATTAAAAATATGAATAGTTTAGTAATTAGTACACATAATATATGGGCTATTTCTTGAATAATCTGTGCATGGCAGTTGAGTGTGAAATTAAAGAAAATCAAACACACACAGCTGTCATGTATTTTCAAAGCAAAATAGTTAATGAGAGAATACTTCACATTGCCATCTTAATTGTCAAGTTACATATACCTTTCTTCTCAATATGATCAAAGCCCAGTCTACATATTAGCTTACATGTGCTTGGTGTTTTATTGTTTATAAAGCATACTGGCAGTGATGCACCTTGATGTTAATTTAATCTTCTGTCACTTCAGATTTAATGGGTATCAAGTATCATAGGCTGTAAAGACAAAAATTTGCACCTAAAAGAATTCAGGCATTTAACACTTCCCGTTCTAATACAATTTCTTGGAATAACTAAGAAAAGGAGGAGAATGTAATCTAGTGAGTTGTGGTTCACTTGGCCCTGTTTCAAATTAATTTACATTTGCATTCTAGATCCCTTCCATAAACTGTGGAACCAGACCTGGATTGGAACAGTCAAAAAGACTGTTCTTCTCAGTGTTCTAATTGCAGCACTAGAAAGTTGGGCACCTTCCTTCCTGAGTATTATATGTCTAAACAGCAATGTTAGAGATTTGTCAACAGTTTACTGGCTGGTTCAGCCCAGTCCCGTGACTTGCAGGGCAGAGGGATTTCGCAAAATCCGCACCTCCAGAAAAGGGAAACAGGGGACCCCAAAATAATTAAAAACAGCGGCAACGATCTGAGGAGAAACAAGCTAATTTACTAAATATAGTATCGAAATGCAAGATAGCACACTGTAATACAGTATAATTAGAATTGAAGCTAATCAAATATAATGAGAGAGAGAATGTCCGAAAGGTGGATAGGCCTCACAATAACACTGAGGTGAGATGTGCAGTCCAGTTGAGCAGCAGGGAGATGAAGAAGAGCAGCAGCAGAAGAGCAGACAAAGAAGAGTGCATCAGGTGACCTTGCCAGAAGTTTTATCTCCTCTCTGTGACCACAAAGCCCCCTGGGGAATGTAGTTCTTCTTCTCTTCCGGACAGGTACCCGGAGCTTGAACATTAACAGTTAAACTCCCAGTGCACTGCATGATGTTATGATGTGGAATAACAATAACCAAAAATCATAAAACCACGACAAGATTGTACTCACACAGAGGTCTACAAAAAAAAAGTTGTAGGAAGCTGTCATGGATAAATATTGTTTTTAATGAAGAATATAAAAGGCGACAACTTCTGAAATTCTGGCAGGCTAACCATACAAAAACATAAGGAAGGTCAAAAAGTGTTTGAAGAACAATTGACAAAATGTGTCTGATCTAGCAACAGTTTCCTAACCATTTCAAGGCTGGGATGTCAGTAAGCAAGTTCATAAGGTTGATGGATAAAGATAAAGAAAGAAGTAATGGAGGCAATAGAGCCAACTGAAATTGGATTGAACTGAAATTACACTTTAAATCTGTACATTTTTTGTTCCTTTTTCACTTACGAGAAACATTCAGCCTGGATCCCTTCTTCAGTGGGAATCATTAAAAAATCATTTTGAAATTAAAATTCATCAACTGTATTGGAAAAGCCTAAGAAAATGAACATCAGAAATCTTCTGTGTCTTCAGTGCCAAGTCAGTTTTAAGACTTTAATATGATGCTAGAAAAGCTTTTAAGAGAATATAGAGAACTGCAAGTCACAAGATTGTTGTCCTATTCTATCAGGTGAGATAGTGGGACTGGTCATTAAGAGTGAAATTAGTGAAATGGTGAGTACAGAAGTGTAGCAGAAACTCTGAGTCATGGCCTGATTGAGCACCTGGTGGGAAGGCAGAGCCATCCCCGGGGGAGCTCAGATGCATGAAGTGCAGCTGAGTGACTGGAAGGGGTGGAGCCAGCATGCCAGGATCTATCTCTTCCAGACCTTATTTGAGAGTTGGTAGCAGATATATGTATATCTTACGTGGAGATGATTGCCTATCTAAGGCCTTTTAGGGGTAAGCAGCTTTTTTTCTTTGTTTCTGTGTCCCTGGCTGTTTGAGTACATCTCTTGCTTACTTAGCAGCCAGGGACTTTGCTACTTTGCTATCACTGCTGTGTTTTCTCTCTTGGTAAAGCATTACAGAAGTGAAATATAAACTAGTTAGGAACAGACAACTTTATTTAATGCTTTTAAATAGAAATGGTACGCTAAAACATGTTGCGAAGTTTGGAATAGTCAGCTGCCATGTAGATAGAGGTAATCCAATTGATGGCAGCTTCTGGCAGTTCTTGAAGACTTTTCCTGGGTCCTTTAAAAAGGCTTCAAGGAAATGAAGAAGCTGAAGTGTGGAAGACAGTAAAGTAACAATTTTTTTCTACAGATGGAAGTCAGTAGTGAAATTGTGCAAACCAGTATGTTCCTTAATGCTCTGAAAAGAGAATAACCAATGAAATAAAAAAGGCCTTGCTTAGGAAATCAGATTATTCAGCTGAAGTACTTTAGAAGACCTTTGTGATACTGTGAGACTGTATAATAAAATGACATAATGCAAGTCGTGATACACCTAAAATGGTGCACTTGCTCAAAACAATCCTGACGTGGTTTATGTAAAGAGACTAAATGAGCAGTGTTTGGAATTTGTGCTCAGTGGTCACTGTTTTGGCCCAGTTTGGCCCAGGTATTTGTCATGTGTATATAGGTTCAGTACCGAGTAATGATCAAAAACTTTGAAAACAAATATTAGAAATTTATTAAGATAAATAAGGAGGAATTCTGTAGATTCATAAATGCAGCATAGATGCAAAATTCTGAATACTGTATGTGGTTTGGGTCTTCCTATGTTAAGAGGAAATCATGGATATTCTTCTCTGATCATTTCTAAGTTTTTAGTGTGAAAGCCATCAAAGCTTTGTCTGAGCTGATGAATATTAGGAGACTGGTAGAGAAACATGTATGTTTGATCTGTTCTTGTCTTTCCACTGTCATTTATTTTAAATATTTCTGGAGAACAGGGATTTCTGATCTGAATCAGTATGACTGGTTTTGTTTGGCAGAATTTGGAATTCCATCCTGAGTCTGATGGAGTTCTTTTTGTTCATCTGTCTTACTGCAATTTAAGAGTGAATTTATTTTACCTTCAAATGCCAACATATCGTGGTGCTTTACAATAACTTTTTTTTTCTTGTTTTGCTTCTACGTTAGAGAAGACAAATTGTAACTATTTATTTCTAATGCTTAGTCACCTCCTTTAAAACCTGCTCTTAACAGTTGGTTATATCACCCTTTAGTATCCACCTCCTCCCACATCTTATTTTTTGTTTCATGTGTAGGTAAGAAAGCTATTCAGTCTGTTGAATTATATTCCTAGGGAGAACTTCTGACATGAGGATTTTCACAGAGAAGGTCATACAGCTTCTTTGTCTCATATGTTGAATTCTGTGATTTGTAGCTCTTGGAGTCAAAGTTTCTAGGCTAAAGGTATAATGAGTTATAAGAACTTGGAAACGTGTTCCGTAAGAGTTGCTTTTTAACAAGAAGATAAACTGAAAAATTCTTTATGTACCTGGATCTGATTTTAACTTCCTCCTCTATTAATTTGCTCTTGATGAGAAACAGAGCTTAATTTTTACTTTTTTTTTTTTACTTCCTCACAAGAACAGTAATCTTTATAGTTTTTGAAACACAGGTAATATCAAAAAAGCTCATATACTCTTTCTCATCAGAAGAGGCAATAAAATGGCTTTGTTTAGGGGAAGGGAGAAATACAGAGACTAAAGCAGGTTAAGGGAGCACAACCATTTGGAGAAGTGTTAGCCTGATCAGTCACAGATTAGGCATGCCAATTAGGGGTAGCATTTAATTATTTGCTCCAAAATTATGCTTGATAGATGAGGAGAGTAAATGTTGTTACATAAGTTACTATGATGTTTTTAAACTCCTGTAGACTGGTTAGAGAGCGATAGATGGAAAGAGCCTTTCCATTAATCTGTTATAAAAGGTGTAGAGGTTTCTACTAAAATCATTTGGGAAAGTAAGGAGTAAACATACCTTTTAGAAAGTGCTTTTTAATGAAAGCTTTTTTTCATTTTAGTATTCAGGGAGTGAGGAAGTTTCTTCTGTTATGTGTTTTGCTTTTAACATCACTTAAAGTTATGTGTAATCAATCAACTAAAATTATGTATAATTCCTTAGCCTAGAGTATTTAGAGATCTGAAATGTATGCCTGTGTTCGTAGATAGGTGTTGTATGGGAACAGCTGAATCGTGGCCTGAACCTCTGATTGATCACCTGAGGCGAGCCATGAGTCAGCCATGGGAGCACAGGTGAAGGCAATTCACCTGTGCTGCCGGAAGGGGTGGAGCCTGGCTCTACCTCTCCTAGACCCATTTAAGAGCTGGCTACCAGCGGGGAAGGAACTCTTCTGGAGATCCTCTCTGCTGGAGTTTATAGAGTCAAGATACGGGTAAGCTTTGTCTTACTCTTTTGTTTATTTCATAATTATAACATCTTAATATTCACTGATTATACAGGTGTGTAACTACATGCCCATACTTAAAAAGGTGGAGTCCTACACTGGCATTCTTCGAGGATCTTGTATGTTTTGTTTTTGTGTTTTTTTTTTTTGTTTTTTTTTTTTTTGCTTTTTTTACTGAAAAGCTCCTGTCTTTCAGTTTGTCCTTTGTGTTTACTTCATGTGTTTCTGCTTGTCACCATACTGAAGCCTTTTTTTTGTAAGATTTTAAATTACTTTACGCTTTGAATTACTGTTTTTATTTTTCTGCTTATTTGTAGGCAGGGCCTATCTGTGTCACATTCTGGCACATACAGCAGCTTCTTACGATGTTTAGTTAGGAACCTTTAAGTGTAATCATCAATAGGCTGAAGACAGATTCTGCTACTTACAGGTTGTAAATGATGTAAAACAGAGATTCTAATTAGCTGTTTGCATGGACAATTGAACCCAAGGAGTTAGAGGAATGTGTCTGTTTTTTCCCCCCCCAAACAGATGTGAATGTAGAAGTGTTCAGAATGCCAGAAGTTCTAGGCCCCCACAGTTGTAGAATATGATTATTAAATCTCAGAGGTTAGTGGAAAAATATCTACAGTTTTTCCTGTTGCCTTTGCATATGTTTGATAGAAATGTAGTAAATCCTAATCATCTTGTTCATCACTGTCATATTTCTGAAGGTAGCATTCTAGATTATTGAGTGTTGGAAATGTACAGGTTGACTTAAATATGGCTTAAATTCAGTGTGACTTTGAAATAACACTTTATGTAAAATGAGTCATTTTACTCAACAGAAATCCTGTTTTAGCCTTTGAAAATGTGGGAGTTTTAGAACTACTGAATAATGTGCTATGTAGACTCATTTCTCTGAAGAATAACTTCACTCTTCTTTTGCTAAAGATCATTGGGTTTATCTCGGGTACCTTTCTGTTGGTATGCTAGTTTCAGTCTGTATTTGTCATATCCCTAAAATTCCTTTTTTTTTTTTTTAATTGTCTTTTTGTCTTTATTCATGAAAAAATTATTTACAGATAGAATGAGGGGAAGTTAGCAGCAGCTAAACATATAAACATGAAAATGCCTCCATACCCCTGAGGAAAACTTGTCGTCATGATGCTGAAAGCACTGTTTTAGATGAAAATTGCAACTTATGAAAATCCACTTCAGGAAAAAAGAAAGATTCTTTCTAAAATCTACTGAAAAATTATCTCCTTGGCCTTATGTGCATGCAGCCTTTAAAGGCTTTGCCATGGAGCAACAGAGGGGAGGTGGAAAACAGAAAGGGGAGCTAGCTGAGTTTAAACAAGATTTTAGATAGAGAACAAGAAAACTGGCTTGTGGAACAAAGTGAGAAACCAAGAGCTGTTTTTATAGCTTTTTTTAAAAAAGCGCAGAGATTGAAAGACAGATTACTGAGTTGAGACTTCTGATGATTTGCAGTAACTGTGGGGGATGGCAGGGGGCAAGGCCCATTTGAACAGAAGTTGTGAAAGATGTGGTAGGTGGTCAAAAAAGATCTTTTGGACAGCAAAGCACTGTTGATATATTTTCTCGTTTTGTAATGAGAAATGGTAAATAAAGAGCCTGTTGTACAAACTTAACACTGATTTCAGTGTCTTTGTCTTTTGAAGTGGCATTATATCTGGCAAGTGGATATAATGCAAGAAGGACAAACTACTTGAAAGGGTAGTTGTGTGCTGCTTGGTCTTATAACATCAGTGTCTCTCTGGAACTAAGTTTTACAGTTGTGTAAGGACTATGAATTTTTACATCCTCTAAGGCTTATGTAGATTAAAGCGAAGAAGCTATGTTTGGCACGGAAAATCTCTTTTTAGTCTGTACTGAGTCCCTTGGAAAACATCTTGCTGTCACCTTTTAAGTACAGCTATGTGCCCGCTCCCTGCTTTTCTCAGTTTTGTGTTCGCATTATGAACTCCTTGCAGAATGTGTTTCCTTTTAAGGAAGGAGCACTCCCTCTCCTTCCTCAGCCTGCAGTGTTTCTGCTTGCCAGATGTGCAATAACTGGACAAAAGGAAATGGATATTTCCTCTTTGCTAAAGGTGGAGAAACATAAAGGATAATGCTTCTTTTGTTACTAAGTTAAAGTCTATGTTATGGAGTCTGTCTGAAGGGTACAGTAAAGTGTGCTTAAACTCTGTTGGAGACTTAGAAGGGTAGGGAGAGAAGGTGAGTGTCAGGAGAGAGGATAAATGTTCACTTTTTAAATGGAAATAGATGTTCACAGGAAAACAGAAAAACACCTCAAATATAGGGCCTAGAACTCTGGAGATCTTACGGAGGGAAAAGCATATGAAGATGAGTAGTGTTTTGACTTTCAGTAAGATTTGAGTTTAACCAGAATATTTTCTCCAGAGGATGAATGCAGAGGTATATATTGCTGTTTTCCTAAAATCAGTGAAAAGTATTAAGTGCTTTTTCAGCTCGGGTCTTATTAATTTGATCTAGTGCATACATGGTTTTGAGGGGTAAATACAGTGGAGATAAAGTGACAGAGAAGGGTAGTTTACGCTGCTTTGATGTCTTGGTGTCACTGAGTTAGCTCAGTGATTTTTTTTATTTTCTTTTGTGAAATGATTTTTTCAAACATTTTGTCATTCATTAAAACTGTTTAATTAAAAATTAATTGATTTCTGGTGCATCCTAAAATTCCATCATTTCTGCTGCTACTGAAACAATGCTTCTGTTGCAAGGAACTGATACATCTTCAGCAGTCAGCTAATCTTGCTTAAAATACACTTTATCATCAGGGCATGAGTGAATGCCATCCTTTTCTCTGTGCTTGTAAAATGACAAAACTGTTCTCCCCAGAGATTGAAATGTTATTGTCAACAACTTTTTCAAAACCAAAAACCCTCCCATATATTAGGATTGTTGAAACTAACTGCTGTGCCTCTTGCAGAGTTATGAAATATTGATATCTAGCCTCTAACCTTGAGATTCAACGGAAAGTATGTATTTGTTTTGTTAATATCCACTGACCTTATGGAAAGTCAGTGGTTATAACAGTAGAACTTGATCAGAGAATATTTCTATGAACAGATTCTGTTTGTACTGGTATGAAAAAGAATAGTTAAAAAATGTGCTCCTATGCATGTTGATGGGGAGGGAGGGACAGGGGAAGAGACAATTACTTTTTAAATAATAAGACATAAATAATAAGACAATTACTTTTTAAATAATATTTGGAGTACTGTTTGTGTCATGTTCAGTTTGACCATGTCATGATTATTTGAAAGTAATTAGCCAGCCAATTGTCACTATTTTTAATTTATGCTGGCTTCATTTCTTACATCATTTTTGAAAGGGAAAGACTTCTTATGATTGCACTATCATATTTTCTGAAACCTGTCATTTGTTGGTTGCTTAAAGCAAAATTACAGTTGCAGTCAATAGTTTCTGTTTTCACATCATCAGAATGAGTTAGGAAAGTACTGCTCAAGCAAATCCTGTTCCTAATAATCTCTTAATGTGTATAAGCTACCTTTGCAGCACTGCTAGAACAATTCTGTAGCCTTATAATGTAAACCTTAACAGACGTGATACTTGGGGCATGTAACGAAGAAAAAAATCTTTTAAAATGTAAATAAACTTGCCAGTATGCAAATAAGAATGCTTTTTAGATTGAAACTTCATAAAATTAAACCATTCTGTAGTAATTGTCTAAGTTTGAAGACAAGTGATTTTATTTTCCAAATAATTAGGGAAAGAATACAAGATGAACTGTGTTTAAGGAAGTTTTTTGAATGTTTGAATCTATTTCAGATGAGGTATCCAGCTCTGTTAGGCTGAGTGATAGACTTCAGCTAACCGTTCATTTTCTCAGAATACTTTCTAACTCTGTACAACAGAAGAGGACCCTGGGGGGTCTCAGTTGACATATGGCTGAACATGAGTCAGCAGTGTGCCCAGGTGGTGAAGAAGGCCAAGGGCATCCTGGCTTGTATCAGAAACAGCGTAGCGAGCAGGGAAGTGATCATCCCCCTGTACTTAGTGTGGTGAGTCTGCTGCTTAATTACTGCGTTCATTTGTGGACTCCTCACTACAAGGAAAACAACAAGGCCCTGAAGTGTGCCCGGAGAAGGGCAATGAAGCTGGTGATGGGTATGAAGCACAGGTCTTATGAGAAGTGGCTGAGGAAGCTGGGATCGTGTAGTCTGGAGAAGAGGAGGCTCAGGGGGGACCTTACTGCTCTCTACAACTATCTGAAAGGAGGTTGTGGCAAAGTGAGGGTCAGTCACTTCTCCAAGGTAACTAGTAATAGGATGAGAGGTAATGGCCTCAACTTGCATCAGGAAGGTTCAGTTTGGATGTTTGGAAAAATTTCCTCTCAGCAGGAGTGGATCAAGCACTGGAACAGGCTGCCTGGGGAGGTGATGGGGTAGCCATCTCTGGAGGTGTTCAAGAAGTATATAGATACGGCATTTAGGGTTGTGATTTAGTTGGTGTGATATTGATGAGTTGGCAGTTGGAATAGATGACCTTACGTGTTGAAGAATAGCCATAACTGTTGTTTAAACTCAGAGTTCAGGTGAAGTCTGAGTCTGAGGAATTTAAGACTACGATTGTTTCTGGAAAGTCAGTATACCACACAAATAGTCAAGTAGTGGACATGGTGTTACATTCTGCCTTGAATGTTATGCGCTTCTCTTTTAAACTCATCTCACACTTCCTACCTAAAAAATAAATAATTAAAAAGAAAGTTATGTCCTAAAATACTATAATTGCAGTAGCTCAATCAGCAGCTTTCTTATAGTAAATCTTGGTTGAAGCTGAGATGTACAGAAATAATTAGAATTTCTTGTGGTCCTCTCCTACAGCAGAAAGGAGGTGGTTATTGACTAAGTATAGAGTTGTTTGTCAGGATATAAGGAATCAACTAATGAGATTCTCACCTCAGAAGTTGTCTAAGCATCTGTGGATTCTGATGCAGAAGACTGGCATAAATTATACAAAAAACAGGCTGCTAAGCTCTACTGATTCTGTAAGTGAAGTGAAAGAACTACTTGTAGCCAGAGAGGAAGACATGACAGAAGAAATTGTCACAGCTCAAAATACACAATAATTATATGTAATAAACAATAAATACATTTGGTCTGCATCATATTTAAATTTTGAGATCAAGTCCTTAGATATTTGCTGATGTTTCAGGAAAGTAAGATTTCTGGAAACCTTCTAATGAAAGAGAAAAGGAGATAAACTTTTGAGAGAGAAGTTGATAACTAGAGAAGTTTTTCTGAAACTAAGACTTCAGGACTTAAGGTGTTTGGTGTTGTTTTTTTTGTTTGTTTTTTGTTTGTTTTGTTTTTTGAAAGGGAGAAGCTTACAGAGAGAACCAGATCTGTGTAGGGAAGAGCAGCTCTATTTCAAAGGTAGCTTGAGGTCAGCAGAGAGCTGGGATACAAGTCTGTGGTAACTAGAGCCAGCACACATTTGTACAGAAGTATTGCTGCCAAAGAACTTAATGTGCTGGTGTGTGTGAAGTCAAGACAGTGGAACTTGTTAGAACCTACAAGAAAGAATGTGGGACGTGCTGTCTGGGGAGCAGTTCTGTTGAGAAGAACCTGAAGGACAGCAAGCTGAGCATGAGCCAGCGGTGTGCCATGGCAACAAAAATGGCTGACAGCTTCTGGAGCTGGTTTAAGAGGAACGTGGCCAGTAGGTCATAGAAAGGGATTAACTCTCTTTACTTAATAGATTATGCTCAGAATGCTGCATCTGATGTTAGGACCTCCCGAACAGAAAAGACATCAACCTACTAATGAAAGTTTGGAAGAGGGTCTTCAAGATGCTCAGTGTCTGGAGCACTTGTCCTGTGAAGTGAGGCAGGGAACTGAGCTTACAGAGCACAAAGAGGCAGTTTCAATGGGACTCAACAGCAGAATCATGTCGGTGACAAAAGGAGATAAGCGAAAAGATGCAGGTGAAACTCAGAGGTGGGAGTATGGGCCTCAAGAGGCATAAAATGAAAGAAAGATTTAGACTGGAGATAAGGAGAAATTTTTTATGTGAGGCTGGTCACACTCAAACAGGTTACCAAGGAGAGAGTGTAGGTAGCCATCCTTTGCAGCTTCCAAACTGGGTAAGACTCTAAGTAACCTGGTGTAATCATAAGACTGACCTTGATTTGAGCAGGAGTTTGGACAAGATACCTTTTAAGGTCACTTCATATCTGAAATACTATATACTTCTGGAACAGGGTAATGGTACGTAATATCTACTTCCTCAGAAATGTCCAGTGGTAAAAAAGCAGATGAGAATTAACAACCTTCATATGAGCAGGCTGTGAAAATTCAAGAGATAAGTTTTTATTCCATCTTTTAGTTTAAGAGGGGTTTCTATCTTGCAGACAAGTAAAATCTGTGATTCCTTGTGACTATTAATCAGAAAACAGTCATCCTAAAGCAAAAATGTGTAGCTGCTCAGGCTACAATTTACTGAACAGCTTCTCAATTTCTATCTGTCTTTACACTTCAGTAAATTAGTTTAGAAATAGTTTTTTTTTTTTTTTTTTCTTTTTGCTGAGTGGAGTGAGGCCTAGAGCTGACCTGTTGTAAAATTCTATTTTCTTCTGCTTCCTTCTATAAATGAGAAGACCCTTCATGACCCATCATGAGATGACAGAAATGAATGAGGAAATGCAGCTCTGTGTTTTGGGAGTTATTTTAGTTTTTAGATTTAAGACTGAAGAACTGCAGTGGACATCTTGAAAACAGAATAAAGGAGAAGGGCGTTTTTAATCTTTTGTAAGGATGACTTGTACTGTGCTGTATGAACTATTATTCACTGTAGGAATAAGTTAAACAACTTAATTATGCTAGATATCTTACTGTTTATGACCAAATCTCTCCTAACTATTAATCCTCTTATGAATGTAGGTAAATTGTATGTGTGCACAGGTGTACAACTTTTTCTTTTTACCTTCAGAAGGATAGGATATAGTACATGCAGATCTGCATTCTGCAGTTTATCACCTGCTGTTTACCAGAATCAGTCTCCTCAGACCAGACTTCTGATCCTTTTCTCTCAAGATCAGGTTTATTTTCAGTCGCTCTCTTCATTATTTCCCAGTTTTCAGTAGAGGTCTCAGAGGCACAAGATCCAGTAGACCAAATGTAACAATGTCTCAGGGAAAGTGGGATTTGCGCTGCTTTAGTGTGTGTTTAATCCTCATCACACTACCAAAAAATCACAGTGCCTCCTCATTTACTGTCTTTTAGTACAATCGGGTTTGCGTTCCTAGTTAGCATATACCACCAAGATTTGGTTCCTCACAGAATGGTAGCTTCTGTCTTTCTGATTCAGGGTGTGAACTTCTGAAGTTATTTCCAGTTAGCAGTGCTAGAGATCTGTTTTTATGAGATTTGCACAAATGTCTGAAAATCAAGTAAAAAGCATCAGTGCCTCTTGCTCTCCCTTTCTGAAAAGAAAACATGAAGTTATACCGAGTACATAGAGAAAGATCCTAAGCTCTTTCTTCCAGAAGGCATCTGACAAGTGGATTCCACCCTCATCAGGAGTGAATTAAAATTATTGATGTCATCTGGACATCCTACCAGTTATCTCTAAACAGAGTTTTCTGTATCTGTTTTGGTGGTTGACTTGTATGAGCTTCATGTAATAAACCTAAGTGCAGACATGGATCTTTGACCACTCAATGTCTAGGTCCAGTAAGCAACCCCATCTACTGTTCTAACATGTTAGAATATTAATCTGTTTAATATGAACAAAATGCACTGGGGAGAGTTCCGTAAGTGTCATGGGGTGCCAGGAGACAATGATGGTTAGAGAAAAATAGAAAGTACAGAGCAAATGAATGATGTATCATCAATGGAGAAAAGATGAAGACAAAATATGATCAATTGAAATGTTTTCAAAAGATGTGCGAGTAAAAAGGATGGGCAGTCAATCACAGTAAAAAGGAAAGATAGAACTATAAGCAAGGTACATAACTTTTATGTTTTTATGATGCTTGGCATATAGACAGTTTTATGCTCTCTTGAGACCATAAAATGTGTTTCCTTTGTTTTTGGAGAGGAAAGCGTACTCAGAATGTGATGGTTATTAATAAATGTGTCAGGCATTACCTTACACCTTAATGTACTCCGTAGCTTTAAAAGAAAACCAGAAAACAAAACCTTCTAAAAGCCTCTATAATGGCTTCTGTTATTTGGGAATTCTGAAAAACACAGTGACTGGTAGCTTGTACCTTGCAAAGGCTTTTTGTTTTAATAATGTGATCCCTGTAGCTGTTTACATGAGAAGTAGCATCAGAAGAACATAGACTTTATCACTACTAGTTCCAGCTGCTTGTCTGTCTGTATATGACTGTATCGTTTCCAGTCTACCACAGCTGTAAAATAATTTCAGGTAGACCCAAAAGGCAAACTAGCTCCTGCAAATGAAACAAAAATCAGCATCCTTTTCATTGTTAATTTCTGAATAACTGGAGCATCAGCCTTACATGTGGGGTGGGTAGATATTTAATGGAATAAATCTGAATTTAGATGAGCTACATCTAAAGCTACCACAGAAAATGTTGTTTCTGATTTGAATCTATCTACTGATCTAAAGTAAGGGCAAAGAAAGTGTGTGATAGGGTAGTTGCTGACATGAGTAAAATAGACATAAATCTAGCTAATACATTGAGATTTATTCGCAGGTATCCTCATAAAAGCCTCACTAGTAGAGCCTTATGGAGCTAGCTCCTTCCTTGTCTGGAATGTCTTCTAGTTCTCTGTTTTTGCTACATAATTTGAAGCAGTGTTAAGTAAGAGGTAAGCAAGTAGTTCTTTAGTATCTGATCTCATTGGTTTGTGTTGGAAAGTTTTAAGACTTGTATTTTAAAACCTGCACTCTTCCTACTATAAATATTTTGTATTACCAATAAATATTTTTCTGTACAGATTAAAACACTGATGATTTAATTCTTGAAAAAGTCTGAGCTGATGGCAAAAATTCTGAATTCACATCTTGCCGCTGCTCAGACGGTTTCTTCGTGGTTTAAGAATAACATGAGTTGAAGTCAGCTTTGTACTGGTGCTCCTCTACAGAAACTCTTCTGTTGATTTGATTTACCCACAAAAGAACTCTTGGGGCTCTGTACTAGTAAGTGAAAGGGTAAACATTAAGTAGGACCACATTAAATGTTCTGTTGATTCCATTTGTGAATCTGATCCATTGAGAAAACTCAGAATGAGAATAAAGAGAACCTAAGCAACAAAATATGTTTTAACAAATACCCCTGTGTAACTCTGGAAAGCTTCTCAAGTACTATGAAATGTGTCTTGATGCGTAACAAAAGACATTGACGTGCATAATATTGGACATTAAGTCTTGAGTAGAACTAACTAATGTCACCACACTCTTCAGCCAACAAGTGGCATCTGGGTTGAGGACAGGACTGGAGAAAATCTCCAGACTAAGACTAACTGCTCCCAAAGGTTTGGACATGTATATATCTGACTAAAAACACTGCTGAAATTGCTACAGAAATAGAAAATTATACTGATTGAGATCTTTCTATTCTGACAAGATAAATATTCAATTCTCCTTAAAATAGAATGGCTGCTGCTTACTGAAGAGTTAACTCCTGCTCTCATCAAAATGACATCAAAATTTACAACAGTTTTAGGTTGCATTTTACCTTGTATGTTACTTTTGCTCTTGCTTTAACGGGCTGTCACCTGAGTCACCAGCATTAAATCTGGAAGGACTTAATAGTCTGGAGCTATGGACATAGTACTGTGATCTCAGTATTTTAACCCTAACTTGTCTTGGAGTGGCTTAAAAAGTTTTGATACAAATTGTGCATAAAACCAAAGCACTGTCCAAAATCTGGCAGGATCATATAGAACTGAGCTGATATAGGTGGCTGTCTTTTGACTTAAGCATGAGTTTCTGTCTATCAGTATCTGTTTCATGTGTTATCTTTCTGAGATTCATGCACACATTTAAAAAAAAAAAAAGATTCTTCCTCATATGATGATTGAAAAACTTATTTCAAAAGTGATTAAATAGTGTGTTTTCAGAATAAAGAAAATGAGCTGAAATAAAGCATGCATTTAGTTAAGTTTGCAGCCAAATCCAAATCAAAACTCTCTCTTAAAAGAAACAAAGATGCAATATTATCCTTTGCTAAAACTAATTGTAATGCCGCTGTATAAGTACATGAGAAATAAAGCTTTCATAAACAATAACAAATCACACTGGAAGACTGAATTGGGGCAAGGTGGAGAAAAAGATCTTCACGTCTGTTGAAAGCCTTTACTTAGCCATTCTGTCACCTGAATTTTTAGAGAAACTCTAATTTATTTAGAGATCTGAAAAAGAAACATTCAAAGAGGGTCTTCAAAATTAATCTGAGTTCTAAGGCAGCTTAGAAGTGAGACTCGCTCACAGCACAAGCAGTGCTGTGCTTTAACTCAGGTCGGGAGGCCTGCTCATCTATCTAAAAATTGTATCCTATCCCTCAATAACAAAATTAATTTTATGTGCACTTATATTGTTTCTGTGTAATCTTAGTTTCTGAATCTCCATCAAAGTGCCATTTCTTAATATTTGTGTCCAACAGCAAAGAAAGTTTTCCATACAAGAAGAAAAATCTTTTATTCTTTGAGAGCCTTTAAGCAGTTTTAGACTATTATACATACTCTACATATTGTAAAAGCTTTTCCACTTTATAGGGGAAAGAGGAAAAAAGAAATACTAAGCTCCAATTTCTTTTAAAAAGCTAGAAGTTGAAAAGTACCAGAGCTGTACTTTTTCACAAAAGGATTTGTGAATCCTTTAGGGTGTTGCTTCATAAGAAAGACATCGAATAATCACCAAAGAAATCGGAGGATAAATTATGTATATTCTGCATAAGAAAAATCAAGAAGATCTGTAAAAATTATAACTTTGAAGTTCTTTATCATGAGTAATTTATCAAACAGCTATTTTACAGCATGCTAGTTAGTTTTCTATGCTCTCGGTACATTTATATTTCCTTTTGAAATCTAGTCTATTGTTGTTACTGTATCACTGTGCTATTCAAGCCTCTGCAGGATCTTAGTATTTTTGAAAAAAATCTCGTAGTTTCTTAAAACTTTTCTCCTCCAACTCTCATTGAAATCTTAGCTACCTGGTAAGTAGATAAAGGGTTTGGGTTTGTTTTGTTTTTATTTGTTTGGTTGAACTTCCACTGTAATTCTATCTTTTCCATTTTTAATCTGGGAAGATCAAGACAGACTGTTAAGAGTCGGATGCTTTGTTAGACAGAACGCCTTTTTCTCCCTCTACTTTGCATGAGGAATCTTTCCTGTCAGGCCCTGAGGGAGATACTCATATAAAATCAGATACAAATGCAGTTTCAAGCTTGATGGCCAACAGCAGTAGTCTCTCTTCTATAAAGAGAAAGGCATTTAATAATGCTGTTAAGAATACCTTTCTCCTTAAAGGTAAATGTGTTCAATTTATCTTACACACACAAAAAAAAAAAAAAAAAAAATCTTAACAACAGGTTGTTTTTTGTTTATTTTTAATACATTGTTATGATTCATACTTTGGATTTAAGATGTATCAAGTAGATACTCTGCAATTGTAGTATGTGTATCAAAACAAGTTGAGAAAATTTGCAATTTGCCCAAATGTAAAGAGGGAACAAGTCTGGATCTGAAGTCACTTTAGGAAGCTGAGGGGATGGCTGTACTTCAAAGAATTGTGCTGAAGAGACATTTAATTATAGCATCTAGTCTGCCGCTGAATAACAATTTTTTTTAAGCAATCTTTTCCCGATATTTAGGGCAAAGTATGGTGAGGAAAACCTTTGTTCTTTCAAATATAGTTCAATTTCTTACATTTATATATATGATCTTTGAGTTTGTAATTGAACTGATTATTTTATTAAGTATTCCTGTTTTATAACAGTATGATTCTAAAGGTTAATAAACTCATATTTTATCTTGTATATGTTTATCAAAACTCAATTTATTTGCAGTCTCCTTTATCAAACTGATTTATCTTCAAATTACACCCTCAGATTTTACCATAGTAAAGATAATAGAATTATAGAGATTTAATTTAGATTCTGTTTTAGAACTAGTCATCTTCCAGTAGAAGTAGGCCAAGGAAACTATTGGCTTGCAGGAACTGTATTTTGAGTGATTTTTTTTCTTAATATGGTGTTAAGTTAAATTTCAGATTCTTCACTTCTGGCTTTTTTAATTGAGAGAAGGTTACACGTCATTAATTATTGCCCAGTTATTCAGTGTTTTGTTTCTGTCTACTGGCTCTGTGCATAAATGGAAGTTTGATTCCCAGTCTATTTATGACATGAGCAAATAGTTTGTTAGCAATAAATACTACATAGTCAAAATACAGACCCGTAAAGCTACTGTCTAGACTGTCTGATCATCGTTTTGAGTTCACACTTATTGAACTGAATGTACTGAAAGAGTCTCGAATGTGAATGTTCAATAAGACTTTGAATTTGAATGATCTCCTACCCTGGAGGAGAAGAAACAGGTTGTTTTGTTTCTCAATAAAATAAATTTCTTCTAATGGAAATTTTATGGTTTCTGGGGAATTTGCTGCAGTTTAATTTTAGTAGGGGTTAGGCCTTTATAGTTTCATTTTCCTTTTAATAACTATTTAATAACTTTTAATAACTATTGAGTTTGTATGTGCTGCTAATTTTCATCTTCAGATGGTTTCAGGACAAAAGGTTCTCTTCTGTTTTTCTGAATTTCCTTCACCCTAGTGAGTGGAAGTACTGGGGGACTGGAAGTCGCATCTCATGTTTTGCTTGGAACAATTCACACAAGAACAATTTTTTTTTTTAATCTGTTTTGAATATCAAAACAGATCTCAATTCACTTTTCATTAAAAGTGAGAAACATTAAAAAAGAAATAAATACACTCACTACTAAAAGAATACATGGAGGAATAAGTCTGTCACTTGTAAATGTGTCTGCGAGTGTAAGCTGTGATTTCTGTTTCTTAATTCCAGTGAGGCAGAGCATTTTTCATCCACAGTCCAGCAGGCAGTGCACTCACCTGAAAGTCAAATACAGGATGTGGTTCCTGTGAGACCTTGAGTACTTCTCTGCCTTCTGTGACCACGTGGTTTCAGTGAATTACCCAATGCAAAATGCTATTAAGCAAAAACTTATGCTTTCTTTGTCTCAGTACAGTCTTACTATTATGAGGCTTTACTGCAAATACTGCTTTTAGCTGACTCAAAGGTAAACAAGAAATTAAATTAAATTACTGTGAAATAATGGTAATGATTCTTTTTTTTTTTAAATTTGTTACGTGGGAAGCATCTGCTACAACTAGACATTTCTTGTTAAATTTATAGTTAATAAAAGTGCTTCAATGCCTGATACAGTTGGAAATAATGGATCAAGAAAATAACTGGTTTGGAATTTACTGATCTTATTGATCAGATTTCATTCTAACTAACAGATATAAAACAGGTCCTGATAATGCAAAAAGAGTCGTCCCCCCCCAAAGGTTTTCTCAGATTCTTTTCACATTCACATGATCTGTTCAGTTTCCTCATTCATGTTCATATAATGAGAATTGCTGCTGTCCTGTACACAGGTGTGTTCAGGATGCTCAGTAAGTGCCTTCTGTGACACAGTTATCTGATCCTGTTTGGAATTCTCTTGAGACCACATGAATGGAATGATTATGCTGTGTCAAAGTATTCAATCTTTAGTACACACAGAACTGTAGTGCTGTAGCTGATATTGTTTGTGACACAAATCTCCCTCCTTTTGGCATCAATTCTAGACCAATTAAAATGCAACATCTTTCATTACATGGTGCCTAATGTAATACGTTCCTGGCTTTAGTATTCTCACAAGTGTAATGACTGCACAGAGTTTAATTCTTAGTAGCTTTTCCTGAATCTGAGGAAGAGACAAGTATCTCATGTATCATTTAGTCTCCTCCCTATGGAAAACGATTATTTGAGCTAGATTTAAAATTGGAGAAGTCACAGCTTTGGTCACAGAGAGAGTCTCCCCTTTGCCCATAATGGAGAATAATGAGTTTCTGTGCAAATGGTAAGAGCTAAAAATATTACTTTGTGCAATTAAAATTGTGCTGTTATACATCACCTCCTCCTTGCTCTGACGTGTTCAATTGGTTTGTCAATTTTCACTAATAAAAAATTAGTGAAAACACTTTTCACTTGATGAAAGTGTTGCACTTGAAAAGGCTTTTTGCTCAGTTGTGTACAGGAAGGAATGCTGCTTGTGCCAGGACTGTGTCATAATAATGTGTTTTCATACAGTCACTATAGATCTGTTTTCCATGAAGCATCAGGATCTTTAAGAATAATGTTAGGAATAAGTACTAATGGGATACTTTGTGTCTGGACTATATATGTTGCAGTAGCCAGCTGAGAAATTTTCGTGTCAACAGGCAAATTCCTGGGAAGTCAGGTTGCATGTGGGTTTTCAATAATACATTATAGAGCTTAATCTCTTGTGTTTCTTTAACTGTTCTTATATGTTGCAAAGCTGTATGTGAGAGTTAGACTATGCTAAAACACTTACCTAGGTTTCAAGAAGCAGTGAAGTGTGGTTCTTAAGACATCTGATATTTAGAAGCTTTATCCCTTCCCCTCCTCTTGAGGCTTTATATGCCTACAATTTTAAATTTTAAATGGCATTTACAATCCAGTGTATGTATTTTTAAAAGGTATGGGGAAAATATCTGATAAGAAGAATGCACAGCAATGTTGATTTATAGTAATAAGTGTCTCTGTTTCAAAATAGTTGTTCATAAGACAGTTATCGAACATCCACAGGATCTACCTAATTTTTTCTCACTGGAAGTGATATGCCAAGTGCTGAGACATTCAAATAAGAAATCTACAGCCGTAGAGCCCTCTGCAACTACACAATCTGAGCAGCTAAAAGTTAAAATATTTTAAAGGTTAATGACAGACATTTAATGATTTTTTTTTTTTTTTTTTTTTTTTTAGGAAAAACAATGTTGCTTCTGTTTTCTCTAACCCCATTTCTTTTCAGATACCGTTTTCTCATACCTCACAGAAGTTGCTTTGTTGCTGAATTAAAATTTAATACTATTGATCGGCTTTTTTCTGCTCAATGATACACAGTTTTTCTTTACCTCTCAGGAGTACAAGCTTTACTTTGTAAGTACTGTGGAAAGAAAACCCTCATTCTATGGGAACATTCCCTTTATTTTTCCTTATGTGATACCAGTAACATCAGTCTTACCTTCAGAACTGTCAATTATTTCAAGTTTATTTTATAGTTCATTGCTTCAACTTCCATGCTCTACAGATGTAAAAGATATGGAGACCAAATGGGAAAGATAGGCATGTAACATACTGGTTTTGATATATTTTTTAATTACCATACAGCCTTTATTTCTGCTGTTGTTGTTTATTTCTTTTCTAAAAAATTTTTGAGTAATTAAACTTTTTCCCAGGCAAGATTTTGACTACCCATGGAGAAATTAGACTTTGACAGAGATATATATTTAAAAAAAAGGAAAAAAAGGTGCAAAAGGGGGTAAAATTAGAAAATTTGTTCCATTCCACAAGTGTTGAACAGTTTACATTCATACTGGCTGATAGTGCACATTATTTTTTGTTTATCACTTGAGAACATCCTGTTGGGGGTCTCACTGGTTGTCTTGATGGCTCGGGTAGGGCCATGACTGAATGCACTCTTAGATTTGCCATATTTCTTAGGTAAAAGGGGTAGGTGAATGGATCCACCAAAAAAAAAAAAAAAAAAAAAAAGACTGTCAAGTGAAATCCTAAAATGTGTAAGGCAGTAACTAACTCAGCTGTCTTATTAAAGATGTCAGAAAATGACCATGTCAATCAATTTTCAGCAGGAGCATCAGTTTCCATCTCAATTTTTTTCATTCCCTTCTTCTGATATGCTGACTTCATAAGTCATTTCAGCATGATTCAATTTCCTAGTATCTAAAATAGGTGATTAATACATTAGGTCTTGCTTGCAAAGAGCTTTAAGATCCAGTACAAGAAACTGAATATTGAATGTATTTTTCTCAAAGAAAAGTGGCTTGGGAGAAAGCACAATCAATGTAAATGCTTCTTGGCTTTTTTTTTTTTAATATTACAATTTATTGGTCTCTGGATCTTCCATGGTATTATAAATGCAATTACAAAGGAAGTTCATAAGGAAGACATTCAAGAAATACTTCTTGAATACCTTGCTGCTCGTGCCCTGTTTCATTCTTTCATAGTGAAGTATTCTGAACAAAACCAAAAGGACAGTGACATTGTGTAGCCTTCATTTCATGACTGTGAATATTAGTTTCCTCAACTAGGTTTACAATCAGTCTTTACAATACTTTAATCAAGGCAATGTTTACTTGGATAGCTACAGGAATGTCATCTGAAACTGAGTCAAGAAATTGTATTGCATCTTCCTATTATGCAAGGCTTTTCATGTAACAGTAAAATAAATTATCAGCAGCCAGCAATTTAATCTTTTTAACCTGGCCTAGTTGTTAGAATGTCGTCTGAAGAATCATAGGAAGACAAAGTGTTCTTATCAAGTCTCAAATCTGACAGCTTTGTAAGACATTAACTGTGGTCCTTGTTAAGATACAAGTACATCTGTGCTTTTCAAATGATCACTTCTTATGTTAGATCTTCATGAATAATTTGGAAAACTATGAAATAATAACAAACTTAAATTAATACAAGGACGACAATGGTTGAATTGTGCTTGTTACATTTTCTGTCTTCACTTTACAGGATAGCTTTAAGGGCTCAGATTTTTATGTACTTAATGTTTTTTTTTTCTTTCCCCATCTGTATTAGCAACTGCACCCAGAAGGCTTTGTGGGAACTTGGTTGTGACAAAAGAGGACTGGGGTCAGCCAGATTGTGTGCCTAAATCCTTTAGATGCTCTTGAAGAAACCTATTACTTTCTCCTAACTTTGAAAGAAAAAAAAGAAAGAGAACATGCAATCCCTTTCTCAGAGGAGAGAACAACATGCCACTCAGTGCGTTGCTGATACATTCAATTTATGAGGTGAACAAAGGAGTGTATAATACTGTCTTGATACATCTTCCAGCTGCTGTTCTCCTTTAGAGATCCTCTGTTTCCAACCCTCCTGCCTTGGGCAGGGATACAGATATAATCCATGTAAAGAAACTGTATAGATAGAATTAAAGGACATGGCACTGTTTCAAAGAGACTTATGTACAAGGAGCTGCGGAGTTAGAAAATTTTCCTGTTTTTTGACTGGTGAAATTTCATATATAGTTCCAGTCATCTGTATAAATAACATACACAGGTTTATTTAGCATTCAAAATATGATTTTTTTTTAGTGGAAGGTTTATTTTACCCTGATCTAGTTATAACAGCATAGGTTTAACTATAAACTATATTAAGCTTAATAAGTTCAGATAAGCTTAATTAAGTTCAGATACCTAAAATATACTAAAGGGTAAGCTTTCTTTACACATGATTTTGCAGGTGTCTCTATCTGCATCTACTCTGCAACTGACCAGTTAGTTTGAGGATTGGCTTCAGAATATCCATGTTTGGCCTGTAGTCTGAAATGTTGTAATATCTTTACAGTGTTGTGTATTTCCTTCATCCTTAATTCTGTTTACTCACCTTTCTTTGTAGAATCATAGAACTATATAATGGCTTGGTTTGGAAGGGACCTTTTGGTTCCAACCCTTCTGTCATGGGTGGAGTTGACAACTACTAGGTCAGGCTGCCCATGGCCCTATCCAACCTTGCCTTGCCTACAGGGATGGGGCATCCACAGATTTTCTGGGCAGTCTGTGCCAGTGCTACCCTCTGAGTAAAAATTTCCTCCTAACATCTAATCTAAATCTCTCCTCTTTTAATTTAAAGCCATTCTTCCTTGTTCTGTCACTATCTGACAGAGTTAAAAATCAGTCTCCCCCCTGTTTATATGCTCCATTCAAATACTGGAAGTGCACAGTGATGTCTCCCTGGAGCCTTCTCCAAGCTGAACGAGCCCAATTCCCTCAGACTTCCTTCATGGCAGATGTTTTCCAGCACTCTGATCATCCTGGTGCCCCTCCTCAGAACATATTCCAACAACTCTGTGTGCTTCACTTCTCTTATTTATATTCATTTATTATATTTTATTACATCAATTCTCTTTCATAATCAGCTTATTATATTAATTTTGGACCACTGTGTGAAGATTTATGTTGCTTTCCTGTTCAAAAATATTTGACTTTATTTATTCACATAAACCCAACCTTTCCAATACAAAATGTATTTCAGTAGTATTGATGCTCTTAACACATCTTACAGCCTAAACTTATTTAAGCCATGTCTTGTTTTACCTAGAGAGAGCTGTTTCCCGTAAGATCTTTCCTTAAAACCCGGAGACTCTAAGGAAAAATTGTCTGTGAAGAACTTTTCCCAAGAACTCTTAAAAGCAGTCTGTGGGTTTCCTTTGTGAAAGCATGAAATATATACCCATGGCAATTTGTTAAAGTTTCTGACTGCAGTGGAAAAGAAAATGGTCTCTTCAGATTTTTCATATCCTGAACATAAATCCTACTCTTATTTCTCCTGTACTTATTTGTTTTCAGTGCTTTTTAAAACCCTTTTGTGTTAGAACGATTCATTGCTGGTCACAGAGAATGGATTTTATTAGTAGTGATGTCTCTTTCACATCAAAGTGGGGAGATCCTGTGCCATGAAAGAGATGGAATACACTGAATGCTAAGGTGGACATCAGTTCCTTTCTTCTGCTTATAAAACATGACGTAAGCTTTTGCAGTTAAAAGTGTGCTTAAAGTTTCTGTGTGTCTGTTTGTAAAGGTTATATTTTGGGGATCCAGAGCTTCCTTGACATCACAGTAATCCAGAGGACTTCATAACCACAGACCATTCCTTTTGAATGACCCATGACTGTGTTCAGGGCTATTTCAGTTGAAAGCTAGATCAAGAAAGTAGACTGAAATTGTTTAACTCCTCGGGGTATGCAGAATTTATGAAGTAAAATTTGGTGCTTGTCCTGTGGTTGCTGCCATCATTTCTTCACTGAAGGGTACAATTATGGGAATTTTAGATGGTTGGAGTTTCTTCTGCCTTATCTCATTTAACTGCAATGCATGCTTATGGCTATACAAAAATTCCTGAACCTGTGGGTTTTAGGTAACAGTAAAAAGACTTAGTATGGAAAGTAAGAAGACTAGTTTCTGTGGGAGAACTTTATGAATTCAAGTTCAGAAGTAGAGGCATTTTGCAAGACTCACAGGTGTACTATAAGGCAGTGAGCTCAGAGAAGATCACACCAGAGAGTTACTGAGAAGTCCAGGGGCTGTAGATCCTCAGGCTAATCCTTGGGATTTTTTAAGCGTGTTATGACTGTGGCACATTTGCATAAGAAACGTGCATGGGAATGGGGCTAGGCTGAACAAAGTTTCTGTAAACTGCAGAGAGGTGGGTCTGCATGAATTCCAGCATGTAGCTGAGGGATCATCTTTTTGTTGGTGAAGTGAAGATGATGAATGCATAAGTAGATGGTGAAAATAAATAAATAGATTAGGTATAAAGATATCAGAAGGAAGTAATTCTTGGTAAAAAGGAATATGGTCCTGACTGCTTTAGAAAATTGTTCTATCTTTTTTTTTTTTTGTTGACTTTTTGTTTTTGCTTTCTCAGCTATGATTTATAAAACAAACCATCATACTAAATGCTTTGGTTTTCTTCAGTAGGTATAAAGTATAATTCTGCACAGAAGTCTTTGAGATTCACCAAAGCTCTAGAAGCTCAATCAACATAAAGGAGGAAGATTAACTTTCCCGATCTTAAAAAGAAAAGTGTATGGGTTGCAGAAGCAAATGGCAGGATGAGGAACTGCAGCTATCTGTGTGATCACAGTAGTGTTCTTTGGGTGCACTATGTGAGAAAATACCGTGTTGAGAGATTTGCTTGTGCTTCAATAATGTGATAAAATCCTCGTCTCCACACGTGTGAAAGCATGTTGAGAGACAATAGCCTTTGGGGAGCCTGAATACCACCATGCCACAGCACCTCCCAGGGACACTCACAGGAGCTATCAGCTTATCAAAGACCAAAGTGTGTTTGTGTACATCTGTGCAAGTGAAACAGCAACTGGGGAGATTGGTTCAGGGTCCTGAGCAGACCAAGGGTGTGAGCCCAGCTGCTGGAGGGATTGTACATATGTTTTTGCACTATTGTACATATGTCTGTCTTTGCACTAGCATCATGATCAGCCAGAGAGGACAGCAGGACCTGGCTACTAGAGCTGTTTGTGAAACTGTACATTTGTGTCTGTGTGTGTCCAGTGGCAAGGCCCACTCAGAATGAAGCACAGGACTGGACAAGTCTCATCTCTCAAGCTGCTGGATTCAATGCAGCTTGGTGTAGCAGTGGATGTACTTGTACTGCAAGAACAAGCACGACTGTCTGGCTTGAGGTGGATGGCTTTATTTGTCTAAATTTTGCTTTTAGAGACATCAGTTTACATTGTCTTTTATTAATTAACAGGAAGAAAAAAATCAGGAAATGTAATTACTATTTCGAGGCATCCACTTCTTTCCATTAATTTTTAAGGAGAGGGCTCTATATTTTTAGCCATAGCTTGTGCTTAGGTTTGTGCAAAGAAAGATTGCTTGCTATGTATACTTAAGAGCATGCTGCTTATTTTTCAGTTTTTAGTAGCTTTGCATGGATGAATATTTTAAGTTTTGTTATTTGTCAGGATTGTAAGTGCACTTGTTTATAGTTGTCTTCCACAGGATCTCATTTGCTGTCCTGTTTTTCTCATGTTTTCCACTTGTGCTTAGTTTATATCATTTTTGAATTACAAGGCAGTCATGCATTAAAAAAAGAATGACTTTTTTTTCCTGGCATGCTGTTGTGGTTTTATGATTTTTGGTTATCGGTATTCCACATCATAACATCATGTAGTGCACTGGGAGTTAAAGAGTTAATGCTCCAGTTCCGGGCACCTGTCCGGAAAAGAACAGCTACATAACCCAAAAGGCTTTGCGTTCAGAGAGGAGATATAACCCCTGGCAAGGTCACAAGACCTTCCCTGTTTTCTTTGGCTCTCCTTCCTGCTGCTGGTCTCAGATGCGCGCATCGCCACAGCACTAGAGTAAGGCCTACAGCTTTTGGACACTCTCTCATTGTATTTGATTTACTACCTTCAATTCTAATTACATTGTATTATAGTGCATTATCTTGCATTCTGATACTGTATTTAGTAAATTAATTTATTTCTCTACAGATCGTTGCTGCTGTTTTTAATTATTCTGGATCCCCTGTTTCCTCTTTCCAGAGGCACAGATCTGTGGATCCCTCTGCCCTGCTTGTCACAGAACCGGGCCAAACCAGCTTGTAAAACGTTGACATGTGCAATCTTTGAGTATCCTATTTTATAGATGGACAAGCAGTAGTGTCTCTGTCTCTCTAATGAAGCTTACACAGTGTTAAGAACAGAGCACAGAATTTCCAAAATGTCATCAGCTTTGGGAGAGTCATTTTTTTTTTCTTCTCTACCTACATTCAGTCTGAGTTGTAGTTTCATCTCTCTGACTTTCTGTTGCACACAGTCTTCCATGAAATTGCATTTATTTACCCCGGTGTATTGATCATATAATTATTGAAACTGACAGTTGTTCAGCAACACAGAGCAAATTTGTGTATTCCATTGAATGAGAGAAGGAGAAAATTTTCTGAACTTTTTCTACCATTCTACATGATTCTAGCAGAAACCTGGGAGAGCTGGCTGAATATCCACTTTGCATACCAGTCCTGCATAACCGTCAATATTTGAGCTAAGTTCATAAAGCTCCACAGTATTTTATCTGAAGAGGCAAGGGTTTTTCTTAAACTTAGATGAGCTTAGTTTTTCAGTTTTACCTAAATTCTATTTAGTTCTATACTTTTAATGCAAATTGTAGTCATCAGATGCTTAACTACTATGTTAGTTAACAATTCAAGTAGATTGATTATGTTCATTAATAAATGCAATCAGAGATACTGTAAGACCAGATAACGAAACTGTGGCATCTTAGAACATTGCTGAGTTTTTGGAAACTGAAAATTCTGAACACATCTAGGGTTAAACTGCACAGGAATATGATAGGTCTGGGAATGAATGCTGTAATTGACAAACCCTGAAGGGAGAACTTTAACTTCAGATGTCATATATTAAAAACAGTGAATTTCAGTGTTACATCATCTCTGAGATTCACTGAGTAGTTAAACTAAACAAAGACTCATTTAGCTTTGCTGGACTATGATTGTATCTCAAGAACCTCTCTGATCATAATGAAAGGGTAAGAAATGGAAACTGGAAAGTGCTCTAACAAATGTCAGGTTGAATTTGAATGCTCTGGAACTATGTTCTCCTTATTTTCTACGTTACCCACTTAGACCTGAGTGTTCTAACAAAACTGATGCAGCATTTTACAATTTTAGCTGACGTGTCATAAGCAGAGACAACGGTTCAGTGTTCTGTGTTAACTGTAAAGTGTCAGTGATGTTCTTCTGAATGTGCTGCTATAGTCATCATCATACTATTTGCAAAGATAATCCTTTTTTATAATTGTAGATCTCCTCTATTGTGATTTAGTCTGTTTTCCATTTCAGTATGAAAGATACTTTAATTCTGATTTAGTTAGAGAATACATGGGAAGGACAACCACCGTGGAATCCAATTTTCCAGATTTTGCCCCACTATGAGTTGCTTTTGGCTTTCGTTTCTTAATTCTGAAGAGCCCATTTATGCTGTGGTTCATGAATATCATCAGAGAACACATTTTGAAATGTCAACATTTAATTAGGAGACTTTCTGAATAGAACATGGGTTTCTATTCAAAGGATTTTCAGGTTTTTATGTAGTTATATTTAGGTTCTAAACTAAATGGACTGCAGTTTTACTGAGAATGTATAGAAGTAAAAGGACTCAAAGACCGAGTTTCATAGACTGAAATTCAATATGATTTTAAAAAGTAAATTTAGGTGTTGCTAACTGCTAGATGTGGCTGAGATGTAGTTGGTATTTTTAGTGATTTTTAAAAAGTTATTTAGCTTACCAATTCAGTCAGCTAAACCCAGATGTCAAGTGAAATACCACATTATCCTGTGCACACTGAAAATTTGAGCTGAATATCCAGTTGCATCTAATATGGTACCAAGTGTCTGTGTTCAGACAGTTCAATAAATGCATGCACTGTAAAACTCCATGCATTATAGTGGGAATTTAATATGCCTTCCTATATATTTATCAAAATACCTCGATTTTGACATTTACATCTTGCATTGAATCTCATCCCTCATACATTCTTCAAACCAAACTACTTCTAAGAGCTTCTAGAGCTTCTGAAGCCTCTGTCAACAGGATTTTCCTTTTTTTTTTTTTTTTTTTTTTTTTTTCTTATTAGGGAAGTCGAAGGTGTGAGTACATCTTGTTGAGATACAGGTGACCCATCTTTAAATATGCTTGCTCTGGTACTGATATTAGCATAACGTTACCTGTGTGAAGGTGACCACTGTGAAACCTGCCAAGAAACATGAGCAAATAGCTCATATGGATTCCATTCTTCTCGCATTTCTGCTCCTATCACAACTCTTCCGCTAACCACAGACCTCCACTGCAATAGGTAAAAGCTGCACCCTCTGCATGGTGCAGTTGTACTTGTTCGAAAAGCAGGGATGCAAATGGATTCATGTGCTGTTTTAAGCACTATATGTTGAGTTTTGCTGGATGAGTAGTTACATAGCTTGAGAAATGTGAAGTAACCTCGCTCTTGACTGTCATAAAACACAAGGAGTTATGACTGGTTTCTGTTACGAGAGCGGATCCCAAGCGTGCCCTACTCAGATCAGCTGATAATTGTAAGTCAAAGTCTGCAGAGAGGATTCTAGTTCTTTTTTCTGTTGTATCATCTCTTGGGGAAAACAAGGAGACAGAGGTCAGCTCGTGGCCTCAGCAGACACTGCCATTTTAAATAATATTTTAGCATATTGCTTAAGAGTGTTAGAGCAACATGTGGAACTTCTACTGACTGCAGTTTTTCAGAGAATCATGACGAGTTCTTACAGGACTGTGAACAGATCTGATAATTTGATTTACCAAGTTGACAAAGAATACTACTTTTGTGCTATCATAAATTTAAAAAAGTCCGTAAAGGGAACTACTACCTTTTAGAAAATACATTTATTTTTAGTGTGCTGGAAGGCAGTTGTTGGTAGTAAACTGAGAAGTTTGCTTTTAGCTATTACGAAAATTACATCAGTAGTCATACTGCACTTTGCTATAGGTGTAAAAATGAATGTTTTAGTCTCATTTATTGTGTGGGATAAAGCTTGCTTTATTCAGAGTGTGGGCAAGAAGTATGAAGGGATCATGCGTGCCTCTCTGCAGTCAGTGTGTTCCTGTTCTGGGCAGCTGCAGCCTCCTTTAGTCCAGAATTAGCCAGCATCCTTCTGAACAATTCCTCACCTTTTGTGTAAATCTACTTTGGACAATTTCTCAGCTTTAAGTTCAGTTATTTGCACTTATTTGTGTTTTGTTAACGATTTTCTTGCTTTTCTCAGTTCATGTAAAGAGAACACCGATATTTTGTTTATAAAAAAAAAATTGGACACCAATATGTTTGTATGAAATAGAATTTTCAACAGTGGCTACAGTGTTTCTAAGCTAGAGAGGTCAAGTCTTGCTGATAGCTTGGTGCATCTTAAATACGTTTTTCCTCAAAACAGTAGCAATAAAGAGAAGTCTTGTGAAAAGCTTTGTCACTATAAAGAGGGTGAAGCACTATGTCATTAGCTATATCGTTATTCTGTTTATTAGCAACTTTATGAAATACAGGGAAGGCTGTAGATGGAAAACTATCACAATAATGAAATATAGTAATAATGGGCAATGATTTAGCTAAACTTCTTTTGATGAAACCTGAGTTATTTTGATGTAAGGTTTATTACCATTAAAAAAAAAAATCTGGATATGAAATCTTACTTTTCATCCCATTTTTCATACCATTTTTCTTTGTCTTGTTTTCTATTTTTTCCATGCACTACAATATTTTATTTAGCTTAGTGTGATATTTGCAAACGACATTGTGTTGGCTGTTTTATATTTGGTTTTGTTTTTTGCTAAGGCCTCCAGTGCTGTTTTCATTAACACTTAGAGCAGTCTATGCAGTGACAATTATTTGCTAATGCTTGTCTTCTTTCTAAGCTCAAGTATTATCTTGGACTTAATACATGTATAAAAAACTTCTGAATAGTGATTCATGCTATTAAATGCCTCACAAATTGCCATAAAAGGTTTGCCTGCTCATCTCTTTTTGAAGCAGAAAGTGTTCATTGCTATAATAGATTTTCTGTGATATACAATGACAGCTTTATAGGTGTTAAACATCAGAAGGCTTTTTCTAGTATTGCAGTATGGGTACAATCACTTTAGGACTACTAAAAACATCTGAATCTCTCATGTGAAGCAGTATCACAGCTCAGTGATATTAAGTGAAATGAGGAACCATTGGTAGAGTGAATTACAGAGAGAGAATAAAATATAAATGCATTATTTGGAATCAGTATGTACAAACTAATCTTGAACCTCCCTTTGCAGTCCTATTATCAGTTCTGTCCTTGTAAATAGTCTTAAGGAATTTCTGTGAAGTCACAAATGGTAAATATTCTAATTTTTGGGACTCAGAGTATTGAATAGAATGGAAGGATCTCAGTTTGCAGCTATCTTTATGACTGGAATGTTACCTAGATGCACTATGTAGGAAAAATACTGTGTGTAGAGTACAGTTGTGTTTCTTATGTGTTTAAATAACACGTAGGGCATCTGAGTATGTGTTAGAATTGCTAGAAACACTTAAAATCTGTGCTTTGTTTCTTATGGCTTGCTTGTAGTCTCATGCTTTTTTCCACACTTTGTTAAATCAAATGGAGTTACCTTAGATTTACTCATCCATATGGATGGAGTATCAATGGAGTTACCACAGATTTACTGTAGTTGCATGGAAGAAGATAATAGAACATTCTGTTGTTTATTCTGCACTGCTTTGTATCTTTGCGTCTGGTTTTAATCCCTTTGAAGCATATCTAGTTTTGTAAGTTACTTAGTTTTCTTCTAGAGTCTAAAAGAAAATAAAAAAAGTTATTTAAACACTTGTCCTTTCTCATTAGGTAGCCTGCCCACAGGATAGGAACATTAACCTGCTGAGGACATTCATTTTAAGAAATTCTGTATAGCTGTAGGTTGTAAATGAATTATTCTCTTTTTCACGACTGTGCCTTATTCTCCCTCCTTTTTAATGACCTTTCTTGACACTAGCTGTAATCTGAAGCCTTGCCCTGATTTAGCTTAAAGGTGAAAATAAAAAGTGAGTCTGTGAGAGGACAGATGCATTTATTTAAACAGAAGTTTGCTATATCCAAAGGAAAGAAATAAATGCACAGAGTACCATGATGCCTTTATAATTCATATTGGCTCCGAATAATTAGCTCTTTATTGTGATAAACTGGGAGGCACAACTCTTTAAAATAGGCACTGGCTCCGAGTTGGCTACACTTCATTACAGACTAGAATCATGACTAGCAAAAATTTGTACCACCATTCCTTTTTTTCTCTGCTGGATGCTTCAACTTCCATTGCACTGGTGATCAGAACTCATTCCAGAGAGTTACATTTGCTTCAGTGGGAATCCCTGCATATGCTCAGTGAAATCCATGTCCATAACAGGAGCGCTGTTGCATCATGCAAGATGAAGCGGATATCTGAGGCTAATTCATGATGAGATGATTGACTGCTACTGCAGGGCAGACAGTATTTTACCAGTGTGTTAACTGTTTCATTTGGAATATGGGAGGTAATGGAGTATGTGTGTCCAGTACTGTGTTGAGTTTCGAGCCCCTCACTACAAAAAGGACATTGAGGCCCTGGAATATGTCCAGAGAAGGGCAAAAAGCTGGTGAGGGGTCTGGAGCACAGGTCTTATGAAGAGTATCTGAGGGAGCTGAGATTGTTTAGTCTGGAGAAGAGGAGGCTCAGGGGAGACTTCATTGCTTTCTACAACTTCCTGAAGGGAGGTTGTGATGAGGAGGGGTTTGCCCTCTTCTCCCAGCCAACAAACAGGTCCCAAGGAAATGGCCACAAGTTGCACCAGAGGAGGTTTAGGTTAGACATAAGGAAGAAATTCTTCCCTCACAGAGTGGTCAGACATTGTGTTAGGGTTGGGTTAGGGTTAGACCCTCTATGATCTGTTTGACATTCTAGATAACAGATCTGCAGGTTTTTTAATTTCTCCAAAACTCTGAAGCAGTTCACTTTATAAGAAAGTTTATGTCTGTGCTAAAGGCTCCTGTCAGGTCTCCCTGGCACATGCTGTGGTTTTTGAAGAACAGCTGAACATGTGGCCTGAGCAGCCCAGGCTGGCATGATCTCTAAGTCACATTAAATGCTGCAGCAAGCAGCCCTGGGGGCTCTTCCATACTGAGTTGTGGCCTCTACTTAAACACCCTACCTACAGGTGCCTGAAGTGTATGCTAGCTGTTTCTTTCAGGCATAAAGAAGCTGTTAGGCTGCTACTTAATGATACTGTTCAGAAAAATCTACCCAGCGTCAGGCTCAAAGTCAGTCATCTGACAGCTCGTCCTTGCAGCCACACAGGAAGCTAGACTGTGTGCTGGTTGGCCTGCTGGATCCATACTGCGTCTAAGAAATAAAGAGCCTATAAATGCCAATAGTAATCTTAGCTAAGGAGAGAAGCTCACTCTCTTAATCACAAGTGGACACAAAGGCAGAACTCATGTAGTGGGCAAAGCAACAGGACATGAGTATCAGCTTCCTCTCAGTGCTACAAGCACATCTCTAGATGTTGCTGTAGGTATTTCTTATTATCTAAAATGTCTGATGCAGGTTGCTAAGCAACTGCTGCATCTACTAGAGATGAACTACCATTGCATTTTTTTTCTTGCCCTAAAGTTAATTGTGAGAAAATTCACCATCTTGTGTGTAGCCATTCTTTAGAGTTCTGCTTAGCACTGCAGAAGATCTGTACTGAAGAAGCTGTGTGAATTGCTACCAAAATATTTTGGAGGTAATTTTAGCCGAATAAAGACCTAAGAGCAATGGAAGAAACCTTCTGTAAAGTGCAACAGGCTTTTATGACAAAGTTCAATTCTGTTACATTCTTATGCATAACATGTTTATGACACCATCCTTCTGTCAGGAAATAAACTATAGATAAGGATAGAGAAATAATGCACAAATCTTGTTTGCCTATATACCCTTCCCTGTTAAAGGCTGTAAACCATTTAGAGTCAAGACTGCACAATTATTTAAGGTTTCTGTTACAGAACAGAAGGAGATCTGCTAACTTACACAAACTAATAAGAGACTGATTGACTGATTTTTATTTAGATTAGTTTCTCCAGGGAATTGTATCTGAAGTGAAATCATAGGTGGGGTTGGAGTCTCACCATGTTGCAGTCTCCAGACTGCTTTTGTGAGAGTTTTGGCTCAGCTAAGAAAGATTTTGCAAGACTACCTTGGTGAAGCTGGGATATATAATACGCTATCTCGGAGTTTTCAACCGTCATGGAATTAACCTTATTTTATTTCTCTTTCTAATCTATAGAATATTAACATGTACTGGAAGGTACATCCCTTCCATTAGAGACCAGACTATTTTTAAAGTAGTTGTGGCTTTTGATTTACTTTTTTTGAGCTCTAATAGCTTTATAGTAGAAATTCAGTGTAACTTAATTTAAGCTTCCAATTTGAAACCAGCTCTTATAGTGGTATTTCCAGTAGTTAAATATACTAAGTCATTTTGTATCTTTCTTGAAATAAATATGTGTTAAAAGTTCATGATTAATAAGCAAATGTGGAAACAGAAGGCTTAGAAACACACCAAACATCTTGGCAGCCAAGTAGAGTGGTAACTAAAGATAAATCTGCTGCTGTTTTTTTTTTTTTTGTGTGTGTGTGTGTGTGTGTGACAAGAAATAAAAAGCTATAGTGTGTAATTATCTGGGCTTTACTACCAATTTGTAAGTTTATGTACGCAGTAGACTGCCATTTATAGACATGCTCGATTTGCTTGTGACGACCGAAAGGCAAGCGGTACATTTCTGAGAGCTTTGAAAAATGGGTTGTATTCACTTCCTAAAATTTTTAAGAACTTGCATCACAATTGATAGGGAGCTAAAAACTATTGTCTCTTAGAGATTATTTTTCATATAATATGAAATGTCTTCTGATATTTTTCTGGTTCAGTAGTATGAACTGACTCACTGAACACAGATGAATATGAATGAAGTTTTAACTTATGTTTTTACTTATTGTGTCAGCATACCACCAGACCAGCACTGATCAGTAGAACACCTTTCTCTGTACTTCAAGAACAGCAGAAAAGCCAGAACTTTTCCGAACTAAAACATAATTACCTTATAAACAAAGAGAAAAAAGAAGGGTAGAGAATCTGTGCAGTAATGTCATTAGAGAAGTATGGGGTGAATATTAGAAAAAACTGAGGGATAGATTCTTTAATTCAGTATCCACAAAAGTAGAACAAGTTATTTTGTCTGGAAATCTATTGTGTTTTAAGTTCATTGAATTCAGAGTCATCTCACATTCTTTGAATGTAAAGCTTCCTCCTCCAAGAGATTATAGGATCTAGGGGAGCTGTGAGGGAAGATGAAAGTAAAGATTTTATCGGATTAATTGAACTTCTCTTAACTTTGCACAAGGGTGAGAAAATAGTTCACAGAACATGCAGGTAAACAGTTGTTTTTAATGCACATCATAATAATATTAGCCAACTAGCAATTCTAGTGGCAACATAGCCTCATCTCTCTGGTTTTTTTCATAACTTTTTGTTGCTGAGAAAGCGTGGGTTATATGACTAAATTTGCAATAGGAGTTATTTGTCATACACTAGCAAGATTTCAGGCATGTAAGATAGGCTTAATCATGCCTCATCTTGACAGTTTATGAAAATATCCATATGGGCCGATATAAATGTTTTTTCCAAATGTTTTTTATAAATTTTTTCCATCATTATTTGGTGGCTTCTTTTCATTACTTTTATTTAGGAGACCCCAGCTTTGTGCTTATCCAAAAGTGCAGGGAGGCCTTGGCCTGAGCCACTCTTCGCTGGTTTAAACTGAGTCAGAGCCCAGTGGCTGATGCCACCCTTTTGTAGCTCCAGCTCTGGGCATGGCCGCACAACCAGCAGTCACTTCCTGATGAACAGCAGCCCTTGGTGTGCATGGAGCTTTGGGATCTGTTAGGCTGCAGAAGGAAATCAAACAGGTCTGTGCTGAAAAAAAAAATAAAAATAAAAATAAAAAAATCCAAATTAAGCCTAAGACCAAGGAGAACAAAATTTGATGCTTTATCTGGTGAAAACCTGAGAATGCTGACAGCTGCAACCTCTTGCACCTGTCCCCATCCCTCCTGGGGAAGACAGAAAAGTTAACCTTGTGACCCAACAGGAGAGTAGCACGCTAAGCCTAACTGCAAAGAAAAAGGAACGGAAGAAACAAAACAAAACAAAACAAAAAAAAAAAAAAAAAAAAAAGGAAGGCTTCAGTGTGTAGCACCCCCAATAATTAACTATACGTTTCTGTGTTAATTGTAGAACAATAATTTCTGGGTTTCAGATTTTATTTTCTCTTTTGCCTGTAAGAGGATTTTGAATGAGACTGTAGACTGCCGTTATATAGAGAAATAGATGGTTTGGGGTTGTGGTTTGTCTCAAGGAATGAATCTGAAATTATTCCGATAAATCATGCTGTAGATGTTCCCTTCTTTCTAGCCACCGTAAGTCAAATCCAAATTATCCTTTGTTACCCTGTTCTCCAAGAAGTGCCCTCATCCCAGGCTAGAGAACCTATTCTTTCCTCCTCATTTATGTTTTTCATGGATTTTGCTGCTTTTGGGGATGAAATGCCCTCTGTGCTATCTTTCTACCTAGTAGATGGAACATTTGCCGATACGTAGAAGATACAAGTATTAAGTCCAAGACAAAGAAAAAAAGTTGAACCTGGGTTTCCCATGGCTGAACAGTGTAATAATTGCATTGTAGCATAAAAGATGAACAGTGGCACTGCTATCACCTTTCTGGCAGTAAAGGAAAATAATGATTCCTGTTTAGTTCTTTGAAAGTACAATTGTACGTGACAAAACACAGCAGATAGGTTTGGCCTTCAGCATCCAAATGGGCAGCCCTACATGCGATCCTTCATCAGATGCCTGTAGCTGAGGAGGGGTCAGAATCCCCGCTGCTACCTTGCACGGTTTCTATTATCTGGTGTTAGATAGCTTCCTATTTTCTGTGAAGGTTTGGGAATATTGTTCAAAAATCTTAGTTTTCCAAGTACTGCATTGTTCTTAATCCTATTTTAGGATAGCAGAAAGTCATAGTATAGGGATTTGGTTGTGATCACTCCAGTGGAGATGGTCCTCAGTCAGTCATTCCCTGAATTATGTTTAAGAAAAAGAGCAGAACACTAATTATTTTGCAGACCGAATTTTTAGATAGCTATCTCTCACATGGCTTTCAATTATTTCTCACTCAATATATCTGATTGTACCTTATTTAGACTAAATAAGAGGCTTAACCCATTAAGGCTGTGTTAACTTTTTTCTTTATGCTTTTCTAGACATATTGCAACTAATACGTAATGCCATACCTGCATAGATTTCCCAAACTACACTTCCAAATGTATGTCTTCTTTGTTCTTATAATTGTTTTCTCAGCCCCCACTTAAAAAATCAAAATAAGAATGTTGCATTCTTTTAACAACATATACTTTCTTAATGTGAAAGATTATCTGAATTCTACTCTTCATATCTGTGGTACCATGGAAGTAATGCAGTCAAAATCCTGTTACAGTACTTAATTCCTCTGAGGTTACAGCCCTGTGCATGAGGCAACAGCCAGAAGCATTGGACTTTTTCCTGCTGGTCTCTGTCCCAGTGGGTTTTGCATTCATTTCTGCAGAACAGCATTATTCAGAAATGAATATGATCAACAGTATTCTTAAGGAAGATGAGAGCTGTGGGTTAAATTTCTTCAGGCAGACGGTTTTGTAATATATATGTCACTTCCTTGACAGTAATGTGTGTGTATATGTGAATTGTTGTCACATATTAAATATGCTTACTGTCTATGTAGGAAAAGAAACTGCTGCTCCTTCCTTCAGGAAAAGGCTTTGTAGTATGATCTTATGGACAGAATCTGATTTAGGGGTTCAATAAGGGCGAAGGATTTAAGTCATAGGAACTTAAAGCTGCACATAAAGTTCAGCGTGCTGGCCAGTTTGCATGCTGTTCTAACTCATCCTCTGTATAGTAGGAAGCTGATTCTCTCTCCTCAGACATTTTCAGCACCCATTCTAAATATCAGAGCTGTCAGTTGATAAAACTTGTACCGATGGAGGAGAGAGAAAGCTTCACAATGAGGCTGAGGAAGGTCACATAAATCATAGGACTTTCTTATTCTTGAGATGGTAGTTGTAAGTATTAACCATTGATAATGCTAGGATTTTAATTTCAGATGAATCTTTAAATTAGAACATTTGAAAGATATAAGATGAATTTGTGATGTTCTGGACCTTATAAGTGCCAAATCGTATACTGAATTGAAAATAATAATTTGAGGATGAGCTGTAAAAGATCCTCTCTATATCTTTTATATGTCCTGAAAAATAGGATGGTCTGTCTGTCTTCTGTTTTGTGAGCATTCTCCCAAGATTTCTTTTTCCTATTAGGTACATGGAAATTGGGAAAGTTTCACGTAGGTGTTACTTGTTAACCTGGAATATTATTTAACTTACCTTCCTTGTGTGTAATTTTCTCATCTTTTGGGAGGATGGTAGTTCACTACCTGTGCAAGAAAAGTGAAGACCATGAATGGTATTAACAATGGTGATAATTAGCGATTTCAATATTTCTCTTAGGCTAGAAAGACCTTTGTAAGTAATACAAGCCTTGTATAGTGCCATGCTGTAGATTAGACTCTGAATCGGTGTGTGCTGAGCTAATGCAAGTTTTCAGACAAAAGTCTCTGTGTTCCAGGCTTTTTCTAGTTTTCATTCATGACTGTTTCCCTAATGGCATGCATAGCATGAGCTCCTCACGTTATGAAAAGTACTGCAACTTTGTTGTTACTTTTGATTTCATAACAATTGAAAACAATAAACCTTAAGTCCTACAGTATTTCTCTTTAATCACAAGATTTTCAGAAGAAGGGTTTTGGTGAACATGGTGTCAATTAATATGAAGCCATTTTTGGTTTTGTATTTTATCTGCAAAAGTCTGTTTCAAATTGCTTGAGTTTCTATGCCTTGGAAAGCATTTTTAATGAGCCAAATTTGGATCTTGGAGAGAGTTTGAAACAGAGGAAATGCCATCATGCCCAAGATTATAATAAAATGTTTTGGGTTTTCTTTTTTTCAATTTTATTTTGGCAGAAAAGTCTTTTTTATTTCCTCATCCTTATGTATATCTATTGACAATTCCTATCTCAATTTCTAAATAAATAGAATATAATACAATCTTGCTCTCAAACAGTAGTCTACTTTTGCAGATGTTTTTTCTGGTTGTTCTGGCCAAAACAAGATCTGGCGTTTGTCAGAAGTCCTGTGTGGTACATAAGCATGTTAGGATTCATGTTTGCTTACTTCTGTTTTTAATGGTGAGAACACTGTCTAGGACAGGTAAACACTCAAATGAAAGTGCTTGGTATGTTGCCAGTTGCCAGTTTGGGTAGAATATCGTGCAGCTATGAAAAAAGATTTATGGACAGGCCCGTGGATGTGAAATGTGACTATTGCCAGGTCCAGTGTAAACTCTAAATTTGTACCTCAGCTTTTCCTTAAGTTCTTCAAATATTTCCATCTTCAGGTTTACATCTCATTAATTATGGAGTTGTCAGATGCAGATAAGTTGGCATTTACATTCACCTTCCTCACAAATATTATTTCTTTTTATTAGGAGATAAACACATGGCCTTTGTAAATATGCACAAGATATAGTAAAGGTACTGATTTTACCTACTTAATATCTTATAAACAGTAATATAAACAATCATAGGTGGGAAGTTATATAAAGTCTTGTAAGGAAAAGTATAAAGTTGAAAAGGGGGTCCCTCTATAACCAGCTTATCCTAATATCCTATATTTTTCTTACAAGTGGTGGGGCATATTAGGAAATATGTGACTTGAAATTATAGGCATTTGGCTCATTCAAGCTAACAACACTAAGAGGCTCTTCCTAAAGCAAACTTGCAAATGTGGTGACACAGCTACTTGGATGGGCAGAGACCGGTAAAACAAACAAACAAAAAAAAACCTGTCTTCTTGGACTACACACCTTCTATAGCGACATCATGAATTCTCGTGTTTGAGTACTGATACAAAGTGGTTTTCTAGGATCTGCAGAAGAACTGGCAGTGTTTTCTTGCCATTCTTTGAAAGAAATTGCTTTGGAGCAGTTGAAGTTCCCATTGGGCACTTCTCTCCCTTGCTTAAACAGGAAGATAATGTGATATACAGCTTTTTTTTCCAGCTTTTTTTTTTTAATGGATAAATTAAATAACCCATCCAAAGAACAAGTGATCTCTTAAATTGATACTAACATTCAGAGCCCGTACTTTCCTTCTTGACATTTAAGGACTTGACTTAAATGTTTGTTTTCCTTTTTTATTTTCTGTAAAATCTTTTATACCCACCAGGAACTTGCTGATAAACTAGTAGTTGAAATATGTTGTTTTGTTAAAATTCTAGAGGATCTGGGTAGATGTGCTTTGTAAGTTAAAGCTGATTATGGTTTCCTCATACTTGTGGAAGAGTCAACATCATTCCGTGAATGTGAGAAGAGCAACTGCAAACACAAGCCAAAAGCTGGCAAGGACCTCTACATGATAAATTAATTCTCCTGCTGTTGCAGGTTGCCAGATGGTATTACCACTTTGCATAAGCTTCCACCTGAGTTCTGATCACACATAATCCTGTCTTGTCTTTTTCACAATTTCAGAAATGCCATCTATAATCTAGAGTGAAGCTCTTAACACTTACCTTCCCCTCAGCTTGCATTAGACTTTGCTGATTCTACCTCTCGCTCCTGATTTCTCATCTCTGCTCTCTATCCTTTGCTACCTAGGATTCTTTTCTATCGTTTTCTCACTTTTGATCACTTATCTGAATTATAATATCTTCTGAGTTTCTTATGTGGCATGCATAAATGTATGTGGTTATATTATCTCTACCTGAATCTTTTTTGCTTCGTTGATGTCTTTGGATCTATTCTAAATGTAACCAGTGTTTACAGATTTTCTTATTGTCCTCAGATCTTCTTTTCTATTGGAAAATTTTCCCATATAAATGCATTTCTCTGTAACATGATCAAACGCTATGTTTCACAAAGTTTATTCAGAAGCAAAATCTCTTGATCTTGCCATTTTAATTGTCTGTATCATCTTGATAGTGAACACCTTCGCCCATTTGACTTTATTTTTTTCCTTCAGAAATAAGGGTGTATGGGTGACTACTCTTTGTTTTACAGCTCTGACTGCTTGCTAGCCAGTATTTCTTAAGCCACTTATCTCATTCAGACAAGTCCCTGCAGTTAGGTTTTCAGTTAGTTTTCTGTTTACATTATGATCAAAAGTGGGAAGCTTTCCCTCAATACTTGTTTACAAACCCTCTATCCCAACCACATATATTTTTTTTCGGATTCCAACATGCACTTAAACCAGGAACATTACAGTCAAGCATAATGCAAACAAATACACTGACTCTGAAGCAACATGAGTTTGTTTCATTACCGGAGACAAATTTGATACATCTAGTTATTCTGGAAGATGTCCTGTGTCTGAACACTTTAATCTTCATGATTCATACAAAATCTTTGCTACACAACATTTCTGGGAAGGCTTTTTTGGCAGTAGAAGTACTTCTACACAGTGGAAATTATTCTACAGTGGTTAATCTGTAACTCCAACTGTGAACTTAAATTTTTCAGCTAAGAAATTACATTAAATGAATATTTTGAAGTAAGTTACTCCAACAGCACTATGATTTTACGTCTTCTGCTACCCCTGAGCTGCAAGTTTCTATATTAAAAAGCTATCAAATAAGAATTTTGTACTATGGTACAAGTGACTAGTTTTCATACAAATGATAAGATCTGGCACTCCTTTGGCTATCTATTTTATGAATCATGTATTATATATTCTGGTTTTCCCTAATAGATTATATGTCATAAACGATATATACCAAATTTATTGATCCTGTTTTTAGACCTAGTTCATTTGGGTAACCTTCAAAACTTTCACTGAGTTTTATGTGGTGTGGCATTTTCTATAGTGTTATTAACAATTTTTTCCCTACTTAAATTTTTAAATATTCATGGCAGCATTTGTTTTGTTAGTACTTGTTACATTTGCAGGATCTAGACCTTTGCATCTTAAAAAATGAAGCAGAGCGTGTGATGTTGTATTCATCCATCTTATACCTCGATTATTGTACATCACTGAGTAAATTAATACTGTGAATGATTAAGGACTTTTAACATTCACCAAGTGATTTTTGTTAATATTTTGCATGCATACAGGTCTTTTTTAGAACTGCTAAGTTAAGTGGGGATAAAATCCATGCATACTAGGCAGCCTGCAGGTTTCTGTTACTTAACGTAGGTTAATGAGGGAATGAGGAATAAGGCTCCCCACATTTTTAGTTAAGTGCTTTAATATTTCTTTTGTAAGACAGCCTCTCCTTAGCACTGCAGTGTGGTTTGGGGAAAATAAAACAGGCTATACAACAGACTAAACTCACCTGTATATGTAAGATATAGAGATAGTCACACTTCCAGCAGGTGGGGCAAATTATTTTGGAGCACCCTGTTATTAGGATCAATTGCTTCAGCCTTGTTTGTAAAAGACAGCTTGGTAGGGAACTGTTGCAAATACTGTCCATCTCTAAACTTGTTCACAGCTTTTTTTTTTTTTGCTTTGTTAGAAAAAAATAATAATAATTAAAAATCCATCCTTTCTCCCAGTGGATTTGACGAGATAAAATAATAAAACCAAGTCTGGTTTTATTCTGGATTTCACTATGTTCTTCTGTTGTGTTTTTTTTTTTTTTTAGTCAGAAAATCATGTTTCTTAAGCGATTGATCTGCTATTGTATGGGAGTGAATTATTGCTTACCTCACTATGGAATGAAAATGTTGTGCTTTTGGTGTGCAGTTCTTAGGGCACTATGCAAGATTTTGATTATTGTTCTATTCTGATCTATATTTATTCTGACTAATGAGAGATTTACCTTCTGGATTAGCTTACAATACTATGAAGCTTTTCCAAGCCATTTTATGTATACTTCTTGCTGTAACCAGCAAGAAAATTTATTTTTAAATTTATAAAGTAGTAGCTAAAATGTTAAAACTAGTTCAGTTCCATTTGTTCAAAGTTCAATTGTAAGAGACTGAAAATAGCAATAGGTTTATGAGTAGGAAAAACAAGCCCAGATAGCTTAGGGATTGCTGTACTGCTCTCCCAGCGGTGGCTGCAGTGCCTTCTGGCTGTGGGGCTGTCAGCACACAAGCAGCAGAGCAGGGCTTGGTGGTGGCTGTGCACCAGCTGCCAGTACTTTGTAGAAGGGGGAGCAGGAGGGAAAGATTTTACCACTGCTTGTGAAGTTCTGCTGAAAGCAAGCCCTGTTATCCTCAAGGTAGGATCAGCTGCTGATTCCTGCTATAATACTTGATCCTCTCTCTGTCCCTCATGGTACATCTAAAAGGAAAGAAACAACACAGGCTTTAGCTGAAATAGAACTGTATGCAGCTGAGTTATTCCTGATTTTATACCTTCACTGAAAGGATCTCTTCTACACACCCTCAGATCGCAGTAAAACTTAATACCTCTCTCCATTATTCGTATCTTGTAGAGCTAGCCAATGTGTTGGAAAATCTCCTGTGGGAAAACACTGGCAGATAGCAGTCACAAAGATCTTGGTTCCTCTCGCTAAGCTAATAATTAATAGATCTGAAAATGCAGTGTATTTTACATCAAAACCCACATTGAAACATTAAAAAAATCCGAATTTAGGAACTATTTATTAATGAATAATAAAAATAAAGTTAAATTCCTCCATTAATTACATTCCAAGTGTCTCCTATAATTTAAATGGACTGCTATTAGAAGGTCTTGTTCCTCCTTTCACTCAGTTCAGAGAGTGGTGAGGATTCAGAACTTTCTCAATTCTTGGTTGGTGATGTATGTATCAACATGTATAAATAAATGACTTTTAAATGTACAGCAATCAACTAATTTATTCACTTTTAAAATTAAGAAAACAGACAATATCTGTCACTGTACTCCAGTATATATAAAGTATATATAGAATTATATAATATAGAGAAATAAATTATATATAGAGAGAGAAATATATAACATGAAGTATATATAGAATTTATGGCTTTTGCTGTGTTGGAACTATTCTCTTCTAGAAAAGAAACTGTGTTTATTTGTAGACAGAAAAACATTTCTTCCAAAAATAAACAAGAGTTATCAGACTAGACAACTAAAGCAGAAATACTTGAAACTTTCAAGATTTTCATGCTTATCTCCACCTGTAGACATTTTAAGTATTTTATTATTAGAACTCAGTAGAGTCAATGCCTCTTGTTATTGTGCTCTCATTCTTCTAAACCTTTAATTTAGATAAGCTGCATTACATATATCTTGCTCTGATTCTTTTTTTTTAAATGTCAGATTTTTTTCCCATTGTATCATACACTTGCATTTTCAGGTTGAATTATTGATGGAATTTATTTATCAGTAATGGTAGGAGTAGAATTAAGTGCAACGCTCTTAGCGTTAAATGCGTAAAGAGAACCATGAGGATTTCCAAGTGTCAGTTGACACATCTTGTATAGCAAACTTTAGTAGTTTGCTCTTAGAGAACACATTTCTGTCAGTCTAATTTCGACATCAGTGAAGTATGCCAAAAGATGCTTTGGCACAAGACCCTAGCAATAATTTTCTGAACCTTGGGAAAGATATTATAGTGGGCCTTGAAAGATGTTTGAGTGCAAAAGAGGAAAAGGATTTTTGACATCTGAAAGTAAGAAGGTAAACTGACAATTTAAGCATTGCTCACAGGCAAGTAACTGAAGGAGAAAACTTGCAAGAGCATAGAGTTCAAGTTCTGTCACTATAAGGGAAGGGTTGGGGGAATAACAGAAATTTTAAATTAACTTTGAATTTGATGAACCTGTTGGGGCCCTTCCAATTAGGGTTATTCTAATGTTTTTGTTTTTTGATGTTCTAACTATATAATAATAATAATAAATAATAAATATTGATTGATAATAAATATTGAATTTTAAGGTATTGAAAGATGCATATGTATTATTTGTATAAATTGCAAATAACTATTTCCAGAACTTTGGTGTAGTTATAATTGTTCCAGTATTGCAGTTAATATTCATAAATTACCTGTGCTAAGTGATTCTGGAAAAAAGTGTAGTCTGAAGTGCTGAGACTGGGCACCTGTAAATGGCCAGTAGTTTGGCTTTCAGAATGCAGGTATCTATGAAAATTGAGATTGAAATCAACAGAAATTGAGAGCTTAATGTTAGGTGTTAAAACTTGAGTATTTTTTTGTGAATATCGTTTTAAAAGTGTTCCAAATTCACGAATTTCCTGAATTCATCAATAAAGGCACAGGAGCTAAAGCTCTCCAAATTGTTATAGTTCTGAGAAGGGAAAAAAAAAGTACATCTGATTTCCATTTACTTTGAAATAGACTCATCTAAGTTACACGTTTGAAACTGTTAATGTATTTGAGAGAGATGTATTATGTAGGAAATTTCTTTTTCTAACTGTATTTTATAACTCTTGAACAGAATTGGGAGTGAGGACAGAAAATAAAAGCAAATGCAGCCAATTATTTCTTTATGGAGTTAGCAGGAAAAGTAAATGCAGATCTCACTACAAACAGCCAGTAAAGGTATGGGTTTTCATGTGAATCGCAGTCTGGTTGAAAACTGAAGGAGTTATTCAACAAATGGATCAGTGGGTCTGGCTGATGAATGCCTATGAAAAGAGAAATTATACAGTAATTGCAGGAAAAAGGAATGAATTTCATGGCTTTTACAGTCTGATTTTCCATACATTTCAGGCAAATAACTTGTGTGTGTATTTGTGTACGTTTAGGCTTCAAGGACAAATGCTGTAAGACAGGAGCTCTAAAACAGACATGTTTCCCTTTCAGAAGAATTTTGCAGACTACTCATTTCATATTCATATTCATGCCTAACTAATCTTGTGGCCTTCTATGATGGAGTGACGGCATTGGTGGACGAAGGGAAGGCGACCGATGTCATTTACCTGGACCTGAGCAAGGCCTTTGACATGGTCCCCCACCACATCCTCATCTCCAAATTGGAGGGAAGTGGATTTGATGGGTGGACGACCCGATGGATAAGCAATTGGTTGAAAGGCCGCAGACAGAGGGTGGTGGTCAATGGTTCTATGTCCAGGTGGAGGCCGGTAACAAGTGGTGTCCCCCAAGGGTCTGTCTTGGGACCGGTGCTCTTTAACATCTCTATTAATGACATCGATGAGGGAATTGAGTGCACCCTCAGCAAGTTTGCTGACGACACCAAGCTGAGTGGTGCGGTTGATACGGTGGAAGGAAGGGATGCCATTCAGAGGGACCTCGACAGGCTGGAGGGCTGGGCTCGGGTGAACCTGATGAGGTTCAACACGGCAAAGTGCAGGGTTTTGTATTTGGGCCGGAAGAACCCCAGGCACCCGTACAGGCTGGGAGGAGCGGTCCTTGAGAGCAGCTCGGCAGAGAAGGACCTGGGGGTCCTGATGGACGAGAGACTGAATATGAGCCAGCAGTGCGCTCTGGCAGCTCGAAAGGCAAATGGGATCCTGGGCTCCATCAGGAGAGGGGTGGCCAGCAGGGACAGGGAGGTGATTGTCCCTCTCTACTCGGCTCTTGTGAGGCCCCACCTGGAGTACTGTGTCCAGGTGTGGAGCCCTCAGTACAAGAAAGACATTGAGATTTTGGAAAGGGTCCAGAGGAGGGCGACTAAGATGATCAGGGGGCTGGAGCACCTCCCCTATGAGGACAGGCTGAGGGAGTTGGGCTTGTTCAGCCTGGAGAAGAGAAGGCTGCGGGGTGACCTCATTGCAGCCTATCAATACCTGAAGGGAACCTACACCCAGGAGGGGAGTAAACTCTTCAAAAGGGCTGACAACAGCAGGACTAGGGGAAATGGTTTTAAGTTGAAGGAGGGAAGATTTAGGTTAGATGTTAGGGGGAAGTTCTTTACTAGGAGAGTGGTTAGGCCCTGGAACGGGCTGCCCAGGGAGGTTGTGGATGCCCCATCCTTGGACGTGTTTAAGGCCAGGCTGGACGGGGTCCTGGGCAACCTGATCTGAATGTGTATGTTTGGTGGCCCTGCTAGGCAGGGGGGTTGGAACTACATGATCCTTGGGGTCCCTTCCAACCCGGGTGATTCTGTGATTCTGTGATTCTGTGATACTCATATCTGTTGTTCTGTGTAAGCATGACAAAAGAACAGTAAGGAGGGTTTATTCATAACTTGTTTTTCTTTGCTTGAAAGCTACTTATAGGCTGCACTAGCAACAGTTCTGGATGTTAACCACATTTTATTGTTGTCTAGCACGCCACATTAGAGAACATTTCAACTTTGAGAGAAAAACATAACTATAATTCTCTGCTAGTCACGCAGTACAGGCTTCTCTGACAGGGTAAAGCAGGCTCACTGTAACTGAGAGTATGTTATGTGGAACCAAAGGTGAGGCATATCACAGTGAAAGTAGCATTGCATCTAGAAATAAAAATACTGGTTGAAAATCATTGCTCTGTTCTGTCTTTAAGGTACTTCAGCTGAAAAGACTAAAGACAACATATGGAAAAATATGAGACTTACTTGAAAATGAACTAAAACCTTTAAAATACTGTTTGCAAATATAAAATAAGGGAAGGGAAGGTGGATGAGTGATAGGAAAGATAGGAAAAGAGCAAGAATTATGTCAAGTGGGGATAGTCACCTCTAGGATCCAGTGATGTCCTGTTATATGCTGTTCCAATGGTCCAAGGCTGATGCAGGAGCAATGGCGCAAGGTTAAGTGGTGGCAGAATGGGCCAGCCTTAGGCAGGAAGCAGGTTAGCAGTAGGCAACTGACAGCGGGTCCAGGAGAGACAAACAAGTTTCAGATAGCTGGCCCAGGCAAATCAGGCAGCAGGCAAGTGTCACAAGCCCAGGCACTCAGCCCGTCTTCGTACCGGTGGTGATCAGCTCCCTGATCATCTTTGTGGCCCTCCTCTGGACCCACTCCAGCAGCACCCCATCTTTGCTGTATTGGGGGCCCTGGACCTCCCAGAGTAATCTCTTACACCATGTTTTTATATTCTGTTAGAACTCACAGGAGTAGTGAAGCATGAATTCTTTATGGCTCTGACAGTAAGCATGTTTCTGCTGTGGTAAGTTACCTGTTTCACTTAAAAATCATTGTCTCTTATCCTCCTGCCTTTCATGTCTGTGAAGGTATAGTGGCTGAAATTGCCATCAAATCACATAATTAAAACTGTGCATACCAACTGCAGTATGAAGAAGGTAGTAGCTAGAAAGAATGAATTCTCAATATCAAACGTGATCTAGGTGCAAACAGAACTGTAGATTGAATGAAGCAAGTGCAAATAGCTGTTTAATGTTTGAAATTATTTAGAAGTATTAAGTGAAAAGCTTGCATACGCTGTAGCTTTGATAAAATATTTAACTATAATTGAGAATAGTCAGAGTTGTTTGAAAATCTTCTCCAGGGTGTGGAATCATAGAATGACTAATCATAAAATCGTAGAATGCAAAGGTACTTTTAAAGATCATCTAGTTCCAGCCCCGCTGCCACAGACATAGGCACTGTTTTGATAATGACATGTAATATTAAAATTACTTTGGTGAAGACATACATTTCAATTAGGAAAGGAAGTCCCACTAAGCAGCTCTACCACTTAGAGAGTTTTCTTATAAATATCTCCCCCTTTCTTTTTTTAATGTTCAACTTCAAGAAAAATTAATACTAATAAAATTTATTTTTTGTTCATGTTCCATGGTCCTCAGAAAGTGAAGAAGTAAACCTAGGTACCAAGATTCGTTGTGAAATGTTATGGCTGAGTTTTCCTTGTGCTGTTGTAGTTAGAGGACTGAAGATATCTTTATAAATTAAAAATGAAAAAATTATGAGGTCACTGCAGAATTATTACCAGCACTAATCTCTCCAAGAATACATTCACTAAAATATTTCTTGAACTAAAACATTCTGCAGGTGCTTTTGTAAATTAAAAGAATGTTGTGAATGACTACTTATAGAGACTGAAATGGATGGAAGTGCTAGCTGAATATAATGTTTTATCTGACTTAGTATCTGCAATTCTTTGTACTGCTTTTTTCTTCATGTGAAGTGTCAGGGGTTGAGGTGCTTGTCTGTCCTATCCCAGTATATTTTGTTGGATTAAATTCTCTTTACAGTGTGTTGTCAATCTTTTTGTTATCAGTAGTTTAATGATCTGCAAACCAGTTTATAGTATCCTGCAAATCAATTTATTTTGCCACAGTTTACAGGATATTGATTCTTGGTAGTCTCAGGAAATTCTACCTCATGTATAACAGTTTCTTACAGTGCTGGTATACCTGCAGTGTTTTAGCAGGAAAAATGACTTTAAAGGGCTTATCCTTCTCACCATAGCAAGCAGTGAGGTTCAGGCCTTGATGATTTGGCCTTGGTAAGCCCATGCTGTCTGTTCCCAGTTGTCTTCTTGTCTTTCATGACTTAGGAAATTGCCTCTAAGAGTGTTTGCTCTGTAGCCTTGCCAGAGACAGTGTTAAGGCTGACTGCCTTTTTCCAGACACAAAGGGTCTCTGCTGACTGTCATGACCTCTCAGAGATAGAAGAGACCCATCTTGCAGTGACATCATCTGCTTCCTTCCACACCTATGGATAGGTGCCATCTCATTCCACAGACTTGTATATGTCCAAGTGGTTTGACTCTACAAACTGAGCTTGGAGGGATCTGAAAGGTGGGAAACAAGGCTCAACACTGAATAGTAAGGCAAAATGAGTACCTCAATTTTCTGTTTCTCACTAGGTCATGCTGACCAGTGGGCCCATTAATATTTGTTTTGCTACAGTTATAGCAAACAGAAGCCTTTCTTGTTGTCCTTTGCATATTCTGATAGTTTCAATCCCAGTGTTTCTCTTCCAGACTCTACATATTTCTGATCCTGTGTTCCTTCCAAGCAGCCTGTCTCTGCTTCCACCACTGCACTTTTCCTGTGCACTGAGAATGATGTCTTTTAAGATTAGTTAGTTCTTTTGAGTCTTTTTTCCCTCAAGAGAATTTTTTAATGGGGTTCTGCCAAGAAGATCCCTGATGGGGTTAAAATCTGTCTCTCCAAGTCCAGAGTTGCTGTTTATCTTGCTTCGTTTAGAATCTTAAACTCCACAGTCTCCTAGTCATTGCAGCTAAGGTTGTCCTTGACCTTTACATTATCCAGCAGTCTTCCCTTGGTGGTGTGTTGCACAACATCTCTCACAGCATCTCTCCTAGCTAATTAACTAGTCACCTGCATCAAGAGATTGTCTAGAAATCTCCTGGATTTCGTCCAGCCAATTACCTTTACAGCAGATACTGAGTTGGTTAAAAGCACTTACAAGTATCGGGGCCTGTTAGTCAGCTGTCTAAAGGGTTCATCTGCTGAAAGCTAACAGGATATCCCAAAGGTGCTGTTCTTTGCAGTCTGTTTGCACAAGCATTGGCTATGGGGCAGCTGTTGGAGTTTGGTTTTGAGGCAACGTGATTCTATATCTAGTCCAGTGAAGCAATCCGTGCAAGCGTTTTCACTTATCTAAAAAATTGTCACCTCTCATTTCCTTGTTTTCAATGAACATACCTTTCTCATGGCAGTGGTTATACACTGTTCTAAGAGATCTTTCCATTCTTTATCAAAAATAGATAAAATTTCCAAATAGAGAATTGTTAATATTTTTCATGAGAGAGTCTCTCCAATAGGCAATGATGCCTTCTCTTTGCTTGTTGTAAGGTATTTCTGATTAAAAGAACAGTGAATTAAGTAGAAGATGAGTCCATAAAAAAGGGAAGAAGCAATATCTTGACAGGGAGTTTAATGTGAAACATTATATAACAGTAGTAGAAAGAAGAAAAACATTTATTGGAATCTTCTGTAACTGAATCCTTGCAAATTGCAGAGAATGCATTAGACAACGGAATATCCAAAGACGGAAGTTCCATAATCCATTTGGACAGGCTAATGAGCATATCAAAATTTTTGATCATCTTTTACAGCCTTTAAAAAAAGAAAAAAATTTACACTTGTCTAGCTTGGGTTTTAAATTTGAAGCTCTTGGTTTTGAAGCTTAGGCAGCCAAAGCTCAGTGGAACTGAGGAAATCCAGTTGATACTGGCAAGAATTAATGAAGGTTGCCAGTCAACTAGGCTGCAGAACTGTCTGTGTAGATGCTTACGGTATGGTTAGGTCTCAACCCTTTTAACATTCTGAAATTAATAAGAATTCAAGTGGAGAACTGTATATACGCAGGGGAACAAGCTACAGCTGAAAGGATTTTGTCAGCCAAAGGGCTTTCCTGTTTTTTAGGAAAAAGCAAGTATTAGACATTCAGAGTGAAAGATAAAATACAGTTTCAATTTCTTTCCTTTTTTTTTTTTTTTCTTTGCTAGGATTGGGTGATGAGCCCTACTCTGCTTTAGGACAAATAGCAATCTAGGAAGACAATTCTGGAGGTCAAATGGATAAGCTGCTTTTATAAGTGTGGCAGAAGGATTATAAGCAAAGCTTCTGTTCTATGAAAGGAAATTATGCATTGTTAAAAATAATGTAAAAATCCTTATAGGTAAAACCCCAGGGGTAGATTTAGTTAATAGCTATTATGTGAGGGTATGGAGCCATTTGTGATTCAAGTAGCACATTTGGTTGGTCTCACAAAAACTGGAGTCTGCAAAACAAATTACATGCTTTCTCTCATTAACTCTTTCCATTTTCATGGACACAAAGCGCTGTTTCAATAATTTAACTACTGAACTGTTTCCTTTAAAAAGCTTCCTTTGTTGCAGCATAAACATATTTCCAATCAGAAGGTAAACTGTCACTAGGTCCATTGAATAATGGAATGTATTACTTTGCAACGCAGCATTACTTGGGATCTTAGGAAGATAAATAAGCGTGAACCTCAGGGAGAATAAAGTATAATTTTTTTCTGCAGTATCTGTATGCTTACTGTAATTATCGTAGAAAGCTGAACGTAGAAACCACTAGCTTTGGTTTATTTGATTTTTCTTGAAATTTAGAAATTTAGAGATCCAGTTCTGGGCACAGTTACCACTTACAATATAAATTTAGGAAGCATAAGTAAATGTCTTTGCTCTTCTCCTGCTTTTTTTTTCTTTGCACGGTATAGAGACTTTAATTTCCTTTCTAGTGATCAGATGCCTTGCATCTGCACAGCATCGGAGAAAATACAACACTTTGACCTATTTGCACAAATTTTCTTAATTATGTGCTGAACATATCTCCTAAGTGGAGTCAAGCAGGTTTGATGTCAGTGACTCAGGGATGTGTAGGTAGCTGCATGGTGCTGTAGGAGGAGCAAAACCATGCACAGGGGTAGGTTAGGGCAAATGGAATGAGGGAATGATTTAGAAATTGAGAAGGCAAACAAAACGGGTGGGGATTGGTAATCCTCTAAAGCTGTGTCTGCTCTTTTTATAGAGTGATAATCCTGTCTGTAAAATGGAGGAAATTGATCAATTTTGAGTCTCCTGAACTTTACAGATAAAGGCTGGTATTTCAAAACAGAAATGTAAAATCTATTTGCATCTAAAATTATGAGCACAACTTTTTTGTATCACTGATTATCAACTGGTATTGTTTGAAGTTTTTTGTTTCTTTTACAGTGTGGAATATATAGTGTACATATATCAGTGTTTTTTTGCGATTTGTTCTTCACCTCTTGGAATTTTTGAAGAGCTTTGTTGAATGTTTGACTACAGTGACTCTGAACACAAATTTATAAATGGTTTTCTGAAAAGGCATGAAAAGATAAAATTCAGCATAACTTCAAAGGAGGGCTATATTTGCACAGTGTGTAATTCATTGGTGCTCACAATTTAAACATATTGTTTGCTGTTGAAATCAGTGTCCAAAAAAATTAAAATTCAGTCTATTTTAGAAAACATAAATGGGATTTGTAGTCTTCAGAGATACTCATATTCACTGTTCACAATTCAGAGAGATATTAGCCAGGCAAAATAACAAAATTTACTTACTGCGTGCTGTGTGTTTTATCTAGTTCATATTGTTTTACTGAATTTTTTTATTTTTGGCAGGATGGGTAAGTTGTTATTTCTTTAAATTTATAACAGTCTCACAAAGTTGTTTAAGCAAGTAATTCTGTGTGATTCTGGAAGTGAGACTTATTCTTACTTGTAAAAAATTCAAAATATCATAGTTTGATTACAACAAAACAACTAAATTTATTTTGTGTCATGTGTGGAAGAGAACATGTTTTTAATTAAGAGAAGATGGATGTACTGATTCAGGAGTCAGTGTAAATACTGAGAGGTACAAAGCTAATCTCATAAGCGTGTGAATTTGTTCATGAATATACGTACACGTTGAATACTGTTCTTGTAGAAACACAAAATGTGAAAGGGAAGGAAAATGAAAAAGAAAAGAGGAAGAAAATAGAAGACATTATGGAATGAAGAGAAAGGGAGGGAGGAAGGGAAAGAAAGATGACTCCTTGCTTCTTTCACCGAAAACTATGTGAATTCCTAACTTTGAGAAAGCTACTTTTGTCTTAAGCAAGAGCCAAAGATTTGCTTGAGAACATGTTTCTTTGCTGCAGGTATTTTCCAAGTGCCATCAGCTTTTCAGAGCCTTTCCTTTCAGGCACTGATCCTAGTTGGCTGGTTTATCATAAACCTTTGTGTTCAGTTTTTACATATTGTTAGCATTAGTCTTCAAAGGAATAAAACTAATATCATTTTTTTTATTCTTATGTGTTGGTTTGGTAGATGTAAGAGAGTATCCTTTATTTTTGCTACTAGCAGATTAATATCTTTGCTATTAGCAGAATAAGAATGCAGTGTTTATAGATAAAAAATGTATCCTTTTATTTATCTCTCTCAAAATTCCATTTGCAGATTTTAGTTATGCTCACTATTATGGCGATTCTTACCTGGAATTTCAAGGCTTGCATTTAAACGTGCAAAACTTCATCCACTTGGAATTTAAGACCTATAAACCTGATGGACTACTCCTATATGTTGAAGAGAGCTCGGAATCAATAGGACAGTTTTTAATTCAGCTTTTTATCAGACGTGGCATCTTACAGGTAGGGCATCAAAATATTCTGCTAAAGGGGAAGAAAGTAAAATTTGGGATCTGTAATCATTTTAGTATATATATTCTGTTTTTTTACTGTAGAAAATTGTGCTATATTCAGTATTTTAAGGAAAATATTTGTCAAACTTCTCAGAATGATGTCTCATGGGATGTGAGTATATGTCTCATAACAAGTGGTTTTTGATTAAACTGAATAGTAGTTACAAGGGGAAAGTCTATCAGAAAATATAACATTTAAAAACAACAAAAAAAACCATAATCAGATTTTTCTACATATTCCTTCTTACATGCAAAGTCTAAACCTCTTTAATCTCCTCGTGTGTTCGTTAAAATTGTTGTAAAGAAAAAGGCTGTGGAACTGAATGAATTTTGTCATTAAAATAAGGGAAGAGAGCAAATCTTTCTTACTACATGGGTATGAGTAGAAACCCTTTACTTGATTTGTCATGATAATTGATAGTTCCAAAGTATGCATAAAACCTATTTGCTTGACTGGTGTGAAAAAACTAGATTGAAATACATTTGTGTATATGCAGTAAGGAATGAAGTCTATGTTATCTTTACTATGTTATCTTTACTTTTGGCAAATTATTCTTTCTTTTCTGAGGAAGACATCATTTTGTATTTGTGAAGAGATGTAAGAAGATTTAAGATATTAAAAGAATGGTTTATTTTCTCATAATGCATCTTACTTTTTACTGTTAAAAACTTCCAAAAGCTATTATATTCTTCTGCAAAGACAGAAATGAGTGTTTTACAAGGATAGTGAAATGAGTATTCGTATCCTATTGATTTTCATGTTTTAAAGAACATGATTATAAAAAGGTATATAAACTGCAGGTGAAAGGGAAAATAATTAAAAATAACATTTTACTTTATTTTTTATATTGTTATTTACCATGTTTTATTATATAGTGATTATCTTAATCTGAAATAAACAAGGTTATTTTGGACAGGATGTTATTCAAGGCTTAGAAAATGTAGATGGATTTAAGTCCATCTTACTTGTTCATAGTAAAGTAATGATGCAGAAAAATATTTTCCTAACATATCGTAAGCACCATAAAATATGAAAGTGCTTTAATTGACAAAAATCTATTCAGAGTTCCCAGTGTGCCATGTTAAAACTAATTGAATTCACTTAATCATTCACAAAACTGTTCAATTGAACGTAGATTTAAAGCCCAATGAACAAGAGGTTCTAAGCTCACAATCAAGCTACAATTATAAGTAGACAAACCATGAAATCAAGTGCTTGTTCACATTAGTGTAGGAAATTAAATGGTGTTCCTAAATGCTCAAGCTTGCATGCTACATTACGTGTTTGGAAGTATAAGGAGGCCGTAAAACGGTAAGTATAATTTACTCATGGTCAATGGTAGTTCCGACTGTGTTGCAGATGGTCAACTTCTTTGCAAATCAGGTCCATAATAATAATAATACAATCTGATTGTACAGTACACAAAGATAAAAGCATTTTCATGCAGGCTAGCAAACATTTTCGTGTGCTTGTGTATTTCTGATGTGATATACTCCTGATCTGGATCTTTAATAAAGCATTAGTTTTTCTTGATTTCCGTGATGTCCTTCAGGTTTTCATGAAACCATTTATTATTTTTAACTCAAAGTTTCTAAGCCACTAGCTCTCTAGTTATTACAAATAATGTAATAAAAGCATTTTTTCCCACTCTGTAGTACCAGTTTGTGTGTGGTAAAGCAACACAAGTCAAAAACATCACAACAACTGCTAGAGTGGATGATGGACAGTGGTATAAAGTGCAGATTAGGTAAGTGTTATATTTCATTGTTGTCTGTGTTTATAATTGCCTCAGAGATTGTCTAAGTTGGACAATGACATTTTATCTCATTAGCTATGAGTAGTATGTGAATGTGTGCAGTGAAATTATTTTCTGGCAGTGTGGAATACAACTCTTCCTTGGAAAGGATATTTCAAGTAGTTGGACAATGCTAATTACATCACTGATGTGCTGAAAGGAAATATATTTATTTTCATCATTATCGTGTGCCAAAGCTAAAATTACAAATCAAGAGAAAAGATACTGTGCAAAAAGTCCAAGATGCTTACTAAGTCCAGGAAAAATCTGAATTTCCAAGAACAAAAATGTAACTAATAGAAACATTTGATGTAGCAATTCTTGAAAAACAGGGCTGCATTGACTACCATAGTGTAAATGCACCTATTTTGTGATATTTTTTTTTCTCTGACTTCCCTGAGAAGGAAAGAACTTGAATATTCAAACTAAAATGCATATCAATAGCCTGGGGTAAAAACATCCCCGTTTCTATTTCCAGTGTGTCTAAAAAGTTATTTCATTGGCAGTGAATGATGAATGTTAAGGATTGTTCAGGTAAGATTAGGCAAACTGATTTTTGCTGTTGAAAGAGAAGGGGAATGCATAACATTAATAGGATTCATAATATGTAGCGAGTAGTTGTTAGCAATCAGTCCAACCTCTCTAATTGACTAGAAATAGATTTTGAAATTTTTTTAGGATTTAAAATCCTAATGGTACAAATGTCAGAAGGATTTGGTTAGAAGCTGCATCATCTTGATTTCATAAAGTGCATCTTCACATGTGCTTGAGTTAAGCAAAAGTATATTCTGTACTGAAAATTACTCATTGCTTTATATCCTTTCTGTTAACAAAAATGCGTTGACAACTAGATTTGATATAATCATTCTTGATATGTTCACTATTTTGTTTCATGAAATTAACATTTAGTTTAATCAACTGTGGTATAATGAGGCAAAATAAAAATTAAAACAACTGTGGTGAAACATTGCAGTAGCTTATTCAGTGGCTGTCTAGAGCTTTGCAAACATAATTTAATCATCACAGAACTGACTTGCAGTGAGGTAAGTTTGGAATAACAGTATCTAGGAAGTTGGCAAAGCCAGGATGGGAATGCAGGACTTGCTGAATACTATACCACACTGTATAAGCACAGGCTAGGATATTCTTTGTTTTGCAGATGTTAAGAATTATGAACAAACATCGTGGGTAATTAAAAAAAAAAAAAAAAAAAAAAAAAAAAACATAATGATGGTCCAGTACTATTTCATTGAAATAAACTTTTCATTCTTCTTCTTAAGTATCACTAATTGTTTGGAGCACCTTTGATGTGGAGCTGAAAGATTTTTGGTAAATTTGCTAAATGCATCACATTTCAGTTACTGAAGATAAGCCATCTGCAAACAGTATGCTGCCTTTATAGTGTCAAATTTAACAAAACAAATAGAAGTAGGATTGTGTAATACAAGTTGAAGCACGATGAAAATCAGTGATGATATCTTCCTTTTCTGCTTACAAGAAAGTATTTTACATCATAGACGAAGAAAAGGACAAATTTCCCACAGAGATCATTACTTTTGTTCACACCAGCAATGTTACACCTTTTAATGTTTGCAAATAGACATGCATATTACTGTGAGGCACTGCTCTCTATCCCGTCCTCGTAGTTCACCAGGACATTCATGCTGAAAGTAAAATAGCAGCATCTCTGAAATAAATTTCTCATGATGATAGAATGTTGTGGCTCAACTGTAACAGCTGAAAAAAAATGGATGCAGTAAGAGGACAGGATTTTCATCACAGATCTTGGAAAGATTGATAATTTCAGATATGATATTGCCCCAAATTAGTTTGTAGTATTGGCTGCAAAATGGAGCATGTGCCTCGGAGCAGTGCCCAAGAGCCCTGTATTTATATGCAAGATAGCGTGGTTGTTCACTAAGTCTTCTTTTAATGAAAATCATTCTGCCTATCTTACCCACATCTGATTGTCTGGGTTTTGTTACAAGTGAGCTGTTAATGCAATAGTGAAAGTCTGGATATGGACAATATCCCACAGGGCTTAGATTTTTTGCAGGCCTTGTAGAGGGAAGAAGGTGTTAAAAAGTCTTGAGCATTGGAAAGAAGCTTACATGTTTGTTCGAACTGTGAATATGAATTTACCTTAGTAGCGACACAGAATGTTCTACCACAGTCTTCTTATTCCAGCCATTATGAAACTGCCTTTAATGTCTTAGTATTTATCTTCTTTGATATTTGGCATCTACACAAACTGATAAAGTATCATGAATTGCAGAAACAGGAGATGCTGCAGTTGCAATATAAGAAATTTGTCCTTTTCTTGGTTTATGATACTGCATTGGAAGAATAACCATTTCCATACTGATAATAATAGCATCATAACATCCTTAGTTAAATTAAATTTACTTTTTATCTCAAATCACAGTTGGCAGTGACTTTAACAAATCTAGCAGTTTATGAATTGATTATGCAGTAGATGTCACCAATGGAACTTCTTTTCTTTAAAATGAGTCTATCACATTTGTATTTCTTTTTTTAATTGACCATTAAGATTAGAAAACTGGTCTAGGTGCTGCATCAGCCTAGACATCATATGAAAAGGGTGCATTTTTCTCATGAAGTTCATAATTTGAAATTTTCACTAATTATCTTTAGGGCTTTGGGGGATTGATTGTCTTTGGTTTTGAGATGAAGATGTTTTCTTCTAGTCAGGATAAGGTCTTTCTAATCATGCCGTAATGCAACATATGCTCTCTCTGGAGCTTGTACTTTACTTGTTTGTTGATAGCTTTTGTGAAGGCCTGAAATAACCCATATGGTGCAAAATATGCTGTATTTGTTACTCTTCAGAATATGCAACAAAGCCCAGATTTTCCCTAGGGCTTCTGGGCTGTTGAAATACGTGGTTAATAAATAAAATTTGTAGAAAAAAACTGCAGAAAATGATAGAGATATCTCTTTCATAGTATGTTGATCTCTCTGGATTTTCTTATAGTAAATTCCTACTTTTTTTATTATCTCAAAGATGCCACTATTTTACCTTGATTCCAACATAACAATATATAGGTGAAGAGATCATCCAGCTGCTATTTCATGTACTATGTAAATGCAGTATACTTAATGGAAACATACTTAATTGGCTACCTCTTCAACTGACTGACGAGTATAAGCTATAATTTATTAACAGCAATGGCTGTTAATACTAGAAGTGTGTTAATGCTGCAAGGCATACAAGAAGGACGTTGAGGCCCTGGAGTATGTCTAGAGCAATGAAGCTAGTGAGCTCTGGAGCACAGGCCTTATGAGGTGCAGCTGTGGGAACTGGGACTGTTTAGTCTGGCAAAGTGGATGCTCAGGGGAGACCTTATCACTCTCTCTAGCTATTTGAAGGAAGATTGCAGTGAGCTGAGTGTCAGCCTCTTCTCTCATGTAGCCAGTGATAGGACTAGAGGGAATGGCCTCAATTTGCACAAGGGGAGATTCAGGCTGGACATTAGGAAACACTTCCTCTCCGAAAGAATGGTCAGGCACTGGAATGGTCTGCCCAGGGAGGTGGTGGATTTACTGACCCTGAAGATGCTGAAGGAACGTTTAGACATTGTGTTGAGCGATGTGGTTTAGTGAGAACTATTGGTGATAGGTGGATGGTTTGACTGGATGATCTTATTGGTCTTTTTCAATCTTGGTGATTCTATGATTCTTGGTATAAGATAATTTCATGCTCTTCATTTTCTGGGCCTCTCACATAGAAAACATCAGTGGACTTGCATTAGCTGCAGGACAGTTAATGAAGCACAGAGTTGAGCTTTATTTGTATTTATTACCGATGTAAAAGGTTTAAGAACTTTTTGGACCTCTAAACTGGCCACTGAGAGGGTACTAAAATACTTACAGTTTTGGCCTTGGATTTGAAGGCACTCCTAAAGTACCTAAAGAAATCTAGGGTATATGAAATATGAAATAATTTCTAATTTTTTTCCTAGCTCACTGATCTTACTTGGGAAAAATCTAGCGTATTATATTTATTCCAGTTTCCATTTAATACTAGACCAGGTTGCCCAGGGCCCCATCCAATCTGGCCTTGAACATCTCTAGGAATGGGGCATCCACAACCTCCCTGAGAGATGTAGATGTGGAGATGAACAAATTTTTGAAATGCCAATACCTAGATCAAAATCTGAGTTCATAAGGTGAAAAATATAAACACAGTGATCGCAGTTGGATTGCTTAAGTTGGAACGGACCATAAAGATCATACATTTCCAGCCCCTCTGCTGTGGCTAGGGTTGCCACCCACAAGATCAGACTGCCCTGGACCCCATCCAACCTGGACTTGAATGCCTCCAGGGATGAGGCATCCACAGCTTCTCTGAGCAGTCTGTGCCAGCATCCATCACTCTCTGTGTAAATAATTTCTTCCTAACATCTAATCTAAATCTCTCATCTTTATTTAAAGCCATTCCCCATAGTCCCATCACTATCAGGCAAAGTTTGTTTGAATCAAGAGAATCAAAGAAGATTCTGATTTATGAACTGTGAGATTAAAACAACTATGAATCAGAAACCTCTAAACAAGGAAAGTTTTGAAATAATATTAGTAGTCGGAATATCTGTTTATGTATTTTTCCAGTTCATTCTACAAACCTGAGCAGTATATTAAGTGAACTAATTTAATTTTAATCCTTTCACAGATAAGGAGAAGGGAAGTTGGGCAAATAACATTCCCTCTTGTGACTAATTTTATTCGTTACTTTATCTCATAAATACTTGAAAATTTAAATGTAGCTTAAAGTACCTTTCTACTTGGAGGTCAAGTGTTCAGAATAAATGATGGTGCTTCTTAAGAATAAACATTCAATCAAAAATATTTATACTCCTTTTTTGGCCAAGAACCTAATCCTCCTTTTTTAATAAGTTACGGTAAAAAGGATTTTTAGATGCTGGAGATTAGTTACAATGTATATACAAATACAAAATCTCACTAAAAATATCAGAACAATTAAAGAGTAAGAAACTTAGATAAGCAAAGTGGTCTATGCATAGGTTGAATGCTGAGACTGCACTGATGATTTCTGTTGCTGAAGAAATATTAAGGAAAGCAATAGATGTGCAGTGAAATTTTACCTGTCCAGTTTGCTTTGTAAGCATTGGGTTTTTTGTTTGTTTGTTTGTTTTTTTTTGCTGAAGATTATTTTGAGTACAAATTCCAGGAATTAGAGTTTTTGTACATTGTATCAAATTATTTATCTTCTATTAATCTCTGGTGTTTTTAGGTACTATTTTTTAGGATTTGGTTGTTTTTTTTTGTTTTGTTTTTATTTTCTGTTGTTTGCTTTTCTACTTTAGTGGAGCTACTTTACCAAAGCCATCATTTCTTCTTTGAAGTTTCGTTATCACTAAAAACAAAACTGTATTTTTATTTGTAGGTTCTGAAACTAATTTTCTTTTCCCTTATTACTAATATTCTTTTCAGAAGAAAAAGAAACAACATGCCCTCTCTTATTGGTTACTTCATATTACTAAACTCCCTGTATTTCAGAGATACTTTCTGAACAATTTATTTATTTGCCAGAAACTTATCCTCAGGACATATCCTTAAGTTGTTCTCTGCTTAAGCACATTTAAATCCTATTTTATTGGATGTGATCAATACAGTAACTCAACTCCATTCTTCAAGCTATTAATTTCCCACACTGCTCATTCTCAGAAAAGCCCAAATTAATTGATAACCAAATTGATAATTTTCAAAATAAAGTAATTTTGACATTGATTGACATCTTTTATACATTTGAAATAACTTTTACTTATAAAAATAGTATAATAGTATCCTCTATTTGAATAATTCTAGTTATTTAGAAAACATGCATAATACATAGACTCCAGTAGCTTTTTATATACTTAAAAGTGCTCTGCCCTTTGTCTTCCTAAGCAAATGTAATGATTTTAAAATCGCATTTCTCGCATATGGTGCCAATATATTTTATAGAATATGTAGTTGTGTATATATACACACACACACACAGTACTATGAGGGTAGTGAGACACAGGAAGAGGATGCCTGGTAAGGTTGTGAATGCCCCCTTTCTGGAAGCGTTCAAGACCAAACTGAATGGGGCTTTGAGCAACCTGGTCTACAGGAATGTATCTCTGCCTAAAGCAGGGGGTTGGAACTAGGTATCTTAAAGGTCCCTTGCAACCCAAATCAATTCTTTGATTCTATGTACATATTATGGAAATAAGAGCATATACATCAAATATCACAAAGGGAAGTTACAAAAAAAAAAAAAGCAAAACAAAACAAAAAACAGTGTAACATTTAAGGATAATTGATGAAACTTTTTCTCTCCATGGATAATCATTGAATACAGAATATGATATCACAAGCTACTGCTTTTACCTAAGATAAAATGTTTAACATTTCTTGGATTTGGAGCTGTGGGCTAGAAGGGGTCACTCATTTGACCACCAAGGATTTTTATCTCATCTATGTCAGAATTTTGTTCGGAAAGCTATAGACTTCATTTAAATCAAACTCCTTCAGTTCTTAAATATCTTTCTGAGATAGATCCCGCCATGGTGATCTCTACCTAAACCCATAAATACCTAAAACCAAGTACATAGAACTACTGCTGAGGAATTTATATATCCAAACGATTCCAGCTGGCAAGCCCCATCCAATACTTCTCTGAAAGACTGGAAAAAAGATGCATAAGTATTCCCTTTGGGCCCTGCTAACCCCATGTCTCTTAGTCATGTAGCATCAACTGTGTGCACAGTGGCAGACACCTCCAATTCACTCTTCCTTAAGTGTCTTTTCTCTTATTTTTTTCACCTGCTAGGTATGCTTTCCCTACAAATCTCAAGCTTTGCTACTTGAGTGATATCACAGAGTATGGAGAAACAAAATTTATTAGCCAGTTCTGTGCTCGGAGGAAAGTGCTGTTAGGCACTGCACATTGTATCCAGAAATATGCCATAGAAGTTTTATAAACATAATTGTACTGAGGAGGTAGCATGAGTATTTGAGACATGATGCTAGCCATCTTTTTTCTCCCTGAAAAAATAGAGGAATACAGAGAGTTGGACAAGCAATCTACCTGGCTTGTTTATTCAGAGAATGCTGTAAGAATACTGTACACTGGAACACTTCTACTTAGTGAGAAGGGAGCTGTCTTTCCACTTTATCCTGCACAATGTACTTTCAGTTGAAGTCATCTGGAGGGAGGGAGATTGCTCCTCTTCTGAAAGCAAATAAGCTTTGTTTCCCTAAAGGACAGGTTGAAGTTTGCAGAGTCTGCAGCAACAGACTGGGAGAATACTGAAAAAAAGCCAGGATTTGATGTAGGAAGCAAGTGCTAAGATGACCCTTGTGAGATCGTTAAAGAAAAGTTTGTTCAGGACCAACAGCATGTAGCAAAGAATTTGTTCAAGTCAGAGAATAAATTTACTTTCAAACCCTTTATTTAATCTATCACACTTAGTTCTACATTTTCATTATTGAAAATGTTACCTTTTCAAAATCTGGTTATTTTATGCTCTAAACAAAGCATACCTTTAAAGAGTGAGCTCCTTTTATGTCTTTTTGGATGTGACTTCAGTGAAAGACAGACAATGCCAAACCCCACTAGACACACTTCTGGCCTCAGGGAGACTTTTTTTTTTCCATGTGTAAGATGCTTTGTTCTTTCTCTCTTCTTTCTTTCCCAGCTATGTAACCAGAGCTCATATAGAGAGAACTGATCCAGTTAAAAATAGGTACTACTTTTGTTTTCAGTTATTTTCAGTTGTTTTCAGCTGAGTGATTTCCTTAATACAAATTGCTGTGCAAAGAAGAGAGAAGGAACATATGAATGCCCATGGAATAAAGGCTAGAACTTAGCTTTTGCCTGAACTGCCAGTCAGAATATACCTGGACTGGAAGTGGCAGTGAGATGACCCAAAGTTCCACCACATCTACAGTGCAGGTTCCCAGTCCTTTCAGCATTTTTCCAAAATGCTAGGTTAAATCTTATCTTGAGATAATGAGCAGCTTAACTTTGAGAGCCAAGCTTTCTTTGAGGAAAAAATATCATGCTGTTATGCTGCTAATGTTACATAGATATACTCTTTCAGAATATAATTTATTTCTGAATTACTGGACCTCTCAGAATGCTCTTTCCCATTCTGAAGTCTCTACAAGTGCTTTATTTGTTCAACAAAAGCTAAGATTTTGCAGACAAAGAAGGAATAGTGGAAATGGAGAAATGATAACAGAGGAAACTGGAATATGTGATGGAACAGAGGATACTGGGATATTCAGATCTTGTAATCAGTTTCTGAAAAATGAGAATACTGAAAGTAGACTTTTTCCTTGCATATACGTCTTAGAAAATTTGTGCTGATCAATTTTTCAGAAAAAAAGATGTTGAAAATAACACTGGTACAATGATGACAAACCTAACTTTCATAAAGTAAAGAATAATGGGAAGTGTTTTTATTCAAAATATTTCATCTAAAGTGCTTTTGTTTTAGTTCGTTTGTTATTAAAGAGATTGTCAGTTCCTTACTCAGTCTTTTATAATAGAATCATAGAATTGTTAAGTTTGGAAAAGACTACTACGGTCATCTAGTCAAACCATCAACCCTCCACCAGTATTGCCCATTAAACCTTTAGTGCTACATCTGCACATTTCTTGAACACCTCACTGGGCAGCTCATTCCAGTATCTGACTATTCTTTCAGAGAAGAATTCTTTCTTAATATTCAACCTGAACCTCCTCTGGTTCATCTTGAGGCCATTCCCTCTTATCCTATCACAAGTTCTGCAGGAGAAGAGGCTGACCCCCACCTCACTACAACCTCCTTTCAGGTAGTTGTAGAGGGCAGTAAGGTCTCCCCTGAGCCTCCTCTACTCCAAGCTCTACAATCCCAGTCCCCTCAGCTGCTCCTTATAAGACTTGTGCTCCAGTCTTCTCACAAGCTTCACTGACCTTCTCTGAACATGCTCCAGGGCCTCAATGTCTTTGTGTTAGTGAGAGGCCCATAACTGAACTCAGTACTAAGGCTGCAGCCTCACCAGAGCTGAGTACAGGAGGATGAAATACCAAATGCGTGCTAACTGTAACAACAGCTTTTGTGTAGCTGAGAAATTTTAAGTTTTGGCAGCAGAAGCTTTTATCTTCTTACTGTTAAAAAATACATTTGTTTACAGTTAACTATATTTTTTTATTTTGCATTAATATAATGCAATATAACATAAAACCAGGCTTATCTGGGATGAAAAACCATCTGAAAATTGAAGTTCAATATTTTACATGATTTTTTTATTCCACGCATACAGATCCACACAGAATAAGCAAGTGCATTTCTAGCAATTTAATTGAATGCAGTGGATTTAATTATAACAAATTGTTCCTAATAACAGTTAATAACAAGTTAATACAGCCAATTAATTTGATACAAACTGTTGTTTTGTAACTTGCAAGATAAAAGCTCATTTAATCATACTTCATCTTAGTTATAAATCATACAATACAACTCTTTGGAACTTTGCCATCAAAGAAAACATTTAGAAGTTAAAATTTAGGACCATCAGAGAGGTCAAATCATACAAGACAGAAATAGTCAAAGACTGAAATAGATTTTTTTTTTTTCTAGCTAAGTCTATAGTGGTAAATAAAATAATCTGAAAGCCATTCTCAGGACTTGAAACCAACTGACTGGCCTCAGACCATGTCTGTATAAGACTTCTTGTAGAACATATAGGCAACATTTGAAATAAAAAGTGATTCCTGAGCTACACTAACCAGTGAGCCTTTTCAGTCTGAATCGGAGGTGACAGCTAAAGGAGTGGCAGCATTTACAGGAAAAGTGATAAGTTGGTTAAAAAAAATGAGGCTAATTGAGTGTCAGGACCTGAGCTCACGTTGCAGACATTTAATTTAGTAATAAATAAGTGTTTTAAAATAAACTAATCAAAGTTATAAGAATTAGGGAACTATGTTTATGTATTTGTTCATTGCTTAGAATATGAGGCAAGAACAAGCTACCAAACCCACCTCAACCCCCATCCCCCTTCATCACTGTTAAAGTAATTTACTTGATGCTTTGTCTTTAGTTTTTTTGTCCTTTCTTATTTACTTAGTCCACTCTACAAGTCTAGATTAAGAAATTAGCCCCAGGTCCAGGAAATAAGTCTCCTGTCAGAGGGAACAAGAAAAATATGTTATTGACTCATTGTTTCATCTGTGACATTAGAGCATGTTACCCTGGTGCCTCAGCGGGGAACAATCAGGGCCAATAGATGTGAGGAGTCTGAAATGATGCATCTCACTGCAGAGGGAAAATGTAATGATTCTGAGAGTAACTGATGCTTCCTATCTAAATAAATTTACTGGGGGTAATGTGAGTGTAATGGTATGTAGAAGGAGAGTGACAGCTCCTGTAAAGTTATCTGGTCAAGGACCTTTTTCAATACCACAGGAGTTAAGAAGAGAGGGACAAGGACCTAAAGCTGACCTACAAGTAATAAAGAAGGCAGCGATAGGAGCCAAACCTGACCACTCATCCTAATTGATGAGGGTATGTGAGAGCTTGGGAATGTTCATTCCAGCAAGGTTAACTGGTCAGGGACACTGTCAGCTGGAAGACTGCAGCAAAATGGAGAAGCCAGAAACTAAATATGCCAAGACATAGACTTAACACAGCAAGCTTGGAGACAATGACGAGAAACAAACTTCCAAAACTTGCTAATTGATGGACGTATCAGGAAACTGTAGGTGCCACTTCCAGGATGATCTCTGGGATTTATAGCTCATGAGATTCTGAACACAGTGGACTGGGAGAAGTGTTAGCTGCTGGACAAGATGGGTGTCTTGAACCCCCAGCCATGGTTTGATGGGGGAGGGCTGCTGGACGGGGACCTATGGAAAACTGGGGGGAAACAGGAGTTTGCTTTGATTCTTTTTCAGGATAGCAAATCTATAATGTTAAAACAAAATGATAATGAAACATGTTTTTGAGTTTTGTCAGTTGGCTTTAATAACATTTAGAAATTTTTGTGGTTTTTTTTAGAATGTTTGATAATGAAACTTCTATTCTTGCAGTTCTCAGCTCATATCTGACAGAACTGTTTGCAGATCCACTGTTACTTGTGTTTAATGGACTGAACGATAGGATTGCATCCTAAGTGTTTCAGAAGTAATTAGTGACTTGTTTACTGTTTATCACATTCAAAGTGAAATTGCTAGATGGGTAAGAGTTTCAGTCTTGTTTCTAAAATAAGAGCTTTACCTTTCTTATCAGGAAAAAACAAAAAACAAACAAAAAACAAACAAACAAAAAAAAACAGATCAAAAAAGCTAAATAGTATTTTTTGTGGGCATCCCCCTTTTCCTCCTCCTCTTCCTCTATTTGTTTTATTACCTTTTTACCATTTTATGATAATCCGAGGGGTGTAATTTAATCTTCACTGGCAAATATTAGCAAGTAAAGACATTTTGTAAAAGAATTTGCATTTCATGTAGCTATTGTAATGTTTAGGTACCTTTTTCCCAACAGTCATCAAATGATTATCTGACCTTTCCATCCTTCCAAACTGAGAGACATCAGGCAATGGATTTAATACTGTTTAGACAGAACTTATCTTTGGGTTATAAGTAATAGGCCTGTGTTTAATCACTGCATTTACGTAAATACAATTGAGAAATCTGTGAACTGTTACTGCTGGATTGGACAGAGGCTCAATTACTGGTAGCTTACCAGGCAAAAGTGCTTGATTATTGCTATGTGCATTTCCATATTTATAATTATGCAAAAAGCTCTATCTTCTTACATGACCTTTAAAGCACCCAACGCGCTGATTGTAGAAAAAGTATTTTAAAAGCTTGATGGAAATTTGGTAGAGTGCATATGCGACCCGGTGATTGTATCATCAGCAAATGCTCAACAATAATGGTTTTAGGTTGTTATTCTAATTTGGCCAGACCTTGCTAGATTCAATCAAGCACAATCAAAGGTGCATGGCTGACATTCTAACAAGCTTACGGCTAGGCAGCTCACACACTAATGAATTGCATTAACTTGTTTTCTGACATAGAGTAGTGAAAATTAATTTCAAAGTGTGTTTATATCTGCATACAAAAATCCCTCTGCAAATCCATCATATAAGCTAACAAATATCTCCAATGCTACTATGAAAAGAACTATATTTTTAGATAGAATGCTTGTGCAATAGAAATACCTACATGGTCATGTAACCAATTACAGTGTTAGCATCCCAGAATATGCAGAGGAAAAACTGTAATTAAAAAAAGAAAAAGAAAAAAAAAAGCTTACGTGATCAGCTTTTTTGTTCTACGTACCTGTAAATGAGTTTAAAAAATTAAATTAAATAACTTCTTCCTGTCAGTTCCCCTCCTAAACCTCTTCCATTCCAATCCTGAATTAGGGTGCATTAAAATATCTGATTTAAAATATTTCAGAAGGATTATTATACTATTAATATCCCTTTATTGATAGATACTATGCCCCAGAAGAAATTGTAGTTATTTAAAACTCACTGATTTTTTTCTTTAGAACTCACACCAAAGCTTTCTGCTGCAGAATGAATTTATTCAAGATGTCACACTGGGTTTAAGCCATGGGAAAAACAGCTTGATCGTTGCAAACAGAGCCACTGAGAATGCATGTATGAAATTACGTGCATTTATCAGCAAAATTCCATTGTAAGCAAGTAATGAAAACTGGGTGCTGTAGAACAGTTTGTATTTGCTTATCTACAAAACATGTCAGGAATACATTCCTCTCCTTGATTGCAGTTCTGGGTACAATTTCTTCATTTTCACCGTGTAGGTTTGCTATTAATTAGCAAGTTTCATAAAACTTTCTAAAAACTGATGAGAATTATTATTATTATTTTTAATTTCAGCAAGTGAGTCCTTAGGTTGATTTTTAGCCCATGGACTTAAAAGCCCTTTTTATTTCTCTTACGTTTATTTCATCAACAAAGTGAACTTGATGCTTTTCATCTGAAGTTATTTGTCGTAAGATAGAAGGCTATTTTGTTTGCCTGCAACAACATTTACAGTCCTTTCTGCTAAAAGGCTAATACACACAGTTGCATTTTTCTCTACAAGTGTCTCAAAAATAGAATTGTGCAGACAATAAACAGAATTGCTTATATAACAAATAAACAAATTTTGCTAATGTGAACTCTCCATCTTCTCAACAGAAGAAGATAGGAAACCTTGCCAGATTATACACGGGAAGGCCTTTACACATCATCTGAGAGAAAATAATGAATACATTTCTCTCCATGCTTTTTGTTTAAGTTTCAGAAACTGATTTGGCATTATCGAAGATACACTGAATTTACACTTTATCTATACTGTCCTAACTAAATGACACACTGTTACTTTCAGAGCTTTGGCTGGTAAACACTGTTTTTAAGAGGTTATTTTTTTTTAAGCACCTGATCTACAAAGGCATTTGAATTATTTTTACATATACATCTGATTGAGCTCTGATATTTTTGACACGGAGCTTCACCTGAACTGTCCTGTTTAATGAGAGGACAGGCTGGAAGAAATTCCCTCCTTGGAGGCTCTTGTTTTGTTCTCAGTCTTCAAAATGATGCTTTTGAAAACATGTATTACAGATTACAGTAAGTCTGTTCTCTGTAAAATGCAGTTTATTTTCAATTGCTTTTCTGAATTATCTTTTTTGGTATGGTGAAAGACAGGATATCTACAATAATTCAGTTCATTAGATGTCTTTCTGTGAAATGAAAAATTCTTATTTATATTGTGAAATATTGTCTAGCTTTTGTTTTATTCAGCTACTATGTACTTTGGCTTTTTTAGCAATTAAACTGCTTAGATTTACTGTATGTTTTCATTTTAATGAAAGTTCAAACTCCGAAGACACACCAGCTTACAGCTTGTTAAACAGCTTATTTTATGTTTATAGTCTTTAATACCAGAACAGCTATTTGTTTGATTTTTTTTCCTTGTCGATTTCAGTAACAGCCTGTTGGCACTTAACCCCAGCAAGCAGCTCAGTACCACATTGCTACCCACTCACTCTCCCCAGGTGAGATGGAATAGAAAATTGGGAAGGTAAAAGTGCAAGAACTTGTAGGCTGTTATGAAGACAACTTGCTAGGCAAAGCAAAAGCTGCGTACACAAGCAAAGCAAAACAAGGAATTCATTCACTGCTTGTCTGTTAGCAAGCAGGTGCTCAGCCACTCCCAGGAAAGCAGGGCTCAGCAAGTGTAATGGTTTATTGGGAAGATAAATACCATCATTATAAATCTACTTCCCTTCTTTTTTCTTTCCCCCAGTTTTTGCTGTTGTTTGTTTGTTTGTTTTTAGCTGAGTGTGATGCTATTTTTATGGAACATCCCTTTGGTCAGTCTAGATCACCTGTCCTGGTGCTGTTCTATCCCAGCTCCTTGGTTGTCTCTAGCTCCTCTCTGATATGACAGCAGAAAAAGGCTGAAATTTCTTTCAATCTTTGTAAGCATTGCTCTGTTACAGCTAAAAGCTGAATTATCACAGCTATTTTCATCAAAAATCCAAATACAGCATTATATAAGCCTCTATGAAGATAATATATCCCGGCCAAAACCTCAAGACAGCCTAATTAATTTGTCAGATAAACAGTAATGCAAACTATATATATTGGTAAAATGTCCCTGTTTTTAAATTTGTGCAGGCAAAGCATGGTGCCATGTGAAGCAGAAATGTTGATCCTGGAGATATCTGCAAAGACAAGAATGCCTAGCAATTTCTCGTCCAATTCATACGGGCTTGAAACAGGATCCATATTTGTTGGTGGCTTGCCTTATTCTTCTGCAATAAAGCAGGTATTTTTTTTACCACTATTTATTTTAAGATGTTTGATGTTTCAGCAGTGGCATATGAATACAATATAAATGGAGAGATACAAATCATACAAAAAAATAAGAATTGCTTACACTCTTTTGGAGATTACATCTAAGGCATGCCTTGAGTTTTGCTGGTGTCTTGATCTTCAGCAAGTGAATTGAACAGAAATGGCATTATGACTCAAGCTGCAATCCTATTTGCCTTGGGTAGACAGTTAGGGAACAAATATGAACAAATTTGGAGGTACCTGTTAGCTGCATTTTATATGGGAAGTCTAACAGCACTGAATTTTCTATCCAAAGAGAAAGGACCTCTGCTTTTGTCCTTCGCCTGCATGGAAAGATGTGTCTGAAAATGAATAGAGAGCACTAACTTGTGGAACAGCATTCAAGACTGACAAGTACAGGAACTGGAGATTGTGGGGACATATTTGTAGTACGAGTTGGGTGTATGTGAGCATGTGATGTAATATGCAGTGGGACTAGAACAGAAGTGGAGGAGAAATAGCTGTGGAAATGGTGATGAGAATACATACAGAGACATACTGAGGGACATACTGAAGTGGATTACTACTGAATTATTGTTACAGAGGAATTTCAAGTAGGGTAGTCACTATAATGGACATTAGTGAGTGACTACTAATCTGGGCAGAATGAATGTAGACGTGAATTTTAGTTCTATAGCACTCTTCACACTCACACAAACCAAGGCCCCAGGCCCTCCAATTAAGTTGAAACTGGAACAAAACACCCATTCCAGTGCCTGGCAGCATAGCTCCTGTACAGAGCAGTTACCAGACAGCTCAGCCAGCTACATCTTGTCAGGTGTCTCAATATGGAGTATGCCTCTGTACCAAGGGACCACTGTGCTAAGTATGTATTGATTTTTATAATTAAATTGTTGGCATAAGGTACCAGAGGCCTCTCTAATCATAGAGCCCCAGGACAAGCCCCAACTTTCTCATTGTATAAAGCAAGTCACGGTTAGTTACCTGGATTGTTTCACCTCCTAGTTTTATCTCCCAGCTGTATTACAAGAGTGTAAAGTTGTTCACCAACGCCTAACAAAGTTCTTCTGCGAGTCTTTGTTTTCTGTGCAATCTACAATACACAAAACAGTGCTGGTTCAGCATAGTCTGGGTCTCATTTATCTGAGCAGTGATTTTGGATAGTCATCACCTGGTGACTGTAACAAAGTTAATCTGTGTTTTTGTTTTCCCAGTGCATAGCTGGATCATGTAGAGCTGAGTATATGTAGTCAATAATTCATTTTTCTGAACCATACTTTAGGTAGGCTTCACCGTGTGACAATTGTTTTAACCTTTTTATCTCTTCAGTTCTTTGGTAAAAGTAGGTTATCTTGTAATGAGGTGAATACAGTAATTTCAAGCACGGATGCGATTTTTCATGCTGTTTTTGTAATGTGTTTAGATTGCTTTTGCTTTTAGTGAATTGTATAGTAACCAATGAATTGACAATGTTGTTGAAATCTAACATGTTCTTGTGAGTTGTAAAGTACTCATCCAAAAGTGTACTTCTAAATACCTTATATTAGCATTAAGAGAACAACATTTACAATTGTATAAGATTTTTCCTTAATTCAAACATTCGTAATCAACTAACCATTTGTATTATAATATATGGAATATTTTTTAATATATGGAATTTTTTTTTTGTATTAGTTGTGTATAAAATTAACTTACTTAGAGGCATGCACCCTCAATAAATGTTCTAAACTAACAAAAATTCCAAAACATATTTTCAAAGTTGTATAATTTTGGCTAAGATTAATATTTTGAAGGATCTTCCAAAGAAACAACAGTGAAAACTTAGAATTTCAGTCTCTGGAATGTATTTAGAAGAAAGTAAAGAAGCAATTTATTTGAGGGTTATTTTTAATTCTGTGTGTGTGAAAAGTTTGAGACAGTAAATAGCTCCTTATCAGCCAATTTCGATTAAAACAAAACAAAAGCTTATGCAAGTTAAAATAGCAGTAAAATACAGTGGCTTACAGGTAATTTATTGCTAAAATATATTGCTTGGACATATCTCAGACTCATATCAAGATGAGCTTCCTTTCTTTAAGTATATGATAGTTCAATAGATTATTCTACTTTTAATGCAGGGTTAATAGGTGAAATGTTATGGTCTAATTTTTTTTATTCAGAAGAGGTAATAACAGCATTGTGCAGTGTGTAAGTGCTCAAGCCATTGATACTTTACCTCAGTTAGTACTTGGAAAGTATTTATTCATATAAATTTCCCAAAGGTAAAAATGTATCTTAGGCTGTCAGTTGCCTCCCTGGTTCTTCATGAAGCTTTTTTGCAGTTCATTTCTTGTTGCTTCTGATTACCTATGCAATTTATTTTCTTTTATTTTCCTTTTTCCTTTGTGATTTCTGTGTTCAATTTTATATTTTCTTACTGTTTCATTTTTTCTAATGTTTACTTTTTTGTAGTTTCAGTTAAGGTTATTTTTTCTTGGCTTTCTTATCATGGTGTGTTGGCTGTAAGTCGCACACAGTCTATAAGGACTGTACTTGTAGTTTTTGTCATACAATTGAGAACAGTCTGCCCAAATTCTCTTTATTTTGACTGCTCATTCCCAGCAATAGAAAACCACTCCAGGGAGTTTCTTTCTCATCAGATTTGACACAGGCAGTTTCGTTGTAAAACCTTCATCATCCCCAAAATAGAAAAGGCCTGATTTTGACCTTGATCCTGTAGTTTGCTTCAAGGGAGGTTTCTGCTCCAGCTGTGACTCAGCTCTTCCTGGCAAATGCTCTGACTGCCCTTTGAGTCAAGTCTCATAATGACACTTGTGATATCTGTGGTATCTGCCTAATTATACGTTGTCTTGTTTCAGATGAGCTCAATCTCTCACTGGAGTAGTTCACTCTGCTGTTGGCTCTCTACTGTCCAATATTGTCTAAGTTGTGGAGAACAGTAACTTCAGATCACAGAATCACAGAATCACAGAATCACCTGGGTTGGAAGGGACCCCAAGGATCATGTAGTTCCAACCCCCCTGCCTACCAGGGCCACCAAACATACATATTCAGATCAGGTTGCCCAGGACCCCGTCCAACCTGGCCTTAAACACGTCCAAGGACGGGGCATCCACAACCTCCCTGGGCAGCCCGTTCCAGGGCCTAACCACTCTCCTAGTAAAGAACTTCCCCCTAACATCTAACCTAAATCTTCCCTCCTTCAACTTAAAACCATTTCCCCTAGTCCTGCTGTTGTCAGCCCTTTTGAAGAGTTTACTCCCCTCCTGGGTGTAGGTTCCCTTCAGGTATTGATAGGCTGCAATGAGGTCACCCCGCAGCCTTCTCTTCTCCAGGCTGAACAAGCCCAACTCCCTCAGCCTGTCCTCATAGGGGAGGTGCTCCAGCCCCCTGATCATCTTAGTCGCCCTCCTCTGGACCCTTTCCAAAATCTCTATGTCTTTCTTGTACTGAGGGCTCCACACCTGGACACAGTACTCCAGATGGGGCCTCACAAGAGCCGAGTAGAGAGGGACAATCACCTCCCTGTCCCTGCTGGCCACCCCTCTCCTGATGGAGCCCAGGATCCCATTTGCCTTTCGAGCTGCCAGAGCGCACTGCTGGCTCATATTCAGTCTCTCGTCCATCAGGACCCCCAGGTCCTTCTCTGCCGAGCTGCTCTCAAGGACCACTCCTCCCAGCCTGTACAGGTGCCTGGGGTTCTTCCGGCCCAAATGCAAAACCCTGCACTTTGCCGTGTTGAACCTCATCAGGTTCACCCGAGCCCAGCCCTCCAGCCTGTCGAGGTCCCTCTGAATGGCATCCCTTCCTTCCACCGTATCAACCGCACCACTCAGCTTGGTGTCGTCAGCAAACTTGCTGAGGGTGCACTCAATTCCCTCATCGATGTCATTAATAAAGATGTTAAAGAGCACCGGTCCCAAGACAGACCCTTGGGGGACACCACTTGTTACCGGCCTCCACCTGGACATAGAGCCATTGACCACCACCCTCTGTCTGCGGCCTTTCAACCAATTGCTTATCCATCGGGTCGTCCACCCATCAAATCCACTTCCCTCCAATTTGGAGATGAGGATGTGGTGGGGGACCATGTCAAAGGCCTTGCTCAGGTCCAGGTAAATGACATCGGTCGCCTTCCCTTCGTCCACCAATGCCGTCACTCCATCATAGAAGGCCACAAGATTAGTTAGGCATGACCTTCCTTTGGTGAAGCCGTGCTGGCTGTCTCGGATCACATGCTCATTCTTTATGTGACCGAGCATGTTGTCCAGGAGGATCTGTTCCATGATCTTCCCAGGCACGGAGGTGAGACTCACCGGCCTGTAGTTCCCCGGGTCCTCCCTGCTCCCCTTCTTGTATATGGGAGTGACGTGACCCTTCCTCCAGTCGTCCGGGACCTCACCTGACAGCCACGACTTCTCAAATATGATGGAGAGCGGCTCGGCAACCACCTCGGCCAGCTCCTTCAGGACCCTGGGATGCACGCCATCCGGCCCCATAGACTTGTATTCATTCAGTCTAAGGAGGCACTCTCGGACTTGCTCTGCCCTTACAGTGGGGAGGGATTTACCTCCTTGGTCCCCACATAGAGGTTTGGGGATGCAGGGTTCAGGGACGTGAAAAAGACTAGAATCCTGGCCACCAGTGAAGACCGAGGTGAAGAACTCATTCAGCACCTCGGCTTTCTCTTCATCTGTTGAAGCCAGTTCTCCTTTTAAATTTACCAAAGTAGGTACGCCCGTTTTGGCCTGTCTCTTCTGGGCAATGTACCTGTAGAAGGTTTTCTTATTGTTTTTCACGTCCCTTGCCAAGTTCAGTTCTGCCTGCGCCTTGGCTTCCCTGATCCCACGTCTGCAAGTCCGGACGGCATTCCTGTACTCTTCCCAGGTGAAGAGATCTTGCACTTCAGCTGATCATTTTAATTGATGCCAGTTCCTGTCTAACAGGAATTTCTATCCGCAATTGCCAAAACTGTTTACAGGGTATTTGTCCATATTAGTGTAATATTGACTTCCATGTGAGACTTCTCTTACTTTCTTTTTGAGTGAAGTTTGATATGATTTCTGCAGCCCACAGGGTAAAATATTGTGTCCTCTGAGAATTTCCTATATTGTGATTTCCTAACTATCTCTTGAATGTCTGTGCACTTTTTCGTTTATTTATCTATTTATTTGTTTACTTATTTATTAATTGGTTGGCACATTTATTATTTTGTATTGCTGAGTCTGAGTGCCCTCCACATATAAGGTACTCACATATACGGTAAGGTGCAAAAATTACTCCACGCCTTTCAGTCTTAAAAAGTTGAAGATTTCATTTCCAAAAATGAGGGGAAATGCCTTCTCTTACCTTGACTGCTTTCTCTTGTGTTCTTACATACTATTGAAGGGATACCCTTTGATTCTTTTTTTAAGGGTGAATTTGTTGGAAAATTTGGATGGGAAATCATAGGGCCTTTCAAGAATTATTGAGAACTTACTGTTTTTCTGTGTTCTTACAGAGGTCTTGAGACTGTTCTGAACCTGATTGGTATTCTGCTTAGGATATGCTATTTTGAATAGAAATATCAGTAAACAAAGAGATAATACTTCTAGGCTAGAAACCCGGATTAGCACCAACTATGCATGTTTCCACTGCTGAGGGTAATAGAAGTCTTTGCACGCTATCAACAAAAGATTGAATTTTGTTTCTAAGTACATACAACTGATTTCCCTGACTGCTGCCATGGTTTGGGAATGCAGAGATTATAACAGTGCAGAGAACAAATATATTACTCTCAAGGCAGCAGTATGTTTTAAAAGAACATTTGTGGCACCCAGGAAAGCAGTGTTATAACACTCAATAGATTTTTTCATTAATCAGGAGCTCTCCGACCTCCCACATTACCAACAGCCTTGTAGTCATGGTTGGTGGGAGAAACGCTGCCAGCAGTAGAGCAAGACAGAGTTATGGAGCACTTAGGTAGCACTTAGGATGCAGAAAGCAGTATGGATCCATGCTTACAAGCCTATGACACTGGCTTGTGCAAGACCATTCTCTATCATCTCTGAAAGAACTGTAGCAATCAGATGAGGTCCCTGTTCACTGGAAAAAGACAAATACCATGTTGTGTTCATCTTTAAAAGCACCGGGAAGATTTGGGTAACAACGAGCTGGTCAAGCCAACAACATACCTCAGTTCCTGAGACAATTATAGAAATAAATGAAGGACAGAAAGGTCCTTGGGAACAACCAAGGATTTACCAAGAGAAAACTGTGCCTGACCAATATGGTTATCTTCCATGTTGGAAGGCTCTGTGGGCAAAGGGGGAGCAGTGGCTATTCCTTAGCTTTTTCCCTGGGCTCAGCTTTTTTTCTGATGCCTGCAATTCTCCCCACCCCAAGGGGATGAGGAATGGGGGCTCTGGTCAGGCTGTAACAGCTCCTTCCTGCTGCTCCTTCCTGTTTGCCCTTTTCCCTAGCCCTGATGAAATGCTCTGCAGGCTGCATTTCCTGTCAGGACAGACGCCTGCTGCAGTGCAGGGTGCTTCACGTGCTCCTGCTCTGCTGTCTGGGGCACCCATTCCCTTGAAACTTCTGTGATTGATTTCTTCAGGGCTGTTTCTCAGACTTTTTCCACCCTCCTCTCTCAGAACTGCTGTACAGCATTTTGGCCCTTTCTCAAACGCAGTCCACAGAGGTGCCTCCATCTTGACTGCAGGGTCCAGCTGGGGCCTCTGGAGCCCAATGGAATCTGCTGTGTGCAGCATGGGGCAGACCTGGCCTTGCCTCACACAGGGGCACCTGCAACTGAAATGCAGGTATAGTTCTCTGGTTGTATGTTACTCCTATGGTTTAACCCAGCAGGTAGCTGAGCACAATGCAGTTGTTTGCTCATTCCCTGTCTTCCCAGTGGGATGGGGGAGAGAATTGAGGGGAAAAAATTGTAGAACTCATGGGTTGAGATAAAACTATTTACTAAAATAGAGAAAAGTACAATAGTTGTGACATGGATAGATAGATAGATAACTTGTTATATACATTCTCACATGTGGATATATATATATATATATATATAACAAGTAATCCACAAGCAATTGCTCACCACCCCCTAGCTGATGTTAAGCTGGCCCCTGAGCAGCTGAAACGAGCCTGATGAGCTCCCACCCCCTTCGAAGCTCCTTCCACATGATGTCTTATGGTATGGAATATCCCTTTGTGCAGTTTAAGTCAGCTATCCTAATCCTGATCCCTCCCAGGGTCCTTGGGCCCTTCACTGGAAATGGCCCTGGCTCTGTACAACTCTACTTAATAGCAGCTATAAACATTGCTGTGTTATCAGCATCGTTTTCTCCTAGAACCAGTAACATAACATTATACCAGCTATTCTGAAGAAAACAATTCCACGTTTCCAAAGAACAAGCATATTAAAAAAAATAAAAATAAAAACCTGGCTCAATGAGAATCAAAGATTGGGGATCTGAAGATATGGGTGAAAAACTAGGTAACAAGTATATGCATTGAAACATCTTGGATGAATTCATTCAAGTTCACGCGCAGTAAACTGTTTCATACAAAGAAATAAGTTGTTTTTATTATTCTCTGTAAACTTTCCTTTGAAAAGTCTAGTAGGTTCGTATGAGAGGGTAGTAAAATGAATATGATCAGAAGAAAAGCTAAACAGCTGTGTTACAAATCGCTGGCTGACACAGATCTTGGCCTGCAGTCTCTGATTAGCAAAAATAATCCTCCAATTCTTTGACAGTTTTCTTTATTACTTATTTTAAAGTTATATCCCATTTCTCACTTAACGAATATGAAGGGTGTATTTCAGACTTGCCACATACAACAAATAGGCAAACAGATAAATCGACTGAACAGTAAATAGCTTCATCCCTGTTCTTGAAAGCTGTTTATAATATTTGTTTTCTAATACATAAAAATCAATAATGGAAGAATATAAACCAACTTACAGGAGAAATCAGAAATCAGAAATTTAAAAAAAAATGTATTTTGAACTCCCAAGACATGTTTCAGAAAAATTAATTTCATGCTAGCTTTAGTATCATTAATTGTTTACAGTACCTTATTGTTCTGCAGAAAAGATAAGATTGGTACACTTGACAGGAAATTACAGATTGTTTTCAAATACCTCCAGCAATAGTTGATTGCAGTAATAGTGTTATTTCTGCTGCTATAATTGCTACAGTGATTTATATTTCTAGACTTAATAGTATTTTAGTATTGGGAATGAGAAATGTCATTACATGTTCATATTCCTTTTCAACACAAACAAATCTCCTTAATTAAACTTTGCAAATATTCAAACGGAGAAGTTTCAGAAGAAAGGGAAGCTTCTGTACCAGGAGAATAATTTTCTAAATAAAATTAAGATAAAAGATTATGTAGAAAGTACGCACAAATACATACAAGCACTGGTATCTCCATATTACCATCTGGGAAATGCAGCAGATAATTGAGTGATATGCTCAGGATCATAGTGTTTTAGTGTTGTAACTAAGACGAAATAGAGATGATTCTACATTCAGATTCTCTTGATTAGACCACTGGTGCATACCTGGATGTCCTTGAGAGGGGGGGGCACGTTCTTTACCAAGAGAGTAGTGAGGTGCTGTAGCAGGCTGCCCTGAGATGCTGTGGATGCCCTGGAGATGTTCAAGGCCAGGTTGGATGGGGCCCTGGGCAGCCTGGTCTAGTATTAGATATGGGTGGCCCTGCCTGTGGCAGGGGGTTTGGAGCTTGATGATCCTTGAGGTCCCTTCCAACCCAAGCAATTCTATGATTCTGTGTTTTAAAGACATAGGTAGAAAATTTGCAGTTCTGCATTTACATGAAATGGTGTATAAATTATAATACAATTATGTTTTGATATAAAACTACCCATCTAGTTTCAGAATATTTTCAGGTAGATATAAATATTATAGATTGATATAAATAGATATAAATAATTAAGACATTTCACTAATGTTTGCTGGAATGTGTAGCTTTATCTCTTTTCTGTTGCAACTGTTTTATTCATCCACTGAGTTCAATGTCATTCAGTGAAGACAGAGACATTGTGAAGCAGGTGTTACAAAACACAGAATCAGGCCTACAATTTGGAATGATCTGAAGACAGTTTGTTGTATATTACAGCTGCTGTGCTTCCGCAGACCGAAACAACAGCAAACCCTCTGTAACTGCCTAGTTAGACGTAGTTTATGACCCATTTCCCTTGCCAGAGTATTGCAAAGCAGTGGGAGAATTTAGTACAATCTGTGCATGGTATTCAGGTTTGATTATCTGGCATTCACCTTATCTGATAAAGCTACAGAACAGGGCTCTGATGTTAACTGTTACAGAAGAGTTTATAATGTTATATTTTTATGGTACTTTAGTAACCTGCTACAGTAGTCATTGGCTGTGAGTGAAGTAAAGATGCTGTTAGTGGTTTTGACCCCGTTGATGACTGCTGGGCTGCAGCATTCAGCTTGAGAAGATTTCTGGAGAAGCCAACAATAAAGGGCATCCATCTTCCATGAGATTACCAGCACATACTGGACCATAGCCTTATGCAGCTGTGTGTAATAGCGGTACAAACACGAGTGGCTTGATTGAAATATTGCAGTGACCATATCTCAAATCTCCAGAAATTTTCTATTGGTGTACAGCACATCTGAAATTTTGGTACTTAAGAATCATATGACTTATAAAAGCATTTTATTTTGGCGAGATTTTTATATACTGGTGACCAGTCAGATTGAACGATTTGTTCATACAGTCCCCTCTGTTTAAAAATGACCCTTTCAATTTTTTTTGAGCTTTTCCATTTTTTAATCAGCGAATATAATGAGACCTGTGCACTGGTTATAGTGGTTTGGGTTCACTAGTTGGTTGATTTTGTTTTTTTCCTTTTTTCTTCATTTTTTTTTTTCTTTTTTCTTCATTTTTTTTTTTCTTTTTTCTTAGATCAGAAATATGTTTGACAGTTGTTCGAATGTTATTTCATACTTAGTTTATAATTTAAAGCATCATCTGCCCCGTGTGTTTAAGCTGGAGCTCAGAATATGCTGTGTGGGAGCTAATTGCCTGGCATTAATCTTCACTCAAGATATAGTGGAATGTGAGTGCACAGCTTGTAGTGATTCTGCACCTGTATCTCACTGCACCTTGAGTTTGAAGTTCAGCTGTGTGATACAGAAAGAGCAAACAGCATCAGCCCCTCTACAATATCTTCTTAGGTTGTCAGTGGTGAACCACTGATACGTGAGCTGCTCCTCATCAATTTCAGTCCATGTGTTTTTCCAAAAAATATATTAAATATGTGTCCTTGTAATAATACCACACCCTTTTGATTTTTCATGTTATATTTCTTCTAAATCAGCTCTGTTGTCATATTTGAGATTACAGAATTCCGAAAGGCTTTTTTCAGTGTATTTGCTGGTTGTAAATGCAACCTAAAGGTTGTCTGATTTCTCCTTGTATCCTGACGTGACAGCCTTACATCCTGATGAAGATTTTAATTCCAGAGTCCTGCTTAAGGTATGCTGTGGATCTGTCTTTGCACCACCCAAATGCTTATGCTGATTAAAAGCTTCTGGAAGCTATTTTATGTATTTCTATGCTTGAATATAAGTACTCAGGGAGAGACTAAGTGAATATTTGACACATTATAAAATATTCAACTTTTACATGTCTTTCATTGTTTTATTGACTGCTGTCACATTCACCCCTGGTCATCTTGTCTTTAGGTTGAGAAGACATGATTTGCATTCTGTGTTTTCATACAATTACTTATATCCATGAAAATCAGTAGTCTGTCTCTCCAACAAAGAGATCATTTTGTAATCCTATGCAGGGATCTGCTCTTTTGACTGTTCTGTTTTGTTGTGATCACCAAACTTGTTTACCTCTATACTTCCTACATTCACAGATAATTTGTTTAGCAGCACTGAATTCATTTGGTGGTATTTGTGGTAACTGTACAGTGTGTAAACTGATCTGTTTGTAATTTTTGTTTCCTGTCTTTTAGCCTGCTTATTAGTCCAAAAGGCCTTTTTTTTATTTCTCATGACTGTTAATTTTCTTTAAAAACTTTTGGTCGGTAACCCTGTCATAATATTTTTGAAAATCAAATTAGCCATGTTGATCAAATGGCCTTCTGTTATGTGACCGTTCACGTGTTCAAGGCATTCTAATGACTGGAAAGCACAACTTCCTTTTACAGAATTATAGAGATTCTTTATGCCATTTTATTCCCAGATTTTGCTACTTACATTCTTTATTATTACTCTTAGGAAATTGCCCCCATTGAAACGTAGTCTTGATAGCTCTTAGTTTCAATCTTTTTGTCCTTTCACTGTTCATGTTAACTTACTGGTATTGTATTTTGCAGCCTTCCGGCATTTTATTAATAAATCCCATCATTTAAGTGAGTAGTTATGTACCACCTTTGAAAAATTCTGGGCTTCCTATTTTTAACACTGTTGAAAGCTTTTATGTGCACTGGTGTTTTTTTGTTTTGTTTTGTTTTTGCCTAATGTGAGTTGTATTCTAGCATCTTTCTGAAAAGATGTAGTTTTTTATTTGACTTGCATGGCCTTATATCATCCACTGTTCTTTTGGCATATGAGATATCCTCTCATAGTCCTTTTAATCATTCTGTTTTATCACTCAAACTCCTTGTTTTAAACTGATGCTTCATTTATTTATTTATTTGTTTACTGACAAGAGTGTATAGAGTTATCTGAACTCTATGCACCTGTTTTGCTCTGATCTGCAAGCATTCTATTCCTTAGCTGTTCCTGTTATTTTTATCCTAGATAACATCTCTCTATTACAGTTAAACTATTTTTGGTGGTTTTTTTAAGTGTGTTTTTCTCCCAGAAGAACACCGGTTACTTTATAGTCAGTATTGAAATGTTGGTTGTTTTTCCAAGGTATTTTGATGGTTATGTACTGTAGCAGATCCTATGCAGTCCAGGCTCAATACAAAATCAAGAATTATTTATTTTCTGGTAGTTTCTCTAATGTTTCCAAGAAGCCATTATTTACAACATCTAAAACTGTGCTCCCTGAATCATATCTTGTCATGATTTGTAATCAGAGTGCCTGGGAGTAATTAAAGTCTGCTGTTATTTCTGTGTTCTCTGCCTTAGCCTTTCTAAAAGTAAACTTTCTTTCTAAAAGTATACTTTCTTTCTAAAAAAGTAAACTTTCTTTCTAAAAGTATACTTTCTTTCAGTATTTAACAAGTTCTATCATCATCTGGGTTAGTTGCTATATTATATAGATTTAATTTTGTGCTTTTATTTCTTCACGAAATTTCTGTGCAGAAGGATCTGCACTACTGACTTGTAGATATATTTACTTGACTGCCTTATTTATACTGTGTTGGTTCTAATGCAGCCCACATTTTAAAGGATTTTTGCTCTGGCATCATGATATTCCAGTGTTTATTTTTCTACCATTAAATGGTTATCATATTTTTGTTTGAGTACGTCTCTTTAGAACTTAGGTATTTTTTCCAAAGGCAATTACTTGTCTTTTCAAAAGAAATAATAGCTTAGTAGTTGGATCATGGAGGAGTTGTACTGAAGAGCAAATAAATTGTTTGTTCTATGTTCTTTGTAGCATATTTATCTAACTCAGTGGTATTATTTGTTTATTTTGAACATGAATTTTTGATTTTTTAAAGACAGATTTTCCAGATAAGAAGAGAAATGAAATAGAATTATATTAAAACTGACTTTCTAATCTAATTTGATACTCTAATTATGGTTATTATATAGTAGTAATATACTGTCTTGCTTGATCCCATTGATTCAAAAATGAATGTATGAGATATGAGATATTTCTTTGTCAGTTTTGGATGCACGCAGTGCTTCCCTGTTGGGATTCTTTGTGAGTAATATGCTGATGGCACTTGGCATCTAAAGATATGATATTTTTAGATCTTCAAGGCTAAGCAATACAGAAATATGATACCATCAGGGAAAATATAAACTGTTCCTATAAGACTGTATTAGTTGTTTGTGTTCTTCCATTCAAGTTGGTCTGTGTTCCAAGTGTCTGCAGATGATGATCTTGGGCATTGCAGCATCTGTGATATCAGCTTAAGGAAAATAGTTTTAATCTAGATCATGCTGTAGGTCTTTTCCAGCCTTGGTGATTCTGTAATTGTGTGCAGAGGGCATTATGGTAAATAGAGCCACCTTCTATTGTTGTTGGTTTTTGTTGTTGCTTTTTTTAAAATTAGATTAATTTAACGACTATGCATATTAATCATATTATTGTTTCTTAATTCTTATCCTTATAAATGAGTATTCTCATGTAAGTTCTTTGAATAAATTATTATTCTTTTATCAACTTGAAGCAAGTACAAATTTTGCTGAAGGTCACTGTTAGTGTTCTGGCATTCTGAAAAGCCAAAAAATAATCCCAACTCAGAGAGACAGCAGAAATTCTGGATTCTGCCAGTTATACCAAAATCTGAACTTAAAATGTATTTATCAAAATATGCAATAAATCTTTCTGTTACGTCTAATATAATCTAAATTGATAGTATTGAGATTGCAGAGTGAAAGACTTCTCAATTCATTTTATCCAGTTACTAGTATGCTTTCTAATGCTTCTTGATAACTACAAATTCAAAAATTCATATTAAGTTGCAGATTGCATTTTTTAGTTTTATTAGAAAGATAGCAGAGAAATATTTTTGACATTTATAATATCAGGCTTTTTATTGATTGTGAACATGTATATTAGAAACAGTCATCTTTTTTTCTGCTTTTTCTTCATCTGTATTCTGTAATCCTTTTACAGCTTCTTTCCTTCACTGAAGTTGTTTTAAAGAAGTTAGAGTGTGTATCTGTTTGTATATATGTGTGTATTGAACATTGGATCATGTAAAGAGTAATTTTAGGAGGCCTGCACATAAGTAGCCTCCTGTTTTATTATGTTGTTCCGCAACATCAGAGGTGGATGGTGGTGGTATGGAAGTAGAGGTTGAACCTTCCCACCAATATTGCATTACATTTTGTTGCTGTGTGACAGATGGCAGCAGAGGGGCAGTTTGACAAAATGACGTCTGACATGGAAGTGTGTATGAAGCCAAAGTGTGGAACTGATTTCACTTATGCACAAAAAAAATTGCATCCACTGACATTCATTGATGGTTACTGAATGTTTATGGAGAACAGTGGATGTGAGGACAGTGAGGCAGCGAGTGGTGTGTGTCAGAAGTGGCGACAGCAGTGTGAAAGGCAAGCCATATTCCAGACGGCCATGCACATTTTTATTAGTGCGGTATGCAAGCGCTTACTCACTGCTGGCAAAAATGCATAGCTAATCATAGAATCATAGATTCATTTGAGTTGGAAGCAACCTCTACAGGATATCTCTTCCAAGTCCCATGCAATGAACAGAGACATCTACAGTTAGAACAGGTTGCTCAGAGCCCTATCCAGCCTGACCCAGAATGTCTCCGGGCATGGGGCATCTGCCACCTCTCTGGGCAACCTGTTCCAGTGCTTTACTAACACTATTGTGAGAAAAACAAACAAACAAACAAACAAACAACCTTTTTCTTACATCCAATCTAAATCTTTTTCTTTTTTTTTTTTTTCTTTTTTTTTTTTTAATTTGAAAACATTTATTTTCCATTGTCCTATTACCACAGACCCCACTAAAGTGTCTGTCCCCTTCTTTCTTCTAGTCCCACTTTAGATACTGAAAGGCCACTATCTGAATACGGAAGCTTTTTCTTTTCCAGGCTGAATTGCCCCAGCTGTCTCAGCCTGTCCTCATAGAAGAGCTGTTCCATCCCTTTGATGGGGTCTTTGTGACTCTCCTCTGGATTTGCTCTGACAGATCCATGTCTCTCCTGTACTGAGGACTCCACATCTGGATGCAGTAATCCAGTTGAGCCTCACCAGCACAGAGCAGAGGGGCAGGATTACCTTTCTTGACCTGCAGATCATGCATCTTTTGATGCAACCCAGAATACAGTAGTCTTTCTGGGCTGTGAGTGTATGTCACTGGCTCGTGTCCAACGTGTCATCCACCAGAACCCCTGGGTTCTTTTTAACAAGGCTGTGCTCAATTTTTACATCCCCTGCTTGTAATGACTGGGGGGTTGTATAAGACCTTGAATTTGGATTTGTTGAATCTGATGAGGTTCTCTGGACCAACTGCTCAAACCTGATTAGGTCTGTCAGGATGGTCTCTCTCTTTTCGTGCTGAATTGTTGAAAAAGGTGTTTTGTAGCTGATAATCTATCAAAATAGTGCTTTTTCTATCTTATTGTGCTCTTTGTAGCTGTCTTTGTTTCCATGGAAATAAAGTAGGAGGCATTTCTTTCAGAGTGACCTACATAGTGACAATATGATCTATTGATAATAATATCAATGTGAGTTAACAATTGATATTAATATATTACTAATAATTTCTGTAAAGTCCAATAAAAATAGACATAGCGAAATTCTAACCAGAAACCAAAAATAACACCAACCCTTAATTAAGAACCAGAAATTATTTCTGGTGAGACTTTTTCTCAGTGCTCTTTGAATCATATTAAAGGAGATGCTTAAGGTTGTTATCTAAATTGATAATTTTCACACAGCTGTGATTTCCAGACGTAAGTGCAAAATCTTATTAATACCAACAATAATACTGGGGGAAAAAAGCCCCATACACAAATAAATAGCATTCTACATATATAATATACACAGTAAAACAAAGTTTAAAACTGATTAATATAAGCAAGATTAAAAATGCAATTTAATCTTAATTAGATAATAGTAGATGCCAAATTAATTGTACTTATTACAAAGCTAAAAAAACACACATACCAGTGATATTGTGGTTACTCTATATTCTTGCAGAAAAGAAGACAAGGAACTTTAAGAACTACACAGCCCGAGGCCATCTGTGGAGAAGGCCTTAACTGATTTCAGCCACCTTGAATTAGAATATTAAAAACAGTAGGTTTGCACTCCAGAAATGAGGGCAGAATCAGGATACTGGGCCAAATAGATTATTCCTGTTCCATACTTGCATGAGAATCTTAATATGAATGGATTTAACTAAGATCTCTGGAAGCTCTTTTATGCTAAAAAAAAAAAAGAAAAAAAGAAAGAAACATACCTCTCTGTTTGTGCATGGGGAAATCAAACTCCTGAAGCCTCTGTGTCTGAAATAAAAGGAGTGTGGCAAGAGTCTCCTGCTGAACCTGAATGATGATGATTGCCACTGTCTCTCTGCAATCCCCTCATAATTTGGCATTATGAAAGTATTTTTCTCAAAGGATTGTAATTGTTTCATACTTACAGTGCCTGAACACTGATTTGTGTTTTCTAACTGCACAAAGCTAACCAGATAGTGTTCTCAGTAAATTAAAAGATTGATACAAAGGCAGCAGTAAAACTTCCTGTCTTGTTCTCTTGGGATCAATTTGAAAAAGCCATACAGGGAAGAGACTGTAAACAAACTCTGTATTTGGGAAATTTAATAAGATATTTGAATTCAAATTTCTATTTAGTTAGGAAGAAACTTTTTTTTTTTTTCTGTAATATTTACTACAGTGGGAAATAATGGTTCAGGGAATCAATTTAAATAAAAGATAAGAGGAAGATAGTATGGTACCATTTGATTTGCAAAGGCAGTGGAAATAAAGTACATGGTTTGTATTTCTGTGTGATATCACAAGCTTTTTCTGTTGCAGTGCTAATGGAGTACCTATTCAAATTTCTTTTCTGAGTCAACATGTAAAACATATCTGCAACCATTTCACACTGTAATTCATATTTATAACTCTGACATTTAGAGGTCTTTGCTTTTTGGATTATAGGAAACTGTGACTCTTTCAGTTTCATGTCAGTTATGTGGTTTGTACTCCATTTCCTAAGCCACATTATATTTCCTTGTACTAATCCCAGTGTTTCAAGTCTTAACTGGCAAAACAAGTCCACTGCAGGTGTTCACCTGTTTGTCTATTAGGCAAACGTGGGCCCAGTGATCAGTGAGGTAGAGGACTTGGTGAGACAAATGGCATGGAGATAATTGAAGTCCTCAATATTGCCTTTACATCAGTAAAACTGTAAAACTGGCCTTCAGGAATCCTAGGCCCCTGTGACCAGAGGGAAAAGGGAGCATGGAGGACTAACCATTGATGGAAGAGGACAAAGTAAAGGAGCATTCAAACAAATTGAACATGCATAAATCCATGGGGTCTGATGAACTGTGCCTGCAAGTTCTGAGGAAGTTGTGTGTTATTGCAAGGTCTCTGTTAATTATCTTGGAAAGGTCATAACAATTTGCAGTGATTCTTGAAGACTGGAAGAAAACAGGCATCACTAGTGGACAAGTCTCATATCAGTCTCTGGTACGGTGATGGAAAAAAATCCTCCTGGAAGGCATTTCCTCCACACATGGAGGAAAGCAAGGTGACTGGGAGTATTCAGAAAAGGAGAAGACCAACCTTACAGTTTTCTCCAATTAGATGACTGGCATGGTGGACAGAAGAAGAGCAGTGCCTGTTTAGCTCAATTTTAACAAAGCCTTTGACAGTGTTTCCCATGGCATCATCATAGACAAACTGACAAAGTACAGGTGGATTACAAACTGGCTGATTGAACAGGTCTTCAGGGTTTGTAGTCAGTGGCATAAGGTCTAGTTGGAAGCAAGTAACTAGAGGTGTACTTAGGTATCAACAGTGGGTCCCATCCTATTAAGAGTTGGATGATAGAAGAGAGAGAACCTTCAGCAAGTTTACTGGTGACAAAAAGCTCCTAAGCACTACAGAGTGTTGATACAGATACTAGGGGTCAAAGCATACACCTAAACCCTGCCTTTTTGCCGCTGTCTGTGGTAATTCACTTTATTGTTTTCCATTCTGCAGCTGCAAGTCAGTACTCTTCTTCACTTTTTTTTTTTGTGTTATCATAGTGTGTCAGTGAGGCCAGCATGCCTTGTAATATGTTATCCTTGAGTTCTGAAGGTTTTCATGCTCAGCCTGCCTCCACCTCTTATCCACTGTGCTGTTTGATCAGCATTCAAAGAATTAGGGCAACCATAGTGTAATGGAAATTTTCTTCTATGTTAAACCATGCAAGATTTATATTTTTTTTTCCATCAGCAAGGCCATGTGTGACCAATTTGGTGACTGTTTCCTACATAATGTTATCTATAAAAAGAATAAACTACAACTGCTTAATCCCCAGGAATACTGAGTATATCTATGTATATATTCTGCTGTCCTTTTCTTTTTTTTTATTTTTTATTTTTTTTTTATTTCCGTGGCTGCATCAGAGATGTGTCTCACAGAAAAAAGAGATGTTAAGGAACTGACTTCTAAAAGAAACAGATGTCTCTCAGATTTCACCAGTGAACTATTTTAGCTTTGTTCAGCAGGAAGAGCTCTTGTTCAAAATACCTGAAACTACAGAATCTGTCTTGAATGAGACCTTAGAAGACTTTTAAGTCACTGGCACCATTTCTTCATATGTTAAAAGCTGATGGTGATCTATCAGGTACCTCCTGTTGGTACTCTTTTAATTCTGTTTTTGCAAAGGGTTCTCAAAAGAGGAGTCTACAGGAGAGAACTGGTTCAAGTCTTCTGCTCCTTTAAAGTTCCTGTGTCATCTCACATTCCCTCAGAATCTTTCCAGTGGTTCATAGGAAGAATGAAATTGTTTCTTCCTACCTCCTCCCCTAGGTATTCTTCAAGGTCAATATCAACAGCCATTTAATCAGCCTCGCAAATTGCAGCTATTCATCCATCATGGGCGGTCTCTACCAGCTCCACTCCTTCATTAGCAGCCTTAAGCTGGAGGATTTGATATTATTTTTCAGCTTTCTGCCTTTTGCTGCAAACAACACTATCATCTGTCATCTTAAGGTTTTTGTATATGTAGTGTCTAATCTTAGACATATATGCTGGTTTGGTTAACTTAACACCCACCTACCTTCCAAACCCTGATCAGTTTTTGGGAGTGAGGCGGGTAATCTTTGGCTAAGGGCTCAACTTTCGCTCAGTCATTCACTCACTGCCTCTCTTCAGGAGAACAGGTGAGAAGGTAAGGTGAAGAAGCTGGTGGGTCAGGATAAATATAGGGAGATTGCTAATCAGTTACCATCATGGACAAACCAGATTCTACTTGGGGAAAGCTGATTTGATTTGTGGACAGTCAAAATAGATTTGAGCGGTGAGTGACAACAAAACAGTATCTCCCTCCACCATTTTCACAAGCTTAGCTACATTCCCATCTTGTCCCCTGAACTCAGAGTGGCTGAGGGAGGTGGGTGTTGCAGTCAGTCTATAGCAGCTCCTCTCTGCTCTTCTTCGCAGTTTTCCCCTGCTCTTGTGTGGGTCCTTTCCACAGACTGCAGTCCTCTGGGATAAGCTTGCTCTGGTAAAGGCTCCCTACAGGCCATAATTCTTATAGGAAATATTCAATGGCTCTGGCTTGGTCCTCTCCACTGGCTGCAGGGGAATAGCTATTTGTATGAATCCTTCTTCGCTTTCTGGCTCAAAGCTTGCTTTCTGAGGTATTTCTTGTGATAAGACTCTAGGAGATGAGAGATGGGTGTTGCCGTGTAGACAATTTGAAAGCATTTCTTTGGAGCTGTTTACCTTTGAAAGATAGTGCCCAGGACTGTTTATTGGCGGAAGATCTAGCCTGTGACCAAATAAATCCTGTTTGCTATGGGAGAGTGGGAATGATGCCATTTTATCCTGTGAAGGCAAGATACAAGTTGGCACCTCCCTGCTCCCTCTTATCTGCCGGCAAGGCCAGGAAGATAGGAACAAAGGAGTTTCCTGCTGAGATCCCAGAGCCAGAAGCAGCCACTGCAAGGAGAGCTGACTCAACTACTTTGGATTTGAGCTGTCACTCCAAAGACAGCTGACTCGACCACTTTGGAACCACTGAAAATGGGCCATCATTGCCATGGTCACCATCATCATCAACAGAACAACAATGGCCCACCACTACTGAAGATCAGATTCTCAGCTATGAACCACTCTGGATCCATGGTGGTGACTATGGCCCCTCTTGCTTCCTATAAAGACTCCTTGCTTCTTCTTTTCTATCTTTTCTATCGCCCTCCTTCCCTTCCCCATCACCCTAATTCATAATAGCGTCTGTCCACCCCCTCCCCATCTCCCTGGTTAAGATTTGTAATAAACTGGTCAGACCAACATTTGAACTGTTGTTTCTTAATCTCACGCTGGGTATACAGATATTAAAAGAACCTCCTCTCCCTCCTGTAAATTGGAACGAGACACTGTTCTATCACCTCCTTCCCTCATTCTTCTCTGAACATTGTCTTTGCACTTATGTTGTTGTTTTTTTGTGTTTGTTTTTTTTTTCCCCTCTCATGCTTTGATCCTTGTGCCCTGCAGTGGGGCCACTGGAGCAATCTGGAACTGGCTGTGTGCAGTACAGGGCAGCCCCAGCCTCACCTTACAGAGGAGCTCACAGCACACTGCCAGCAGCAAAGTGCCTGCACCTAGCACAAGGAGACATTAATTTTATCAGAAGAAAGATGTTGTTTTGGCCAAGAGTTGTGTATATTTGATTCTGATTCTGCACTGACTGTTCCCTTATTTTGAAGAACATTTTGAAGGGATGGGACTCTTTTGAACTTGCATGCAAGTTGTTTTTATGAATTTCTAAGTTCAAATCCAGATGATAATTTCTCTTTGAACATACTGGCAAGGCTGCAAGTAGGTAACTTTCTGTCTTTCAACTGAGGGCACTTATTTTCAGTTGGCAGGCTGACCTGCTGTTAACACCTTTGGTTTGTGGTTGATATTGCCACTTAATTAGCCCATATCTCCTGCATATTCAACAGAACCCTGGCAACAGCTTCTGCCCATTTTTGTTGGCAAAAAAGCTGTCCAGGACAAGAGCTCCTTCATACCTTGTATTCATGTGTGGGTAATGTGAGAATTGTCCTGAGAGAAAATTTTCAGTGTCTGTGCAATGCTTTCATCCTTATACAACCCTGCTTTCCTTAGTAACATTAACCATTTATCTCTTCTCCCTATTCACTGAGAAAAATTAAGGGCAGTTGCCGACATATGGGATGATTTATCTTCTGCTGAGCATATTCAGGACTTCATATCCAATGGCTTATACCTCTTTTCAGCTGCCTTGTCAGGTATTTCACCTCATTTCCCTGTTGTTCATGATCGAGTCTGGTAGTTGCTTTTTAAAAAGTGACTGTTGTCTTGAAAGCAACAGCACAGAATGTTTGGGGGTGGAGGGCATATTAAAGGAATCTGCAGCTCGGGTCTGTAGTGTAAGATAGAATTATGCCTTCTCATTGACATCTTGGAAATCTGTGCAATGTATAATGCTTGTACCTTTGAGAATTGTAGGCATAATTTTTTCACCACATGTTGTGCAAACAATGAAAAGAAATATCTTCCTTTGTCTGGAAACAATGGAGCTCCGTAAATGACATCATCTTTTGAAATGACATTACAGTGATTCATTCATGTGACTCTTTGAAATCCCTTTTGGAAAATTTCAGTAGGTTTGGTTGATAATACGTGAGAAGTAAAGCTTGAGCAATTAGGAGGTAACTTCCATGAGCCCTTAGAGGATATGCTTGATATAAATCCCTTCCAGCAAAGCTTAAGGCTTAAAGAAGCTGCTCTGAAGAGACTTCATGTAGCAGTGCTCTTCAGTGTTGTATCCCTGACATCTGTTGTTTGATCATTTTGAGTTCTTTCCAGACACTCATTGAACATTATTTTGTTCCCAAGCAGTCTCCCAAAGCTCAGGAAGACAGTCTGTAATCACTCATTGCATAAAGGTACTCTTGGATCTTCCCTAAGAAGCTTGATAGCAGAGTACCTACTTGAATTAAAAATTCATGTGAGGATACTTTCCTGAAAACAGAAGCTTTTCACAACAAAAATTCATGCATAGCTCCTCACCCTGGCTTACTTCTCCCTTTCAGTCCCTTTCTCAAGGCAGAATCGTATCTTAGAGGCTTGAATGGTGGTTGTTACACTCTCCCTATAAACCATGAGGAAAAACGGGGAAACCTCAGGTAATCTATCAAGATAAGGTATGTATTGACCATGCAGATCAGTGGATACTATTTACTGGTCTGTATATTTCCTTTCTAGTTCTTATGGCAATACAGCATGATGATATGAATCTAAAAGAGCTGTGTGAAGGCAGTTATTATTTGGAAATAGTTTAGCTAGGATCCTTTGAACTTGAGCAATATCCAGACAACAGCCAGACAAGGCAGATAGGTTCTTAACAGAATATTTGTAACAGTCCAGCAACTAATGCAGTACTTACCCAACAAGGCCTAACAACCTCCCTAGGTTAGCTTCCCTTTCTTTCCTTGCATGTTTGGGAACTGCAGGTTCTTCTGCAACTGATGGGAATGTGCAAATCTCATATATTGCTTCTTCATGTATTCTCTGTAATGCACAGCTAAAATCAAGGGTTGATCAATTTGCTGTCAAAAGTGAACTATCAGTATACTCATCTGTGAACTTGGTTCTGATCATGTTAAATGACTGTAATAATATAACCACAAAATTCAAGAAACATGAGAGAAAGCATGTTATGTAAACTTAACATCATATTTTAATAGACAGTATTCATCTGTTTCTAATTTATGTGTGAATGATATTTCTCCAAGCTTTCTAAAATTTGAGAGCATTATGCCACTAAAATGAATTTTTGGTCTTGCACTTCCATCCTATTAAAATTCAAATCAGTGAGTTTCATTTCAAGAAAAAAGAAAGACAATTTACTACTAAATCCCACAAAATCCCATTGGAAACTACTTTTGCTGATTAAACTTGTGTGCTTTGGATAGTAAGAGGAGCAAATCGTTGATTTTTCTGACAACTAAAAACTTAGTAACCAAAAGCATCCATGTGTCTAGTGCCATCCCCAGTAGATAATAAAACTTACATTCTCTCACATCTTTGTTTTTACAATATTCCAGGACAGGCATTTTCAGTTTTTAATTCTCACCTCCATTATCCTTATCACTAAAGTGATGTTTGCATTACACTGCATTTTGCTGACAGCTTTAGTGGTAGTTGCTTATATTTACATACACTGGTTTACATTAAGCATTGCATCAACTGCTCTTGTCATGTGCCTAAGAAATTCTGGATTCTGGATCCATGGCCATCCCAGGGGTGGGCAAGAGGCTGGGAGGGGTCGCAACTGGGATAGTCATATGAGGTTCTATGCTTCCTCCCCTCTCCTGCTTCCCTCCTTCACCTGAGAACGTTCTCTGGTTCTTAATGGAAGTAAATAATATCTTCCCTTTTTCTGGTAGTAGCCAGTTGTCTTAAGAAAACATAATGTTAACTTAAAATACAAGCCAGTATAAAGTACAAGTTCAAGGAGAACTGTAGAATTTTTTCCACAAAGTTAGTAAAACAAAGGCTCTTGTTCACATCTACAGTATTTGTGACTTGATCTATTTACTCTATTTTAGTTAATCCCCTTTCTTTCCTTAGCATTTTTAAATGTTGTATGAGCTCCAACTCAGTTTGAGTTTTGGCAAGTTTCTTCCCTCTTTCTGTTTCATATTTATTACTCCCAGTGCCCTCTTTCAGCTGGTGATTGCCAGACCTTTTCTGCCACATTAATTAAGGAAATTTCAAACCTCCCACCTCTGATGTTTCCAGTTCTTTAGCTGATTCCTTTAAATTTAGACTTTTTCCTTCCAAAAGAGAAAATCTTCATTAACAATCATCTAGATTCTGTTTAAATTATGGTACTTGCTCCTTCCACAGTGAGTCTTAATGATTGGTGTTTCTAAAGCGTCTTTGATTTTCAACAAACTAAAATACAAAGGATGCTCTGAAAATAATGCCTCCTATATTATTATTTTTCCCTACAGTGTCAGAAATAGATGTTGGAAGTATGGCAGTAGACCTTGAACCTTCCTGCCAATATCTCATTGCATTTTGTTGCCATCTGACAAAATGTTCTATATGGAAGTGTGTGTGAAAAGGTATGCAATTGAATTCCTCCAAAGAAAATTGTACCAATTGACATTCATCAACACCTGATGAACATTCATGTAGATCAAACAGTGGATGTGAGCATAGGAAGCAGTGAGTGTTGCTCTTCAGCAGCAGGGGTCACCTCCACTGATACAGATTTTTATGAGCACAGCATATTGGTTCTTGTTCATCGCTTGCAAAAAAATGTATAGTTAACAGTGGTGACTTGAAACATAGATGAGGACTTGTTCTATCAAATCACGTTATTGTGCTCTTTGTATATTTTATAGTTTCCATAGAAATAAATAGGAGGCATTACTTTCAGAGCAACCTAGGTATGGGACATTGTCATTATTTTTAGGCTCAGAGTTTATTTGATTAATTTAAAAAAAAAGATGAAATGTTGCAAAGAGGAATAAAGACATTCTATTAGTATCAAAAGCTTGAGATCTCCAGTTACATGTGTTCAGTCAGTCTTATGGTTGTGTGATTTCCAGCTGAAGTGCTTCTCTAATACTGTTAGCAATCTCTCTTCACATTCAATCTCAGTCCCTGAATCTTTCATTCTATGGAAAAGTTTCCATTTTTTCCATAACAGTAAATTGACTTTGTGTAACTTGACAGCTTTGATATCTTACTGTGTCCTTTCATTTCTTTTTTCTAACTACAAAGATTGTAGCAGAGGCAGTTTTTGCAGAAAAAAGTAAATGGAGGCCATTTCTGATCTCTGGCAAATAACCCTCTCAATGCTGTTTGCTTAATAGCTTCACTCTAAACTAAGTATCTGCATGTACCTACTGGGCATACAACACATAGTCGAGCCTGAAAAATAGCCAAATAACACATTTGCCAAGCCAGTGGGAAGTGCACTCTGCTCTAAAGGTGGAAGCCAACTAAGCTGTTGTAATGAAAAGCAAGAGTCAATATTAAGAAAGGAACACAGTGATCACATTGTTTATAAATCTGTCATTTTTAGTGTGCATCATAAAAACAAGAAATGAACAAAGGAAGTGGCAACTGTTCTTCATGAAGCAATGGAAATGTAGCTTTTTGCTTTTTCATCTTAATGAAGAGAGATTAAAAATGAAAGAGTAAAGGAAGGCCTTAGTAAAATGGAAGTTTCCTGAACAGTGGCAAAAAAAGTCAATGTTATATTTTTGTTAATGTTCTGCATTTCAAAAGCAAAAAGGAGTGAAGACAACTGACTATATCAGTGTCTGTCACTCTCTTCTGTGATTTAAACCTCTTTGTTTACTTACTTACCTTCTACCTACTTTTCTCTGCTAGTGTTTATTAAGTTCTGGAAATTATTTATACAACTACTGTAAGCTGCTTCCTCTGTATGTAATTTTTCCTTGATTCTGTCAGTGTCGCACTACAGATTCTTATTCCCATTTACAAAATGCTGTTTTACAGGCTATTGTTCAGAGTGAAAGCAGAGTAGTATGGAAAAGGAGTAGAAAACATGAAAAACAAATGAATTTATAGAATACATTTCAAAATTAACAGAAGTAAATTGTATGATACAGTATTAATGTGAACCTGAAACAGCAGGAATACCCTGGCTTTACACATGATCCTAAATTGTTTGCCATTTGTAAGCTCACATGTACTCAATACCTGGCAAACAAAGCTATTGACGTAGCCTTGTAATCAGATTGTGGAAGTAGTGAAACCTGTTCATCCATGCTGCAAAACTGCTTTCTATCTTCTGGTGGATTTCCATTGTTGAATATAACTAGCAAAATAATGTTGAACCTTGTACTGGGAAAAGGCACTAGGTTGGAGGAGGCAGATTTGAGTGAACCAGGTGTAACAGCCTGAAAGACTGTTCTAAATCATAATAGATGAATTGCCATATGATGTTATATCATGCCATAATCAGTATGTGAAAAGTCTTCTACTAACATAGCAAATATTTTTTGCTAAAGAAATTCCTGATGTCATCAAGTATTATATGTTTTGTAGTGTTTTTACAAGAAGAAGTTTGTTGATTTCTTGCAGAAAAGGACTTGGCAGCTCTGATTCACTAAGTTGATGAGATGAGCCAGCAATGTGCTCGGTTGGCAAAAGAGGCTAATAGCATCCTGGTCTGCATTCAGAGGAGCTTTGCCAGTAGCTGGAGGGAAGTCATCCTTCCACTGGCAGCTGGAGCACAGGGTCCAGCTCTGGACTCCCTGGTACTATGAACATACTGGTGAGAATCCAGCAAAGGGTCACAAAGATGGTAGAGTCTGGAGCACCTTCTCTATGGGGAGTGGCTGAGAGCTTGGGCTGTTCAGCCTGGAGAGAAGGCTCAAGAGTGATAAAACCAGTGTCTATAAATTAGGTACATAGAAAACAGAGCCAGACTCTTTTCAGAGCTGCCCATGCCAGAACAAGAGCTGATGGGCACAAAGTGAAACACTTGAGGCTCTGACTTAGCATCAGGGGACTATTTTTTAAGTGAATAACTAAAGCCACATTTTCAGCTTATAGAATGATGTTTGATTTCTGTAGATCCTCTAGTGCATAGAACGAGATCATGTGAATCTGATGGTTTGAGCTTCACTGGCTTTCTTGGATATTGTAAATTTTATATAAAATTTGTTAAAAAAAAAATAGAAAAATATGCTGAATACATTAAACCCAAGGAAAGTTTGAGAATATCTGATCTAGGTGTATTTTCTGACATGTATATTAGTAGTATACAAACCAGCATGGGAGAAGGTAGAACTGAGGAAAAAAAAGATGTCCCTCATAAACCAACAACTTTGTCTAGCGATGAGGAGGCAGAACAAGAAATTCACAGCTCTGGAGAATCATTTATTGCTATAAATCTCTGAGGACTGTGAATCTTGAAATTGGAGTTTTAATAATTAGGTGACTGAATCCAATGGCTTATCTCACTACTTTACTAAAGATTTTTCTTTCCTCGGGAGGGATGACAAAATAGGTCATGGGTCTTCTTCTCACTTGTGCCAAGTTAAATTGCCATTAATCTCAATCTTTGTTAATATGATGAATTACAGATATATTTCCTATGGTGTTACGTCTGCAGCAACATCTACCCAAAAGACAGTGATGACAACAATCAGTAGCAACCTGTCAAATTTTAAAAGAAATAAAAAAAGCAAATACAATCTAGTTGCAAATGTTTACACAATGTACTGACATGATGTAAGATACAAAGTTCTAGAAATTTATAAAGAAATTCTCTTGTCTCTTCCTTCTACAGGTCATATTCTTTGACATTCTTGTAACTGACAAAATAGACCCCTTCTGAATACTGTATATCTCAGATTATATTCACTGAATGAAAGTCTGTTTTGCTGGAACATTTTTGCTGTTACAGTCATTTTTATTTCTGAAGACCTCCAAGTGTTCCAGATAAATACTGTAATTTATGAAAAGTGTATATTTCATTTTTATGCAGAAAATAGTCATAGGGATATTAATTTATTTGAAACGTGTTCATCTTTGTTTTACATGAAGTGTTGTCTCTTCTCATTCACACAGAAGGTGCACAAATCTGCTTCAACTGCTCTCTTTTTTTTGTAACTCACTATTTGTTATTGAGCATGATGTGTTTCACAGTGAATCTTATTTTATGTATCCAGCAGTATATAACTTAGTGTTATATATATATATATACAGTATAACTTAGTATATAGTATAAGTATTTAACTTCATCATCACCACTCTGTAATTTAAATTAAATTAAATTAAATTTCATCATCACCACTCTGTAATAGTGAAGTGCTTGATTCTACAGAGAGATGAATTGATTTCTGCATTTAGTTGATAGAATTTTTACAGGATAAAAACTGTTCTCCAAACTTCCCTCCTCCTCTTTCTCAAGACAATGTATTTTTCAGCTTGTTCATGTGGAAGGCATTGCATCCCATCAACAAAGTAGTAAAATCCATTAGTTGAACTTAAAACATGAATTATGATTGCAAGCAGAAACACTGCGGTTGTTTAAAGAAAGGTCAGACATTGCTTGCCATAAAACTTAGGGAAATCTTTCCATATTTTGAAATATTCATATAACTTTTGAGAAGCACAATTGCACTTGCTTAAATGCTGGAAGAGAAGTTTAAAAAATAAGGATCTTGGCCAAGGACAAGTGGTAAAGGAGCTTACTACCCTTGAATCTTTCAGACTTGCTGATTTTAAAGGTCTTAATTCTTAATTCTTTTTGGCTTAATGAGCCATTCTCAGCTAGAACAAAATGGCAGAATAATGGGAAATTGGCAGTGAAACAGCGAAGAGTAAGTTTTCTACTGCTGCACAGTTCAGACGATGCAGGAAGAATGTGGATTCCTGTTACATGTTGTGCTGGCTGTACCAAAATCTGGGACCAGGCAGGTGAACAGTCAAACTCCCACTGCAAAGCACAGCAAGGCGGGCGGTGGTTTACTCCACGTGGATTACATCCTGGTTTGCTCACAGGATCCATTCCATACACTTCAGTGGAGAGGACTGGATGATCTCTTAACTTCTTGATTTCCCCCAGCAGGAGAAGTTTTGAAACCCCTGATTTGAGTTGCTAGAGCAAATGAGAAATGAGAAGGCGAACCACAAAAATGCATTGCCCTAGAAAGATCAGGGATTCTTTTCCCCCTCTTCTGTCTATTATGTTACGCTTCACCCTTCTTGTTTTATAAAAGTTTTGTGAAAGTGTTTCAATATCCATGAGAGATCTGATAAACACAGACTCAGGATATGAGCAATATATTCTTCAAAAAATTCAGTACAAGCTGTTACATAAAAATAATCTTGATTTAGCTTACTCCTTAAACTCCTTTAAGAAGTCCATTTTTTTAGTATCAGAATTAAAATAATTTTGAGATGTTTAGCTCAGCATCACAATTTCAGTTTAAAGTCATCTGTTATATGACCATATCAAATAAACGAAACTTTTATACCGTTTTTCAATTTATGTTTAGGTTTTAATTTCCTGATAAGTTCCAGTCAGGATGTAAGAGAAACTCTAGTTCCTTTGTGTTTCATATGCTTTATTTTATTTATGGAGGTACGTAGACAATTATACCTTTATACCTTTCCATTTTTCTTTCCTACTTACTACTTAACCAGTACTACTACAGAAACTTAAGTAATGTTCCTTCTCCTCTATTTTAGGTGTTTTCTTTTTACTACTTTTGTTTTCGGAACAAATGCCACTTTTTATCTTCGTACACTTTTTGAAATGTCACTAAAATCTAATACAATTTATTTTATGCTACATTATCTAACAATTAAAATGCATGTGTATTCGCATTGAAGCTGAGTATAAAAAAGTAAATATTGGGAAGTGCAGTGACAAACAGCATAGATGTGTCAGGGGAAAAAAAACGTGAAAGATTACCAAACACTGCACTGTGGTATACTGTAATTTCTATAGTGAGAAACTCGAAGATGTATAAAATATATCCTGAGGCGAATCAAGTGAGGAAAGATTACGCTATGCTCTGTTTTGCATTAATTATGTTTTTGTAATAAAAAGCTCTGATCATAGGCCAAAACCTAATTATATTATTTACAAATCTGTGGAGAAATGACAGCATGCAAGCTCATTTTACAAGGAACTCAGTTCTAGGCTAATTCTACATAACAGCAGCTCTAATTTAGGCTAGGCAATAAGGGATGTTAATAAATGGTTTGGCATATATGTGTGAACTTTTCCTATCAGGTAAGTATCTGTACTCATTTTTGTCAAGTATAAAGGGCATTTAAAGAGCATGGTTACTATATGTCAAACATATCTGCATAGTTTCTGAATAGAGAATTGTACTCAATTTAATTTTTGGTGTTGCTATGACCCTGACATTTTCAGGCATTTTAAGTATTACAATCTGTCAGTATATGGGTGTAATTCTGTAAGTGGGAGGAAACCGAGAAATGTGAATTCTATGTTTTAATACTCTAATCTGCTGATAACAGCTAATATCTATTCTCAAAAATAGTGGAATAAAACATGGTTACTTTTTTATTTCTTTATATCAATAGCCCTTATTCTTAAACGCATTTAAGAATACATTAACTTTTTGTATAGATAGCTTATTTGTCAAGATTGCACTCCAGAAGCAAGAGATTGTTTGACCAGGGTGTTTGTGATGTAGTTATGATTACAGAACCAAGAAGAGGCTTCTAGGAATTTTGATAGTACTTTAGAGAAATCTATTACGTTCAAAATATACAAATATCAGTGTAAGAGAAATGGTTAGGCACTCAGTCTGTGTGTTTGTTTCTGGGCGAAGGAAATCATGTTATTAAAATATTCACTGATAACGGTGCTTGGGGGAATGCTCAGATAAAGGTTGATTCCCAAGCCAAGCATTAATTTTCTGTTCAGTGTGCAAAATGGATCATAGGTTGCCATAGTGAATTCTCCCCACACTAACTTGATATTGAGTCTAGAAAGAACTTAACAAGGAACAGTGGATATCATAAATGTTAAAGCTATATTGTGCCTGACCTTTCCTTTTATTGGTTCCTTTTGTTTTCTTTGTTTGCTTTTACACTCCCAAGAATGAAGGCAACTTGAACAACTTACATGGTTGTGACTGGAAAGTATCATGATTAAGCTTTGGTGAAGCTTCATAAATGTTTAAGAGAGAGAAAGGTTCTAAAAAATTGATTTATATATTAAAATTTATATAATATTAAAACATTGTATATTTTTTCGTTTTTGTTTCAGGCAATGTTTCGGGTCTCATGTTGCTTCTCAGAAGTGTGTAACTTCATGTCTTTGTTCATATTAAATTTGCAACAGACAGCATTCCATTAATTTTAAAGTGAATTTGTTTATAAAAGGCAGGGAAAAAAAAAGCTTGCAAGTACCACTTACAAAAAGTAAAAAGTGATACTTGGTAGGACAGTGCACAGTCAAAGATTACCTGGAATTGTCAGCCTGTAGAAGTGACAGTAGGATGGGAATTTTCCTCGGGATTCAGGAGCAGCCATGTACATCTTGAATGCAGAACATTGCTGGAGTCATTGAGCTTCTTTAAAAGCAAGACTAGAGGAAGGGACTCTCCATACCAAGAAAGAGGGATGTGGAAGATATATCAATTTGATCTATCTTTTTAACATCCAGCACGCCAGAGATCTACTTAAGTGTTTGTCATGTTCTGATTTAGTGTTTTGCATTCTAGTAAAACCTAACTTTAAAACCATTCTCTCCTTTAAAAATCAGTTTTTCATTTAAAGTAAAAGGCAGACTTCAGTGAGTTGGAGAGAACAAGAAGCCATCACAATATGAAAAATGTTTTGCTGATTGGTAAAGAAGAAAGCAAATAGATAGCCTACAGACCATAATTCTTTTAAGGATTTCTAATAATAAGAATAGGAAAAGGGAAGATTCTTTTGGAAAAATCTCTATTAATTTCAATTTTTTTTTACCTCCCTTATATTTGCAGCATGTACAGAATACCATGGCAGAGTTTCTCAGTTTAACTTTCAGTTGTGTGAAAACTCAATCGTGGTACTGATTTATGTAATTTAGTGTCCTTTTGATCCTGTACTGTAAGAAACTGTGGAAACTCTTCGTTCATCTGCACACTTCTCTTAACTCTCCTTGACAGTGGATTTTCCAAGTAAAGATTCCTGATCTCTGTAGTCAGTCTGTTCAGAAACTCATATGCATCTTGATCCCTGTATACCTTCTATTTTTTTGCATATTTTGAAATTCTCTTGCATCTCTTCTCAGGATTTGGAGATTGCTACCCTAAGTAACTTGTGTATAAGCTGAGGAACACAGATCCTAATACAGATTTCTCAGAGGCTTTCTAGGGGCTCTCCATAATTGAGAAAGCTCACTATTCCCTTTTTTGTTGTTTCTATTTTAACCATTCTTCTCATTTATTGAAGACCTTTACTATCCCAAGGTGACTGAGTGACTCTAAAGTCCATTAGCATATGAACTTGTTAAAAGCCTTTTGGAAATCAAAGACTATGTATGAAGGCATCTTTTCCATATGTTGTATTCCTCCTATGAGTTACAATTTCCTTTTTCAGAAGCCATCTAGACTGTTCCCGGTATGTTATATTCATGTGTGTGCCTGTTGTTCTTTAAGGTGGTTTTATTAGTCTAGAATGGAAATGGGACTTACTGACCTGTAGTTTGAGGTGTGCTCTTGCATTTGCCTCCCTTGTCATCCTTTCCCAAATCATAAAAAGCAAAGGAAACCAACCAACCAATCAGCCAAACAGAAAAAAGGTCAAACAATCAATTGAAAACAAAAACAGAAGTTCACATCTTCCATTCCTGTGATCTGGAAGCCAATTTCAAGTGATGACTGTAGTAAAATAGCTCATTAATTCCTTTCAGTTAAACACTATTTGCTTTTTTTTTTTCTCCCTACTACTGTTCAACTTTGTTAATTTATTTTAAAACTTTTTCTAGTGGTGTTTCATTGTGAGACAGATCTCTGATGTATTCTTTCTAAAAAGGGTTTCTGGCATGGGAACCTCCCAGAGATCCTTTGCATTAATTTTTTATTTGGTGAGTTCATTTATGTTTCCTGCTAGAACCATATCTCTTTGAAAACTCTGTACTTTGATGGTGTGTTAGTCCTACCTTTCTGGCAGGCTTCCTGTTCCTTTTGGATTTTAAAAAGCATTTAATGCTCATCATTATGCCTTTATAAAGTTGTTACTGAAAATCTTTTTATTTTTCTTTGCCTTGCCTGCTTTATTAGGTTTTCACTGCCAACACTTATGTTATTCTCTATTCTCCTTAGTTTGGACAGGACTTCAACCTTTAAAGGATATCTTCTTATCCCTTATAGATGTTGTGGAGTTTTTTTGTTTGGTTGTGTTTTTTGTGTGTTTTTTTTTTTTTTTTTTTTTGTTTTTTTTTAAGTTAATACTTATACATCACAGGTTTAGGTGGCTGTGGAGTCTTTTTTCTTCTATTAAGTTTATTTGCTTTTTATTTTTTAGGTAGGAAGGAATCTCTGATAGCTTGTTTCAAGTATTCAGCTGCATAGGCTTTAACCTTTCGAATGCTTACTTGAATTCCTTTAAAAATATCCCTTTATTTTTATACAGCATTCCTATACTAAACAAATACCTTAGTGACTCTTCTTCTGCAGGTATCTAAACCTGCCTTAATGATCATCAGTATTAGCAATGGTTGTGCTAAGGACCAATCTGTGTATTACTTCTCATCCTCTGTGTTTAAGCCATCTGTTATTTAGATGACTCAAGTCGTGCCCTCTTTCACTGCTTTGTGGCATAAAATTTAAATCCACAGACATTGAACTTACTGCAAAACTATGGACTCTCACCAGTTCATTGGCACTGTGAATATGTACATGTGGGCCTGGTGTGACCAGAACCCTATCCCAGTTCAGTCACCGATTCCATAGAGTCTTGGCTGCAACGTTTTGGGTGGCTTGTTTATACATTATAACACTTGCCAACATAATGTGTCAGTGTTGCTTGTTTAAGTGGCAATTTATTGTTGACTGGTTTGTTTGTGGGTTGTTTTTTCTTTTTCAGTGCCTCTAGTCTTATTCTCAGTAGGTCCTTAGGCAGCTTTGAATCATGATTAATGGTGCTAGATATCTTTTGAGCAGGGAAGTAGTAAACTTAAAAGTAGATTTTTAAAAGTAGATTTTTCAAAGCTTTCTTGTTTGCTATTCCCTATGTCCTGTGTTCACCTGTAAAAAAAAAAACAAAAACACACACACAAAAAAAAACCACAACCTCCCCCCCCCCCCCCAAAAAAAAAAACCACAAAAAACAGGCACCTGATTAAAGTTAGACAAGTCCACTTCTTGCTGAAATCTTACTGTGCCTGTTGTGCTGTTTCTGTGTCCAGAGTTGATTTTCAAAAGGCAGTCCTGCTTATTTGCTGTCATTTCAAAGGTATTTGATAGAATTCCATAATGGTAAAATAAAGAACCAGGAGGGTTCTTCAACAGTGAAGTTGAGGTATGTTAGAAATCTTTTACAGAAACATAATGCTTTTAAAAACTGATTATAAAGACAACAAGCGTTGTTGATGAACTGCGTGCATTTTTCTCCTTTGTAGATACCTGGACCTGTCTATAATTTCACTGGCTGTATACGAGTAATAGAAATCAATAATGTGGGACCTTTCAACTTCTCTAATGCTGTGGGAAGAAAGAATATTGACAGTTGCAGGTAAAGTACTCTCTGTACCTGTTCAAATCAGAAGAATCTGTTGTTTCTTTCTTAAATAAGGTATCTATTCTAGATAATTTCTGCAGTGGTCAGAAAGAAAAAGATGATTACATAGATGGATATTGTGCTTTCTTGTTTGCTTCTCAAGCCTCTTTACATGAGATGCTTTTTGCTGAGTAGATCAATTAAGTTTGATGGCTTACTTAGAATGAGATTTCAGCCATGGTCTGCCGAGACATAAAACCAATGAGATCTGCTTAGTCCAATCTGTGTTTATAGCATGTACAGGAATCTGGAAAAAAAGGAGAAGGCTTCCAAGCAAATTAGGCTTAGTTCTCTTTTAAACTTCTGTAATTTAGAATAGCATATTATTTGTGACACTATGATTTATAGAATTGTATGCCAAGATTTATTCCAATTTGTATTGATACTTCTCTTTTATTTTGTCCATTAGCATAGATTATGGCTGAGGGTTGTAGCATCAATATTAAATATTGTTTTATTTGAATCAGAACTCAGTGATTTATTTGAAACAGAACTTAGTGATCTGAAATAGAATGTGCTGGGGCTCACCCAGGTGGAAAACAGCTCTGCAAGCAATGGAGTCCTGATGGACAACAGGTTGAATATGAGTCAGCAATGTCCTCCTGCTGTTAAGAAGGCTAATGGTATTCTTAGCTGTGTTAGGCAAAGGATCACAAGCAGATAGAGCGGGGTGATCCTTCTTTTCTACTCATCATCAATGAGGCCACGTGTGGAGTGCTATGCCAGTACAGAAGAGATCTGGACATACTGGAAAGAGTGACTGAAGAACAGGACTATGTCTCCTATGCGAAGAGGCTGAGAGATCTGAGGCAGTTCAGCCAAAGAAGAGGGATCTCTGGGGGAATCTCACCAATGAATGTGAAGGAGTCTATGAATACCTGCAGGGAGAATGCAAAGATGGAGCCAGGATCTTTTCACTGGTGTCCAGTGCCAGGACAAGAAGCAGTGAGCATAAATTCAGAGATTCCCTCTGAACAGCAAGAATCTGTGTGGGGATGATATGTGGGATATGGAGCACTGGCACAGGTTACAAGAGAGGTTGTGGAATCTCCTCCTTGGAGATCTTCAGAAGCAACCTGGATGTGATCCTGGGTACCCTTCTCTGGGTTGGACCAAATGGATCCAGAGGACCCTTCCCACCTCAGCCATTCTGAAATTCTAGGGCCTGTTACTTGCAGATATTTACTGTGTATACGTAACTAATTAGGTGAGTAAAATTACATGACAGATTATATAGATGAACTTTGAAAATAGTCTTATTTGTAAAAGGATGGTGGAAGGGATGCTGGACCTCACAAATCCCCTATCCTGGACAGCACATTCCTTTTCTCTCCCTGCTTTTTCTAGAATCCTGATGATGAGTCTTAGCAGTGTCTAGCTCCTTGTATCTCATGGAGACCAGTTCCATCCTGGCAGCTCTGCCCTTTGACACATGGATTTTGTGTCTGCCCGAATGTGGCAGCTTGCATTGTTCCTTGCTCTTTATTTTAGTTTTAATCTGTGTGCATTCTGGCCATCACTGATTTTTACATATAAATTCTGCTTGTCAGAAGGTATCCAGGAAGCTCTGCTAGTATTCTCTTACAATATCAGCCTTTTGAGAAGAGACGTTTGTCTTGAGGAGGAAGGAAAAAGTGTTTGAAGGAAGTTGTTAAAATTTGGCAGTACACGTTGCAAATATGAGAAGCTGGTGAATGATAGAAAGCCTGGTGTACACAGAATTCATATGGTTCTGTTGATGCAATATTGCTACACTTGGAGCCGCCTGGCAGACACAGAGTACTCTGCAATGTGGCAGAAAATGCTCTCCAATTTCTTCCTGCTATAACACATCCCTGTATTTGTCTTCCTGTGACACTGACTGTTTCTGTTCTTGCTATTGACATTTTTCTTTAATTGCCCTTCTATCTGTCATCACCCATTTTTAGTTTTTTTAGTCATTTTGAATATCCCAGCTTTTACAAACTTAGCCACACTCTGGTGTCATCCATGTAATCTGATGGATTTTTTTACTTCTTGGTCCTCTGTATGGATTACTTCATTATTATGATATAGTAGGTCAGCCAAAAGAAGACATGCAGAAACTTCTTAAAGTGTATGTGTGAGCTTGTGAGTAAATTTTAAGCTTATGAATTTTTAATAGGTTTGAAATTTACTCAAATATGTTCTGCCATTTTTCTAACTAGATCTATTTGAATTTTAAAATGCCAAAAGGATGTGCTAATGTGTGCACAGAATACAGAGAATTTTCAAAAACAAATTTTAGATACAGTTCATTAACCTTTTAAAAACTATTAGCATCATTACTTCGGGATGTGTTAGTGCTTTTCATATGATATTATAGACTTTGGAGCTTATCTCAGGACAGCAATACAATTTAGGTTACAATTTAAAAACTTTTGAGAAAGAGATTATTTGAGAAATGATCAAAGACCTTAAAACTTACAGTAGTCCTGATCATTCTGAATGATGCAGGATTTCTGGGCACATACAGGAGCACCAAAGTTCTAAAAGTGAGGCTCTAACAGCCTCTAGTATATATGGTCACAGCCCAGGTCCTCCTCCAAAGCACAGGTATCAACAGCAGCAGAGCCGATATTGCTCCAAAAAATAGATTTCTGGGAAAAAGTGGAGATAATAGAGATAAATTTTATTTGTAATAGATGAGTCAGGATTTGTTCTCAGTTTGGGGGCATTTGATTTCTTCTCAGTTCTGTTTCAGTGTGGCGATGTTTGGGTCCTTGCTCGTCATTTGTAATGGAAAGCAGAGCCTCAGGGAAGCTGTATTTCTCAAATGGAAGCAGACTGGACTTCTGGTCCCTACTCCTCAAATTACATAGTTCATTACAATATCAAAAAGTGCATGATGTTCTAATGGGGCTCAGGTGACAGAGGATTACTTTTCAGGTAGATAAGGCCCTTTATTAAACTGGATGCTCTGGTATCATGGCACAGATCCAGGGACACTGTTGTTCACACAGGCAGCTGAATTTGGGGGCACTCACTGCACTGCAGAGAAGAGCAAGCATGACACAGTTCAGTCTCCAATCCTTTGTTTTCAGCAGAGCTTCTAGGCTGAGATGGGATATATCTAAGTTTGTGTATTATTCTGAAATGGGCTTTCACTACAAGCGTAAACCTTGTTTCTCAGCTGAAGCAGCTAGGATGCTCTGGTTGTTCTGCTCTTAATTCAAGTGTCTCTTGGCTTCCCATGGGGCAGACTCCTCTTCCATCTTTCTGTGGCACAAAATGGAGAAAGGAAATTTCTGCAGATACAGCCTGTTTAAGCCTGAAGTTCAGTGAGATGCTGCAGTACATGGTACCAGGGGAGTGGAAGAGCTGGGATTGTACTGGATGAGCCACACGGAGGGCCTGTCAGAGCTTTCTGCTGCAAGGTGCAACTAAGGCAGGGTTGGAAATGGCAAAATAAAGCTATGGGCAGGAAAATGAATGTGAGCTTGGCTGTCTGAGAGCAGATTTGCAGCCCTAAAAGTCCTCTGAGGTATGCAGGTTTTGCTTTCAGGAAAGGTTATCGTAGACCCATATGAATTAGTAAAGGTCAACCTCCAATAGGTAGTTTTCAGGAATTACACTAGACTCTATACTTATCTAAATTTTTTCAGAGTGTATTTTAAGACTGTATTTAAACTATTCCTGTCCCAGAGCTATGAATATATAGGGCATTTTAGAAGATATCATTTAATGGCCTACAGTTGTAGAAGAGACAGTTGGAGATCTCTGATGAGATCTGCTAAGAAATGAAATCTTTTTTTCTTTCCTTCTGCTGAAGGATATTAGGATGTGTTAATGCAATAAAAATCCTCTGTAAGTGTTTCAGAAAATGTTTCTTGAATAGATTTGCTGCAAAAAAATGTTTATCACTGTCAGACAGAGTTGAGATAACAGATATAAATGAAGTTTTGATTCCCAGTATTAAAAGCTAGTGTTTACTGTAGCTCAATTCTGGCTTAGCGTTTGGGACCTGGGGTTGCTTTATATTCCTGTGTATACTATATGCAGAAAATTCAAAGGTTTCAAACATACAGCCACATAAATAAAATGCACACATTGTTGTGGATGGAGACCAAAGCAGTGCACACTTCACTCATAAGAGGAAGGCAGAAAGTTATTTATTGATATAAATTAGATACAACACGGTAATTTGAACACTGATGACAGTGACTTAACAAGATTTAAAATATCCTTAAGCATTTGCTACACGGGAGGTGGGAGGTAGACAATGAATCTAAGATCAAATCTTAGTGAAGGTGGTTTAGCTTAAAAGCAATATATCACTTACCAGGAATGTGTTGGCAAGGCATCACCATATCCTGGGTGAATGTCTGTGCAGGTGTTCGTAACCTCAAGGGGTGCTCCTGATAGAGGGGAGATTCCGGTGTGCAGCCAGCTGCTTGCCTGAAGAGCTCTCAAAGGAGTTCTTAGGGGTAAGATGGTTGACTCATAGTCATACAATTTAGAATTAAATCTGGGCCCCTCCATACAAAAAAGACATTGAGGCCCTGGAACGTGTTCAGAGAAGGGCAATGAAACTGGTGAGGGGTCCAGAGCACAAATCTTATGAGGAGCAGCTGAGGAAGCTGGGATTGTTTAGTCTGGAAAAGAAGAGGCTCAGGGGAGACCTCATTGCATTCTACAACTTCCTGAAGGGAGGTTATGATGAGGTGGGGTTTGGCCTCTTCTCCCAGGCAACAAACAGGACCCAAGGAAACAGCCACAAGTTGTGCCAAGGGATATTTATATTAGGTATAAGGAAAAAAAAATTCTCTGAGAGTGTTCAGGTGCTGGAACGACCTGCCTAGTGAGGTGGTGGAGTCACCAGCTGGCAATGTTCAAGAGGTGTCTGGATGAGTAGCTACAAGATATGGTTTAGTAACTCGTGGTAGTAATGGAGATGGGAGGACTGTTGGACTAGATGATCTTGCAGGTCCCTTCCAAACTATGATCCTATTGACTTAGGTGTCTGTTATCAGTTCTCTGAGTGCCCTGCTTGAGACAATATGGTGGTCATTAACTATCTCCATGAAACCTTGATTGTTATCAGTCCCAAAGAAGAGGTCTTTTGCACTTTTTTGTATGCATTAGGCCTTGGGCATAACAATTAGGCTGAGTTGGGGGGAAGGGACAAGGACTGCACAGTCACAAACCATGTACGTACACATATATATATACACAGATACCTATCCATACCATTTAGTTTTTAAAAAAAAAAAATTCCTAAATCAAAAAAATTACTGTTGGCTGCTTTCCTAAGAGGATTCTTACTGATGGATGCAAATGTACAATTTACATTCACAGTCTGGAGCTAAGAAACAGATTTTGTCACTGTCTATAGGACAGCCTTTTGGATTTTATTTCCTGAAGACTTTCCTTTGCTGTTAATTTATCTTAAGATGTTTTTTCTAGGCTGAAACTAAGCTTCATTTCAGAAAAGACTATAATTGCTATTTGCATTTAGGAAGGAAACTCTTGAATATGTATTACCTACGTTTCATTCCATCAAGAGGATTGATGGGTTTTGTAATGTATGGCAATTTTCTTAGGAGTTACAAAATATGTTTTGGAGTTCTCTACATGTTTTCAGTAAGCCCTCGATTCTACTGTATCCTCAGTTTTCCACTTCCCACTAAGTTCTAAATTCCCTTCCTTCTGTGGGCATTCGCTCCCCTTTCCGTTCTGTTATTTTCTGTGTTATTTTTAAAAAGATTGCAAGAGACCCCTAACAGCTCTTTAAAATTCATTCTCCCGTGCAATTTCTCATCATGTTTTTTTCCCTGTGAAACTTCTAGCTTTGTAAGAACATGGTATAACTTCCACAATCCAGAGCATCTGTCAACAGGTGTAGGAGGAGTTTGATTTCTATGAACAGAATGAAATATGCACTTTGTAAAGGGGAAAGTTGGAACTGCTGAAAATTATTTCTCAGCCGGTTGTGAAAGTCAAAAAGTTACCATTCCACACCTGGAAATGGAAAAGTGCTATTATTGCTGCATACTGTATTTCAGAGTTCACAATAAGAGTCTGTAAAAGACTTAGTTAAGGTTAAAGGTTTTCTTCATCAGAATTCATCCAATGTGATGAACTCACACTCAGTCCAGTGTTTAAATAGATACTAGACACTGTGAAACTTTGAGCTTATACTGTATATGAAAGATTATTCAGACTTTTAAGTATAACTTAATTCTTGCATTCCAGTATAGGATTTTTGTATTTTTTCATAAACAGCATGGAGTTGCGGGATTAACTGAAACAACAGAAAGTAGAAGTGTAGTAGTGTAGAAGAAAACGATTCAATTAATCATACTCATACTACTCAGCTCTTTGTTTAACATATTTTCTGTATTTTCTGTATCTAATGTACAGATTGGACAAAAATGTTTCCAGAGTACAGAATTGAAGATAAAGCTTCATTTATATTCATTTCACATTATGCTTGATGTTAATAGCTTTTTTGTACAATGTAAACATAATGATAAGCATTGTTTGGTTTTTATCCTTTTTTATTATTATTTTTTTTTTCCTCTGTCATTTGTTACTTTTGCTGGCTGATAACCTTTTTTGTGTGTGTGTTACTGATTACCTCTTTCTCCTTTTCCCATTCCTGATTTTATTTTCTATACTTTCATCCTCATTGCTTGATTTGTCCTTTCTGATTACCCGCATCTTTTATCATATTTATTTTTAATATTTTCTTTTCCATTGTGAGTTCTGCTGTCAAATGAAATTTCTTTTCTGCTGTAGTGTGTGAGTGAATTCTGGGTATTTTTCTGTTACCTTTTTTTCTTCCTTTGACATTCCTGTCAGCTGATGGCCTATAAATCCTCAAAATCACTGTAAATGTTCATGTAAGCCTTTAGCTCAGTCTTTTGAAGAATTTTGTGGAAATTGTTTGTGATAGATATTAGACAAATTCATGTGCAGGCATATATGCAGGTGAGATAGCATCTTCATAAGTCTTTTTCATAAGCCTTTCTCCCTATTTCTGGAAAAGGCATCATCTCATCAGCATAGCACAGAATTAACACCAACCATTGTTAGCAAAACCCTCAATTTCTAAAAGACTAATAATATTTTTTTGTGTTTATATTTATCTTTCTTACTTTTCTGCCACTTCAGACATGTGTTACACCAGCAGGAGAGTGATTCTTAATTCTGTCAACAAATTTCTGTGGCAGTCACCGTTGTTGTGTCTGTAATGACTAAGTGTGATGAGATCTTGATTTCTGTTGGAACTGCCAGGTACTTGCACAACAGCTAATAAGTCATAAATGGTAGCATGCTTTTCTTTTTGTCCTGTTTTTATCAGGGAGGCATTAGCAAGGATATGTGTCAATTTAGTTGTGCCAATGTATATGTCTGAGACACTGTCGCTGCAAATAAATGATACCTCAGATATTTTGGAAAACAGTCTGATGCAGCTGCACAGTAGAGAAATTTTGGGGAATATTCACAGATTTTTAAAAGAAACTGACTTTCTGCTCTGCTGTTCATATGTATGCACTTCATTATTTTATAATACATTTGTTTTGTGTGCTAAAAGGAAAGTTCCAGTGCTCAAGAAATGCTACTTTACAATCAGTTCACATCTTTGCATTTATTTTAGTGTAGTTAAGTGATATTTAATATCTCCAGTTACTGGTGATTCTTACTTTATATGATTATTGAATTTATTAATGCTATTTGTAGAGCTTCTTTCACTCCAAATATTTAACATATTAATTGATCCCTTTGTATATCAGCAAAACAAAGTGCCAAGCTTTATTCAGAACACTCATGGTACAGAACTGAAGAATTTATCCAGTTTGTTACATTAATACTTTAAGAAAGAGAAACGTGTTTAGGAAGGAGAATTATGTGTGTTAAAGATTTCTATAACAACAAAAAAATCTATCAGCCTTGACCTCTTTACATTGAGTGGTAGATTCAAAGCCACAAAAACTGATCAGTATATAAAGTCACTGTATCCAACCACAACCCATTTTTAAAATGTGGAAGTAAGAGAGATTGCATTCTTAAAATATGGAAATGAGAAAGACTGCCTGTCAGATGCCTTTTCAGTAGATCATCACAAGTTCTGGTAGGAGATAAGAGAGTTAGGTCATGATGAAGGTCAGTGGGCCAGCCTGGAGTGGCTAAGAAATTCTGGGAGGCATTACAATCTGAAGGACTACATAGTGTGAATTGTCTGTAATTGGAGTGTTATCAAAGTCAAAAGTGATCAGAATTACAAGGCTGCAAAGATGGTTTTAAGGTGCTTTTTCAGTGTTCCAGCCTCTCTCTGGTAATCTGACAGGTGTAAAGATGTACGATTTGAACTGTATATTTTTAGCTACAGTAAATGAGGAAGACTCCTTTTTTGCTTTACATCAAAGATTATAATTTTGGGAACCCTACAGATTGCTGCACTGTTTGGGGTTGCTGTAGACTAAAAACAGTGTTACTTGCCTTCTACCACAGTGAGTATTTATACCTTCTCAGAAAATCTGTAATTCACGGAAGAACATAGTTAGCTTTTGAAATATAAAGCCATGAAAAGAAGTATTTTAACAAAATGCATTTTTAAGATTCATGAGTCTTATTTTCTGATGAATTATCTGTCTTTTTGCTGCCATTTTTCAATATGGCTTCCCCACAAATACAAAATGATTTCATAAACATGAAAGTACAAAATTTTATCTAAAACAAACAAACATTCTAACAAGACTGGAGCTGCTTCACAAAGCAAAAGCTAAAGATGTTTCTCAGGGATTTTAAAACTTCATCACATGTATTTTTCACAGCATTAATTATATGATGTGTGAAGCAGTTGTAATACTCTTTGGGAACTTCTTTAATGGTTAAGAAAAATTATTTTAGTGACATGAGACATCAAGTGGTATGGTTCAGTAGTTTCCTGAAATAATCACTTTGGCTTCTAGCCAGACAGGTCTGTGAACAGTAAAACCCTCTTCTTCTACTCTATTAGAGTAGAAAAAAATAACCTTTTTTTTTCCTGCTTGTCTAAAACTTGCACATGGGTGTATGGATGGTTTGACAGAATTCTGCTTTAAAGAGGTTTCCCTATATATCCCACCTTAAATTTTTTATGAGCAATGGTTCAGAAAAGCTAAGTATATATAATCAGAGGAAATGTCTCAAAAGCAATTGGTTAATAAAAGAAATTATATCGTATATCTTCCTTAATGGATTACAATCACACTAAGTTTTAGTGCTAGCATCGATGACATTCCAATCTCAGAAATCTAGAAATAGAGATAAAATGTTATGTTATATACTCACAAATAATTACACTTCACAGCGGGTTTCCATGATTTCCAAGTTATATGCAGAGAGTGCACTGTAATGGAGATGTAGTTGCTCTTGTTATTGTAGCAGCCTGTTCTGTAAAAAGAGAGGCATATTAGGCAGAATAAGGAGAAATAGTCATACCAAAAAAAGAATTTGCCTACTGAAACTTGAATCAGTATAAGATTTTGTCTTTGCTTTTTATCATCTTTGAGAATTGCTTTGATATAAAAGCATCAAAACTGATACAGAAGTAATAAGGAGTCATAAGTTGCCTTCAACTTACAAAAACCAGAATATCAAGAGAAAAGTTTAGAAGCTCAGTTTTATTCTGGCTGGCAGGTATCTGCAGGAATCCATTCTTTGTGCTTTATCATGTCAGTGAATGGAGTACAGAACTTCACGACTTATAAAGTATTTGTGGGTTTGTAAAAATCTCATTTAAGAAAGCTAGAAGTGAAACAATCAGCCTTAAAAAACCTTTTGTGTTTTTACAGAAAATAAAGCCAGTCACAGATAGTATTTCACTTTTTTAAAGAGGCTTTGAACATATTTTTACAATTTAAATAGTTTTAGCTTCTCTTTAGAAGAGCACTTTCAAAATGCCTTTTCACTTCAGATCTATATATGATTCAAGAATCTAAATTTTAAAACCAGATTTTTTAAAGTGCTTTATGTTATTGATAACCAAAATATGTCAATTTTAGTGGCATGTATTGTGGCTCTGTAATTCAGCATCTGTAGTATTTGTTTTTTAAAAGGTATTTGAAATAAAATTCCTCTTAAATTGCTCAGACATTGTAGGTTCAATTATTACAAGAAAAGAATATGCATGATAATATTTTTGAAGTTAGTTTTTTGTACAACTTCATATTTTGAGTTGTTGTTTAAACAGGACAAATACCAAAAGTAAGGCCAATGTCCTGAGGAGTTCTTTTTGGTTAATGCAGACAAGAAGTGTGAAGAAAACTTCTGGACCAAAATGGCAAATGTGATTATCTACTTTCCTGTTCAGACAGATAATAGATAATTTCTGTTTACATTATTGAGTGTGATGTTGGTTATTCTGTACTAGTTTCTCCCAGAGAAGTGCATGAGAATTAGAAAGGATAAAGGGTTTAAAAAATCCTCGAAGAAATTGGAATCTGTCTCTTTATTTGTCCTACAGGATGAATACAGTCATCATACTGTATTTGATGAGAGCACGTACATTTAATAAGGAGAAACACTGGACACAGAGGAGATTTCTTCTTCAGCACGGACAGAATGTTAGAACCCATGGCTGAAAGATGTAACTGGAAACTCTGAACTGATAATCATGAAGTCATAGAATGGCTTAGGTTGCAAGGGACCTTAAAGATCTAATTCCAACTCTCCTGCTGTAGTCAGGGTTACTACCCACCAGATCAGGCTGCCCAGGACCCCATCCAACTTGAAATGTCTCCAGAGATGTGGCATCCAAAGCATCTGTGGGCAGCCTGTACCTGTCAGCACCTCAGCACCTTCTGAGTAAAAAATTTTTTCCCAATATCCATCCTAATTCTCTCTTCTATTAGTTTAAAGCCCTTCCCCCTTTTTCTGTACTGTTTGCCCTTGTAAAAATTCAGTTACCCTCCTGGTTGTAAGCTCCCCTTAGGTACTAGAAGGCTACAACAGGTCTCCCCAAACCCTTTTCTTTTCCAGGCTGAACAAGCCCCACTCCTTCACAGAAGTGGTACTCCAGCCCTCTGATCAGCTCTGTGGCTCTCCTCTGAGCAGAAGCTGCACCTGCAGTGAGAAACATCATTCCTAGCTTCTAAAATGAAAAATATTGAGTAACCTGATAAAATACTGAAAGATGTATTTGCATTTTATAAAACATGTATATTAATTTCTTACTGTAATACATTATAATTAAAATGAGTCTGTGAGCCAGATAATATCTGTATTGGCTGATTAAGATATAAGCAGGTTATTACCAACAGTTAACAAATGGTTTTCTCCAGAGATCTGCTAAGCAACTTTTTTTTTTTCTATAGGGAATTGGGATTATTTGTTTAAAGCTGTAGTATTAAGTAATGCCATACTAGAAAGATATATGATCCTTCAAGGGACATTGGTTATAAAGTTAAGAAAACAGTCTTATCCTTGTAACTACTTGTTTGCAGCAGAAAAACAAATATATTTTTCAGTAAAAGAAACATCAATTCCTCTCAAAAATTCATATAAATATTTTACAATTACCTAATTTTTCAAAACCTAAATTGATTATAAATAGTTCATTGCTTGTTTATTGTTTTTTTTCTTTCTGTATCTGTAACCTGCAGGACTGTTTAATCATATCCTGTCTGACTCTTGCTCTGCAGTAGTACAGATATACAGTGCATTAGTGCCCCCTGCAGCCTTGAAACATTAATATAGTATTTAAAATTTTGATCTTTATTTGAGTAACTATTCAGAAAAATATCTTGACAGCTTTGAATCCTGTTGTAGTCTTACCTTTTTCTCCTTCTTTCTTTAGAAGTGAAATCACAGCTCGTAAGTACAGAGAGAATGCTTTAGAAGTTTAGCCTTAAAATCTAGACACGTTTTTATAGACATATTCATTAGTAGAATTTTTTTTCCTGAAGAGCTGGTATATTGAAAGCAGGAATTTGTAATGTATGTGTAAACTTTTCAATGAATAGTTTCCAAAAAGAAACACTCTCTCAGAATATATTCCACTACACACAGAATTTTCAGAGTATAAAGCAGTCACTGTTTAGTTCATGCAAACCTGCAGCAGATATTCACATATATATTGGGCAATTTGCACAAAATCACATGTATAATAGACAAGTTTTGATGTTTCTTTTAGTTCCTTCACATATCCTTCTCAAATTAGTGGTAAATTTCTAGAAACAATTCTGGTTTTGAGTATTTCTTTTGAAGCTATGTGGTTTGTAGGAAACAGTATTTTGTCATATCAATAGTGGAAATATTAAGTAATTTATTTATATATGGGAAAAGGGAAGGATTCAGCTCATTAACCCCAGAGCTGATGAAATTGCTAATACTTTCCAAAAATGGAAAAAAGAAGACACCTCCCTCTAGACCAAGATGCTCACAGCTCCATCCAGCCTGGCATTGGCCAGAGGGGAAGCCTGGCTTTTGGTCAAACAAAAGACAGAGAGAAAGAAAGAAGCAAAACAAAAATCTTTGTCTATGTATGCATATGCATATACCTATGCCTAAATCTCTATGTATTGAGATATATGTGCTACAGGCCAGGTCTCTGAAGCCAGATTTATCTATTTGAATCTCCCCACCCACTCTAAAATTAGGAGAAGAAGATGCTCCACTACTAGTACCCATCCAAGGCCCTAGCTGACATGTGTGAGCTAGCTCATTTAACCCTCAGAAACATTCCTTATTTAAATAAGAAGTTGAAATATGTAGTTTTTAATGGATATAAGGAGCAAGGCTGAAGGCCAAGTAATATTAGTCTATTGAAAAGGCAGTCATTTTGTAGAATTAACTGCCTAATGTATTTCATTGATATTATAAAATTGAAAAAGTATTGTATGAAAATGAAGTGATCGTGTTCTTAAATATCTGGGCTCTAAAAACACAAATATGACATAGAACTATAGAATGGCCTGGGTTGAAAAGGACCACAATGATCATTTTGTTTCAACCCCCTGCTATGTGCAGTGTCACCAACCACCAGACCAGGCTGCCCAGAGCCACATCCAGCCTGGCTTTGAATGCCTCCAGGGATTGGGCATCCACAACCTCCTTGGGCAACCTGTTCCAGTGCGTCACCACCCTCTGAATGAAAACTTCCTCATAATATCTAACCTAAACCTCCTCTGTCTCAGTTTAAGACCATTCTGTCTTTTCCTATCAACAATCCACCCCCGTAAACAGCCATTCCCCTTCCTGTTTATATGCTCCTTTCAAGTACTGGAAGGCCTCAATGAGGTCTCCCCAGAGCCTTCTCTTTTCCAAGCTAAACAATCCCAGTTCCTTCAACCTATCCTTTGACACTTGTTTCGTGGTTGAAAAGATCAGTGACTTTCAGTGATGGGCATTGCCTTTTCTCAAATTGTAACCAGTTACTTAAACGTCCAGTGGTGTAGCATTTAGACACAGGTAGTGTGTATGTTGCTGTTAGGTGCAGCAGATGCATAATATCATCTTATTTAAGTTTGACCTGTGATAATTTTAATATAGAAGGCTTTTAGTTTAATTTCTTCTCTGCTTCCCTATGATCTTTTTATGTTAGAGCATTTCAGCTGGTGAGAAGATGTGGAAGTATGAATAATCCATTTTTAGTATTTCCTGTTGAGTAATTCATTTTGAGAGAAGACAGTTCCTTAATTATTACTAGTCATAACCAAAATTGAATAATCCAGTGTAGTGGTGTGTTGTTTTTCTGCTGTATTTGATCTTGATTCCTGCACTGACTCTTTTGAGTTACTGTTCTACAAGTTGAAAGGAAAGAATGAAATCTGGAGACATCTGGAATTTCTTGTCCTTGTTTCTTGTTTTTGAACTGATGCTCTTTTTTTCTGATGATTCACACTAATAACATAGTTTCTCATTTGCAATTGTGATAATGCTGTCTGTTAATTTCTGTAAAAGATTTAGCTAAACCAGAGTCTCTTTCTCTTGCTGACATTAAAATTTCATGAATTTTTTTCCATTGTCATCTTAAGTTGTTCAAAGGTTTAGAAAAGAACAGTTTAGGCTTGAACAAAGTAAATGTAAGCCATGTTCTTTGTGGTTAGATAATTCATATGGAGTATTTTAGCATCTGCTTCAAATACCCACAACTTTTTGGCTGTTGTTGTGTTATATAATCAAAACATACATTATTTTAAGAATGGCACAGTGACTAGAAGCAAGAATTTGTCTTTGGCCATCAAAGTTAATTTTTTCAGTTCCATCTCCAGGCGGTCATCTATCTTAGAACAGCATGAGATGCCTTTCTCTTCATTTGGGTCAGCTGCAGAGAGAATCAAGGTGATCAACTTCAGCAAGTTTCCAAAATCTTAGATAGTGTTTGATGAAGAGAATTCTGTCCTAAGTGTCTTATTGGCAGATGAAATGTATTAAAATATTTAGGAGAGAAAAGAGTATTTTGAGTGACATTTTGATGCCTTGGACTATTTGGAAGGGAAAGGAGGTTGAGCATGAGGTCGAAAGTATTGAACATGTTAATTTCTTTGTTATCGATTCTCCATGTTGGTGCTGTCACTGACATTGTTAAAGTATTTGTTCATTCTCAAGTGGGAATGCTCACTGCAAAAATGCATTATGGTCAAAATTCAAATGATTCTCCAATTTAAAGGAAGAAAAATATTCCATACATCAGGATTTAGTTTGTCTCTAGGAAAATCTCCATAATAAAAACATAACTTCATGTAGTGTATGCTTACATTCATTACATATTAATATGAGGAAGAAGGAAAAGATATTTACCTACACTATCTCTTAAACTGTGACGCTCTAAAATATGATAATGTTGTAGACAATAAAAGGATTATGTTGTTAACATTGATTGGCAGCAGATAGCTGGGGAGGGGAGTGGGAGTGGGAGGCAGGACACCACAAATATCAAAAAATAGGTAAAAATAGGACACAAATATCCCCAACTAAACTTTAGAAGTCTGAAATAGGAATCTCCTACATAATATCTGCAATCAGTTGTAAATTTTGATAATCTCTGGACTGAACAAACATGGCATAATTTGAAACCTCCGACTAGTAAAATATGAAATAGAAGCTCTGGCTAGGAGGCTGATGAAGCATGCAGAGAGACATTTTATATTAAGAAAAATGGATATTTGAGGGTTCTAGAGAAAAGAGTGAGCGCTGAAAAACAAAGTTCCTGAAAAGAAGTGGGAATCTTGGAGAGAAAAAGGGGCCTACGGAGGAAAAAGGTGAAGATTCTGGCTAGGGGAAGGATTCTGGAAGGTGGGAAAGATCCTGAAGTTCACAGAGGGGCATGGATGCATAGGGATCATGGCTGAAAACAACACCAGTAACTACAAGCAGCTGCTAAATGTGAATTGACATGACTTTCCACCAAGCTTTCCACTGCTAAATCAGTAGCAACCTCCCTACTGGGAAGGATAATGGACACCTAACAAACATAGTGATGATGGGAGGAGTAAGTGAATGTATGAGATAATCAAATAAAGTAAAACTCTGATCTTGTCAGTTCTTCAGTAAGCTCCAGTTGTTAAATCTACTGTGGGCTGTTGTTCACTATCTCACCTATGACAAATGTATTACTGAATATAGTATCATTTAGTCCTGATAGGAAAATGCTACATAAAGAACTAAAATTCTAGTTTATTATTCAATACATTGTAAAATACTATTTAGGATTTTTTCAATAGTATATTTCTTTATCTAGTAATATGCAAATTTTTGACCTGTCATATTTACACTGTTCTTCCTTTTGCACTGAATGGGAATGCAGTAATGTTTTAATTAAATGCCGGATTACTGATGAATAAATGATGCTTGTGTTTATGCACGCCAGCCATCCAGCAGCATTAAGATATAATTAGAAATTAAATCTGGAAGGAAAGTTAGATAATACACAAAAGTACTCTGTGTTTTTAACTCATTCTGTACTAATACCGTCTACATGGCTGTCTCACCTTGCTTCTAGGTTAGGAGTGAGGATAATTTCAATAGTATTTGATCCATAAAACCTTTTTATGTTCTCGTCACTCTCTAGTCACACAGTCTTTGAATAGTGTAATACTTTATATCCAGCAATCTTAATTGATATTTATAAAGCGGTGTAGGCCTTCCCTATTTCTGTTATGTAGGCAAGAACAATTGTCAGTACACTGGGAATTTAATACACAAAGAGGTTAGGGATTGTGTCTGTGAAAATAAACTTAGATGTCTAAATTGTTCTCACGTGAGGCAGCTAAAAACCAAATACATACTCTCAAGCATCTGTAATGCACTTGGGGTACACTGAAGTTCTGTCCTAACAGTGTGTGTGTTTCAGTGCATTTCTGGAAGCACCTCAATTCTGTTTAAGGTTCCCCTCTTTCCTGCTAGTATCTGAGAGTGGCACTTCTTGTCCTTGAAAATGCATCTCACAAAGGGCATCCCCAAAAGAAATTGAGATGAAACTGTCCAAGACAAAACTCACCTTTGGCACATCCTTGCTTTCCCTTCTCATTCTTATGATCAGTTATAAGTGTGCTGTTCTAGTTCATCAAATACTTGAACTCAGTTTCATCCTTGGCTTGATGGCATTACAAACTTAACAGACCGGAAGTGCGATAAGAGCTCCTGAAACCAGTCCCTCGGTCTGTTCTGGCTTGCATGGAATAAGCATTCATTGAGTTGAATTGAGAAAGGAAAAGTGTTTGAATACAGTTCCCTATCGATTAGGTAAGAAAATTCATCTTGGTTTTGGTGTTGGTTTTTTTTGTTTGTTTGTTTTTTCACTGCATCGTGTTTTAATATATGTTTAAGTACCTCATTTCCTTCATGAAGAGGCAGTTCTGCATGTATGAAAAATCTTCACCGTAGGTAAGAAGCAAAGATTTGGCTACTGCAGCCCTGCAATGCAGAAAGCATCCCTGAGATTAATTATGATATAGGAAATCTCTTGCTTATCCATGATCTAAATGTGATTCTCCTTTATTTTGGAGTCTAAATTATGAGGCGTTACGAGATGGCAGAATGTTTGTAGCCCTTGAAGCTAGATAGAAGCTTTGATAAACAGTAGTGATTCTATCCTGGAACTGTGGATTCTCACAGCAGCTTCGTTTCAGAGATGTAGTTTGCCTGGTAAAAGTTAGCCATTGAGGACTGGAACAGAATGGTTACATTCTAATATTGAAGAGCCTTCAAAAGGACAGATAGAGTGACGTGTTAAAAAATAAAAAATTAAAAAAAAAAAATTCTAATCTGCTAGGAGAAGCCTGAAGAATTGAAGTATTTTTCCAATTCAGAAACAATAATTTCAAGAAACAAAATAAATAGCAAAAATCAACTGGAAGTTATATTACTTGGGCATTTTAAGTGCAATTTTTTTAAACAGTATGCAGAAGGTGGAACTGGGAAAAGGTTTTCTGTGACAGTTAACTAAATGTATAACGCAAAGTTGAAGTTCAGACAGATTTAAGATCTGATTAAACATCAGAAAGTTTGAGATTTGCACATTGATCTCCTCGCTGCTCTGTAGTTTTGCTCTCCCTTTTTTTTAATGGTAATACTTGGATGACAGAAAATGAAGAAGGTTAAAAAAGGAGAATGAGGAAGGCTACAGAACAGAAGGAAAGAAAACAAAGTAAAGATTAGTGTGAACAATTGACAGGTTCAATGCTCAATTCTGCATGCAGGCCTTGACACTATTCCAGGTTAAAAAAAAAGTACTGCAGTTGGTACAGAAGTTCAGTTCTAGCAAATATAATGTTTGTCATGTACTAAATGTAAAAGGTTTTTTTGGGTTTGTTTTTTTTTTTTTTTTTCAAATATTATCTAAAGAAGCCTCATCTACAGAAGATTCACTTCAATACCTTGGTTACTAAATTTTTTGGCGTTACAGTTTCAACAACAAAAAATGTTTTGCTACAAACTGTCACATTAGCTTACATATTTATCTGCTGCAAAGCCTAGGGAACCTAGATGCCTTAAAGCAAACAAGAGTTGCTTGCATCTCAAGAGTTCAATTTTTTTTTTTTATTATTTGTAAACAAAGGTTTCATAAACTTCACTACGTCTGTTAATTATATTTTCACATTCTTCACTGAGTTGTATATCAAAAAATATGATTTGCATTGATAAGAGTTTGCACCATTAAATGAGATGCTGTGTGTGCAAAAGCAGTTGCAAATGATGCTATACCAGCTGAGAATTTTTAAATGAAAAGCTGTAAGTACAGCATCGCTTAGTTCTGCTGCCAAATGTTATGCCTGGTAGGAGGAAGAAGCTGGGCTCGTAGCCTGAAACAAACCTTGAGAATTGAATTTTTCGAAGAGCTATGACTGATTATAACTTATCTCTTCATACTTTATTAGGAAAACAGACATTTAATTCTTCCAAATCAAACAAAAGCTGGAATTAGTGAGGAAATATGATTCAGACAGAAACTGCTGAACAAAAGCAATTCCTCTCTGGTAATCTCTTGAATTGTTTTCTCACCTTAATGTGTCAAGCAATTTAAGTGATTTCTCTAGTAGGCTAAGCATGCAGATCTAGTGTTCTGCAGATTCATGGAGATCAGGAAACTGTTATTTAAAATATTATTTTTGACATGGTTGAGAACAGTGAAATAAACAGCCTGTAAAAAGCTTTGTTCATTCCTGCCAAATGACATGCAAGGTATTAATTTTTTATTCCTGTTTAAGCTGACATTTCTCTCAAGTGCAGTTGCTTTCAGTTTCACAGGGTTTTGAAATTATATTCCACCATGCATGCTAATGCTTCTAAAAATCTTTTTTTTGGCTCCAAAATCTAAAACATTTGTTTACAATAATATTCTGTCACAGCCCAGCAAAACTGGCATGTACAGACATCTCCAAAAAGAAAATTACAAATAAGTGCAGTTGCTTCCCTGCACAAATTACTTTATTGACAAGCTAAAAATACAAGCTTCCTTATCTTGTTCATATCAGATAAGGCTAAATCCATTACTTCAGTAATAAAATGTTAAGTGCATAAATACCAGAAGATGTAGGCAATGCAGATGTTATCATATCATTGGGACTCCCATGCCATTGCATGTCTCATCAAGGTGTTTCACAGAAAAATGTCAGAGTGCTTCTGCAGACATGGCTTCCATTAGCTTGATAATTAATTACTCTGGGGACAAGTCTACTCTATTTGCAGATTTCAGTTCGAAGTCCATTTTATGGCTACTAAAATCATTTCTTGTATTTCAGTTTGTGTCCATTGCTTCATCTCCTTTTCCTGGTCATCACTAAGAAGACTTTGGCTCTGTCGTCTCCCTGACCATTCCGCACAAGGCTCTCATGTTTTTTTGAAGCAGGTTTTTCTTCTGGAATACTGAATTTGCTGAACAGATGTGCATCTGTCTGATCTTAAAGACACAGAATCTATGATCTGATTTCAGACACCTTTTTCATGTTATTTCATATTGAATAGATAATTAGTAATCAACATATATGATACCAGTCAGTGTAGCATGTTCATTATTTCATGTGAAACATTTACACAGTTTTCCAGTAATTATAGGTTTTTGAATTTAAAGTGTTATTATTTAATATTTACCTCCTTTCAGGTAGTTTTAGGGAGCTGTAAGGTCTCCCTTAAGACCCCTCCAGTCTAAACAACTCTAGTTCCCTCAGCCTCTTCTCTTAAGGTTTATGCTCCAGACCCCTCACCAGCTTCATTGCCCTTCTCTGGACATGCTCCAGGGCCTTGATGTCTTTCTTGTAGTACTTCAGGTGCATCCTCACCAGGACTGAGTGTAGTGGGATGATCACCTCCCTGCTACTGCTGGCAACACTATTTCTGATATAAGCCAGGATACTGTTGGCCTTCTTGGCCATCTGGGCACACTGCTGACTCATGTTTAGCCGAGTGTCAACCAACACTCCCAGGTCCATTTCTTCCACATGGTCTTCTAGCCACTCTGTCCCAAGTCTCTGGTGATGCAAGGGGTGATTGTGTCCAAAGTGCAGGATCCAGCACTTGGTCTTGTTGAACTTCATCCCTTTGGTCTCAGCCCAGCCATTCAGCCTGTCCAGATCCCTCAGACCTTTTTACCCCGAGGCAGATTGACACTTCCTCCTAACTTGGTGTCATCTGCAAACTCACTGAGAGTGCACGCAATCTCCTCTTCCAGATCATCAATAAAGATATTGAACAGGATAGGTGCCAATAAGGACCCCTGAGGAACACCGCTTGTTACCAGTTGCCAGCTGGATTTAACTCCATTTGCCACCAGTCTTTGGCCTGGCCATCCAGCCTGTTCTTTACCCAGCAAAGTCTGAATCTGTCCAGGCCACAGGCTGCCAGCTTCCGCAGAAGAATAGGAGAGCGTTTCTTAGAAGTGTGTCATGATTGGTGATGTAATAAGGAGCAAATGAAAATAAGTAACAGACAGCTTAATAAAAATATGATGAATATTTTTCAAATTAAAACTGTGCAAAAGATTGAGATCCTAGAGTCAAGAGATTGACAAAAATGAGGAATTTGCATACTGTGTTATCTCAGCATAAAGATCGTTGGATTTATTCAGGCCTTTAAAAATTACAAGTGCTCATGATTTTGTAATTTTTAGACTGTTTCTTCAGAGACATAAGCACAATTATTACATTTCATGATTTATAGGAAATTACAATTTTTTCTTAAATAGCCTTCTGCCATAGTGTTCATATAACATGTATCCATATAACAAAATACATTAGAACTTCATTTCTTTGCTTTGATTGTTTATTCAGGAGTACAGGGATATTAATTTCAAGAAATTACAATATTTCTTGTGCTATTCTTCATCTGTTTTGCACATTCACCTACTTTTTCAGTCTGCATGTATGAATAATATTTTCCTGAAATGGTCACTGTACATCTGAACATCTCCACTTGGTGGGAAGAAAAGCTAAGAACTTAATTTTGGTTACCTTTTTCACAGAATCCCTATCTCTTAGTTTCAGGCCCTTTCTGAAAAGGGAATGAGAGCATAGGGATGTAGGAAGAACAGCTGGTCAGACTATTTGTGCTTGTGATTTAACAGCAGAAAAATAAGCATGATCCCGAAGTGCTATATTCCTGCCATTCCTGCCATCATAGATCTCCCTTGTTGGTGAGGAATGTGGGGAAGAAAAAAAACAAACAACTTTGAAATGCACTAACATCTATATTTAGATATTCAGACACACATTTCAAACTTACATGTACTCAGCTATGAAACACAAGGTTACAGACTAAGACTCAGCTGTTTGAGCTCGTCTGAAGTTTATAAGCAATGTGTTGATGCTTGCAGGGAGTTACAAGCTCTTCATGTGTAGCACTGACCCGAGAGGCAGCACCATGCTGGGAAATCAAAAAGGAAAAACAGAAAATTGTAGCCTTGTGAATCAAGTTTTGCCTGATTTATTTTTGTTACACGTTGTCAAAACCTCTAACATCTCAATTTCTAAATTACTTTAAACAATTCCTGATTCTTTATTCAACTAAATATTTTAGGTAAACAGTTGAGTCAAGGTCATTGCTTATTCATAGCAGTTGGAATAGGTTGTGAGTGCAGCTGCAGATGTTTGTCCCATTGATGAGCACAGGCAAACTCTGCTCTGCTTTTGCAGTAAACAAACAAGCTGCAGGGTGCCTGGCAGCAGGGCTGGCAAAGAGGCAGTCAGACACCATCTAAAGTAAAACATCCAGAACAGCACTGCAAGGACCGATGCTCTGAGAAAAACTGGTGTATGAACCAGGGAGAAATCAATCTGCCAAGAAGCTTTTCTTAATTTCTTCTCTGTGGATTAGATGGACAACCAAAAAATGGAGCTTGGCTGCATTATTTGTACTTATAACATTTTGTTTGAAATGCTCCTTTGGCTCTACTCTAGAGAGAAATTGTAGCTTCCATAGTTGGAAATCATTGTTTTCAATGCAAGAAAGCGTGGCTTGCTAATATGCCTCTCATTCAGTGCTTTACCCCTGACACTAGCTATGACCTGATCTGGAGAAGTAAATTTTGCAGTGATCACCTATAGGTTTGTATGGCATTAGAGAGGTAGCCTTTCTCATAACTAACAGGAAGCATTTAGTGTAGGTGTGTGTCCTTACCCAAATTTTATTTAGTTTTTATTGTGTTTTGGTTTTTTTTTTCCAAACAAAATAGAAAAGTCAACCACAAGTCCTAGTAACAGTTTCCAATTTTTTTTTTCCTATGGATGTGTGATTCCTTATGTGATCCACTGTTAGATCAGAGTTTTTCAAACATAAAATAATGCTTTGGGAGAAAGTGATTTAGTCATTTTTTAATTCATTGTTGTCATCTTGGCAGGTAAATAGCTTTTCTGTTTTCTTGTGCTAGCCTTGTAAAACGTAACAGCCACATTGGTGTGTTTTCCACAGACGTTTAACGTGTTTTCCACGTTTAATTCATGTTAGATTTTCCCTTAAGAGAAGAGAGTAGGTATCAACCCAGATAGTTATTTGTTATAATTCTACTTGTATAAGTTGAAATATTGTAATTCTATCAATCTAAATAATAATAAACAGGAAGCCCATTATTTATTCATAGATTTCTAAACCTCTTATCACTGTCTTCAGCCTCCAAAATCTTTTAAGAATTTACTTTCAATCTTGTTATCTGCTATCTTTTAGGATGCTTTTCTGTCACATACAGTGGAAAACTTTGACTTCCTTGAAACCTTGGTAACTTCATTTCTAACAACCACAGCATGTGTGTTTTCGATATCATGTTTTTGATTATGTCACTCTTCATTCAAGCTATTTCTGAACACATTTTCAATTATTTTCAGTGAGGAATTATAACCAAGCTTCCAACATACCTATTTCTCTGATTTTATTTGTATTTTTGAAGTCCCAGTATGCTTCTGAGTGCTATGAGGTACTAACTCCACCATCTGTAAATTCCACTAACTTTATAAACTCCTAGAATCTTTCACACAGCTTGTGTGGGTTGGGGCAATGAAAATGTTTTAATAAAAAGCAGTTCTGGTTCTGATGAATCTTTCTATCAAGTAAATGGAACTGAATAAACTTAGATGAGTTTTATATCCTTCAGAAACAAGGCTAGTAAAAACATAAGACAGAAGCAGTCATCAAGAATATGTGGTAAGCTTAATGGGAAAACTATCTTAGAAAGGATTCAGTCTTTTGTTTGTTTGTTTTTGGATAAAGGACAACCAAACTCATTTGGGATGACTTTTGTCATGAAGTCATTTTTCATTTCACCAGTGTATATTCTTTATGATTTATATATAATTTTATTTATCATTTATGTGATCTCATGTCATTTTTGTGTGGTATTATACAGAATGTTTACAAAAAGGCAGAAGTTAATGAAGCAGTCAGTCTTGATAAACAGAGATTTGTACCTGGCACTCTTGTTTCTCTGTAAGCCATATTTTAACACAAGTGAGAGGGAATAGCATAATAAGCCAGAGTCTTAATTATGTTTAGGAAGCATCATCCCTTTCAAACACTTCAAGACATATCCCAGCTTGTACAATATGATGAAGCAGAAGTTATATCTTGTGCAAGAATGGGTGAAAAGGAGAGAGTAAGGTGTGCAGAAAGGGCCAAACTATATATTTTTTTTATTTTTAATATTTATTTTTGTCAAACAGTTATGCCACCATTTACACCCACACAAAACCATACCAAAACAAAAAAGCAATGATTTTTGCTGTTGATGTATCACATACTCCCAGAAATTTCATTGAATTTAATTGACTATTTTTATTTTATTTTATTTTTTGTCAAAATGCGACTACCATTTCAGCTCAGCTAAGCCTGCCTTTCTCTAATACAAGTATTTGTGCAACATTAAGACACAAGAGAAATGTTCAGGAGGCTAAAATTACCAATGAAGTAAGTAGAGTACATTATCTTATTAGCTTACTTTTGCAAAACTTGAAAACTGTAAGCTCCTTTCTGGAAATAGTGAACCCTCCTGAACTTCATAAAGTAAAACAATAATTGCCAATCTCTTATGTAAAATTTTGTGATTTATTTTTTAACTGTGCAGGCATATTAAGTAGCATATCTTAAATAGCCATGGATATTCTTGTGACTTTTGATTCTTTTTGGTTTGCCCTCATAGTAATAATTTTCTATGTCATATTTAAACTATTCTGGTTAGTTAAACCTTAAATTTAAATGGTTATTGTAAGCTACAGGTTTGGCTCTCAGGACAGAAACAAAAAACAATAATAAACGAAGGACAAACAAGTGGCATTGCTAACTCATTTCTAGCAAACTGGAGATTGTAAGTAATTAAATGGGAAGAAACTGATTAACAGTCTGGTAGTTAATGTGAAAGCTCAAAAGCTGAGAGGAGAAAGATAATGTCATCCTACACGAGAAAATTGCTGGGGGACAATGAAAAATATCATTCTTTTTTTTCTCCCTCTCTTGTCCTCTCTCTTATGTAGCCATTTATAACTAAACACAAAAAATGCTGTATTGTTGCATCAAAGCCCTTTTCTTCTTTATATACATATATATATATATATATATATATATATATATGCTTAATCAACTTGCATGGAAGTCATGTTTTCTAGAATGGTAACTTCAAGCTGTAAATTACTACTCCATTGCTAACATGCACCAAAAAAGAATTATGACAGCTTGTACAAACTGTGCTACATGTATGGAGATTATTTCTTGATCATTCACATTGAAAAATTATCTTTTTTGCTACATTTCAAGATGAGGACTTATTTTCAGAATTACTAATGTACTCGCATTTTCTTACATATAGTCTGAATTTCTAAAGAAATGAAAAAAGCTATTTTAAAATCAAGCTAAAATGTAGTGATAAAATCAGGACTGCTATGTTTTGTTTTGATATTTTGTCCTTACTCTTTCAGAACTCCAGTACCTACACATCTGCCAACACCATTCCCTACAATTTCTTCTGATGTGCTCACCCTGCCTGAGCCGGTCACTCCCTCTCTGAGTTCCCCTGAGTTGCCATCTGTATGCCAGGAGGGATTGTGCCACAATGGAGGCACTTGTCATCCAATCTCCCTGCCTACTGGGGCCACCTCATTTGAGTGTGACTGCCAATTACACTTCACTGGACGGTTCTGCGAAAAAGGTAGCTGTGGCTCATTCTTTCTGCATTATTTGTGAAACGCGTGTCTTACGTTCCTATGAAACAAGAAAAGGGAAGGAGTAATAGGAAACATGTTGCTCTGCTTTCCCTCTCAATTGTTGTTGATTGTTGATAACTCTGAAGTAGATTCGTTCAGGTATTCAGGATAATTCTATCTTGCAGTGTAAGGCAAGTGATAGCAGATCTGGGCACGTTAATAGGAGTAAGAATTCAGATAATGGAAATAAAGGTGTTATTTGTGCAAAACCTTATGGGCAGCTTTAATGCATGGCATACAACCTAATATTTCTCAAAGAGAAAAAAGTTAATTTATTAATATAGGGAGAATATTTCTTCAAAAGATACATTTTTAGTTTCTACAGTTTTAGTTTTTTTGTTTGTTTTTTTGGTGGGTTTTTTTTTGCCTCTATAGATGATATTTCAATGAAAAACACTCTATACATCATTTACACTTGCATTGTATTTCTACTGCTTATAATGCACAGATTACTCAAATGAACATAATTAGAATTTCAGTATAATTAATTCTTTGAACAATTTTTGTTTCCTTGGGGAAAAAAAAAAAAGAAAAAAAAAAAACAAACCCCTAACTACTAGGTTTTCTGTTTTAAAATCCTAGTTATTTTGCATTACCACTTTTCAGAAAGGTGTGGGGTTTTTTGATAGATTTTGTAATGGCTACAGAAGCTGTTTTAGCATTTAAGTTGCAGTCAGTTATTAATGTTGGTAGATAATTCTCAGAGTATTGCACATTGTCACTGTTGTACAGAAAAAGCAAAATAAAAACACCCTCGATTGTGATTATGCAACTGTAACATTCTCCTAATGAACTTCCCAGGGTATAAAAAGAGTTTAAAAATGCCCTTTCCAGACTGCTAGTGTATCTGAGCTAATATCACCTTGTATTACAGTTTGAAGGTAGGTCATTACTCTCACTGTATGAGAAAACAATCAATGGCAGTCAGCTCAAAAAAATAATTGCAGTGTGTTGCTGTAGATATCAGAGAATATTACATTTTTCAGCCTTTCCCAAGTCTATAATGCAGTAAATCATATACATTCAGTTTTACCAGTGTAAAAATTGAAATCTGTTCATATCTTCTGCATAGTTTGCATTTGCTCTCAGTGGCTGTACAAACAGCACCAAAGAACAATGGAACAGGAAAAGTAGGTTTCCTTCAAGGATAACAGATTTATTTTCCAGTCGGTGTGTGTTTCACTGAAGCATTTTCAATACATCCATAAAGCGTTTTGTCTATGTACATACATTTATTTTACTAAAATTACTCCTCTGTTCCAAAGAACACAGTAGACATCCTCTGTATCAGCTAGAAGTTGTATTCTTGATGGGAGAATTTTGATTTTCCAGAGAGTTATGCTAAGAGTAGGCAATGTTAAATTTAAACAGGAGTTTGGTAGACATCCTGTGGTACCAGCCCATACTAGGATATGTATACAAGCACAACACTGGGTTGGCACTTTTCTGGATTCCACTCATGTCTGACTGGTGCATATTCCAATCTAGTTCTACTTTACAAATGATCTGTCAGTCCCAAGGAATCTTCTGATCTTTGGTGTTTTCAGTGGAAAAGAATGTAATCTACATCTGAATAATGCCGTTATTCAAAGAGCACTTACCTCATGGAGCCAGACTTTTGTCAAGCTATCTTCTGGACCACTAACTGAAACAACTATTTTTATGTTGCTCATACAAAAATATGTCATCCTAAGCCATTTCCACCTTTGAAACTTAACCAGGACAGGCCTGCTGAGTTCCTACAATGGGGTGAACTGACTGTCTTTCAACTACGTTTTTGGAGAATTTACCTATTTATCTTGTCCATGTAAAGGAAGTAGTTATCTTCTCCGGTTCCCTTTTCTGTAACTTTATTTCAAAAATCAAGTGTGGAAATATAACTGAATTATAGCCATTTCATGAGCGGGGGAATTTAAAGTGGGGGAATACTACAGTAAGACAGTGTTATAACTAGAGCTATGATGATTAGGACTGAAACATCCTACTTTTAGACACAATGGTAACTGTTCAGTTCGGTAAAACCTGAATAGGAATTTAAAAAAAAAATGAAACTGTTAGCTCCATTAGAGAATCATCCTTTTAATGGCTGAGTATCTCATTTCCATGAGATTTCTCTTTTTTCTAAACTTGTAAGGGAAGCCATTTGCTTTGCAGAACCTTGTAGGCATGCTTGATGAAGAGATTTTTGACAGTGATCCATTTTTCTGCATAGGATGTGTTGTAATAGTTCTAGCACTTAAAGAACATTTCTTTTTTCCCCATTGTATGGAGTAGATGAATTAAGGAGTTCCTCTTTTCACAGATCTCTGCTTTTACAATGCACAACCTCACCTTCAATAGCTCTCTGCTTCATGCTTAGCACTGCTGGGTCACCAGGGCTGTGGTGTGTGATAGGCTTAGTGGCAGCTCCCTGGGCAGCTGCAACCCATGTGCTTCCACGCTGTAAGCTTATATAGATCAGGATCAGATTTGATGTATTTTATATTTAGCAGCTGAAAAGTAACTGTAGAGTAAAGTGATTTTATTTAGTCCTAAGATTTCTACAAGCCTGATAATCTAGCGTAATGAGATGAGAAACTGCCCAGCTGAACTGTCATTGTAATGTTTTGACATTCAGGGACCAGTTCTTCAGAAAGTATGGGAAGAATTCATAATTACAGGACATGAATGTATCCAGTGATCATTTTGTAATTATTTATTGTAGATCAGGGAGAAACGGTAATCACAGAGTAAGGATATGCTGAGACTACAGGGAGAAAATAAACAGTCTTGTATACAATCCAGTCAAGGAAATTGTATTTTGACTCTAAGAATAAATTTACCTTACTGTTTTAATCATACTATGATCAATACACGTATATTTCACACACTGTTTCACATAGAACTCTATCTTATATCTACCACTGACTAAATTCAGGAGGAAAATATTTTCTCAGCTGACATAGTAACAGTCAACAAGACCCACCACAGAGTCTTGTTCACAAGACCTTTTATAGTTCTTTTGTCTTCATTAGAATATGTGCATTTGTTTATTTTATATCTGGTTTAAGATGCACCATTTCATTTCTCGGAAGAAAACTTCTGTTTCTGATAGCATACAAGACCATCTTCTATAGTGAAAGCAACTGAATGTCATTATCTCAGTTATGTGGTTCAGTTTGATAGAGTTATATTATATGAAATAGTTCCTTCTCTGATTAGGTTGCTCCTTAACCAATAAACCATAGCAGATTGTTCTGCCCTCATGATAAATATGTTGAGGTCAGACGTATCATGGATATACTAGAGACAACCAGGTTTCTTGTAGGGTTTTTACTCTAAAGGATCTGATACCTCTGAAATCTGTGATACGCTTAAATGATGATTTTTATAAGTAGAAATCTATCTCTAATTTTGTAAAAAAAAAAAAAAAAAAAGAAAAAGAAAAGAAAAAAAAGAGAATAATTTATATGATTCAGTGTATTTCCTGAAGTGCAATTGAAGATATTAATCCCATATGAGTATAAACCTATAAAGCCTATAAACAGCCTATAAACAGGAAAGGAGTCAACTCTTTGAAAGGGTAGATAATAGCAGGACAAGGGGAAATGGTTTTAAATTGTAGTTGGGAAGATTTAATTTGGATATCAGGGGGAAGTTCTTTACAGAGAGAGTGGTGAGGTGCTGGAAAAGGCTGCCCAGAGAGGCTATGGATGCCCCATCCTTGGAGGTGCTCAAGGCCAGGCTGGATGGTGCCCTGAGCAGCCTGGTCTGGTATTGAATGTAGAGGTTGGTGGCCTTGCTTTGGCAGGGGGGTTGGAGCCTCATGATCCTTGAGATCCTTTCCAACCCTGGCCACTATATGTTTCTGTGATATGATTCTATGACAATGCTGAGGCCTCGATTCTTTTAATACTGCGTTAAATTTGTTCCATTTTTTTTAATTCAATTTTCCAAAGTTTTCTGCAAATGAGAAGGTGCTACAAGCTTTACCTTAAAAATTCTAACTTTCAATTTAGTGTAAAATATTTGCTGCCAATTAAAATTAATCTTTAAACAGTGTTAATAGGTCATACAGCAGGAAGGAAGGACTGCGCAAATAGGAAGTACAGAAAAGGTTAACTGAAAATGTCGTGACAAAATAGTGTACTTTTCCTTTCTGAGTAAATAAGCTTTGATTTTAATAAGAAATGTGTTCACTCTTTCCTCCATTAAACAATTCTTTATTAGCTAAGTTCTTTTATCTGTTTCATTGTGGTTTCCATACAGACAGATTTCCAAGTGGAAAAAACACAATGTTTCTTTTCTAGCATGAAGACAGATGGTTGTTTATTATGGTAAAGTTCACAGTGATAGGTTTAGAATATTACTGTCTTGCATGTGCAAAGAAAGTATGTGTCTGACTGTTAATTATAAGATTAACATTTTTAATGTCTCTAAATATTTTAGTATTCTATAAAACTTTTATAAATTGTTCAATCAATGAATGTTTAAATGCCATGTGTTAAAAACGGGAAATCATCTGTTAAATTTGATATTTTGCCTGTGTATATGCTGTACATTACATAAAGGTCAGTTCTTTTGACAAAGCTGCAAAACAAGGAGTAAAGTGGGAGGCTGTTACAGGTATTTATCTTTTACCTGTCCCACCTAGAGATCTTCACAGAATCACAGAATCACAGAATGGTCAGGGTTGGAAGGGACCTCAAGGATCATGAATCTCTAACCCTCCTGCCACATGCAGGGCCACCAACCTCCTCATTTAATGCTAGACCAGGCTGCCCAGGGCCCCATCTAACCTGGCCTTGAACACCTCCAGGGATGGGGCATCCACAACCTCTGTGGGCAGCCTGTTCCAGCACCTCACCATTCTCATAGTAAAGACCTTAAAGAATTCTGCTATATTTGTTCTCTGATACACACTTCTGAATACTTGATTTATTGAATAATATTGGTAATATCACCTTAAGCACTGAAGATTTATTTTAATAGCAGCTTTTCCATAATTTTCTCATAACTAATATTTCTGACTTGTGTCGCTGACTAATATTGTTCACTTCAGAATTTTTTCTTGTCTTTGTTTTTGAAAATAAATGTAGCTTGTCCATGAGTCATATTTTAAAACAGTGAATGTCATGACTCTGCTGTGTCATTGGTCTATTTATGTCCTCAGTAATGTCTTTTACTGTGTTTAACAAGCCCAGTTTTCAGTAGTTCACTCTAACAAGTAAATATGTTGTGGCTGGGGCATTAAGAAAAGAATACAATTAATTCCTAAACTATTGAAATGGTGAAGGAAAATAATATAAAAAATATGACACTATAAATGGTAGAAGAGAAAGGAACAAGGCTTGTGAAGGCCTTGGAGAATATGCCTGATGAGGAGCCACTAAAGGAACTGGGGCTGTTTAGTCTGGAGAAGGGGAGCCTGAGGGGGGATCTTATTGCACTGTTCAAATACCTGAAAGGTGATCGCAGTGAGAATGGAGCTGGTTTCTACTTACTGGTGACAGGGCGAGGGGAAATGGTCTCAAGTTGCACCAGGTAAGGCTCAGGTTGAATATTAGGAAAGGGTTGTTAAGCCCTGGAATAGGCTCCCCAGGAGGTGGTTGAGTCACCATCCCTGAATGTGTTTAATTGGATGTGGTGCTCAGGGACATGATTTAGTGGAGGGTTGTTAGAGTTAGGGTAGTATGGTTAGGTTATAGTTGGATTTGATGATCTTGAGTGTCTTTTCCAAGCTGAGCAATTCTGTGATTTTATGATTCTAGATGTCACCTCTGAGGATTATGATCACATGTATCTTTTATCTCTAAATGCCAGAAGAGTTGGTACGTTTGTCATAAAAAATATACATACAGCTCACCAAATTCCAGGATTCTTTTAACACAGATATTTTCACAGCTATTTCTAAGGAAAACAAGTTATGTAATCTATTTTCCTTTTTGTGCAGTAGTAGATATGAAGAAAATACTACATTTAAGATGACAGAAAGTATTTAAAAATATTGCAGTCCAAGAAAAAAAAATCACCTGTACTTCCAATATTTAATTATTTTGTTCTTCAGCTATCCATTTTTATTTTTAGGAAAGTTTCTAGATGTGGTTTCATAAAGTTGTATGATTTGGGACAATTTGTATCAATTTTTTTTTTTTTTTTTTTTTTTTGTATCTGCAGATTTTTTAATTGTCTTTATCATCAGCTTAACCTTTAAATAAATACTTTTTATCTTTTAAAAATATATTATCATATATCTTACAATATGATGTCATACAAAGGTGTTTAGAAACCAGTCTATTCATGGATGAATATGGAGACGACCACAAGAGTCTGAAATCAGTGTTTCTGCTATGTAACCACTGGTATGCAAACTAATCACTCAGACTGCATGCAACTTCTTGGCACGTTCAGTCTTGTATTTGTGTTTTGTAGAAGCAATTTTCAAAGCAAATAACTCCAGTTGTTGAAAAGAGAGGGTCCTTGGTTCTTGAGGGCAAGCGATCGTTTTAGTCCAGCATTGATTTTCCAAACTAGTGGACCAGCAGATTATATACTGTATTTGTAGTCCTACATATTAGCTTGGAGATTCTCACTGAATGTGGTTAATACTTGCAGTGTGGTCTTGTCTTTCAATTACACGCCTACTTCTTCCAGGAAATAGCTCTTTTCTGAGAATCATATGTGACTGACTTGGCTTTCAGTCTTAGTGTTTGCCCATTATAAAATAAGTTTTTGTGTATAATGTAGATATAAGAAAGAGACTCTTTTTTAGTGTTACTAGAAACTGATCTATTTCATTTTGCAGTTGTGTGTGGAAGGAGAATGAAAAATTGCTTATGTGAAACAATCTTTCCTTATTAGCATGGTGTCTCGTTCCAATTTATAGGAGGGAGAGGAGGTTCTTTTAATATCTGTATACCTGGTGTGAGATTAAGAAACAACGGTTCAAATGTTGGTCCAACCCATTTATTATAAATCCTAATCAGAGAGATGGGGAAGGGAAGGAGCGCGATAGAAAAGATTGGAAAGAAGCAAGAATCATGTAAAGCAGGGATAATCACCACCAGGATCCAGCAGCGGTCCCTTTGCACGATGTTTTGAAGGTCTGAGGCAAAAGCTGCAGGGGGGAGGGGAGAGCAGCAGAGTGGCCGGCCTTGGGCAGCAAGCAGGTAGCAGGAAGAAGTCGCAGAGCCAACCCAAGAGGAAGCAGCAGGATTCAGGTAGCAGGCCCAGGAGAGTTGGTCAGCATGCAGGAACTCCATGCTGAGGAATCTGACGGCAGACACCTTTGTTCTTCAGCATGCTGGTAGAGCACAGCACAAGTCCAGAAGGGAGAGAGGCAGGTTGTGAGGCTTCTCGTGGCAGAAACCTCTTCTTCATGAGGAGTCTGTGGCCAGAAAACCTCAACCTCATGATTGTAGGTCCCCTTTTTATCCTTCTTCTTCTGCCATCATGGCATTCCTGGGCACTTGGGTAAGAGTCATGTGCAGCACCTCCTGAGATGGCCATCTTCCTCGAGATAAGCCTACACAAACGACTGCTTCATGGCCATTAAGCTGTGGCTTATCTCTCTCATCGCCCCTGGCCTTGTCCATCTGTGTCCCTCAGACAAAGGATTTCACAACACTTGCCCAGGACTTGCTTGGACTTGTTATCTGTGTCCCCAGCAAGCTTTGAGACAGTGATGTAAAAGAATAATATCTTACATGTGGGTTGAAGGAATAAGCCTGCCTCAGGTTCAATGCTGGAAATAGGCAAAGAGCTCTTCTCCAGGGACTTTAGCAAAAGACAGAGAAAGAAAATAATTGTTTTGTCAGACTGTAGTTTCAGTGGACTGCATTCTCTTTGTCCTGAATTTTAAAATGTGCAATTTTCAGGTAGTTCTGTTAAGTAGCCACACAAAGAAAATTGAGAAAAAGAAGCAAATTAGACATTAGCTATCTATGATGCTGTCCAGTGCAAGGTATGTTACCCAACGTCATGTTTGGGACTCTTTTTACCTCTGTGAAAATTAGCAAGGTCTAACATAGTCTTCGCTTGATTTCATATAATGTGACCAGGAGAGTTACCATTGGCAGAAGGCATAGCCACGTGTCTTTTAAATGAAGAGTAAGAATGATGTGTTAGTATAGGCAGAATATGCGAGTCATAGTAAAAAATATTTATGATAAAAAGCAAAATTCTGAAGGGTTTACTGTAATTATCATTTATGCTTAGGGAGCCGTTAATATGCCTGAAGTAGAATGAAATTTTCAGCTAAAGCGTTAAGAAAAAAATGTATTTCCATTTATTTAATTTCTTGAAACTTTTTAGCTTAGGATCTAGATTTATAACTGCTTTGTTATCAAGAAAATGTAAAAATAAACCACCTTGTAAACATACCAATTTTAGTAATATTTCTGCTTACTTGGACAAACTAATAAATTTCCCTATCCATGCTAGTCTCTTTGGATCATGTCTAATATAAAGTTTAGATTCACTTAGACCAACTGTTGCTCTGTAGCTGGGGAATGACTCATCTTTCATTCCCTGAGGGATCCATCTCAGGACAATCAGATAAATGTGATCTCAATCAGTGTTTGAAGATAGGCTTTTACCTTTCTTTTTTTTTTTTTTTTGTCATGGTTTTATATTAACTCCTGACTGCAGACAAAGGCTGTGTCTGTCAGTATATTTACTTACGTGTTTTCAAAAGATTCATTCTTTATTCTCCACTAAACACTACTGTGATTATTTAGGCTCTGTATCCTCACCACATCTTATTTCTGTACTTTCTTTCTTCTGATATAACTTAACCATCAGAAAAAATGTAACCAGGTAGGATGTATTTTTCCCTCCTGAAGTTCTGACAAAGCTTTTTCTCTATTGTTACCTTTTGTGTTCTTCCTATATGACCTTTGAAGCACTGACAGATCCCACTAACATGGTCATGCACAGAGTTCGTATGGATTTGAAAATCTGTTAAGAGGAGAAGGCATCCAGTCTCATACTAGCAGCAAAATCACCTGGACTTGGTTGGTGAACTTCATAGAATCATAGAATGGCCAGAGTTGGAAGGGACCTCAAATATCATCAAGCTCCAAACACCCTGCCGTGTATCTAGTACTAGACCAGGTTGCCCAGGGCCCCATCCAGCCTGGCCTCCAGAGACGGGGCATCCACAACCTCACTGGGCAGCCTGTTCCAGCACCTCACCACTCTCATAGTAAAGAACATCCCTCTGATGCCAAACTAAATTTTCCCACCTTCCATTTAAAACCATTTCCCCTTGTCTTGCTATTATCTACACTTGTAAAGAGTTGACTCCCCTCCTGCTTATATGCTCCCTTAGGTACTAAAAGGCTGCATTGAGGTCACCCCTCAGCCTTCTCTTCTCCAGTCTAAACAAGCCCATCTCTCAGCCTGTCCTCATAGAGGAGGTGCTCCAGCCCTCTGATCATCTCTGTGGCTTTTCTCTGGACCCTCTCCAACAGTTCTCTGTCTCTTTTGTACTGGGGGCTCCTGGACACAGTACTCCAGATGGGGCCTCACAAGGGCAAAGTAGAGAGAGACGATCACCTCTCTGTCCCTGCTGGCCACCCCTCTTTTGATGGAACTTCCTTCTAAGTTCATGAAATTTTGGAGAATATCCCCAATCCAGTGTCATTTTATCGACATGTCAGCTTTGTATTTGCTATGGGTTAATTTGCTTAAGTATTTTTGAAAGTGGAGAAGAACAAGACTTTGAGGGAAAAGCAGCTGGGTTCATAAGTGGTAAAGCAATTTTGAGCTAATCATTCATCTGCTCTTCTCAACTGCTGGTAGAATTCTACTACCTCAGAAATAAATGTCGGTAGAACTGAGCTTAGGTAGTTTAATATTGCATAACTTAGAAATCATGTCCCAGATCCATTGGAGTGTCTCAGCTTTACATCTATTTAACTTTAAGAAAATGAGAAATAGTTGTGATTCTTGTTCTTCATGTTGAAGACTCTGGCATTCTGCTACTTCAGATCCCAAACTGGAATCCATCATATTCCTAATTGGATCAGTGATGTGCCTTCTCACTTAAAAACAACTTACATCTAAAACATTTCCAGAACACTTTGTGAAACTGTAAATGATTATGGCATTTTTTTGTGATTATTGATTAAGACCAGATTAAAAGCTTGATTTAACAATAGTTTCAGATACACCTTAGTTATATTTAGAGGGAAGATAAGGTAAGGGGGGAGCTTTTTGAGACAAGGTAAACATTGAGCAAAAAGGCAACCACTTATAACAATTGTTGTCCATCCTGCCACTTGCCCCCAGTTCAAGATCTTCAGAACGCTTATAAGGTCTATTGCTATAGAGTATACTGCAGGGTATTAACTGCTTTGAAAAATGACTGTAAAAACTGTTAAAAATAATGACAAAAATATTCTGAAGAGTTTGCTAATATGTTTTCTATTCTTCATTCACAACTCTTTACATCCAGTCATGAGCTATTTAAAATAATTGTTTTTAGGTATTGTATGCAAGTTTCTTATTTTATCGTGTGGATATCATTTAAAATGAGACAGCTGTCACATTTAGCTACAAAGGTTTGCATGGATAAGTACTTTTAAAGAAGTTATCCTTTTATTTTTGGGAAAAACAGTGGATGAAAGCAGTAGATAACTTTCTCTCTATCATCATGTAAATCAAACCTTTGAAATTTTGGCATTTCTAGCATTCAGCATTAAAATTGCTGTTTAATATGAATGAAAGCTTTCTTGTAGTAGTAATCTTTAGGAGAACTGAAACAATTTGATAACAAACACCATTTCAAACAATAACAGCAGAAAATGAAGTAATGAAGAGTCAGGAATTTGGGAAAAAGCTTTCTTTCCTTCATTTTCCACTTGAAAATGTTGGTATAAAAATTGATTATTTCTAAAGCCTGCAACCTATTCAGCTACTAATCTCCCAGCTCCTTCATGTCATTTTTCATTCGAAGATAACCACTGTTGCACAGGTGACAAATGCCTGCTTTTTTCCTTCCTTCTCCATTTATGGCATTTACTGGAAACACCTTCTTTCACTAATGCCTGCATTCTTACCATTTGTTCTGTTTCTGCTAATTTGCTGATAATCAAGTCATCTGCAGAAATGTTTTGTGCTTCCCCAGGCAGTATGGCAATGTAACTGCAGACATATTTTCTGAGCCTGTCTCATTTGTATTCTTGCACAGGAAACAACGTGTACTAAAGCAGGTGAGGTGTTTTAAATAATCTCTTTGAGCTTTATTACGTAGTCTGTAAGAATGAAACACAGAAGATTGTGCTCAATTTAATAGCATAGAATAAATAGTAGTTAGTTAGGTTTTTTTGCCAATGAAATCACCTGCTTTACTGAGTTAGGATAACTGTAGATCGTACTACCTTGACAGTTTGATTTCAAGAATGCTGTAGTTAGCAACAGAAGGGCTGTCTCATTCCTGGATACAAAGGTGTGGGACTGCTGGTCCCAGACCATTCTTATGAGTTTCAGTCAGCTGAGAGTGATGCTACCATCGCTAGGACCTTCCCCTCAGCACACTTCTGAGGAGCATGTCAGCTGGCAGACCCTTTTGTGCTACCTCCCAAAATGAGTGTTCATTCCTGGAATTCCTTGACTTGTAGGCAACCCAGAAGTGTAATCGAGTCCATTTCCTGGCTCCACACCAGAATACACAAAATTCAAACTCTAAGTCTGAGAGTGTTACCAAGGCAATCCCTTAAATTCTGGCAGCTTGGGTTATGAAATCTCAAGAGACAGAATTCCATGGATTGAAAGGGACCTCTAGAAACTGAGTCCAACCACTCTGCTAAAGCAAGTTCCCTACAGTAAGTGCCTGCTGCCCTGGGCAGCCTGTTCCATGCCCAAGCACCTTCTGGTGAAGAACCTTTCATTATCCCCAGCCTGACCCTCCCCTGACACAGCTCCATGCCATTTCTTTAGGTCCTACCACTGTTACCAGAGAGCAGAGCTCAGCACTGCACCTCCAATCCCTGTGGACTGACTGGACTTGATGCACCTCAGGGTACAATTGGCCCTTTGCCTGCCAGGGCATACTGCTGACTTTTTATCCAACTTGCTATTGACCAGAACCCTAGATCCCTTTCTACAGGGCTGCTCTCCATGTGTAGATCAGTTCTGTGCAGAACATGTGGGTGGTTTTAAAGTCTGTGTGTATGCATGTTTCAGTAGAATTAGGGAAAAAAAACTGAATGCACCATCAGCAGAGCAAAGAGTTGAGGTGTTACCTGAACAGAAAAGCAACTTTCTGTTAGATTCTTGCTCTGTGTTTTAGGCAGGAAACTGCATAAACCAAAAAAATTTTCCTAAGTGTCTTACATTTGTCCATACCAACATCTTTCTTCTTTGAGCAAATAAAGACAACTCTCCTATTAGCTGCTGTCAATCATAATACATTGTAATTGCGTAATTGTCAGAAGATTTTTTAGCTTAGCTAGTGAAGTTTCAAGAGCTTAAGAATTTTGAAATTTGTGAGATGATCAAAAAGAATTCTTGAAACAGTTATTTAAACTATAGTGTTTGCTTTCTGAAAATACCAGTTGCTGAATTCAATTTCCAATGGACAACTGACTTGCAAACACATTTTCCAACACATGGCATTATTCTTAATACCATCCTATGGAAATAATCATAGCTCTCTAGTTACTTTGTCTTTTTTATTCAGATCAACAATCTGTTTCGTCAAAACTGGTGAAATTCAGCAAATTAAAGAGTATAAGTCAGCTCCACATTTGTATTAGGAAGAATGTATGATTTGGCAAAGTACAGCATTGTAAGTTTTCTTTCTGAGTTTAAGAGCAGAAGCCTGGTCCCAGTTGGATTCCTGTTTCTTGTTTCTTCACATCCATTTTCTTATATAACAAGGGATATGCTAGTGATTTTTTGTAACGCAGTATGAAAGAAAAAAAAAAAAAAAAAAAAAAGGCTTATAATTGTACACTTTTCTGAGTTTTAAATTACTGAGTTACTGAGTTGTTATTTTAATGCTTAAAAAAAAAAAAAAAAGCGTCATCTACCTCTACTGTCTGGATAACATCCTTTTCTCTAAAATGGAGACAAGGATTTGATAGATGGACCACAGTTGGATAGTTTCAGAATTTCAGAGTTGTGGATAATGGCTTGATGTCCAGCACGTGGAGACCAGTGGTGACCTTCAGGCCTGTATTAAGTCCAGGATCATTTAAGATCTTTGGTGGTGGTGTGGACAGTGTAAATGAATGCACCCTCAATAAGTCTGCTAATCACACCAAGCTGTGTTGTGCGGACAATATTCAGAAGGGAAAAGGTGCCATCCTGAGGGACATTGACAGGCCTCAGAAGTGAGTCTATGCTAATCTCATGAAGTTCAGCAAGGCCAATTGCAAGGTGTTGCACCTGGGTCAGGGCAATCCCAAGCACACATACAGGCTGAGCAGAGAGTAGATTGAGAGCAGCCCTGTATGGGAACTGTTAGGGCATGGCCTGAACCAGTGATTGAACACCTGGTAAAGAGGTGTGGTCTACCCTGGGAGCACAGGTGGAAGCAATTCGCTTGTATGACTCAAGGTCCACCCCTTGCAAACATCATTCAAATGCTGGTAGCCAAGAGAGAAGGATGTCTATTTGGAAAGTGCTTTATTTGGGGGAGCTTTTAGTGAGCACTTATGTTCAGAACATGGGGTAAGCTATTCTTTTCTTATTACTAGCTTGTGATGATACATTTCTTGGGTTTTCCAAAAGCTGGTTATTCCAGCTATGTTATTCTAATGCAAGCCCTGAGGAGAAGGACTTGAGGGTTTTTGTTAGTGAAAACTCATGTGATCCAGCAAGGTGCACTTGTAGCCCAGAAAGCCAACCGTATCCTAGGCTGCATCAAAAAAAAAAAAAGTGTGGCAAGCAGGGTTGAGGAAATGATCATCCCTTTCTTGTAGAGAGGCCACGTTGGAACAGGTCCGGAGGAGGACCACAGAGAAGATCAGAGGGATGGAGCACCTCTGCTATGAAGACAGGCTGAGGGGGCTCAGGCTTCTTTAGTTTGGAGAAATCCTCATTGTAGCCTTTCAGTACCTAATGGGGGCCTGCATGAAAGTTGGGGAAGCACTCTGTGTCAATAGAGCATAGTGGTATAAAAATGAGTAATGGTTTTAAAGTGTGAGAGGATTATTTTAGATTAGACATTCTGAATAAATTCTGTACTCAGAGGATGGTGAAGCACTGGCACAGGTTGCCTGGAGGGGTTGTGGATGACTGGAGAAATTCAAGGACAGATTGGATTGGGGGCTTTGGGCAGCCTAATCTAGTGGAAGATGTGTTCTTCCATGGCAGGGAGTGGGAACTAGCTGATTTCTGAGGTCCAACCAAAACCATTTTATTATTCTGTGGTTCTGTACATTGCACATGTATGCCTCACTGAAAGTCTTGTTAAGAACATGGTAAAATCAGTATATTGCTGTTTCTTTTCCCAGAAATTCTTATGTTGGATTTTTATATGATGCTGATTCTGTACTCCATACAAAAGCATTTTAAATTACTCATAAAAACATGAAGGCATCAAAAAGGTATAGAAAATAAAGGATTTCGATTAGTTTTAAAAATTTGGGTAAGAGAGCATGTTTCACTCATTGGTCTTTGACATCCAGCAGGTTAGATACATCTGTTCCTTTGAAGATGAATCAGGATATAACTAAGACAGGAAGAGATAAAATTCACCCATGGGTGATCAGAATGTCTTTTTGAAATTTTTTTTATACTTCTGGAGGCCAAACTAAGAGTAGAAAGAAAAAGGTCGGAAGGCATGTTCATATTTATAGCCTGAACACTCCCATGATGCCATTGCCATTTTCAGATTTGAAATGTATCCAGTGATGATACATTATCATCAGTATAATACATTAGTATTCAAATTATTTAAAAGGAGCAGTAACAAGAAATTTTTCTGTTCCGGAAAATAATGGAGCAAAATACATGGCGTAATGGAGGGTTAGTTTCATAGGTACATGAACAAGGTGATGAAGTCTTTTGATCTGTTGGATGCACCAAGGAGTTCGTGGTATGTAAGAAACAGATGGTTTATATGGTGAAGAAACTACTTCTGTGTCATGTAATAGCAGGCAGGAGTTTGCTGAAGCTGTGTGCTAGGGCAGGGAGTATGAAAGTAAAACTTGTAACTATCTGAGGAGAAGGTAACTAATATTTTATACATAAATGGTATGCCAAAGTCCTGTTGAGTGGTTACAGTTTCAAAAGCAGTAGATTAATACTGTACTATAACTCTTCTGCATCTTATTTTTCACATAACCCAGCAGAATTATGTATGACTCTGTATGGTATGCTTCTTGGTGAATTAAACCAAGATTATTTCTTCTTCTTTTTTTTTTTTAAACATTGTTACAGACTGTTCAATGTTGCTAGTGTATTTTATGGCTTTGTTCCCCTAAATAATACCTGATTTTATGCTATTGTGTATATGTATATAATGTAGAAAGCCATACAGAAACACTGTTTTTCAACTTTGTAGGAGGTTGAACTCTTCTTGTTGCTATTGTCTTTGTTCTTTTTTTTTTTTTTTCCTGTAGCTGTTGTTTTTTTGGTAACTTGTCAACTCATCCACAGCAGAGTCAATAGCATAGGAAAAGACAACTGCATCTGTTTTTTAATGAGGCGCAGAAGAAAGAGACATTTTTTAAAATTCACCTTGTATTTGATTTCTTTTGCATGCAGAGCAGTCTGCCAAAAGCAATGGCAAACTTATATGTAGATTTTTCCATCTTTGCTCAGATGGAAGGTGATGTCTTCTGCCTGATGCCTGCTAACTGTTGCAAACTTTGTAGTGCAGAAAAACATTGCTGATTTCCAGTCCAAACAAGTTGAAATTTAACGGATACAAAGTATATGTTGCATATGGACTCCAATATTGTTCCATGAAGCAGTCTTAGCCAACCTGCAGTTTTCCAGTTTACTCACTTAAAACAGTATTTGTTGTAACTAATCAAGCCATTTTATGTGAATCAGGAGGATGCATTCTGTGGTAAGGGCATACGTGGTGGTTTTGGTGGCCCTTACAAAGTGAAGGGAATGTAAGGTCAGTATTACTTTTGTGTACTACATATCTTTTAATAGAGAACAGAACGTGCATGAAAAAGATTTCATGCAACAATACTAGTTTATATAGTAAATATTCAATGAGAAAATATTTCCACATAAAATACTGAAAATTTCCCATTGCTTCCATGTGCTGTCTCAGTATACTCTGTGATTACTTACAAATGACGATAACAATAATATGAAAATGATAATTAAACAGGAAACATTTCTATACTGTGAGAATGACAGAGCACTGGCACAGGTTTCCCACAGAGGTTGTGGAGTCTCCTTCTTGGATATCTTCTAAAGCCACCCAGATGTTCTCCTGGGTACCCCACTCTGGGTGACCCTGGCTGGGTGGGGGTTGGACCAGATGGACCTGAAGGTCCCTGCCAACCTCAGCCATTCTGGGATTCCATGATATGTAATAAACCTCAATCTGGTTACTTATTGGTAAAAATCTAGAGGCAGTTCTGCAAACAATTGTTCTAATTGTAGTATAGTAGTTCTTATATGTTGTTTCTGTGTCTGTGCTGTAATTCAGAGACTATAAGTTTTTATTCTGAGAGAAAGCTAAGAACTTTGTAGAAAACAAGTTATGGCAGTGTAACTGCTGAATGACTACTGAAAAAATAATGACGAATGCAAAAACTTTGAAAAGGTTGACTTTTATGAACATGCTGAAGATTATTTCTTCTGCCCTTTATGTTTCTGGGTAACAGTGTATGCATAATAAAACCAGAAAGTTTTCTATGCTATATCTCACTACAGGCTTGTGAGCCTTTTATTTACTTTCTTTTCTAATTGTGGCTTGCCTGATAATTCAGACCAGCTGCTTGCAAAATTCAATTAGCTTTCCTTGTAATCTTCAACATTAAGGGAATGTGGCGAAGATCAAATGGAAAAATCTCATGGAAATTTTAGGTTTTAATTTTATTAAGATAATGGTCAGCTAAAGATATAGTGTATGAGAATTATCAGAATTTCACCAAAAGGTAAATACATCTGCTGTCAAACAAATATTATTTCAGAAGATATACTCAAATAGTTGTGATATGACTAATGTACTTTTTCTCTTTGTTTTTGAAATCTGTGGTCTCTGTTTTGCATTTTTCTACTAGTTCCTTCAGTTCTTCTCTCAAAATCTGGTGTAGCTTTCTTTATTTTCATTGCTTTCGAGACTGCTGGACCATTACGTAAGTGACACAATGGAGAATAGAGTCTGCCATGCAGTTTAGCTTGGTGTTCTGCACCTATCACATCAAACCTACAATAAAAGAAAAAAGGGAAAGAAGAAAGGATTTAGGGAGGAATAATAGTAAACATATACCAAGATGACCTGAATCACTATAGTGAGACCACAGAAATAATCTTGTTTGACTATAGGTACTGGACTATACAGTTGAATTCAAGGTAACAAAAAAAAAAACCTTCACCCTCACCAAGATGGAGTGTGAAGAGAGATTACATTCCAGAGTTTTACACTTGAAAGAGATAAGTTTAGCAAAAAGTTTACATCAGGTAGCTTTGTAGGATTAGTTTCCTAGAGCCAATTTGTTTCACAGTAACAGTAGAAGAGGTACTTGCAAGGCAATGTTCAATTAAAGAAAAGAAATAAAGTCAAAAATACTGAAAGAAAAGTGGGATAGACTGTCGTTGATCTAAGAATGTGAGTGTTTCTTTCACAGAGTGTATTTGAGGAAAGAAAGGACAATTAGATAAGATAGTGGAAATGAACCCACTCCAAGGAACAGTCATGTAGTAGAGCAAAGCCTTGCAGCTCAGAGTAACTTAGACTGCTTCAGAAAACTAGAGGCAGTTCCTTGAACGTTCTGCAGGTAACTGATTTTCCATGCAGTTGCTGACATACTGTCTTTCTACTGTAGCCTGGTAAGTTCAGATCTTGATAGATAAACCATGACTATTAAATAGTATAGGAGAATTTGCCTCAGGCTTACTGTTTAACCTTTGGATTTTGTCACTCTGCAATTCCTGCTGCCACGTTGTTCTCCAATCTTTATATAGTAATTATGATGCAAAGGATAATTCAGTCTCTCATTCTTTAACTGGATACTTTTTAAGATTTGCTTCAGAAAGTTCCTTATGTACTTCCTAGGGTAATGGTAGGGCTTGGATAGCTTGGAACTGCTGTTCCTGATAGCTAATATCATGAAGGTACAAGACTTAATGAATTAGGTGCTACTGTGATCTGTCAGGATTCATACTTCAGTAGTGAAATCTGTCCAAGAGCAATCAAGTACCACAAAGTTAAGTTCCAAAACCCTTTTTATGCCAAGGAGTGGCAGAAAAATGGCTGTTTTTTTAGACGTAATAAACTGTCTTTAACTCAATGCTGTACACTCAAAACTCATTCTTACTAAAATGCTTCTGTATAGAAGCTTAATACTGTGGATGCAGTTGCATCTGATCATGAGTTTTAAATCCACTGGCAGTAGCTTAAGACCAACTGTGGATACACCATGTTGTTTTGTAAGATCCTATTAATCACAGATTTTTTTTCTAAAACATCAGCATTTGATTTTGTTTATCCAATAAAGGCATGTGTATCTTACCAGTGATTTTTTTTTTTTTTTCTTATCCCAGAAAAGAATGCCTTTCCACAAAGGAAAGCTTAACTTTACTCAAATTTGTAAACTGAGAATATTAATTTTCAGAATAAATCTTCAAGATTCATTTGCATAAAGCAATTTTAAAGTATGTATTTGTGTATCAGCATGATATGAATGTGTATTAGGTATCAGCATTTCATTCTTGGCATTGGATGTTCTTTGTAATTAGTAAGAAATGTGTTTGGTGTTTTTTTTTTAGTGATTACATAATGACAATTTCCCTCAGTTTTAGTTAATTAAACTTTTACCTGAATGACTGGCTTATATGAGAGAGAACAATCTTGTAAACTGGATATTGAGATTATATTCAATATGTTGAGAAAGCTGTATTATCTTTGGCCTTAGATTTCTCTTGAGATGAATCTCAAGATCAGAGTTTATCTGGTTTGGAGCAGTTTTGAGATTATTACAACCACAAGTAAATCCATACCCCATAATATAAATGTTACTTGCCTTGCTAGAATACGTGGTTGATCCATGACATTTTAACGTTCATACAATGCTATAATCCAGGTTATGCTTCCACTACTGGTATTTTGTGTTATATTTTGTCCAGGTGCAAGATGGCACCATTCTATGCACTTTCAGATATCGGCAATGCTGTCGTGCTCTCAGCTTCTTCTGAGAAATCACTGGTCTTCAGGCAGCATGTGAACAACTCATGAATAGTGTGAATTTACTAGCATGGGGATATGCACATTTCTGACAAGTACTGCTGTCTGTATGTTTTAGACTAACTTGATACCTTTTACAGCAAACCTGTTTCATGTCTCACCAATTTTGAATAGGAATAACTATTTCTATAAACATCCAGTTACCATCCCTGGAATACCAGAAAGACATGATTGCTAATATCTTCATGAGTGGCTATATGTCATGAAACTGATTGTCATAGAAATTAGTTAAATATGTCAATTTTATTACACACCATACTCTCTATGTATGAGAAGAATCGGACCTCTGCACACCAGATTAGATTTAATATGGTACATCAGATTTGCAGAACATTGTAACAGTCAACTTTAGGAGGTGTGCTCTCTTCATACTACAAGTCCAAGAAATCCAAGATATCTTTAAAGACATGTTTAAGTGTGTAATACTTGGGCTTTCATTAGTTTTTAAAGTATGCATGTCAAGCAGGATTCAAAGAATTGGTTTCTGGAGTTCAGTTCCTTTTACCTTCCCTCCTCAACAGTGTGAGTTCCACCTGAAGTTCTTGTCACCAAATGAAGTTTTGTAAATAAGTAATCAGTGTTTTAGACTTTGCATAGTAGATTTTGAAGTCTTCATAAGAGAGATACAGTATCTGAAGTATAAGGAGTACTTTCAGTGGCAGTACTGGCAATGTCAGGATACTGATACCAATGAGAGCTTGATATCTTTCATGTTACAGAGTTTATTAAAACGGAAAGTGCAATTTGGCATTAAATTTGGTAAAAAAAATTATTTAATCAGCTATCTTTTCTGTGTGCTTAAAAAAAAAAAAAAAAAAAAACTGGCTCCTATTGTCCTTTAAAGTAAATTTCTGAAAATTTTGTTTTAGAAAGGTAACTGTTTCTACCTGTTAAAGAGCCAGTCATCTTGTACCTTAATTTACCACTTTTAGCCTTTGGAACTTTCTTAAATAAGTGGCAGTGTTATTCCTAATAGATATATTGAGGAAAAGTAATCTGTAGTTTGTCAAAATAATAGGGTTTTTGAGCTCTGGCACTTTTTTTGTATTCTTTCATTACAGGTTCTATCTGAAGTTCTGAATTTCAGGATTTTAATACAGAAATACATTTTCATGTGAAATCTTTAATGTATCAGTGCCATTTCATAATTTTTATCCTTTTCACTCTTAAAGAGATGGTAGCAGCTCTTAGATCTTCAATGTTTAGGGTGTTTCAGTCTTCTGTCTCTTAAAAATTGAAGTAATCCAGCTGTTTGGTACTTTCTGCAGCTGTCTCAAAAAAAAAAAAAAAATGATAAAGCTGTCTGAACTCAATCTGAGATGATTTTCATATGAATAAAGACCTGCTATTGAATAGTCCATCACTTAGAATCCATTTAGGCTGAACTCCTTGGTATCGCTGAAGTATGTGTTAAATTTGAATATTGATATAACAGCTGTGGCCATCCATTTATAATTTCATGAGGACTGGTGTTATATATATATATTTTCTGTTATTTGTGCTCTCAATATAAAATATAATAATGGTTCCTTTTGCAAGGAAAAGGGAGTTCAAATTATCAACACAAAATATACAGTGCACTTGTGTCAGTGGAATATAAGTAAACAACACATTTCAAACAATTACCTCATGTGGTGATTACTCACTTTCCCTTGCATACTCTAGATGTTATGAGAGTTGCATAATGTATTAACAAAGTTATGCAGGTATTTTAGCTATAATGTGTAGAACTTGATATTGACTTCTGTACATCAGTCCTAGATTAAGTACTGTACAGGCAGCAACTGTAATGCAGAAAATTTTAATACAGTTTGTAGAAGGCTGTGCAATATTATCTATACATAAGTACTTATTGAAGTGCTTACTTTATTAAATATGCAAACTGAAGTTAGGAAAGAAATGTAATTGAATTAACACTGAGAAGTTCCCTGGTATTCTATTACTTGGCAAGACCTTCAAAGAAATTTAATAGTGTGGAGTTAGCAAAGTCGTGAAAACTTTTGCCCATGAGGAAAAAAAAAAAAAAAAAAAAAAAAGCCTTTAACTAAAGTTTGATGAAAAAAGTATTAATAATTGTCCCCAAACTAGGGTGAATGGGAATAGGAAACTTGCTGTGCTTTGGTACTATTGATCATGGACTCCTAGAATTCTTCATTATCAGTCAGCTTATAAATGTATTAGAGTTCTGGGACGAATCACTCATTGTTAAAGTGATGGTTTAATCCCTAAAGGCAGGCAGGGTGCAGAGCCTAGCTATGTGTGGTCTCTCAGTAGCATCCCTCTTGTACTTCTACCTTCTTTCCAGGTAATTTTGTAAAAGACTATAAAGAATCGTATTGATTGAGCTTTGAAAGTTGTAAATGTGATTTATGAGCTATATTTGATTAAAAGTGTAGCTGCTCTGGGGGACACAGACATTTCTTCCCCCTTGGTCTAACACTGTGTAAATCACTTAAATCCATTGCCTGAGCGAGTATGCCCTTATAAAAGACTAGTTAAAAAATGGAAAGTTGCTTTGGAAAACTATGTTGGAGAGCTTTATTTTAACCAGAGTGCTAAGGCAAAAGAAGATGCATGAGTATAAGAGAAGTAAAGCAGTGCAAATGCAAAGATTATTCACTGCAAGAGCAGTGTAATACAGTTTTTCCAGGAATTTTGTAACTACAGCAGTTTGAAGGCAGTGAAGTACAACTTGAGACACAAGGTTAAGTAGCTGAACTGTCATGCTCTGCATTGTCTCTTAATTAAACTTTTTTTTTATACACAGTGTTATGTATCCAGCTTTGTGTCAGCAAGAAGAAAACTTCTGTTATCTTTAAAATAAATAAATAAAAAGGCAGAATGTAATTAGCATTATGAATTTTAAGCAGAAAGCATATTTGCCCTATTTTCAAGAAGCAACTATTTACCTTTCAAGTTGTTTACTTGTAAACACCTCAAATTTTACAGGCTTGGGCTCATACTACTTTTAAGTTGGAACCAAGTGAACATGCAGAGTGAAGGTACGTGATGGTGTCCTCACTACTAATTAAGATGAGGCTCTTTTGTGTGCCCACCTGACTTACCTCTTGTGGCTGATAGCCAGTGCAGCTGTACTGTATAATTTTAAAAGAAAAATGTCTCTCTTTTTATTATCAACCTATAAAATTGGCTAGGAGACAATGCTTGCTATACCCATTGATCATACTATACTTGCAATATACTGCAACTTTTTTCCTGTATTAATCATGTTGCTAATGAGAATCATTTAGGGAAAAGAATATTTCAAGTCTTGGTATTGCAGGGTGTTAATGTCTCAGGGAATTAATATTTAATACGAGTTGAAAAACCTTGTTCAAAAACTGATCGGGTAACTTTTCTCTAATATGCATCAACTTTTCATTTCAATTAACACTGATTTTAGTTGACTCAAGAGGTATGAGAAGTAAATAGCTGTAACGAACCTTGTAGATAGTTGCAGAAGACTTATAATGAAATTTTAAAGAATGTGATAAGTTATCTGGGACTGCCTGTATATTCACCTCACAAACATTTTCATCAGTCATGGGTAACTACACATACTTCTAACTGTACAAGAACAAATTGCTTCTTTTGGATCTCTTTTGTTAATTACCTTGAAAATTCTTAGTCTGGACAGCAGGGTGTACTATATTTAGTTAAACACTAGCGCTAAGCTACAGACAATGCTTTGTTATTTTGTTTAGCTCTCTGAACCTTCTGATATGACAAATGATTTTGTCACTTTTTGTGCACTTTTGTCTTCCTCAGTAAGTTCTAAATGTAAAATGGATTTGTAAAATATTGTACTAAGCTTTCTGGACAGAGGGACCTAGAAAATTAGCAGCAATACTACTTTAAATGCTTCTAGTTATAATTAATTATCTCTAAAATGTTTTATCCCTCAAAATGTGTCTATTTTTCAGTTACAGTTATCAAATGCTATTAGCAATTGCTTTCAGCAAGCTAGCTCTTGTAGCCCTGAGTTCAAACTGTGATAACCAAGCTCTCAATGACTGTTTGTAAATATTGACCATGTGCAATCACTTGAGTGTAGCTGTCTCTTAAAAGGTGTATCTCTATGAAAGCTCTAGAGTTTGGGTAGCTGTCTTCTTACCTTAAACCTATTAATAGCTTTAACCAGTGTTGTCAAATTTCTCACCAGAGTTTCAAAAAGAGAGGTGAAGCCCCAGTTTTCCAGACTTAAATGTTCTCTGATCTTCTAATATTTAGGATTGTATTTATGATACAAATACACATGCTGGTCTAAACAGAGTTAAACACTAAGACTGCAACCAAGAACTGGATTCTGATTTTCATTGTGATGCCCCTGTGTTGTGCTTCAGCCCTTTGGGCCCGTGCTAAAGGTACAGCTTTCCTAAGTGTCTTAAATGTAGGATTTACTTCCTTTTTGAGCATAAACAAATACAATTTTCTTGGATTTCCTCGTATAGAATGAATAATTTTTGTAAGCATGAGCTATCTTAAATGACTATTGTTTTATTGATAAGCTTGTACTGAAGTGTTAACTTATATTTCATTTGGATTATTTTTAGATAGGAGCTGTGTATAATTCATATTGACATTATGTGGATTCTTTTATTGCCAATAATAAAATAGGGAAATTTGATAATGAGCTCTCATTTAGCTGAGGCTGCTACAACACCCTCAGGCAACAATGTTTTTTTTCCTTATTATTACTTCAGTCTGACATTCTGAATTCCTCTTTTCTGAATCTCAGCTTCTATTCAGTTTTTTTTTTTCCTTAGATGTGCTTTAAAGACATGAGCTATATAGAAGTGTTAAAAGGGAAAAAGGTCTGTGAATGTGCCTGGGGGGTCTTTTAAGGACAGTTCATTGCTGATTGTTTGCTTAAATATGGAGATTTTATACCTAGGGCAAAAAATTAGGGTGATCTAAAAGTTCCTTATAACCATTTTACAGAATTCAAACATTCTTTTTACTTAACCTAATTTATAAAACCACTTTTCCCAGTTTTTCTGCTTTCCTTATTGATGGCACTAACCAGCCTGCCAGATACAGCAGGCTTAGCGTGTCCTGTGGTGATGCAGCTGATGCTGCATTGTCACTTCTGGGAAATTCTTACTAATTCTTCGTGCCAAACTTCATGTGGTAGTAAGGACCAAACAAAAGAGAAATCTTCCAACCCCTGTGGACCAGTGTTCTCTTCCAACATGTGCCATTTTTCCTTCCATGGATGTAGGAGTCTCACATGCTTTCTTTGTCTTTTGAGTAGACAATGGAGATTTCTGCTAGTTTTGTTTGTTTTCAGGCTCATGAAATACTGCTATTAAATATAGTCAGCAGTTGCTGCAGTAATCATCTCATGCCTTGAAATATAATAAGTATTAAATGACTCGTGATCAATTCCTTGTAAAGACCATTCACGCTTTTACTTCGTGTACATCAGTAGACATTCCTTCTATGGTAAAGGTAGCTTGTTGGTCTTGCACTTTGTTCTAAGTCATCTTGCAGCTAGCCATAGTGAATGCTCAGTGCATGGTTTCTTTGAGACAAGGTGTGTGTCTCAGAAATTCCCTAGAGGTCTGAGCATGACACAAACAATTCCAGCAGACCTAGATATGGATAGATACACACAAAGTGAAAAAACACTGTCATTTTGTCTACCGTGAAATCCATTACTAACAATATCTCAGATCCAAGTTATGCTAAACTATTTGCTTAAGCAGCTTTGCCTGTCACTGGATGTGATAATAGCATATTTAGCTGCTACCTCAGCCATGTATCATATGTTACAGGGGTTTGTCAGCATTTTGTCAGCAAATGGCAGCCTTTTCAAAGGATTTAAATAAAATTGTCCAGTTAAATGAATGTATACTGGCTTTATATTAGCATTTAGAAATTTGAAAACCTCACAGTCTCAGTTTCAATCTTATGGGTATTTTATCTCATTACTAGTGACAGTACCTCTCAGAAGTGGATAACAGACATAGATCATTGAATCTCCTGACATATTTCATAAAACTGTACCATGTACATAATGCTAGTTAGCTGTACACTGTTTCATAAGTGAATCTATCCCCACAGTATTCCCACACGAATATTTCCAAATGACTTTCAGAGAACACAGACTATGAAGAAATCTTGAGGGAACTGGGCTTGTTTAGCTTGGAAAAGAGAAGGCTGTGGTGTGACCTCATTGTAGCCTTCCAGTATTTGAAAGGTGCATATAAACAGGAGGGTAAAGGACTGTTTACAAGGGTGGATGGTGATAGAACAAGGGGAATGGTTTTGAACTAAGACAGGAGATTTAAATTAAGACAGGTTAGATATTAGGAGAAAGGTTTTTCACACAGATGGTGGTGACGCACTGGAACAGGTTGCCCAAGGAGCCTGTTGATGCCCTATCCCTGGAGGCATTCAAGGCTGGATGTGGCTTTGGGCAGTGTGGTTTGGTGGTTGGTGACCCTTCACATAGTAGGGGGGCTGAAACTAGATGATCATCGTGGTCCTTTTCAACCCAGGCTTTTTTATGATTCTATGATTATCTCACAGTAAGCTGTGAATTTTCGAATGTATTGTAGACTTATTTTATGATGTATTTTCTATTTCCACTGCTCAGTCTTGAAAACTTTGTAGAGAAGGAACTGCCCCTGCTGTTGTTAATACCCACAGAAATCTCTCCACTGAAAGCTTTGAATTTCTCTTGAGCTGGAGAAAAGCGCTTCTATGCACAGTACATCCAGAAATCACTGGGTGTCATAGTGCACTTTAGCTTTTGTCATCACTTGCCTATATAAACTTTGGTTTTCAATATTTACACATACTACCTGTGGTATGTGACCACTCTTCAGTTGATAGAAGTAACTATGTATGAAGTATCCTTTTAATGAGTCCTTTAAATGAATTTCAGAATGATAGAATCATTTCCCCTCTTTGTCTTATTCATGTTATTCTGTACTATTTCCACCTTTTTTCACTGTTCTGTATTAGCGGTTCTTCTTAATAACACTTTTTTTTATTTGGGGCAATAACAGTTTTTTTTTCCTATTGTGATCATGAATGCTTCAAAGATGTAAAGTTTCCCTGGACTCTGATTGTACCTCAGGCGTATGTAGATGTTGGGTTCGATTTCAGGGTATCTATCCAAAATCTGAAGATGTTAAGGATGTGATAATCTACTCCCTTCTTCACTAACAAATTCAGATCTCATTTTGAAACATCAAAGTTGGTATTTTGAAACGTTTGATTTTGCTTATACAGTGCAGCTTAATACACCTGTCATATGAGTCGACCTAAATGTTTTAGTCAAAAATGAAGAAAAATAGAACTTAAAATGTATTAGAAATGTTGGAGCAGCAGCTTCAGCTTGCCTTCAGTAGCCTTTAACAGTGTCTGCAAGCTAACAACTACTTTCGTTCTCGACAGTGCTTTGGTACCTTCATATACTTTTCTGACACTTGTGGGTTTTTTATAACTTCACAGTTATAAAATCACAGCATTTAATGGATTTCTTTAAAACATGAAAGAATTTGTGATTTTTTTTCTGTAAGAAATAGAGCATTCTTTAAAAGTTACTTATCCTTTGCAACAGATTTTTTTTTTTTTTTAAGATCAAAGCATGCAACAGTGGACTTAAACTGCAAGATCCTTGCTACTTTTCTTCAAATATACAGTCAGCTTATACAAAACGCCCTGTGAGTAGCAGCATGCTTGTGGATTTACAATAATATTTCATATGTTTACCTGATAAGGATCCACCTCACAGCTAACTAATGAGTTTAAAACTTTTTGTAGTTCAAGTTGTTATGACACAGTATTGACACTGCATAGGGAATGTAATTGAACCAACAAGTTTTATGTTCCACTCTGCAGCATGAATGTGTGAAATTGTCCAGGCCAGTTCCCAACTATTTCAGATGCAGTATGAAAATTCCCCATGTGTTTTTTTTTTGTTGTTTTTTTTTTTTTGAAGAATTGCATTGGACTTCATAAAACTTTAGAGGTCATTTTATGTCAGTCATTCCACGTAATACCTACAGAAGCTGGAGCTCCATGTCCAATGTGCTGTAACTATGACAACTTTCTCACAGAAGCTGATGTTGCTAAAACTGAAACAAAAAAGACTGACCAAGAAGTGTTGAAGTTTCCTCTTTTCATTTTACAGAACAGCAGTACCATTTTGATTATCCAAAATATAACCATCTTAAACCTCCCCTGTCATACATGAGAGTTAGTTATTTTTTCTATGAAAAATTTTGAACAGGGTCATGACCAAACAATATAGGTGAAAAGTTTAAGTATAAAAAAAAAAAGTTTAGCAATGATACAGTCACTGCATTATAATAATATACAATATAATGTAATGCATGAGTTAAGTAAGAACCAAAACCAAAGACCATAGAAGCTTTTCCTGGATATGTCTGTGTTTTGTTTTATTACTGTTTGGGGCTAATGAAGCTATCAAGGATGTGCTGGTTATTTAGAAAGCTGTTTTCCACATGCCTGCCTCAAGGCAGTATTTGTTTCATGATTTGTGTAAGAGCTAACAAAGTTTTAAAGCTGCATCGAGTGCTCTGTTTTCTGAAAGCTGAATACTTATTTGCCTTCTGGAAGAACTAAGTTGAATGTATGAAGCAGAAGGCTTATTTTTAAAGATTTTTTTTTCCGATACTTGGTAAAGTGTGAGTCTGCCATATAATTTTTCACGTAATTGAGGATATTATTGTAATCCATGGCAATAAAAATGAATTCTGTAATGTTCTCATTTGTACACAATTCAAGTTAGCATGTTTTACTGTGAGCTGAAATGTACTGAAAGTATTCATGATTCACCTGATTGGAAGATCTTATCTGAGGGCATAGAAGAGTAGTTGAGGAACAGTAACATTTTAAGCTTTTATATCAAATTCATTAATGAACATAAATATAATCTTTACATTTCCACTGATTCTGAAACTATAGGTCATTCATTTTCCTGCTTTTGTTTTCAAATTAGCAAGTTCTTGCTCTCTGTTACATGCATCCTGACGTTCTTTTTTCCAGATAAGTTAAACTTCTTTCATTAGATGGTATTTCATTGGTATTTGTGAGGCATGAGAGAAATGAGGCATGAACTAAATCCAGTTGTGTAGATACGAAGACTAGAGTAGAACATACCTCTTTATGAGCACAAGGATTGTGAACAGGAACTTCTCACATGACATAACAAATGTATACTGTATGGAAAAACAATTCAAAGGTTCAGGTCTTGAGTTCTACCATTTATTTATGGTAGCAGAAAATATTTTCCTAATAGAAAGCTCTTTTGACATCAAGTGGCAATTTGTGATATTCTGTTATGTCTAACTACTCTTTACATATCAATAAAATACTTTCCTCTGTACACTGAAAGTATAGATTGATTTTTCTTTCATCCTCAGCATGTGCTGACAGCTACAGTAGGCTTTCTCCTTTTAAAAATATCCAAGGTTAAATAGGAAGTTCTTCATGGAAAAAAAAAAAGTAGTTCCTGGTTTTGGAGCTAGTTTCCTAGAGCTATGGAACTGCAAATAGTATGTCCAGATAACCGTGTTTCATGGGATTAGTTTCCCACAGCTGTTAGGTGATGCATGACTAGTTCCTTTTAGCTGCCTTCTTTAAGCAGATTAGAGTGGAGGATAACTTAAAATTTGTTTTCTCCTGTAACTCTGTACATTCTGAGGGGAAAAATACCCTCAGTGTAGTTGAAATATCTGGGAATTCTGAGTAATTCATCTGTGGAACTCTTTTTGTAGGATGCTGTGGATACTAAAAATTACATGGGTTCTGAAAGCAATATGTATAAATTCATGAAGAGGGTTCATTAAAAGGTATTAAATGCAAAGAGAAAAATCTTTTTTTCATGAAGTTCACAAGTAGCAAATTGTTGGAACCTGGGGGAGCATATTTCAAAAGCATCACTATATGCTTGCCGTGTTCTTACACACTTCTGGGGCACCCTCTCCTCCTATTCCCTACCTAAAAGGAATCCTGGGTTGTGGGTAGTGGTTGAACTAATTACTTCTTCCTATCACACAAGGATTGTACTTAGCAGCTTGGCTGATATAAAAATTTCATCTGTTACAACTGGTTTATTTCTAGCAGTCAAAATGGAGTGGGTGGAACAGCTTTTTTTTTTTTTTTTTTCTTTTTTGACTATATGCCCCAGATATACGTCCTGCAAGGAGAGTCAGCTCTTGAGAGCAGACTAATCACCTGAATGTTTCTGATCCTATATCTCTCATATCTGAGATACCCATCTCAGGTCCCTCCTTCATATTTACCCCTCTGTAAATCTCCTTTCTGATGTTTGTCTTACTAGGGCTTTAATTCCATGACATGAACCAACTGCTGTTCTGGTCTCTTCCCGGCTCTCCTAGCAAACAGAAAGACTTCTTCTGTAATTGAGAATAAATCATGTATAAGCCCAGGAATAAGACACAGCTGTTATACTTTTATTTCAGAGAGGTCAAGTGTGGACAACGTGGGGCACCTTCACAAGAGATGATATTCCTTAGCCAAGAACTGCTAACTTCCACATTCTCTTGAGAATACTTCTGTCCTGGCCCTGTGTTTGGGAGCTAGACAATACAATGTCTGCATGCCACATCTGCTTCACACAACAGACTGCCATCTCCAGCTTGGATCTGCACTTCATGCTGTCAGTCTTCCTTCACTAATATAGAGACAGGAACACTTTATTTGACCTGATAATCAGTAACTGTCAGCGATAAAAGTGAAATTGGCAGGGCGTTGGTAAGGCACTATCTTTAAAATTTGTCAGTATCTTTTTACTGAAAAATTAAAGATAAATATTAACATCCAAATATCTGATTTCAGTATTCACCATTACAAACACCGGAGCTGAAACTAGCTATGAAAAAAACAGAAGTGATTCTGTTGAATAACAAAATTTTCAAAACATGCTGAGAAGACTGCCAAATATGTTGGATTTTCCTTTCATTCTCCTAATTTGTTGTTTCTGTGTTTGTTTTTTCCCTGTAATAAATACACACAGAACTGACAGATCACATTTATCTTACATTCTTATCTACCTCTATCACCAAAAAAAAAAAAGGTAGTTTTTAGGAAAGAATGTAATACTTTCTACCATTTATTTTGTTGATCCATCAGGACATGTTTTGGCTCCTTAATACATAAATAGAGACAAAGAAGAGTAAACATTTTTTCACCAGATAGCTCCTTGTGCAAATGTGTGAATCTAACTAAAGGCCAAGAAGTACGTTTTTACAGCAGTAGTGTGAGTTTAGTTGCCACTCTATCCATTCCATGGCAGAGAGTTGTGTGCCATAGTAGTACATAATTTCGTTTTGTCAAAGATGGGGGGGGGAAAAGGCTTAATTAGGCACACAGTTCTTAATATGAATGGGAATTCCCACTAGATTAAAAAAAATAAAATGCATCATCTTTTAAGACTGCGGTGACCGGGGAAGATATCTATTTCAATCTATGTTCATTGTATTATTTTCTGTCTCTTGTTCCTCTTCACTGTAAAATGTTTGGACAAGTCTCTCATGGCACCTAAGGAAGACCTGTATGTGCACTGTTAGAACTGGTAGTATGATTTGTAGATTTGTTTCACTTTGGATATAATTTCGGGATTGTTTTGATCTTAAAATGACAGCTTTATCTCATGCATTTTGTTCTTTAATATCAATATGAGACTTCTTTCAAAACAGTTGCTGCTGAGGAGTAAGGAAGCACTATTTACAACAAGGTTATAACATCTATTGTTTATTCACATACTATACATTTAATAAAAAAAGATGAGTTTTGTTGGTCCAAGATAAATATATATATATATATAGTTTGATTTATTTAAATTGTTCATAATAGCTGTCTACATTTTGGAGTAGCAGTTGTTACCCTATTTAGTTTTAAAGGCCTCAACTTTATATTGCTGTATTTGACATCGATAAGCAATGCAGAAAAACCAACCAAGTGGCAAATTTCAGTTTTTGTAAGCATGTATTAAAATAAATGTGAATTTAAATCAGTTTAAACAAGACTGCTAGAGTCAGAAGCTACCAGATAAAGGTTTCAAGGTGTCAGTTATTTTTTTGTTGTTACCAAACTATAAGTGGCATACTGATTATACTTTTTTTTTTTTTTTTCTGCAAGGTGTTCTCTTAAAGCATGTACTGAAAAAAACTATAGGTTTGTTTATGTGTCTTTAAACTTCTGGGAGGTTATTTGGCTTGAGGAAGGCAGTGAGCTCCTTTCAAATAAGAGGTTGTGGTGGTGTTCTTTGTTTAAAAAACATAGAACTAGGAGCTGACAGTCCAAAACTAATTAAAGTGATTTAGTAGATATATTAGATTAAATCTGTCTTGGATCATTTACCTGCAGTTCATCCACTGTGATACTTTTCAGCAGTTTTGTTACCAAATGAATGTAGTAAAATCCCAGAAAAGCAATTACATTTTCCAATCTGAAATCCATCAGCATTGAGACTGTTAGGAAGAAATATTTGAGGTGTAACTGAGTAAAATGTGGCTCAAATAACAAAAATCCAAAAACAATAAAGGGCAAAATGAACCTTTGCTAATAATTTGATACTAGAAGCGAAAAAGCAGACGTTCTTTATCCTGGGATGTGTTCTTGTGAAGATGTTTTATTTCTCTTTCAGCATGTTTGGAGATTGTTTCTTTCTAAAGAATAATCAGCACTGCTTCTGCTTTCAACTGCATCTGGGCTGTGCTGAATGCTGGTTCATTTTAGCCTTGTTTTTCCACTTCCATTCATGTTGTTCTCTGTACAATTTGAAAAATAAGTATTTTCATTGTTGGTTATTTCTAGCCAAGCAGATTTTTGAGTAAGGCAGATGAGGAGCATATGTTTAAGAGTAGCAGGAAATGTGATTTCAATATTGTTTGATCCATTCCTTTCCTTTTTCCTGTACCGTGTACTGGAGAGCCATAATATCACAGAGTGCTAGTGGCAGAGCTGTGCTGGAAGGTTATTTTACAATTGCAGGTGATCATCAGACTACGGAAAATGTATAGAAAATTAATACTACATTATTTAGCTCAAACCTCGCTGTTACTTGTAAATAAAATTTCCTGTCCTAAAGCAGCATGCCATATTAACACGTGGTTGTTAGTGGTTGTGTTTTGTTGTATAGGAGCAGATCTTAAGAGGCATTGACTCTTGCCATTCAGGCCGTGGTCTCTAGAGGCAGAGAAATAAGTGTTACTTGAGCCATGTTCGTGAACTGAATTTGTTCATCTCTTCCTGTTTTTTTCTGTCTGCTGCATTTAGTCAACCCTCATTTTGAAATGACCCTTCTATTTGCTGGGGGAGTGGAGCAGCTGGTACATGATCAATTCTGCCAAAGTAGTGAAACGTCCTTATTCCCAATTTTTCTAGCAATGATTATATTGAATTCTGCTACTTCAAAGAGTTCAGATCTCTTTTAGGAATATTTACAGTTGTCAATCAACAAGTAATTTAATATGCTTATTTTTGATTTTTTGTGTTTAGGACTCTAGTTGAGCATGTGTTTCCCAGCTACTACTTTCAGTTTTCAAGGTTAAACAGGGGGCTCTATGTTTTTTGGTGTTTTTTGGTGTTTTTTGGTGTTTTTTGGTGTTTTTTGGTGTTTTTTGGTGTTTTTTGGTGTTTTTTGGTGTTTTTTGGTGTTTTTTGGTGTTTTTTGGTGTTTTTTGGTGTTTTTTGGTGTTTTTGGTTTTTTTTTTTTTTTGGTGGTTTGTTTGGTGGTTTGTTTGGTGGTTTGTTTGGTGGTTTGTTTGGTGGTTTGTTTGGTGGTTTGTTTGGTGGTTTGTTTGGTGGTTTGTTTGGGGTTTGTTTGGGGTTTGTTTGGGGTTTGTTTGGGGTTTGTTTGGGGTTTGTTTGGGGTTTGTTTGGGGTTTGTTTGGGGTTTGTTTGGGGTTTGTTTGGGGTTTGTTTGGGGTTTGTTTGGGGTTTGTTTGGGGTTTGTTTGGGGTTTTGTGTGTTTTTTTTTGTTTTTTTTTTTTTTCAGAGGGTCTTTCAGACAAATTCATTATTTGTTGTTAAATTTTTACTATTCCAGACCAATAACAGCTGGTTTCTAAAACTGGCAACAAGCCACATTTTTTTTATGATGCTTTCTAGTTGGCCTTGAACAGTCACGTAATTGAAATTCACTGTGAAACGATAGAGGCTTGAAATTGAAACAATAACAGTAGCAATGCTGGAAAAAACAAGTGGTAGAAACAACAGAAGTAGTACTGAACTTCATGAAACAGCTCTGAAAAAGTACAGGTAACGTAGCTAAAGATTAGCAAGTTGGACAGTTAATGATACTGTAGATTATAAGTAAATTTTAGCTATACGGAAAAAAAAAAATAAAGATTTTGAGATTTTGGTAATGTACTTCAGTATGTTAGGTAATAGGAAATAGTAGATAATTTATTTAACATGCGTTACCTGTAAGTCGGTGATAGGTGTCACAAAGAGTAAAACAGCAGTCTCTGCAAGTTGAGTTATTTTGCTGTGGGTGTTTTGCTATCTGCCAGCAGTGATATATTACAAAGGAAGGATTTGAGTTTTGAGCCTGTTCTGCGAGTTCAGATGCTGCTGTAGCATAGACAACAGTTGTTTTGAGTAAAGCAAACACTGCCCAGTGCTGTTGGATAGAGTGAGTGTTTTGTGTCACTGTGATAGAGAGTAGAGATAGTGTGTTTTTGTCAAAAATGTCTACAACAGCTGGAAATGCCATGTGCTTCTGATTATTGAGGGCAGCAGGCTTTCTAGCTCTGATAGCTTGAAATCTTTGAAATCATGTAATCGTGATAATCATCTTTCCCATGCATCCCTCTCTGCCTTGGTACAGTTTTGATTTTAGCACCTGCTAGCTGAAAAAAAATGTTAAAGCTAAATCTAAAAATCATTAGCAGGCATGAGGTAAAGTATTACACTCTGCATCTCAGAGTTGATGAGAATGTATGTCCTGAACTCAGGATGGATGGAGGAAAGAGAAGGTAATCAGAAATACTTTTAAAAGAAAGGAGTTACTTCATTTATTTTTTTCTAAAATTGATACTGAATTGAGCTCAAGCGGTAATAGTTGAACAAAATGTAATGAAAAGCGAGTATTTGTCTGTCATGTGTGCACATCTCCAAACTGAAACATTGCCTGTACCTAAGCTCACTGTACCAGATTTCCTAGTTTCATGTGTAACAGTGAAGTAATATCCCTAAGGGATATATAGCTAGATTTATTTCAGCTTTAAAGAAATAAATATCTAACATAATACTGGAGTTTCCTTTACTGAGCATTCTCCTTGTTTATGAAGCAGAGGACAGCCTAACTTTGCAGCAGCAGCTTCATTTTGAAATGACCTTTCAGAGTGTGCTGGAAGAAAAGAACAGTTAATATACAATCACTGAACTTCTAATAATAAAGATGTAATAAATCACACAAAATTATTCTTTGTGGCTTGCCAAGGAAGATGAGCATATTGGCAGACAAATGCAAATTTCAAGCACAACACTTAGTTCTCCTGCAACAGTTTGCTGTGCACCACAGTATTTTGTGTGTTCTGTTTGTACAGAGCATAGGTCCAAATCAGAAAAGGAGAAAAAAGAACATCTGTACTGAATCCTGACTCTGTAGTTTTCAGCAGCTTTGATTGCTTCACTCACCCATACCAAAAAATGAATTCTCTGAATCCTTGAATGGATGTAGTTTCCTGGTTCAATAGAAGGATCTGTTCTTCTGAACTGCAGTTCAATAAGGTTCTAAGTAGTAAAGAGTAAGTTTGTACAACGTGATTTGTACTTTTGACATAGGCAGTGATCTAAGCAGTTCACTAAAGTGAAACACTTCATTTTCTTTTACTATTCAGACTTCAGGGGCTTTTACACCAATGAGTGAAAAGTATTTCTTTTCTGGTCTGGAACTTCTCCCCATATCTTAGTACTACTTTTTTCCCTAGCTCACATCTACAAAAGGCTTCTGGACTTAAAACTTCTCACAGTGTACTGTTCTTTTTTTCTACTAAATTTTAATATTGTCTTTGAAAAATTCCCAAAGGATACGAATGAATTAGGTTGATAACGTCTCCCTGGAATCTTTTAGAAGCTGCTATTCAGAAGGATTTTTCTGGTGAAAGAATCGGTAATTAGGAGTTGCTAAGGCATGTATTTCTAAATATTGAGTACATTCAAATACTTTCCATAATATTCATGAATATATGAATGGTTACATTCTGTCTTAGAGTTGGAATTTACCAGATAGGAAATAGTCATAACCTACATAAACTTTTGTCCTGAAAAATTCGCTTTTACAACAAGTAGGAAAAGAAATCAGGCTGTTTTAACTATCTCTCCCTTGTTATTGGAAGCACATAAAAAGTATGCCGTGTCACAAAGTAATAAATAATGCAGAGTAACATAACCAACTACAATCAAAGAAGCCAGTGTTTGCTTTTTAGCAGTAGTTTTTTTTTAAGCTTTGATGCTTGCAAATGCAGTTATGTTAAATAAATAAAGTAAAAATTAAAAAAAAATCAGGAGTTAAGTTTATTTTAATGTAAATTTGAAACATCACAAAGAAAACAATGGTTTCTGGAAACTATATACTATTTTAAGATTACTGCCATTAGGAACTCATCAGAACTTTTAGTTCATACACAGAATTGTATATGTTCAGAGAAGATTTGTAGCTCATATGTATCCGTTCTTCGCATAACCGTCTCAATTTACTTTGCCTTACTTACAAAATACATACTGTTTCCTAAATTCTACAAAGGAAGAGTTGCTTTCCTCCTGTCTTTCTTATCAATGACTTCAAGGGAAGAATATCTTGCTTTCACATGACATTAAAGTTTTAAACATTGCAGTTTAGATTCATTATTTGCCGCAAAGAACTCAGTATCTTTCTTCTAGTGTCGATTTTTCCTAATTATGGCTCAGCTGTTAAATAGGTCTTACAGTGGAAAACTGATAGAATTGTCCCTTTTTTTTTTTTGACCTAAGAACATGGTGAAAGTCTTCTCATTACATGAGGCATCAGTGCAGTGCACTGTTTAAAAATACACTTTTAATTGAAAATAAAATTTCATGAGATTAATTCCTTAGCTCAACAAATAATAAAATCAAATCTTGTCAAATATTTATTCCCTTTTTTGAATTAGATTGGTATCACTTTTGAAATGTATAATTACTTTATTTTTAGTGTTTCCTTTCTACTATATTTGCTTAGACTTCTCTGCCTCAAAAAAAAAAAAATAAATAAAATAAGGTAAAAAAGGTTTTTAAACAGTACAGCCCAGGAGGCCTGGATGTGGTTTCTAAGGTTAAGCTTATTCTCTTTTCTCTACTATTTCTGGGCACACTACTTAAAAGATGTGCAGTACAATAAGTCCAATAGCACTTGAAATGTGGGTAGGTAGACTGCATAGCTGTTCTAGTTTGAGAGCTGATTGTAGCACTGTGACTTACAATTATTGGTTCCTTTTCTTTCATAGTAGTGGCCAAATTTTGTCTTTAAAGCAGACCAGCTTCCACTTTTTGTATGTCTCAGTTTGGTACCTTCTGAACTGAGCAAACAGAAGCATGCTGCGGCACCAGCATTTTAGGGGCTGCTTGTCCTGGTTTGCTGAGAAACTTTTTGACACATTTTGTTTGCTTTTACTGCCAGATAATGTTCATACATTGTGTGTATTTCTAGCATCAGAAAGCATCAGACAAGATTATAATAGTTTCTGAACCTTTTTCTTTAATCAAATCAAGCATTCTTGAGATCCATTGCTGCTTACATACTCTGCTTTAAAGATTTTCTTTTATGTGATGTTGAGGTACAAGGATTGTTTTAGTCCTTAAAAAGTTTTGCTGTATTTGTGTTGTGGACTGGAAGAGAATCTAATTTTCCTCTTGGAATCCTTTGTAGAAATATCCATATATGAAAGAAAATCTCGTAGATATAGTTGGTAAGTATTGGGAAATAACTTATTTGCTTTCCAGTGTTTGCACCAGTTTTGTGTGCTGTGTATTTTCAAACTGTATTCTGGTGGCATAGCTTGGCCACCCAGATTTAAATTAACAGAAAATTAACTTACCTTCAAAATAATGTTTGAATTCTGCAGTAGCACCGGTGAGAAAAAGAAACATTTGTTTACATGTGTTTCTGTAGGATAAAATTATCTCCTTTCGTTGACCGCTTGCTGTTTGTTTGACTATGTATTTTTACAAACAGTAACGCTGTAAATCAAATCTTTTGAGCAGACCTACTTATATGAATACAAAGGGGCTTACAGCAGTGATAAATTTTATTTCTGTATGATTTAGCAAAAGTAGAAAAAATTGTTAGATGACGTGTAATGCTTCACTTCTGTAGGCATGTGGCATTCTGCAATAACTGAAAAATTGTACCAGAAATGGTTCTGCCATATAAGAGCTTTAAAGTTTGACTTGGCAACTGGCAGCTTCCCAAGTAGGCCACAACCTGGAGATGAAATGCTGTTTTTCTTTAAGAAAGAATGCCTCAAAGCACTGAATGATTCTATGCCTAAGGACATCCTGCATTAGAACATAAAACACTAAGTTAGAAGAAAGTAACTCTTTGTATAAAGGGCAGGTTTGCACTGAGAAACAAGTTGCAATAAAAAGGTTTGGAGACATGGTTAAGAGGGGTGGCTTCCTGGGTTTAGTGGAACTTTCATAGTTCTTTTTTGCCTAGGGGACTGAAATTCAGGCAGGACTTTCAAGTGGGTAGAATGGAGGGGGAGGAGAAATTAGATTAGGAATGTCTGTGTTTACAGTCTGCTGAAGGCATTTTCCACTTTCAGAAGGAGGCTGCTCAGCCATTCTTTGGGGAAGCTGTCGTCCTGTTCTTTCTCAGAAGGGATGCCCCAAAATGCAGCAGCTATGACAAGGCAATAAGCATGTTTCTTCTCTACTGCTTTTAGTCACTTTTGCTTTATCACGTTATTTGAAATCCCATCTTCTGCTGATATCACATTTTGTTGCTGTGTCACAACCTGTGCCTGTCACTTTCTTGTCTTTCTCTGCAGGGTTTATTTTTCTCTCTCTTTTTTCTTTTTTTTTTTTTTTTTTTTTTTTTTTTGGTAAATTATTAACTTCTAATACTGAAAATCATTCTGTTAATTTATTTGCAGTTGTCCCTTTTTTAATGGCTATTACTTTTAACATAGAGATATGTATGCTTTGTAAAATAAAAATAAAAAACTCTGAAAAGACAAACAGTCTTCTGGAATAAGTCTGCATATCTTAATCACAAATTACCAGACCATCAAAATAAGGAGACGCAAAATAAATGTAAATATTTGTAGCTCTCAGAAGAGAACTACAAATGCCAGAAGACATTCACTGTTCTGTTTCCATTTTCTGTTTAGAGGGAGAGAGAAAACCGCTCATGAGTCATGAGATAACCCTTCTTTTACTCTACATCTCTGTGGTATAGTTTCCTAGCCATCTCAACTTCAGATTAGATTAAGGCCTTTGGTTTTGGACAGTCTTTCTCTCATTTTATTTGATTTATTAGCTTCAATTCCAATTATATTTAATTATATTGTGTTATCTCACATTCTGCTATCATATTTAGTTTAATTAGTTTTTTTCCCTTGGCTCTTTCTCACTGTTTTGTTTTTAAGCTCATTTCTCTTCCTTGTTCCCTACTCATCTTCCTCCTCTCCTGGACAGGGGTTTATGGGTCCTTCTGCCCCATTTAATGATGGGACCAGGCTGAACTGGCCCCAAACTGGGCCATTCAGAATCTCTGACAGAAACAGAGCAGAAATTATTTCAAAACAGTCACTTAAAAAGGTATGAATGATGTCAATGAACCATTTCACGTCCTACTGAATTCACCCTTCTATTTTATGCAGAATTTGTTGAATGGGTAAGAGATTATTCATAAATGCAGTTGAAATTAACTATATTATTTGATTACCAAAGCCCTAGCAGAAAGTTAAAGAAGCTTCTTGGTTTCAGAAGATCACAGCAGTTTGCATCTAAAATACTGTTTTTTTTCTCCTGTGTTATATAGGAAGAATTTTATTTATTTATTTTTTTTTTTACTGATTATCAGAAAATAAGTAATTTCAGGAATTACCTCTGCACACTGAACCTATGGGGGGGGAAAAAAAAAGCTCAGATCACTTTGGATTTACTCAATTCTTTAAATCTGCATCTATAGATATAAATAATAGTAAAATGTGAAAGTCTAATAAAAATGTGATATACACCTAATGTAACTTAAACTATGTACGTGTTTGAGAAGATTCCTCTTCAAGTGACTGAATGTGACACTGAAAGTCTAAATATTTATCCAAATTAAATTTTTATAGCCAATTATTTGTCACATATTCTTCCTATCCTTTGGGACAGGAATAATAGTTTATATGTTCAGGTACCATTGCAGAGAATGAAGTTAAACTTAGCTGGCAGAAATAAAGTGACTGAAAATACACTGGTATCTCAAAGCACAAAAAAAAAAAAAGCTTTAGGATTTTAGTAAACATGGTCATTATAAACATGCAAACACAATAGTTACGTATCTAATTGATGCTCGGTGTGATACAACAAGAAATAAGGTGTGTTTAAGCAACCAAAGAGTTCCCTTTATATCAGAAAGCCTCCAATTTCTGGTGTTACTTGTATTGCTGCCTTCCTCTCTACCCATCCCCTCTGTGAAGGCCATTACTTTATTTCATTCACTCCTTTTACCAGTTGATTCGACTTCAATCAAAAATGTGAAATCTGTGTTCATGTAGACTTTCTGTGATATTTTACTGAGCAAATGTATTAATGAGTGAGCTTCAAAAGATCTGTAGAAGTTCTTGCTTCATTAGGGTTTGTTGTAATGTGTCATGATGACCTTAAATGCAGCCAGCTTTCCATCATCAAATCTAGTAATACATTATTAAAACTCTAGTGTAAATTATGGTGAGATATCCATTCAATTTTCTTGTAATTGGGAGACGTTGAAAAACATAAATGAAGCTATAGAGAAGCCTCATTTTCCTCCCAGACAAATTATTTAAAGAAAAGGAAAGAATAAAACTGCAGTAAGATCATATTTCTGGTCAAACCTGTTGAAGTAAAAATTAGATGGTAGCTTCCCGGTTTCCTCTATGGCCCATTTTGAATGGTAGCATTTGTAACCTTAATAAGTACAAGTATCAATTACAAGCAGTCTTTTTTGCATCAAAATTCTAGGCACTTGGGAACAAGGTAAGTTTTGGAGATGAAACTAAATGAGCAATAAGATTAAGGATCAGATGTTTTCAAAAGAACTGAAAATACATGCTGTGATCTCAGAATTGCAGGTGTTGGAAGGGACCTCAGGAGATCATAGAGTCCGACTCCCTGCTAAAGCAGGTAGCCTATAACAGTTTGTACAGGCAGGCGTCCAAATGGGTCTTGAATATCTGCATTGAAACAGACTCCACATCTCTCTGGGCAACCTATTCTAATGCTTTGTTGCCCTTACCATAAAGAAGTTCTTCCACATGTTAATACAGAACTTTCTATGTTCAAGCTTTAGGCCATTTCTCCTTGTCCTATTGTTACACACCACCGAAAAGAGCCTGGCCTTATCCATTTGCCTCCCACTTCCATTTAGATATTTATAAATGCTGATCAGATCCCCTCTCAGTCTTCTCTTCCCTAGGCTGAACAGGCCCAAGTTACTCAGCCTTTTCTTATACAGGAGGTGCTCCTGGCCCTTTATCATCTTTGTGATCCTCTAGCGGACTCCTAGGAGATTCCTTTCTTTTTTGAACTGGGAAGACCAGAACTGGGCACAGTAGTCTGAATGTGACCTGACCAGGGCAGAGCAGAGGGACAGGATCACCTCCCTCAACCCCCCCATGTACTGGCCATGCTTTTTCTAATGCATCCCAGGCTATCATGGTCTATCTTGGCCACAAGGGCACACTGCTGGCTCACGGCCAACGTATTCTCCACTAGGATCTCCAGGTCCTTCTCAGTAGAGCTCATTTCTGGTAGATCATTTCCTAATCTGTACTGACGCATGTGATTATTTCTCCCCAAGGACAAGACTCTGCTTGTTCTTTCTAAACCTCACCAAGTTCCTCTCTGCCCAGGTATCCAGTCTGTCCTGATCTTGTTGAATGATAGTACAACCAATGCTAATTTAATTTATAAGTTTAGACTTTAAAAAAAAAAAAGTTACTTTTATTTTCAATGTGCTGTAGATGTTATCACTCCAAAACAATAGATAAAGCACCAGGAAACAGATACTTAGCGATTTACTTGTATTGACTATTTTTTATATACTTTATTTTGTTGAAATACTACTGTCATTCTTTTTTCCCCAAGATCTTGATGAGCTGGTTATGAATTATTTTCCTTTTAAATTTGTCATTTTAATCTGTTTCATTTAAATATATATCTGGCCTTCCTTTACATAGCTATGCAGTATCCATGAATAATAGAATTTAATAATTACTTTGCATCTTTCACTTAGTTTAGCATGCTTTGTAGCCATAAACTTCAGTGAGAGAAAAATAATGTGATAGGTAATTGTCTTCCCTTAATAGACAAGCAGGAGTTGACTGAAAAACATTGATTTACAATCTGATGTAGTTTGTAGCATTGCTGAATTATAGTAAGGGTCTAGACAAAGAAAAAGTGATTATGACTTTATAAATGTGATGCCTGAGGAAGAAAAACGAAATGCAACAAATATGAATGTGAAAGTAAATTCTTCTGGCTCCTTGTTTCCAAAAGCACAGGAACATAAACCTGCTTTATTGTCATTTCTTTTTGTGAAGGATGCAGCTAAGTCCTGAACTGCTCAATATTTAAGGGTCACTAAAGATATGCAATGAAAGATATATTAAGGACAGGACAACTATGATTTTTCTTGAGTGCTACAGTTTCTGCCAATCAGACATTACCTGAGTTGCAGTTCCTTAACGTTTACAGATTTGTTCAGATTTGTTGATTTATGATTTTGACTCACATGATGTGAGGCAACAAATTACTTGAAATAACTTTGTATTTTATCAAAAGTTAAAAGTTAAAAGTTAAGAATTTTTTTGTTTGCTTGTTTGTCAAGCCCATGATCATAGACTCATAGAATGGCTTGTGTTGGAAGGGGCCTTGAAGGTCATCTAGTTCCAACCCTGCTGCCATTGGCAAGGTTGCCACCTATTAGATCAGCCCACGGCCCATCCAACCTTGAGCGCTGCCAGGGATGGAGCATCCACAGCTTCTCCAGGTGGCCTGTGCCAGTGCCTTACCACTGTTTGAGTAAAGAATTTCTGTTTAACACCTAACCTAAATTTATCTTCTTTTAGTTCAAAACTGTTTCCTCTTGTCCTGCCTGTATCTGCCTGTGTAAAAGGTCAGTCTCCCTTCTGTGTATAAGATCCTCTGTCAACATTTAATGGGCTGGTTCAGCCCGGTTCCATGACTAGCAGGGTGGAGGGATCCACAGATCCGTGCCTCCAGAAAAGGGGAACAGGAGACTCCAAAATAATTAAAAGCAGCGGCAATGATTTGAAGAGAAACAAACTCATTTACTAAATATAGTATCAGAATGCAAGGTAACACACTATAATATAATTAGAATTGATGCTAATAAATCAAATATGAGAGAGTGTCTGGAAGGTGGAAAGGCCTCACCATTTACACTGAGGTGAGATGCACAGCCTGGTTGAGCAGCAGGGAGGAGAGCCTCATGAAGAAGAGCGCATGAGGTGACCTTGCCGTATCTCCTCTCTGACTGCAAAGCCCCCTGGGGTATGTAGTTCTTCTCTTCCGGACAGATGCCCAGAACTGGAGCATTAACACCTTAACTCCCAGTGCACTACATGATGTTATGATGTGGAATACCAATAACCAAAATCATAAAAACCATGACGCTCCTCTCAAGTACTAGAATACCACAATAAGGTCTCTCCAGAGCCTTCTCTTCTCCAGACTAAACAGTCCTAGTTCCCTCAGCCCTTCTTCACAGGAGAGGCTCCACAGCCTCATCTCTGATCATCAAATCAGTTGATAGTGTCATTATTAGCTTTTATGTTACAAGCCATAGTCATTTCTTATTCGCATCTTCCTCTGCACATTTTACCCACGTTCTGTAGTCCTGATCTGTTTCTCACTCTTGTGATCCTTTTGATCATTCGCACTTTTGTTCTGTGTTTCACTGTACGTTTTCAGAGACATGTTTGGAACTTTCAGAAGACTTTTAATGCCTTCATCTGCTCAGATGTTTTAAATCTCATTGTATCTAATACTGCTTCACTTGTATGGAAGCCTCTTTCTGTGAAAATGGAATGGTTGTCCTGCTCTTAAGGATTGCTTGTTTTACCCATTTCTTCCTCTAAGTCTTCACAATTAAGTATACTCTTTGCTGTTTGAAGTCTCTAGCAATCTGCAAAATAAAAGGTTAAGTCAGTGATCTAAATTTAGATCTCCCAGGTGACAGGCGAGAGCATTATTAACAAGGCATGAGGTTGACCTAGTAATGAGAAACTTGTGTGTGTTATCCCATAAGAAGCTTTTGCCCTGGAGTATATTTGAATTTCAGCAAGCAGAATGCTTTTTTGCATTGAAGTGAATGAAAGTAGTGAGGGTCACATTTATTTTGTTTCATATTTTATTGTCTGGAAACGGGCTGAAAGGTGAGAAGGGCCCCATAAGTGAAAGTAAAAAGGCAAGAAGGCTTCACAGTGACTGAGAATAAGGAAGGTGAAGGGGGATAGTTAGAGATAGTTTATAGAAGTAAGAATGTAGAGCTTGTTAGAAAAATAAGGGATGGCAGACACTGGGTCTGGGACAGTGAGGGAGAGTGCAGGACATACTGATAAGGTTTGAGAACAGCCCAGAGACATCTGGCAGGGAGGTGATTAGATGTCCACAGGGCAAGAAGAAACTGGTTCTGGGGGGATGCCTCCCCCTTCCCCCCCCCCAGAGAAAAGCATTACATATTTCTCATTTGAATTTAATGATTGATGATATAATGGATGAGTCTTCGTGATCAAAAACTATTTTTTTAATATTAATAGAATTCTTATTATGCCACACTCGTCCCCAAAAAAATAATAATAAAAGCAAAACATAAAACATAAAATTAGAGATGAAAATGCGTGATTAAAAACTTTTGAACTTTATTGCATCTTCTAACAGTGGTCTGTAATGGTTTTTCACTACTGATAACATGCATATATTGGAACATCTTCCTCTTCTATTCTTTTAACTTGAATATTTGAAATTAAAATTTAATGCATGCAAATAAAGTAGTTTGCTACACTGTTCAAAGGTGCTCAAAAGAAAAAAGAATGGATATTTTCAAATGTGTTTTGTTGATTATATTGCATTTTATTACTTTATTTTGTAACGAACTAATGAAAATAGCTTTCTGTTATTCATTGCAGACGTAACCCTGTTTTTTCCATCCTTCAATGGGAATTCTTATTTGGAACTTCCTTCTCTAACATCTGTATCTCAGATGAGGACTGCATCTGGGCAGGAAACAAGCAATCTGACAACTCTGTACTTGACAGTGAAAACAACTGCTCCAAGTGGCACTATTCTTTACAGTGAGTACCAATGACACTTGAAGCTAAGGATTAGCTATAGCTACTTTCGGTTCTTATAAACTTCAGTGTAGATCAGCTGGCATGTTCTATTCAGCAGCAAAATTAGTCATTAAAATGCAGCAGAAGCCTATTGGTATTCTAATGCATGACACACTACAAAATTTGAACCACAGTTTTTTGTTTTTCTGGAAAGTTCTTTCATATATGACTCATTAAGCAAAGCATAACTGATAACTGAAATGCTGCTTTCTGACAAGGAAGCATTTGATTTCAGTAATAAATGTCACAAATCTAAAATATAAATGAAGGCGTTTCTACCAATTCATTACAGAGGAACAACTTCTGTAATACTTGTATTGAAATCCATTTGTTATAATGATTTTAATTCCAAAGTTTTTTGCATTGCAGAGCTATCATAAGTTTTGCAAATTTTCCATATTTTTGTGATTTCATAATTCATATTTTCAGGGTTTTTTTTTTTTTTTGTGGTGTCCTGAGAGAATACTTGCAGACTTGGAAGTACATATGTTAATATTACAAGTGTTGTTTCTTGCCAATGTATTTAATTCCTCAGAATATGATGTTAACTTCTGTCATAGCATGCTTTTCACTAGTTAGTTCCCCTATTAAATATTTCATTATATATTGTAGCTTGTAATTTCTATTCAAATGCAAAGTGTGGACGCTGAAGTGGTTCCTGAGTACAGGAAAAGCTAGAAAAAATATTTATGAAGTCTTTCTCACAGATACCATATTTCTCTGCCAAGACAAATCAGCAGGAGTATTCTCTCTTCACTGAAGCTAGTTTGTCTGAAGAACAAATCATGTTGATATTTATTAATTTTCTGTAGTTTTTATATTCACCTAGAAGTTATACATATGAAATCATCTGCACGATGTATTTATTTATAAGGCAGAGTTTAAGATAGTATAAACTTTGTGGCATTATTTAGTTATGCTTTTTATTATCATCTGTATAACATTCTCTTTAGATGTACAAAAAAAAATGTAGTTTCCAACTGAATTTTTATGTTTACTAAAGCTCAAAGTGCTGCCTCAAGTTGTTGCATGGTGGTATAGCCAGGCTATTGATGTATATGTGTAAGATATATGCCTGCAGTATTTGCTAATGGTCCTGGATAATTGATGACGTAGCAGTCGGGGTTTTTTTGAAGGGTTTTACAGTTTTTTCAATTTCAAGAAGCATGTAAGGAATTCAGTGGAAGTAATTTGAATATTTTCATCATTTAATGATTTTGTTTGCCTCATCACTGCAAAACTGCAAGGCAAAGTTAAAATAAAGGCATATAGACAGACTGAAAGGAGCAGTCCTTAAGAGTAGCCCTGCGGAGAATGACCTGAGAGTCCTGGTGGATGAAAAACTTAACATAAGCCAGCTGTGTGCTCTTGCAGCTCGGAAAGCAAATGGTATCCTGGGCTTCATCAGAAGAGGGGTGGCCAGCAGGGACAGGGAGGTGATTGTCCCCCTCTACTCTGCCCTTGTGAGGCCCCATCTGGAGTACTGTGTCCAGGTATGGAACCCCCAATACAAGAAAGACAGGGAGCTGTTGGAGGGGGTCCAGAGGAGGGCCGCAAAGATGGTCAGAGGGCTGGGAGAACCTGCCCTATGAAGACAGGTTTAGGAGCTGGGCTTGTTCAGCCTGGAGAGAAGGAGGCTGTGGGGTGACCTTATTGCAGCCTTCCAGTACCTAAAGGGAGCCTACAGACAGGAGCAGGACAAGGGGAAATGGGTTTAAGTTGAAGGTGGGAAGATTTAGTTTGGATATCGGGGGGAAGTTCTTTACTATGAGAATGGTGAGGTGCTGGAACAGGCTGCCCAGAGATGTTGTGGATGCCCCATCCCTGGAGGCGTTTAAAGCCAGGCTGGATGGGGCCCTGGGCAACCTGATCTAGTATTAAATATGGAGGTTGGTAACCCTGCCTGTGACTTGGGGGTTGGTGATCCCTGAGATTCCTTCCAACGCAGACCATTCTGTGATTCTGTGACAAAGCTTGTTAACTACACGTAAACCTCAATTATAAGCATGTCTATTAAAATCCAATTTAGAAGTTTCTCTGCTAGTCTTTAGAGGAAGCAGGATTGTCTGAAAGCTTCAGTAAATATACTGTGCTCCTATAAACAGAGCCTAGTTTGCTTCTATCACTACTTGATGGAAAACATATTGATTTGAAAGTAGGAAATGTATGACGTTTGGGAGAGATGGTTGTTGGTGTAGCTTTTAAGCAAGACTTCCATTACTGAATGCTGTTTCCCTGGTTTACTACACAAATGTTTTAAACATGCTAAATGTGTCTGTTTAAATTCGCAACATCAGAATTTCCACAAAGTTGGAAACTGTTTCAGAATGTATGTTTTCCCTTTATTGAAAACTGACATAAGATGCTTGCTTCTCTGTTGCATTTCATACGAAAATTACACGAAGATGAACAGTATTTTTTGTATCCATCCAGCTACACAAAGCAGAGCTTCAAAATAAACTGGTAAGCAGGTGTTCCATCTGCCATCATTTAAAACAAAATGCTCTGAAACATCTGAGTATATTAAACTTGATAATTTGTTTGGAGATAACTGCTTTTTCTTTTTTACATTTTTCCAATTGTCAGGTAAGAGCTAGCATGTCCTCGGAATTAATGGGCTCCCTTAGAGGAGGGCTGAGAGACAGGGTGTTATATTCTGCCTTCATGCTATGATTTAAATCTATGCGGGCTGTGGAATTTGTTTTGTTCTTTGTAGTATTTCAAATCATTTTTTGAGAAATGTAAAAATTGTCACGTTTTGCATGCTTAATTCTGACCAATCATTATGGTACGATAGGTAATAAAATCTGCAAGTATTTCATTTGCATCAAGTGTATTTGAGTATTTTGGCTAGATGCTACTTGAAAATTTAAATATACTGGTAACGTCGGTCAAAGCATGTAAACTACTTCAGGACTATGTACTCGGAGTTTAGATACAACTGAAATGGTGCTGGGGAAAGAACAAAAGGTTTGGAGACCTTCTTTGTGTTTTGATAAGGGAGGCACCACAGTGAATATAGTTGATAGCTGTATTACACTTCTTAATTTCAGTCCTTGTATTCCAGTAAATCTCCTTCTACCACTGTTTTTATCCAAAGAAATATACTGAATTAACAAAAGTGAAGTTCTCTGGAATTTTTTTCTCTTGCAGCCATCTTATGGAGTTAACATATGTTTCCCCTTCTTCTCAGCAGTCTCAGTGTTTGCTCGTTTTACAATCTCTATATTCCTTTCTGCATTTCCAATCCTCTCATCTTTCGCCTATTCCTGTCTAGCAGTCTGTTGAAACTTCTGCCACTGGACATCCTCAATATCTCTCCGAGTGAAGGACCAGTCTTTCCTGTTTTATATGTAGCACTAACAAAGAAACAAGCATGTCAAACTTAGAGTTTGTCACTCCAGAAGAATTATGTATATCTTGTGCCCTTATATGAAGTTTGGAAATATTATTCCCAAGAGATAAACACACAAAAATTTGGATGGTGTGGACTCTATTTCTTTTATTTGAGGAACTTCTATTTTTTTATCTTTTAAAACCATTTATGATGTTTTTTGTTAGCATTTACTCTGGTAAATATGTATAAGACTGATATTTTTTCATGGCTACCTTAAAATTATGTTTCCAAACATACTGTTCCATTTTGTTAGAATCTGTGACTATTCCTTAAAACATTCCAGCACCAAAAGCTAAATTAAAAAATAGAAGGCACGTTTTATTAATGTACAGAAGTTACATATGTTAAAATTGTATATTAACAATGCCATTTTTACTTATTTTCCTACGTGCTTACAAAAATATTCCCTTGTTGCATCATGTACACAAGTGCATAAATTTTTCTCCGAAGTAGGTAGAACAATAAGTCATGAAGCTAAAGACAAAAGATTGCAGAGAAGAAGTGCCTTTAGGTATTTTTTTCCTATTTTTTACTGGCCTCTCAAGTATCTATACTTACTGTCTATTTTTACTTGAGCATTGAAGTCCTTGAAGTTGCCTAGTGATTGCTGTTGTTTTTGTATAATATTGCTTATTAAAATATGCAGATTTGTATTACTCTGTCTGTCTGAAGACCTCATGAAGGAAAACACAGAAGGTAAAGCCTACCATCCTTGTCACATTAATGGAGATTCTAGAGCATATTTCATCTTATCTGAGCAAAGATGTCTAAAATTGCACACATTAATTCCCTCAGAAAGTTTTCTTGAGTTACTGGTAATTGAAATTACATAGGCTAACTGCCTAAGAAAGAAATGTGATCAAAGATTTTTAAAGCTGTTTAGTCCTGACTGAAAGTTTTGAACTCCACCTACTGTAATCTATAATGTGATATACTTCCAACTATATATATACCATAAAGTTACATCGGAGAAAACAGAAAGAATTAATTTCTGCCTTGTAAAAGAATTAAGCCATTCAAAACCCATGTTTATTTGAATTATATCTTCTTAATGCTCCTTATTGTAGGATAATTTTTATCTTAGCTTATTTCAAACTGATTGCACAAGACTATTATATTTCAATTCCATTTTTAGTTCATAGAAGACTTTAATCGGAATTCTCATATTTTTCCTCCATGGAATTCCTCCTAGCTAGAGGGCACCATTTTTCAGCATCTACAGAGATTCTTTTTTCCCTTTTTTTTTGAAGGTCCTCTTTTCTCTTACCTCCTTTGGCTCAGTATGTGAATGTCTTAAAATACTTTTTGAAGTGTTTTCCTTTTCTTACTAACATACTTTCCTCTCCACTTCCACAGAAATCTGAAGTGTTTGCAATCCAGTTTAACTTTCCAGATTCTTGCAAAAAAAAACTGAAATTAAAAAGGGCTTTAACTTCAGACAGTTGAAATGTTTTGTCTAACAATGTGACATGAATTATTAGTCTTAAGATAGAAGATGTTCTCCTTTCAAATACTGTACTCATCATGAGTCTAACCAAATAGGTATTCAGCTGTCAGTTCCTGCTTTCCATGTGAAACTGATAATGCAGTGTTTCTGAGGTGTTTATGGAGATTTTGTTGGGGCCATATTTGACCATTTCACATCCTTTAGAACATTTTCCTTTGCACATTCTAGAAAGGTAAAGTGTTATTATTGGAAAACCAGCTATTTCTTTGCTTTCTATTTATGCATATCTGATACCTCTATGGTCTATGTCATAACTGTCTTCCTGTCACTTTGTGCATGCAGACAGGGAGGATCAGGATGCAGTGCTGTGATTTTAATTTCATCCCGGCACTGAGCTGAAACAGCTCTAGGAAAATGGACTTATTTTTATGTGATTTCTCATAGTTTTCTTATCAGCTTTTTCTCCAAAACTTTCTGGTAATTTGCATTCCTGTTCATCTTGCTATTCTCCAAACAGGGCTTTATCTGACCCTGAACATTCCCCTCTTCAGTGATCATTAGGCTTTATTCTAAGGTTAGGTTTCACTAAGATTTAAGAAAAAAAAGAAAATCTGGATCTTATTCTACCTGTTTAACACAAACATACAAAGTAGAAGAGAACTATATATTTTTTAGAACTCAGTTTAACACTAAGTACATCATTGCTTTACATTCCTACCATCCTCCTCAGGTTCATTTTCCTTTTCTATAGCACCTTTGTTTTTCCTTTTTTCTTTTTTGTCCTCCCCAGTTATTTGAATCTCCATATCAATATCCTTATTTAATTTTGCAAGAATGTAAAATACAATGTTGTGTTATTGTGCAAAAGAAAATTCTCCAGTATTTTGTGTATTAGTGTTCTGTACATTTAGAAAGAACAATGGATCCTATACAGACTACCCAGAGCTTTGTAATCTATTATTTCTCTATGCAAGCACCAAGCTCTTCTGTAGTTCTGTCAGATAAACATAATACCCTTCATGAGTTCATATGCTTCTTCTGTTCTTCCTTCATCCCTGTTTTTTGCACCTTGTTCCTTGTTTCTTCTTGCCTTCTAACAACTTCAAAAGAAAAGCTGCAGTTGTCAGTTGTGCTCTTTCAAAGCAGTACAACTCCTGCTTGTGCTGCTGCTTTTTTGAAGCTGCGCTACCATCAAACAGCTGAGAAATGAAATGCCAGCAGAAAGTTCTCTTGAGGCTAGTGCACTCACTAGATACATGAGCTACAAAATTATTAAAAAAGTTAAATGTTTCTAACGTTTTCATATTTTTAATACAGCAATGTTACCAGCAGCTTCATGATTAAGTTTGCAATTAATTTAAAATTTACTAGGCAAAAACCTCTTTGACAAAAACTTTTTTAAAATAGGAAGAAAATCACATTGATCTGCTTGTTTCAGGTGTATTTTACTAGAAAATAATTACAAACTCTTACTTTTTAGTTACTCTGCTTTTATATAATTCTTTGTACAGACATACCAGATTTTACCAGGTTAGATTAATTTCTTGGTCAAATAATTCGTAAATATTTACATACTGTACTAACTTTTTTAATAATGGTGATGTCTTTAACTATTTGAGAATGTATTTGTCATATAAATGGACTAAAAATATTGTGATACTCTTTGCAGTTTACCTCATCTTTTCATAATTAGCAGGATGAGAGGAGATTTCTCTTTTTGTGTGTCAGGTGAACAGGCTTGAAAATAGAATTATTGCATTTGTCCTGATAAAAATTAACCATAACTAGAGAAATATTTCTTTATTGGACACAGCATACATTCTTATTTTTTTTTACCTATATTGATTACATATTGTTTTCACGATTTAAGTTCATCAGTGTATCTAAACATATTGTATTATATAACCACAGAGGGAAATAAAATGCAAATTGTCATTGAGAAAATAAAGCCTGATACATTTATCAATTATTATTTCATCATTTTCATTTTTAATAATGCTTTTTGCAACCCTTCAAAGGCAGACTGTTCAACTTCTATTCTGTATGGTGTTTTCTAAGTTCTGACTGTTGGATTTACAGTATCAGAGCCCATGTTCATAGAATTCTTTTAGGACACGAGCTCCTTTTTCTTGTTGTGCTCATAAATTATGTTACTGCACTCATGAAAGCATTATCCTCCAGATCTACTCACACTGTACTTATAAAAGTAAAGATAGGCCTTTCCGGAAATTCAGTCACATTCTGTTATCTTAGATTGGCATTCTCAAGCAGAGCATTTCACAGTATCCTTCCTCAGTGACAAGATAAGTTATTGCCTCATAAATCCCACCCTATAGCTCAAAGGGACTTGAAGTTCTAGACAGGCAACCATTTGAAATCAGTGGCCACTTGCTTGCCACTGTAGTAAAGCATGAAACCAGCCTTACCGCTTTGCAGTTTCCTGTGGAAGAATATTTGCTGAGATATGGTTTCTTCAACTTGATTTCCTCACATAACTTTAACTAAGGTCAAGATAATTAAACGCTACTATGCAAAAACATTTTTTACTCAAATGGCTCCTGATTTCTGTGTCTTTATGTTCCTGGTACCCTTGTTTTTTTCCTTCTTCTTTAAGCCTCAGGCAACTTCTCACCTTACAAGGAAGGAATATATATATACCAAATGTCTGCATATATTCCTACTTTGTATTCCTATACCCACCATACTGGGTGACACACTTTCTTTTATATTGGCAGATCAAAATTCTTGAGAGGGACACTGCCTTTTCATGTTCACTGTAGAAAAATTTAAAGGACTGTCCTCCAAAGGCACTACCTGGCAGATACGTAAGAATGCTATCAAACTAATATACCTGTAAGCACGACCACAGGAGCTCCCTAGAGTAAAGCTCAAGAAGTAATTAATACTCGCCAGTGTTTCAAGGAGCACTGCACTCCTGGAAACCTCTCCCAGGTTTTTTTACTTTACTAGTAATCGTATCAGAAAGGACCTTTTTCCAGGTTTTCGCTAGTGAGTAATGTGAATGAATAAATGTAGTCACTAAGAAAATAACCTACTTATCTGTAACTTTCTTTCAAGACACATTGTCAATACGTATTCCAAATATATTCATATTCTTTCTACCTGAATTCAATATAACTTTCAGGTGCACATACTGTTGAGACTGGGAAATGCCTGGCACAGCATGTGTGAGAAGGGAGAAGAGGATAAGGAAACAAATGATGCAGGATATGCATATATCAGTTATGCTACCATTAAAAGCCAGTGACCTTTTTAACAGTGACAGTGCAGAACATCTTAAAGGATTATTATAAAAGGACTGTAGAGGGAAATCATAAAAGTCAAAGGCATATAATCCAGTTGAATTTTTGTAGCTTTCTGAATTATTTATATATTCAGAATACAGAAACGCATCTAAACATAGTTTCTAATTCTAGTTATCAGGTTGTCGGGTGCCTTTCTAGCTTCTGTTTCTTGCTCTAGGTCTTCCTCCTTTTTATTTCTATTCTCCTTTTCTTAATATGCAGCTTCTAAACAGGCTCCTAGCTTCCTGCAGATAACTCTTTTCCATTTCCCATCTTTTGTACAGCCCTTAATTACCTCTAGATGCCCTTCATTGTTGTCTCAGTTATGCCAATTGTCACAAGCCCACTCTTCTGAAAAGCTGGAAAATTCCATGCTCTGTAAATAATTGTTGTTTAGCAAGCTCTTAGTCTCTTAGCAAGGATCTGTTACTGCAAGGAATCTCTCAGTGTCAAAGAGTGAGGGATCTCTGCAGCAAGTATTAACCCTGAGAGGCATCTGTACTTAAAGAGGTTGTATAGCTCACTGCTGTGCAGGAGAGCTCAGCAAGCTCTGGGCTGTTTCCTATTTATGGGTTAAAATTACTGATTCATAGTCATGTTTTCTGGTGCATATTTAAGCTGTTGACTGTTGAGCAAGATGTCTAGCTGCCAGTTTTTCCAGCACTCAGCCTGAGCCGGTACTGTGGTGTCTGTTTGCCTGAGCAAGGCCTCCAGTCCTACAGGCAGAGGCTGAGCAAGGCAAAAGCCATACTAAAGAGAGGAGAGTGCACATTCTTGCACCCCACCCCAAGGACCTCCTACTCAGCCACTGGAGACCTTGCCTGATCTGGCAGCTGATGCTGAGATCCCAGCTCACTGCAGTGAGCGCTGAGGTCCAATACGCCTGAATGCCTACACCCCTTTTCTGACTCCTAATGCTGATGCCCCAAAGCAGTTGGCTCTTAGTCCTTGTAGCACTCATGTGGAATTAGAGAGTTTACACAAAGGGATAGCTGGGAAAGGATTTGGTAAGAAGGCAGGAGGACAAAATGTGCTGGTCAAGGCAAAAGCCATACTAAAGTCCTTGACACTTTTTCCTTATCATCCCATCTGACAAGATTGCTGAACAGATAACCTTAAGAAAAGCATATGTTCTTCCCTTCCACTTACCCTCATAAAAAGTTTATTCGGACCATGTATGTGGTGGTTTTTATTTCAACTCAGCTACAGATAGTGCGTGGGTGATGTGCTCCAGACCAGAAGGAAAATGGAAATATCTAGAAATTAATGAAGTTAGGTACCTGTGATACTGAAAGAGATTCCAGTCTGTATCTATATCTATGGGAGTAATGCTTTTTTTTTTTTTTTTTTTGTTGTTGTTGTTGTTGTTGTTGTTGTTGTTGTTGTTGATTTTTATGGTAAATGTTGAGAGAAGAATACTTTCCCAATGCATTTTCATGGGCTTTCCATTCCTTAATGAGACAAGAGAAATAATAGGATAGCAAAGGTATTGAAACCTTTCCAGTTATGTGGGATATTTTTCATATAAATTCCTAGCATATCTAAGAAATTAAGGCATTTTTAAATTAAAATTAGATAAATTGGATTATTCAGAATTTTGAAGAAGCTGAAATCTAAACTACTGTGTTTTTATTGCAGTAATCCCTTGTGATAGAATTTTACTTTAGAAGGATTTTTTTTTAATAAACTGCTTTTTTTAAATGGCAGAAATACAGAAAGATGTTATATCACTTTAAATGTAGTGACCCTCTGTGACTTCCTGCTCTCACACTTTGCAGTGTTAAAAGGTTTCTTTCTATATGAAAATGTATTACTAAGATAGTTCATTTTTAATTTTTATGTACTCTTTGATTTTGAGACTTCGTAAGAAAAAAATATACATTTTTTGTTTGCTTCGGTTTGCAGAACTTAATGGAGATGTATAGCTGAGATACTGCATACTGCACTTACTTTTTATTCTTTAATTACTTTAGTAGACTAAGAGCAAAATATGAACTTGATCATTAAGAAAATAACTATGTGGAGATTAATCATGGTATTCATGATATGGCTTAATCGTAACACGTTTTCTCTAGTCTGCAAATGATGTATTTGAGTTATAGTAAGACAACCTAAGATATTAGGATTCTGGAAGAAGAAAATAGTAATCTTATGCTCAAATGCAGTTAATTCAGTTTTATGACCTAGCTGTTGAGTCATTTCTTCTTCAGTTAAATACGGTAAAATATAGCGCAAAAAACATAAAAACATTTTAACAGTTTGTCTTAGAGGGGAATAAAAATCCTAAGCAGGAGCTGTGTCTTACTTTCTATGGCAAGGAACTACAGTTAAATTCAAAGGGCAAATTTGTAAAAAAAACATATAAGGCATAGGAGTATACATGAACAATAAAAACAAAAATTGCATGTGTGTCAGAGTACCAAAAGGTTCTGTGCTTTCAGAAGTCTGATTATCTGTTTTTGTTTTCAAAGGTAGTGAAAAGAATTTTGGGGATCAGTTTCTTCACTTGTATCTTGTGGAAGGAAGACCAACAGTTCGATTCAGTTGCGGAAACTCTCAGAACATTCTGACTGTATCTGTCAATCAATCCATTAGCAAAGGGATATTCATGCCTATCACAATAAGGTAAGAACTTAATACTGTGTTACACTGATGAGATTTAGTCTCCTTATATATTGAGTAAAAAAGTGTACATTTTTGTTCTTTTGTTTGTTTGTTTTGTTTGTTTTGTTTTTTGGTTTTTGTTTCTTTTTTTTTAAAGGGAAAAAAAGATGGAAAACAAAACCTTGTGTATTTTTGGAAATATTTCTCATAATATAGCGCCCTTGAGTTAAGATGCCTTGTAGTTCACATATATTACTTCAGTTTTTCAAACTCCAGACAGAAAAAATAAGTCAGTTTAAGTAGTTTTTATTAAAACAAAAAAAGAAGGCAACAAAAACGCAGAACTGGTGGGATATGTGAACTTGTTATCGTGAAACTCATACATCAATATCTGGTTTGATGTCAGTGGCTGCGATTCTTAGTGAATTTTCAGTGTGTTCATCGGAGATCTTTGATGAAATTTTATCTGTCTTTCATCCTTGAAAGTAGTTGTTCACAAATGTACAAACTCTCAAATGGTGACAGGAGTAAGGTGTGATTGTAAAATAACAATTTGTCTTTCTCCAGTAAGATAGTGCTTATAAAAGTAGAGAGACAGGGTCACATTTTTGGGATGAATGTCTGATTGCAATTCTGTACACCCCATTTGAAAATTCCAGGTAACATATTTATGTCAACTGAAAATGAAGTTGCAGATATGCCAAAAAAATGATGTGTTTGTTTTTTTGGTTGTTTTTTTTTTCTTTTCCAATTTTAAAACTTCTTCTCAAATTCCTTTATCAAAATGGAATGCAAGACTTTTGCTGTCCGCAGGACTGTGTTTAGCCAGCGAATTAAAATGCATGAAATTATTTGCTATAACTAGAGCTATCACTTCACTGCTCCCTCCCCATGCCCTGGTTCCAGGTCAGGCAGCATTAGTAGTGCACTGACATTTGTCTGTTGCTGAGCCTTGAATGCTCCCAGGGCCTAGCTGGGCCACTTTGGCAGAGGGGGCCAAGAGATGCTTGGCAGGGGCATGGATGTATTGCCAACCAGGCTGGGCCACGTGCAGCCCATGGGTTGGATGTACTTGTTCTTATCTATTCTTTCTGTTCTATTTCATTAATTTACTCCTTGAATTAATTAGACTTGTAATCGTATTTCTTGTGATATGTATAGGCCTAACTTACTGGTTAATTTTAACATGAGAAATTAAAAATAGACCAGTGATGTGCGGAATCAAATTCTATAACTACAACGTAGTTATAAAGCCGGTATGGTTTATTCAGTGCTGTGCAGATACCAGGTGCAAGGGGAATAGATCCACCTAGCTTGCACACCGTCTGGAAAAACTGTGCTACAGATATAGGCTGAACTAATCAATAGTTTTCCTGGAATTTGGTTACATATTCATTATACCCCCGAGAGTTCGTTAGCATGCAGACCCTCCCCTCTTGCGTGTGCGTAGTGGGTCGTGGGATGAAGATATGTTGTTTTCCTTGCGAAGGCTTCTGACCGTTTTCTCTGCTCTGTTAATCACAGAATCAGAGAATTGTAGGGACTGGAAAGGACCTCTAGAGATCACTGAGTCTAACCCAGCAAAGCTGGCTCCCTACAGTAAATTGCACAGGTAGGCACCCAGGCAGATCTTGAATATCTCCAGAGAAGAAGAATCCACAGCCTCCTTGGGTAGACTTTTCCACTGCTCTGTCCCCCCCTGTGTAGAAGTTCTTTCGCATACTGTTACAGAGCTTTCTGTCCTCAAGTTGATGGCCATTTCCCATTGTCCTGTCCCCACAGACCACTGAAAAGAGGTTGGCCATATCCTTTTGGCTCCCACACTTAAGATACTTACAAAATAATATCCCTAAAAAAATCTTTTACACTCAAGGGATTTCATACGCACTAGTTAGAACAAAGCTAGAAACAAATGATACAGATTTTCTGTTCTGTTAATAATATTTTTAAAATGCTAGAGTATGTGAAGTTTACTTTAAAATATTTAAGAATTATGATGTCCATTAAATTTTTCTGATTATTATCATTCCGATATTTATATATTTCACTTTATCGTATATTTAAATTGCTGTACCTGACCTGTAAGCATTTATGATATGAGGGAACTCAGTGCAAATTATTTGCATTAAATTTAGTACTAGCTAGGAACATTTTTGTTAGTAGAGGATAATATATGAAGGACGTTGCAAAAATCCCCTTGAAACATTTATAGCAGTGTTCTCAAAATCAGCTTGTTAACATCAAAACATGAAAGTAAAAACATCATGAAGATTTTTGTGTTTGTCTTCAGTAATATTTATGTACTATGTAAATGTTGCTTATGCTAGAAGAATTGAGGACTTTGTTATTATAGAAGAGATTGGTAGTACTATATGGATATTGGTATATTTGGTATGGGGTTTTTTGTGTGTGTGTGTTGTTATTTTTTTACATTCACCCCTTGATCCTTACCATATTCTGTTATGAAAAATAGTAAATGTTAGAATTTAAGTAGAAAACCTCATTTCAAAATACAGAGGAATGAAAGGATTTACCATTTAAGAAACCATCACATTTCCTTCTCCTTCTTACGCTTCTAAGCCACAGGTTTATGCATTACTTTACTTTTACACTACATTTGAAACCTTTTTTTGTTTTTTGTTTTTGTTTTTGTTTTTAAAGCCTAGCATTAATGAAACAAAGTCATATAGTATACTCAAACTTAATTGCTACCTGATAGGATATTAATTAATTTGATTTAGGATTTTTATGTAAATGTATACAAAGCTTACAAAGAAAACTATCCCTTCTTTACCCTATGAGCCAGCTGATAAAGACGTTTTTCTCATAGAAAATACTTGGTAGAAGTGTACAGTTCACTTCTAAAAAATGATTTTGTTAGGGTTTTTTTTGTTCTTTAGTTGTGGAGACTAGCCATGTGTGAGGCATTGGTCCACTGATTGCCTGAGCTGTACTGTATCACCTGCAATAGCTATTTCTCTGATTCATAAAATTAGGGCATTAAAATGCTGGATAGCTTTCAAAGTGTAATAATACTTTAGCAACAAATGCATACATATATCACTGAAAAAAAACATTAGTTCTAGTTATAGAATTCAAGTTGACACTGAAAAATAAATTATTTCCTCTTTTCTACCCTAAAATTAACATGTATATTTATGGCTTTGCAGTCCATGTTGCAACACTAAATAGTAGTGTCAGTTCAGTTTACACGTTACCTTTGTTTACTGGAATTTACACTGTCTTTAAATAGTTACAGAATAAATAATTTGAAATGCATGCTTGTAGACTGTGACTGGCAGGGATTTATATGCATCCGAGTTTATGGGCATGGCCTTCAAAATGACTAGTGATTACTCTTGTGAGTCCTTCTAAAATGTAGAGAGAGCAGTATATCCTTCACCAAGCAGCAGTAAAATTGTAATCCTTCAGCAATCATCCTTAACCTCTGCCAAAGGAAAAAGCAAACTTGACAAGGCGTTTGTGCCTCCCCCCCCCCCCCCCGGATCTTTTATCATAGGCTATAAAATATGAATTCATGACAAAATTGTTGATTTGTGTTCTCTTACTGGCTGTTGAAGATAGATAACTCTATCTGAATGTTTTACCTGCAAAATTAATCCATTTTTTCACCTGTAATTCAGGAAAGGAAGAGACAAAGACTAGCATAAAAGGCTTTGTTACTGTTTGAAAACACTCCAGTAGGAAAATGATATTTCTGTTAAATTTGACTTTGAATTTCTCCATAAGGTCATATTTGACAGATATTCCAGTTTTAGGTATATCTATGGGATAAACAGCATAATTCCCAATAGTTTCTATATCTGTCTTTTTCTCGTTTTCTTTCTAAATCCACTAATTATAGGAAGCTAAGATATCCCCGTGGTTTAATATGGTTTTGTTTAACTATATGTTTACTTCCCTCGGATATATTCTTCCCTTTGAAACTTGATGAAGATTTAAATGTGAGTTTAAAATGTTCAGTCTTTTTCTTTATGGTTTGTGAAACAGCAAACGACAGCTTTATGGAAACAACCAATAAAACTCTGCTTACTTTTTTTTGCCTTGCCTAAAGAAACTAGAGATCTGTTTCAATCCTACCTTGTTTTTTGTTGTTGTTTTTTGTTTGTTTTTTATACTGTTTTTGTTTCTGTTTATTTTAGAGTAAGTTGATGCCTGGTTTTGAAAATGTGTGTTTGTTTTAATTTAATGTTTTTGTAATTTCATAACAGATAGCGTATTCATCCTTTCAGTTAGATCTATGACCACGTAGTTGAGGTGTAGTTTAAATTACTTTTATGAATTCGATTATTCGAAGAACAAAAGTTCAGGAGCATTTTGTTCCATGTATGGGTTCTGAAATAAGTTTGCCTGACACAAGATTTGGTGTAAGTAATCTGTAGTTAAATGATACGGCTGTTGCTGTGGCCAGATTGTGTTTCTTCAATTCCTTGATTGATAGAAAGTAATTTTAACAAAGAGGTGCTTGAGATTACCACATTACCAGGATTTTGATTTTTCTAGATAAGGAGATTATTTTTTTTTAATATCTTATCTTCTCTCAGTTATATTTTATTTAGATTATGTTTCCTTCCAAAAGTTTACATCGTCTCTGTCTGTGATAGTGAGTGCATACTTGAAGGAGGACACCAGATTCTTTTCTATTTGGAAGACTCTGAGCAAGCATTGATAAAAAATATTGCATGGATAGCATAATACTACTTCATTGTGTTTTACAGGCAGAATTGCCAGAATTTTGTTGTGGGACTTAATGAACATAGAGCCTATCTTCACAGAACTTTATTGTTGTACTGTGTTTAGTACTTTTTCATAAATTTTCCAAGGGAACATATTGAATGAAGTTGCTTCCAATTTTCTGTCACGCTTAAATTAGTACTTGTGGTGTGGATGTCAGAATTTATTCATGGTTGAGAAGGTCACATACAGCAATAAAAGCAAAATTTGTAGAATAAATTATTCAGTCAACGCTGTTGAACCAATTCTAGCTTGGCCCATGCGAGATAGAAGCTGATGAAGTTTATTTGATCTTTGCTCTTCAAGAGCAGATGGTACCTTCTAAAAAAGGTGCGAAAGTTCTGAAAGTATTTTTGTATCTCCACATGGTGCATGGCAAGACATAGGGTACTGAGTGTAAGCCACATGATTATCAGTGTCCATGTTTCTACTGACACTCCCACTTCCTCACTTTCCTCAGGAAACTGTTGTTTGAACTGATCTTATAAAGCTTTTATTACACATTCCTTCTTAAAATGTAATTGCTTTTATAAAGGATATGTAAATCACCATCCATATGACCTGTTGGCTTGTTTTGAGTCATTGAGTCATACCTGTTTTACTCCATTCCAGAGAGAGTTATGTTCTCATATTAATGCATACTTTTAAGTCATCATTTTGTTAGCATTTAAAGATGCCAGGTCTTCTGCATAATGTGAAATTACTACTGAAAATTATATTAGATCTCTAAAACAAAAAAATGATTAATTTTCTGATGGTTTGCCGTTGTATCCAAGAAATGCATATATTTTGAAAAACTGGAAACATCTGATCAACTTCTCTTTCAACATCTTTTTATCGGAAGGACTATATGGTATAGCATATATTTGTGATATGTGGAAGGTGTTTTGCTGTCAAGTAATTCAAAGCTCCATATGTAGGTCACTCCAAAAGTAATGCCTCCTATTTATTTCCATGGAAACTACAACCAAAACAAGAAAGCACAACACTATTTTATAGAGCAAATTTACACTTTTTCAACAGTTGCCACCATTAGCTATGCATTTGCAGCATTCATGAACGAAAGCCTACATGCCACGCTCGTAAAAATGGGTCCTGGAGGTGAAGACCCACTGTCATTGTCACCACTGCTGAAACACACTACCCACCACCTTACTGTGCTCACATCCTCTGTTTGGTCTCCATGGATGTTCAGCAGTCACCAGTGGATGTCAATGAATGCCATATTTTCTGCATGGAGGAATTCAATTACATGCCTTTTCTTCATATGCACTTTTATTTCAGACACCATTCCATTTTGTCACATGACCCTTCAGCTGCAATCTGTCACACAGCAATAAAATTTAACTGAATGTGATGGGGATGTTCAACATACACTGCCATCCCACCAAAATTCACCTCTGACGTTATGGGCCAACATAATAAATTAGGAGACATTATGGTCAGAGCAACCTTTACAGCACTGAATTCCAGCATTGTTAGTTATGTAAGAATGAGAAATTGAAAGGTGTTTTGTTAGGCACCTTAAGCCAATTCAATGCAATATTTCCTTCATCATATCTCTGCTTACCAAAATTCTTTGAATATTAACAGTGGATGTAGTCTGGGAGAGATAAAGAATCACTGGACGTATGAATTTGGATTATAATAATAATAATATAAATATGAATTTATAACTGATGAATAAAAAACTTAGATGTGGCTGTGAAATTGAGTATCTTACATACTGTATATTCTAATTTTGATTTTGAGTCAGCACAAATATTAATCACATCCATGTGGATGTTGTGTTAAATGCATAAAACTATATGCTGTAAAATATCTAACAGATTATAATGAAGTTTGAATTAAATTTGGAATTGCCTTCAGGAGGAAAGCCTATTTAACTACATATATTTACTGCATTTTTAATAGAAATTATAAATCATAAGTCAGCATAAATCATAGTGTGACAAGCACCTAGGAATGGCTTTTTATAGATATGGTTTTCCACTAAAATTATCTGCTATTGATGACAGTTTATCAGGCCTTGTGGAAACAGTAATGGGCTCATTTCAATTTATATTGTATATCTGTTTCATTAAAGCATCGGATTTGTCCCTGCAAAGTGGGAAGGTTTGTGCAGTAAGTGCTTATACAGAGTTTGTGATCTGATGCACAGTCTTATGGAGAACAGCTGAAAGAACTGGGATTGTTCTGTCTGGAGGCTCAGGGGAGACCATATAGCTCTCAAAAATTACCTGAAGAAGGTTGTGGTGAGGTGGGGGCCAGCCTCTCCTCCCTGGTAACTAGAAATAGGACTAGAGGGAATGGCCTCAAGTTGCTCCAGGGGAAATTCAGGTTGGACATTGGGAGAAATGAGAGTGGTCATGTGCTGGAAAAGGCTGCTTTGAGAGGTGTTTGAGTCACACCCTGGAGGTGTTCAAGAAACATTTAGATGTTGTACTGACATGGTTTAGTGGGGAAATATTGGTGGTAGGTTGGATTGGGTGATCTTGGAGATCTTTTCTCCAGCAGAAGAGGGGTGGCCAACAGGGACAAAGAGGTGATTTTCCCTCTCTACTCTGCCCTATTGAGGACCCATCTGGAGTACTGTGTCCAGGTCTGGGGTCCACATCCAAAGATGTGGAACACTTGGAGAGGGTATCGAGGAGGGCCACAAAGATAATCAGAGGTTGGAGCACCTCCCGTATGAAGATAGGCTGAAGGAGTTGGGCTTGTTCATCCTGGAAAAGAAAAAGCTGTGAGGACACATCATTCTAGCCTTCCAGTATTTTAAAGGGGATTATAAAAAGGAAGGGAATCAACTTTTTACTTAGGTAGATAGTGATAGGACAAGGGAGAATGGTTTTAAGCTCAAGGAGGATGTCATGGTTTTTGTTTTTTGGTTTTCAGTATTCCACATCATAACATCATGTAGTGCACTGGGAGTTAAAGTGTTAATGCTCCAATTCCGGATACCTGTCCCTGTACCTCGTGGAAGTCAGGGGATCTGACCCTTCAGGGTTGGGTGTCTCTTACTGCCTTGTAGGGAGTGTGGGAGGGTACTTTCCTAGCCGTACTAAGTTTTTCAGGTTTGACTTTGTCTCTGGAACTCTCTTCTATTTTATTTTAGTCTCAATTTCAATTAGATTGTATTACATTGTGTTATCTTGCATTCCGATATCATAGTAAAGTAAGTTTTCCTCCATAGATTGTTGCTGCTGTTTTTCCTTTCTTCCCTTGAGCCCAGCTCCCATCTCTACCTCTTTTCCCTTTTCCTTCCCATTTGGTGGGGCTGGGGGGAGCCCAGGGGCCTACTGCCCCCTGTCATGGGCATAGATTGATCTAGTTCACTGTGGCGGAGGTAATGTCTAGATTAGATGTCAGAAGGAAGTTCTTCACAGAGAGAGTGGTAAGGTGCTGTAACAGGCTACCCAGAGAGGCTGTGGATGCCCCAATTCTGGAGGTGTTCAAGACCAGATTGGATGGGTCCCTGGGACATCTCATCTAGTACCAGATCTGAGGTTGGTGGCCCTGCCTGTGGCAGAGGGGTTGGAACTTGATGATGCTTGAAGTCACTTCCAAGCCAAGCCATTCTATGATTCTGTGATTCTATAATTTTTTCAACCTTGGTGATTCTATAATTGTTTGATTCTATGTTCTCTGTAAACTTTAATCCCAGTTCCATCAATCCAATTTTCCTCGCACCTTGAAAAGTTTTTTTTAATCTTTTACATTTTTACATAATTCAATAATTTTACATCTGTTAGTCTCAAAATAGTCTCATAAAACATGCATTACACTATACAGATGTATATAAATTCTTGTATACTCAACTAAAATTGACCATTTGATGGAACGTGATCAACCACTTAAATTGTTGTTTGTCCTTCTAACTGAAATAACTCAACTAGGAAGAGTAGATTTTCATTTAGAAGGAAAAGCTTTCTTATTGTTTTCATTTAAGTTTCAAGTTTTGTGCTTAAGAAGAATAGTGTGTTTAGAAATGTGTGTCACTTTTTTAAAACTTTTTTTTTTTTAATTGCTTTGACGCAGTAACAACATTTAGCATTTCATCAGTGATCTGTCAAAGCCAACAAACCAACTGTTACGGCTATTGAGGCTCATTAGCTACTGACACGATGAGCAGATGTTTGAATTCCTTTACCTTCATGGTCTGGATTTGACTGGATATTAAATTATCTGACCTGACAGAATTATCTCAAGAACACAGGAATACAGAAGAGATCATGATGTCCTTTAGCTGCATCGCATAATGATCTAGGATTATGTGCAGTCAGATTTTGAGTTTCTGAAAGAGGTTCCAGTCACTCAACCACCTTTGTAGCCTGCTGCTGAACTAGCTCTTGTAAGTCTTACTTGTACTGAGGAGCCCAAAACCTTATATGTCACTCCAGGTGTGGTGTCACCAGTACGCAAGACAGGAGAAAAAATGACCTTTGACTTGCTGGTAGTGTTTTTCCTAATGCAACCCAGAATTCTGCTGGCCTTCTTTGCCATGAGGGTGGATTGCTAATGTAGTCACCTTATTGTTCACCGTGGTCTACTTCTTTCTGCCAAGCTCCTTTCCAGCTGTTCATTCCCCAGCATATACTGATGTCTGGCATTTTTCCACTCCAAATATAAGACTCTGTATTTTCTGTATGCCCAGTTCTCCAGTCCACTGAGGTCCCTCTGAACAGCAGCACAATGCTTTCGTGTATCAACTACCCCTCCCAGGTTTGTATCAACAGGGAACTTTCTGAGGATGTCCTCTGTCCCAGTGTCTAGTACAGTAATGGAGAGGTTGAATGATACTGGCCTCAGTACCCAATCAGTACTTTTGTGTGACTGACCATTACCCTCTCAAGCCAGCCATATAGGCTCTCACTCTGCTCTTACTTAACCAAAACTTCTTCAGATTGTTTAGGATGATGCTGTGTCCAAAGCCTTTATGAAGTCAAGGTAAACGATAGTAACCACTCTCCACTCAGCCACCAAGCACTTTCACTTCATTTTAGAAGATTATTAGATTGGTTAAGCATGATTTTCCCTTTGAAAATCTATGTTGACTACTGATCACCTCCTTGTCCTTGAAGTGTTTGTAAATGGTTTCTGGAAGGATTTTCTCTATCACTTTCCCAAAGACAGAAAGGGAGGCTGTTGAGCCTACACTTGCTCTGATCTTCATTCATGTCCTTCTTGAAGATAAATGACATTTGTTTTCTTCCAATCTTTAGGAACTTCTTCCAGTGGCCTTTCAGAGACACTTAGCAATGACTTCACAGTGACATCAGGCAGCTCCTTCAGCACTTGTCTGAATACGTCGCCTTCTGTGAATTTACATATGTCTAGCTTGTTTAAATGCTTTTAGTCACACACTCCAAACCCAACACCATGTGGGCTGCTATATATAGAATTCCCTCGACTGACTCTATCCCAGTTGTAACTAGAGTACAGGGTACGTTTTTCTCCAGGGGTATCAGGGGCTGAACATCAGTCTTGCCTGTGAAGATTGAGGCAGAGCAGCACTGAGTATCTCAGCCTTTTCCAGGTTGTTTATCACCACATCACTCACTATTCAGCAGCAAACCAACATATTCCTAAGTCTTCCATTGGCTTCTGATGTTCTTGTAGAATCCTTTCTTGTTGTACTTGTGTCACTTGCCATATTCAAGGACAGGTTGGCTTTGGCTTTCCTTGTCGATGCCCAGTCTTCCTCAACCTGTATGAGGACCTTTGAGAGGATTTAAAAAGGACATAGAGGGAATTTAGCAGTATTCCATAGTTGTAGGCAGCACCACCTCATCATCCCTAGGAAAGTCAGGATCTCCTTAGCTATTTGAGGTTCCAGAGTCTGGCAAATCCCTAGGATTTGGGATCCAGCAGTGATTTCATAATGCAAATAGGTTACTGGTGGCCATGCCACCTGGTCTCTCCGTGGAGAAACTTGATAGGCATTAAGTCTGAGAAAGTTTAGTAATCTAATTGTCCTTGTACCTCCTTTGTTTTGGTAGCTATCAGGTCATCCATGTCTTTGAATTTGAGGGGGTACTGCTTAATCCGAACTGGCTGGGATCCCTGTTTTATTCTGAATGCTATTGTTGCTGCATTCTTAGCCCTACTCTGGGTTTCTACTACCCACACCCCAAGATAAGCAGGGGTAGTGATTAATGCTAAAATAAGCACCTATACTAACTGTTCTTCTTTTACCTTAATTTCCAATTTTCCTTTAAACTTTCATTCATTTTCCGGTTGTTCTAGTAAATCTTGCCCTAGTAAAGGTTTAGATGAATTTTGGCACGTACAAAAATTTGTGTATGCCAACCTGTTTAGCTATACGAAATTGTAAAGGCTTAAGAAAGTAAGCCTCCTTGCGTTTGGCCAGTGGCTTCCCTTATGGTTACAAATTCATCACTTACTGGAGTTAGAGAAGTATTTAACACCGAATAAGTTACTCCAGTATTTACTAAAAATTCCACGCTTTGCTGCAATTCCTTCCCTAGCTTAATTTTCTTTGCCCTTAACTGTTATTGCATCTGTTACCAAATCCAGTGCCGCTTTTTTGCACTAGCTGCTCTTATGTTCAATGAGGGCGGAACACTCCTGGATCTTGACAACCCCCCCTCCTTTCAGCTCTTCCTGAGAAGATCTCTGGGTCCTAGAGCCCTGCTCTCAGCTCCTTCCCTCCTAAGGCTTCCCGTGCTAACATTGGGATAATCAAGTTTCATAGGTCTCTGCAGATAAAGTCTATTCTTGCTTTTTTTGTCCCCATTCGCAAGTAACATTTTGTTTACATTCTGATTACAAGCCACGGGGGGAGGAGCAGCATGGGGATGTGTTCTCCTGCTAGCACTTATCTGCTTTGGCTAGGGCAGATCAAAAACATTATTTCTAACTCGCTGTTCTTCTTTAAACTTTTTGCTGTTTTTTTTTTTTTTTTTTTTTTTTTTGTTTGTTTGTTTTTCACAATTCCATTCGTTGTACCCTCAATTCCACTTCCATGTACCATTAACAATTCCACTTCCATATAGCATTAGCATTTACATTTCTGTATACTGTTAACAGTTCCTCTTCTGCATAACATTAACAATTACATTTCTACATATCATTTACATTTACACTTTCATATACCATAAACATTTAACAATCACAAAAACAGTGACAATAACCAGTACAGTTTGTCCTAAGGATTCTTCTCCTCCAAGTTATCAGTGGGAATGGGTCCATGCACCCACGTTTCTCTCAACATGCTTCATGTTTCTCTCAACGTGCTCCACGTTTCACTCAATGTCCTTCTGTACAGATTGCTCCGCGTTTATCTCAGCATCTGCCACGTTTCTCTCAACATGCTCCACGTTTGTCTCAATGCCTGCCACGTTTATCTCAACGTCTGCCACGTTTGTCTCAATGTGCTCCTGTACAGGTTGCTTGCATTTCTCTCAACGTGTTCCGCGTTCATCTCAACACGTCCAGACCGGTCAGTCTTCAGGTTAAGTTTCAGGTGCCTGTTCAGGTGCCAACTGTTGGCATTCAGTCGAGTTAGAGAGCTCTCATAGTTTCTTGTAGCATCAGAATAGTTATACTTCATTGTATTCAACATACATCTTATATGCCATTCACTAACAAACAAGAAGTTCCTGTTCCTCTAATAGTTCCTCTAATCAGTTAATTGGCCTCAGCTTCTCCCAAACAACAGTGATAAAGGATGAAAGGTTTCTTAATAGTGACAAGATTAACAAAGCATACAGAAGAACCTTCTGGTTGCCCTTAGACGCAAAGAGACACTGTTTGCTCTCTGTCTTACACTCCAGTCTCCCCAGGTTTTACAGTGATAGGGCTAACATAGAGTCTGATAAGCTCTTTGGTGACTCACTCACAGTTGTATCTTCCTTCACATTTCCTAACCTTAACTGTGCAAGATCGGAGATCTTACTTAATTCTCTAGATCCCCTGCCTGTGTTTCCATCCCTTGTGCACTTCCTTTTCATATCTGAATTTACTTAGAAGCTCCTTGTTCATCTATGGAGGACTTCTTTGCTTGATCTTCTACTTGAGTGGACCTTTCTTGAGATCGGAGGTGGTAATGTCTAACAGGTTTCCTGGGTCTTTCCCCTTTTCGGGGTCTTATCTCATTGGATTCTTCTGAGGATTCCTGAAAAGACCAAAATCTATTCACCTAGGTTGATAGCTGTGGTCTTGCTTTTTTACCTGTTCACTTCTCTTTATGTTTCTGGTTTCCATCATCTCGAGTTCAAGGCAGCTGAAACTGCTTCCTACTTTCACATCCTCAACCAGTTCTTCCTTGTTTGTATTAGGTCCAGCAAAGCACTTGCTGTTTTTGGCTCCTTCGTCATGAAGTTATAATGAATATACTCTAGAAATCTTATAGGTTGCTTGAGCCCTGCTGCATTGTCATTTCCGTAGATAACAGCATGGTTAACACCTTCTGATTCTAGTTCAAAAATTCTTGCTTCTCAAAAACTTTTGCTTCTCTGACTTAACTGGGTCTTGACCAGTCTGATTGCTTCAGTCTATTATGTAAGCACTAGAGGTCTCTTCACAGTTGATGATTTATGTCTCTTCAACAGGGACAAAGCCTAATAGATTAGTAAATACTGCCTAAATGCAGTCTTAGCAGTTCCATAGAGTACAAGAAAACTTAAGAATTCTTATATTTCACCATCTTTTTTTTTTTTTTAAACATCTTCAGCATATATAATTTATTGTGGGTTGTTTTTTTTTTTGTTTGTTTGTTTGTTTGTTTTGTGGCAGCTGTCCTAAAGGGAGGGGAAAAGTGCTGTGTGCTTTGGCTGTTTTTTTTTTCTTCCTTTAACAATGCAATTTTCAAGAATATAATTACAGTTTTGTTCTGATATTTATAACTCCTAGCTGGGTAGGTTTATTCTCACATGAAATAATTTCCATCATTAACTGATTTTGGATGGTTTATTTCTAAATGACTCATCACAGATTAGCTCATAGTATATAGGGGAATGGCACTTTCATCTTCCCCTTCATAGTATATCATTCTACTTAATCTCAGATCCTTTCCTGCATGATTGATATCAACTTTGTTTTCTTATATGCAGGTTAGGAAGCTGCAGTAAGTGCCATTTTAGTACCTGCATTGATGTGTAGTCTAGAATGTAAACCAACTGATTTAATCATTTCCATTGCTAGGTGTATTTCATTCAGACTCTTTTAAATACATTTATATCAACATAAAGCTTTAAGTACGAGCTATTGCAGCTGTACAGTAGTACTGAGTAGCCTAGTACAAATTCTTTGCTGCCTTTCCTAAAATCACAGGCATTCAGAACTCTTACAGTTGTGGTGGGCAGCAGTGTGAATTATGAACTCTCAGGCATAGATAGAATACTGTGGCCTACCTGGAACAACACAGGAAAGACAGGAAAAATGTTATTACCAGATATCTTCATATAGAATCATAGAATCGCTCAGTTTGGAAAAGACCTTTAAGATCATCAAGTCCAACCACAAAAATAAAGATATTGAAGAAATATGAGACTGTTGATTAATTTTGTGAGAAATATTCTCTTGAGTGGGATTCATTTCATCTAACCTTATCTGCTTTCAAGTTTGGTGTCTAGCCTAAATTGTTTTATCTGTATGTGGATTTACAACAAAAAATAAAAGCTAATACAATACTCTTGACTGTAATTGCTTGCTATGTTGTTTGCCATTCAGCTAAAAGTTGTCAGCTTACTTTTAGGTTACCTATCTCAATGGAAATATAAAGTTCAGTGTTTAGTTAACAAATATTCTGAAAAGATAAGTAGCAGGCTTGCAAAACAAAATGTACTTTCTTCTCACAACCTTTTTCTCCATTGATAGCCCATTTCTTCTGCTGTAATTATTGCAAATGCAAATCTAATTGAAAGTTCAGGGTTCTAATGTTCTGAAACTTAATGATAAAAAGGAATTAAACACTGTGTTTAGTACCATTACAAATAATACAGCAAACAGTGACAAAGATATTTGAATTTTAGACAAATTTCTTTTTCAAGTTCAGTTGGTATGATGCCATTTCCAATCTACTGTTGAACATGGACTTTGAAAAATTAGATTTTGTTAGTAATTTCATGTAATCAAGATTTATGTCGGACCTGGTATTCTGATAAATTAAATTCTGTCTGCGGGCAAACGCTGACTTTTAACTCAAAAAGATGCTCTAAATTTGCACTTGAAATTGATGGACTTAGATTCTTGTCTACTCTTCAGTATCCTGAAGAAAAAAGGACAAGAGAATTTAACCTCTGTTCCTTATCACCCACTAGAATTTGAACATTTTACTTGATAGGATAAGAAATGTCTTATATCTCTATAAGAAAAAGGGATAGCTTTTGTTTTTATCTTTATTATCCCTTTTGAGAATGTAACATACTTCATTTGTATGACCAATTCTGCTACAGGGAATTTATGTTTATAAGCATATTCAGCTTAGCACCATAAGTCAAAATTAAGTAACACTGGAAAATCACAGCAGATTTTGAAGAAGTTTATTTTGTATTGCAGTTACCTTTGCAAGATGAACTAACTTATCATGAAGGACTAGTAAATCTTGTCTCAAGGGGAAATTTTTAGTGTAACAACACATTTGAATATCAGCACAAGAAATAAATTCTACCAATCCATAATTTTGTCTGCACAAATAAAATATCCTAGGAATATATTTACAGTGTACATATGCACATATTATACGTGAAGACCATTGTGAGTTCCTGTCTTCTGTGTTGTGACAACTGGTAACCTTTGGTTTTAATAGAATTTGTCCCACTTCCTATAAGCATTTATAACAGAAATAGAGGTATGCATTTTTATTCATTTCGCAATGCTGTGTCTTATAGCTATTTAAACAAAGATGTAACTTTTTGATGAAGCACAATACGTAGAAAGAAGTGATTTAGGATTGTGGACAAAAAGATAAATATTTCTGAAGTTACTACCATCTTGTTCGTGATCATCTTTACATGAATCAAGTTTTATATATAATATACTCACTGTCCCACTACAACTGCCTGTGTAGACTAGTTGTACAGTGAACACTTATTTAATCTTTCCAATGGTTAAGGTGCAGTCCTGGGCAATAATTTTGTTGTATTTCTACCGTTCTCTATCTCTGAAGTAGAAAACAATAGTTGAAAAAAGGCTGTTACTCCCAATTCTGCCCACAGTTCTTCATGTCCCTTTTTCCTAGCCCTCATAGTCTGAATTTAATTGCTGTCAATTACTGATTGCAAGGGAGTAACAAATTGTTCAAGACAGCATATTTTTGTTCTATTTGTCTTATTAGAACTGAAATGCTAAAAGGAATAGGACTAATAAGGAATGCACAAAAGCACTGTCATATGAATGTTCACATTTAAGCAATATCAGATGTTTAATGACCATGCTAATTTCTATTGTATGATCAGTATTTAATCATTGCACATATCATAAATATGTTGGTAATTAGATAGGTAAATAGACTGTTAGTTTTGCATCTCATAAGCTTCACAAAGCATGACTGCAGTATTATATAATTCAGACCATCCCAACACATTTGTTTAGCAACCACTCTTATGAAAATTGACGTAAATAATAGCTGATGTAATTTTCAGAATCAAGAGTAGCCAGGAAATATCATTCTCCAAATGAAATTGGGTATACTGATCTTCTCAAGTGTGCTGTAGTTCTCCTGTGTACTGAATTAATGATTGTATTCCAAATACTGCTGTGTGATTTCTTCTTCTAGATATGCTATTTCTTTAGATATTTTCTGCTCCGTGATCTCATGTGATTCACTTTTTTTTTTTTCTTCCTGTGGATGGTTAAGACTATGTGATACAGATGGTAAAGATTTCAAAATACCTGGCTGTTCCATTCATTTCAGAGAAAAGCCTTTTTGGAAGAAAGAAGAGTTCTTTCACATACTTGATAATACTAAGGGATGTATGTGTTACTGAAGGTACACTAGGTGTTCTAATGAAACAAAGCAGATCTTCATCTCTATGACTTGAAGGAAAAAGGAATCACTGCAGTACAGAGAGAGAAATAAACTATTTAAATTTAAGAGTATGTTATACTGCATATTTAAGTTTTGTTCAGTATTTTGGTGGTTTCTGTTGGTGTTTGTTGCTTTTTTAAAATTTATTTCTAAAGCGTATAGTGTTCTAGAAAATTCATTAGTTCATTGTCTGGTCACACACTGCTTTACACAGAGGGCTTTTCAGACAACAGTTTTGTTTCTGTTAGTTTGACAAAGTGCCTGGAAATAAAGCAGCACAGTATGTTGCTAAATAAGCTTATGAAGATGCCGTGTTGCCTTCCTCCTAAGACATGAGATCACAATAATAAATGCTTACACTGCTGAGTAATTCTGAGGTTTGAAGAGCTAAACAAACAAAAAATCTGTGAAGTCAAAGCAATTTTTTTAAGTTCTCCTTCTCAAGCCTGTTGTTGCTAAAGTGGAAGATCGATACAGAAATAAAATTGGTTCTGTGTGCTTATAGCATTTTCTACAGGTTTGCTTTAGCAAAAAAGTTTTGCTTTAGTAAGAGAAAGTGCTATCAACTCTGTGAATATTGAAAATCTGTGGCACATTCTGATTTAAAAAACAGTAAGCATCTAGCCTTTGAATGTGTATCCAAAGCAAGGAGGGATGATTGAGAGAAGAGGAAGAAATGTAGCTCCCAGCAAGCCAGTTTGGCTCTATTTAAGATGCCTCATTAACACTAGTATTCTAAAGGAATTTTAATGCAGGTCTCCATGAAGCAACAAGCCGACAATAAAGTTACATGGTTAAGATTGATATGGGGTTGGTTGGATTTTCTCCTCTGTGCTGAGAAGGGAGTAGTTCTTAGTCTAGGTGATCAGCTCCTATCTCAACAGAAAACTTCTAGTGTGGTTTAATGTATTTAGTGATTCTGAGACTCTCACGTTCTGAGGGAAGTTAAATATCTAAATAGATTTCAAAATATGTTGGACTGGGATCTGTTGTTTGTATTATGCCAAGTTCAGATCTATGACCCAAAATAATTACAAAACCTCAGAGATACTACTGGGATCTTTGTTTTACACAGTTCATTGGAAATCCATCTTTTGATGGTGACTGAGGGAAAGAAGAAATGGTGACAGTTATGTTTTATTATTTTATGTTATTTGCTCTAACCTTACTTCTGGTAAGTGCTTGCTTTCTAAATAGATTTCAGACCAATATTTAATATACTACTTGCATGTTTGTAGAGAAGAAGAACCAAAACAGGACATCAGACAGCTGATTCTTTTAAGACTAGTCAGCTTAGGTCTACTGTTACATACTGGATGTGAGAAAACTTGGTGATGCAAATGGAGTCACCTGATTGAAGAGAGCATTGAGTAAAATTTACAGGTACATTTGTTAAGTAGTCCTCTTTAGTAGTCAGGTTAGAGGGGAAGACAAGTGAGCTGCATCTTTCTGAAAGAAACTCATTTAAGAAACACAGTCAAGGAAGGAAGGTATTTCTCTTCCTTTGAATAAGGTGCATCAATTCTGTGATGAATTTGTCTTCTGGGATGTAGTTAATTCAGGTGAGAAAAGATTTTTTATTCATCTGTCCACCACCTTGACTGTCCTTTTTATGCTTTGCTTCTTAGAAGTGCACACTGGCCTGGCTTTATATTAGACCATTAACTATGTAACTTTCTTCTTTGCTTGCTCACCTTTGTCTGCTAGTTCTTGTCTCCCATTCTGTTTATGTTTATTGGTCTATTTTCTGTGCAGTTAATTATACTGTTGCCGTACCTCTGTTCACCTTTATCCACAGAGGTTTGGTCATTTTGTGACCATTACTTGAATCTTGTATTTGACATTTCTAGAAATACAGAATTAAATAAAACTGTACTTCACTGGAGACTGATTGCAGATGGAAAATTAAGTTGAGGGTAACTGTAGTGGAGACTATAATATGGTATATAATATAGCTTCATATCCCCCACCCTTCCTGTGGTACTTGGAGTAGGGAAATACAGAAGTTTGGAATGAGAGAGCAAAGTTGAACTCAAGAAGAGAGAAAGTATGGGGAACATATTATTATTATCTTTTCAGAATCTGTTTTAACTCGCAAAAAATTAAATTTGACTTCCCTGTGTCAAACCTGTTTTGCCTGTCATGGTATTTTCTTATCTTTGTCTCACCCCGTATCTTGAGCTTTTTCATGTTATTTAATTCCTGCAGCTAAATGGTCGCTTTGACAAGAAAAAGTGAGAGAGTGGTTGGGTTGGCAGGTGGCAGAGGTCAATCCACCACAGAGGGAACTCAGAGTGATATAGAAAGCAGTTTTTCTACATTCCTTGCAGATGTAGATGTATAAGAACAACTTGGTAGTAAAGATGCATCCTCTGTATTTTATTTAAATTATAGCTACTGCTACCCTGTGTTAGACAAGATTTTATTATTTTGTTGTTCAGTGGAAAGTAAAGGTGAATATATTGTAGAATTCCTGTAGTCACACCGTAAGCGTTAGCATATACTGATGATAGAGAAGTCATTAATGCCTAGCACTGCCAGCACTATCATCTCTCCAGAAGTATAAAAAAACATCTGTTGTGTTACAAGATATTTCAGGATATGATATATATTTTAATGCAGTTTGCAAACAAGTTGTGTTTGTTTTTGAAACACAGTTTTGCTGTGAAATGAGGGAATACTGCAGAAGGCCAATTATTGCTCAAGCTCATGCTCCGTGTGATCCCTGTTAAACAGATGTGTGAGGTGGAGCTTTGGAGAATGCTAAAACAAAATTCTTCTTCAGGCTGTGGAGTACCTTTTCTGAAGGCTCTGCTCAACTATATGTTTGCTGTACATTTTTCTGTTCTGCTTGCATAGCACCAAGTCACATCTGTGCCTTGTGGTTTGTGTCTCCATGGCTCTTCTGTGCTGTTCACAATGCTGGTCACAGCTTCTGTGCTGATGGTGAATATGGCTTCCTACTGAACTGATGAGTTTTAGAGAGAGCACCAGGAGCTTGGGGTCTATATATTGCCACAGAAATTGTTTTATCCCCCCCACTGTTCACACTGTCTTGTCAGATCTGCCAGCACCTACGGGACAAGTAGTAATGAAAGATGAGAATGTGAGAGCTATAGTGTTGCCTGCTGTGTTGCTACTAAATAACTCAGCAGCTGTTCAAAACATCTTCAGAAAATATATTTTCTCTTGCATTTGAATACATTTTATGTAAATCTGATAGGTGGTTTGGCCCCTGGGTTTTGTTCCCGTCACTGTCAGAAACAATCTTCTGCAACCTCTTCTGTTCACCCATCTGGAAAATAACAGGATTATACTTGTCTTCTTTCTGTGGGAGGGTGTAGGTTTTGCTCAACAGCAAGTGTTGTGAAAAATACAAATTTAAACACTGATCTGTGCCTGACATAAGACAAGGCATGATCTGACCATTTCTATCCTTGGCTGAAGTAGATGAATGGAATTCTTCCTGAACTTTTCAAGAGGCAGATGTTTATTATTAAGAATGTAGGTTCTTTCTTCACCTTTAACAGAGAAACGTATATTGCTTTATTTGTGTGAATTTATTTGAATTAAATACATCCCACTATAATCTTTCTGTCATCTCCTTTATCCCATATTTCTAACTGTATTTCATAAGGGTAGTGAATCTGACAATTTTATTGTACCATTTTGTAAATGATGTTTCTTCAATTCCTCTGCGGAGCTGTATACACACAAACTGTTTTACAGAAAACATAAGGTGCAGATATGTAAGATAAAGAGGCACACAGCAACATCTGACTGGACGTTGCTTGATGCTGACAGTAGTCTCAGCAGAGAGACTGAAGTATACATGATGTTTTCCAGTTTCAGGACTCAGTGTAGTAATGGACTGTTCTCCCAGCCAGTGGAGTGGTATCATTGGGCTGACTAAACAGCCAATTCCTGCTCCAGGGACAGAAAATGCTAGTGCTTTTTAAAGCCTGTATTATTTCATGTTGCCTCATGGACTTAAGCCCCAAAGGTTGTGGGGTTTTGTGGTTTTTTTTTGTTTGTTTGTTTGTTTTTAATGGTTTTGGTGTTCATTTTGTTGTGGTTTTTTTGGGTTTTTTTTTGTTTTTTGTTTTTGTTTTTGTTTTTCAGTACAAACCATACATTTAATAGGAATTTTTTTTTTTATTACAGTAAATGTGGTAGGTATGGCAATTAACTTTGCTTCTAATAGCAATTGCAAAAATGAAGTTAATGCTAAAAATTAATTCTTTGGTATTCAGATATTCTCACATTCTAGCACATGAAACAGTCTTTCTTACTGAAAGGCAAATGGCTGCATATTATTCCATATAATACATTTTAGAATTACATATTTTAAGCCACTTTTGCACATTATAGCATCTGTGACAAACTATTATGTGTTTTAGACTGCTCAGCATCTTAAAGCTTTTGGAATTAGAATATATCTTATTAAAGTCCTGTATGATCTGGGAGGTATTGTCGGCCTTGCTGGACAAACATTTCCAGAGAAGGCTGAATAATTTGCAGTGATTAACTGTGAACTGCTGTTGAAGTTCTGTCCATCTCATTAAAAGATTGTCTTTTGGAGGATTTGGTAATTTGGCTTTCAGTCAGACTTCTGACTGAAAATCACGCTCCCTGTGGACACTGTTTGTTTTTGGCAGTAGCACAATGCTAGACTGACTGCCTATTACTAACACTGAGTCAAATATACAACATCTTATCATTCAGATGGAAATGGACGTCAGATCCAAAAAGAGGCCTAGATCTTGAAAAGGCTTCTCTCATTTTTTCTAACAGTTTCTACTGAATCCTATTTTGTTGAGTTAGTGCGTAAGTATCCTACCTTTTGGCTTCCCTGAAATGAAATTGTTTTGAGCTGCATATAAAATATATAATATGGGATAATATATTAATAGCAAAACCTTTTATATGTATATTTTCTTAAATTAAAAAAATAAAAAACAATGTGACAAAATCATAAAACTAGTGGGATATTTAACCTTATTTTTTGCGAAAATAATGCATCCATGTCTGGCTCAATGGAAGTGGTTGCGATTCTTAATGACTTCTCAAAGTGTCCCATCAGAGATTTCTTTATGAAATTTTACTCTTCCTGTGGCTCATTCTTGAAAAGTGTTGTTTGCAAATATGTGTAGTACCAAAAAGTGATTACATCATTGTGAAGCAAGGGATATTTTTTTCTCGTAAGATAGATCTTGTAAAAGTGTAGTAAAGGAGATGTGATCACATTTTTCATTGAGTTGAAAATCTGGTTGCAACTCTATGCATTGCATTTGAAAATTGATAGGAAATTCATGTCAAATGAAAATGTAGTCACAAATATGCAACAACAACAACAACAAGTTTGTTTTTTTTTTCCCCAGAAATCTTTAAACCTGTTCTCAAATTCCTTTATTAAAAGGAAAGGAAGGCTGCATATTTTTCACTGCTCACAGGATGAAGTATCAAAATTTCAAATACTGTTGTGATTAGAAACATAACACAGAAGTTATGATTTTCACCTTGAAGACTTCTGTTTAACTATTTAAACGAGTGCTGAAATTCACCAGAAATGCTAGATATATGAGCCATTTTTCATCTTCATGTTATGGCACTCATTTCCTTTTGATTCCATAAGTGCTGTGATTAATTTTGTCAATCATGAAATCATTTTAGCATTTTACCCCAACTTAGCTACTTTACTTGAGAAAAGTATGTCCTCGTAATCAGCTTTCAAACTTTGAAGGAACTCCTGGAATCAGTGATGATTCAGTCCATTGGACTTTGTGAAATTCAAAGCTTTGATGATGATTTCCACATTACCCATTTTTAAAGTATCCTCACATAAATTTTCTTGATACGTCGTGCAGTGATATTTCATCAAACGTGAGTTGGTGGTGGCAACTGCTTCATCTTTTATTAATTATCTAGGGTCCTCTTTTTTGTGAGCACTTACTTGAGAGTCACAGGCAAACACACATCTATGTAGGTTGAAATATTATTATCAGTAATCACTGTGTTTTGCTGTCCAGGTGACAACAAGCCAATGTAGCATATAATACATGTGGATTTTGATTCAGCTGAGAGTGTGTGTTGGGCGTGAGTTAACACTATACTATACCCTTCCTTCCACAGTGCTTCTTTGTCACCTATGCAGTCCACACTTGAGCTACGCACAATCAACTCATGAAAAATACTGCTAAAAATCACATAATAATGTTAAAAGCTTGTGATCTTGTAAGGCCACATTAATAGCTGTCTGGAGTCACATGCAGCCTACAGGCCACAGGTCGGACATGCCTGAGTTAATGTGTGGATGACAAACCTTATCCAAAGACCATGGGTGCAGCACTGTCAGAATTAGTTCTCTTCATGCCACTTCTTTATGATTTGAAATTATTTGTCCAGATAGTTTTAATTGCAGCTGATCGTGTTTTCTGACTGGCTGGCAGTGAGGTTGTGCGTTTTTTTGATAGCTTTTATCTTTTTGTTTGTGTAGTACTAAATCACTGATTAAACACAGAACAGATTTGTGCTATGGGAATTTTTTCTTGTGATGTTTTCTTTTTTCTATTTTTTTTCAATAGACTAGTGAAAATCTACTTTAGGAAGACAGAGAATAGATAAGATGTCATTTTTCTTAGTGATAAGCAGGAAAACTATTAAATATGCACAGTAAATACAGGAGACCAAAGGGCCAAAACATTTACAGCTACATTAAGTAGGAAATGAAGCTGCACAGAATTGTTCTGTTTGAACTCAAGCTGAGCTAAAGGAAGATGATGCATCTCATCTCACATTACACAAGTTTTTGAACAATGCGTGAACTAGCATCTTGCCACTTGCATATTTCATGGCATAGTGCTTTTCCATTTTGAGGTGATAAAAATGAACTGCTTAATAACTGGGAAAATTGCAGGTATACATTCTGTATTTTTCTGATCTCTTTGCATTTATCCTTTATATAATCCTTTAAAAAATAGGATAAAAATCTGGAGTACTGATTCCTAATAGATCTCAACAGATCTTATTAAGTCATGGCTGAATAGTTTACACCATGATTTTTGGCTTCTGTTCTTTCTTCATTATTCAGAGATGATCCCAACTGCACTGACTTCTTTGACTGAAGACCCTGTTAGTGGTGATGCCTAGAGAACCTAGGACTCACCAGAAGTGCATATGCAAACATTTGAGATCTTTTGATGTCAGCAGCTGACAGTATCCCTCTTCATTTTAATCCCAAACAATTGAGAATGATTTTTTATGGACTAAAAATCATTTCTGCTATAAAACTGGTATCCTTTGAATCGTTTACATGGATGGAGGACAAGTGAAATCTAAAACACAGAATGATTTGATCAAGGATGAGTATTTATAATTTTTTTCTAATAAGATTATTCCTTTGCAGTTTTCTCTCTAAAAATAGGTACGTTGTCTACTTATATGGTATAGATTTGTTTTATGATTCAAGCCAAATAAGCTGTTTCTTTTGTGCCTACTCAATCTCTTCTCATTACGTTCAGCAGTAACGACACAGAAATAGAATTCCCTTTACTCTCACAGCCTTTCCTGACAGCATAAGAGTAATAAAAGCATGAAAGTGAAAAGAAAATAATTAGCCACACAGTAGATTTACTGTAATAGATTCCCCACACAACTTACTCTGCTTATATAATGATATACAGCACATATTACATTTGAATCATCAGCAATATGCACCCAGCTGCTCCTATGAGAGGCACAGGTGTTAGGGTTTATGTTTCTCTTTCCTGACCAGACAATAGCTTTTTTGTTTCTTTGTTTATTGTTTGTTTGTTTGTTTTTCATTTAATTTGAAAAATAATCCAATTCCAATAGTTTTTTACTGAAAACAGCAGTAGGATTACCTGATCTAATCCTGCTCACAGTAACATCCTACCCACGCTGCTCCTCTGGCTTACAAGTGAGAGGCAGATGCATAATAGAGAAAGCTTTCCAGGTTCATCATAACCAAAGCACTTTACTGAAAACAGACAAATTTTTAGCTGTTACAATTTAATTAGAACAGTGGATATGTTCTTTAAAAGCACTTTAGATTTAGATTGATTCTTCTTAATTTCCAGTAACTTCGTATAGGGAAGAGATATCTTAGTGAATGTTACTATCACCATCACAGAGCTTGATCTCGTTATCTGGTTGTACTTGGCTTTCTTGGGCCATGGTCTTGGGCAAGTCTTTTCATCTACCTTTGCTTTAGCTCTTTGTCTGTGATCCAAAATTCACAGAAATCTTGTTATAAAATTGTTAATAATCACAAAGTACTGAGCTGCATAGCCAAAGACTAAAATAATGTCAATAGGTAGTTGGTGTGTGATAGGTGCTTCCTAAAATACGCTGATGTTCAGTTCAAATGCATTTGAAAATGGATCAACTTTGCTTGAACCTAATACTGTCCTTTAAAGCAAGGCTTTCGGTATTGTCCTCCATAGTACCCTTATAGCTGAATGGGATAAGTGGGAGGAAATTTGGACCACAGGGCTCAAAATTTGATGGTCAGCAGTGTGAGATGTAGCCAGCAGTCAATTACTTGTGGCGTCTTTTAGTGTTCAAAATTGCAGCCAAAAGAAAAAATGAAGTAATGCATCCTCTTCAGAGAGAGGAAAAAAAAAAGTGTACTCCTATGAATGCCCTTCTGACAAGGAAATCATAGAATCATAGAATGGCCTCGGTTGAAAAGGACCACAATCTAGTTTCAACCCCTCTGCTATGTGCAGTGTCACCAGCCACTAAACCAGGCTGCCCAGAGCTACATCTTAATTTTACACCAACAATGGGCTTTGTTATTGAAAAAAAGTGTAAATAAGATAAATACATTTTATTCATCTTGTGGGGAAAAAAAAAATCTGAGCCAACTGAAATTTTCTGGTGGGAATTCTGTGATTTCACATTATTAATAAAATAGTTACTTTGAATCTGATTTAACCTGTGTAAGATGCATATCAGAGACAGCTTCATCTCAAACAAATTTTTGTCCACTGTAGATGTTTACTGCGATAAATAGAAACTTTACACAGTGCCTGAGTTGTTACCTGGAGTATCTACATGATTGATAGCACTGAGCATCCCTGTGAAATGAAATATTTAATCTCAGCATTTTTCTTCTAGATAAATATTTTCTTGTATTTCCCATTTCAGCATGTACGGATTTGCATTCACAATATTTATTTGAAAAGTGAACATCAAAATATAGAAATTAAGCACCTCATATGCAAGGAAAACCAGATTGTACATACCCAGCAGTGGTTACTGTTGTGTTTACACTGCTTTGATTTCCTTAATGACATACATTCATAAATATAATCTTGTTAAAAGGCTACTGTCCAACACAAGATCTCATCTACCCATGAAGAAATGCAGCACACAAGATTGGCCTTTTCCATAAACATCTCGTTGTTTCTATTTTTGTGACTTGATGAAAGTAATCCATCTTGTTTAAAAATTGAAAACTTAATAAAGGAAGCCTTGTGAACACACATTTACCCAGATGAGATAAATATTTACCATGTTTTTCTTTGCTGTTAATATTCATGAACTTGTTTATTTATTTTCTGAGTAACACTTTGGCTCAAATGTATGTTGCTAATCAAAGTGAGTGAACAAAAATAGGAAATGAGGCACTTGTAATACATCATAAAATGTACATCTGGTTATTTAAGCATTGTCTCTCTTGAACTATATCCAAATTATACTGTAATCTATATTTTATCTTTTTTATATTCAAATAAGGAGTAAACATTGTAATCAGGTAGTTTCGTGCACATTTAAGTGTAGTTTTAAAGAAAAATGCAGCTAAAATGTATATAAGCATATCACCATAAAGCAGTCTCTTTTATTTCTTTTAAGAAATATTCTCATTTGCTCATATTGGATGGCGTGATTTAGAAAACTGTACATTAAAATATTTTGAGAATATTATTTTCTTTGACATGGTCCTTTTAAAGCCCGTGCTTTTTCACACAGCATGCGTACTGTCATAAGCAGGCAGCAACAAAATAGCTAATGACTCCGGTGCAGTTAAAGGTATGTGAACACCTTTTGTCCAATTTAGATGATAGCAATAAACTTAAACGTTCTATGCTATTCTGTGCTTACATACGCATTCTGGAAGTGCAGATCTGCTCCATTCTGTTCTTTGTTCAAATAAGTCAAGAAATGTTTTTTTAAAAAATGCAAGCAACTGATTACAGTGCCTGGTAGTTAGACTTCACAAATCAATAATTCTTCAGTCTGGTAAGCATGTGTGCCATTTAACATTTCTGTCTTGTATTATTGACCTGAGGTGGGTTGCTCATGGTTTGTGAAATTAGATTTGTAATGTGCCTGGCACTTTTAGTAGCACTGTTACCTCTCATTTGTTATCTAAAATCAGAGTTACTCTTTACTTGTGTTGAAAAAAGCCTGAAGGAATTATGATGACAAGGACTTATCTTCTTTCTTACTAATGATGTCAAAACAAGAGAAGAATTGTAGGTAAGGATTGGAGACACAGAGATTACTCCTTTAACTGTTCCTACAACTTACTGAGAGAGAAAAATTATTCATTCCCAGTTTCTTGTAGGCCAGAAATGGTGCATTCCCTCTGTGCAGTACACACTGCTATACTTCTTGGCCTGTTTATGACGGTACATGAAGTAATGTCAATCACAAATAAAATGTTAGTGATAATTCTCATCATAGGGAGAACGTGTTTTATCAATAACACAGTTTCAGTTAGACTAAAATAGTCATTTCCCGTGTTAAGCAGTGCAGCGGAGATCTCCATATTCTATTCTAAGAAGCTGGCCAGTCTCGCATTCCTTTATCATTTTTTTCTGATTTTAAATGTAATTCAACTAAATTAGGCATTCTAAGACCTTATGGTGTAGAACAGTTGAATGGACAAGATAGGTGCTTCAGAAGCTTGTTCTGAATGATAACAGATTAGATTCTTTCGTTTTTTTTCCTTTTGTCTGATTTGGCTACTGCTGATAAACTGAAGAAGCAAATTTCTTGAATGTCATCAGCAGAGCCTGAGAATAGGCTGTCTGAATCTCACTATGAGAAGCAGGTGCTTAAAGTTTACCTAAGTTTGAATTAGCGCATTGTGAGGATATCTCTAAGAACTGAAGATTCAGGGCTTCAAAGGACTAGAAAAGATGAGCCTTAAAGACTCTGAAACCAAAACACTATTGAGAATAATCTTCAATTTTTTAAAAAATAAATAAATACTTAAATGCATAGAACTGAAATATCAGCAGAAAGTCTCTTGATTGTGAGTACTGGTAAATACACCAGCCTTGAATTCAAGGTCTACAGTTGTTGGCAACAGAAGGATTTTATTCTTAGCAGTCTCCCCTGTGTTATCAGTGTACATATATAAATTGTTCCTTTCCTTGGCATTCAGGTTAAGTAGTAGATTTCTCATTAACCATATTGCTTAACCTATTTTTCCTTTAGTTTTTTGCCAATTTAGATTGGGGTGTAGCAGTTCATTTTAAGCCATCAGGCTAAATAAAGGGAAAATAATTAGTGCTGCCTGATGGAAGTGATAAATGTTATTCATTATTGTATTTCTTCTGTCTGTAATAGGTAAGAAATAGAAGATTCTCAATTGGAGGTCATTGTAGTATTATATTGTTATCTGTACAACATTGTATTGAGCACCTTAATTCATGTGTCAGATGGCTTGCTAATTTTCATTCATAGGATCAGATCTAAGATTCACTTCCTAAGTGGAAGACTGTATCTTGAGATGGCTCACATAATCATTCATTCCTACATTCTAGTGCTAAACTTCTAACCCAAGCAGTATCACTATGCTGCTGGGAGTGAAAGTCCTCTTCAGGGGAGGGAAGAAAGACATAGCTGGTAGGACATTATCTAGCTTGTCTCTTTGTGAGTACCTTTTCATGCTTCTTTGAGGCATTTTGTTGGCTAGGTATAATGATAATTAAATATTCAACATTTATTTGAGTTACCTTTTTCATTGTTATTTTGAATGGAATTTTCTCCACTCAAAATATATTTTTTATATGTTCCTTATTCATTTCCTCTCTTACAAGTGCAATTTATGTATATATAGAAAATCTTATCACTGTAGGCAAATTTTTATTACAGTCATTGTAAGTAAAACATTGGTTGTCAGAATTATATGTGGGCATGTATTTTCCTTTCACTTTCTGTCTATAGCTCTTTCACTTAGACCATTACTTTTATAAATACATACGCTGATTTCTTATTTTTCTTTATTTTCACTAGTGCTTTCATATGCATAAGATTCAACTGATTTAACAAAAATTGTTAAAACATGATCTCACATCAGCTGTATAAGAATGTAGAACGAAAGTAGTTTTTGAAATTTCAGGTTTTACAATGTGTTCTCTTTTATATTTTGCTAGACTTAGAAAATGTTAATTTGATCACTGAGAAATAATAGAGGCTGATTCTTACACAGAGTTACAGTCTGCTTCTAATGATGTTAATATGAATCTTGTCAGTTTTTAAAATAGAAATGTGATCCAACACCCATTTTCAGTCTGATGAAAATCAATGCTACTACATTTGATACTGTAGATAAAGAGAACAATGTGGCTGCTAATGGAGTAATGTTTCTCTCTAGAAAAAAAAAAGTTTTGTGACTCAATAAAGCCTTTTACTTTTATAAAGAGTATTATTGTAAAGTTAGCTTTACAATAGTAGTTCAGCTACTCAGTGCAATCATTTTTAGGTTTCAGTTTGTTCACTGTTCAATAGAAGTCCCCAACTCACCCTTTCTCAATGTAACAATGTGTTCTTTCTTTTGATCACTACTCAAGCCTTTTCTAAATTAACAAATATGTCTAATTTGATTTCCTCAGGGGAAGCATATAGCTTGAGATAATAGATTGTTGTTATGGACCTTCTTTGCTATTTAGTTTACTTAAATGGCTTAATCTGCATTTTAAGGAAGAACTGGTTAAAATCTATTTGGTAATGATTCTTCATTTAAAGGGTTTCCCTCTTTTCTTTCAGTGAAGACTAGTTTTAATTTCCCTCATTTTCCACACTTTTTCTTAGGTGCTACATATGCTGGGATTACATAAAGAGAGTGGAGGAAGAAATAAACTTTTCTTTCTGCAGTTACATAGTATTAAAAAAAACATGCTTGAATGCAATTTGATGAATGAGGAAAACCAGAATAGAGGGTAAGAATGAGCTGAACAAAGAACTGAAAGCACTTCCCTCAGGGAATATTCATTTCTGGAGTTCCAAAGAGTAGAAGTATTTTATTTTAGTATATAAGGTAGCCTTGATGTAAATCGTAACAGCCATGTAAATCAAAACAGACAAAAAAATACACAAAGAAGCCTATTCTGATCCAATGGAGGTCAATGCATAAGCACAAGTGTAGTAAAAACTCTCCATCCGTGTAAGTAAAACCGGGTTGTCTTGACCTCAGAATCGAACATCTGGTATTCCTAAGAGTTGTTGCCTACTGATAGAATCAGCAGTCTACTCTTGCAGTACTGTCATGAATATGAATAATGATGGCAATAACTGATGTAATGATTATGAGAATCACAATTAAATTTTGTTGCATCTTCAAAATCCTTTGTAAATATTAATGCTTGTTTTTCCAGTATTGTTTTGCTAATCCTGTTCTTGCATGTGTGAAATGGAGATGTCACAGCATATCAGTCTTGTCACAGTGTACTGATGTATTAAGCTTACTTCAGTGCAGTACCTATGAAATCACTGGAATTGCAAAGATGGAACTCAAAGCAGAATTTACATTTCCCTATTAGTAGTTTCCCATTTCTCTGTTATATGCCAGGTGATACATGCAGGAGAAAGAATCCCATTAGCCAGTCTTCTGAAGGATCATATACTTGACTCTTAGATTGACAGAGCTGGCACATGAGGAATAAAGAAAGCTAAATAGAATCTAGCACAAACAGGACCAGTTTCACCTAAAGTAGATGTGACCATTTTCAGCTAGTGATGTGCTTGTCCACAAACATGAATTGCTTTTTTTTACATTCTGTGTAATATGTGAAAAACTGCATTCGGGCATTACATAAAGAAATTAAATTTCCTGTGCAAGATAAACAACATTATACATGATAAAGTGTATTTATGTTCCAAATATTATCCAATTCCAAGTAGAATCTCTACTGCAGACGAAAAAAAATATGGTTTGAAGGTGGAAAAAAATGGTTTTCCTTTCTGCCCATGTATTCAGCAGTCTTTAAAAAGACTTTTTTTTTCTAAGGAGATAACATTAGAATTATGTCTAATAGAGACAATCTAGGCCTGTATAACCTCAGAGACATTAACAGTTGAGATCGCTTCTGTGAAAGACCTGTTGTTTGTCCATTCTAAGACCTGCTCTGTGCTTTCCTTACTTTGTAAATGGCCTAAATTATCTGAAAGACTGGAAATTATGTCAATTTTAAGCTTAGTTTTTACCAAATGAGAGACAGATATGTTAACATTCCTTCACTGAATAGTATTTAATTATTTCAGTAGAAATGTTACAATTATAGGGCTGCAGATCTTAGAATATCGTCTACTGAATACTAGCTTAGCAGGACATGCTTACTCCATATTCTGCCATACCTATAAATTATGTACTTATGTCATATCTAACGGTTGTTTGTCTAACCTGTACTTATAAACCTCCAGTGAGGTAGTCTGTGCAATCTACTTCAATATCCATCCTGAGAGATTTTTTTTCTCATGCCTGTCATGGAGACAACAGATTATTTATTTCTTGTTTGTAATAACCCTCTATGTGCTTGGAGATTATATTGTGCATATGATTTATCTTCTCTTCCTCAGCACTTTCAATTTTGCCTAAGTGATCTATGGTTAGTATTAGCAGCGTTAATTATCCACTGAAAGAATAACAAAGGAATGTATCTCGGATTTTATGAAACCTGAATTTAAACTTCTCTTTTAGGTCACTTTTCAGGTGTTCATTGGCTCTTGATGCTTTCTTCTAATCTTGCCCTCCTAGCTCATGTGTTTCTCAATGTAATTTCAAAGCTGTTAGCATGCCTTATGTATCAGCAACAGTAGAAATGAGAGAATGTAGATACCAAATATGTTGATGATCATAAGGGAGCAGAGAATCAGAGACTAGTGAAAACTGATAGACTGAGTGAAACTCCTGCTGATTGATAAAGTGGGCCATTAAAAATTATGACATCGTTCATTATTCTTATTCTGGAAGAAAGCAGAGCAATGTTTATGTGTCTGCTGTCTATCTACCTATTTATACATTCCATTATTATCTTTACTTTCTTTCTGACATTGTTGTCATGTTTTCAGCTTGTCTACTCTTAAAGATCTTCATTATGGAACTGTTTTCAGCTATTTTCAATAGTCAAAGGAACTTTTGAAATACTCTGTAGAGTACGTAATACTTAATTATTATAATTATTGTACCATGTCAATGGTTTATGGGCTGGTTCGGCCCGGTTCCGTGACGAGCGGGGCGGAGGGATCCGCAGATCCGCGCCTCCGGAAAAAAAAGAAACAGAGGACCCCAAAATAATTAAAAACAGCAGCACAAATCAGAGGAGAAACAAACTAATTTACTAAATATATTATCGGAATGCAAGATAACACACTATAATACAATATAATCAGAATAGAAGCTAATAAATCAAATATAATGAGAGAGAGAATGTCTGAAAGGTGGATAGGCCTCACCACAACGCTGAGGTGAGATGCGCAGTCCAGTTGAGCAGCAGGGAGACGGGAGCAGCGCCCACGATGAAGGGCAGGCGAGAAAAGCACATCAGGTGACCTTGCCAGGAGTTAAACCTCCTCTCCCTGACAGCAAGGTTCCCTGGGGAATGTAGTTCTTCTTCTCTTCAGGGCAGGTACCCAGGACTTGAGCATTGACAGTTAAAGTCCCAGTGCCCCACATGATGTTATGATCACAAAAATCACAAAACCATGACATACCACAATAAGCATTGTTCATAGTGTTAATAATAAATTAATTATTTCTAGATTGTGTGAAGGGACATGACAATAAGCCTGGAAAAACACCCCTTAAAATCTACCTGGGAGGTGATGATTTACGTTAAGTCAATTTTTGGTGAATCTAATTGTCTTCTAAATAGAAGAGTAGGATAAATATGTATTTTTGCGCGTTTTCTTTTTTTAATACCCTACACGTACAACACACAGTACAAAAAAGTTTATGTCCAACAAAGTAATAGCAAAACTTCAGTGTCAGACAGGCTAATGTTTCTATACTAAAACTGGTTACCACAGGAGTGAGCATGAGTGTAGTAAATAGATTTGAAATTTATCAAGTTCACTTTGATAGCGTCTAAAATATATTCTCACAGCCTGCTAGCAGAGCAAAGCCAAGTCCTAAATAATGTTCTCTTCTGGATACCTCATTCCTTGTAGATTAATATACGTGTGATAGGAGAAAGCTCAGCAATTTTAATGAGAGCCATGTAAGGATGCTCTTACTCTTCCTTGGTTAATCAGAGCTGAGGAAGAGCTGGCAATTTTTTCTCCCACATGTTAATGTAAGTCCATTGACATTCATTACACTTTATTAGAATTTGGCATGTTCTCAGAAGCCCCAGCAAGTACTGTGATGGCTGTTTAAAAGTTGGAATTTTGACAAATGCCATATTCTAATATACAACAAATTATGTTAGCTGAAGGTCCACTAAGAAACAAAAGGCAAATAGTAACTTTTTAAGGTCAAACTCTGGACTTAATATCATCTTTATAGGAGAGCATATAGAATGTTGGAAGAAAGTTTTAATACAGTAACATATCATCAGTTTTATTAATACCAAAAGCCTTTCATTAAGCAAATTGAATATGTAAAGTCAAATGGGGAAGAGCTATAAGGTTATTCTGTTTCTGGTTGCTTTTTCCCTTTCAAAATGTAATTTTAAAGATGTTTTTTGAAAATCTATATGGAAAAAAATCTATACGGAAAAATGGGTGGAAAAAGTATATTTGGTGTAAAAACATGATACTAATGTGAAAATCATTCTGCTTTGATATAGCTTAAGAGTTCTAGTTTAAACATCACATATGAATTCTGGTTCAAACTTCCTCATATATTTTGAAGTGTTGACTAAAATGCTTGTGGCAGAAAATCATGTGATCTTTGGAATAAAACAACCCTATCAATAAATCTGAAGACAAATGCTAATAAGAAACGTCATTTAAAAGGAAATTAATATTGATAGTGATGTCTAAGCCTTATATTTCTGTAAAACTGTGTGTATCTGTGATCAAACAGCAACTAGAGAGTTCCTTTTTTTTTTTTTTTCTTTTTCATTAGTTACAACCACAGTGAAGAAAGAGAAAATGAAGTGTTGGGAAGACTTTCAGAGTCAATTACAATGCAATTGGATGGATACTCAGTTTTTAGTCTCACTTAGATGATCCTTTTTGCAACTGTTCTTTTTGTGGAAAACAATTAATAGTGTTTTGCAAAAATACAGTATGGAGCACTTAGTGCTCTGCCTTCAGCCTAGATCTATTAGAAATTGTGGGGGAAAAAAAAAACCTTGAAATATTTTTCCTTTTCTGCCGTGACCAATTGCAAAGACCTCTTTGTTTCTGCATCAAGGAGGACCCTGTAGGGATTCTTTATGCAATGGAGGACACTATGCAGGACCCTCTATGCAATGCAAACACACCAAGCAGTTTAAGACACATATAGATAGAAAAGCAGTATCATTTGTATCCTAGATACAGTACTCCTGTTACTGGCACGAATAAATCAGATCAATTGCTTTTAATCATGAGGCAGGCTAGGGCCCCAAAAATATTCACTTGTATTATTATGTCCATTTTTATGTATATCGTCCTTAAAAATTTTCTCCTTTTCTGACGTTTCTCTACCTTCATGTATTTTTCTAAGTAAACTGGGCAAGAAACAAGGGAATAATTTATGTACAAATTGTAGAACTTATTTTTAAGCATTTCTAAGAGATGGGCTGTTTCCTACCATGCAAGAATATGGGGAATGTGTCAGCAGTAATAGAGAAAGTAATGCTTGGTGTAATGCTGCCAAAATCTTTTAACAGCTTTACTACTCATAGTGAAGAATAGCTCTTGAATCCTACACAAATACCAAGTAAGAAAACACTGGAATCATCAGCAAAGCTTGGATTTTTTACCCCATCAGATGAGCCTTTTAAAAGCTTGGTTTTCTTTCCTCTTCTAAACCCAGACCTTTGACAAGTAACACATTCCAATAGTTGAGTGTGTCCCTTCCGCCTCCACCAATTTCTTTTTTAAAAAGAGCATCAGGAGATTACTAGTACTGCAAGACACTATTAGGGGTCAAAGTCATTTGGGTTTTTTTCCCACTTCTGTGCTTTTGTCTGCTCCCTTGCCTCGTCTCTCTCTCTCTCTCTGTCTCTCTCTTTCTCTCTCTTTCTCTGCTGCTGGTATGCTTTTACAGCCAGGTCACTTCATAACAACTTGAGAACCTGAAATTTGGTGTTGAATAGCTGGGGGTTGCAATAGACGTTTCATTGATTTCAAATAAAATGTCAGACGTAAAATACAGTGTTCGTTTCTATAATTATTACTTCTTAGTGTTCTAATTGAAAGTGGTAAAAAATACTAAAATTTGACCTTGTTGAAATTGAAGAGGGTAAAGAAATGTGAACATTTGCATAGAAGCAGTGTGCTGTAGATTATTTTTGTTTTTAATAACAAAAAGATTTTTAAAGAAAAAAAATAATAAATGCAACAGTTTTGGAAAGAAGTACCAAGAGGTTATTAAAACTGTAAGACAGAGTACACATTTTCACACTTGTGAATTGAATGTGCTCAGTCAAAAGTAAAATCACTGTTCTTGAAAAATATCCTGTATTGCTTGACAGCTGGTTAGATGTTCCCTTGACAACTGCTGGTTAATCAAGGGTGTAAATGAAGCTGCTGTTTCAATGTTTTGCAGGAGTAATTTTAGATTGTCTCTTTAATATCAACACTTTTTCAGTGAAGAGTTATATTTGTTTTTGTGGGGATTTTTTTTCACAGTGATCGTTACTAATTTTGCTTAGTGTATGTCAGCTTGGACGAGAAAAATAGTAAATTATTCTAAATGTTATCTTCCAATTATGGCATTATAAAGTTGGTAGTAGTAGTATTGCTTTGTAATAATTTTTCAGAAGACCCAAAACTTTGTTGTTCTAGCAATGTAAGATATTCATTTGGAAAAACTCTTCCTATGACAGTTTAGCTTGCATAAAGTCAAAGATCAATTCTCTTTATAAAGCCTCGTTTTTCTGTACCTACTGATCTGACCTTTTAATTTTGCTATGTATCTCCTTAGACTGTTGGAAATGTGGCTGCACTTACAGCACTATACAGAGAACATAATCGCTATAAACTAAATTTTCCTGAGTTTGTTTACACAACCATGAATGCACCATTTTTAGATGACTACATTAGATAACCATAATGCATAGATGCAGTTAAAAGTATTCCAGAAGTTCCACTCTCTGGACCTATTCTCATCAATATTGTCAAATATGTAATCAGTTTAAGATTCTTTACTGTGTTTCCCTTGATATAAACTGGAAGCTGAAGCAATCATGCTATCAATTAGGGCTTAAGGCAGTCCTTCCGATGATTTGACCAGACATCAGTATGAATTTTGTGATCATACTTTCTGCTGTGCTCCTTTAGTGCCACCTGGTGACCAGCTTGAAGGAAAAAGAGAGTATGATCCTTGTGTAGTGAGGTAGCTGATGATCTGAGCTAAAACCTTCACTTGAGCAAGATTTTGCAGGTGACATTAGATTTAGAAGTGCTTCAGTCTTTGCTAGTTCAAAAAGATTTATTTTAATACCATTTCCAACCTAAATTAATTCTATTCTTACTGTGCACACAATGTGTACAAATAGGTACAAATGTTATATAAACATTGCACTTTGTTAGAAATTCAGTGTCCATTCATGTTATTCATCAAGATGTAGCTAGAAATGGAATTAATCAGTGTATAACTTCTGCCTTTCATCTGTTGAAGTCAGTGAGACTTTTGTAAAGAAATAGCCCCTGAATTAAATCCTTTGTTAATTCCTGTTCTTAACGAGAGATTACATAAAATCCGCAGAAGCTATGAAAAATCATGTTATTTTAAGTCAAGTGCAGAAAAGAAGGCTGAACCTCTTCTTATTTCAAGTCTGTTGAATAAAGATACCTTAGCATTAACAGGAACATTAGCATTAACAAGAAAAGGTTGAGCTCCACATGGCTCCAGACTTAGATTGCTATGAGAAATACTCTATATATCATTCCCATACATCCTCCTTGAAAAGCCGTTTCCCATACCTGTTCCCCACACACACAGCTCACTTTTGCTATGTGAAACCTTTTTATATCATTACAAGTGTGATGTGCATGAATCAGACCAATTTTGGTGCCTGACAAAATAATCCTGCAATAGGAATCATATTGCATTCTATTCTGTCACTATCTCTAGAGGTAAAAATACTCTGGCTTTGAATGCAACTGAAAAGCGAGGCAGATGGACTGAAATGCCTTCAGCATCTAAACAAGTGAAAAAGCACGAGTGAACTACAGATTCTTCAAAATGTAAAGATGTCAGTGATTAGCCATTTTCATCTCAGGTGTTCTTAATGTGAATTCAGCATTTCATTATAGGAGGTTAATTAGAAAAATAAGGAAAAAAATGTCAAGGGAATAAATCATCATTTCAGTTTTATCTTTTCTAACGTGAATAATGGATTTTATTTTTATACCAGATGTGTGTAATAATACAGCTGCATTTCTCCAGTTGCAAGATAAGGACAGAATTAATCTTGGATTATAAGAGAAATTTTATCAAGTTGTATGGCTAGCTCAAGAGGCATTTTATGTCTGGTCATTTCTGCTGCAGAACATTTAACATGAATTCTTTTCTTCACCTCTTTTTTTTTTTTTTTCTTTAACTAGAATAATTATGTCTTACATATGTCCATATTTTAGCATTTTATAATTTCAAATGCTGCAGTAAAGATAGAGATAGCATTTCTGTTTTAATTGCCATTTTTCACTATTTTCATAACTTTCTCAGCAGGCTGTCTTTTGGGCTTAAATTTTCCATGCTCTGTCTCTTTTCAAAAGCTATTCTAAGCATATTTGAGTAATCTAGCAAACTCAAACAGTTCTAATTTTGTGGTAACGTAAGCATGAAAAATATTCATTTTTCTCACATTTCAAATGTTTTCCATTTCTGTGACATAAAGCAGATAGAAATTTCATGTATTATTTGCCTGGAAGTTCTTGCAGAGAAAGGAACAACCGCCAAAGGAAATAGTGGCAACATTCCTAACGTGTACTCCAAAATACAGGACAATGGATTGCTGCTTGTAGCCTGTGGTTTATTTTCACAGCTCAGTCACTAATCTGCTGGCTGACATCAAACTAATCGGTTCTTTTCTTTGAGCTTTCATTGCCACATCTAAAAAAAAAAGAAAGTAAAAAGCTTTATGTCCTCAGTGAAGTGGAGACCTGATGTTCAAAATCACTGTGTAATAGCAGATGCTTTCAGGTATTGTTTTTGCCTTTGTAATTTATTATTTCTTCTTTTCTGACATGTTTCTTGAAAGGCACAAGTAAGCCTGAATAAGGATGACTATCTTAGCATGTTAACATTTATGTGAATTTAAGATACCTGTGATTATCTACATAAAGAACATTTTAGCGCTGAATAATCTATAAAGATTATTTTAACTATCCCTATTTGTATTTTTTTACTTTTTTTTCTGTTGCAAAGAGTCAAAACAGAAGAAATTATGTACTCAAATCAGTGGGAATATGTGAATACCAGACATTCACAATGACAATTTGCAGTGCTCAGTTCAGCTTAGTAGGCTAATCGCTTGAAGAGGATCAAAGTGACATAGGCCACAGTGTTCTTTTTTTTTCCCATCAGACAAACATTTTAGTTTATGAACATGATTACACCACTTAAACCTTTATTCTCTGTAGGCTGGACTATTATAAAATGTGATCTGTAAGACCAGACTTTGAATTGATTTAGATGCAGACTTTAGACAATTTCTTGAAAAGCAGGCATGAGGCAGAGGCAAAGGGAATGCATTGCCATGAGCGTATTTGGTCTGTGCTTAAAAATCTGCTTTGACTGGTAAGTATCAAGAAAAGGTTACAAGTTTGTTTTCCCCACAAAAATGGTAAATGAGCTAAAATATTTTATAAGAGAAATTATCTCTATACACTGTGACTTAGCAGGAGAATCCCCAGCAACAGAAATATTAATGGGAACAAGAAATGAAATTCAAGATATTTTTAATATATCAACAACTGGCTGGAAATCACGGTAGATAGCAGTACTTTCTTCAAAATTGTCCTTATCCTGAGTATTTAAAAAAAAACGATCACTAGAGAACTTGTCAATATGCCCATTGCTTATTGAGGAGAATCTTCTGTTTATTAAACTCACACTTTGTAAAGAAATTGTGAGAATTAGCTGATGTTCAGAACATCAGACATTGCTTCTGAGTCTGTATGTTCAACATGAAAATGTTATGATAACTTTGTATTACATAAGAAGTAACTTAACTTAAAATGTACTTATAAGATATACTTATTAAAATACACGTGGTAATTTTTAAATCTAAAATTAAAGAAAAATGTGAATATTTTTCAAACTCATTTGAATAGTCTAGGAGTCTGGGTCACATCTGAATATGTGACAATGCCTCTCAAATGTCGCAGTATTCTAAACAGTTCTAAAAGCAATAATGCTCCTAATTGAAAAGGAGAAAAAGTTCTGCCTACTTAGAAAAATGAAATAACATGATACGTATCAACTCCATGCATCATAGTGCAGTGAAGAGTCAGTGAGTTAGCGTTGTCTGAAGTAACTCTGGAACCAGAGCAAGATAGCCATTGGAAAGGTAGAATTTATTAATAAAGATGCATTACTTGCTGATATAGACATATTACCTATGTGGCTTGTGTTAGAAAATGCACTGTTTTTAGCTGCTCACTCAGATGTCACTACAGTTAAGTATTAATAATGTGCCCACATTCATTAGGGACCTAATACTATATGTTTATGTTAACACAATGTTCCCGGTAACTTCAGAGCTGAAAATTGAGACTCTAGATGCTAATTTGCAGATAGGATGATAGAACAGTAAAACTGTAGGCACAAGTAGAAGAGCATAACTGAAGGCAGAACATGGGATAAATCAGCAGCCAAATGGGTGGTGATTTGTGAAAACATCAGCATTCAAGAGCATTGTAGGTTTTGATGTGGTTCATCCATGTGTAAATTTACTCATTTATTTGGGTAAATTTATTTTATCTTAGTGCTGAGGTATGCCATTTTAGGAATGTTACAGTGTTCAGGACAGAATGGCCTTTAAAATACATTTACTCCTTCATGTGTTTGCAGCCTGACATGGCAGTTCATTTGCACCAACACAAAACAGTTTATTACATTCCTGCCATTGTCCTTGCCCGGCTAAAATCATGGGATATTTGGCAGTCGAACTAAATATATATATATATATTTTTTTTTTCAGGATCTATAAAATTTGTTATGAAAATGTAACATTTTTCTTGCTAAGGACATTAGTCATGAAACCTAATTATGTGGACATGATTGATAAGAGTTTGATGTCATGTTGTGCATGTAGTCAGTAAACCCTATCATGCTTCCTAAAAGGAGGCCCATCACATTTTCTTTTCAAGTACTTGAAAATTCAAACTGAGTGTATAAGTGGGAAGCACCTCTGCAGGATTATCAAAGTTTGGTTTTAAAGAACCTATCAACTAATATTCTGCTATTCTGCCATTGCTTCACTAATATTCATCCAAATTTCCTTTTGAAATATTAAAAATATATATTTGAAAAAGACATATTAGAAAATCATCTTGCGGGATTTAATTTTTATTACAATATTTCATCATATCTCATCATAGAAAGAACCTAAAGAGTCCTCGGAGTCTGACTGAATGTTCTCTTGTGGTTACTTTAAAAATTTCTTTAACATTATATGCTTTATTTGTGAAGCTCAGTACCAGAGTTTATATTAAGAGCATGTTTCTCAAGTAGCGATAACGATATCTCTGTGTAATCTTTCTACTCAGATCTACACAGCCTTTTATTTCTTACTCCATGTCTGTTTCCCCTGTAGGGCAGGAAAAGGAAATTTCCACCTAGGGAGTTCAGCATCTTTCAGCATCAATGATACTTGTCCAACAGCCCTCTATATTAGGGAGAGCACGTCAGCTACAGTTAGCACTTAAAATTTATCAGTGCCCATTTACACATGTCTTCTTTGTCTCTGTGTACATTTCAAACAGTGGAGTCAGGAGCAGTAGGAAAGCAAATAGAAAACATTAAAAGAAGAACATTACATCTTTTTTTCTCCTCAGTAATTCGTGTAAGCATGAAACTAGAGTTGTTATTATCCATAAATTGTCATCTATCATGAGGTAGAAACATCTTTTTCACCTTGCCTTTGCTGTCTGAGGTTTGAATACTCCTCTGTCAGTAGCATAAACAGTAATGAGATCTTCTGTTTCCTTCTAGCTATATGTTGCCTGTTAGCAGTCCTGAAGGTTACTGCATGATTGAAATGGCTGCAGACAGAAACCCTCCTGTACGACACAGACTCCATCTCTCATATCAGGCATCTCAGGTGAGTCTAAAAAGCATCAAAAAAATAGCTGCTTGCTTTGAAAACACAGATATCATTATATTTTCTTTAATATGTCATTTCACAGAAAGCATCCACAATATTTCCAATGATTTCTTCACCTTATCTGACTCTGAAACATCTATTTCAGCTGCTTAATGTCTATGAAAAGGATGCTGATACTGCAAGAGAAAAAATAAAGTATCTGCAGTGTCAGTGAATTAAGCCATGGTGTTGTTAGGAACAATTCAGACACAGTTCAGCAGTAACTCTGGTTCTTTTTTGTTTGCGATCTCTGCTGTCTTGTGGTGGGCAATTATGAATCATTACTGACTTAACTTGATGCCAGAACTTTAGGACTTCCTTTCTGAGCAGTACTGTAAATATGATTGTCTCCATTTTCAAACCAGCCACTCTAAATCTACCATAGGCCAGCTTTCCCATATCATGTTTTTTTCTGTTTTGCTTTGTCTCCATTTTGTCACCTTTCTTTTCTCTGTGTTCTAGTGTCAGAAGATTATTCCTGCATGTTATGTTCTAAGTTGTTTTGAGCTTGAGAATTTGAACTGTGATTGAGCTTTCACGTTATAAGTTTGTTTGCTAGGATACAGGACAATTAATTGTAGATAGACTAATTATTATGTGTATTGTACGGTATGTGCTGTCAGTAATAGAATTTCTTCTCTTCCCAGTCAATGTCTGGGTGCTCAGTCTGATAGAACTGAGTTAGATATCATTATTACCCAAATTATTTCTGTTCATATCTTCTAGATGACCAGCCTGATGTTCTGAAGGGGAATGTTGTTTGTCTCCCCCTTTATGTCTGCAGCCTATATCTCTGGCAGAATATGTATCTAACACTGTTTGCAACTTCTGTGTAGAGAATCTGTGGAAATGACCCATCAGTGCGTGGTCATGTAAAGAAGTAAGCACTACCTCACTAAAAGAAAGACTTACAGGCAGCTGCTACCTTTGATACCATGCCCCAAGATGATACAGCAGAATCTTTCTGCCCCAATCAAGAAATTTATCTCATTTGTTAGTAAGTTCAGAACTCTTTTCTTTTTATGTGAGTGCACAGTTGTTTCAGTTCATATGGATTTTGGAAGTGGATGTTCTAGTCCTCCGCACTTAGCACATTTCAATTCATATTTGCAGAGCAGTCATGGAGCAAAACAACTTAATTCCCTCAGGAAAAAGCAATGCAGAAGATGTTCTCTCTGGGTGCACTTAATGTACTATACCACTAAGAGGTATTTCATGGGACCAAACACACTTAATTAACATAAATTCTTACATGGTATATAGGATGAATGTTGGATCTTCATGAAAAATGGTTATGCTTTACATGTCTGTTTCCAATCTTTTCAGAAGCATACAAGCAATGAAAGAAAAATATTATTTCTAAGGGGACTAAGGAATTTTTTTCCCCTTAATGACTGACAGTTGATTCTCTTTACCGCTCAGGCTCCAAATGAAGAAAAGCCATTTACAAATTAGCATTAGAAAAGTTAAGCATAATCACAAAATCATAGAATGGCTCAGGTTAGAAGGGACATAAAAGATCATCTAGTTCTAACCTCCCTGCTACGCACCAGCTCAGACTTCCCCAGGCCCCATCCAACCTGGTCTTGAATGCCTCCAGGGATGGAGCATCCACAGCTTCTCTGGGCAGCCTATTCCTGTGCCTCACTGCCCTCTGAATAAAAAACGTCCTTCTTAAATCTAACCTAATTCTCACCTATTTTAGTTTAAAACCATTTCCAAGTCTCTTATCATTATCATGAAAGTATTAGGAATGTTACCGTAATGTTACCATAATATTATCTTAGGGCTATTAGGTTATTAACAAGATTTACAGAAATTCTTCCTGTGTGCTTCCTGAAAATAGATTCTGGTTTTGTCCATTTAACTCAGAACAGACCTTTACAGAAAGAAATGTGTATTATGGTGTACTAGTGTGAGTTTGAACATCTAACATATTACGATAAAAATCATCGATGTGAGAAACTGAGCAAAGCCAAGTGAAGTTATTCTGTGGTTCACTGGATCTGCCCCCAGGTCAATGCTTTTGTAAAATAAGTCCAGTAATAAAAGATTATGTTGCAAGAGTAGTGTTTGGTACACCTTTTTTTTTTTTTTTTTTTTTTTAATCATAGACACTTTACATTCCAGTCCAGTGCCTTGCTTAATTCTTATAGCAGGTTCACAAACTGAGAGAAAATGTCTGTCTGAAAATGCTACTTACAAATTTTGTCCAAATCTGTGCTGGTTTATATCTATGTTTGACAAGGGAGAAAGTCAAGTGATATGAAATGAATTTGACAAGTGCTGAGCTGATGTCTTCGAATTCCTTCCACATGAAAAATTTGATTTAATTTTATCCATGCTCTAAGAGATGTAGGTTTTGTTTTTTTTTTTTTTTCTTATTTTCTTTCTAAATGAAAGGCATTGTAAATGGAGACATTTGTGGTCATTGTATCTCCAAATTTCACTTTAGATTGTCAGCAACATAGCTCAAGCAGTGATAAAAGCCATTCGAGAACAGCAAAACACACTCATATCGATATGTGAAATCTAGACAAATTGATATGGTACTTTCCTCCTTCTGCTCCTAAATCTTACAGTTGGTGTATGGATATTATAGAAGAGGACTCTTTAACTATAATTTATCTCCTTGTGTAAATGATCGCCTCACTTTACAAACCCTATGATATATCTGTTTTTCTGGTGACTTATTCATAGTTGACTACCTGTCACTCTGTTTCTGGATTGGTTGTATTATACATGTAAATGCATCACAGAATTATATAGTTATTATATTATGGTCTTTTCAATTCTAGACAGACATCTGGCAAAAGAACTTAGTCATGTTGAAACCCAGTGTCAGAGCCCGTGAAAGTCAAGCACCAGCTTTATAAGTGGCATTTTCCATGCGTAATTAGTCACTTAAGAGAACTTTTGTAAGTGATGTATAAGGATTTATCTCCTAGATCAGGTAGCCCAAGAACACTAATATGACTGGGTCAGTCCCAATATAAATTAGTTGTGGGTGTTTCTTCGGCATCTTTATCAAGGATGCCCTAGGCATTTGTGACTCCAGAATTTACTAAAACTTTCCCTTTTCTCCTGGTCTTCATTATTGTGGTCTGATGTATATCTTGTCACTCATTCAAGAAATGTAAAATCTTGATTATATAACTCCTTTATCTTGGTTTCCTGTAGGTTCCAGATCATTAAGAAAATCTTTATGCATGGTGTACATTTTCTTCTATGTTCCTGTGCCAGCTCTTAAATGAGACTGTAAAACTCATGGTTGTACAATGATGGAAACATAAAGAAAAGCTTATTGTTCATGTTCATTGTGGATAAGGCTGGAAATTGTAATTTGTTTTTCATGGAATGTTACTACACAGTTTTACATAAAAGTCTATTTACATCATGTAAAGTGAAAAAAAAAAATTAAAAAATCCTTCAAGCCAATGACATAGTTTTTTGCTATCTTTAATTAATGGCTATTTCCATTATTTCTTGTTATTAATGCTCCATTATTTTATAGCAACATCACAAACTACATTCTTTTCTGATGTTTCTCTTATTTCTGCAGATCACCTTTGGACCAACCTTTCTTGGGAATGTTCCTGTTCACAAAGAGGTTCCTGAATGTGCTGGGCACATACATGGCTATAAAGGATGCATTAGGGATTTTCAAGTAAACAACAAAGAATTTTTCATCATAGATGATGCTCTTGGAGGGAAGAATGTTGAGAACTGTAATGTTCCAATATGTGATTACCATCCATGTCGCAATGGTGGAACCTGCATTAGGTAAGAGTTAGCATTTTGTCATCTCTTTGTAGCTGGCAAGTTCATCCTTAGTAGAAATTATTATACTTTTCTGTGTAATAAGCAATAACTTAACTCCTGTCCAGATAATGTTAAATAGGAAATGTTACATCTTCATGCCTAACCAAAGAAATTTTACAACTTCTTTGCTTACGTTAAAACAGATATAAAATGTAATTACACTGTACATGGTGCATGTGTAGTGAGTTGCTGATAGAATTCCTTCAGGATCAGCTAGTTCCCCGGCCTAGTGACCAGTTCAGACTTTTTTTATAGGTAAGACAAGATCACATAACACCTTCTTCTGTCTGACAACTCTGGAGTACTGTACCCAGGACTGGAGTCCATACCTCAATAAATATGTGGAGCTGTTGGAAGGGGTCTAGATGAGGGTTGAGGCGCCTCTTATTAAGAAAGGTTGTTTGCTTGAGACATGCTCTAGCTGTAGCAAAACCAATTATCTCTTGAGATTTGGAAGTCCCATTTGGATAGGTTACTAGCTAGGGATCTTCAGAGAAGTAATTCCTGCATTCCAAAGTCCTGATGCTTCATTTTGCCCACAGTGTGTGCAATGCAACTCCATCACTGTATACTGTGTAATGAACTAAGAGAAAAACAAATTGCTTCTGCTTCTCTGAGAAGTGATGAAATTTATGCGTGTGTCACATCTACAAGTCTCACTCTTGACGAGTCATGTACCTATCTTCTTCAATTTCTTTGTAGAGGATGTAAACAGAGTGACAAGATGGAAGGTAAATTTGCTTTTGCTGGCAGGCATTATACACAGACTCTGACAATGCCAAGGCCAGAAACCCCTTTGGGGTATGCTTCACTTTTTTCTTTACTGATCTTGTTTTCCACAGCTTTCATCATGCTGAAAAAGTGTGGAAAAGCAATAACTTGCATACCTTCTGATCAGCCTTGGGAGATCTGGCTCCAGAACATCTTTAATCTGATGAGCAATCCACAAAGCTTGTTCTTCTGAATCTGTTGTCTTAAAAAATAAATTGAGTGTTTCAGTGGATGAAGCATCTCCTAAAAGGAATGGTGTGCTATATACTCTTCCTTCCAAGCAATTTCTGCTAATACTATTTAGTAATCTATTTAGTAACCATACACAGTTTACAAATTCTATGTAGAAGACAGATCCGATTTTAAAGCAATAGTACTTACCACCTTCTTTCTTCAGTGCTTTGGTTACAAACATTCTTTGATAACTCTTACAGCTGAAAGGTAATAGCCTCTCCCTTAGTTCCACAGTAGTTTATTAGTTGCTTTATCCTAGCAACTATTTGATAAACTAGTATTCAGATTTAGAGGAATCCTGTTGTAATTCACAGCATGTCATGTGTGGAGTAGGAGAACTGAAAAACCAGAAGTAAACATTTTGTGTATAGTTTCTAGTGTTCAAGTGGTATGTGTGGACTATAATACAGCATGGTTACCTTCAGATGTATGACTGCTGCCAACAAGAGCCCTAAATAATATATGGTGCTAGAATGTACAGGGCAAGGTTTTGATAGTGGGTGGGGCTACAAGAAATGCCTCCAGTTATAAGAGTCCAGAAACTATCTAGATAAGGGTAGGCTTTAGCTGGCTCCCAAAAAGGACCTACAGCTTCTAGAGCTAAGCCATGAGCAAGAGAGAAAGCTTAAGAGAGCACAAAAGCAGCTGGGAGAGCTAAGTGAGAAAATGGGAGACAATAGATACTGCAGACAATAGGGTCAGTGCGGAAGGAAGGCAGGAGGTGCTCCAGGTGCAGAGCAGAAGTTCTCTGCAGCCAGGAAAGGCCCATGGTGGAGCAGGCTGTCCCCATGGGGATCTTTACTGGAACAGTACGGTCCTGAAGGATGAGTATTGTGGTATGGATCCACACTGGAGAAGTGCTTGGAGAGTTACAGCCCTTGGGAAGTCCAGTTTGGGAAGAACTGCATCCTGTGGGAAGAATCTCACATGTAGTAGGGGGCAGAGTGACCATGGAGGAGTGGCAGAAACAATGCAGTACGAGCTGACTGCAGCCTCTGTTCTCCTCTCCCTTCACTGCTCAGGGGAGGAGGTAGAGGAGAGTAAATGGGAGGGAAGGTGTTTTTAGTTTGCTTTTGGTTCTTGCTGATGTAGTCTGCTACCAGTAGGCAATAAATTACATTAATCTCCCTTATGCTGAGTCTGTTTTTCCAGTGATGGTAAGTGCTGACTGATCTCTCTGTCTTATTCTCAGCTTATGAGCCTTTTTTTCCCACATATTTGTGTTTACACAATATGTGCTGTTTACAGGGAGGAATGAGATAGCAATGTGGTTGAGCAAAGCTGACTATCATTGTTAAACCACCATCTCACATCATTGTTAAACCACCATCTCAACAGTACTAAAAACATTCCCATCTCCACCATTAATTGTATTCATTTACCTACTTACTTCTGAGAAGAAAAAAAAAAAAAAAAGAAAAAAAAACCTTAATTGTAGTTAAATCTTTTTTCAGATCAGAAAACAATCTGACAACTCTTATAAAGCTATTATTGACTGGTTTAAGATATTGCCAGTTGTTTCACTTAGCTGTTTAATGACAAAAAAAAGCCATTTTTCATTTCATGTTATTCTTTGTGAATTTGGCAACTAATTGGGGCTTTTGCTTCTGAAAGGCCAAGTGTTATATAATGAATAACTCAGACATGTTTTATAATGAGGAATGAAGCTTGCTGTACATAGACAGGTGTGTTTCATAAGAAACATCTTTTACCCTCATTCTTAAATGAAAGTTACTTGCCTGACAAGGATTAGACAGACCAATGAGTTGGAATGGCCAACCACAGCAATGATGGGTCACACAGTCACCATTTTGCCACGGTATAAAACTGTGTGTACGACAAAAGCCATTCTGTTTCAAATTGCACTGTATCAGATAAGAGTTTTAGTCAAATCTAAATTTCTGATTCTTTACATAACAGTTATTTTGTTAGTTTTTTAAAAGAAAGTATTTTCTTACCTTTGTAAATACCCTATGGCTTGTAGAGGCACTTTTGCAAATTTACTAGCTCTTTTACAGCATTTTCTATCTGTGCTCAAGTAGAATTCCAGAGACTGGTTAATTTCAGAGGGGAAAAAATGACAACTATTCAGTAAATGTAGTGTCATACAGTTCTGTGAGTGATTCTGTGAATTCAGTGTTCACTGGATTTTAAATATGAATTTGGAGGGAGATTAACCTTGGAAGTGCTAAACATTCTGTGTTGCCCCCTCTTCATGTGAGCCAGATGTTGCAAACCAAGACTAGTGTTAATTAAAAAGTCACATCTGTGTGTGGGAAATAAATTCATAAAATTAGCAGTGATTTGACAATTGTGAGCCACAACTCTTGTGGCAGTTGATTAATGCATTTGTTTTAAATTGTATAAAGAAAATGTAGACATAGACAAGTTGCTTTTTGTAGCGAAGAGTACAATCTCAGAGTTAATTGCTCCCACAAACAATCATGTTTCCAGTGTCTCAAACTATTCTCATAGCGATTACTCTTACTGTTTTTGTTCTCCTTGTATTGGTGCAGCAGATGGGTCCATTAATGTTAATCAATTAACTCAGACTGAAAAATCAAACTCAATTAGCAATAAATTTCAATAGAGAGACAGTTGTCTTCAGATTCCAACCACAAGGAATGCCATATGCATCAAATATGCAAGGAAGTCAAATTTTCAGTTTTGGTACCTGGCAGCATAATAAATATCTTTGTAGAAGTTTAGGTATTTCACTTGGAAAGTAGCTTTTCTACCATGAACTGTAAAAGTAATATTTTAAATTATATTTTAGAAACTGTTTTCTGCACACTGGAGGACCATGCATTTCTTTGTAAGACTTAGAACTGATTCATCAAATTATAAATTAAATCCTAAACATCTCCCAGAGTTCATCTGAAAAGGTTTTAAATGTCTTTTTAAAAAGTAGAAAATGAGTTCTAGATTAGCTTTGTGGAAAGCAAAAGAAAATGTTATAGTGGAACTTGATATGTGATAAAATTCCATGTATTGCAGCTGTTTAAAGGAGAAGGTAAAGTGATTGAACAAGTGCCATGGCTCCTTGTTTGTATATATCCTCAGTCATTATGACTGTGACTATTTTTTATAAAAACAACTTAACTGAAGACCTTGGAGACTAAAATGTAATTTTGCTTTTTTTTTCCTCTTGTTTTCTATTTAAAGAGTAGTCATGGTGAATCTTTCCCATATCATGCACTAGAAATGATTCTTATGCCTGCTTGTGCTCATGTATCAGAAATACACATCAAGTCAGATTTTAGCTGAAGGAATTCATCGAGGGTAGTCTTTTATTTCCTTATAAGCACATTTCTCACATTTTTAGCACACAGCTAGAGTTTGCTTCTGGTTCACATAATCTGGTTTGTGTCGTTTGAATTAAAGAGGAAGTTGTTACATAAGAAAGTTCCCATTTCAAAACAGAAACCATTGAAACACTTTCTAGTAATGCTAGTAGTGGTGCAGGCTAACTTTTGAGAATTCCTTAAGGATTTTCTATCGCAGCTTTATATGTAGAGCAAGAAAGGAATCAGATATTTGGGAATGGCAGGACTGATCACACTTACACTGATCTCTTATTGGTCTGTTTAATGAACTAAGAGAGTCAGACAAGAGCATTATCCAGAACTTCTAGTTTTGTTGTGTTTATTTTACAAATCTGAATCCTACTTACTTATTATTAGGATCCACATTCAGTCCAAAACTGTTTTAAGCTCTTCTGTGTTCAGCTCTTTCACAAAGATCAACCAATGAAAGGGATTAATTTTTATTTTAGTAGATCTGAAAAGGAAATAGGTTTCTAGATAAGAGTTGAGAATTCTGCTCCTGGACTCAGATACCTTGTTCAGTTCTGCCTCAAACATTTTTAGAATTTGCACCACATGTACTTAAGTAAAATGATTTGTACAGAGATACCCTGCTTCCTGCTTCTTTCTGAAAGACTGTGTTTTTGTTAATTCTGTCAATACTAAAGATGCTCACACATTAACAACTCCAGAAACAGATGGTATCACTATTTTCATTCATGTTTCTACATACTGATATTTAGAAAGGCTAGTTTGGGAGACTGAACATGTTGAATTCTGTACTCTTCATAAGACTATATAGCTAAATTAGCTGGAGTTCAGTGCATATGAATGAGATTCACATTTGGTAATCTGTTGTTTTTTTCTAACACGTATATCAAATCAGGCCTTGGTGAAGAAAATATTAAGCTTATTTTCAAATTGTTTTATTTTTCTAGCAGAGAGATTGTTCATCTTACCAGGTTCCACATGATGTTAGGAATAAGTAATGACACACTTAGAACATCTTTCACGTTACTTTCGAGAGGTATGAGAGAAAATGCCATTGTGCTTCTCAAAATTGATCAAAATAGCATTGGACATGACCTTGTTACATCATATTTTTATAGGAAAGTCAAAGTAGCAATCAAACCAGAAAATTTTATCTTCAATTTCACTAATAGTACATATTAATATATATTGCTGGATGTACTACAGCCTGACTGCTGTACTTTATAGCCAAGCAAAAGTTCTATTTAAATTCATTAAAAATATGCAGCTTTTTTACCAGTGATTAAAATGTGGCTCAGTTTCAGAATTTGTTGGCTTAATAATTTTGCCTTTTTTTATAGAACTGTTGCTGAAATAACAAATTCTGGCTGTTGAGTCATAGCATTTAAATCCAAATCAAAGCAAACTTTTGAAAAACAGATTATCAAAGAGTAAACCTTTCTGTGTTTTTAATACTGTCAGTGAACTGGTGGGTCTATTAAAAATGTCTGTGGAAAAATCAATTTTTTTCTGTTCGCGGATCTGCAGATTTAGTATTCAATTAGTGTGAAAAGTAACTTGCTGAAAACAGAGCATGCAGGAAAAGCAAGTATCCAAGTGTAAATAGGACTTTAAATTCCTGACTGTTTAGATAATGTGCAAGCTGTGCACAGAATTTGTTAAATGTGATGTTTATACATCATCTTAGTTCAGTTGTGCTTAAATCAGAGAAGCTGCCACGGCTAAAATTTTAGTGTGGGTATTGAAATACTAGTAAGTGCCATTTTAATACCACTCATTCTAGAATGATTTGATTCAATTCCCAGAAATACTATGCAACATCATTTTCAAGAATTACAGCACAACCAAATCAGAATTTGTGATGGCATTGCATCCAGAAAAGAGATTGTATTTGATATAGCTTTAAAACAAAAGATATCAGGAAGCTGAATTGAATGCTATCCTTTTCCAAGGCCACTGTGATGTTTAAATGTACACAGAAATACTAAAAAAAACATTCATATGCATTTGTCCAACTAGAGAAGTAGTGCATACATTCCTGTAAGAATTTCACCACCTTAGAAATCCTGACAAATAGTGTAGCTGGTGATGTTTGCTGTATGTTGTATCACATGTAACAGGTGTGTGAAAAGTGATAGATGTGCCATATTCTTTTTACTAATTATTAAAATTCCACAGAGATAATGCTTTCATTGAAATGTATATGTTCTTAGTCAGGGACTGTTATACGCTGTAACTGTGTATTTTATTGATATTACTGTAAAATCACAAGATTGGTACTGCAAAAGATGAATAATGCACTATCTGTAATGTGTGTTAGAACATTATTCGTATGCTCCTAACCAAACATATAGACCTACCTACTATGATAGATTTCTAGACTTCAAGCAATGAAAATCATGTAAGAGAGGGGAAAAAAAAATGATGAGATTTAGTCATGACTAGAGTGGTTGAGTGAGGAAGGAACAGGAAAGATTATCAGCTATACTGAATGCCTTTCTTGGGGAGCTTATGACTGAGAGATTATCTGAGGGCACCTTACAGGACAGATTTTGATTATAGTTTGAAGAAACCTTCACTTTGTCATTTTGTTGAATGCAGAACAAAAAATCACATGGTTAATATTCAGTCTGAATTTGGAATGTCTGAATATGAAGTACTGTACTGATACAAAACTTTGTTACTCTATTTCCTTCCAGTAAAAGCATTCATTTAAGTTCATTTTTCAGAAAGATGGGAAACTGATTTTATTATTTTTTTTTAACTGTTAAGTCTGGCCTTTTTGATCTTATAAAATCAGCCAGTTGATCATGTGTACAGCTAGATAGGAAGAGTAGTGTAGACATAGTCACCGTTCTCTATGTTTGTGTCCATAAATGAAGTAATTCATGTGCATGAATACAATACATTTAGATTAGGCTTCTTAAACCTGGCCATCCTAACCAAATCTAGATGTAGAGAGGAGAAGAAACAGAAATAAAATGCACATTCTACCTGTACCTAGATTATCCACAGTTGTCCACCTCAATATTCAGAGGAGACATAAGCTGACTAGATCCTCACTTTTTCTCACTGCCCATACCTATGGGTCAGTACCTATAGTGCTTGTAAAGGCAGTCTTCCCCACAGTTTAATTCAGTTAATGCAGATTAAATATCAATATAAAAATTTGTGAAGGAGGAAAGTGTTTCTTTTGTTGGATTTGGGTTTTTTTGATTGTTTGGATGGCTGGGTTGGAGTTCTCAGTTGTTGGTGAAGTCAGGAGGGGGAGCAGCAAAACTGCTACCATGGACTTCCAAGGGCAGACTTTGAACAGTTCAGGACATCAGTAGGGAGAGTCCCTTGGGATTCCATCCTGTAGGGTAAAGGGGTCCAGGAAGTCTGGTTTTTCCTAAAGAAGGAAATATTAAAGGTATAGAAGCGGGGTTTCCCTCTGAGCTGCAAGATGAGCCAGCAGGGAAGAAGACCAACATGGATGAATAGAGAGCTTTTCCTGAGGCCTGAGGAGAAAAAGAGAACCTACTTTCTGTGGAAGAAGGGATGGGCAACTTGGGGAGAATACAAAGAAGTTGTGTCAGGGGAGATTCAGGTTGAAGTTTAGGAAGAACATCTCTGAAAGAGTGTTCAGGTGCTGGAATGGACTGCTGAGGGAGGTTGTGGAGTCACCATCCCATCCCTGGAGGCACTCAAGAAACATTTAAATGTTGTACTAAAGGACATGGTTTGGTGGGAAGTATTGGGGATAGGTAGACGGTTGGACTGAATGATCTTGAAGGTCTTTTCCAACCTTGGTGATTCTGTGATTCTGTGATTCTGTGGTTGCTGTTTGTTTGTTTGTTTGTTTTTAGCTAGGGAAGACCTACTGAGGATGTGTATTATGTGGAAGATCAATGTGTTATTTGTAAAGAATCATCGGACTTAAGAATTACCTGCTGTGCTGCTAGAGAATTAGTACATCCCTGTTCAAAAAAATACTGTCTTGAACAAAGATACAAAACTGCTCTTGAAGATTGAATTTCTATAGCATAATAAACTTACAAGATACAAAGATAAAGTGACCTTAAAACCACAAAAAAAGCTGTTTTTCCTTCCTTGGGTTGTCCTGAATCGTAATAGCAGAAGCCTGCACAAGGTTTGACATGGGTACATCAGCATCATTCATAATCTGTGGAGTTTCTAGCATTGCTTTATACCAATTTTGGAACAATAAAAGCTATTTCATAACACCACCTTGAAAGCTGATGCCATTTTTTTTAGTAGTAGTTATCTATCGTTCATTTCATTTGTCTATTAGCCAGTATCAATACTGTTCATTTACCTGACTGAATAATAATAATAGAGTAATACTCTATTACTAAATAAAAAGTCTTAAAAATAAAAAAATGAAAAAACACTTTGAAAGTGTTTCCTTTAGTTGACAGGCTCCTCTTCATAATAGCTGTGTCTGTATTATTACAACTTAGTAGTCATATACAACTAAACTACAGTCTCGGAGTTCTTGTAGGATTACAGCTAGTATTGCTTCTTTCCTACTTCAGCTGATAGTGCTTAGGAGTTATGAGTTAAAGGATAAGAGATGTCAAGGCCTGATTTCTATTACTCCACAAGGCATCAGTGTTCAATAAGGGATACTGTGTACTCGTGTATTCAGGTCACCTTCTCAATCTGTCCATCACTTTAGCTATATTGAATGCTTTGAAAAATTCATCTGGCTTGGAGGTCAGCGTTTGCACTAGATTTCTTCTTATATTATCCTAGTAAGGCATTTTACAGTCAGATAAGAAAACATTTCATTTTTATGTTGAGAAGTTACATAGAAGACTGATTGTACTTGGTCTTACCATTGTCTTCTAAAGTTGTTGTCATATTTGAATTAGACCCTATGAAATAGTTGTGTTTGGTTTTGGCTATCCTACTCATTTCTTCACCTGGATTACTTCTATTTGTATTGACATATAAGTTACTATAACGTATTTTGTGTGTGTGCATAAAAGAATATAGAACCGCTGTTGGTTTTTCACACTCACGTCAGAAGAGGTTGTAATGGAAATGCAGTCAAGTTCTGAAAAAATCTGATTGAAGGGAGCATCTCAGGAATCCCCCATGCTGAAATGAATGCCCCAGACAGAAAACAGTTACTCAGATGAAGAGATTTGAAGTTACTCAAAGTGGAAGTTATAAGGGTTCTTCTATGTAGTGCTGTTATTTAATAATCTCTTCCCAAAATTTTCTCTGGATTACAGTGGGGTATGGGACCCTTCAGTAGAAACTCTGGACATAACATGTTTTTCCTGTTTCCTTTAAGGCCGTTGATAGGACATGAAGTTTCAAACTTAGTTTCAGTGTCATCAGGAGTTACAGAAGTGAGAGTTAAGTATTTTGTATGGGAACGCATATATGAATGCATGTATTTGTATACACCCTTAGTTTATAATGAATATTGTTCATCTATATGTATTGTTAATTCATTTGTAATTGTCTTCTCTCTTCATACTGTGGAGTTTTATAATTTGTTGGTGACGGTGCTAAGAGTAATTGCATTTATTCTGTATCTCCATTCAGTTGTAAGACAACAGTAGGGAAATAGGTAAAGCCCCAAATAGACAACAATGATAATAGGAACACAATCTTGAGTGAGAGTGATGTTGGTAATGAAATATAGATGAATATCTTTTGTTCAAGATGTGCAATTGCTCTTCAACGAATAATCTTTTTTTTTCTATTTTTCTTGATGACAGTTTTAGCCCAGCAACTATTCACAGCTTTAATTTATTTTCTTCATCATTATTTAGACCATGGGTCTGGAAAAGCTGTAATCACTGTAAATTACACATAAATCTGCTGGAAGGTGATACAGCATCAGCAACAGAGATGTTCAACCTAAAATACATCCTTCTTAACAAGAGGTTTTGAGTTACAATTTGTGTGCATTTTGCACACAAATCCAGCTTAAACTGGATTGCTACTATCTGTAGGCTGAAGAATTTCCAGTAATTATTCCTTTTTTTTATAGTAGTATATAATAATGTACTATATCATCATTATATTTCAGTTGTCATACCTGTCCAATTATTCATACACTTTTCCATTGTCTAAGCCATTTGGAGAAACAGTGCAGTATATTTCAGGGTGGAAACCAAGCATAGTAGTTCATTAACCCAAATTTAAGTGGTTGCCTAGATACCTCCAGGGATTAATTATGAAATTCACACCTTAAAAAATGCACAGATTGTTTAAAATCCTTTAAAATCACATTAAACATGCTTTCGACGTGGTATCTTCTTATGCAACTACACTTTTTTCTTGGTATTATTTCTGGTACTGCTATGTGGGACAGAGTTGCTACCTGGATAAGTAGTTTGTAACTTCATGTAATGGAGAGAGTAAACTATATTGAAAAATCTAGGGTAAATTGCACTAAAAATTATTTGTGGTTAACAATCATTAAAAAATAAATTGGGTATTGTAAGGGTGGCTCTAATTTTTACGTTTTCTGTTTGTTTGTTTGTTTCTATTTGCCCAGGCAGATTTTGTGAAGAAGGTAAGGTGAAAGACTGTTGAGGGTTGTAATTTCCCCTGGACTTACAGTCCATATGGTCCTTTTGCTCTAAATTATGAGATACGCTTACAGTTTTCCCTCAGTTAACAAAATAATTTGCTTCAACCCTATTCTCCCTTTTTCTGAAAGACAGTATCCAAAAAATCTCCCTTATGTCTAGTGCTAAACATGACAATAAGGCAGAAGGATTAAATGCAAAACTGTCATGGACAATGTGCAGAAGCAGAGTTACGATACATTTCATTTTTACATTTCTTGGCATTTTCTCACACTTTCTTATTGTCAGTATCCTCACACTCCAGCCTTCTGCAGGGTGAAATTTGTCTGCTTAAGTCTCACTTAAACTTTGGTAGCCAAGTTTACACGAGACACAGACTTGCACTAACAAAATGGCTCCTTGATTTATCACCATTGCAGGCACCGCTGCATGAGCAAGCTATGTATAAACATTCATTTCTTGTCACAGTAAGTCCAATGCAAACACTTAGATTTTAAAAGTTGATGCAGTCTTTGAGCATCCTTACATTGTCCCTACTTTGAACAGTAGGGTACATAGACTGTATTTATTTCACTGTTGGCAGAGACAGATTTAATTGTTAGGTTTTGAAATTCTTTGAGCGGACAAATATAAAATGTTCTTAACGTTGAAATCTAATTTTAGCATGCATTCTTAAACTTAAATGGAAAATACAAAGCAATCAGGATTTTATTTTATTTGCTTTACAAGTGTTCAGACTGAGCATCCAGATTTATAATGTGATCGTTATGCCAGCTGAAGATTCAAGGCTAAATTGTAAAGTCAGTTTTCAGCTTCAGCAAATGCTCTCTGGGTCCTGCTGTGTTTCACTTAAAAGCAAGGACAAGTGGATTCCATCAGTAGGAGAGCATGTTTTGCATATGAACTACTGCAAGATAATACTGGGATGGAGTAGAATTCAACATAAGGACACTGTTTTTATTTATAGGCGGTTGCTGGCTTGTTTTCAAGCAAGACTTTAAAGCAAGGTGGATGATTTAGTAGCAGATGTGGGATTATAATACTTCAGTTTTAAAATGAGATGGTGTTTGTCCTGTACCTTGATGGTAAAATGCTGTGATTTAATATGAAAAATATGGTATTCATGGGCATGATCTTGCTTGGTACAGAACAAAAAAAAAATGGTTGAAATGATATCATCTCTTTTTTCTGCATAGTAGTAATATAGTTAAAACCTCATCTTTTGATCCATGTTCAGTGGATAATTATTTTGTGCAGTAGAAAATGATTGTACATTATTACAAGTGTATTCAGAGGTAGGTTGGTATGCGTAGATATATGATGACTTTTTATCAGGTTTTGTCCATATTTTTGTATGGGTATTTTTGTTGTTTTTTTTTGGTTGGTTGGTTGGTTTTGTTTTGTTTTGCTTTGTTTTGTATAAATTGGGCAGTTCCTAATTCCTTGATGTTTAAGTTTGCAGCCATTTTCTGTAGGTGAGTTTTGACAATAGGCAGGTTTAGTGATTTTGCCAATATACATATATTTGTCAAGTCCTTTACACAGGTTGCATACAAGATCTGACATTCTACACTAGGAGGCTAATCGTATGTCTAAATGACTTTCTTTAGACAGGGACACTGCAATCATAGCCACAAACCCAAAATACTCAAAGCATCCTGAGTTCTCCCAACATAGATTACCCCAATTTGCAAAAACATAACTGGAGACAAAATGAGGAAGGTTATTTATATATCAAATTCCAGCTTTTTCTCTCTGCAGCTGTTTTATTATACACTGTTGAAGAGTCTGTGGATGTAAAATAGCCCCTTTCTCAAATAAAACCCAATTTAAAGAAGCATGCTCTATTTGTACAATTTAGTTTAAAAATAAACATTGTGATTTAAGTAAACAGATGCCTCAAAAACTCATTTTCTTTGCCAGGAAAACCGTGGAATCCTTGGCTGGGAGAAGTCCTTATTAGTTGCATATTGTTTTGAAGTGAAACACTGTTCTGTTTGCCTGGGTTGGTTTTAAACCTCTGCTAGGCTGAAATGAAAGAGCTATAGGTTACTGCCACCTACAGCTGGAATGTCGCCCAGTCACTGCTAAAGAATTGGATGCTGCACTGAAACCCCTCCAGACAAAATGCATTAGATCTTATAGGTGAGCAAAAGGAGGAGGACTTTTCAAAGCTGCTAGTAATTGGGTTTTGCTGGCGTTTTGTGATATTTAAATAAAAATGGGGCTACAGAGAAAGTAAATCCCACAGCAGCATATTCAAGCAGTTTACTTCTCATAAAAGCACCTTCCTACTGGCAGTAGCTTTGCAGAAATGTTTAAATTTCACAGAGAGGAAAAAAAAAGTTCTACTTTTGATAATTCAGCCAAAATTTGAAACACTACATTAAAAAAAAAAGAGAAGGAGACTCTATTGTGCTGAAGACTATTTGGCCACTGTGGTTTTGTGTACTGCACCTCTTTTAAAAGGCTTACAATGTTCTTTGTCTCCCGCAACCTCTGTCCCTGCTTTGCTCTGCATTTTTTTTTTCTGCACTTTAGAAAAAAAGGAAGAAAACAGTACACATTTTAAATTAAGACCTCAGGAGAATGGGAATAATAATGTGCAGCAGTAGTATGCCATTTTCTGTGGCTGCTCCCCTTTCTTAGTTCTGTGCTTCATTGCAGTTATTTGCAATATCTTTTTCAGTAAGTAACATTCAGGGAAGCTAACTTATAGTAATTGTCCAGTGCTGCTTAACTCCGGGAATATTGGCATAAAAAAATGCATGAGAAAGAGGGGAAATGGTTGTTTATTTCCATCCGAGTGTATCCTGTTCTTTCGCTATTGCTGTGATATCTGAGGGTTTTTTCTATGCTCTTCCTGATTTAATTTCCCTTTCTATGCTGCATTAAAGAAGAGTTCTCTGTGTGGGCCAATCAGGCTACTTCAGTCCCTAAAGGATTCCTTATGTAAGTAGTTACAGTGAGATTTAGTGAATGAGGTATTTTAGTAGAAATGCTGTGTTCGTGAAGGTATCCTGTGCAGTGAAGTGTGCAGCCACACAGGCAAAAGCCTTGTAGTGTTGCTACCTTATTTTCATTTATAGTGCAGGAAACTTGTTTTTTATACTGCACTTAAATATAACTTATTTATGAAAAAAGAATTAAGCCTGAGATATTGTTTTTCATTTTTGAATGCAGAATGAGCCTAAGAAAAAACACAGGACTATGTTGTACTTTTAAAGAGATGGTATCGATACATTCCAGCCCATCAGCACTGCCTTTTGTTTGAGCTAACTATGCCTGTAACCAGTATTTCTTCAAAGCACTTACCTTTCCACAGACAGGAATTATGAACTGGAACTATGACAGATCTGAGTCAGAGAGGCTGAAGTACGTATTCTTTCAGGCAGCATCTCCAATTATTTTTCATGCCAGCAGATGTTATGGGTATGTTCCTCTCTGGCCAATTGTTGGAATCATTAATAATTAGCGATTGTACATTTCATTGTTTACATGTAAAGGAGCTTCATTCTCTGACACACAGTTTTGAGCTCACACTGCCAGCAGAGTGCATGAAAGAAAATGGAGCTTGGTTCTCATTTTACTTCTGAGCTTACACCATTTTAGAGTGCCGAGATTCCCCTGCCTTACGTGAAGCTACTCTGATTTATACCAGTGAAGTGAAAATCTAATCAAGCCCACAGCTGGATGCATTCAACAACTTTTTGTTCACCCAAGATAACTCTGGATAGTATCGATCTGCATTATAGAACTGAACAGAAAACAACAGGAGGGGAATCTGAGAAACGCTGTCTCATTTAGACCCTAATAAAAGCTCTTAAGGTGCTTGTTTCATTGCCGTACTCAGCTGGATCATCTTTAGAAATCAATGAAGGACCCACAGTCAGAAGCATGCATAAAAATGTCTTGAACTTATTAAGTGGTTTCTTTAGTCAGAAGGTAAAGACTGGGGGTGGGAGTGCAGCAGTATGAAAAACGCTGCAGTGTTGGTGATTCAAAATTTGTCTAACTTTGCCTTTATTATTCTTTAAAGCTAAATGTAGCCGGGTAGAAAGGAAGAGGCAGGGTGGTATAAAGAGAGATGGAAAACAGAGCACTAAAGCGCTGTTTGAGTCATTTCAAACTGCTGGATGAATGACTCTGTAGGAGAGAAATTGCTGTAGTGTCACTGGCTTGCTGCTACCAGCGTGTGTCACTGTAGATGTCAGTGCAAAGTAAAACTGGGGAAAAAAAGATATCTACTTGCCTCTCACTTCTGAGACAAAGAAAAGGGCAAAACCTGTTCTGCCTCTAGTGATTGCAGTCATAGATAAGCATATGTGTTGCTGAGAACTCATCCTTTGAGAAAAAAAAAAAGTATTTTCATCTTGAGATGACTTTGCAACCCTCACAATAGAATGATTTAAGTGATCCACGCAGGTCTGATTAGTAACAGCAGGGACCTACCGTAAGCTCTAAATAAATATAAAGTCAATTTGGCCCATGTTTGTTTTTCAGTATTTTAAGCATTAATATATATTTAATGTTGCTGAAATAAAATACTTGAAGTGTCCCTTAGAGCACACTGTTAGTGGAATGCAGCTCATGATTAAGCAGCACAGAGCTGTTGCACTCCAGCTTAAAATTGGCTTCTGAACAAATGCAGTGCAAACACAGAGGGCAATTGCAAATAAACACTTTGAGATCTCCCTGTTTTGGAAAGAACATGTAGAGAAGTATAAAACCAGCCTGTTTTCTCAATATCGATTTAATAGGAAAGGAAGATTAAATCAATATTGTGTCCCAGAGCCACATCAATATGAACAAGAACTCAACATCTCAAGGATATTTTACATCCAACAGACTTACTTGATTAAATTATTTATAATGATAGTGTGCCAATAATCCTGCCTATTGCATGAACTATTAACATTTTCTTTCCTGACCTCACTATCATCCTGCTTTCTGGAGGGAGTTAATTATTGCAAAGCTGTCAGCTATTGCAGAGATCTTGAACAGAGAAAGATGATATAATGATTTTACATAAAATTCCTGAAGTGTTAAAGCACTCTTCCTAGAACAATTTTCCAATTAATTCGTTGAACTGCAGGAAGTTATTTGCCCTCCCACATTGCTTGTTTGAGTAAAGAAACATATTTTAACAGATGAATTGATTTGGTTTGGTTTGGTTTAGTTCTGTTTTAGTCTAAGGATACAGTGAGGATCTTTTATTTTATCCTTTGTGAACATATTACCCCTTCCTACAAGCAGTCACCATAGCTACTGGTAAATAGCATTACGTTTACCTTATTCTTTCTTTTTTGAGAAACAGCAGAAAAAAAAAAAAAGGGGGGGGGGGGGGAGGGAGGGAGGGTAATTTTTTCGGTAATCAGAAAGAAGAGCACAGTTCTTAAGTAATAACCAATTAGCTCTTTCTGAAGTGAGCTTAATTCAGGGCTCTCCTTTATTCTGAAGAGAACATGACTGTGAGCCTTTGCATCTGGTTTTAGCCAACTCTATGCTTCAAATATTTTGTCCCATTACATTCTTTCATTTATGTTTGATACACCTGAAAACAAATCTGCCACTGTGCAATGTGCATATTTACTTGGATGTCCACATTTGCAATTTTTTTTCTGTCTACATCCATTTTCTCAATTTAGACAAACTTTAGGTTGTCTCAGACAGTAATTCAGATTGTTTGCTTTCAAGCAGAGCCTGGCTTCAAGCAGTGTGTAAAATTAGCTGGTATTTTCACTTTGACCTACACTTCCCAAATACATGAGCACAACAGTTTGTACATGTTTAGAATAATGTGGTATAGGAATCTCAATGCATGTTACACTGTCATTTCTTTACCTCTTTAACACTTCAAAAATAATATTTGTCACAGGAAAAAGCTGCTCAGATCAGATTCAAAGGAGTTTATGGATTTATTAGTGAGATGTAATTAACTGGCAATAAGCGAACTATATACTCAGGATCAATACCAACAGTACAACAGAAAAGCCACAATTCTAGACACTACCAAATGCTAATGAACGTCAAGAAACTTGTAAGCAATTTTCCATAATTAATCTGCACACAGCCACAGAGCAGGATCATGGCCTGCAACTCTTCCAGGCAGTGTGGTTGGAAACCCTTTGAGAAGTTTGTGTCCCCCTGGTACAGCTCCTCCAGGGATGGGGTGCTCTCTGTTGCACACCCCCTTGCTGCTGCCTGTACCCCATAATGCTGCAGCATGAATCCTTTGTGCACTGAGGACAGACCTCCCTGTCCCATCTCACGCTTTGAGCCTGTGTGTCCTGCACGCCACCGGGACATGTGGGCCTGGCCCTGGCAGGGCTGGGAGGCTGTGGGGCAAGATATGGCTGTGTCAGCTTGAGTCACTGCTCCTCAGCCCTTCATGGCCTCTCCCAACACCTTTTGCAAATCTCTGTGCTTCCATACTGCATTTCAGTCTGTATTCAAAAGTATAATCATAGTTCTCCAATTAATGCTCAGTCTGACTGGTGGCTGTCATGGAATTCTTCCTTAGCATTTTCAGTTTGGGACAAACGTGCAGGTGGATTTGGTCCCAAAGCACCTACACTACATTTTTCCCATATTCACAGTTTCCTATATGCAATTGCTATATTGTCCAGTGTTGGTTTTGAGGTCATTTAGCTGAAGGTGTACCAGGTAGGCATGCCCCCAGCATTATTATACAGTTTAATAATTGAGAACATAACTTCAGTTAAATTATCTACCAGGATCCAAATGCATTATGTTCATTTTACATTATGGGAGCCTCAGGCCTTTTTCTTTTTTCTTGAGAAAGATTTATGTTCTATCATAACATCTCTGTGCAGTGCTACCCCCGATCATTGTTTTCTTCCTGAAGAATATTTTTGTTTGAAAACCTGTTTCAGCTGCATTAGCTATTGTACCATGTTTCTATTATTTCTATTATATCAAATTTTATGGTCTGCTTATTCTCTTTGTGTTTTTTTTTTTTTTTCTCTGAATAATGCTCAAGTTCCTTACGTTTTAATATTGCAGTATCTAGGAGACATTATTTTCCTCACTGCCAGTATCCATTCTCCTAGCTCAAATTCAATCATTTTACTAACTAAATTGCTTGATTATTGTTCTTGTTAATAATTACATTTTCTTCTTGCTGTCTCACCTCACATGGCTGGTATTGCTTTATGATTGGAGTACAGTTTGCTTACCCACTTTTGTTCTTTCTTTATATGCAAATGGAATATAAACACTGGATCTTCTGTCCCATTATTTATTAGTTCTGAATGTGCTAGATATAGTCCAAGGATCTGTTGTTTTAGTTGAATCTGAGTTCCTTCAGCAGATGTTTTCCACTAATCTTGGGTCCCCAGACCCCAGTTGGAGCTGTGCACACTTTTCTCTGATTCTCTCAAGGCTGAACTATTTTCATTATGAATGCTGTCATTATGATGCTGTCACATCTGTGAACGTCTTTCCTGATTGGAGGTTGTCCTGTTGGTTGGTTTCAACAGAGGTTTGGCAATGCCATTTCTTGACTGAAGGATGATGAGTTGCTTTTTGGTATGTCAGAAGATATATGTGTATATAGTGTATGGTCACCTTGTGAGCAAAGGTTTCTTGGTAGTGGCCTAGCAGTTCAATATGTATAACAACCATCAACAGAGAATGTGGAGCTCTTTTTTTGAATGTCGAAGATGACAAACCCTACAATTTATATAAAATATAATACGGGAGCACAAAAACCAGACCATGTAACAGCTGCTTTTTGCAATTAAATCTTAATGGATTATTTTATTCATTATGATACCTGGAGCCAAATTCACAGTTGATAGGACATCATTCACTTCAATGGAGTGACACTTCTCTTATCAGCAATAAACTGGCTCAGGCTTTCTAAATGACCATGGAAACAAACAGAATGAATGCAGATTGTATGCTTTGGTTTCTTGTAAGGCCAAAGACAGAAAATTCCCTGTAGGCATTCCCTTGCATTCCAGTTGGATCAAGGTTGCCTCAAGAGCCATCACCTGTGAGATCTTTAGCAGAAATTACTGAGACTGTTTATAGTGCATAAAAATGAGCAAGTATAGTTATGGGTTTGATACATGAGCCTTCTGATAATCAGGGTCCATTGTTCAAAAGCATCTTTGAAGACTTTCAAGAGAGCATTCTGTTCTGTTGTATATAGCATAATGATACAATGACTTACAACAAGAAGCACAAGAGGAGCATAGTCTGTAATGTCAAATCTATGAATAACATCATAAAACATGCAGATGTTGATTTAATGATTGTAACCCAAACTTTATGCAGATATACTTAAATATTATTTTGCTACTTAGAATGGACTGTTATCTCTCTGTCTTCCAAGTTAGATACACCTGAGAGTCCAAAAAGATGGCACATAAACTTGCCCTTGTCCATTGTGAAATTCCAATTCCAGATGAACTTGTTGCATGCTGTGAGAGATGATACTGACTGAGCCTGTCTGCTCTGCTTCTGAATCAGTTGAAGGAATGTATGCCTGCATCTCTTCACACAGTTGGCATTTTAGTATAAACCAGATACTGAGCTGTGAAGAGTTTCAGCTGAACCACAGTCTCCAATTCTGTGCTATTGAATGTCCTGTGGTGTGTTGCATCTGAACAGCATATGGTACTGACAGCCAAGGGATTGAGACTCTTAGGTCATTTGACTGATAATGAAGCACATAACAGTCAGAGTTTAGGCAATCCTATATATACAGTACTAAATTACCTCTTATCTTCTAGTTTGCTGGAGGTATTTTCACTGTTTTTTTTTTTCACAAATTATAAATGAGTTTATCCCAGACTTCAAAACCCTTATGTCCTGAATAACTGAAACACTTCAGCATATTTTGTAAGTCCATTGGAACTATAAATCTAGCAGTATGTGAATCACTGTGATTGTCTAGCCTGAGATATTCCCTTAAAGATAAGACAGAATTTCGTTGCACTCTGTTGATAGCCCATTATTTCTTCTTTAGCTGTAGCATATGCCTTAAAATACACTCCATCCTTTTTACTCTTCCAATATAATTTGTTCTTTCTGCCACTTCAGCAACAAAAAATATTTACTGGTAATATTCTGTGGTCAACGGGACTCATTAAAGTGCCTTTATCTTTCTTGAGATACAGTAATGCTGCTCCTCATTCAAGGCAGATGGTATAGTCAAGGGCATAGCCTTATGATGATGTATCACATTTAATTATTCTTTGAAACTTTCTTCAGTAAAGACTTACAATTCAGCATTGTATTTGAAAGCTGAGGTTTTCATATATACTTAAAGATACTGCATCTGCCTCATGTTATTTCCTCCTTTCCAAAAACCATTTTAAAGCATTTTCAGGATAGAACATGAAGAAGAGTGTGGTACAAGCCATAGATGTAGTATTGTTTCACATAATGCATAATATGGAGAGTAGCTGATTCAAAATGAATTGTTTCTAATCTACATCTCATAACCTTGATATCACATTCAGACTTCCAGTGCAGCTAAAATTCTTGTCTGAGCATCAAAAAGCATGCAGTTTCAGATTCATTTTATTTGTATGTGTATAGAAACTAAACACAAATACTTCTATTTCTCGGTAAATTTTCAGAGCACACATTTGTGTTTAGTAGAGTTCTAATTAAAAACTACTTCATGCGCATGTGTCTCGTTACTAAAAGCTTAAAAAATCTAGTGAAGTGATGTAAAATAAGACAGGATCTTTACTTAGTGAAGTCAGTGAGTTTATTATGAAGTTGTGTCGGGTTTTTGTTGTTGTTTTTTGAAGAGTCTGAGAAGATTGGCTATTTTTTATGTTTTAGATTTGAGTACCAGTAAAGGTTAACTTAGTTCAGTTAAGGTTTGGCCATTTAAAAATACTCATCTCTATTAATACTTTCTAGTTGTTCATAGGTGATATTTTATAGAGATTACTCAGTACAGTAACAAGAATTAATGTATCACAGATTAAATATTATGGGAAGATTAGAAACTTTCCTTAAATGCTTCAAAAAGAATAATGCAAGACAACTCCGTAAACAAAAGAAAACATGCTTTTTTATTACCTGTGTGAATAGAATTTTCTCACTTAGCTCTGAAGAACAAGTGTCAGAGCTATATTGACAGTATTGCATTCAATAGTTACTGACTTCTGCTTTTCTGTCTCTTAAATTGAAATTAATGTGCTCAATCAAATCAGTATAGAAGAACACTGAATTTCAGAGGTCAGTATGTAACTTGAGAGGACATCTTTTGCCTGATTATGATCAAGTCCCTTCTTTCACCGTCTTTTATACATTTTATAGCATTTCTGAAGGACTCCTGTTCTTATTTTCCTTCAAAGTGCTAAATTATCATGATAAAAATTATCATGAGCTGAAAGTTGGGCAAATTGGTTGCTTGATGAAGTGCTTAGAATTACACCTTCATAACATATTCCAGAGTCATTCTTCCATCTTCACTGTGTAAGATTTACCATTTTTGTAGCTTACAAGTTTTACCAAAATTACCAAATGTTGTGGTTTGTACTAATTAAAGTTTTTAAACTTGATCATGGTGGCACTTCATAATGGGACACATCTCTGGAACTCCTTACAAAACTGGAAGAATGTATTGCCACATTTCTGAACATCACTGACTATACCTCAGTTGAACTGATTTAATTTAAGAAATAGATAGAAGTTTGGGCGGTTCTTTCACTGTTTTTATTAGCACATGATGGTTTTTTGCACTGTCACTTTGTTCTCCTTGATTGCCAAAAATCAACCTAATGATCACTCCGATTTTTGAATTTGTTTTCCGGTGTTTTATTTCAACTAAATATTTGTAGTACCACAGGCACACAAAGATATTGGCACATTTCAGAAAATCATTTTCTGTGTCTGGACACTTGACTGTTGAAAGACTGCATGCAAATGGAAACAGAAAGCCTGGAAACACTTTTCTTAAATTTCACTTAGTATTCTTGGAAGTTACAGATACAGCAAGTATAAAGCTGAATAAGTGCTACCACTTTCGTAAAACATAAGTAAGATTTTTTATTTTTTTTACACAGTCATCAAAGATTCATGACAATACATCTGGTATGCATCTATAAATATAAAGAACAAGGTAAAAGTTAGGCTTGTCACCCAGAGAGAAAGTTAATAACACAGAAATGAAGTTGGGCATTCAAGTTTTAACTCACGTCTGAGTTTATAGAAAGAAGTGCCATACCCTGTCTGTGGAATCAGCAATATGGTAAGAATAGTAATTTTTTGGCAGTTGCAGCTATGCAGTAAATGTCTTCCTGAGCTTCTTGTGGAGAATATTTTTCCTTAAAGAAGCCCAGAGGGAAAGACATATCATATAGCAGAAACATGTCAAGGAGAAATTATCTGGAAGCTATCAGAATGTCTGGACTGCAGCACTGGAAGAAGGGCAGTGTTACAGAAATAGTGTTTTCTGTAACCATGGTGCGGAATTGAAAGTGCTGAAAAAGTCCTTAAACTTTAATCTTATTAGTGAGATGTAGGGTAGACATAGGTTGTTGTATCCATTTGCATAACGATAATTAGAATTGAGTGTTATGAGATGCAACAGTTATCAGAGTGTAGTGCTAACATATGAAGGTCTGAATCAGCCTCTCCAAGGCAGATGGGAGAAGATGGTGAAATATGACAGGCCAGCATAATAGATAGAAGTAAAGGTTAGAAACAAATTATGATTAATTAGAGCAAAATATAGACTGAAACCCTTGGGAAACCGAAAGAATTGGTTTCCTTTGTAATTTAGTAACAGTCTGAATTTAATCCCAGGCCTAGACAAACCAATAAGAAGGGAGAATACCCATACTTATCACTCTTACCTTGTCTTTACTATCTCTATTTGAAAAAAGAATTCAAAATTTAGATGGGAAAGTTGTAGTGAGATAAGACACCATAGATTTTTCACCACTCCAATTCAGTAGTCTGATCAAGCAAAATCTTTAGAAGTTGCTCAGTCTGTGAAGAACTAGGCCAAATCAAGTAAGATTATTCCTTTATCTTTGCTGAAATTAGCCAGGTATTAGCCTGAGATTGCAAGCTTAACTGTTTTATTATATAAGTATCATTTTATCAATCTCTGAAAACTGTAATTGCATTCTTGAGACAGTATTTTTTCTTCATAGCAACTTGCTTAAAATGGACATGTCATTGCTAACAGACCATGAAAAAGAATTTTTGGTAGAACTGTTGATGCAGTTTTCTGATTCATTTGGCTTCTGTGAAAAGCCTTTGTATTATTAGTTCACAATCTTCCCAGGCCCCAAAGGGGTAATGGTGTGGGAGTGAAGCAGGAACAGAGTCTGAGGTTTTTGGACAGAGTTATACAGTGCAGCCTTTTTAATCTTGAAAGATCTGGATGTTGAAGCATCTAAATGCTTCCACAAAAGATGTGGAAGCAATTTATTATCACTGTTTGCACAACCAACACTTGTGGCACATTACTTTGCATTCTGTTTGTTAATTACTGATGATAAGTGCTGGTTTTGAGGGACTATTTGCTGGTTAGAAAAAACTAATAATGTGTATTTTGTTTGAGAAATCCTGGCTGGAGGTTTCAATTTCTGGCATTCCTTGGTGGAGTAAACTGGAATTTTTTATCAATGGCTAATTTCTCTTGAGAGTGCAAGGAAATATTTTGGCAAGATGGAAATCAACTAATAACAGAAAGTTAGTGCTTGACTCCCAGCCTGCAGACCGCAGTTTTTTACACTCTGCTGATCATTGGTTATTTATTTTTATTTGATTTCTTGGGCTTTATTATCACTGAGAATGGCTAAGCCTGATACACTGAAAATCAGATTAGAAACAGTTCACTTCATCTGACTCAGTTTTCATTAAAATCCTTAAATACATTAGTACACATTACTTCTGACATACCCAAAGGTGTGACAGTGATCCTGTTCTAACCTCAACTTATCTACTCTTCGTAGTTCCAAGTCATGCATTCACTTTAGTTCAATGCAAATTGGACTGTGGCTCCAACAATCATAAGTGTCTCAATGCTTTCCTGAGTTTGTACCTGCATGCTGCTACTGTTGCTTTAAATGGTTTCTGCCTGGAGGATGATTATAAAATTATTCCTAACAGCTTCCTTTCAATTTATTTTATATATTAGAAAAATAAATTTTCCTCAATGCAGATTTATACGCTTACCATCCAAGGAAACTTCTGAAATACAGCTAAAAATTTGACATGGCATTTTAAAGCTGCACGTATAAACATGTTTACTCAGGTAGACCTTGTGGTCTGCAATTACTACATCAGTAAAGAAGGATCTCCAGAAAGTCCACCTGACCTAAAATAGGAAGCAGTGGAACAAATAAATAATTGCCTTTCAGAAAGAAAGGTTGTGTAATAGTATAAGAGGGGCAGATACCCTGTTGGCCCATTGTATTTTTCAGTGAAACTGTCAGAGCGTAGGAGTTAAGCTGTGTGCTTGCAAGTTCACTGCTCGAATGGGAATTCTCTGCAGAAAACCCAGGTGGTAAAGAGCCATCGCTGTTGTTTCAGCAAGGGATGCTCATCCCTGTAAATCGTCTCTGATTAAACTGCTCAGCCTAATGCTATGGAGCAGAGCAGTTCTCTTTGAGATGAAACTGTAGTCATGACTCTTAGCTGCTTTCAGTTGTGAAAGGCTTTTTGAAACTTCCAAGAATTCCTATGGCAGATTTACATAGGGTAACCTATTGGTGGGAAACCAGCATGGCTCCTTGCAGTTCTGCTTGCACACCCAAAGTGAGTATTTCCTACCCAGATATATGGCTCTTATGAAGCTGCTATTGCTTTCCTTCCTGAAGAAGGCACTTCAGTGGTGCAGAAAGGAATCCATTAAGTGTATTTTTGAGTTCGATTTATTAACTTAAGAAATGGTAGTTTGTTGTTCCATAACTTAATCCAAGATGAGCCTCACACATTAGTAAAGAGTTCAGTCACTTTATTATACACTTGAAATACAGTTTATCACCAATGTTCTGATTAAAAAGTGAGGATTTTTTTTTTGGCCAGTTAAACATATCAATTAATTCTAAGTGGGTCCTTTCAGAAATGCTATTTGTTGTGTGAGAACATTTTATCCAAGTACAGAAAAACTTGCAGAAATCTTCTGTCTTGGCTGAATTTGAGCAGTTATTTCTTATTAGAGGTTGTAGCAAACCCTTTTATTAAAATATATGTATATATAATTAGGATTATATTTCTTTTAGATGGAAAAAATACACTGATGCAAAAGTCCACAAAGAATTTCCCTACCATCATCTGCTGTCTTTAGTGACTGAATTCACAGCAATCTTTGGTAGAACCTCGTCACTCCAGAGGACAGAATGCCTTCACCCAAATAAACAAAACAACTATTTCAAAACAGGAAAACATCTCCTATGGAACACTCTGTAAAAAGGTCTTTTTATTTATAGTCCTCAACAAGTGAATTTCCAGAACAAAAAAAAATCAAACAATGCAGCTATGTATTCACAAAATTAATGAAAATTGATGTTAATTAAAAGCAATTTAGAATAATATGGTTATGTGTATGCAAGAAAGTGAATATGTGTGTACTTATTTAAGCAGAAATATCCTTTCAACCAGTTTAATTCAGTGGAAATTGCACCAGCAAGAAGCTTTCAGGGAAATTTTGGAAATGGAGAGAAGGAAGCTTTCATGTCTGTACACAGAGAAAGATACTGAAAGTTCAAGGAAGGGACTAAGAAGAGAATATAGATCTATATCCGCATGCACAGAAATAGGGACATGAGAAACCAATTCTATTCAAGTAATAATAGTTGCTGCATTGCTGGGAAGTTTTATTACTGTTTTAGGAAACAGAAATGGTTAACTAACCACAGTGTCAAGAGTGGGAATATCTTGATGCAACTTGCTTTTGACTACAATAAAATAATAGGCATTACTGGAAAATTCCTTTTTGGATATGAAATGTTACCCTGTTTGCAACAAAGATCTATCATGTCAGATCCCATATTGTTTAATAGATTATTTAATATCTGTTACTACATGTATCAAAGCAGATGATATTCAAGAGGTCCCATTTAAGCAATGCCTTCCACTCTGTTTCCCTTTTCCCCATTTCTCCTGTCTTAGACAAAGGAAACCCTATGGGAGACAGGTATGCAGGAGAGACCATTAAGATGGAATGTATGAACAACTGAAAACAGCTCATTGTCTATACTACACTGATAACAGAGGAACTAGAAAGATATAAATATATTAGAAGTATTTTTATTGTTCACTGCTTATTGTAGTAGAGTGACACAAGGGCAGAGTCTAATTTCAGTACATTCTTTGAACACGTTCTAGTCCTGGTCCAGCTTTCCAAGTTTGCTTTGAATGATAAATCCTAATAGCAAAGGCGCTCCTTGGGAGATAAAAGGAATTGCATTAATCTTTTCTCTGTTAGTTATAAATTAGGCAACCAAACTGCTAGCTGTACACAGTTTTTAATGGGAGACATAAGTACTGTATGAGAGCTTACAAGTGCTGTTTGAAGTATAATGCTTACATTGCTTACATCATTAGAGCTGAACTTCTGGTAGCCATTTTAGGTCACGTTTACAAAGTAGAGCTTTATATAGCTCTTCTTTTGGGCAAGAGATCGACTTTTAATCAGACTACACTGGTCAGTCCATCAGTCTTCTTCGGGGATCTGCTACATGGCAGTTGTTTGAATACTTAATGATAGAAACTAAAATATAGAGGTCACAGACATACAAATAATTTTGGCATATATTTTTGAGCATTTTCCAATATTTAAATATGATATATCGTTTTACCTAAAATATTTGACCCAAAGAGCAAGCATGACATCATTACTGTTGTGCCAGTTAGCACACTGTAATGGTTGCCAAATTTCTTTGCACTGAGCCGTGTAGAAACCCTGTACTTAGTTCTCATTTTAAGACCATGATGTGTCACTCAGCTTTGTGACAGAATAATATATAATGCAGGGGGCAACTTTCTTAGGCACGGTACTACTTAATGGAAAATATCTAAGCAAAAGAAAAAGAGTAGAATTTCTTTCACCTTCATTCCCTGTTGAATCATGTAGATCTTCTGTACTTAAATCTCGTTATATACCCTATTTTAAAGGCTTTGTTAGCTTACTTTTTGCTGCCACCTAGCGTATTTTGGGTTGCATCGCAAGGCTAAGGTTGAATTTTGTCATAAGGGCTGTGTTCTCGAGAGTGTTACATAAGAGAAAAAACAGGCCATATCTTTCTAAAAGTAACAACATTCTCCCTGTGCATCATAGCCTCTATACCTGCAGTATGTTATCTAGACCACTGTTCATGCCTTTTGTCCTTGCATTTTTTCTTCATATCGTTAATCTTATCTGCATTCTAACCCCAACCATTCTTTAATCTATTCTCTGCACTCTCTTCACTCTTCTTCACTCACACATACATTTTTTGTATCTTTTCATTCTGTGAAGAAATGTCTTGTACAATGTGAAATAGTATAATTTGAGCTGTTTGCTGAAAATAAAGTGGTAGAAGAAATGAAGACTTCTGAGGTGAGAAGCATTCTTTTCAGAAGCTGGATGTCACAGTTTATGATGAATTTGTCCTATATGGCATTTGTTTGCAAAGCACAGTGCATCTGAAAATTTGATTATAAACACAGTCTGGACATCTGAGGAGTAAGCATTTTCAGCACTCAAAATCCGGAGAATATCTTTCACTGTCTATTTGCTCTGCTATAATGTTCTTTTACCTATGCAGCTTTCATTTGACTGACTTCCATAATTATTAATATCTAATGTCTATCTTGAAATTAAAGGTGGTTTATTTTTGTGGTAGATTTTTGTTGTTGTTGTTGTTGTTTTGTTGGGGTTTTTTTTGTCATGTTTCTGGCATCTGCATTTCTTTTTTTTTTTTTTCCCTTCTGAGTACCTTGATAAGGAGTGAAACGAGCAAAAGGCTATATTCTGAGATTGCAATCATTTGCTTTGTTAGCTAAATGCATGCTGCTAGAAGCTGCCCGAAGAGGCTGTGGAGTCTTCTCCCTGCAGATCTCCAGAAGCTGCCTCGATATGGTGCTGGGCACCCTGCTCTGGGTGTCCCTACTTAAGCAGGCTTGGGCCAGATGGACCCAGAGGGCTCTGCCAGCCTCAGCCATACTTTGATGGTGTGATTCTGTGATCTTTAAACAAGAAATTCTGTTTCTGGCACAGTAGTATTTTCTCTGCTTTTTAAGGAAAATGAATCTCACAGCTGTTTTCTTTCTGCCACAAATTGCTCTGGTTTCATTAGCAGCTGAATAATTTAAAATATACTTCCATTAAGGGATTTCATATATTTCATATATTTTCAAATACTTTGTATTTTTAAAGACGTAGGCTATAATACTGGATGTGAGCTTAGTAGGGCTTAGTCGAAAATGCCCATGGATATTTCAGAAAAGGAACAAGTGTGGTACAGAGAAAAACAGGATGAAGAGAATTGTTTTTAATCATTTTTTTTAAATTTTTTTTCCTTGATATTGCTAAGCAATAAGATTGTACTCCTTTAGGGTCTTCTCATGACAGAAATGTGTTACATGCCTTACAATGACTGCCTACTTTGGGAGTTTAATGGGCAAGGTTACCTCTCTGGTAAGCAGTATGAGCTCTGACTTGTGAAAAACAGACTCCTGGACTGGTAGGTTAAGACTATAGCTCCTGTGAACATAGCTTCTTACTCTTAAGGTGTCTAAATGAAAGAAAAATTATGTATAATATTAGCTAGACAGCTAAATCTCCCCTTTGATTTTAGTAAAGCCTTTGATAGCAGTCAGCAAGATAAACACAGTGGTTCCTCCTGCTTTTTCGGAAGGTGTGCAAAAGAAGCAAAGAAAATGAGGAGGTAAGGAAGAAGGAACTCCTTTACTCTTCAGATTCTTCGTATAATGTTTTATAGATAAGTAGAAAAAAATACAGCTGTAGTGTGCTGTACAATGCTACTTCTTTGCATTGCAATGAGTAAAGGAGGGTGTAGTACAGTGTTAAGAGAAATCTGAGACACTGAGAACTAATAAAGGGAAACTTACAATACGAAAGTGGCATAATTTTAACATCTCATGCATTATTAAATAGCCTGTGATTTTTGGGTTACATTATGTCTGCTATTTTAAGGAATGCATAAAAATGCTTTGCAGTACTATTTCAATAGAGCTTTTATGTAACTATAAAATTGCAGTATATTACCACAAATGTACAGAGCCATATTGCTGTGGAGTGCATTAAGATAATCCTAAACCTAGTGCATCATAATATATATAATAAATTCCATATCATAGTTTTGATTTATCATATTAGTATAAGAGCATTATTTTATCCTGATGACCGTGGAGTTTACATTACAGACAGTTGCCAGAATCATAAACATTACAAACTGTCATAAGGCCTTTCCAAAGCCTGACTGATGGAGGCTCTTGGCTGTGCTGCTTGGTGCTGAAGTGTGCTATGGTAAGCATGCTATGGATGGCAAAGCTAGACACAGCCAGTTACACTCCGATAACAAATTTCACATACACAACACATTTGTAACATGCTGGGCAGACTTTCATTTGCTAAAATGGCTCATTCCCCACATGTATCTTCAAATGAAATTGCCAGAATGTTGTTTAACTTTTCAAGCATTTAAGCGTAATGAAATAATCTTACAAATCATGGTCTAATAATACAAATCTTGTTCCCAGGCTTTTGGGATGTGGCAAACTCCCAGCACAGACAAAAATTGCTCATCAGAGTGAACTGCATTAAGGAGCATGTGGGGGATGTTTGTCAGTCTGCTTAGTGACAGATTTTAGGAGTGGAGGAGCAGTGAGAGATGAGCCCCCTCTTTTTTCCAGCCCACAGAGAAAGGCACACAGGAGCTGCAAAAGCTGCCAAGCTCTTGAAAACTTGAGGGTTTCTGCTTATCTCATTGTCTTCTCCATAGTATTTGAGCAATTGCGTGCACAGAGCAGTTGCCATGGTGTTCAAATATTATATTACCAGAACTGACTCTCAGTGCATTAAACACCTGTTTTAACAAGACCCAGTCCTCAACAGAATCACACAGCACTGCCTGAGTGATCATCAGCATAGAAAGTTAATTGCCTTTCTTTAATGCTTCACTTCAGATTGTGGGCTTTTTTTTTGTTTTGTTTTTATTTATTTTTTAATATAAGAAAAGGGAGAGAAAACCAAGGCATAAAAGAACAATCTTTAACAGTGCTGAGACTAGTACAAAAAGTATTGGCTGTTATGGTGCATACCATCTTCCAGTTCTCTCAAAAGAAATAAAATGCATATGTTATTGGTAGTTTCCATGCAAACTCCATAGAGAACTTGTAGTAAAGTAAATAGGAGTGCATCGTTTCTATAAGCCACTGCAATGACTTTAGTTTACTTTACAGTCATTCAGATCTATATTAATTCCAGTTTTGGGAGTCTGAAAACAGACTGGTTAAACCAGTTGCTTCCAGAAGCATTTTTACTTTGAATTTCCACAGCTATGACTTTTGAGAGATAAACTCCAATAGTCTTTCAAGGGGTGAGCTTTTTGCTTCCATTTACCAAGTGCCAATCTTTATTTGTAGTTATTTTTATAGACTTTTCACCATCCTCTGCATTTAGTATTTACAGTGCTTTCAAACAGGTACTTTTCTGAGGGGTTTTTAGATGACTGACAAGTATTAAAACAAACACTAAAATGGAAACTTTTCCCACAGTGTTTCATCCTGAATATCATCTTGTTTAGTCCTAGTTTTTTCTGCTTGGGGTTTTGGTAAGTTTTCCTGTCTGCTCTGACAGTGGTACTTGACTATAAGATACTCGTCTACAAATTATTCTCACTTTTGTTTTTTCTGATCTGTGTTAGAACTCAGCAGCAGCTTAGAGTTAAAAATCTCCAACTAGTATGGGTTTTTATTGGTTGTTTTTAAGTAGAATTAAGTAGAATTCTGATGTTCAGTATAAGCTTTAAAAAAAAAATAAGCTCCTGATAACTTATGTTTCTATTTCTTCAGGAAAATTATGTTTATTCTAAAATGACTGTTGAAGGAGGAAAATAAATACACAGAGCATAGCCAGACAGTTTGTGCATGAATTTCAGTGCAGGTAATACAGTTTTGCAGAAGAGTTCTCAGGGAATGTGCTAGGGACTTGGGCAGGCTTGTAGAGAATATTTGGTGAGCCTGACTAGCACTGAAGCCATTTTCAGCATATTAATGCAGTGGAAGTCATAAACTCATTTTCATGTAAACATCTTTAGTACATTTGCTTCAAGAAACATTAGAAATGTTGTAATATTGTTGATTTTGCTTCTGAAATTTTGCACTTATAAGCTTGGCTTCAAATACAAAATCAAAATACTCATAGCAATTTACTTAATTCAGATAAAAATAGGTTTTTTGGCATTTAGCACTTTTCCGTTTTCCTTTCCAAATGAAAATCTTTCTATCTTGAGAGACATTAAAGTAGTTTTTCTTTCCAACCAACACACTAACGCTCTGAAACTAAAACCAAGAAGTAAATACTGCTGTATGGAAGTAGAGATATTAGTCGGTGTAGGATTAGTCTGTGAGCAAACTAAACGTGGAATCATAGAATGGCTTGAGTTGGAAAATCTTTGAGTTCCAACGTGAACATAAGTTGTTGTAACAGATTTTGTTTCAAATGTATATTAAGAACCTATGTGGAACATATTTTCACAGTGCTTCGCAATTCTTTAAGCCACCTAAAAAGACAAAATTGTACCCATTTTACAAATGAAGTACCAAGAAGCTCATCGATATTTTGGCTTCCCTTAGGGGAACAATTATTCAGATTCAAAGTTCAGCCTTGCCTCTAACTTGAGTCCCTTTCATACCTAAAATTCAAAGGTGGTAGGCTTTTTAAATCTTGTAGGTTAGGCTATCAGAGAAATCTCATCGGTTTGCTTTCTAGGCAGTATGTCAATTGTCGCTCACAAAAGAATACTTTTTAGTGAAAACATCTAAGAGATTTGCTCCACGTCTGAGAAACCATAGAAGAGCTGAGATTTTCCTTTACCACACTTTACAGCACATTCTAGTCTTCTGATAAATACAGCAGGTTTCTTCACAAACTGTACAGTAAAGAGCCATGTTCCACCAGAAGCATTTGGAGAAAATGAAGATTAAATTTTGCTTTCTGTTTGGCATCCATCCTATATTTGATGTTTTGTTTCTTTGCTTTCCGGAGATTTACCAGTTTTAAAACATAATTTTCAATGGCAACTGCTATTTCTGAGAAAGGAGAGATATAACAGGCGTCAGAGCAGGAGACATTTGTACCTTCAGGATATTCGTAACACTGAATGTATTGCTACTGACACTTAGAGAGTAGGCAACAGAAAGTCTACTTTAGATTTTATCAACCTAGTCTGCCTTAGCAGTCCCGTTGGCTGATTTCTAGAAAAAAATGACATGATAGATGAGAGTGTAAATTTTAAAAAATCCAGGCGGATGTCATGTTTTCTTATCACCATCTTCAACCTTATTTCAACTCATAATACTGTCTTGCTTTATATTCCAGAAGCGGCCGATAGCCCTGTATAACCAGAATATGTTTGTATCCTTATCATTTCTGCACAACAGCTCTTTGAGATAAATTCCCTTAATCTGCCTTGAATGCAAACACATTTAGAAACAGACTTAACATTATTTTACTTCAGAGCATCTTAGAACATAATTAACAGCTTTCTAAACCAGGCTTTTTAAAATGGTTTAGAGCCAGCAGGATGTGATATAATAAGCAAGACATAATTTTCACTTCTTTTTCTGTACTTGAATTCATTACTTTTGACTGTTCTGGATTAACCTGGCAGGCAGCTCAGCACCATGCAGCCATTCGTTCACTCTCCACTAGTGGGATGGGGGGAGAGAACAGAAAAGAAAGTAAAGCTCATGAGTTGAGAAAAAGACAGTTTAAAAGACCATAAGAGGAAGGAATAATTATAATAATAAAAGAAGATACAAAGCAAGTGATGCATTATGCAGTTTCTCACCACCTGTTGACTGATGCCCAGCCAGTCTCTGAGCCCTTCCCCATTCAACTCCCCTCAGTTTTACAGTTTTTGCATGATGTTATATGATATGGAATATCCATTTGGACATTTAAGTCAGCCATCCTGGTGCTGTCTCCTCCCATCTCCTTGTGCACCCCCTTCTCCTTGCTGAAAGAGTACCATAGAAAGCTGAAACATCTATGGCTCTGTACAGCATTACTCAGTAGCAATTAAAACATCACTGTCTCATCAATATTGTTTCCATCCTAAATCCAAAACAGAGCACCACTCCAGTTTTAACTGTAACACTGCTGAAACAAGGACAACTGAATTTTTAATAATTATTTCAATTATTCACTTGTAAACAATATCACAAATTCAGGCATAATGGATGACCTGAGATTAAAAGTAGAAATTGCACCTGCATTATAACATATGTATGTGTCTTATTAGGCATAAGCATGTGACTCATGTGTTGATATTATTTACCTTTTCTCCTCCGTATTCTAGAAATCAGAGTTTAAAAAAAAAAGCTTAATTCCACTTGGGATAGGAATTAGGACATATGGTTCACTAAATACGTTGGGTTTGCTGTTCTTCCTGAGGCCCATGTAAGTAAGTCTTACAATATTCTTGTCGATACAGAATCCCGACCTTGCACAAGGTCCACTATAGTCTTTTGCTCATTAGTTTAATTTACTTCTAAAGAGTGATCCTTAGTCACTCAAGACAACTGGGAAGAACTGTGTGAGAGCTGTAATGAAAGAGTTGTCTTGTAATACTAAGTGACCGAGTAATAAATAATGGATGGAGATCCAATATAATGAAGTTTAGAAATACTGAGAAGTAAAACATATTTTAAAAGAGGGGAAGATTTTAACTTTACCAATTGAAGGATCGGCTCTGAATGAGCTGCTCCCTCTTAGAGGATGTTTTGGAACTGCATAGATTTTAATATTGTGTGATTTTTTTAATTTTTTTAATATTCAATGAAATACACAGCTCAGTGCTCAATAGCAATCAAGAAAGCAAAGAATAATCCTCAGGAAAGAAAAACAATTAAAAAGAAAAACATGATGGTGCACTAACATTAATTTGCAGGGCACCATTACCCCACACTATTTTCTCATCTTAGTCTCTCGTCTCAGAAAGAAGAACAATGAATTAGAGAAATTCAGGGGGAAATAAGGGCAACAAAGATGACTGAAGAACTGGAATGTCTCCATTCAATAAATGAGTAGCCTCAGATTTTCCAGTGCATAAGAGATGTTCAAAGACCATTATGAAGGAAGCCAACAACATTAGGAGAGACATCATGAAAGCAAATAGACAATAACTGTTCATCTAGTGGAAAATTGTGTGCATCCCATTAAGCAAGGAGACAAATTCAAACCAAGCAGAGTTAGATATTTAGATAACTTTTCATGCATTAAGCTGTGAAACTGCCACACCATTAAGCTGTTCAAAGGAGGTATATCTGTAGAGAAAATGATTAGCCATTTTCACAGAGAAGAAAAAAATTCTATTAAGAACTGTAAAACATGAGAATATCAACTCTGATTCAAGATGTCCTTTAGCCCAGGTCGCAAGAAGATGAATGTCACCTTACTTTACAGCAGTCCTCTTCTGTGACATGCCAGCGCTGTCCATTGTCTGAGATAGGATACTGGCACACTTGTGCGTTGATCTAACCTGGGGTATTTACATAGCTGGTTAAACACTGCTGAATTTTCTTTTCTGCAAGTCAGTGCAGTTTGCTGCTTCACCTGCTTAAAACTCTTGAGACAGTAACAAATTACTTTTAGATGCTCTTGATCATAGGCACTGGACACACCTATCGTCCATTGTAGATCAGCCAGTCCAGAACTCGACCTATTTTGCAAAATAGCAGAGCCAACTCTGACTCTGAATGCTCTGAAATACCCTAGCAGATACCGCCTTCTTCTCAAAGCCAGTATCTCTAGGTATCACAAGAGGCCCCACCAGAATCAAACACCTGGTGTGCTCCAGACCTTCCTCTTGGGTCTTGCCCTTTGATGTTTTTCAAACACTTATTCTGTGAAGATCACCAATGTTAAGTGAGTGTAAGAGTTACTTGATGATGATACATGTTCCTTGTGTCAGATTCATCCCCTGACAGTGCTCAGCTTGCCTGCCTTGCAGTCCTTTCTGTCCCTAAATTTCAAGGACTTCACTAGTCTGCCTGAAATGCCTCTGCATATTTAGCTGTGCTGCTACAGCCCCCACTTTGTGTCAGCATCAAGGATGTATTCACAGGGCTTATGCTGCCTCCAGGGGGGTGGGTTATCTGTATTTGCCATCACAGACCCTGAAAAAAAGGCCTACTGTGTTTTGTATGCTAGTAGAGAAAGAATCAAAAATCAAAAAGTATGAAAGCCCTTTAGGATATGCAGGAACTATCTATTTCTTGATTAAATGCATTGTAGCCATCTTGTCACATAAACCTCGACCAGCTGGTGAACTCACTCTGACAAATGTTTGTTGTTATCAAAATGGGGAAGAACTGCAGGAAGTTAATGTCCCTTGCAATGTCTAGATTTTCCAGTCTTTGGGCCACATTATTCCTCCTTCACTGGCACATCAAAAACAAATTCCTCCAGAATAAATGTGTGCATTTCTTGCTACAATAACTCACAGGCCCATTTGGGATTTGTTACGTAACCTAGTGAGGGCAGTTGATGCTGGCCAGCAAGTGAGCTCCCACTCTGTTGTTCATTCACTTGCCTCGAGCAGGATAAGAGAGAATTAGGAGGACTAAAGCAAAAAATCTCATGGGTTGAGATAAAGACTGCTTTATAAGCAAAAGGAGAGAAGAAACAAAATAAGGAAAAAGAAAAAAAAAGATGCAAATTTATCCACTCACCATCATGGACTAATGGCCAAGGCAGTTCCTGAGCAGTAGTGCCTTCGGGAAAATTTCCCTTGCCCAGTTTTTCAGCCTGTCATGATGTTTTTTGGTGTGGAACATAGTCAGTGATCCACCTTGGTCAATTCAGGTCAGCAGTCCTACAGTGCCCCTCCCTAGCCTCTTGTCTGCCCCCTGCCTAAGTGCTGGGGTGTGGAGAGAAACAGAGAAAACTATGCAGCTGGATGTTTTGGTCTGCTTAGTTGCCAGTCTAAAAGCTAGCAGCCAAGGATGCTCTGGATAAAACTAACTCCATCCCAGCCAGCGCCAGTGCATCTAACTGGAAAAAGTGTGGAGAGCCTGGTTGTCTGTGTTGTGATCTGTGAACTGTCCTCTAGATGACACTTGAAGAATGGAACAGTGTACAAATCATAAATAATATCAACTTCTTCCTGTCTTGTGGCTTATTTAGGATTTAGAGAGAGTGTGCCCTTACTGTTGTTTAACAGCAGTTGGCTTCTTATGGGGAATTGAGAGACTGGGAACAAATGAAGAATAAACTGATTTCAGTTTAACACAAGGGACCTAGCCAGTCCAGCAAGTGCTAGTTCCCAAAGGGAAAAAAAAAAAAAAAAAACAAACCAACCCACAAACAAAAAACCCCAACAACTTCATCCTTTTCAAATTTTGTATAAAATTCAACTCAGAATACCATAGGGAACCTGCGTTAGCAGGAGGTTGGACTAGATGATCTCCAGAGATCCCTTTCAGCGCTTACGGTTATGTGATTCTGAAAACTAGTATATTTTCTAAAATCTGTCACAAGGCAGAAACATTTCATTGGTGTGAAATATTTGCAGTATTAGAAGTCTTGTGATAGTTGCAGGAAAATAATTCTAAAAATTAGCTTTAAAAATATCAGAATACCTAATGCAAAGCAGTTCCTGGGGGAAAAATCATCTCATTCTTCTGTTTTGCTGCCAAATGTAATGAAGCACAATATCTAGGCTTTGCACTTTTTCCCTCTTTTCTCTTAGGCAGTAATACTTCAAAATTCTTAACGGTGGAGACGTTGCCAGAGTAGCAATACATATAGTTTGTGTCTTTGCTACCCTGTACTGCTTGAAGTGAGGGGATGCAACCCAGCCTTGGTGGATTCTGGCCACAAGGCAAGGCTTGGAAGCAAAAAGCTTCATTTTCAAGAGCACATGCCTTGTAAGGTAAAAGGGAGTATGGCTTTGTTTGTCTGTCTGTAGGAAGAAAGAGGTTTGAGGTTCTTACATGAGTTAGGAAGGCACACGCTCAAGTGCAGGTCACCAGTTCCTTTTTGTATCTCAGAAAAGGAAAGGTATACGACAAGGCCTGATAGACCCCAGCTCTTGCTGTGAGATCACTCATTCCCATTTATAGTTGAGAACACAGCTGTGGGTCTTCCGAGCCACTGTGAACACTGTGCTAATTTCTTCTGGGGCCGTGGGACGAATTTTTTTTTTTCTTGTCATCAGGATGGATTCCAGTGTATGATATGGTGCTTTCTTGCAGTCTCTCGAGTGGATCTGGGAAATATCTGCTGCTGAAATGTGACAGGTGGTAGCGACGTACTGCAGGTTGTGTTCTGCAGAGCTGTACTGCCTGGCAGGCAGGAGCACTCAGTGACTGGCAGTGCAAAATGTGTGCTGAAATGATGATGAATGGAGGAGGTGGCTTTTTAATAGCTTGGGTAGTAAGAGGACAATGCCTTTTCTCCAGGATACTTAACCTTCATAAAACAGGACACAGCGCTATTTCAGGCAGCTGCTTAAGAAGGAGGGAGGCACACTGCTGGCCGTGCCCTGGCAGGTGGTGCAAAGGAGTGATTTGTGACTGATGAATGACTCGTGATCCTGTGTGGTTTGTGCTGGGTGATTTTTAGATGAATTCATAAGGCTAGTGCTCCTTGCATCTTGCTGCATTGCAAAAACAGCACAACGCGGCTATGTATGCAAAAAGAAACGTGATAAATAACAGAGTATTAAAGAAGCCCCACAAAAGTTCCTCTCTGAAATTTCAAATTTGTGCAATTTAATGTAAAATAGATTAACTTGTGTGTTTGGAGCATAACCACACTAAATATAGTATAACATAATATATATATTATAATATATACATATATTATATATAATTTATAGTAATAAAATAACAGAGAAAAATCTGACTCTTAGACAAAATAGACAAATTACCAAAATCCTAGTTATAATTGTGTCTATTGTAGGAGTGTATTGTATATAATATTATTGTCTATTATATATATTATTGCAGGGTTTTTTTAAGCTGTGCCAACCACTTTGTATAATGTATCTTCAAATATTTCTTATAAATTTTACTTGGAAAGCTTCAAATAATCTTTGTTTACTAAGTGTCTTTATAGTATCTCCTTACTGCTTTTATTTCAGATATTCTTTTTGTACCTGAGTTAGTCTTTAATAGAAACAGTGTAATTAATGCCATATATAAGCATTGTACTGCATAAGACTGCTTTTAGCAGTAGAATATTCTACCTTCCTTAAAGCATCAGACACTACATGGTACTCTCTCTGCACAAGTGACGCTGCCATAGCTACCACCTGTGGAGCTAAACAATTATAGCAGAAGAAAAGCTCACCATAGAAACACTGATGAATAACTCCATTCTTCCAGTACTGCAATTTCTGGTCTAGCATAAATCCAACTGCTGGAACATGGGACACACATAAAAGATACCTTGGCATAAACAGTGCTTTGGTTTATACTAGCAGACATAGAATTATATTACACACAGAAAATACATTTAAAGGTAGCCATCCGAGTTACAGGAATTTCTGCCAGAAAAGATTTTAGGCACTGCAGAACCTTAAAGAACTGAAGTCTTTTTACAACTGCAACACAGGCTGCTCTTTTTCTGCTTTCTTTACAATCACAATACAGATAAATTATTTTGTGTTCAATTGCCTTCACAGAAATCACTGCCAGAAATCCTCTTCCCAGAAATACCATTGTGACCTGAATATTATTGCTGTGTGACAAATTAAAAGATCAGGAGTATTAACGTATTTAAAAACAGCTCAGTCACGGATCTCTTTGGCAACTTAAAAAAGAAATGGCAGTGTAAGTACAGAAGGAAAGTGAGATTTTAAAAGAATTTGCTCATCGAATATGCAAATTAACTATAATTGCTGATTACATATTTTAAGTAATCCAGTAGTTGAATGATTAATAAATGCTTATAACCAGTCATGTTTTGTATCAGTTGCAGGTAAAGAACAGTTCTTATTTCATATGTGACTCAAAATCAAGTTGTCCTAAGAAATCACCGTGTTATGATTATGTTATAGCATGTGATTATAGAATTATAGAATCACAGAATTGCTCAGGTTGGAAAAGGCCTTGAAGATCATTGAGCCCAACCACAGCCTAACCATACTACCCTAACTCTAACATCCCTCCGCTAAATCATGTCTCTGAGCACCACATCCAAATGGTTTTTAAACACATCCAGAGATGATTATGAATCAATCTTAAACATTCTAAGTGATATTAATAATGTCATGGTTTCAGAAATCAAATTTAAAAAATCACAGTGAAGACAAATGGAAGACATTATTTGTTGACAATATATTGCTTGCTACTTCTCTACCCAGGAATGTACCTCAGTTTATTACACAGATTATATATCACAGAGATTGAAATTCACTTATAGCTGTGCCTCAGAATGAATTCCAACATTCTCGAAGCCTTTTTTTATATCCAACACACACAAATTTTTTACTGGCTGTGTGTACAAATACAATGGTTTTTATTTTGTTTTTGTCATTTGATTAGTAGCACATTCTGACATGTAACAACATATTTCTGTGCATCAACCTCTGAAGTCCTTGAGTAAAAACAAAACTCTTTATTATTTTGGAGGAACAGGATGCACATCAAAAAATTCATCTGTTTTACAAGCTTCTGTAGTTGCTAAGTGGTTACATGGAGGTCTTTGTCTGCATTAAAGCTTCTGCTACTGTGCTGAAGATTATGATCCTCTTGAAAGCAGTCATCTGGTTTAGGCACAAACGGAACATTCACAGTGGTCTGATGCTTCAGCAAGTTTAAAACTATTGTGTTGGAGATTAAGTCAAAAGTTGGAGTTCTGAGAGAATCATATTCTTTGTTTGGAACTATTCAGTTTTGGGAGGACCTCAACTCCAGAAAACTGCCTTTCAGTCCTGAACCTCTTCCGAAGGCTTCCCAAAGCACATGAGAAAATGGAATAGGTTGATAAAGAATTTTTTTCTTGTTTGGTAAATAATTGTATGATTTATTTGACTAGCACATTGTCGTGTATTTTTTATCTGCAATCTATCTTATGATTCTACTGTAAGTTGTGTTACAGTCTTAAATAACTTTTAGACTCCTTGCCATGTTCTAATTTAGTCTTTTGGTACAGGAGTGCCTCAGAAGCATTTTTCACCTTCTCTTCAGAAGTGTAGAACTTTGTAACTAGCAAAGTGAAAGAATATTTTCCTCTGGACCAAGAATAATCAATAGGGATTAGCCCCTGCCTCTGATCAGAGAAATAACAAAAATAGAACTGAAGTTCTAGTTGGCATACCTGGATAATCTTTGCTTTTTGTCAATGAATTATTAATATCAAAGCATAAGAAATCCAGAAATAGGAAATGGCCTTCTTTTAAGTATCCCAAAATTGTGTTTCTGTTCATAAGTATGCCTTTTTTTACTACTATCTACATCCAAAACTGCAACTTTTCAAGAGCACCGCAGATTTCAGTTGAGTTGTCCTGATTTAGTCAACTGAGCCAGTAAGTCTGGGAAAACTTCATGCATCTATTGCCATTAGCAAGTTGTTGTGTGCCCAGAAGCAGGATGTTTAACTTCTCTCCCCAGGCTATTAGCTGAACTGTTGGGAAAGCTCACTAGCTCTGTATGTTTCACTGATGGGAGCATTGATATCAAAGGAAGAAATGGCTTAATATTTCAGCAGATATGGATTTGGTACCTATGCTTGTTATAAATTGACTGAAGAAACTGAATAGAAAGGGTTAAAAAGTATTCTTTCTGCTAGTTGTATTACCTCTCTGTCTTAACTTTTTCACGCATTTGTTCTTTCTTTCCTTAGGCAGTCTCACTGCCGTTATGTGGTAACTTTGAAATAACCACAAGGCATTACAGTTCCTTCAGTGCTCTTTTCTATCGATAAATGTAGGGCATGCCTATAAAGCAAAACAGAGAATGACTGTAGAAAAGGCACAGCAAAGATAGTTTATGTGAAGATAGAATGAGTAGCAACGTCCATACATGATAGTAAACTGAGTACATCCCCTGCTTTCTGTGAGATATTAGCAGTTAGGATGAAAGCATTCAGCTGTGTTTTCACTACTGCTGGTATCTGTGCTAATTAGATTAAAGTCTGTCTGCATTAGTGTAGCCTGGTATGTCATCCAGCGATGCTAATTTTCAAGAATGGAACAAGCCTAATGGTTGCAGTTCATGCATGTTTAAAAAATGTCAACACAATGTTTTAAAGCATTTGATTTCACAGGTTTTAGGGCACCTTATACCCTTCATATTTCATAGCCATCATCCAGGAATGTGTGAAATTCAGAGTGAGGCAGCAATCAAAGTGAAAGGTCAACCTACATGACAGAACAACTCAAGCTGTTGATAAAAACTGTATTGTAAAAAAAATGAAAGTACACTGTGACTGCTAACTTCAATCAGTGTTGTCAATAGTGCTGGTACTCAGCCCTTTTCCTGCACTTCTTATGTTCAATTACTTGTAGAAACTTAAGCAATTAATCCCCGTAAGAGGCTTGTGCAGCCTACTACATGTTCTCTCAAATTTTCAGTAGGACAAAAATGTGTTAAACAGGTGAAGGTTTGCACCTTCAAATGTGCTTATGTTCCTAACTGGATTTTGTTTTCAGTTCTTTTGACCTACCTTTGATATCATTTAAAGAGATAGCTTAATCTGAATTATTGTGTATATTCTGATAAAGCATGAGCATGGGGAAACTGTGAAGTTTTCCTTAACACCACACAGTTCAGTTAATATATAAAAATAAATCACGTGCTGCAGGGACTTTCTGCAACTTCTGAAAGCTGGTTGCACCCCAAGGAAAGGACACACAAGGAAACACTTCTGTACCTTTCTTTGACTACAGATGGTACAGAAAGACACTTGGAGTAGTGCAAGGTATTAAGAGAATCTCAAGCAGCATGGAAGAATGAGACAAGCAGAGGCTGGACATCCAAAAGCTTTGTGAGATACTTTGTTTTGGAAGTCAGAAAAACATTATTTTATTGTTTTGGAAAGTCTTCATACTGTACGCGATGTAAGTGTGCAATGCCTGACTGAGGCCAACTTTACTATTCTTAGAGGTTTGGAGTGTTTTGTATTATTTTTTTTTTTTCTTTTCCTGGACTTTGGGAAAGGCCTGTGAGTTGCTTTTACAGAAGCCTATGTTCCATGCTTAAAGTGTAATTAGATGTATCACAGGATCCTAGAATCATAGAATCCTTACAGTTGGAAGGGACATTTCAAGGTTATCTAGTCCAGCTCCCCTGCAATGAACAGGAACATCCACAGCTAGATCAGTTGCTCAGGGTCAGATCCAACCTCATCATGAAAATCTGCAGGAAGGGGCATCCGTCACATCTTTGAGTAAGCTGTTCCAATGTCTCACCATCCTCACTATAAAAGACTTTTTCCCTATATCCAACCTAAATGTACCCTCTTTGAGCTTGAAGTCATTTCTCCTTGTTCTATCACCATAGACACTGCTAAAGAGTCTGTCCCCCTCTTTCCTGTATTCTCCTTTAGATACTGAATGTCTCTCCTGTTATGAAAAATATTGTCAAGCTGAAATAAGAATTAACTCTAGACTTTATTTCCCACTATAGATGAGGAGATTTCTGAAAACCAGTGATCTTGAAACACAACTTCCCATTTCAGTTGCCTCTGAGTTATAAATATCATGTGATTGCTGATGAATTATCAGCACCTTTGTTACTGCCATCTGAAGGCTTCACAAAGCTTTTTGGGTACTTAGCAGTATCCTTATTTCAGTTTTCCAGGTGTTATCTATATTAAGCTAAAGCTCTTCTCAGTCAAAGAAGCCACAGATGGAAAAGGCAGAGTCACCTGAGTTGCCTTCTGAGGCATATAAATTCATTTGGTCGTTTATAAGGGTGCTAAGGATGCTTATTTATCAAATTTGTGCCAATCCCAGAATTTTCATTAACTGAACACCTTTCATAAACATTGAAATTTTCAAAAATATGTCAGTTCCTGGTATCATTCACATATCCCCTCAAGATTCATAATAGATCCAAATTCAGGTGTTAATAGACGTGAACACAGCCCACAGTGTTCCATGGAGCTGGTGTTTGGGAATCTGCTATGTCCTATGCTATGTATGTAGTGATTTACTCCATTAGACCAGGAGCATGAAGAAATCTTTTCCATAGGCAAATTATTTTTGGATGTATTTCAAGTTAAACTTCAGTCAGTTATTTCAAAGAATAAGTTAATGTACAGGCAATGTCTTATACTTCTGTCACGATTGATTAGGTCATTGAAAAATTTCATATACATTAACTACACCATGGAATAGTAAAAGAAAAATGCATTTTAATATTTGTAATGTATGTAAAATACTTTGTTTAATATATGTTTATTGTTGTTTAAGCATGATGTGTAGGCAGAAGGAACTTTTCACTAGACACAGTGCAAATGCAGAATATTTGTCTGCAAGTCCTTTCTGCTTTGAGGTGTAATTCAAAGCTTGACCTACTCTTTTCTACTAGTTCCTGGCTTTCAGCCTTATGCATAGACCAGGCCTGTAAGAAAATACCAATGTTGAATTACTTACAAATAAAAACATTTTTAAATAATGGTACAAAGGATAATGAGTGCTAAAAAGATAAGAAGAAAATGCAGTGCCACTGGTCACTAAATCTTCAAACTGCGAGAAGAACTAGGGTCACCACAATGAAGAGGTGGTTTTGAAACCTTCTTTCCATCAGTTGAACTCAGAACGGCTTTGTGTAAACAAAAATCTATTTTAGAAACAGAAAATACTGCTGGGAAGAAACTGAGAAAGTGTAATGAAAATTGGATTTACATAAACTATTTCACAGTATACTGTTTTTAGATTTAGATTATAATCATTTCAAAACTATTACACTGTGAATTTAAAGTAAATGTTATTATTTTAAAAACAATTCACAATTTTGTTCTTCAACGTTGTGATTATCCATCTCCTCAAGATCAGCGTAGCAAACTACTGTTGCTATGTGAGAAAACTGAAATCTCTTAAATGACTAAATTACATACTTCTACAACCTATAAATTCATCTAACATTTCAGTAATGAATGCTTCTGTGCTAAAAGATTGTTTTAATATTCTAACAGAAATGAGTAATAGTATACAAAGCTTCTTCAAGGAATACAGAGCAAGAAGCAATATGCTACATGCAAATGATCAGCATTACTGTTCTGGATACAGCACTGGTGAATCTGATTGCAAGGAGTAAATATGTTGATGCAAAACTGTTTGTGGCAATTGCTGGGAGCAATTGCTGGGAGCAATTGCAAACTTGCTGTCATACAAGAATTATGAGAGATCTGCAAAGGACAAATAGAAGTTAGGCAGTGTTTTCGTGAGTTAGAGATCTAGCTCCCACTTTATGTTGATGAAAATGTTGATATGTTTACCTGGCCATTTTTCATGAAGTGCTGTTTTCTTATTATCAATTTAATCATCCTTTCAGCGTTTTTTAATTTTTCATTTCATTTTCATAAATATCTTGTAACAAATAATAACATCTATTTACAATTCTTCTCATGCAACTGAAAGACAGAAAAGAACTGAGAAATCCCAGAAAACTGGAGAAGGATAATTACAGCCTCAGAGCACTTGCCTGACAGATCCTATTCCTCTTCTGAGATGTGGCCAGGGAATGAATTGCTTCCCACATACACTCTTACCATCAACCATTGTCTGCTCTACATTTTGCTGAGAGATCTATTACCATCCACCACTATGCTATAGGTGTCCAAAAGTGCTTGGTAACACAACTGTGTATCCTCTCATGTGACAGTAGTGATAGCAGTTGCCACATCATGGGGCTTCCTATGCATCCAGCAGATTAATGGATGCCTATCCTTCACATGATGGGGATAAAGAAGTTTTATAGAAGAATCCATAAGAGGCATCATGGTCCTGAAAAGTTAAATACAGTGTTGAAAACAGAGTACAGTGTTAGCTATTTGGATGAGTACATTTTAAAATAACTTTTAGCAGGCCTAGATTTCTGAAAATAATGACATCTTCACAGCTCCCAAATAGATATTCTGCCAAGAAGTATGCAGTTGTTCCCAAGTGATAACCAACACAAATAATACTTCAGTGAACTTTCTAAAGTTTAGGTAACATTTCAAGAGTAAATTCTTGTTCAGACAAATTTGTATGCGTAGAAGTGGTAAGATTGAACAGATGCTTATTGTTGTTTGACTGGGATGGATTAAGCATCTGTTTAATTAAATTTCTTAATTAGATCCTATACATATGGTTTTTGTTTGAGCTGAACTGTTTTGTATGCAAAAGGCTCTTGTATATTGGCAGCCAGCAAAGAAGGTGCTGTAACTGTTTTGTTTCTCTTTTTCTCCTTCTTGAAGTGGAGCTGGAACCTTCCCACTTTAATGCTTTTCACCTGGATCAAAGTACTTGGAGGTAGAGGCTAAATGTGGGCTCGGCAGTAGAATCAGGCGCTGTTTATTCCATGCTTGAGCCAGCATAACTGAGTGTAAGCCTGCCTCAAACAAAATTCAAAGCAAAAGCTTTTTTCATGAGTGCACCCAAGCAATCTGGAAGTATTTTCCCTAGGAGTTTTCAAAAGCAATTTAGTTCACAAGTGATTTAAGCTTGGTTTAAAGAGAGCTTGTCAGTAGTTGTTTATATAAAGAGAAGCAGTTTAGAAAGTGCTTTCAGTGAAAGGAAAGGAAATTTAAAGTGAATCACCAGAGCTTGCAGAATAATAATTCCTGATAGCGGAAAAAAGATTCAAAACAGTAAAGCTAACAAAAGCACTCAGATCTAGAGAAGATACCATAATTGAGGCAACCTGAGTGAGAGTCCTAAAGCATCAGGAAAGCTGAATTGATTTTTTGGAGCTTTGTAATACCGTGAAAGATTGGCAGTTATATTATATACAAGAAAATCACCTGCTGTGCAGAAGGAAGCAATGCTTCTTCTATCTATTGTCCTTTGATATTTTTAATATTATTGATGAGATAGGGATATGCTTCTGGCTAGGCTACAATGTGTTTCTGTGGACTTGGCTATTACACAGAGCTCTTAGATGAAGGTCTAATCACATTTACGTTGTTCTAGCACTTTCTAGAGAGAGATTTTACAGCTCTTTACATGAAATGTAAGTCAAATTAAACTGGTAAAATATGATGCTCCTTTAAGTTTCCATTATTTTTTTTAATGGCATTGATAATACTTAATGGTAATAACTTGAAAATAAATGGAACCACATCTACTATTTATTCACTGAAGCAGCCTGGGAAGCACTTCCCTCCAATTTCTTTATCTTTGTGTCAGTTAGCAGTAAAAAGAACCTGTGTTGTTAAGCACAAAAACTACTGTAACAAGTAGTTTTTGAAATTCTCACCTTAGTGCTGTCATGATTACAGAACATTGAGTGCATTTCCTTCCAGACAGCCCTCTCACATGCAGCTACACAGATGGCAAGTACAGTGCTTTCAGAGGGGGTCACAGGACAGCTGAAGGCTCTGTGAGTAGTAGTATTCCCATTTTACAGATAGAGAATTCACAGGCCTATAGATTGTTCTGTGGAGAACCACACCATTGTATCACCATAATACAAGTAATGTCTGTGATACCTCGTACAAAGGTAATATTGTTTTCAAATAGATATTTAGTTTTAAAGTCAAAACTGTGGTTAAATGCTATTGTGACTGCATTATCACAGGTTGTGTATTTTTATAATCCTATTTCTTCTGAATTGTGCAACATAAGAAAAAAAATAGCTATCAAAAAAAACCAGTGTTGTCGTCCCAAAGGTGTCACTGATATGAAACTTTAATTTTATTAAATCTGGGCATTGATATCAAGTAATGACCAAAGTGGAAGAAGTTATGTTATTGAATTACTGGTATCATGTCACACAATGCAAGTGTTTCTTGATTTTCTTTCTAAGCTGAAGTCTAGTCCAAAAATCAAAATAAAATTTTCACATGGGAAATGTTAATGAAAAGTGTATACCTTACCATTTCAGAAGAGGACTGTAAAAAGATGGAAAAACAGTTCATCCTCTCTACACTTGTTTGTTCATATCCCATAAGGCTGGTGATGTGAGGTGATGGTGCCCTAGGAGTATTGTACCTGTCTCTTCTACTCAATTTCTACAGTATTTCTGTCTCTGCTCTCTTTTTCTCTTATTGTTTGTGACATTCCTGCTTCAAATGATGGTGGATGGTTGACTTTTTTTTATTTTATCTACTTCAGGACTTTGCCCTGCTTAAAATCTGTGACTTTTTTGGATACGTACTACATCATGGCAACTTAGTTTTTCTTTTTGATGGCTTATAAATCTGTATCTGTATTAACAGATAATGTATCTCAATAGGAGTAGATTTACAGGACAAACGGGGTAGTGCTGAGGACCCAGCATCCTCACTGCTCATCATTTCAAGCATCTTTAACTCACACTGGATCTGGTCTCACCCCATGAAATGGATGCCCGTTAGCAGCTGCAGTACCTGAGGTGTGAGACAGACTTTTGGTTTAGGCTCATCTGAAATTGAGTTCATGCACTCTCGAGGCCACTCTGTAATGTGAACTAGGGCATTTCAAATGGGCATGACAAGGAGGTTTGCTTCTAAATCATGCTCTGATTCTGAGCTGAAACACCAATATAGACGCTGAACACATTTCAGCAAAACATTCTAATTACATTTCCAATTTTGTAGGCTCAAAATTCTGGTATTTTCCACATTTTTTTCTGAGGAGCAATATGCACTTTCTTTAGCCCATATCTGCAATTATCAAAATACTTTTTCTCTGAGTCATTCACAGTACACAATGTAGGCAAAAAAATACTACTATTCCCATTTGCTGTCCCTTTTCATTCGCTTCATGCATTTATGAAAATTAGCAGGATACCGTGAAATTGTTAAACTCACTTGGGAAGAGAGAAGCTCCCTCGTCATTCAAGCATTTTTGTGCTCCTTCCAGCTGAAATTAACTCGGTAAAATATAGGAAACCTTATCCTTTTCATTACCAAGTACAGCAACAGACTGCTTTGAGAGAGAATAATAAGCCATTTGGGACTTTGTATTTCAGTATACTAATTACTGTGAATTGGTTGTAATATTTTTTTGCATGTGATTAACTATTATATTTTCAAGTTCTTGTGAGTTTGGAGAACTTTTCAAAGACCGTTTTCTTTGCCTCATTGGAATTCATCCTTCTTTGTTATTAGGGCATTATCATAACAACATTAGGACATTTCTCCTTTTTGTAAAAATAAATTTGTCACAATATTGTGAGTCATGTTATTTTTGGTCTGCTGTTACACTGAAAATAAGACCACAGAATGAATAGCCAATATTGATATATGTAGCTCAATAGAACAGTTGATGAAAATGGTTTATTAAAAGTCTGTATTTTGGTAGTCAGCAGCAATGATCTTTCTTCTCTTCTATTAAAAAAAAAAATACATATATATACATACACACACACACACACAAAAAAAAAAAAAAAAAAACAATTGCACATAGAAACTAATTTTAGAGAAGATCATCACTGTCAATTGTGGATTTCCAGGAAGAATTCAGTGTATTGTTGCTTTTTTAATTAACTTAACTGTGTAATGTTGACATTGAAACAGCAGAAAGCAGACTTTTCAGTGCTGCACAAACTAAGTCGACCCAGTATCTCATTTACATTCCTGTCCTGGTGTCTGCAGCAGATCTATAAATAGAATAGGCTACACATAGAAATTTATTATTGCAGCTGATAGCAATTTTCTTTTCCAAAGGTGTCTGGAGGCATTATTCATGAGATTCATTCTGGTAGACTTTCCAGCTGAGATTCTCTCTTCCCAGAACTGCGGGTGGTCAGTTTAGAAATATACCAATCAACTGCTATGCACAGGCTGTCAGAAGGTTTACTTATTTCCTTTTTAAAAAATGCAGCAGTTCTGTCTGCTCCAGATTATTTTCTTTAACCTGATTGCATGGATATTATAAGCTGTGGACACATTTTTTTAAAAATCACATTTATTTGACATTTCATCATTGAAATTCCTAATGATTATGCTATTATCAGGAAAAACATAATGGCTGTGGTTTAACATAGCTCACATCATTTCTTTTGCATTCATACCCACAGGCACATGTGACCTTATCAAGTATAAGGCAGACATGTTTCTGCTCAATGCAGAGGATATGTAGTAATCACATAAACTGACCTATCTGGCTGTCCTCTGATTTCAGATATAAAACAGGGAGGGAATAAAATAAAGCCTTTAATGAAATTACATTTATAGCAAGTGGTAGATAGGAATGCCTTACAATCCTGGTTTTCCTATCTGATTTTTTGTTTTGGACCATATTTGCCCTTTTCCTGTCTTTGTACACTAGAGATTTAATTACTGAAAACAGAATATGCGCATTCTTACCCTTGGGACTGATTACAGTTTATTTTCTTCCTTGTCTATTCTAATACTTTTTCCGTATTTGAGAGCACAGGTATACAAAAGCAAAGATATTACCTCTTTACTCTGGTTCAATTCCAGTAGTGGAATAGTGGAATATATATCCACTGTAAGTATTCATATTTCAGCTTTCCTTTACATTCTGTTGTATTGTCAAGAGCTATAGGTAATGCTTGAATGTACAAATGATGCTTCCATTTGCAAAGTAAACTGGAACCTTTATGTTTTTGTTCTTTCTTCCTTTCCTTTTTTTGAGACATGATAGAAGAGCTATTTTTCTGTAGCTTTTATTTCAACCTTTAATAAAAGGAGCAGTACAATTTGCTATTGCGGCACATCATAAAAGCCACATATTTTACCAAGAAAGATGAATTGAAATATAAAATTAAACAAAAAATAATTTGTCAACTAGTGTGACACAGAAAACATTCTGGCATCTCTAGTGCCATATACATAAACAAACAAGCAAATAAAAGTTAGGAGAGTGAAACCAAAGCAATGTATTACAAGCACAAGTCAAACATCACTGGTTTCCTGTGAGAATAAAACCCACTCTGTGGGTTGTGTGTCTTGATACTTATACATCTTGTTTTGTTTTGTTTTTAACTTTGCCAGTGATGCAGAAAATTGGTTTTGTGAATGCCCTAAACTCTACTCAGGAAGACTGTGCCAGTTCATGACTTGTGATGAAAGTCCTTGTGGAAATGGTGCTACATGTTTTCCGAAGTCCAGGCAAGACGTTGTTTGTCTTTGTCCACATGGAAGATCTGGCATCCTCTGCAATGATGGTAAGAATGATACTCTTTAGTGTGCATTAGTCATATTTTCTATCATTCGTGGAAGCTGTGGCAAGAGACAAGTCATGGAATCTCAGAATTGCAGGGGATAGGACCTCAGGAGATCATTGAGTACAATTTCTTCGCCAAAGCAGGTACCCTACAATATGTTGCATAGGTAGGCGTCCAGACAGGTCTTGAATATGTCCATAGGAGGAGACTCCACAGCCACTCTGGGCAACTTGTTCCATTGCTCTCAAAATCAAATGTTTTGAAGGCAAAACACTGTAAGTGACCACTTCGACAACCTCCTCAATTTTGCTATTGCCTGTAAACACAGCACAACCCAAAGTGCAGTCCCAAGCAAAGAACATCTGAATTGAGCACTCTCTCTTCATGTTGTTTTACAAAGGCATCATCCAGAGAGACAAAAAGATCAGAGAAGCTGAGAGTAGACAAGCCAGGAAATACTAGGTAGTGGCTGATGTTTCAGTAATTTACCTTAAGAGAAGCTGACAAAGATATATGAGTGAAGTATTCCTTTGGAGAAAACATTTTCTCCTGTAGTTTGACTTTTGCTGTACTTAGGGAATTGTGACATTTTGTACATGAAAGAAGTGTGTAAAAAGTACTTTCTGGATTGTAGAAATACTGCCAGATGCTAAAATTTGATTAATTCCTTGGATCAAAAAAGAAAAACAGATTAAATGTAACCAAGTGCTTGCTATGAAATAGGAGACAGGAAGAAGAAAAACTATTAAAGATAAGCAAATAAGTCATCTGACTATTATCAAATGAAGGTTTTTTATTTATTTCGTATTTATTATAATGATTGTTTTAGGTCAGAATTTCTTGTGTATTAACATCCAAGGTATTCTTTTCCCTGACACTGAATGAAGCAACAAGAAATGGCAGAAAAATCTGCATATAGAAAATAATAGCTGATTCTGAGATGATTCAGCAGTACATTTGAATTTCCTTTCAAAATTAATACTTTTATGTAAAATAGTGTTCAGGTCAGATCAAAGGGCAACACTGTCTTTTTCTTTTTACCATAAACATTTACCTCATTTAAAATTTATATAAGAAGAAATTTCCAATAATAAATTACTGAACGTGCTTACGTTGTCATGAAACTGCCTATTAAAACTTTAAAACCCTCTTTCTTTGCTGACAGCAAGTTCAGAGCCTACCATCCTATATGTCAGGCTAGGAATGTTTCTGTCATCTACCTCATTTTACACCTGTCTACACTGAATATCATCTCGTGCTTTTTTCCCATAGTCCTTCAGCAAGGCTTTTCCACAGCTCTCTGTAGTCAGACGCCTCTAGTCTAAAGTGAGAGGAAGAACACAGATTCATGAGTTTCTCTGGACTACAAACCTGAAGGATGTGAAAGCATAGGATGGATTTTTATTTAGGATGGATATTTATTCAGGTGGAACTTTTTATTTTTATTTTTATTTTTATTAAGTGTTTTTTATTAATTTTATTAAGTGGATTTTTATTAAATCCACTTAATAATTTTTATTTTTTATTAAGTGGAAAGGGAAAACTCTCTCTGAATCATTACTGTAAGAAAAATGGGGAAGAAAAAACAAGCCGATAGAACAGTGTCCATCTATCAGGGTCTTAAAGACCATTATGTGAAAAATTATTGAAATATGGAAAGGCCTTCTATTGAATTTGTGTCTTAAGAGTTTAGAAGTGAGCACAGGTAGAAATCTTGTTAAGCTAAACGTTACTCTGAAAGTTAAAATGAGCTGCGAAAGATCTTTTTATCACATAAGCTAAACCTGAACAAAGAGGTAAGAAACAGTACCACAATGCAGTGCATGCTGCGTGCAGCCTTATGGATAGCCCTGGCAGCCAAAGATGTACATTTGTTTTTGCAACTGAAGATAATGATAGATTGCCTAATTACAGTGGTAGAACAATTTAAATTGTGTTAGAAGCCAATTTTAATTGTTCAAGAAAATGAGTGGCCCAGATAATACATTTATTAGAAAGAAATGGTCCATAAAACTTAAAAGGCTAGGAGCATGTATTTTTAATGAATCTTCTTCTGTTCAAGAGACAGAAATAACACTGTTTCTCCTGTGAAGATTAGTAACCAAGTGCATGCTACATGCTGCTTTTTGTCTGAAACACAGAAGCCTTTTTCTCCCAACTATTTATCAAGTAATTGATTGTCCTCATCAGCAAAAATGTGCAAACCTTAGAGTGACTGTTTGTTAAAATGAATATAACAAATGTACCAAATAGAACTGCAGATTCTTTACCAACACTGCTGCTCCTACAGGTTATTTACAAAAGACAAAGTAAAAGTAACTCGAGTTGTAGACAGAAACACAGATGAGCCTTCTGCTTGCCCATGTTAGAGATCAAAATACCATCAGTTATGAGTTTAAAGACACAGTAAGAACAATATCCAACTTTACAAATATATAGGAGTAAGCTATGATAAAGCTGTGTCACTATTAGAGAGGGGAAAAAAAATTGGCAGGGGTGAAAAATGTGACAATTTGTGGGATATGCACAGCATTCTAGAAGTGAGAAACAACAAATGATAAACATGGCAGAAACTTATAGACAGACAATAACTTAAATGTAATATGGAAAAAGAAGACTAGTTTCTGGAACAAACAAGGATTTTCCTTCAGCTTCTGAAACAGGTGAAGCATGCTGCAATCTAGTCACACTAGGAGCAATTGCTTTGTGTTTATTTTGGTTACATTATTCTTGTTCAGACTTCAAATAAAGGTTACTTAGGGCCACAGAGATAACAAAAGGCCTGAAGCACCTCTGTTATGAGGAAAGCCTGAGTGAACTGAGTCTGTTCAGCCTTGAGAAAAGAACTAATGATCTTATTAATGTGTATAGATACCTTGAGTGTGGGTGTCAAAGGGACATGGCCAATCTCTTTTCAGCTATCTGTGGGGTCAGGACAAGGGGAAATGGCCATAAACTAGTGGATAGGAAGTTCTGTACCAGTGTGCAAAGGAACTTCTTCACAGTGAGGGTGAGGGAGCACTGGAACATGCTGCCCAGGGAGGTTGTGGATTCTCCTTCTCTGGAGATATTCAAGACACATCTGGACACGTACCTGTGCAGCCTGCTGTAGGGGACCTGCTTTGCAGGAGGGCTGGATGTCCCTTCCAACCCCTACCATTCTGTGACTCTGAGATTCCTTAAAACATTTTCATTTTTCTGTATATATAAGTAGTAATTATCTATTGCTACACATCTTTTCTTGATTTTTCACTGTATGACCATGTTACTATGACTGTAATTTGACCATTGTATGTGGATCTCTCTCCCATGAAGCTACATAGCTATATGTAATGGGTCAGCATGAGGGGGTGAAAATATGGGAAAACATGAATTCTAAATTGCAATTACTTTAAGTCATTCTAATGTAAGCTGAACAAGCAAGGGACCTCAGCTGCTCCTCATATATCTTTTCCTCAAGGTCCTTCAGCATCTTTGTAGGGTCACCTTCTGAAGATTTTATGTCCTTCTTATCTTACGGTGCCCACACACCTGCAGACAGTGCTCAAGTTGAGTCCAGCAAGCAGAGAAGTGGGACAGCCAGTTGTAGATGAGCTTTTAGCAGCTAGCAAGGGATTCTTGGTTTGCACAAGAGAAAGAAAAGCCCACATTAAACAAATTTGCACCTGAAAGAAGAGCACAGCCACTTAGAAAAGTGAAAACTAGAATATATTTAGCCCTGTACGTCATCAATATAAAATAATTTGGATCAGAGACCATGTCTTGAGTGACTTGACTCAGACTCTGAAGTGACTGATGTTTTTGAAGATGTACTTCAAGGAATCCAGAGCATTTAAACTGAATCCAGTTATTGAGCTGTGCCTTTTCAGCTGTTTTATGTTAAAAGATTGAAGATTCAAGGCCTCGTCTGATAAATTTTCTTTCACATTTAATTTAGTAAAAATTGGCTTGTACTATGTTTCTTGTGGATTATAAATGAAAGTGCCTGTACCCCCTCCTCCAGTAGTTAGGATCATGGTGGTGAATGAAAATGTTTACAAATGGCACCATTTCAGACCAAATGAACACATATTCTTCAATAGTGCTATGAGGTTGCTTTTTCCTGCATAGTGATTTTTAAATTACCACCTAGATATTTTTTTGTCTACTTTTAAAAGTTGGTGAGGAAAATACATCAGCAGTTTACTATGGAGACACATGAGGATCAGGTTAGAACAGGAATTGCTTGCCACCTGGAGAGATTTATCATTTCATAAGATCTCGATTTTAAATAAAAAATTAGAATCATAGAATCATAGAATTGCTCAGCTTTGAAAAGACCTTAAAGATCATCAAGACCAACAGCATCCATTGTAGTGCTTCCTCCACCCAAAGGTGATGCTTGAGTTCAAATACATTCAAATCACCATACTTCAACTTTTAAGATTAAGAATTATAACCAAAAAAAAAAAAAAAAAAAAAAAAAAGCTTACAAAAAACATGAAGTACAAATGGTTTATTCACCAGGAATGGATATGAATATCTGGAGTTCTCAACTGTTGATACAGAGATTTATGTATTACACAATAAATTGGGACTTTCTGGGAAGATCTTGGTTATAATATGGAGAATATTTCATGCTGCAAGAGTAAAAGGCATGCAGTTTGTTAACAAAGGTAAATTTAAAAGAAAGAAAAGCATCTCAAAGGAATGTGCATTACAAAAATGAGTAATTGTATAAACTGCAGTCTTTTAGATCAAGCTACTGTGTTTATTTTAGTTTCACTGTGTAAAGATGCAGATGTGACAAGATAAAATAGAATCCTAACTGTGGCATTGCATTTCATAGAACACATATCAAAGAGGGCTGTCCCCAGCATGCATTCACAGCAATCTGTGAAAAAAGTCCATTGAAACACATTTCTGAGCAACCTTTATGGTAATCTTTGCCAGTCCGAAGGGTCCAGCGTGTATAGAATGCATTCCCCCGTGTATAAAATTCATTTCAAAGTGCTGAAGTGGGAGTAGTCTCTTGCTGCAAACTCGGTGGTGTGAAAATCAGCCTGCAAGTGAAATGTTCTCTGCAGCTATGTTTGTCACACAATGTCACCTTCAGAGTGTTCAGGTCTGCAGACTAAATTGTGCAGTTCAGTGACAGTAGATGCCCAAGGGGATTTTCCTCATATAAAAAAATAAAATCAAACCACATTATGAGGCTTTTGGTTAGTGATAGGATAGGGGGATGCTGATCAAACTTGCATTTCTTCCTACCCAAGAGAATTTATTTTGAGTCATTTGCATTTATCTGAGTTTTAATTTCTTTCTTCCTTTCTCTCCAAATGAGATATGTCATAAAAATTGTAAAAAACAAACATGCAAACCAACACACATGTACACACACAACGTCACTGCAGCATTACCAGTTTTGCAGATTTGTACTTTCATCCTTGAGCAGTGAAATCAGTTTTATTATATCAAATCTCACTTAAAGTTACTAGTCCATATGATTACAGAAAATAAGCTAAGCTAACGGGGCCCAAGGGCTCCGTAAGGATACCACAGAACTATACCACCAATTCCACAAGACAAAGAAGATATCTGAGACCTTTTTCTTCGGGGGGAATCATGCACTTGAATTAGGCATTATGAAGACCCCTCCTGTACTCGCCTTCCAGACATCACGGGTCTGTCCTTGAGCTCCACTTGGCACAGCACCTTCCTGCAGTTCAATCCCCACCCTCCCTCTTTTAACTTTTCCTCCTTGCACTTCCCATAGCTTCTGGTGAGGAAGGTGTGCTGACTATTAAAGAAAACAGCTTTTGTGTAGAACTAGCAAAGCATGTCAACTAAACACCAGCTTATCTCCCTCATCTTGCCTCTCCTTCCCAGATTATGCTGGTATCTGTTGCTTGCCTGTACAGCAGGCTTTCACTCTCATTGCCACTGTTGGCGTCTGGATAGCTCCCATCCTCCCCATCCCTCTGCACAAAGGACAGGGGAATTGTAGCAGAAAGTTCTTCCTTCACCTTCCAGCCAGCAGTCCCTTTTCTAATATCCCATGATGTCCTGCAGTGCACAGAGAGAGACTTCTGCCAGAACCCCATGCCAGCAAAATGATATTTAAATCTGTGAATATATAATAAATTGTAGAAATGCATTTGCTTTCTTAAGCCAGTTTCTTCCATCAGGAACTTATGTTGTCACTTGAACATCTACTCTTGCTGCCTCCATGATGAGTAAGAAAAGGATCTAATTTTAAAATATTTTTTGTACACTCAGCAAAGAAAATATTTTTCACTCTCTTCATCCACTAGAGTAAGCTCTGGTTTATTGAAAGCTGTACTGCAAGCCAGCAAGAGGAATAGTGGCTGCAGAATTTCATGATGACAAAAGACACTTTTATGAGGACGTTTTTATAGATTGGAAGACTGGAAAATATGCTTGCCAGCAGTTTCCATTCCCCTTTTCAATACTCCCTTCTCAAATATGTGAGTTGGTATTTAGGAGAATTGATTAGAACTCATCCCAAATGTATATGGCTGCTCATCCTGGAGCCAGGCACTGGGTTGGTAACTGCTCACAGTTAGTCAATTTCAACATAAAGCACTGGGTTATCTGATTGCAATTATATAGCCTAAAGTCTTCAACTCTTTTTAGCCTATTGATTTGTCTTGTTTTTTACAATGAATTATAAAACTGTAGTCCAGGATGTATTGACAGTGAATGTTGAAAGGAGCATTTATTTTAACTTACAACAAGAAAATTCAAAGATAATGAAACCATTATTCTCTTTCTTGTCACTTTATTCTCTTTGTTAAGATTTTTTTCAAACTGTAAGTGTTGTGGGGTTTTTTTATCTCCCATTTTTATATTCACATCTGCTAGGATGTACAGTCTGAGGGAAGTAGGCAGCCAGCTACATTAATATATTTATATAATGGGATAATTTGTCATTATTTGTTTGTGAGGCAATGGAACATACCATGCCTTATTACAGGTACTTTATTACCTGTTCAGTAGTGAAAATGCGGAAGAGAACAATGGTAAATGATGTAGGACTGACAGACACACAGGATAAGATCAAGGACAGAAAGTTGATAAAAGGCTTCAAGTACTCTGTCAGGCACAGTTAACTTGGAGTAATCTTGCTTGATACAAATTTACCAATCACTGTATTTTTCAAAGTTGATTTATTGTGGATTTTTTTTCTTTTTGCACTTTAAAGTTAAAATATGTGAGGCAAACTAGTCTTGTTTTAATTTCAGGCTAATGAAGGTTATTGTATGAAAGATATCTCTAAGACCAAACATTTTACATTTACTGTAACCTTTCATTTTTTCATGATTGGTTGAAGGCCTGGCGATGCATAATACTCAATGAAGAGAAGAATCATGTTTTAAAATGTGGTATAAAATCAGTTTTAAAAGACCAGAAAGATACACAATATGGAAGAAATATCACCTGATGATTTAGATAGATTAGATCAGTGAAAAATAAAAGCTTTTGCCTCGGGATTAATTATGAAATCTGAATACATTTTGCTCCCCAGAGGTCGTTGTAGGGAGGACTGTTTAGGAACACTTGCTGTGTTTACCTGCCTGCTAAAGATAGTCCGGTTAATTAGATGCTGCATCTCACTTTTAGTAGGTGTCAGAAACTCCTTCAACACTGTGCAGTACACTGTGAAGAGCTAAATATGCCTGTGAGTCTACTGTTGCTCAGTGTGATATTTTTGCATTTGGTGACCATGCTGTACCTAAGTACTGCTCTACTCAGTGTTAAGCACCATTTCAGGTAGCATCTGAGCACTGCGTATACTCAAGAGAGAGCCCAGGGGGAATAAGGATGGGTGTGACAGCTGGCTGACAAGTGCAGATGGCACTTCCACAAGTGAACAATAAAGCAGCCCTAATAGGGAATTTGAAACTCTTCAAATCTCTCAAATCTGGAGAAGAAGCCATGCCCCACTTCCTGCTGGCCTTCCCGCTAACCTGGATTACGTACATCTGCAGGCCCAGACACTACATTTAGCCCCATATTAGTGAATTATTGGATTTACTGTCACTGTAACTTGGGCAATTGTTCTACTAATTTTTATTTGTTGCTATGCTGTTTTTCTGAGGTGAATCATTTATCCCAAAAGCCATTGGTCAGTGGTATCTTCAATATCCTGAACCTATTGGACAACAGGGGTGCCTCAAGCACTTACAGTGCTGGATGTTATATAAAGTACTTCATGGACCCAGAACATCAATGATTAGACTCAAAACTCAACCAAAAGATCATAATGGGTTAAATGTAGATGTTCACATAGTCAAAGATGGAAATTAAGAAAACTGCGTCTTGTCAGGAGTTTTGACAGGAGTTGTGCTCAGGTATTCAGGAGTAGGAAAATGAGAAACTGAGTTTGCCAGGAACGCTTAGTGACTGCTCTAGCCTGAAGTTGAGACTTCTGTACTCAATTCTTCAGCCCATTTCTGGCTTTGTGGCTCTGAACAATTAATTTAGTTTCTGGGTGTCCTACAATTCCCAGTCTTAAAGACAAGAAAAAAAGAAAAAAGTGTTTTCTTTATTTCACGGAGGATTATTTCAGAATTTCTGAATCATTCAGTTTTTATGGCAATAGAGAACAAAGGACATTCAGATCATTATTAGGTTGTTGCAGGATACACACAAGGTAGGCTTCGTGCCACATAATTTTAGAAATCTATAATTCTCCCCTCTGACTTACCATTCAAGGCTGCTTTTTTATTTGGGGGGGTCAAATAAACATTTTAAAATATTGTTCAGTTGACTTACATAAGTGTTTTAGATTAAGAAAACTCTATCCTAAATGTTCTTTGTATTTTCACTGGTGTAAGATATAACCTGGGATAGTCAGCTGTTATGTAAACGTCTACCTGAGATGCCCTCCAGTGGTCAGATGACTGCCACCAATTCTATTTGTGCAAATTGCTTTCAATTAGAAAGCTAATGATCTAGATGTGTCTTTCCTATAGTAAATCAGAATGAAACGGAATGGAATGGGATGGAATAGAAGGAAGGGGAAGGGGAAGGGGAAAAGGGAAGGGGAAAAGGGAAGGGGAAGGGGAAGGGAAAGGGGAAGAGGAAAGGGAAAGGGAAAGGGAAAGGGAAAGGGAAAGGGAAAGGGAAAGGGAAAGGGAAAGGGAAAGGGAAAGGGAAAGGGAAAGGGAAAGGGAAAGGGAAAGGGAAAGGGAAAGGGAAGAAGAGAAAAGGGAAGAAAAGGGAAGAAGAGAAAGACAAGGCTTCTTATTAAAGGAGCTGTCTATCTGTCATAGTTAGCTGAGAAACTAAAGCAGATGCAAAATGTGAGCCTTCTGTAGGCACGTTGAGGTAGTCTGAGGGAATGCTAGTGGACTGCAGCCAATACCAAATTTAAATATGGGAGTTGTATTTCTCCTCCAATCCACATTACTCATAAAGGTCTAAGACCTGAGGTTACATTCAAGCAGACTGTGTGGAGAGGAACAAACTCTATGCCAGTTTTCATGTAATTAGGAGAAACCAACCACTTCGTGTGGAAATTTCCTGGCTCCTGTTTAAAATCACAGAAGGCATAATGTGCCACATCTGAAGTAGTGCTTAATAGATGGGACAGTACACAGTGTACTGCTGAGGACCTGAAGTTTGTGCCATGAACAGTTTCTCACAGGCTTATGTCTGTACCTTTTGTCAGGTTCAGATAATAATGTGTTCAGTGTCAATATGGCAAATTTCCCAGGTTGAAAATTTGAAAAGATATTCCTCAGAGTAAAGATGGTGTTATAATTTGCATGATTACAATTGATTGTTTCTTTCATTTATTTCAGGCCAGGTGTTTAAAGGTATTTATATTAATGCTACTTTCTTCACTTGGTTAATGCCTAACAGAAAATAATTTTTTTAAATCAAATTGAACCTAAATAGTGTTTTTAAAAAAGATAAATAACTTGCCAGTACTGTAAATTAGACATTTCTATAAACTTGATTCCTGGATATTTAATTTATGAAATCATAGGATGAATTAAAGTTGGAAAAGACCACTAAGACCATCTAGTCCAACCACCAATTCAAATGGTACAGCAAATAATGTGGAACAATGTAATTCATGTAAGTCCTGTTTGTTGTGCTGCAAATTCATCATTTCATGATATGTTTTTCCCTACCTATGAAGAATTACTGTTCTTTAACCTCTTCAGCACAACCCTGCTGACTTTCACTTGGAGATGCATAATAATGGCTTTACTTTTAGGAGGAGAATTTGTTTGTGAGTTTTCTTTTGTCTGTATGACCTCTCAGTAAATATTGCAGTGTACTTTTATTTATAACAATGCCACATAGAGACCAGGAGATGGCAGTAGTTGCTAATAATTACATTGTAAAGAAAGCTTGTTTATAAAATTACAGGAAAGGACAAATTAGGTGTACACATATGTAAAACACTGCAGAATAACTTTTTTGTGTGTGTTATTTACTTACTTTTAAATTTTAAAGCAAACTATTAAATGCAAATTTCAAATACACGTTAAAGAATTTGCTCTAACGCTGATTTTTTATTTTTTTTTAATGTAGTTATTAATATTACCCAGCCTAGTTTCAGTGGCACAGATGTCTTTGGATATACTTCATTCCTAGCTTACGCTACAATCCCAAATATCACCTTCTACTATGAATTCCACTTAAAATTTCAGTTGTTAAACCACCACTCAGCTTTACAAGACAACTTGATATTTTTCACTGGACAGAAGGGCCAAGGTAAGATTTTTTATTATGGTGTATTGCAGACTTTAAAATATTCCCCATACAAGTAGGGTGATACAACATCTTTAGGAAGGAGATAATCTCTTCAATACTTACTTTCAGAAAGTGCAAAGTAAGCAATCAGACTGTAGAAATGTTTGGTTTTTTTCCATAAAGAAGTATAACCATTAAAATTAAACACTAGAAACTAGTAATCTGATGCTTGAGGTAGCAGATTTCTGAAGAAAATATATGAAAACAAAATTCTTTTTTCAGTCATCAGCATGAATTTCAAGATTGATTGCACTTATTTGGACATCAGTTTTGGAAGATGCTGCCTCAAATCTCCTTATACTGATACTTACTGTAATGGAAAGTCAGTTCAGCTATCCAGCATGTCACAGACACCCTGTCATTTCTTCTTCCTGTGTCCTCAAACAACTTGCCACAGAGGCATCCATGAATTGCTACTGCTGTCACAGAGGCTGCACTTCCATGGCCCACAAGAATGGCATACACCCCAGGGGCAGCCAGGATTGGATTCTGTGTTCTTTGTGTAAAATACTAACCCTTAACTCTGATGTCACTCAGTGCAAGTTAACTCAATATAATTATATTGCTACAACTGTGTATGTGTAGGAAAGTATTCCACTTGGTCTGAATAGCACAGTTGAGAAGCATGTTATATAAATCTGCTTACAATATCTGCACTGAGTTTTTAACAGTGCTTTACGTATCTGTGAATGTAGAATGCTGGCACAGTTTCAGAGATGAATGAGGTACATTATGATACTCATGTCTTGTCCATTTTAGCACTACTGACAACATGGGATCCACTACACTGATGAATGTTGAGAAAAAATTAGTGAAATGTTATTGCAAACATACAGCACTCAGGGTAGAAACTTCTATCATTTATAGATCATAGAAAGTATTTTACTTATTTATACCATACTTGTTCATGCAATTAGAATATGAGCTGGCTTTTATATTTAGAGCTGTGAGATAGGATTTTGGATGGTAGAAATTTTGTCTGTCATTTTCAGCTAGTCAATTAGAAACTGTGCATGGACTTGTCACTGCGAAACCATTTTCATATTGTCATTCAGAAAGCAGTTTTCAGAAATCAGTGTTCCCATCACTAAGTTTTAGTAATAGTCACAGAGTCATATAATAATTTGGGTTGGAAGGAATCTTTAAGGTCATCCACTTCCAACCCCCCCTGCTATAGGCAGAGACACTTCCCACTAGACCTGATTGCCCAAAGCCTCATACAGCCACAGTGTGGAGGCATCCACAGCCTCTCTGGGTAACCTGTTCCAATGTCTCATCACCCTCACAGTGGTGGGGGTAACAAATAATAATTAGCTCTTCTGTAATACAAACACAAGCAAATGCTTAGAACATTCCTTTCAATGACAAAAACCAACCACAGAATTTACGAACATTTCTGCAACCTTGGAAGCTGAATTTCAGACTGTTGGTAAAGAAATTGTAGGAAGCAACCAAATAAAGACCAATTTATCTACTATCTTTGCTGAGGTTAGAAAAAAAGTCAAATATAAAATAAACACCATTGGTGTTGAAAAATAACCTGTATTTCTTTTTCAGCTGCAAAAATCAAAGCAGAATGCAGAACATTTGTTTTAATATGAATAATATAGATCCAAAAAATTGACTGTTTATTTGCACCAAAATCTATTTCAGAAAGGCTTGCCTGCAAGTCATACCCTGTAGTGTCAAAGTTATAGTGAGCATTGTTCTTGCAGCCATATTTAGCTAAGCTGAAAATTAAAACAAATTCTTAGTGGATCTTCCATGGTGTCATTTTTATTAACCAGAATACTACATTCTGAGATTATTATGTAGTCGTCAGGTGAAAACTTGGCTTATTACCATCAGCATCTAATTTTTTTCATGAACAATGCCAGCCATGTCTAACGTCTTCTTCCTCTTACCTCCACAAAGCCAAAAGTCTTGTTCTACTATCTCACTTCATACTGAACTTCTCACAGTTCTCAGACTAACAGTCCTCTGGATTTCTCCTTCTCCTAGTGTATACATCTCCTTCATCATTTCTCAGATCTGTAGCTTAACACTGGCTTGCATCCCTTGTGAGAAGGAGGCAGGGCTACCTCCCACCCCAGTTCACCCCTTGGTGCTGGGAGGGAAAGAATCTGGAGCGAGGCAGTGAAGCTGAGCCTGGCAAAAGTAGGTGGAAGCGCACCACAAACTGATGTATTTTCAGTGGATTTGAAGGATTTTTTGTGAGTCATCATTCACTGAATCCTGAAATAAGTAGCTACTCTGCTTTTGTCTTTTCAGGTCTGAATGGAGATGATTTTTTGGTATTAGGCCTCTGCGATGGCAGAGTAGTATATAGCTACAATCTAGGTTCTGGCACAGCAACAATCATTAGCAAACCACTTGACCTGACTCTCAATATTCATGTCATCCACCTTGGCAGATATCTCCAGAAAGGCTGGCTGAAGGTAAGAAATTGTTGAGGAAGGGTGCACGTTTAAATTATGGTGTGTTTTGTTGTTGTTTTTTCCTCCATATTAAAGTGTAAAAATGATGGCATTATGTTTCCCTGTTAAGTTTGGAGGGTTCTTTTCATTAGTATTTCCCAAATAAAATCTTTTGTTGTAACAAGTATATATGTTTCATTGAAAGGTGGATGATCAGAAGAATAAAACTATCACTTCTCCTGGAAGGCTGGTTGGACTCAATGTCTTCAGTCAGTTTTATTTAGGGGGCTATCATGAGTATAATCCAGAACTCCTACCCAAGGGATCCAGATTTAAGAACGGCTTTCAAGGTAAAGATTATACTCTTTTCCATCCCTGCTAAACTGTGCATCAGATTCCTCCTGTCCGTCTATCAAGGAAGAAACCAGAAAAATGAGAAGACAGCAGAGACCAGAGCTAAAAGTGCAACCTAGATAGTGGACTAGAGAGGCAGGACAAACTTCAGGTCTGTTCTTGTTTGCTAATTATTATGCCTTAATAATATATGGCAAATAGTCAGGAGCTTCTCATCACACTGAGCACAAAGTCTACATGCAAGGCTGACTTAAAAGGCAGTGCATCTGCTTGGTAACTGTCCCTTCCAGTACCTGAAGGAGGCCTACAGAAAAGCTGAGGAGGGACTTCTTACAAGTGCATGTAGTGACAGGATGAGGGAAAATGGCTTTAAACTGGAAGAGGGTAGATTTAGATTAGACATCAGGAGAAATTCTTTACTGGGTAATGAGATATTGGAACAGGTTGCCGAGCAAAGTTGTGAATGCCCCCTCCCTGTAAGCTTTCAAGGCCTGGCTGGATGGGGCTTTGAGCAACCTGGTCTAGGGAGAGGTGTCCCTGTCTATAGCAGGGTGTTTGGAACTAGATGACCTTGAAGGTCCCTTCTAACCCTTCTAACTAGCAATTCTTTGATTCTGTGATCCAAGATCAGAAGATAAGGAACCTATAATCTGAGAGATACCAAACCAAGACATGAACAGGTGAGGAGAGCATCATGACATCAGCTATTTAGGTACAGGTTAAAATTAAATGTTTGTGATAGTTCAAGATAGGCTACAGGGAAAGCAGACAAAAATATACAATATTATACCTGTACTTCTATGACTATACTAAGGTAGAAAACTCTTTTGTCCTTTTATTCAGGGCAGCCAGAGAAGTAGCAGACACCACTTAAGATGTGATGAACAACAGTGGCAGATAGCATTGTGGGTGGGGGAGTCAAAAAAAGGTCTGTGATTTGTAAACTGTTTGACTGGTGTGAAAGCTATTAATTAAATTTAGAGTAAAAAATTTGTTGATAGGAAGCCCCAAATGTGGTCTACAGAGCCACAAGGTGAAAGATTGCAATCACAAAGGTAGTAAGTATATCCTCTGTGTGTTCACTGTCTAAATACATCTGATTTCAGCTAACTTGCATCAAATGCTGATCTTTGGTATGAAACTGAGTTCAACTCACGAAGTCAGAAACTTCTTTTGTGTTTCTCTTGCAAACTTGTCTGTGCCAGAAAACCTCTCCACTCTTCAGAATATTTGGCAGTGTTTCTTTATAGGAGGCCCAGAACTGTCCCAGAGTAAAAAGGATCCAGGTCAGAGGGAAGGCACATTCATCAGCTGATCCCCCCCATAGAAAGTTGTATAGTGCTTGCACAAATCATTGCTCTTAAAGTCCTTCATTCATATCTCACTGATCAACAGTTAGAAGAAATAAGAAAATTAAATGAAAAAAATCAGTTGAATTCATAAAGTTCTGCCAAAAACCTCTCTCATATGTCCTATATGCTTTATTTATAAATGCTGTAGAACTGTTTCTGACCTATGTGTTCTGCTGGGACAATCAAATAAGTCGTAGTCATGAATGTCATAATTTTCCATTATGGCCTCACCAGTTCTTGGGTACTCACTGTGCTTTCCATTGTTTACACAGAGCTCTGGGCAGCCTTTTCTTACCACTCTAGCAAGACTCAAGAGAACAGAACATGCTTTATCTGATAAACAGATGAAAGGTTAGGATTTACTGAGTTATGTGGTGGCCTAAAACCAACACCATTAAAAGGAGAAGGAATATGATATGAAGATTACAAATAAATAAACACCAAACTTAGTTGTATGTTTTTTAAATTGCTTAATGTGAGTTTTTATATTACCAGTTATGGGACAGTATAAACAAAACTACAAAATGTATGCAATAAGAAAAAATCCTATTTAAGAAAGCTTCCTATTCTAAAGTTTTCTAACTGTTGTTAAAATCATTATCTTGCTTATTGTTATGAATGAAGTTATGAAGTTATGAAGTTATGATTATATTAAAAAAATATATCTTCTGCAGATACCTCTGGTAATCTAATGGCAAGTTTTCCAAAAGTGAAGGGAAAAAAAACAGAAAAGTAGAGCTATAAGATAGCTGTAAGATAAGTCCTTTTCAGCAATTCAAGTCCATGTTCTCTGCCTGCAGTCTGTTAGTTCTGTCTGGATTCCTATATATTTGACATTGAACAGATGTACTATCCTCTGTCCTACTTTTTTTAAGACCATTTTTACCTGATGTAGTTGCATTCTTATAAAAGCATGTGTGTGTGAAAATACAAATTTAGACCCACATCATTCTCACATTAGTCTCTGACTTATCATTCTGTCTGCTCCTTGAGAAATTACTTCTGCTCTTTTTACGTGCCATTAATGAAGGGTCTTAAAATCATTCACCCATGTACTGAACAGAAAATAGCCAGCATAACTTCAGCTTTTGGAGGTGGTACAATTGCCCATCCATCACGAAGACATTCTGGTGGAACCCATTCGGTGACAGATTACAGAGTACTGTTGTTTGATTTGTTTTGTCTTCCTGCACCTTTTTTAAAATCCGTTTCTTTCTCCTTTTTACCTCTAAGGTTGCATTTTTGATGTGCAAGTTCGCACCAACATGAATCAGGAGTTCAAATCACCAGGGAATCCAGAAGGTCACCCCAATTCTGGTCGCAGTGTGGGGCAATGTAAAGCTTCTCCATGCAGTTTAATAAAATGCAGAAATGGTGGGAAGTGCATGGAAAGTGGCTCTACTGTTTAGTAAGTATAAAAAATTTCTTTCTAGGCTACAGCACAGACTGATCACTAGGCTTAGTAACTATGATAATTTAGTTGCTTGATGACAGAAATCTTCAGAAATCTATCATATCAGAAAGGAAGAAAATCATTGAAGGGTTTCATTTCATTTCAACACTTCCATCCCTGGAGGAGTTCAAGGCCAGGTTGGATGAGGCCCTGGGAAGACTGATGTGTTGGGTAGCAGCCCTGCCTGTGGCAGTGCTTTAGAACTGGCTGGGTTTTAAGGTCTCATCCAACCCAATTCTAAGATACGATTCTATGAAAATCAAACCCAGCATTTTAAAATTGATAGGACATTTGCTGGAGATCTGTTGTAGAAATTCAGTGGGCTGTTCAAGCTCCTGGAAAACAAACAAACAAACAAACAAACAAAAATACCTGGTTCTAAAGCTATTAAGGCTTTACTACATATTGGAAAATTCACCCCTGAAACACAGCTTTCAGTTCCCCTCCCCATTTCTCTTAAGAGCATACTTATATGCTTTTAAATGCAGTAGTGAAGAAATGCTTTGAAAGTTCTGAAAAACACAATTTGGAATTACTTTCCAATTGCTGAGCTATACAATGTCACAACTGTTGGATCTTGCAGATTCCTTTCAGAACTATTAAATCCTTAGCTGTCAGCCTGTTAGATCTTCCTGAAGAAAAAGAAAGGAGAAGACATTTATAGCAATATTAGAGAAGTCACAAAATCAAAAATGCAACCATAAATAGCAGAAACTTAAACTGAAGTATGCACCTCCCATGTGTCATCCTGTACCAGCATAAGTCCTAGCTTCAGGAACTTATCCAGCACCATCTTCATGTCTATAAGGTATACAAAGCTACCACTAGCAAGATCAAGAGAACATCTGGAATACAGGTGACAACCTAAAGTAGCAGTTGGTGACTGAGCTGTACTGGAACCTCTAAAATTGCAGATAAAGCTCATTTTCGTCTAGATTAATATTTTCTATTGCAGATTTCTTTAGGGATTGTTGTAAAACTGGGAGGTTATTTGCATTTAGTTTGGTGAGCTGTTTGCTTGTTTTTGATCTGTACTGATCTCCTACTGTGTTATACTCCTGCCCCCATATTTCAGAGCAGCTATGTTGTCACAGACTATATTTATACAGGCATGTATGTACCAGTAATGGCCAGTTTCACTTCTCACAAGATAAATAAATAAAAATTCAATTAAAAAAACAAAAACCTGTGAATGTAGCAGGCGCATGACTTCTACTGATGTATAGTAGCTGTCAGTAATGTCTTGCATTTTTCAGCAGAATTTCGCTCTGTTCTTAAATCATCTGTGTTCCTCTGTAAAGCATTGTCCTCGATTTGAGTTCGGATATTTTTGTCCTGAAATGAGATTTCCTCAGAAGTTTTTCTTGCTGTGTTGAACTATTTTTATGTCTTGCTTCCATCGCTCTGCCAGAAAGCGTGCAGTGCCATGTAAATTCAGTTTCTACAGGGAAAATGCTTTGATTTAAATAGAAGCAGTAATATACAGCATTAAACTTTACATTCTGGCCAGAATCTGAGCAAAGCTACATTGTTTAACAGAATTAAGAGGAAATATTTGAAGAATAAAGTAAAGAATTTTAAGTTCAAGAAACAATAATATGCTCCACTATTTCATTTATAGCACAAAATTATACATAACAAAAAATTATCTTTCTCCAAAAGTAATGTCTCTTATTTTTTTCATGAAAACTACGACATATACAAAGAGCATAATAGTACTATTTGATAGAGAAAATTTCCTGCTACAAAATGCTGTTTTTCAACACAGCCACCACCGTTATCTATGCATTTTCACTGACAATGAACAAGAGTCCGCATGCCATGCTCATAAAAATCTGCATGGCTGTCCAAAACATGGCTTATGTTTCACGTTGCTGTCACCACTGCTGAAATACACCACCCAGTGCCTCACTGTGCACACATCTACTGCTTGGTATCCATAAATGTTCAGCAAGCATCAGTGAATGTCAGTGGGTGCAATTATTTCCACATGGAGGAATTCTGTTACATACACATCTTTGCTTCCGTGTCAAACTCCATTTGCTCAGACTGCCCCTCTGCTGCCATCTGTCACACAACAAAAAAGTGTAATGGAATATTGGTGGGAAGGTTAAACCTCTACTGCCATAGCACAAATTTCTGCCTCTGATGTTGTAGGCCAACATAATAAAATAGGAGGCATTCCTTTCAAGGCCGCTCACATACATTTAACAAGATTGTTTATGAAGTGTTATGGCTATTCCATAAAGTTCCTGAAGTGAGAGGGAGAGTATGTTTTCTCTATACTTTAAGAACATCATGCATCCTGGGTAGGGTTGCGTTTGCTGAATGTAAGCCTATACTGGCACTTCAGATACCCTTGGGTAGGCTGCTTGTCCTTCAGCTGTATCTTTGAACAGCTCAGGATTTGTATAAGTTTTCTATCGTATCTCTGAGACACATGTGGATTTCTCAGTATTCTATAGCATTTCAAATAGCACTGGCAGCCTGGTCTCAGGAAATTAAATCCTATCTTCATACTGTACAGGGATAACCCATGAAATAAGCTGTTTTTTTATTATTAGGTTTGATTTCATTCAAAACAAATTTCAATGCTAGGATAGAACCAATTTTCAATGAAAGGACATGCTTTTATAGTTTGTAAGAAGAAAAGCAATTTCTGTGTTTATTATGTTTTAGATCAGTAAGATATGACAGCCTTATATATGACAGATATGACTTTTGCAACAAATTATTGTACTCTTTGTTTAAATGCCATTAATTTTATTCCAATCTTAATTGTTTCCACACTCCACTTTTGCCTTATAGCATGAAGATAAACTGTATTTCATAATGCTTTAGTTTCCCAATGCCTTTGTTTAAAGTCACCTTTATTAAGAGATCTCCTCCATTACTCAGCATCTTTAAGATCCAATACATGGGAAACTGAAGAAATATACCCAGAAATCTCCAGTAGCTTGGGCTGACCTGATATGGCCAACACAAGCCTTTATGAACCTGACTACTGTCCTTCTGGAACTGTAGTCAGAGGCCAGATGGGATACCCCAAGGAGCTTTAGTTGGCACTAAACATCTGCCTCATCTCTGTTGGCCTAACTCATTAGGTAAATTAATTGAGCTTCTCATCTCCATTGAGTAGATACTCATCTTAAATGTAGACACCTGCTCTCAGGTGCACCTTCACCGATTCAGGTGTGTGAATCTGCAGGGTTGAATCCCTGGTTTACTGATATAAGGAAATTTGTTTGATTTGACACCATGCTTGACACTTCGCACTTCGATTCATCCTAGTTTATGCAACCAAAGCTACCTTGAGTTATTTGTGGAGCAAAACACACAGTAAAAATCCACAAGTATTATTGTTTCTTGTGGATATTGAGACTATAATTCAAATATTAAAAATAATGTGTTCTGTATTATATACAGTTTTCTTGCAATAAGACATCAAAAAAAGATAAATTATAAGCTTTGTTGCTATGTTCTTTTGTTAGCTGTTTTGGAGCAGAAGATTAAATATAGGCATACAAGGCTTGAATATCTTCATTACTTTGTTACTGAAATATTGATTTCTTTTGGAAATAATGCTGCATTCTTTCCTTTCACTTAACCACCATAGTTGTGACTGTCTGGCTGGATGGAAAGGTGCATTTTGCACAGAAATGGTGACAGTATGTGATCCAGAGCATGATCCTCCACATCTGTGCAAGCAAGGCGGTACCTGTGTGCCATTGCCTAATGGCTACACATGCCACTGTCCTCTAGGAACAAGTGGCACCTATTGTGAACAAGGTATGTCAAGTGAATAGCATGTGTACATAGAGTTGCTTGATAATAATGTCCAGGCAGATAAAAAGCACAGTATTTTGTTGCATATGAAAGTAATGTGAAATAAAGTCACACAGTACAAAACAGATTTTATTTAATAAATAAGTGGTGCTATTTTCTATTAAAAAACCAAATCATTTAAAACTATGAAATATTAGATATTGCTTTCTGACTTTGCTTATTTTCATCACCTTTTTTCCCTCTGTTTTTTTTTTTTTGTTTGTTTCTTTGTTTCTTTGTTTCTTTGTTTCTTTGTTTGTTTTTTTTCCAAATTAGTCAACCAAACTCAGAGGCGGCTAGGCACTGTTGGGTACATTGTTGGGTACATTGCATTCCAGAGCAATGTTAAAAAGATTCTTTCCTTAGTTCAATTCCCAAGCTCACCTTAATGAAGTACATTGGGACATATATTTAAGAGATCAGAAGTACACCAGAAACTGTAAGTATTTGGGATCTTATCCAACCTGCGCTGATATTAGTGGGGAGGCAGCTGTTCACTTCACTAGCTATTCGATAGGGATGCTCCGAGAATGTTTCCTGTTACATCCCTGTGATAATCTTCAGTTGTCTGCTCTCCCTGGTTTTCTTCCAGTGTATCACCATTGAAACGTGTCCTCAATCTGCCTGTCTTTTGTCTCTCACACTTAATTATAGGAATCCTTTATCAAGGTGTTTTCTTCTGTAAGAAATTGTAAAAATGAGTATCCGACACTGTGCATACACAAGTGCTACATGTTCAGGGACTTTTCCTCTAAGAGAGTGAAGTGCTTCTGTGTGCAAAGAGGTGTAGTATGAGTTGCACCTTCTATTCTGAAGGTTCAAGCTTTTGGGTTCAAAATAGTATTGCAGAAATGTGAATTTCTTTCAAAATGTTCTGTTCACATCTTTTGAAGAACTCGGGTTACTGTTAAATAGCTCCCATTTCAATCTGCCTGCTAAAGTCCAGCCACTCTTGTTGTTGTGTCTATAGAGCAAGCTTCAAACACAAAATTGAGGAATTGGCTTGGACTGCACATAAAATATATAGTAGAGTTAATGTATATAAGTAACAAAACTTATAGATATATGTTAAAACAAAAAAGAGAGTAACAGAAACATAAAACAAATGGGTTGGGCACATATGCAATCAGAGGGTTCTTCTCTGTTTTATTTAAAAGCTTTCTTTATAAAATAGGGTCTGTTGGTCCTCAACAAACTCTTTGCCCTGCATTTAACCTTACTCTGGCAGAGTAATTAATTATCATGAGATTTTTCAAAGCCCAGTTTGCACTTTTAGTGGATGGCAAATTGCTAAAAAAAACAGCTGTTTATCAAGATTGAACATCTTATCTCTGGATTTATGGTGGTTATTGGAGCCAAAAGAAAAGGAGACAGAGAGGAATGAATGGCCCAGGGGACCAGAAGAGAATGGAGGGAAATTAAGTTATGGAGATTAATGAATGTGCACAAAAGAAGGAAAGAAGTATGAGAAAAGGACAGCAGAAATTTATGAGGGGAAAAAAAAAATCAGAGGAGAATAACAAAGAGTAAGAACAAATACAGGTTTTACAAATAATAGCAACTGGAAAATACAGGATAATGATGTGGATTGCACAGCAATAGATCAGGTGAAATGACTAAACAGGGCAGTAGAGCTAGAACCACAATAATGAGAGATAGTACTCTGACTTCAGAAGTTAGAGGTAAAAAAATATTAGCTGGCAGAAATAAAGTAATAACCCACCTAATAAGCACTAAAAATATATATTGGTTCTTTATAAAAACATTCACATGAGAGATGAAAAACCCTCTAACTACTATCCCCTGAATCATAGTTGTAGAATCACAGAATAAGGTTCAAATTGGATATCAAGAGAAGATTCTTCACTGGGAGGGTGGTCAAACACTGGAACGGGCTTCTCCACCCCAAGCTTGCTGGAGTTGAAGAAGCATTTGGACAATGAGGTTGGACAAGCACAACCTGCCTTTCATGAATCCGTGCTGGCTGGGCCTGATCCCCTGGACACAGCACACATGCCGTGCAATCTCATCCAAGATGATTTGCTCCATTAACCCACAAGCCACCATTATGGAGAAATCCTCCAAACACTTTCTAGGAGCACAACATGTTGGAGTGCTTCTCTCAAGTACCTGGCAAGTAATGCATGCAATATGGGGGACAAACAAGATGAGTTTGAGATGTGCGTATGTTTGGAAGGTGATGATTTTATTGAGATCACAGAAATGTGGTGAGATGGCTCCAATGACTGCAGTGCTGTAATGGAAGGATACAGGCTCTTTAAGAAAGACAGGCAGGGGACATGAGGAGCGGTGTTGCCCTGCTGTTGATGACCGACTGGAGTGCATGAAGCTCTGTGTGGGGATGGATGAGGAGCTGACCAAAACTCTATGAGTTATTATTACATTAGGCTAGAAGATATTATAATCGATGTTTGCCCCAGACTACCTGACCACAAAGACAGCAGGTAAAGTCTTGTAAAAGCAGATAGGAACAGCTTCACATTCATAAGCCCAGGTCCTCAGGAGAATTTCAACCAGCCTGATACCTGCTGGGGGGATAACACAGAAGGACGTAAGAAATCCAGGGGGTTCCTGGAATGCACTGATAATAACTTCTTTCTCCAAGTGATAGAAGAGCCAACAAGGGGAGGCGCTATGCAGAACCTTGTTCCCATTAACAAGTTTGGGCTTTTGGGGAATGTGAAGGTCCTTGGCCTCTGCTACCTTGATAATGACATGGTGGAGTTCAAGATCCTTAGAACAGTGAGGAGGTGCATAAGAAGCTTACAACTCTGGACTTTAGGAGAGAAGGTTTTGACCTTCTCAAGATCTCCTTAATAAAGTATTGTAAGATAAAGCCCTTGATGGAAAACAGGCCCAAGAAAGCTGATTCAAGGATCACTTCCTCAAACCAAATATTCCATTCTAACATACTTATTATTGATAATGGCCGTCTGCGTTTATATTTCAGTCTTTACTAAACTGCACCTCAGCTGTTTATTCCTCATATATCAGCAGGGACCCTCTGTGAGTCTTTTTAATCCTGTAGTGGCAAATAATGAAGATTTGTCAGAGAAAAATTAATATAGCAACTGTGTATGACATCTCCCTGAAGTAGTCTTCTAGTATCAAAAGAAATTTGAGCTCCTATTTCTTTAGTTTTTATTTTCTTTTCATGTTTTTAATAAAACAAGTCTCTCATCTTGACATAAACACTATCACATGAGGTAGTAGAAAACCTCGACAATTTTTTGGAATCATCTTCCTTTGTAAGCTAGAATTCCACTAGATACTAAGCCATATGCTTAGTATTTATATCCTATCCAAATTTATATCCTATATAATTTACTTGGCTCTGTAGAGGAATGAATATCTGTAATTTCAGAGGAGTTAATGGAAAGATTTCACAGAACTGATAATACTCTCTTTTAAGGGGACAGCAATGTAATATTTGAAAGATTCTGTAGATGGCAGCATTGGTAAAGAATTGCAGTGGCTAAAATAAGCAGTTTTCATCTCATTCCTGTGAATTTCAGCAATTCTCTTCTTAGCAAGGATGCTTTGGGTACTGTTAAACAGTTGCTGATCAATTTGCATATATATCAACAACACTAATTTTAAGTGGCCACTTAAAATTGAAAAACGGCCACATTCAAATTTAAAGGGGTTAGTTTGTATCATATACTTCTACAACAGCAATTAAAATAACTTCTCTTGACTTCAAAGTATCATACTGGAATGTGCTACCATTTAAACAGAAAAATAAAGGTAAAATAGATTTATTCTACTATACCTCATCTTCTGAATTCCAGAGCTGCGTTCTGCACAGCTCTTGAAAAGAAAGGAAATGCAAAAGAGATATTTATTGTTGTTATTCACAGTTTAATGGGATACTAATCAAGCAGTAAAACAATTTCCTTGATGAACAAATGAAAATTTCCCTTGTCAGTGTTTACCAGCTGAAGTAAATTTTCTAGACATTCTGATGTCAAATTCCATTATTCAATACAAAAATGCAGCACTATTTTTCAAATACCTGAGAAACCAACTGTAAAATAACTGAAGAGAATTCTGTCTCTATTTCATCTTCGTAGCCACAAAGGAGGAATAAAAGCAGAAGAAACTGGCTTTAGAATACTACTTACTATAAAGATCTTTATCTTTCTACATAGCCTGGAATATTTCTTAATGTATATTTAATCTTACTGTAAAACATATTAATTCACAGTGTGATTTAGCTCAAGGTTTTTACCTTAACTAGAGAACTTAATATAAACACATGTATGATCTGTTTGATTTGTCTGACAATGCAGGTGGACTTGCTGGTGTTACATACAAACTATTTTAATATTACCGTGTTTCAATTTTTAGCCATTTTAAGGACAACTGCAGGCTCTTACTAGCATGTTAAGTCATCAAGATCAAAATCAGAAAGATCTAAACTTTCTGATTTGTCAGTAATAGTAAAGCTAACACCGGCCACAGACACAAGTATATATGTGTTTGTAATATTTAACTGTATCGTTCAAAATGTGAAGTAGAATACGCTGAGTTGCATATTTAAATGTGTCCTGGATTAATCATATCCAAACTCTAGTGGAAACTATTCTTGAAAAGGAAGTGATCTGCAGTACAAAAGTAATGCCACTAAATCAGCCAAGAGTAATGTGATAGTACAATAAAAATTCAGTCATGCAGCTATAATTCCTGCAAGGTACCCAGTGCAGCACCAACAAAGTGTAGCCAGGTAACTACATAACAGGATGTCTCTGGAATTATTTTCAGACTTCCTCAGCAACAGTGAATGATTAACTGAAAATATGATAAGCACCTTACTTTGTGGAAGTGTTCAGAGATAGAATCTGTGACAAGGGTAGAATATTTCCTATAAACATGACACTTAGATTTGAGTATCTACATGTCCATTCTATGATTAGCTTAGTTGCCATAGTGGTTGATGAACATCTAGTCAGCTGAGGAAGTGGTGCTATTTAGCTGCTCAGAAGTTTGTCTAAAGGCAGATGCTCAATGCTGCTTGAGATGCTCTGGCATTTGAACGTGTATCCAAAAGCATCCAATTAGGGTTCACTGGTATGCTACAAGACCTATTGGACATTTGTGCCTTTCTGGAATGGCACATGAAGGTAAGGCGAAAGTGGCTGTGAAATAGCAATGGGTGTCTATGTTTAGGAAACCAAATGGAGCCTTGGAGGAGGATGCTCCAGATTGAGCAGAATGGCTTGTAGGCTTGGTTGATAGCAATCTGTTATCAGACCAAATCTAGTTCAAGATATGATTAAGTGAAGATCTCGGTTTGGAAACAGATTCATAAAGTTTTAGATAATTTGTTCTTTATCAATTATTTTATCAGGCTGCACTGAGACACAGTGCTGCTCAGTACCATAGTCTTTAGTCGTTAGACAACTGAAGGCTTCCACTGCAGAAATGGTTCCATTGGAGGACTCTCAAACTGGGTGTTTCTTCTTGCAAGTTTCATCTTGAAAGCATCTTAAGAGCTTTACAGTGCCTGGAGGAAGCTTGGTACCAAAGTTAGGTATGGCTTAAACATTTGTAGCTCTTGCTTTTATCACATATCTAGTGATCAGGCATTCACTTTCATTGTCAACCACATGCTTGAAATCATCTCTCTAAAAATATCATACCTCTGAGCTATTGGGTATGTAAGGTTTTCTTTCTTTTTTTCTCTTTTTTTTTTCATTAATCCCCTATGTCCTCTAATCTCTTGTAGGAAAATTTTATATAACTACAGAAATGCAGTACAGTATAGTTTGCTGGCCCCTTTAGCTTATTCTAAGCACTCCTCTCTTACTATGTATCATACGGAGGTCTACAGTTCAGAAAACTAGGGGTTTCTTTGGGGATTTAACCATATGCTCCCAGATGTTACTTTCTAACTAGACACACAGTCAGGAAGCAGTAGAGATTACAGCTCCACTTCAACAAATATAACTGGAGACTTCACTTACAAAATTGCCATCGCTTGTTCCAGTGTTGTTGAGAATAATGATTACCTCAGTCATCTCTTCAGAGGCAAGGCTTAATAATGGCTGCAGGTCCAGCAAAATTACAAGTTTTGTGAATTTGTTTTTCTAACTCTTATATTAGAGTTGTGCTAGTAATCAGTTTTTTTTTTTTTTTTTTTGTGAACATGATCTAATTCCTGTTAATGCACTAAAAATGGAAGTTAAACTGTTTGGGTTTTTTTTGGTACATGAACTAGTTTGTTGGCTATGTATACGTTAGCTCCTCAAAGATTAAATAAACAGTGATAACTGAAAAGAAAAACACATTTCAGTTTAGATAAATTACAATTTTTTTATTTTTATTTTTATTATTATTATTTTTTTTTTACTTCATCCAAACAGCTACTCAAAGGAAAGAGAGAAAGAAAGATGGAAAGACTGAGAGAAGGAAGGATCAGTAATCTTTCAGCTGCAACCTTAAACAAATAGCAGCTCAAGCAGCCACATTTGTTTATTTGCAAAATGAAAATAAAAGTGCCTGGTCAAGCTTCTCACTCTATTAAGGAACCAAAACATTGAACATCTGTCACTTCAAAGGTTTCAGACAACTGTTTAATGCCAATGAAGTGCTAGTGCAGCACTCTACATGCCAGGTTCCTGAGTGCATCCTTCCACTACTTCCTGGTGGTTTGTCTTCTTGGTCTCAGACCTCCTAGAAGTGATGCAGGTGTCCAGCCTCGAAGGCAGATCTGCTAAGAAGCCTCAGCAGGAGTATATCCTTCCACTTTGCTCAGGAGTAGCTTTTAAATAGAGGCTCTTGTTCTTGATCTCCAGTTGAACTGCAGCAGCACAACATCCATGCCTTACCTTGTAGTGGGCCATGTTGATCTGGACCTGGACCCCAATTCTGGGCTGACTTATGGCCTTGACCTTAGCTCTGCCTCATCACCCTGACCCAGCTTAGATCTGGAATCCAGAGCTGACCATGACTGCTCCTCCAGATCTTTCCTGCTCACATCACTCAGGGCTTACAGACCTCAGCCAGGCTGGTGAGGCCTCAGTTCTGATAGCCATGTTATCAATCCAGGCTCTCACTGCTCCCTGACAGCAAACCTGGCTTCTAACAGTACTAAAACAAAATAAAACAAATACTGAAGCAAAAATTATGGTGTGATCAGGACAGTATATTTATATTCATAAGTGATAGATTTCTGTGAAAAATCTTGTTTGGATTGTTTATATATGGAATGAAGAAAAACAAACAAGTATGGCAAACTATTATAGCTTTGGCCTTGCCAAACCCAAGGCAAGCATTCATTCATCTTGGCTTGTCATAGGGACATTCATCTCTTCGAATAAAGCTATCACACTAGTTGTGCATAATTTAGCCTTGTCAGTATCTTGTCCTTTATGTTCTTTGATATTGCATTTAAAAATATTTTTCTCTGTTATAGTTGCTAAGTGAAGTGCAGTTGACTAGGCAAAAAGTCCCTGCATCAAATCTTCTTGCCTCTGTTAGAGAATGTGATGTTTTGCTTTCCATGAATCATGAGGAATCTCTTGTAATCACTGTGATCTTTCAAAGCTTATCAATTGCAAGCAGCATTGTGGTGTTACTGGACTTCTCAGGCAATCCCCTGCCTTTGCTTTCCCAATTGACTGACATGCTCCCATCTTCTTCCCCTGCCACAGAGTGTTTCACTTCCCCAGGCTTTGCTACCAGACTCCGGGACCTGGGAGGCTAGAGCAGACCTTACCAGTTCTGAAAGGCAAAGAAGGCTTTGAGTATTTTGGCTTATTCCATGTCTTATGTCAGTAGGTCCCCACTCCATTGAGAAGAGGCTTCACATTTTCCTTAGTCTTTTTGTTGGAAGTCTTTCTTGTTTTCCTCTGTGTCCCATGCCAGTTTCTATTCCTGCAGATTCCTAATTCCTGTTACAGGTGTTACAGAACCTGTTATGCTCAGGTGCTGGCTCTGTAATCCTGTTGGGTAGCCCATCCCTGCTTTCACATCCTCTATGCTTTCTTCTTGGTGTTTTATCTCACTTTTTCATGTTGATGGTTACATCTGCAGAACTTCTTCATGGACTGTACGACAGAATGTGCTTGTGTAAGTTTTGAGGCAGCAAGCTGCATGAATAAATTATTACAGTGTAATTCCTGAGGGAGAGTAGAAGAAGGGACACAAAATGTGTTGGATGGAAACAAATGCAAACTTCAACAACAGTAGTTGCAGAAACTTGCTGTGTCTTCCTGTAGCCCTAGTTGATCTGAAGGGATTTAGAGTTCAGTTGTCTTGGTGCTATTCAGAGATGCGTATCTTCATTGGATACCAGTAATCAGTTTCAAGCAGTGGTCGATACAGAACAAAAAGGTTTGCTTAAATGCCTGTTGTGCTTACATATACCATGCAGTGCTGACTGCAATAATGAGTAATGCAAAAGTTACACAGTAGAGGTCCTACAAATTTAGCTTAATGAATTGGCAAAGGCATTCATTTATCTCAGTTGTTTTAGCAGAGTTTCTCTGGAGCAATTGTGGTGTGCAAGTTTTGCCAAACTTCTTATTTTCTTATCTTAGGGGGGAAGGTTTTTGCCAGGGAAACAAAGCTGAAGTATCATCTCAGCTTTTGACTTAACGTGTTAGCTTTGAACTTGCCTGCCATAAAAGCAAATAGAAAATCTTAAATTGTCTTATCTTTCAGCTTAAAAGCTTGTCTACTTACAAATGCAGTGTTGCAAAAAAAAAAATGAGATTTTATTCTGATCATCACTGTATGCTGCAGTAGAATTCCAGCCTTTGGTTTCCTTTGCCTGCCAAGTCAGATCCTTTGTCATGCATTCAATCAATATTTACAGGATTTACAGGATAATTCATATGCAAATTAAAAGTTATTCTGACACTTTCTGTAGTCAGTCCTGTTGCAAAATATGACATTGTTTTCTGACATTTGTTCAGATAGTTTTATTGGGAATAGCAGCATTTTTTAGCAAAATGGAAATAAAATATCTACACCTTTAAAGTTTATAAAGTAAGCTTTAGTAATACAGTATATTAAATTGAGTATTTTACTTGATATCCATCTGGATAGTGATATTGCCTTTCTAAGGCATTTTGGCATTTGTTGCTGAGATTTTTTAATATTGCTTGCAATAAAGACATGAGTTTAATTCACTCTGAGTGATAATATAAAATCACCTTTTTTTCATCTTTGTTCTCCCTCTGCTCCAAGGCTTTTTATCATGTCAGTCATTATTCTATATCTGCTAATGATAAGCAACATAGCATTTCACCTGCTGCATTTTGCTTTTACCCTAGTTGTTGTCCATGCTTCCTTCATAAGCTGTAAAGAATTAACTACACTGGCAAAGTAAAACTGAATCTGCCATGAAGACCTGAAGATGCATTCCACTTAGTTTGACCTCATAAGCAGCAGCATATTTTAGTACAAGATTGACTGCTGTGGCACATTTATTCCACATGTTAGTCTTGCTGTGCAAAAAAAATTGGTAGAAGACTGACTGACTGCTGCAGAAAGCAATAATGTCTATGAACAAAATGAATTACTATTTCAGAGTGATTTTTAAACATGAAGCCACCAATGTATGGACTGAATCTTTAACTGCTACTGGAGAATATTGTCTCTTATCAAATAAAAAAATACAAGCACATAAAAATGTATGAAAATTACTAACATTAAGTTTTATTTTGTTTTGTCTTTTGTAACTGATAGCGCTTGTAAAATTTTAGTGGTATACATTGCATCACTTAATCTGATTAACAAGTTTTGTTAATATTATCTTAGTAATTGCTGCTCTTAGGACAGCATTTTTAGTACTATCATCTTTTAAGCATAGATGCCAGAAAATTCTCATTTCTGACAAAATGTATTACTAAGGATATTGTACAGCCTTGATATCACAACTGCTATTTGATGCATAAAATGGGAGTGGTTTGTAAATGCAAGGTGTTTGTGTAAGAATCTATGTGTAGGTTTAGTAGCAGATCTTCAGAAGTTCTGTTGGAATCATTAGGCCATTTCATAAATCCACTGTAATCAGTTTTACAAACGTCGAAACTTTTAGAGTTAACTGAGATTGCATGATGTGAATTAAATCTATGCACATTCCTTGGAAGTATTAGCTGTAACCTAGGGGGGAAAATAACTAAAAGGCCAGCTGTGTTGTTACTTTCTGTGGCATCATCAAGTACTGACAACAGACGAGAGATCTGAATCCTGCATAATGCTGCATCTGTCTGCTGGGAACAATCCACCAGGAACACCTTGAATCCTGTTCTGAGGGAGGCTGTATGACAAATAGACGAATTACATGTCTTGCAGCATGCTACCTGTATACCAGTCTAACAATTAAGGCCCATCTGTGATAAGCAGTTCAGGGTGCAACTGAATGAGAATTGAATTCGGAGGCAGATGCTATGGAGAAAAATTAAATATGGAAAGATAATAAAAGCAGGTTTCTATAAACGTTCTAGGAAATCTGCAGCATCAAAATGAGAAAAGATGTTGGTCTTTCAGACAAGAAAGAGCACAGGTTCAGTGGAAAAACTGTGAGGAAAGTGTGGGGCAGCGCTTAGTGTTCAGACATTTAGTACTGCTGTTAACTAAATAGTGAAAAGAGCTTATTAAACAAAGATCTAAAAGTACTCTGCACATCTGAATAGCTTGACTGTTGTGGTCACCACTAGTGTTGCGGTGTTCCACTAAGACACAAATACAGGAAGCTAACAACCACACAATAATAATAAATTAGTTTAGAGGAGCCTCCTCTTCTCCAAGGTGAACAGACTCAGCTCTTCTTGCCTGTGTAGTAAATAAATGACTGTTTATCTTGACTCTCACAAAAGTACTCTTGCTTAAACTTTTATAAAATGTAGAAATAACACTTGCATTTCTATGTAATTGAACAGTAATCAGATCACATTTTGTTTGCATGAAAACTGCAGGTTAGATTGTCAATGAAAATAGGGGCACCCAGAAAACAAAATGGCATTCATCTGTTGTTACGTGACTTTTATTCTGAATCTTCTTTTTAGTCTTCAGGAAGGAAAGAACTGGAAGTATATGTTCAGCATACATGAACTACACAGAATACCCTGTAGGCAACTAGTGTCACAATGATGCAGTATTCTCAAGTATCTTTCATAAGAAGACATTTCCTCCTATATTTTCAGATATTTCCATCAGTGATCCATCTTTCCGAAGTAACGAATCATCATGGATGTCATTTGCACCCTTTTATATCCGACATAAGACCCATATCAAACTGCAGTTTCAGCCTCTTTCTCCAGATGGTATCCTGTTTTACACTGCACAGCGTTTGGGTACTCAGTCAGGTAAGGATACTCCCAGTTTTAGAATTAGCTAGAATTATATACCCAGTTGCTTTTCTGAAGAAACAGCACAAGTCTTATGAGGAGTGGCTGAGGGAAGTGGGATTGTTCAGTCTGGAAAAGAGGAGGCTCAGGGGAGACCTTATTGCTCTCTACGACTACCTGAAAGGTTGCGGCGAGGTGGAAGTCAGTCTCTTCTACTAGCGATGGGGCTAGAGGGAATGTCTTGAAGTTGTGCCAGAGGAGCTTAAGGTTGAATTTTAGGAAAAGTTTCTTCTCCAAAAGAGTGGTCAAGCACTGGAATGGGCTACGCAAGGAGGTGGAGGAGTCACCATCCCTGGGGATGTTCAAAGAATGTTTAGATGTTGTACTGAGGGACATGGTTTGGTGGGCAATATTGGTGGTAGGTGGATGGTCAGACTGGGTGATCTTGGAGGCCTTTTCCAACCATAGTGATTCTATGATTCTGTGAAGTGATGTTAAGTCCCTGTAACTCCTTGTGAATAATCATGTTCATGAGAACAAACACATATAAGAAAATTTTAGATGAGTCCAAAGCCAACAAGGATTTAATGAAGTTGATTCAACAAACCATTTTCTCCTGAAAAGCAATTGCATCTTCAACAAATGTAATCTTCAACAGGTGTTTACTGCTACTGCTTCCATAGTTGTGCAGCTACACTAGGATTCACAAGCTGAGAGTTTGGCCCAGTATTTTAGAATGAACGAAACTAAAGCAGTATAAAAACAGATAAAACTGAAAATATGCAAAAGCGAGCTGTGAAAGAGCACTAAGGTTCATCAGAAGTTTAACTGTTTCTTCTATAGTACTGAAAAGTTTGCTGGCGCACTATGCAAAAAAAAATTGAAGTTCTGCATTTTCCAGATATACAGAATGAAAAACATACTTCAATAAAAGATTTCTACTGTTTATAAAATTTTAAATTTTAAATAAACTTTTAAATTTTACTGAGCAAACATTCCTAAAACTTCATGCCAAAAATGTAATTTGCTGGCCATTGCGGATATATTTTAAAATTTGGTCTTTTAGATGTATATTTTCTGCACTATATTTTATTAATGTATCTCATCTTTACATTGCATTTATGTGATGTCTTGCATGTTTTTAAACAGAAGCATCACAAATCATTCGTAATGTGATGTGAGAGCAAATGCTCAATTGTATTAAGCAGAATGTTATGCCACAATGGGGCTTTGTGTGATAAAAAAGTACGCAACTATTGATCATATATTTTTTTGTTTCTTCATTCAAGGCCCAGAGCCTTGAGGCAATTGAATTAGCATCCTCAGATGTGCATATGTATGAACAGACATACACCCAATTTACCACCTTCCTATTCTATGCACAGCTGTTTTGGCAGGCTGCTGTTAGGTAAGGTTGATAATATATCATAGAGTGCTGGCTTGTCTTGTTCCAATTACAACCATATACGAAGAAGCAGCTTTAAAGAAAAATAGATGGCACATCTGTAATACAAATACATTTATTTTCAAAGAACTATGTCTTCTACAATGAATCTTTTATAATTCTATCACTCAGAGGCCAAATTCTGAGACTCTCAGTGCATAGTTCTCTCCTGTGTAAACTAAATCATTACATGGGCCATGAAAAATAGATGAGAAAGAAAGGATCTCTCTCAAAAGAACCCTGGAATAGTCAGAGGTCATGGAAACAGCTAGCATATAAAGAAATTAAATATCTCTTTGGCAGCGTCAAAGAGAGAGCTCAGCCTGTTTAACTCGGGCCAAGAGTGGTTTAGCATCTGCGTGCCTTCACTGCCCTTCAGGAATGTTTAGTTTGTGCAGAAAGGCATATTTTCTTAAAATCAATCTCTAGAACCATATGAATTTCATTTCAAAACAAAAAATGTCTTCTGTAGCTTAATTTACTTTCTTTACACATTTCCCACTACCTTTTTCACTGCCCTGAAGTTTTAAAAGATTTAGGAAAAGCTAATCGTGTGGCCCTTGATATTTGCTTTAATCTAATCCTGTCAAATCCAGACAGAATTAGGCTGATGAAAGACTCAGAAGTATTCTTAGCAGCCAACAGATGTGAAAGAGCTTTCTGGTGGGGATTAGTTTACAAACCACTTTGTATAAATCCTTTTCTTCTGTGCAGTTATGTAAGATTTAATAAATTGATTGTCCAAACCACAAGATCTTTTTCTAAATTTCTTAATAGGGAATAATTAGAATATTTTTCTTCTATTTTTCTTTTCCTTTTTTTTTTTTTTTTTTTTATTTTTTTCCCCTTTTCCTTTCATTTCCTTTCCTTTTTCTTGTTTTTTTTTTTGTTTTTTTGTTTTGTTTTGTTTTGTTTTTCCCCCTCTTTTCCTCTTTTCTCACTCAACAAAGTCTGCTTTGTAAAAGAAAGGAGATCTGACTCTGCAGCTAATATAGGAATGATACTGAGTTGTAGCATGTCACACTGACACAGTTGTGCATTGGCTTATTAAATGATATGAATAGTATATTGGGACTTTCCCTGCAAGGGACTTCAGGGCCATATTCTCATCAGAAAAATGCATTAATAGTTAAAGAACTAACCACCAGTCTCCCCTTGAAATATTTCCTTCTTGTTTTGTTCTTTTCAAAAAATATTACACACATTTCTAGAAAAGGGTGGATAGTGTCTTTATTCAAAACTTGATCTGCTGATTCCAGTCTCCACTCCTGTAACAAAGTGATTACTTAAACACACCCATTTAAAGCACTAGAAGACATCTCACCAGTCTGTTAGCAGAAGTTCCCATAATTCTGTCAGTCATGGGCCTTCTTGCTTTGACAACTGTTTCTTGACTCAATACTAATATTAATATTATTAATAATTAACTAATTTGTGCAGTTCTTAAGAAAGTTGTTCCAAAGTCTAGCAATATTTTAAATAGGCATATAGTTGTTAATAAGAAGATGGGAAGTGGGGAGGGCAGAGCAGGCAAGGCAAGGAAAAGGAAAAATAAAAAAGGAAGAAGTAAAGGTCCAGAATAAGTGAACTGTATGCACATATTTTAGTTTGGAAACTTGCAGATAGGAAGACAAAGAGCTTTTTCCCCTGCTTTGATTGCTTGCTGTACGCCAGCAAGGTAAACACGTGGAAAATGTAGATAGCTGTATGTGCTGCTTCTGAGTGATATCTCTGCAAATAATACAGCATTTGGAGTTCAGCTAAGTGTCAGTAAAAGGTCAAGCCACTTTACATTTTACAAGTGAACTGTGTCCCATTTCTACTAATAAAGGTGTGAGAGCCCCATTTAATAGCTTTTAATTCATCTGGATGCCCAGCAGATGCTTGAAGAATGTATAATTTAGTCATTTACATGGAAACCACTCTGCATACTCAAAGACCTTGTCACTCTGGGTAAAAAACATTGAAGAGCATTCATTTTTCATTAATTCATACCACTACTAAAGCTTTATATTTGTTCATAAAAGTGAAATATGCTGCAGGCTGCCTGCACAACTCGAGTTGAGGCCAAGGAGCTGGAAAGGTTTGTTCTGTGATGAGATGAGAAAGAACAGTTATGCTGGGTGACTAAGAAGGAAGTCAGGTTAATAAACAGAATAGGGTGACTCACACTAAATTTAATACTCAACATTTGCAACAACAGTGCTCTGTCTCCTTTTATCGGGAATATGCCACCTGCCTGGTCTGAAAAACCTCAATTCCTGATACTTAAAGCATTTCAATTTAAGAACCTAAACTAAGAGAAAACGATTATGGTTGTGTGATGTCTACGTCATTTCCTAAGACATTTTTATGGTGAAAATTCAATCATGATATTGGATAAATTTCCTTTTCCTTTTTCCTTTGAAAATACTCAGAATTGCTGGAATACTTACACAGAGAAGAGTAGAAAAGTATCTTACAGTGACTAGGTTGGCTATTGGTGTCCATGTTTCTGTAGGCAAGAGGGGCATCATTTTTGCTTTTCATCTGATTTTAAGATGGTTCATATAGACTAAATTAGCAGTCTGTGAAGCAGAATTATTCACTTGCTTATGTGATAGAACAGCCATCCCCATTGTCCTTATGTTTGTTGTATATGAGGACTCATAGCAAACTGTATTGGAAATGCAAAGTCCCGGCCTGAACCAGTGACTGAGCACCTGGTGGGAAGGCAGGACCAACCCAGGGAAGCTCAGGTGCATTGCAATGCTGCTGAGTGACCAGAAGGGGTGGATCCTAGCTCCACCCCTTCCCAGACCTCATGTAAGAGTTAGTAGTGGAGGCAAGAGTGTCTTGCTAGAGCTCCCTGCCTGAGACCTTCTAAAGGTAAGTAGCTTTTCTTCCTTTTATTCTGTATCTCTGGCTGCTGTGTTTGGGCTCGTCCTCACTTGCTGTAGCCTAGAACTTTGCTACCCTGCTGTCATTGTTGTGCTTTCCTTTGCACCATAGCATTACAATATTGTATTATAGCGTTGCACAAGCAAAGAAAAAAAGAGGCAAGTAAATTGAGATTGCTCGACAAAGGTGACTCATGCTAGCTGCTGAAATATGGTAGCATGATAGTGGTGTGTAAATGAAACAGGAAAATCTTTTCATTAAGAACAGCATTTTTGAAATGTGAGACTGAAAAGTTTAACTTACGAAGAGAAAATAGCCTACTCCTTGTGGATGAATGAACATCATGGTATCTGAAGATTGTTCTGGATCCTATCTGCAACCTCTGCTCTGGGATGGTGCTCCAAGCAGAAGGTAGAATATACCAGTTGACATGGAGACTTTTATCTAAATCGAGAGATTAGGGGTTCTGGCTTGATACTTGTTCTCAGACTTGCATTATCCATGAAATATAGCTCTGTACAGGGAGTATAATAATTTTCTAATACTCCATAAAAGTTTGTATGTATGTGGAGTAATTCCTATAAAGGAATGTCTAGACATTAAGGACCCTGCTATGATCATCACCAGGCTCAAGTTACAAGAGGTGCAAGAAGCTGCTGTAACCTGTCATCTGACTGATGCCTAGCTGTGTGCATGCAGGTGTGGCAAAAGACAGAGTGTCCAACTAACAAGCTCCAAAAGCCAACAAGAGTAAAAAGATGTAGAGTAAGCTGAAAACCATTAGAACTTCAACCTTGCCGAGGCTGGTAACTAGTAGCAGAAACTGCAGAAGAGTGGAAATCATGCTCATCTTTTCTCTGTCCTTTGTCCCTGTACAAAACTTCTTTCTGGCTTTCTCTCTTCTGCTTTTCCTTCCCTCTATGACTCTGGGACTCACAGTGCCAGTTATCAGTAAATGTTCCTGAAATAGAAGGTGGAAGGAGAGGGGTAAGAAACAGTGTTCCTCATATGACAACTACACAAACTGGCATTCTTGCCCTCAATTAGAGGAAACAAAGGTGAGGTAATAGCAATTACAAGTCATAGACTGAGGGCAGCAAACAGAAACGCTGTGTCAGAGATCTGAAGGAATTAAGACCACAGTTGTTCTGCAACCATTGACTGAAGCTCTTGAGAACTGCACCCTCCAGTACTGATGAAGCTCCGAGCTCACTGAAGCCTCTGTTCCCAGAAGAAAATCATGCTGTGGAGGCTTCTGCTCAAGAATGAAGGAAGAAATAAAGCATAAGTGTCAGATGTCTTAGGAGTCTTGGTAAAGAAGCCTGGATCTTCAGTACTACAAAAACTTATCAGTGAGTTTATGACAAGCAAGGAGTCATCTCCCTGTTGCTGAGGCACATGACAACTGCATGAAAAAGGTATGCGTCACTGAAATGAATTGAAAGGATGCTTTGGAAACCTCTTCAGCCTTAATAGCCATTGGGAAATCCTCTTTACTCTTAATGGGGTGACAACCCCTCATGTAAGAGCTCAGACTTAAATCTATCAGTGCACATTAATTTACAGTGAAGTATAGGAATAAATTCATACCCTCTGATAAGACAGACTTTGCCTCATTCACATATGCATGGAGCAGAAGGGCGGACTTTGAGTCACGGTGGGGAAGACACCCTAAAAGAGAAGAGCTAAAAATACCACCTGTGATTCCCTACCCATGGTCAGTCAGCCCAATGTCCTCTGATAGTACGTTCAGACCTTCTAGGAAATGCATCATCACTAGGCAGATTTGATAGTGAATTCAGCTACTGAAGAGATCTTTGGCCAATGCTGCTGTGCAAACTTAATCCTGTCATAGCATTTTGCACCCTGAAATTCTTCTGCATGCATACGATATTTCAGAGTGAGGCACTGTTAGAACGCATTCCTAATATACAGCCTTGACACATTACTATGCAGATGAGTTTCCTATGGTGAGTTGATACTGCTTAAGCATACTCCCCACTTAAGATAGGGATATAGAGAGACATCTGCTTGTCTAGATAGAGTCTGAGCGTGAAATAGCATTGCTACTGTCTGGGAGAGTTTAAAACTGTGTGACTCTAACCTACTTACAGATTTACATACTTACTCATAGTAGAAGTTGAACGTTTTTGTGATGCATTCGGAGTCTGTCATGCAAATAGATACAACTGTGGATAATCCAGATCTCACAGCTGTAGCTGGATGAACCTATGTGAGACTTCTCATTAATTCCTAGTTTTAGCAACTGGCTACTCAGGACACAGTTGACTTGGCCTCTGGGAACTGGGATATTGGACATGGAGCAGGCAAGACTTGAACACCTTCACGATGAAACCCTGAAAATCAAAATGATGAAGAAAAATTGATACCTCTTATAGGGTGCTCGCTTCCTCTACAGAAAAGAAAAAATATTCACTTTAAAGTGGAGCAACTTTAACCTTCATTCATTTGGTGACAATTCTGAATTTGGTATTGCAAGTAAAAGTGTTTTAAACCCAGTTTCTTGCTTGAGGCAACACCTGCAATGACAACCTCTTCAATTTTTTAATTTGGTCATTCTGTTTTCCTAAACTGGGAAGATGATGGGGCAAGGTATAATTCAGAACAGAACTGAAAGCTGTAATTGTCAAAAATTCTGTCCAGCACCCAGGGTCCTACATGTTGTTTCAGGCTACAGTTGAGCTTAAAGAGCCTATTTCCAAAGAGGCAGACGTAAACTTACTGAGACAGATTGTCTTACAGTTCCTTGCACACCCTCCAACAGGTTGTGCAAAGGCTTGAATGCACAGCAAATTGATGAATGTAAATGCCTACCTCAGGAGTCTCTGCTCTTTTGTGACAATGCTAATAGAGATAAATAGTCATACTAGATTAGATACTAATCTGAAAAGCTGGAAGCAAAAATTGTGTCTTGTCTTGTATTTTCTAGAATGTAGGAACCAGCCCTGAAATCTAGTCCTGGAAAAACTGGGGATGTCTTCACCTTTCTGCTTAACAAAAGCAAGCTTCTTCAGGTCTTTGGCCCCAGCTAGTTATGGGATGGATTGGGATAATGCTTAACCTAAAACAGTTGCAACTACTTTGCTTCATGTTGTTCCATGCTAAGACTAAGAGGGGAAATTCAGTGGTCAGGATGCTTTCTATTCATTTAAAATGGTGATGCGAGCCTTAAAATGGCATAAGCCCACACAAACTTCAGCTGTGCAAATCATCCCTCAGATAGGGCGGGTCAACAGTTCCCTTGTTGAAAATGTCAAATGTCAAAGTGAAAAGTAACCAAGGCACACCCATAGTTTACCTCCAGGAAAACCTTTTATTCCAGCCCTAAAATATTTTCAGCCATTTGTCCCTGAGCAGTACCTGAACTTCATGGAGAAATACTGAGCTGAACTCCGGGATCAGCATGCACATCATTAAGTTTGTAATAAAAGTGCTGTTCTCCAAAGGCTAAGATGACAAATCATCATCTGAAAAGCACAGAACACAACCTGAGGAGTAGCAAAGTGCCCTGAGAACCTCGGAGAGAGATGGAGGTAGAAAGTTGTTTGTTTTTTTTTTTTTTTTTTTTTTCCTCTTCTCAAATAGCATGAGAGTGAGTTACTTGTATCTGAAGAGAGGTCTCAAACCTGTGTTGAACAATCCAGAATGCTTGGCCATAAGCTCCCCTTACCCTAAAAGCAGATGAAGTAACAACAGATCTGCTTCAGCAGTAATGCAGAGCTCCAAAGTTAACTACAGTACATTAGCAAAAGGCAGCATTAGTTTTGCATCTGAGTTACTGTGGTTAACTTAAGCCTGCTGAAACTGTGTAAACCACTGTCTTCTAATGTCATCTCAGACAGACCACTGTCACACTGCATAGCTATCAAAAACTTCATTGTAGGCCAGGTGTTGGAGAAATTTTCAACTTCTTCAGCTCTTGATTACAAGACAAGTGAGCAATCAGCAACAAAAGCAAACTTCATTAATTTTACAAACAGGTCCACCCTTAAGAATGTGGAATCTTTATGGAAATTGCACTTTCCAAATCTAAAAAGCATTTCTTCATTGGGAAAGATTACATAAAAATCTAACTTTTACTGATAACTACAAGGAGAGAAAGTATATGCAAATTTAATAAGCTTATTTATCAATTTAGTTAGCTTACCTTTAAAAAAAAAATAAAAATTACAAAGTTAGAAAATGCAACTCTTTCACACCCTGCTGCCCTCCTCTTCTGCCTCTGTTGTCTTTCCCTGTTGGAGTCTATCTCTGCCCTTCATACCTTCCTTTCAGCTCCTGCTTCCTAACATTCCCAGATATTTTCCTTCATGCTTGTAATAGTTCAAAGCCTTCTATATTGCCTGTCAGGCAAAAACACCAGTAGTACATGAGAAGACATTTCAGCCTAACACTTCCTGCTATGGCGGCCTCCAGAAAAATGATGCTACAGAGCTACTGGAAATAAGTTATGGAATTGAGAAATGCAGGCATGAAAGCATCAGGATTATTCTTCAGCATGCTGCCTCTAAAAGTAAATTTATTTCTTACTTTTTTCTACAGGTGACTTTCTATGTATATCATTAGCAAATGGATTTATACAGCTACGCTACAATCTTGGAGACAAAACAATTGTCTTACGGGCTAGTCAGAAGGTCCATGCTGACAGGCAGACCTGGCATGTACTCAGAGTAGGAAGAGTTGGTAATGAAGGCTACCTGGATCTGGATGGCATCAATGTTACCCATACAGCCAGTGCTGGGATGAATGTGCTGGACACGCACACAGATTTTTATGTTGGAGGGGTATCCTCTCTAAATCTTGTGAATTCAATGGCAACAGAAAACGAACCCACAGGTTTCAGTGGCTGCATACGAGAGGTTGTTATAAATGACAAAGAACTGAAGCTGACTGCGACGGATCCCAAAGGTGGAGCCAATATTGGCGACTGTGACGGAACCGCCTGTGGATATTCAGTGTGCAAAAACAATGGAACATGCCAAGTTGAAAGCTCAGGCTTTTCTTGTTCCTGCCCACAAGGATGGATAGGGAACACGTGTGAAGAGTCTGTTCACTGCTTGCAGAACAGATGTAGGCCGCAAGCTCTCTGTATTCCCCAGCCCACTTTGCTTTCATATACCTGTGTATGTGCACTAGGCTGGTCAGGTAAGCACTGTGACAGCAAAATCAGCTTTTTCACAGCAAAGTTTGTTGGTAATTCCTACATCAAATACATAGATCCCCTTTATGGAAAAAGAGACCTCCAGTATAGCCGTATTTCTTTAAACTTTACTACCAATCAAATTGAGGGCTTAATGGTGTGGCTGGGAAAAGCTGAAGATGAAGACAATGATTTCCTTGCCATTGGCCTCGCCAACGGAACATTAAAAGTTGTGATTAATCTTGGAGAAAGAATCTCTGTTCCAATGATTCACAGCAAAGATTCCACCTGTTCTGATGAAAGATGGCATTTTGTTACTGTAATTCAAAATCAAACATGTGTGAAGGTATATCTTGATGAGGAGCTAATTATTTTTGAAGACATTGATCCACACAGAAAATACACTGCTTTAAACTATGGTGGAATTTGTTATTTCGGTGGATTTGAAATTGGCAGAGAAGTCCATACAGTCACTGTAGGGCTGTTTCAGAAGGAGTTCATTGGTAAAATGAAAGATATTGCACTCTTCCAAGATTCTAGAAAAATTCAGCTCATGAAAGGAGAAGGTTATAATGTTTATAATGGAGATCATAGAAATTAATTGAAGAACTAATTAAGGTTCCTTGAAAGTGTTGCATTTCATTTTTGTACTGCCTCTTGTATTAAACTGACAATCTAGAATTTGTGTACAAAAATAAGTGAAATAGTTCCTAATCCTTTTTCTGTTTTAATGATGGGTATTAATAACATATGTAAAATGTGGCCAGAATTTTTAATTTACTCCTTTTTATATGTACTCTTTAGTATTTATTTTAAAATAATGAAGTCTAATTTTTTTTTTTTTTTTTTTTAGTCAGCTGGAGATAATTTTGTATTTTGTAGACGGATGGTTGTCAATCTAATATTGTTTGTGGACAAGGACAACTTAGTTTTGGATAAAAAGCTACATTTTATTAGTATGCACAGCCTCTTTTCTAATGTTGCAGTTTTATGATTAAGAGTAACATCTGACATTTGTAGGTGGAAAAAACATGTATCTGGGGTTAAACATGCATGTTTATAAAAATAACATTTGTATTTACTTACTAAATCCACAAAGACTCTATTTCAGCTAATGAAGTTGCTCTCCCTAACTTCTGAGTTGCTATCCATTACATAAACATTTATGTAAAAAATCAAAATTTGATACTGCTTTCATGCTAAAATATTATGTTTAAAATCATTCTCTTTTAGAGGCAAAAAGAAAAGGTATTTTAATTATTGAGCACAAAAACAAGCTCATGTACACTGAGGCATAAAAACAGCCCACTGTTTCTCTCCACCAGGGGTCTCCCAAGTTTGAGCACAGAATAATGTGTCTCAGCCAGTATTTGGGACAGTTGGCCGTCTGCCTACAACTAACTTCTCTTACTAACAGTTTTTTTGTCAAGCAACTGCTCTGCTTTAGCTATATAATTCTTTTATCCCTCTAAATGAGATTTTAAAATTTTACTAGACAAATTCTTAGTCACTGTGAATTGAATTTCCATGACTACATTTCATGCATTTTTAATCTCAAAAGTAAATAGAGTTCTTCAATAAATAAAATACAAAAGTTTTATTCCTTGTGAAAAAGCTGTTAAACTCTACACTTCAGTCACCAATAAAAACCAATGAAGTTATATCTTAATCTGCTTAAACATAAGATTGGTGTTGGCATTTATTTCTCATTTGACTGCTGAATTGCTGTATAAATAAAATATGCAGAAATAATAGCACTGAATTGCTATTTTTTTTTTTAACTTTACTATGTGAACACGTGCTCAAAAGCACATGATCTACCATCACTTTCTTATGCTGAAAGGATGTCCACAGTGGGTACTGATCAGGAACAAGCAACTATTTCTGATTTGTTTCCTCCCTTCTGTAAAGCAGGTCAGAGACAACAGGCACAGCAAAACCAGGTGACACATGTCACTTTCCACATAACCAGATGGCAAGGAACTTGTTGCCAACACTTAAGGATGACTCAGAGTTGAGCTGAGGGGCAAGGACATGGAGCTGTCACAAGCTGTTTTAACAGGGATTTGCAAACATCTAGTCGAGGTTCTTCCTATCCTTTTAAGCTGCTCTGAACTTTTAAGCAATCAGCCTGATACAGCAGAGCTTTCTTCCCCCCTATCCAACAAGTTAACAACAGCTCTCAAAGCCTACTTGGCATTAGAGCTGGCTCCAGATTCTTGTCTTCATTTCTCTTAGAAGGGCCTTTTATGGCCATGTGATGCTGGGGAAGGGAGCGTCTTCAGATTTATTCCATTCACTCTAGGGTTCCTGGTGTACTGCCAGTTCAGTGTACAGCAAGCAACCAGAGCACTCCTGACAATTACCAACATTAGAAGAGTGACTGAAGATGTGGGGAAGGCAGCAACCCCTTACTCCTGCAGCAGTGGGGCTTCTTTCCCATTACATAGCTCAGATTCTAGGACCAAATTCTGTCAGATGTTTCTGTCTGTTAATTTAAAATCTTAATAAAACTCTTCCAGTAGAGATGTTCTCCTTTGGCTCTCCAAGAGGCAGATAGTAAAGCACTAGCTAAATCTGGAAAACGTTTATATATTCTTTCCAAACAAATATTTCTGGTAACTGACAGAAAATATTCCCACCTCAGCTAACAGGGGCAATTTTCAGTGATAACAGTTTATTTTCAGAGCTCTTCTGGACAGGTCAAAAGGAAAATCTTGACAGGCAGAGCTGCTGATTTAAAACCGATTTCAAAACCAAACACAGGTTTCATTATTTTTTTATATATTAAAAACCCTGATGTAAATATTTGCACAACCCACACACATATTAATGCCAAATATATAAACCATGGAATTAATTAATTTGGAAAAACTAGTATCATTTTATTACACAACGAAACTTGACAGGTTAACTACTGCTTTGTTTACAAGAGGATTTCTTGCCTAAGAATCTCAACTATGAGGCTGAGAAACATTACTGAATAAAAGTCTGCCACCTCTTCATTTGGTGCAAGGTTTTTATTTTAGTCAATTTGACTGTGAAGCTACTTATTTGTAGGATATTGAAAGGAAATTTTACTTTAAAATACATTAAAATTAGCAAATATTATTAGTGTGGTGTTAAACTTGAAAGATCTTCTCAGAAAGAAGAGGCTGTTCTACAGCAAAGTGCAAAATGCCATGTCCATACAGAAGGTAATGTACTCAAAGTTAAAAAAAAAACAAAACAGAATACTGAAAAATAGAACAATAAACCTCATTTTTGGTTTACATAGTGGAATGTTTGTTGCTAACTGACTCAGCAAAATGACAGGTGTATCTGAGAAAGGTAAGGGCAGGAGATTTCAGCTCGTCTTCAGGTTTTCTTTTTTGGGCTTTTTGTTTTGCAGCGGAATGGCTGTCACTATTAGGAATCAATTTACTGCAAGTCCCAATGGGACAAACATTCCTCTACCTTCTTCCCCTCTCTTTGCTCCTCCGGAACTCAGAACAGCGTAGCCATGAAATGTAAAATACATTTCTACACTTCTACATTCTACACCTTAGCCTTCTAGATTCTTTCAACCTACAGTTTCACACCTATGAAATCAAACACACACAGTATGTGAGAAAGTTTTATCATTTTAGAATCAAAATATCCCTTAAAATATTTACATTTTACAGTAAAAAGGATAGCAAAACACAAAGTAATGTACAAGCTCAGGTATTCAAGTTTTTGAAGCATGGAAAATGGTCGGAAAAATGAATCAACTACTACAAAACATATTTTCAAGAACTTAGGTTAAAAATGCTTTCTTATTTAAACAAGTGCAGTTTAAAGCAATAACATTCGAGCAGCTCAGCCTTCCAATTTCTGGTCACAGACTGCTTTAGATGCTTAGGAAATACTTGAAAAACTGATGAAATACACTTGAATTACTTTATTGTACTACTGAATAATTTAAAAAACTCTTCACACCATCAAGCATGTTATGTTTTGTTGTAGCATGTGTGGATTCTGAGGTCTTGCTGGAGTCCTTAAAAACAGTGCAATTTACAAAGAAGGGTATTGTATTAAAGTAATCTTTAAAATTATCCGAGCATCTTAAAACAGGAGAGAGCACAAATTACCAAAGGCAACTATATTGCAGACATGACTAAAGCCAGCTTTATCAGCTAAGAAAATTTCTAAGCCTTTATTGCATATTAATAAAAGAAATCTTTAAAATTTTGAATATACAGCAATGTAAATTTTTTAAAAATATTAAACTCCTACTTCTAGCAACAGTTGGTATAATGAAAAAAAGGATGAGTATTGGTACATCGAGTAGTACCAAAACACAGACTTGTTTCTGCAAAACACCAAGACTGAATAAAAAAGATGGCACAATCCTAGCAGGCTGTTGGTTGGTTGTTTTGTTGTTTTTTTTTTTAATAGAAAGTTTTACTACATAACTCTAATGGTTTACTTAAATAGGATTTTAAAAAGACTGCCTGCATCTTTTTACCTTTTGCTTTTAGATCTGTCACTGTGGTCCCTATGTCTGTCTCTGCTCTTTTCACTTTCTCGCTCTCTATGTTTCTCTTTACTTTTCTCCCTCTCTTTATCTTTTTCTTGAGCCTTTTCTTCTTCAGGTTTGGGCTTCTCTGTCTTTTTTTCTGGGTTTCTAGTCTCTCTGAGGCTTTTTCCATCAGCACCCCTATCACTGTGAGGAAGTCGCAACCTTTCTTTGTCTCTATGTCCCTCCTCTCTACTCTTCCTCTCTCTCTCCTTTTCCTGGTTTCTGTCTCTGCGTCTATTTCTTTCAGAATCTTGTTCCCAGTATTTTTCATTGTTCCACTCTTTTTCATGTCTGTCTTTCTTTTGGTGGTGAGAGTCACTATAAAATCTTTGTCTTTGCTGGTCGTTTTTTCCTCTACTGAACCCTCTCTCCAAATGCTGCTCCTGTCTGCCCCAAGGATCACTATGACGCCTTTCTGGTCTCCTACTGTCTTTACTCTGGAAAAAATTTTCTGGCCCCACAAATCTTGACTGTTTGTGAGCCACTGGTAGCCCTTGTGCAATGGGTCCAGCATAGGGTGGTGGCTGACCGGATAAATGACCTACAGGTGGCCATGGCATCATTGGATTCTGAGGAAAGCCAAAGCCTGGAGGAGGAAGAAGTTGAGGTGGCAAATGAGGAGGGAATCCAAACATAGGGCTGTTTTGTGGAGGGAAGTTAGGAGGTGCAGGAGCTTGAAACTGAAATCCAGGTGGATTAGATTTAGGATGCTGGAAATTCGGTTGTGGAGGTCTAACAGATGAGAAGCTGCCACTTGTTACAGGGCTTGGAACTTCGGAAACAAATTCAGAACAAGAAGAATTTTCTGTTTCAAAATGAGATGAAGTTGCTGCTGGTCCTATTCTAAATGAGTTCAGAGCCTCAATGTTTTGCATTGCATCTTCTTGTGACTGTTTGGTATCTTCTGCTTGCGATGCACATGCATTATCTGCTTTTGTTGTGGTTGAACTATACTGCATCTCATTTGTTTGTGCATCATTTGGATACAGGTTTAAGCCTGTATCACCAGAAGACTGTTTATTCTCTGGTTCCATTTGATCATTTCCTGAAGCAACCTGTTGGTCTTCATTTTTACTAACATCCCCTTCCTTGTTTTCTGAAGCATTAGTCTGCTGATTTCGCCCAGCTGCCTGTCGAGGGTCTCTTTTAAGATTAATAAATGGTGGTGATTTAGAGGTATTACTAGTAGTGCCTTCAGTAGAACTTACATTAGTGTTGTTCTCAGTATTTTTCCCTGCATTTGATGAAGAAGAAAAGTTGGAATTTGTGGTCCTTCTAATTTCCTGTGTGACATTATCCTTGTCAGGTGTCTGCTGCTTTGAATCATTTTCTTTACTTTCTTCAGTTTCTTTATTCTGTGACTGAGCAGATACATTTGCTAGAAATGCTTCGGTGGAGACATCGAGAGGTTTTCCCTTAAGATTAAGTCCTATCAAAGTTCCAGCATTTCTTGTAGAACTTGAGGACCCTGTAATTGCTGCATCTGCAGGTCCAACAGTAGCATTAGCAGACTCTTGTGTATCATCTGAACTAGCCTTTGTTTCACTAACTTCAGCAGTTACTTCATCAACATCCATGTTTTCTTCTTTTAAGGTTGCTTGCTCATTTAATAAAGGTATATCTTCATCAGGACTTGCTTCTGGCTTACTTTGTTCACATACCTGCCCTGTCGTACCCAAAAGGCTTTGAAGAATATCATCCACTGGCAGTGGTTTATTTGCTAGCTCCAAAGTAGAAGGCTGATTCTCCCACCCAACTAGAACACCAGGAAGAAATCTGAGAGGCTTTGGTGGTTCATGCTTGTTACTTTCCACCAATGGTTCAATAACTGCTGGAACATCTTCTGTATTAGATGGTTGAGGTTTATTTCTCTGCTTGTGTAGCACAGTTGTGAAAGAATTAAAAAAATCATTTTCCTCTTCTTCTTCTAGTGCCAATTCATTATGAGAGACTTCAGGTTTGCTTGGCTTGCTTTTCTTTTCTGGTGGCACACTACTCAAGGTACTTTCAGAAACTTCATCCACAAAACTACTAGTAACACTTGTAACAGCAGAAATCTGTCTCTTCATTTTCTGGCGGATTATCAATCCCAGTAATAAATTTGGTCGATGAATTTCAATCCCTGCACAAAATTGTAACAGCAATGTATTAACTACTTGTGCTTTGGTTAAAGTAATCAGCTTTAACAAAAATAAATCACATGCTTTTATAATGTATTACAGAAATTCTTCACTTTAAGACATTTGAGATTTCCATCATCACCCCCTATAACTTCTAAATACAGAATACAAGACTTATATAGGATATCTAGTTTTAAAAGAAAAAAAAAGTTAAACAACTTGTGTTAGTCTAAGAGTTACTCTCTAATAACAGTGATAGAGAAGCACAAGAGGAAAAACAATGTTAATAAAACACTAACACCTACAAGTCCCAAAATCAATCTGTGTTAGACAGATTTCTTCAAAGATTTACCCATAAGTGACTTTCCAAATGCTTTCATCGTTCCAGAAAGGTACTGTGTTTCAAGATATACTACTATCTCTCTCTTCACTATGCATTTTGTTTTGTCTAAACTAGGTTCTCACAAAGAGAATTAGGATTTGTAGCTAATCCTGTATTAGTTTCATCCTATGTAAAATGAAATCATCCATCTTTTTTTTTTTTTATATATATAATCAAAATAAATTGACACAAAAAAATCAGGCTTAAGCAGCAGCTCCAGTCATTTCTGGAGCTTTTTATTTCTTACTCATTTTTTTTCAGAACCTCCAATGTCCATCCTTCTTGGTTTTTTTCCTCCTTTAAAAAGCTTGGGATGCTCAAGTTTAAAAAAAAGTTAATAGATTTCAAATAAAAAACCCAGAAAAATACTGTTTTTAAGTTACAGTATCAATTTGGAACTCAGTAGGATTACTACTATAGGTGACGTGCACCAGTGAATTTTCTGAGATTGTAAACACAAAGAAACCTATGTTCAAAGTAATATTTTCAATGACACTTAAAAAAATCAGAATGATCTTACAATTGAAAATTAATGTCTTCTCAAGGAAGTTAATAAAACACTATGGAAAAATCGTGACTTGTTTGAACAGAATGACTTACTTTCTATAATATCATTAATTGCCTTTTAAAATTTAATTCCCTCTACTGTTATAAGCTTCTACATGAAGTGCTATGATAATAAAGTTCCATGCTGTACTTACCAGGCCCATCAAAAGGCACGAGATGATGTGGGACTTTATCTGAGGAACCTAATGGGATGAGATACAAATCTTTGACTTGCTTCATGTTATTGGCAGCTACACCATAACGTTTTCTACTGCTGAAATAGGCAAATAACAAAGCATAGGATATCTGATCCTCTTCAGTCACAGGGGTAAAGCGAACTACGCAGATTTCCTGTTAACAAAAAGAGAAATAAAAGATCATACATACATTTCTCATGAAATTTCAACTGTTTTACTTACTGTTCTTTATTTAAAAGCATAGTTCAAAGATGAGAAAGAGCCTCCCCAAAAATGCAGAGAAAACAGAAGGAGCAGAAACAGTGTCAAAAGTAATTAAGGAAAATGGAAAAGATAAATAAAAAATGTTCAGTAGTTTAAAAAAAAGTGCTTTACAACTCATGACAAAAAGTCATCCTTTTATCAGCCTACTAAATAAGAAGTTTACTTGGAAGCTGGTATGCTTCCCTAGATTATTCCCCTCCCTACCCATAACATTACTAGGAAGATTTACCTTGTATAGTCTACTGTGTCTAAAATATCTAATACTAAAGGAAAATGAGTATCCAAATCCCAGAATAACACCCAAAGCCCAGGTCAGCAGTTGATGCTGGGGCTGATCCTGTTAAATGGTTTGATCAATTTATAAGTAATACAGTAATGCAACTGGGCTTTAAAGAAGGCCAACTGCATCTTTGGTGTCAGAACCACAGCAGATCAATGGAAACAATCATCCCCTTCTATTCAGTACTTTTGAGAAAGCAGTGTCTAGTTTGGGGCTCCTCAACACAACGATAATTTGCACACTGCCAATTATTTGGGCCACCAAGGTGGATTTACATACTCTAACAATACAGAAACTAGAAAGTAGTACTTCTGACATGTCAAGCTGTCTTCAAATATGCATTTCTCTCCAACAAATACATGTGCTCTCAAACAATAAATGAGAGATTAAGATTAGATAAAAAATAAATTCCACAAGCTGCCAGCCATCCCATTTAACATAACTATCAGTTTTATCCTTGAATTGTGACATATCTTGCAGATGTTCCAGGAAAATAAGATATACAGAGGAAACAGAATGTATGCTAAACAGCAAGCACTATGTAGAATTTCTTACCTTGGTCCCTGAGGCTTTGATTTTTTCTACATACTCCCAGACAGTGTGAGGGGATATCCTGCCACCTACCTGAATACTATCAGGTAAATCCTATGAAAAAGGAAATCAAAAATCTGAATCAAACATATCTATTTTATATATTCAAAACATTCTTAATTATTAAAGTTCTTAACTACTAATTTTAAAAGTCAGTAGAAGTTACAACAGTAGAAAAAATAATTTAGAAAATTAATTAAATTCAGATTTTGGATATTTCTATTAGGATTTTCAGAGCAAAATGAATTAGTACTAAATTAGTTATCACTCAAAGCTGTTCATATACACCTTCCTCCAAAACAGTTCACCACAGTAACAAAATTGAACTCCACTCCAGAAATACTCAAGTTTCATTAATGATTAAGCTGTTATGAGAGTTGCACACCTATAGGGAAATATAATAAGCTTTTAAAATTTAAATAATGAGAAAATATATAACCTACACACTTATGTACATAGAAGAAAAATTGTTCTTAGATACTAACTGAACTCATTTTTGTTAATGACATAAAAAGACTTCCAGAATAACTGCAGAACTTAGGAAAATGAGTTGTTTTGAAATAAAGCAGAAGAATTATACTAAGTACACTCTATTTTTAAAACAATCCTTTAACACCAAGAGGTAATATGTGATCTGCAATTGACTGAAGATCAATTTACAGTTAAAGTTACAGTAAAATTAAGATAAGCACATTAATAGAAGACCTAACACTATTTAATTAGAATTAGAAACAGTTGAATGTTTGCAAAATTATCTCAATAGAAACTGCTATTCATTCTCAAGAAAGATGAGAGAAAAACACCTTAAAATACATTGGAGAACTTGAATCCTGCTGAACCATGGGTTCACTTAGGGCAAACTGAAAAATATTTACTTACACAGATAAACTGTGCCTACCTTCTTTCCTCCTGCACGCACTGTGTTCAGTATAATCACATTTCATTGTCTTTTATCATTATACTACCATTCGCCTATATGGTAAATAAGTCACTAAAGTTCACAAAAGAATTGTCCACTCTTTGCAATAAATGTAAGTACCTCTGTTAAATATTCAAAGGAGCCAGAAACTGGATAAGCCTTGATAACGAACTTTGCCACGGAAGGCATGTTGATGAAACCCTTCCAGATGAAATTCAGGCGTGCCAGAAACAGACTTTCACATTCTACAGTACCAGGTGTTTCCGATCTTAAAAAAATAAAAGACAAAACCACTTTGTTTAGAGCATGACATGTAAATCATCACCTTTATTCATAAAATAAGATCATTAAGAATTTTATTTTTCAGTTAAGAATACTTGAGAGGGTAAGAAAACACACAAGCAGACAAGCCTACTGTTCCTCATCTTCCAGGGTAGAAGAAGATATTTCTCACATGAAGAGCCATTAAATAAACAGCATATTAGCTTAGTACTGTATTTTTGGAACCTGCAGAAATTATTTTTTCCAAGAACTAAAAAATGGTACCAAAGGAGACAGAGAGACATGTACAGTGCTGCAGATCCATTGAGATCTATCTTCCCCCTGCAACATGTAGGGAGGGAGAAGACAGCATGTGAACTGCTGGCCTGTCTTCACCCTGTTTTCCTAGCTCCTACTTCTTGTTGCAACACTGACCACCAGTTATAGATACATTGCCTGGCCAGCTAGCTGTTCTCACCCAGGCATCACTTCCACTGGCTCGGTCAGCACCTCTTCTCAATTCCAACATCATTACCCACACAAAGCAACTTTACCGCCTCACACTTGAAAAAAAAACAAAACAAAACAGCAACGACAACAAAACAGCAACTATAGCATAGCAACTGCAAAAAATAAACTGAAAGACTTAAATAATTTCATAGAAAATCGTTTCTCAGCCTGGGAGCTTCTTCACAGAAAATAATACAGCTACATTTTAACACTTCTGAACCCATTTAAAAAATATATATTTTAGGCATGCTACTAGCACTGTTTATCAGTCACTCACTAGTAACAAAAGCTGTGCTGTGTAGTAACACAGTAACCTGTTTCATGCTGTTCTACACTAGAAATGATTTCTTTGAATCTTCAGCAAACCATTCTAAAACCGAAGTCCCGTGTCCTTGCTGAAGGATCATGTCCTGATAAAGGTTGCATTCCTGGACTACAGTCAGTTCTAAACAAATGAGTCAGTGTTTTTCTAGAAACCTGTCTCCAAGACCAGAAAAATTATCCTCATAATTGCAATTTAGAAGAGAGTAAAGGTTGAAAGGAAGAAAATGAAGAGAGTTGACAGCAACATCCATACTAGATCAACTATAAGCTGAGGAAAGGGAGAATGGAAGGAGTGGTGAGGAAGAAAATTCTTCATCAGAAAGAAGAACTTGTTCAAGAACAGCCACTGCATTTTCATTTTAAAAGGAGTATGGTGACAGGCCTAGAAGTTACGGCTGCTGCTTTCCCTCACTTACTCTGTGGTGTTCTCCTCAACACAAAAAAAGCTGAGAGCATCCCAGAACACACAATCTGACATTGTTGAAAACTACAGAATTGTAGGGGACTTCTGGAGATCATCTACTCCAAACCCCTGCTAAAGAAGGTTTCCTACAGGTTACACAGGAAAGCAGCATCCAGGTGGATGCTTTCCTTTAGACATTTCCTAAGCTTACCTATGAGGATGTTAGAGGAGATAGTGTCAAAAGCCTTGCTAAGCTAAACTACTCTTCTTTCAAATGAAGATGCCCCATACAATAAACTCAATGTTGTCAGCTATTCTCTAACTATCATTTTCACCAGACATCATTGTGGCCAAAGCAAAGGCCTCATGAACCCCATGATTCAAAAAAAACGTTAAGCATGACACAATAATTACTTGCTACAAATAAAGAAAAAAAAAAAGGCAACAACCAAACATAAAAAGTGCATAAACAAGCAACGTATGTTAACATTTTTGGAAAAACATTGCTAAGAATACAGTCAGCCACACACACATGCATTGTGTACATAGCAAAGCATAAAACAAAAATAGAGAGCTGTGGTCTGGCTTCCACATGGGGTGCAGAAAGCATTTGTAAATGATAACAAAATCTGAATGGCAACAACAAAGGATGTAGAGCAGGCAGGAAAAGATGCCTGATACAATAATACTGCAGGACAAGCAGGGGAAATGCCTGGCGAAAACAAAACTGCAAAAAATCTAATACACTATGTTGATAACAGATGAGATTTCTCCATTCTCCCCTCTTTCTTCTTAGAGATAATACAGAAAGCATTAAGCACCAGGAATAAGCAATGGGAAAATCGGTAAGAAGGACTGCATCACTTCAGCTCTACCTTCTCACCCCTGAGAAGACCTCTAGTCCCACAACCCTGACAAAGACTATGAACACCAGTGCTAACTGCAAGGCATCAGACCTACAGTACTACATGCTCAGAGTTAACTGGTGGCAAAACTTTAAAGGGCTAGCTGTTGCAGTACACAAGGGTAATAACTGATAAAGTGTAAGAAACAAACATCAGAAAGTCAACTAACTAGCAAAATAATTTTTGAGATTTGAAACTAGCTTGATCCATCACAATTTGTTCACAGCAAACTCAAATTCTCTAACATTATATATATCCATACAAGCATATATACACCTTCAAGAAAGTAATCTACCTTCCCTGAAAGGAACTACGAGAATCAGAGGTTTGTAGTCACTACACAAGTAGCATTATTTATACAAATGCACAGCAGCAAGCAATTAGCCCCATTCCTAAGAAGAGGTGTACAACCTCCATTACATGAAATTACAAAATGCTATAAAAACAACTAAAATTAATCATAATAATTCAACAACAGAAATAACGTGTTTCATTTAAAAATACTGTTTCTTAAGTTTATATTACTTTGGAAGAGGCGGGAATGACGATTTTGATGAGTCTTGCTTATCATCTTCCAGTAATTCTGAAGCTAAAATACAGGATGTAGAAGAAAGCGCATCTGCAATGCTCTCTGCTTCATTGTCTGACTGCTTCCGTGCAACTCCAACAGACACTTTCACTTTTTTTGCAGAAAGATCATCATCAGTAGGCGGTGCCATTCGACCTGCAGAGATGAATTACAATGTTTTGAATATGTTTTGTTTCGTAATTGGAAAAAAAAAAAAAAAAAAAAAAGCTAAGAGAACTTCCTTAGAAAACATGGAAGATGTTATTGCCATTGTAGTGCGATAGGATAAATACATTAGGTATCAACAATAATACATGCATTCATTGAAAAGATTTATCTGTCTACATTTTATAAATAGAAGGCAACTATCATTTTAAAATTGTAAAACTCTGCTGCCACATCTTTGTCTGCAAACTGAGAATAAAAATATGTTCTTGTCACCTATGCAGATTTTGCAGTTAAGATCAAAGAGATGATTTTTGTGTTGACTTGTGGTGTCTGGAGATGCAGATTCGTTTCCTTCTTTATCTTTCTCAGCTTCCTCTGACTTCTCATGCAACTTCATCGTATTAGGTTCCTAAGGAAAGTCAAAACATCTCAGGTTTTTTCTTCTGTTAATATTCCTAATGTCACTATTTGTACTGCTTCTATTTATTTATAGTATTTTCTTCCTTTCAGACATAATGGCTGTTTACAAGTGATAGGACAAGGGGGAATGATTTTAAACTGAGACAAGGGAGGTTTAGGTTAGATATTAGGAAGAAGTTTTTCACCCAGAGGGTGGTGACGCACTGGAACAGGTTGCCCAATGAGGTTGTGGATGCCCCATCCCTGGAGGCATTCAAGACCAGGCTGGATGTGGCTCTGGGCAGCCTGGTCTGGTGGTTGTAATCAGACTTACAACCACGTTATCTATGAACCAAATGTGCTGTTTCTCTTTCCTACCTGAATTTCCATAACTTCTTGTTCTTTCATTGGTGTCTCGCTTTCAATTTCAATTTCGCCTTTGTGAGTAATTTTTGTGATAGGTCTTCTTTCAACTTCCCTCTGTTCTTTCTCAATCATTTCAATTGTCTGTAAAAATAAGTTATACTATTTATTTGTTTCCACATAATAAAATTTGGAACTCAGCATATGTAATATATAAAATAAGGACTGTAATCAAGGACCTCTCCGTAAATAAATGAGTATATGCTTATTTTACAAGTGTTAAGCAGTTTCTTCAAGGAAAAACACAAGAACCTCATCTAACTTCACTTAAGATACGAGAATAAGGAAACTGTAAAGTAGACCTTGAACACTGAATTTAAGTACAAGCAATCCACATTTTCCTAAAGAAAAATTTATTAACTTTTTTCCATAATAATAGGAAATATATAGGGGATAATGTAGGACATAACTACACCTAGATTTATGTAATTTTTCAAGAACTTGATCTTGAGTACATAAATCTAATAATGTTCTTCCCCAAGAAAAAAAGAAATATATTCTTCCAGTAATGCATATGCTAATTCTCATCAGTACTGCTACTTGGCTCCATTGAAAAAAGGAAAACACCATTAGTTCTAAAATTGCTTCTTAAAGCACATCTCAACTTCTGAATCCAGAAACAGTTTGTATGCACTGTTCCCAAATCTACTATATGTCATGGTATCTACTCATTTATTTATTTTCATTGGAAATCATCCAACATAACTAACAATTTCTAGTGCCATAAAACCCAAACATAAAACTTATATCCCAATCAACCCTATCCAAATTTTTTGCCTTTCAGTCCTATATATTGGCACACAAATATTAAAGATTCTCCCCAATACAAGTCCAGATTTTGTAAATTAGACATCTTGATGCTCTAATATAGCCATTTTTAAATAACTATGCTTAACTGTCATTTGTTAACTATTGTCAGTTATTGGGTACTATTCAAGAAAAAGTATAAAAGTAGTAACACAGCTCTTACTATTCCTGCTTCTCCTTTTAAACTATCAACACAGTTACAAATATTGCATGACTTTCTATTTCAAGGAAAGTAATGCTTAAAGTAACCTAATAAACTTCCTATACTGTGTATTATTAATTATTTCTCTAGATGGTTTTCAGATTGGCAGATAACATTTTCAGCCCCAGACTTCTTGATGGGTGAGATGCAATGTTTCATCGACATGCGAGTTATAAACAACACTGGTTATGTCTGGCTGTTTCTAAGAGATCTCTCACCCTGGTTAGAACTGTTCTACAAAGCTCCAACAAGAGCTTTAAAATCTTGCTGGAAAGACACAAAAGCCTTTCCTTTTGAGACATATTAAAAAAAAAAAAAAAAAAAGAGTAGAAACAAAGCTGCATCGTTGCCCCCTTTCAGGAATTTACTAGAGTTCTTTCACTTCTGTACTAACATCTCCTTTCAGTTTTGAATACTCAATAAATTATGGAGGTCTTCCTGACCAGTTGGAGTTGACTTATGTGACATACATTCTGTTCTTTCTAAATACACTTAACCTGGAAACAGAAGATAAATACACTTAGGCAGCCAACTAAACAACATTAAGTTGACAAATCTCACGTGTCTGTTTTCTCTTTGTCTCCAAGCAGCCAGTTCTTTGGAGGCCAGTTCTTCTGGGCTCATTTTTATTAGATGGTCTGGAGTAACCTCTCCTTTCAGTACTTTTTTGAACAATATCTAGAAGAAAAAAGAAAACTATTGCTGTGGAGACAAAAACAGCTCCTAACAGAAAACAAAGTAGAAGAACAAATTCAATATACTCTCTCTAAACATGAGTATTGTTTTAAAATAGTCTCTGAATCAGAAACACTACTAGACTTTTTTTTTTTAAAGATAAAAATCTCATCTCCAGAGTCCCCTGTTCAGTCTACATCTACATACACCCTTAATGATCAGCTGTATGATTAACTGTTGTTGCAAAAATAGAAAGTAAGTTTATCCCCACTGCAGCAGTAACAGACTTTTCTGTAAAGCTGTAAATTCTCTGTACGACACAACAGAAAGAAGCTAATAATAAAGAGGATATCTGTGCTTCCTGATTGACTTAAGTGAATGCGAAGGGGCGTGCAGGTAGGAGGGAGGACTTACATTACTTGGCAGCATGAGCAAACAAAGCAAGCCAGTTAGAGAATTTACAATTTACAGTCCATTATTACTAAAGAACGAGAGACTGAAAAAAGAAACTTGATCAGAACAGAATACAAATGATCAGAATAACTGACAAAAAGTAAAAAAGACAAGCTAAAAAGGCTGTATCAAATAATGGGCTTACAGAAAGCCAGAACTCCAGTGAAACAAGCTACATGACAGAAACAAAAAAAAAAAAAAAAGAAAATTATGAGAAAAAATACACATCAGTAGTAAGGACAACTTTGACAAGGCAAGCTACATTCACTACAATCTGAAATCTGACTATTAAGTACACTGAGAGCAAAGATTTGTAGAATTAATTGTAGGGAAAAAAAACACAAAGAAACAGAGAAGATTGGGTATGCAACAAGAGGACAAAACATCAAAGAGACAAGGAAACAGAGGAAAAATAATGAACAAGATTAATTGTGAGAGGTTTAATAACATTTTCATAGAAGACTGTTCCTTTAGTACACAGTAAATAAGGGATTTCAACAAAACATTACAGACAAGTAATACATACATTATTTTTAGGATCTTTTAGATTGAACATTAAACTTCTATATTTGTTCTTATATTTTGAGTCAGTGTCTCGAAAAAAAGAAAACAGTTCTCTTTCAATCCTTGTGGCAACTTTTGCTGCTCTCTCCTCAGGAATCTTTAAACTGGAGTCTGTCAACCTGTGAAAGAATAGAAGAGCAAATGCAATAATTAGCAATTACTTCCAAATATTATTTCCCCTCTGTTTTCTTCTGAAATACTTGCAAACACAAATTAATAAATGCATTTCATTATCTTTTCATACCTTTTCATCAGAATTTCCTTAAGAGATTGCTTAACGCTATGCCTTATCTGATCAGCAGAAGGTTTGGAAGCTGGCACGGTTGGTAAATGTGCTGTACTGATTGGTCCTTTCTCATTTTTCTTTTTCTTAATTTCTTGTTTCTCATGAACACCTACGAAAACAGAGTTAAAAACCATAAGCTGCACGGCCACTACAATAAACATTTTCTTTGTCTGTTTTCTTTCGGAATCGGGGGATTCTGGTCAACAGCAAGTTGCACCTCAGCTAGTATTGTGCCCTGGGAGCCCAAAGGCCAACCGCACCCTGGGCTGTGGTTCTTAATCAGAAGGTGGTGGGCATGGAATAGTCGGCACAGCCCCGAGCTGCTGGAACTCAAGGAGCATTTGGACAATGCTCTCAGACACTGGGTTTGAATTTTGTGTAGTCCTACTTGGAGCCAGGAGCTGTATTTGATGACCCCTGCAGGTCCCCGCCAACTTGGGATATTCTACTAAGACTAATTTTAATTAAAACTAATTTTTCCATTGCTACATTGAGAAAAAAAGCACACTGGGAAGCACCTACCACAAGCATACTCAATGTTACTTTAAAATGGAATTTTTCAACGTAGCATTCGTGAACCTATTAGCCATCAAAACTACTCCAATCATGAGAATCTCAGCTGCCATTTCAGGTAAAAGACAGTCTCAAACATGGCCACTATAATGTTTGTATCGTAAATAATAACAATCATATATTGTGTACGATTAAAATTATATATAAACAATATACATTTAGACCCAAACTACAATCATTTCAACAATCACTTCAAATTTTAATTTGCAAAGTTTCAACTGACTACTCATGTCTCAGCTTATGCATATATCCCTAATATACAGTAGTTAACTTCTTTTTATGAAATTAAAGAGAAAAAACATTAACTTTTTTTTTTTTTTTACTCTGGGAAAAAAAAAAAACAAAACATCTAAGACTAATAAAGACCTAGCTTTATGACTGATGGTAAAAAGAACATTTCTTCATTATTTCCTTCAACTATTGTGTGCAATTTAAAACACTTCAATACCAGAAGCATACTACTTTTTCAAGTAACTAGAAAACGACAGATTTTATTTTCCATGGGGCAGAATACGTATTTGGAACATCAGCTCTGTAATTAATGTGACAATCAGCCCTACCAAGATTATAAATTCTCTTTCCTCACTAGAAAGGCAGTTAAGACTGGAAACCGTTGTCATACTTTTACACTGTGATCTGATATGCTAGACTTATTAAGTAAAGCAGCTTTAATAATGCTTTTATTTGCTCATCTCCTCTTCAGAATTGGATGAAGAGCTAAGTTGAAACGTTTTTAAAAATAAAATGAAGCCTGAGAGTGTCAGGGGAAATAGAAATTTTCCACATGCAAGCAATATTTCAGACAAATTTCAACCATCTGAAACTACAGTCCCATAAGAGGGAAATGATAGGCAATAAACAATGCCACTATAAGCATCCTAAAAAGCAGTTAAGATTAAGACAAACTCACTGCTTATCCATTTTTATGCTAATTGCCCTAAAGAAGATTGCCAAGCCATCCAGTTTAAAAGTGATCTTCAGGTTAATTCTTACTCTGAACTCATCAGTGAGACACCCTTTTGTCACCTCTTAATTCAGTTAATACATTTTAAAACAATTCAGTGATTCCACAGATGCCGAAGACTCATTTCACTCATGCAATACGTAGTTGGAGAGGTTCTTAGCTATTCTGCGACTCAGAACTTGAATAGTACAGTATCTGAAGTCTAAAGGACACCATTCAGTATCAAATACTTACATTTAGATTTACATTTAATCCTGATACATTCAATTATTTTCTTCCAGAAAAAAAAGTTTCTGGAATGTCAGAATTGACAAACGACCAGAAAAGCAGATTTTTTTTTTAGACATGAATTCAAAGTTTGAGTTTAGGATTCAAAGACAGTTCTCATACAAAATCTCATTAGCACTGCTGCTAAGATTTCAATACCAGATCACAGGAATTCCATCTTACCATGAGCTTAAAAGAGTACTGTTTCCAGGAAGGGAGACAGGGGATGCAGGTAGGTTTATTCTGAGGGAAGATATGTACCTTTCATCTTTCAAATAAAATTTCAAATGAAAATCATTCGCAGGAATAAAACATTTAAAAATTGATACCACATAGTATCACTGCCCTTCACTGTACACGTCAGTTACAGCATGAAGTACTTTTCCTAGTCATTACCTGATTTTGTGGACTTTTCAACTACATTAAGTGACTCTTTACTATTTTTTTCTCCTTTTTCTTCAGAGGACCGCCGAGGAATTACAGCAGTTTGCGATGCTTTACGAGCAGGAACATGTTGGCCTTTTTTAGTATCTGAGTCTCTGGATTCTGTTAAGTTCTTCCCATCACCAGATTCCTGAAACAAACATTTACATGATAACATTCTACTGAATGCTGTAATGAATCACAGCATAATTACCATGCATTTTTCTCAAATTTTTAAGTATACGAGTATAGTAAACCCCCCAGAAGTACATGCACCACCATGTAATGCCATCTTGGAAGTTACTGAATAATTTCTCAAATTGCTACCAACTACTGACTGACAATTTCCTTGAAAATTGAACTGGCCCAAGGCACACCACAGGCAATTTGCAGTTAAGCTCTATGTTGAAAAACACTGTGTTTAGCTGCCAGGGAGACCAGAACATCCCATAACCAGCTTTAGTCACACATTTACAGGAAGCCACATATGATTGAAGCTTACATGTAAAACAAAACAAATAAAAAAAAAAAACCTGATTAAAGTTAAACAGAAGAGCTTACATGTCAGAATCACAGCAATGCAATAAAACAAAAAATGATCAATGATGATTAAGTTATGCTAAACATGATACAATATGTCAAAAGACTGAGTAAATTTAATAAAAAGCAAGTCACCTCCTGCTCTTGATAAGTAAAAGAAAGCAGAAAGATACTAAGTAAGACATCAAGCATTTTCTTCTAAATCAAACCTAAAGTAAGATTGTCAAAACTAAAATGCTGTTTTCACCTAGTCCCATAATACTTAAAGGATGTATGCTTTTCATAAGATAGCAAATGGACAGATGCCTAAGAAAAGTGACTGGAGTTTTGAAGGCAAAATTCACTAACTTCTTCAAAAAAAAAGATGAATAGAAAGTTCAAAACCATCTGGCTATGCTTTGATTGGAGGCTACAGCATTAGATTATGCAAGTTATGTAACATGAGAAAATCTACAGTGTATACTAGATTCAAAAATGCTTATAATGTAGTATTCCCAAACAGGGGAGGTAGGAGAAAACGCTCTACCCTCAGTAGCAAAAAAGAATTTAAGCATTAAATAAGACTCACCCGTTTGAAAATTTTGACTTTATGTTTCCCTATGTCCTCTGTCTGCTTTCCTTTTTCAGTCGCTACGTTCAGATTACAAGTAGGTCCTTGCTTTGACATCCCCGGTTTTTCATACTCAATTGCTTTTTCTTCTTTATGGCTGTCCATTTTCACTTGAGTATCCAGAACACTTTGATCCAAACACTCTGCCTTTTTATCTTCTTCAGCACAGCACTTCACACACACGTATTCTTTATCTTCTTCGCCCATCTGCTGCGCTTGAGAAAGACTCAGTCCAACACAATCACCATGAAACCAGTCATCACACCTACCACAGCCTACCATAAACCTGAAAACAAAGCAAGATACAGATTAGCACATTAAAAAAAAAGCAAGCAACAATTCAAGCAGAATGTATCACACTTGCTTTGATTTGTGCATCTCAGCAACTTGTTCTTACCTGATAAACGATTCTTTTTGTAGCTTTACATCCATCTCCAGCCTTACAACATGGTATGATCTGAGAAATGGCTGTATTTGAGAGTTTGAGTGGTTTTATTTGCCTTTTTGCAATAGTCCAAGAGAATATCACAACCTCGCTATGTAATGTAACCTGTAAGCCCTACCAACAGAATCTTTTCAGAATACTACCAAAACAAATTGAGCAAAAACAAAACAAAAAGACCAACACAAAAACCAAAACAAAAAGAAGACTCTCAAAAACTCAAAACCACTGAACAAACTTTGAGAAAACTGAAACATTTTCCTGCAGAAGCATATCTCATGTTTTCCTCCAAACTCACAGTAGAAATGTATCAGCTGATGACTTAGCCTTCTACTGCAGTAAGATATGTTTAAGCATTTTGAGAAATATAAACAGAACACAACTACTTCCAGAAAGTTTTTTTTTCCCCCCTTCTCTTTTCTTGTGAACTTGGGGTTAGGAATGTGGCTTCCAGCTAAATCTGACCTGTTTGCAGTTATTAGTAAGTTTGAAATTAGGTATGTCACTTCTGTCACCATCTTACTCCAAGCTAGTAGCTTCTTGAATCATACTTATAACATCAAAATGAGAATTGCTTAAAGAACACTTCTCATCTCACAGTCACTTAAACTGTTTCATTGTTTTTCAGCAAATGTGACTTTATACACAGCTTGCATTTCAAAGTGCAATGAAGATGACCTGGTCTAAGATAAAACCCTAGTTTCCAATGATTTTGCTAAAGCTACTTTGAAATTTCAGTAGTATTACTGGCCCCTAATTGCACTGATAGGTATAATTTCTCACAGGAACTATTTTGGAGTAAAGTGGAATTTCAGAGTTAAACAGATTATACATCAGTAGATTTGTTTCACTCAGAAGTAACTGCTTTCAAAATAATTTCTTATTAAAAAAAATGCACCTAAGTTAAGTGCTACTGATCTACTTTCAAGTGATGTAAAAGATCTCTTGCATCACCTACCTAGATTTTTTTCTTCCTTTTTATCTTTTTTTTTTTTTCCTTTACATATTATGTATCTTAATGTCTGGCAGAAAATACAGAAAGACTGCAAGTGATTGCATTATGAAAAGTGTGACTTTGTAAGTACTGAAAAATTATATACAATTTCTTCGTAAATCCCATAGATGACTGATCTGAAGTCTGTAGACTCTTCGAAGGAAGACTCCTAATGTGTACAAGCTCCTGTAAAAATGAGGAGCTGCTACTCTCTGACTTACCTACTTTGAAAGACTAAGCATATATTACAAAATGTGCTTAGAGAAATTCTCATTCACCAGAACTACAGACGAACACTCAAGGTGGTTTGAGGCCAGTACTGTACTCAAAAAACTACAAGAGATGGAGAATCTTCCTAGTCTAGCAGCATAAGTTTGAAGTGCAAGAACAGAAAAGAATCATAGCTTTATCTTCTGTCCTTACTTACCCAAAATACCTGATTTATTAAATTCAGTTGAAGTAAATAAGTTTTTTGATGCAAAGAGAGTATGATAAGTTTTAAAGCTCCAGCTGTTCGAGGAACAGGTCACTTCCAGCTTTAGTAGTCTATATTATATATATGCTGTTCACTAGATTTGAAAAAACAAAGTCTTTATAATAATCTACTTTGTGAAGAAAGCTATTTTCTCTTTTTCCTAAGCTACAAGTACATTAGTTGGTGTTAATGACAACTAACAAAAAGATCTGCCTGTCTATTCAGTTGTTTCAGTTAATGAAGGCACAGGTTCCTTCGAAGTTTGCCAGTACCTCCATCTCTTCACATACATGTTCCAGCAAAGCAAGATATAAGAATGATAACACTACTGTTACGTGCTTCTGACCCTCTCTACCACAGAAATACTGTAGTATTACAGGAAAACAAAAGAGAAGGGGTGGAAATTTGACACAAAGATGACTGCTTATGAGAGCGTAAAGCCAAATGTGATGGTATGAAATACTGTATGAATGCCTACGTCACAATTCCTATTTCACAATTCCAAGGATCTACAAGATGCTTGACATGATACATCCTGCAGCATTGCAAAAATTACTAAAACTCTGGGAATACCAAAAACTGGTTTATAAAAATCCAAAACCATTTTCTACAGAGCTGAAATAAGATCAAAACAGACAAGTATTTTGTTGTACTGATGAATGAACGCCTTCTAGTTAAAAACTGAAGGAAACTGAGAAAGCACAATCTCGAAGCTGCAAATACTACTGGAATTTTTATTAAAAACTTTTTTTTTTTTTAATTTCAGTTTGTAAACTCAAGCATTGGAAACTAATTTGTTAAATGAGCAGGACACATTGCAACTGCAGCAACCAAAACTAAAATTTTGATTTGAAAGCACAGATGAACTCAGGACTAAAACAAACAAAATGCTGCAGAACTTCAGCTTTAAACTGACAGCATGTGTAATTTGCAGCTTTGCTCACAAACTGGAAGTGGCAAAAGGGACGGATGGTTTGCGACATCAGTAAAGCACCAAATAAGCATTCAGTCTTATATCTTTATTTTCAGGTCTAGCAATAACAGAAGTGAGACTTTTTTTTTTCCCTCCCCCTTCACAAAGGCTTTACCTAGTTGGACAGTTTATAATAAAGTCCTATCCCATACTCTGAACTAGGGATTTCAGCTTCTAAATAGTTTAACCTTGCTGAACAGGAGTAATTTAAGGCAACTGAGCAGAAGAGCAGAGGCACAGGCTTCCAAGAACAAGCTGATTCCTAATAGCCCAATTTCAAAGATATTTACAAATTGTACTTTCTTGGTTTTGTTTCTACATTTTTATGCAAATAATTAAAAAAAAAAAAAAGGAAAAACTGTAAATGAATTCTGCTCAGAAACAAGTAATTATTCACAAAGAACATACACCAAGATGGAGAGACGTCATCTTAGCCATCTTAATGAAACTACTGAAGACGTAGTATCCATTTGGGTTTATCCCAAATAAGGTTTTACAATAAGGTTTCAATTGCACTGTATTTAAACACACATAATAAAGCTTCAGATTCAGAAAATAAGACTCAAAGAGAATCTGGAAATGTCCATGAAGCCTGTGCTATCAACAAAATTTAACTGTTCACAATTATCTGGCTTAAACTTTGTTATACAAAATGGTAATAAAGATAGTAGTGCTGCCTGCCTGAAAATGTCACTGTTTTCACGCTAGTCAACTGAAAGTCTCAGTTTCAAGGCTGAAAGAGAACATATGATTTTGATACAAGTAATGTAAGAAATCCTTTGTATCATAAGGCTGTATTTGCATCTTTATCGGTTTCACTCATCTGCACACAAAATGCAATTATGATTTATAACAGTAATTGTATTTGGATAACAATAGTGACAGTGCAATGCTCAAAAATTAAAAGGGGACATCAAGGGACACTGAAGCCTCGCTTGAAGGATCAAAGGTGTCCTCTTGCAAAGCTGTCAGTTGTGACTGAAGAGGTTCTGATATCTTGGACTATTTAAAACACCAAAGTTTCTGAACGCAGATTGCTTCAATTTGCAGAGCAGGAGTTTTACCCGTGTTGTAAGGCTGGAGTGGAAGATGTAAAGCTGAAAGAGAAAAAAAAAAGTGTTTTAAAATATTGTTATCAACCCCCATTCAATAGAAAATTAGAACTGCTTTTACATTTCTTCAATATAAAAACTTTTCATCATGAAAAAAAATTAAGAAGAACTGACAGGTGACAGTGGAACGTGTAACAGTTCACTGGGACCTTTACATTTTATTGTTTCATTCCTTTTAAATAATTCTTGGCAGTCTCCGTACTGTGTAAAAAGATGCACCTTCAAAAATCAGAACAGATCATAGATGAAAAGAGACAATAATTGAAGCAAACATTCCATCACCACCTTTAAGTCTGGGAGACTTCCCTTAGGGTTATTTGTGCAAATTAAATTCATCTGTGATATTAAAAAATCCCTCAGGTTTAGACCACATTTTCAAAATGCAGGGTCAGGTTTTAAAATTAATTTACATAAACTCAATACATACAACAAAAACAAGTTTCTAGAGAATCCAATCACTGTGAAATTAGATTTTAAAACTCTGGGCTACAAGTCAGCCAACATTAAAGCTGAGACATTGCATGGAAACAATTGTTTTCCCTTCAGACATTATTAGAAGAGTGATGAGCTTAACCTTTACCAATCCACTTCATTCCCATAGAGACTGAGAAAGATATTCACAGCAACTTTAGCAAAGCCTGTGTTTCACATCAGTGTAGCCTGGACTCAATTCAAAACTCAGAGAAACAAAAAGTTACAAAAAAAAAAAAAAAGTGCACAACCTTGTTACCAGATAACAAGTTTTTGTTTGTTTACCATACAAGTTCAATACACTTGATTACTGATTTTTTTCAGGTTTTTAGTCTTCTAGAAACAAGTACTGGTGGTTTTCAAAGAAACATTATCATCAGATGTCTTTACAAGGAGTGCACAGCATAGGATAAAGATACTGAAAACTCTAATTTCCTAGTTATCATTTGAGTAACTCTATTGTACAATACAAGCTCCTTTCTCATTTAAAGGCTGATTCTTTACCATTTTTCGTGTTACACAAGCCTTTCTAAAATGGAAGCAATCTATGACACTGACAATTCTATTCTGCCTGAACAGAAGGTAATTAAAAAAAAAAACAACCAAAAAACAGGCCCAAGCAACTGAAAAACCAAAATCCTTGATCTTCCCCAAACCATGAAAAAACTGGCTGCATCTCCTAACACTAACCACAAACCTGCTAAAAGCAATACTAAAGGCAGCTCCCTTAGTAAGCGGTTTTATCTACGTTTTGCATCTTGCAGAACCAGTTCTCTAAACTGAACATACACAAGCATGTTATAAAACCATGTATTTTAGACAACTAAAATGATTCTAAACTGAAAGATAGTAGATTTAGACTGGATATTAGAAAGGACTTCTTTACTTTGAGGGTGGTGAGACACTGGAACAGGTTGTCCAGAGAGACTGTGGGTGCTCTCATCCTGAAGGTGTTTAAGGCCAGGCTGGATGGGATTTCGAGCAACCCGGTCTAGAGGGTCGTGCCCCTGCCTATAGCAGGGGGGTTGGAACGAGATGATCTTAAAGGTTCCTTCCAACCCAAACCACTCCATGGATTCCTGGCTCTCCACTGGTACTGATATTAATGGAAATTCTACTAATATTGCAGCAAATTAATAGAACCTGTATTAAAAACACTAGCAATAAAATGGCACAGTTGTATGAAACACACTGGAGTCCTTAAATTTTTTAATAACATATTACAATGCCACCTTGTTTACACTGTAATTTAATTTTGCTACAGCAACAACAGCACGTGGATTTGTTTGTTTTTAAACTTTACACATAAATTGAAGTAATTTTGTATATTAGTTTTACAGAAGCTTTTTGGTGGCTCTCTGTACCCAGGAGATTTAGAATATTTTATCTTTTCTTAATCAAATTCTACACCTTTACAACTGCCTTTTACAGTATCGGTACCTTTTCCTCCATTTTCCACAACTGAAATGCAGGAAAAAAGCATGACCTCAGTAAGGAAGAATCTTGTTCTGCAGTACAAAGCTCATCTGTGAGCTCTGAGAAGTTCTAGTACTCCGACCACACAAATGGCATCATCAAATTCCAAGCAACACAAAAACAGATTTATTTAAAAAAAAATAAAAATAAAAAATAAAAAAATTACTAGAATTGTAGAAATCAAGAGGAAATTACCAGAAAGCAATTAGAATTACAGACTTCCTTTTGCTTTCCATAGTGCTTTCTAGAAAATTTGTTTAGAAACAGAAAATCGCAAGTTACGTACTAATTATTAAATTTAAGTTGGTGAACAAAGGAGAGGACCTTCAAAACTTCAGTTAAGTTTTGTCTATCTGCCTAAGAAAGAAATTAATTCAGCTTATGAATCTGAGTGTATTGAACATTTACAAGGAAAAATGGAGAAATTTATAATATGGACACAAGAAGAAATCCTCCATTAGCAGATTTCTCACAATCTGCAGGGTATCCTCTTCTATCTCTATGCCAGGAAATTCCATGTTTTTTTTTCTTCTACTATTTTTAAATATCTTCAATCCGTCTTCAGTAAAAGTAACATTTACATTTGTGATAGATCTTATTATTTCCAACATAGTTTCAGCTCACTGAGAAACTCAGGTAATAACTTTGGTCTGTAAGATCTTCATGCAATACACATATCTATATCTATATATAGATAGATAGATAGATATGTATACACGTATAGACAAATGCCTTTCATCTATATATGAATGAATCAAAATTTACAGGTGTGATGTATGTTACTAGATGACAAGAAAACATCTGACAGTACTGGAACACAATACTAAAGCCAAACAAGTTGAAAGAAATACTGCAATCAGTAATAAAAAACAATTCAAACTTTGCTCTAAGCAGATAAAACTGTGCCATATGTTATAAAAATTACTGAATATAAAGAGACATCAATTACCTGACCTGACCCAGAAAGAGTTTAGTTTCCATTTGAAAGAACAACTACTTATTTAGTTATCTTGCAAAAGTAAATCTCTGAATGGGAATCAACAGAAAACCATCAAGCAAACAGATTATAACAACCAATTTTTAAGTCAAGCACTGATCACCCAGTTTATGGGAAAGGGTGACACAAAATACAATTCAGCTATGTTGGTTCCAGCTTATAAGCATCAAGACAAGTAGAAGGCAGAATATAAACAGTTACTGTTCAAAGCAAGAACAATAATCAGATCTATCAACATTAAGAAACAGGTACAACTCTTATAAGATAAGGCATATTTTAACTTGAAAGTTTTTTTGATCATGAAAGTTACAAGGATGGACTCCTTTCCCAACCGAATCCCTCTGTCAGCTGTATAACGTAAGTCAACTTCAACTCTAAACGTGGTCAACTGTAGAAAACTGGATACAATTTTTTCGAGTTGATTCTGAAATAAAACAGCACCTCCATCCTGTGCTGTTCTTCTAGCATAGCATAGGAAGATCACAGGCAGATTACCCTGGGGCTGTGAAAGGCCTAAATAAGCATCCTGCTTGGGGATTCTCTACACAAACAAGGCTGATGAAACAATCTCTACATTCTCTCCGACCTGAATCAATTCTCCAAGCTTAGTATTATGTTAATAAGTTGGTGAGTTTGTATTTATTGCAGGGAAGATTAAAAGGTTCACGAGTCTAGTATTTTGTAGCCTAAATTTTGTGTGTTTCATTATTATGGCATATTGCAAAGTGGTAATGCACATTATTTATGAACAAGACTGCAAATTCAGCTCAACTTTTTCTACAAATAATTTGTACCACAGCATTAATAAAAATTTCTAAAGTGACCACTGAACAGAATTTCCATTGCAAATACTGTTCCATATCTTAGGCCTGTCAAACTTCGGCCATTTTAAGATACTTCTCTATCATGTCACACTTTTCTTTCTCCTCACCCCTATACCACAAACATACAAGTAAACAGAATGGGCTGGCTGACCGCACTGTTACATGAGGAAGACAAAAATCCCTTGAAATGCAATCCACAAAGTGCATTGGAGGAGGAAACATTCCTCTGGATAATTTTGATATGCTGTTCACTTGGAAATACATCAAAACTATTAAATTTATTATTTTAATATTGAATACTGAAGATGTTTGCTTGGCTTTGTACCAATTCTTAAACCGACATAAAAACGCCAAGACACTTCAGATATAAGTTCTGCTTCCCCTTCAATCCCAGCAACATCAACCGAATCAGAAAGGTTTATGAAATAAAAAAAATTAATTTTTAAAAAGTGTTAATGGAATGTGATGGACTGGTCTTAATTTTTCTGTTATTAAGTATGAGGTTCAATAATGAAAGCTTCCTCAATAGCATATCTCAATCACATTCCCTATATCTTTCTAAATTTAGGTAATACAATCTTCTGCTGAAACTTGGTTAGATCAAGACTTCTGACAAATTTTTGTTGTTGCTGTCTCAAAAAAGAAGAAAAAAAAAAGACAAAATAAAAAAAATACCTACACAACAAAACCTGACATTAAAAAGCTTGAGATACCAGTAATCACAATCTGAGAAAATTCATGACCGCTATCAACAATGACCTCAGTTGGTAATCCAAATATTATACTGTTATATGCCATTCTAAGAGCACTAAAACCTGACCATGTCAAATTGGTTCGCTGCACTTATTCCTGTACAAATACATAGGTTATATGTGTTATATCGTTAATTTTACTTCAAACTGATTAGTCCTGGCTTAAACTGAGGAGATGCCAACTGCATAAAATAAAACAGTATTACAGAGGGATAAATGGTAACAAGTTCTAATAATGTTTTTCTAAAAGAAAGCATATGAAATTAAGCTTGCAGAGCAAACCTATCATTACCTCTTTTAATAACACCAATACAGATACTACAGCTGCAAATTAAATGAGCAAAAAACAGTTACTAGATAATGAATCTAAAACATAAAAAAGTGGTAGTGAAGGAATTCTTATTCCTGGATTGACAGCACATTATTGGAACATAATGGCCTTTTTCAGTTCACTTAGTGACAGAGGGACGTCAACTTTAAATGGCAAATGAGGCTGCATATGAAAGCAATTTCAGGTATGCCTATGTGAAAGTTTCATAATGTTTTCCCAGCCTTTTCTGCTCCCCACCCAACTTGTTATTCCCCTCTTCACCTCTATGTAATACAATCCTAGTTCTAACAGCTATAAATTGTATGTATACAACCATTCAACTCTGATAGATGGTGAACCTTTAGCTTAAGGAGCATGTGGAAAGAAATGAATCTAGACCATGGAAAGCTTTGTCTGATTTCTGAGAAAAAAAGTTAGTTCAGAATACACAACATTCTGGCTGAGATGCAAACAAAACTTTCCTAGTAAAAACATATAGCCAAGCTAGTTTCTAACATTCCAAACAAAAGACAAAAGTGCATGAGGGCAAATGACACCAATTCACAGTATAACAGGCTACCATTACTAGGCTATGCTTTTGTTTGGGTACCAGCAGTAAGAAACAATTGATAAAAGGGAAAAAAAGTCCAACGATAAATAACTCTGCAGGCACAAAGCCACACACACCTGTTGCCATGTGGCTTTTTGCAAAAGCCACACTGCTTGTTGGGCACCCAAACATGTCTGCTTTCACTAGCAGGGGCATGCTCCAAGCCTTCCCTTTTAACAGTTGAAATGTTATCTGGAATGAACAACGGGGGTTCATCAAGTGAAAGACTTTTGCTACTTCTTCTCTGGCGAGGTTGAAGATTCTTATCAGTTCTTTTTGATTTGTTTTTTTCTTTATCATCCTCCTTCAGATGTTCTACCGTAGCGGCATCTTTTGCCTCTAGCTCTTCCTTTGTAGAACTATTTGTTTTTAGCACAGAAGCAAACTGGTGTTTCTGGGCTTGCTTTTGACCAAGATTTGAAATATGCCCTGGTATTGGATGCCCAGAGTGGTGGGTATCTTTAGAACTGCTTTGAGTAGATTTCTCAATTGCTTTCTGAATTGATGACTTATGCACAAGCCCAGAAGCCTGGACTCGGGGTATTTTCTTCAGCATTGTATTAGCCTGCTTTTTTACCGAGGCTGATGTAAGACGACTCTTTGTTTTCAAAGCCAGATCAGTCTGTTTCTTCCTAATTTTAACAGGGTTATTTGGATGCTGATGACTTTCTTGTTCTTCTGCATTCCGTTTGAGACTTGCTGAAGATGAACTGTGAAGACCTGAAACAGTAGAATCAGCTCTTGTTCTTGAATGCTTCACATCCTGTTGCGTTGTACTTGATTTCTGTTCAGTACCCTCAGTCATATCTTGCTTATTTTCTACTACAGATTTACTATGCCGAGGTTTCATGTTCTTTTCACATTTTGATGGAATGTTAATTTGTTTATCATCAACCTGAAATTTTAATGTGTCAGAGTCTTCTACCGTAGTACTGTTGATCTGTTGCTGTACATTTTGGCTTGTATGGTCAAGAACAGTGCTTTCTAAAATGCTATTTCCTGGGTCAACAGAAGTAAACTCTTCACTTTTCAAGTCTTTATTATCAAACTCTGTACTGTCCAGTAATTTCTCTGCTGAAGTTACAGTTTTCTCCAGTCCCTTGCCATCATCCACAGCCTCTGTTACACATTCTTTTACTGACAATCTATTTTCATCTGGGAGTTCCACACTGCAGGAACCCAATCTACATTCAACCCCATCTTCTACAGAGCCAGACAAATTGGAAAAGGTCTCATAAATTTCACTCTGATTCACACAAGCACTAGACAGATCATTAGTTTTTCCAGTTTGCCCACTTTGCTCTTCTGTTATCTTCTCCAATTCCACTGTTTTATTTTCAGCCTTTTCTTCTGAAGAAGCTTCAGAGCCCATTGAATCATTCACATCATTTGCTTCATCATTAAGTGCAGTAATTTCAGTATCTGCAGGACAAACTGAATCAACATTCCCAGACTCAGCCTTTGCAGCAATCTCTGATATTTCCTTTGTTTCTTTAGGAAGAGTACAAGATCCTGCAGAATTAGAACTTAACTCTTGGGATGTTTCCTCAACTTTTGCCTGCTCAAGGGGTTCGGACTTCACTTCATTTACCTCTTCAGGACTAGGAATACTTTTTGTACTCTGGGAAGCTGCTACTGTTCCTTCCGCCTGTCCTGATCTCCTTGTACTACGCCTAACTTCTTTAGGCTGTTCCACTTTCAGGGGTGTGGCAACATCTGCCTCTTTAGCTGGACTTCTGTCTTGCTGTTTCTGTCCTGTTTTGGTGGCAGATCCACTTTTCACAGATGATTTCTTGGTACTAGCTACGGGTGCAATATTTGAACGCTTGGCCAGTGTGCTCTGTCGCAAACTCCGGACTGGCTCTACGAAGGCAAAAAGAAAACATCTTAACTTTACTGTATACTGCTATTTGCAAACACAAGAATAACCTAGAACAGAAATGATTTAGCCTTACTTATAATACCAGGCACGAAGGGAACTCAAGTTTAGTGAAACAACTAAGTTTTAATACATTAAACAAAAACACAACAGTTTGAATCTAAGCATTTCATTACTCTAACAGCTGTTAAAATTGCAAGTAGCATATGAAAAAAACTTCTGATGAACCTCTGACGAAAAAGAATCAAAACCCACTACTTTTCTAGCACTGAACTTTATCTACTCTAAATAAAAATGACGTCTAGATAATATTGTGATTAGAAGTATAGCTGTAATGTTTAGAAGGTTTTTAGAAAGCACAATAAACGAATCTGAAAGTCAGTAACAGCCTCACTTGATGATATCTTTTCAAATTTTAACCAATCATCAATTTCACTTTTTAAAAAGGCATATATTCACCAGCTTTGTAACAGACTCTTCCTTAAATTCCCATTTTTCTATCAATTAATTTTATCTTTTTAACTCAGAGTACGCTATGGAGGAAGAAGTAGGGCTGTCAATAACTCCACCAGCTGAATAAGTTCAAAAAATCCCTAATCATAAACATTTGGCATAATCACAAATCATTACCATAAGCAAAATCATGTAGAATTTAAGTATGTAATTGAAGTAAGTATTAAGCATGTTGAGATGTCTGTATGAAAGATTGCTATTTTAACTTAATTTAAAACAAAAAGAATACACAAAAATAACAGAATTAAAATTTTTAATCCAAAATAAATAGCCATGCTAGTTTAATTTTCTAATATTGTTTGAAAATATAACAGTTTTATTAAAGAACCACACTGATTTATGTATATATACACCCTACTGATACTGAATTCTAGCTACAGTGTATGAAAAACAGCCTGTACTCTAATTCACATGATCAAATATTAAGCTTCATTTATCATGTATAAACATTAGGAAGGGATTATAAAAATTCAGTTGACCTTGAATGTGCAAAAACATGCATAACCTATTGAATGACCACCTTGTGCCATTAAACGTGGTGATTTCCTGGGTGATGCAACTGATGTTTCTTCCAGACGGCTCCTCAAATTCCGGCTGGGTACAGTTAACTCATCTTCATCAATAGCATCATTACCACTCTCTTTAACTCCTTCTTCATCCATAATATCATCAAGACCAATAACTGGGGGGAAAAAGAAAACAAAAAAGAAAAAACCAAGATAGAGCCTAAAACTTAAAATGAACAAAATGTGTTGCAGCTGTAGGGCTAAGCAAGGTAGTGAAAGAGACAGGGAAAAATAAGTAAAAAGCCATTTAAAACAAACAAAAGGGAAAAAAATGAAGATAGGCAAGACAAAAAATTCCCATGTGAGGCAGTTTTAGTGTAGAAGAAACTATGACCCAATGCTTAAAATTTCTGCAGATAGTCCTCATAGCTTTCTGGTGGACTCACATTTTTATTGTTTTTTATGCCACAGGAAGGTCCCCAGTTTTAATAAGATCAGCTGTCCCTCATTGCTCCTTTTCATTTAAGAAAAGGTGAAGAAAGATAAACAGTAGAAAAAGCTGATCCAGAAGAACAATGGACTTCAAAAACCAGAGTTTTCTCATGAGATACAATTTCGAAACTGCAAGTCCCACCCACATCACACATCTCCACCTACAACCCATTTTTGGAAGGGTATTGAGTGCAGCATGCACAAGTCTCCCAGCCAGAGTTAGAGAACATTGTCCAATTCCTATCCTCCACTAACCTGAGAAGGATCCCAGAGGTTGCTCTTGAAAATAGGTTTCCTAAGAGGCAGTCAGGCCACTGTACCAGCCATTCTCCTCACCTTCTCTAAGTCTGGTTCTGCAATGGTAGCCTCTCCTATCCCAAGATCCTATGTGTGATTAATGAATCCTGGTCCCTGTAGGATGCGAAATTTGTGAGATCAAGCCAAAGACTGAAGCAATTTTATAAAAACACATAGAAGAGTCTTACAAACACAACACAAGACTCTAAGCAAGTTACCCTATTCCTCACTATCCAGGCACTTAGGCAGAAGAATTTTAAAGGCAAAACTTAAACAACAGAAATAAGCTAATTTTTTTTTAATCAGTTGCTGACTTAAGGTTGCTTAGATTTAATGCATTTATCGTAGAAATCAAAAAAGCAAGAAACTAATAGAAAAGTTGAAATTTTCAGATTGCCTCTGAAACTCTGAATTTCTGCTTTAAAAGCTCTCATGAAGCCACTGCAATAATGAGCATTAAAAACAAACAAACAAAAAAAAGAGGTTGTAAAAGATTGCTAAAAGCCAAGCACTGATGAATAACCAGGCCTGTCAAGACTGTCATTCAACCCACAGGTACATGACAGGATGAACTAACAAAGATTTTTTTTCCAAGTTCAAAAATTAGAAAGTTTTTAAATAGCCTTTTAAAGTAAGGCTGAATTTGGCATCTGGTGAACTGCATTCTGGACCTCTGCAATTAGAAAGCTGTCAGGAGCTGAAAGCTAGAAGTTTCTTTAGCTGACAAATTACTGTCACTCATTTAATTTTAACCATCTTATTTAGTTACTGCATTGTATTACCTCTGGTTAGAGGAAAAGCATATTTCTGAAAATTACTGGCAACTCTTTTCAAGTCACGCAGCTATCTTAATGCATACACACAGATATCACACAAGCTGCACAGGACTGATAAAGCTAGTGTTACTCTACTCAACCACATGTTCTTTAATTACTTATTTACTATAAGCTACACACTGGGGAAAATGTGACACTGACTGCCTTGTCAGACTTTATTTTCTCCTTAATATCTGTCTTGGACAACAGCCAGCATTAGGAAACTGAACAAGATGGATCCTAACTCAGGCTACCCATTCTTGTGTTCTGAAAGATTACATTCCTTCAACAGCACAACACTTTGGCATCTGTTGTTTTATTAGAACAATATTCCTACAAAACTATAGAATCACAGAATCATTAGCCTTGGAAGGGACCTTTAAAGGTCATCTAGTTCAACTTCCCTGCAATGAACCAGGACACCCACAGTTAGATCAGGTTGCCCAGAGCCTGATCCAGCCCTGCCTCAAAAGTCTCCAAGGACAGGGAGTGAGCATGGGGAAGAGACCACCCTCACCTCCTTCTGACCCTTTAATGCAGAACTACACTAATACTGAAGATAATGTGACAAATAAGGACTATTCAGAAAAGTTCTGGAACAGTTCTAGAACAGATTTCACAGCTCATTAAAGCATCAGATTTTACATGTTCTTATACAAGTTAATCCAATTTAACACCCTTCTTCATTAACACAAGGGATACATTCAGATTACTATTGACAGTTTGAAATATTAGAATGAAAATATTTTCATACTTACAAGACTCTGTGCTGTAGCTTTAATTTTATGGAGTGAATTTGAAGCACAGAATCTTGTTTATTTCAAACCACCTGAGCTACAACTCAGTTACTACAGCCACGTGAGGTGGGATGAGGAGCACTCAACATAGAACCCTGCTGGGAAAGGAAAAAATGACACAGAATAGTAACAGATACAGGGGAGATGAGAAAATTGAATTATGAAAGGGAAGACGAGGCAGAGATACAGATTTGGAAAGAGGAAACCAACCAAAGCAGATACAGACAGAAAGAAATTATCTTATTAATAAATAACTAGAGATTATCTTAGTAATAAGCATGTACAGAAATAAAGAAAGAGGTATAAGTGATAGAAAATCAAGTAGGAAGAAGGAAAAACAAGAAAAAAATCATATCAGAACAGAAAAGGTGTACACTAGCATACAACTGAAGAAGCTGCAAAGAAGGAAAAAAAGGGTCATAGTCAATATACATATATATATATAAATACTGGAAGAAATACCACTATCACCTTAATATTTTGAGTGTCTCTGTTACTTGCAAAGTGTTTATATTTCCAAAACACTCTGCTGTGCCATCTTTTCATGTGTTTGACACTAATAGAATAGCATATTAAAAGTATTTGCAAATTTAAGTAAATTTTGCATGTGTTAAAACAAAACTGTGACAAATTCTTCACCAATGTATAATTGAGGCAAACAGGCCTTACTTGATGGAGGAAGGCAAGAAAAAGAGAAGAAAATATGTAAAATATCAGCAACATCTTTGAAATTATTATTCTCAGCCAAAATTAGACAGAAATATTCAAATTTTTGGCACATTTTTGACAAGGTTAAGTTTCAAGTATAGAACTGGAGTTCTTATTTTGAGGATATAAGGTCTGTTTTTTGCTTAGCTAATCACATCGAATAATGTTCCACTATTCCTGCTTTGTACTGTTGCTGAAGATTCAACTCCTCTCCCTGTTCCAAAGAAAGAAGTAAACTCTGCAGAAGGACCAACAGTGTGGAAAACTGACAGTTCATTACCTACCCCCCCAAAAAAATAAAAACACAAAAAAAAACCCACAAAAAAACATGCAAAACATCTTCCAAATTCTCGATCTGACGCCAATGCAGCAAACTCAATTTTACACAAAGGTTACTACCTTGGTCACAAGACACTGTGTAGCTTAGAGGAAGGAAGGTAAAAAGGTAAAAATATTGAAACTGTAACTCATTTTGGGTTGCAATCTAGACGTTACATTCAAAATTACTTTATATGCAAGGAAGAAGAAAAAAAAAAAAAAAAAAAAAAAGGATGTATGTTTCATTTTAGAGAAAACAGCCTGAAGTATCATCCAGCCAATTATTAAAAAGTATTTGTAATCAGAACAATCATTTTGACACCAAACATTTAGTGTGTGGTCACAATTTTAGCAGAGGTAATGCCTTCAACAGTACTCATGAACACACAGGCTAAAGCTAGAAAGAACAGACTGCACCTGGAGGAAACCTTTTCCAAGTAGCAATCCAGAGGGACAGGAAAAAAGTGCTATAGCTCCCAACAGCCTCTGCACGCTCTCGTATAGGGCCAGTCTTCCACATAATTTATTAGAAGTATTTCTGTGATAAACATACTTATAAAACACACTAGTTAAAAATTTGATTCTATTATGAAATCCAGAAACATCTCTGAATGTTAGGCAATTCAAATCCCATTCATCCTACTACACGTGTAATACACAATACATCAAACTACTCCAGTGAGTGACATCCTGAAAAACTACAGAGTTACAAGAGCTAGAAATGTCCATTTGGTATGAATACTGCTTATTTAGTCTCATTATGCATATATATTATATATGTATGCACACACAGCCATACTCAATTCAACAACACAAGATGAAAATCGCCATTCTGCAGCTGTTGATTGCAAGTCAACATCTTTGGAGATGAGTGGCAAATCACTGCATTACTTGCAATGAATGAAACCATACAATCTCTACTACAAGTGTTTTCAGTCTGATCTCAGAAGGTCATAAAATTAGTGGATAAATTTCCATATATCTTACAGCAAGAAATAACAGAACAAAACCTATCACTACGCTGTCAAACAAGAGTGAAAAGAAGGTGTTGCTCTGAAGAGAAATGTCATACCCTAAGCTTCATATTTTCCACTTCTGATTAAAGAAAAATGATAAGAAGGAAACACAATCTAAAACAAAACCAAAACTACCACATCACACACACACACAGTACTCAAACATGAAAGACAGGTGGGAGCTATTCCACATAATTAATCTGCATTGATTATTTCATTTTTGGGAGAACATTCTGCCATACAGATGATCAGAACCAGAAACACACCTACAAGTACCCTACACACCACGCTTTGAGTGTTTCATTTCACTCTTGAAAGCCTCACTTCATCAAATTCTGTCTCTTAACTGGCAAAGACAGCAGTTTGTCAACTTCTACTAGTGACACTGGGTCTTACTGCTAAAACCTATTTCAATAGGTCACAATAAGCAACTTTCATTACTACAAAGTTCCCAAGAACTGCAGTTGAGGACTAAGATTTGCCAATGGTCTGTACCTTGATTACTGAAATAAAAATCTTCCCAAGTGTGCTACAGAAGCAGAAATCTGCTTTGTTTAATCCCACAAACCAGCAACCTAACTACATCTTCGCTGTTTAGCACTCACTTTTCAGACACGTCCTGAAAGGATTTCAGCATAACAAATGCTGATTTGACCCATGCCCTTTCTATCTTACAAAAAGTAATGAAAAATTACTTCCATCTCTACTCAAAGTCATTAGCAGACCTGGAAACGATCTTTTCTTCTCCAAACACCAATCATTCAATCAACGTTGAACAAGACAACCCCATCCCATTACTTTGTGGCAACTACAGAGCAAGCTCAGAGTAGATTAAGATCAATAATGTCATCTAATTGAACAAAAAAATTAGATCCAGCACAAACTGGATAGGACAAGGCACTGACAAAGTTCCTCCTATCAAGACACAAGCAACAGATATCTATTCACATCCCCTTTGGTATTTGTCAGTGCTGACTATGATGCTAATACTCTTCCCATAAGAATCACATATAATCCAATCTATAGAACAGCTTGAACATTTTCTGTGGAAATGCCTCTAACAAGCAGCAATTGGAAATCAAACTTAAAAATCAAAGCAGCTCTGTTTCATAGACAAGTACTTAAATTGTTTAGGGGTTGTACAGCTAAGATGCTATCAGCATCCATTACATACAGGAAGATCACCACCTTGAAAAGAGCTCAGCAGTAACAGAAAGCTCACTCCAGGTGAATGATATGCAATATAAACACAAAAGGTGAGCAAGACTGGTGCAGTGTTGGCAAGCAATCACTTTGTATTAGGCCTGTAAATAATGTTTATCAAGGACTGATGTCTACTCATCAGCAAGCAAAAGGGCAGTACATCAACCCATAACTGAGACTAGCAGAAAAATGGTTATTACAAATCTGTTAAGTGGTTACACAGGCCTGACACCTGCCCTTCTCAAAGCTCCTTTCACAGAAATGTACTCAAATTCAGCTTTAAAGATACAGGATCATAGAATCACCTAGATTGGAAAGCACCTTCAAGATTACCATGTCCAACCATCAACCTGACCTACTAAGTCCCATCAATAAACAATAAAATAAACAAATAATAAGCATAATATAATTATAATAAACAATGTCCCTTAATGCCATGTCCACATGTCTCTTAAACATCCTCCAGATATGAGGACTCCACCACTTTCAGTCGTGCTTTCAGTTTTGATTCCCTGCAGACTAAAATAGTAGCCACAATTAATTGAGTTAGTTCACTTATTTAAATGAATAGCAAGCTTAAAAATTATTTAAACATCTGCAGTATTCATTATTCCACTGCTGATCACTTTTAAGAGAAATATTTAACTAGTGTACCACAAGCCCTGAGATATCTCCCCATAACTTCTAAAACATCCAGCTGTATCCTGACTGAATGAAACAAAAATTAGAAGCCAGTCAAATTTACAAAATGATGGCAGAGATATGTTTTTTCCTGGTTTCATGTTGGCATGAGAGAGGAAAATTGGTTCAGCTGCACGTTAAAACTGATAAAATGCATTTTACCTTTAGGCTAAAGACAAAAGAGTGTAAGGATCTGAACTATTAAAAGAGCAAACAAAAATATTAAAGACGGCCTCAAATCACATTGTACTAAAGCAGTAAAAGAACAAAAGTCTTCTTTTGGTTCTGTAGCTCACTGGGTCACTGCTTCAATCAGTAACAACTTTTATTTAGGCAAATTAATCTCTAAGCCATAACAGCACTCGATCTAATGAAGGTGAGAATTTAGTCTGTTAGTAGAAACAGAATATATTATGCTAGGAATAGATCAAGATTTTCAGAAATAGTTCACAAAAGTTAATAGAAAAAAAGTCAGTGTGATCAGTTCTCTGCACTAATCTACAACACTTTTTGGCAATGAATCAAAAAAAAATTCATAACTTGTAGTCAAATTAATAAAAAAACCTATTTACAACATACATCATTTTAGAATATAATTTTCTCCCAACTCTTCTCCAAAGTTAGAATAGTTTTCTCCAGTCTCTCAAAACTGCTCCATAATTCCCAACATGATTTTTATTTAAAACTTTGTTCTAACGTGTTTCCAAATCAGGTGTTTCCGAACAATAACCAATAGTATTACTGTTCCAATGTTTTGCTTCAAGACAACCAAAGCACAACACGCACTCAGTATCAACTGAGAAGTAGAACTTCCAGTCCTGACAAAGTAACCCTGACATTAGAGAAGCAATCTAGTTCACCTCAAACACTCCTATTGCTCATCCCAAACTGTCAAATTTTTGAAAACACCTAGCAACTCCACGAGGCACAGTTGTTATGCTAAACAAATCACAATTTTAATTGGGAATAATTTACACATACTCAAGTCAAAGCCCAAATTACTTTTGTCTCAGACCAGATTAAAAAGAACCGCATGTTGTACATGCCAAGCATGTAAACAGCACAACAAAAGCGGCAGGGAAGAGACAGAAATCCCAAGTTGTTATTTCTACATTACGGAAAAAGGATTGGCACTGAAGTATTACTGTATTTAAAACTGTAATCTTAAAAAATTATAAGATTTACCTGTTGAACAAGGCATCTGGAAATTGGGATCATTGCTATCCAAAACAGGCAAACAGAACTGGGCACTTGCAGATCCTAGCATAGGATCCTTATCGCTGAGCATGTTCTTCAGCGAATCCTCTAAGACATTCTGACTTGTACTAAAGTCCTCACAGATTTCATTCTCCAGGTTGGATCCTAGAAATAGGGCATCATCTAAGTGTTCAGTAGGAATTAAATGGTTAAATGTATCAACTATATCCATGAAGAGTCCTGTGTGTCTTTCAGCCCTATAGAAAGACAAGAAAAATATCATAAGAAAATAAGCTACAAATTGTAAAACACCTAAGAAACTAGTAAATTCTTTCTGCTGTTTTCAGAACTCTTAAGGTATTCTGGAATTATTTGAAAAATTAAAAAAAATAAAAATCTGCTTATGGCTTATTATGGCTCACTGCATACCTGAAATCATTTCTCTTTCTAGCTATCTCAAAAAGAAGCTGCATGCTAAGTTACTAATAGCTGCTTCATCAACATCAAAGTGCTGCCACTTCCACAGAGTGCTTATAACAAGGTTTAAGCAAAACATCCTTCTAGTTGTCTCAACCTTAAAGAGCTGGGGTGCAGGGGGTGGTGTGGAACCTGGTTAGTATTCTGCATGTGCACATCTTTGTTCCTCTAAATAAAAAGTCATGGTCAGCTTCTGCCAACACCAGTGAAGCTGAGAAAGCTCAGGAGCAAAGACCAGGGCCCAACACTGAGAAAGATTACATTCCCACTCACACAGGAACTAGCAAGTACTTCAAAGCAAGTAACTATTTTTAAGCAGGGGAGTCTTCACCCTACTATTTTTTCACTTATTGTTATATTCAAGGTTACAAAGGTTTTACACGAAAATGTAACCCCGATCAAGTACATGAGAATTCTGTCAGATGGCCTCAGAAAGGCAAGAATTGCTTTACAAACTTTAGTTTTGAAAAAGTTCAGGTGAGACCTAAGTAGCTTCAAAGATTGTACCTACAATTTACAGGAAGCAATTCTCAATTTCCTGTATCAGTTCTTAGCAACATAGCAAAGATGTCACTGTTTCAGCAGAGATTCAACTGATAAAAATGGACAACTACATGATAGAAAGATGTCATCAAAATGCTTCTTCGAAAGTTCAGCATAACCACGTACTCTGAGTGCAGATTAATCATTATAGTAAATATGGTAATCTTAGGACATAAGGGAGATGGAGTAGTGTCTGGCAATATCTAGAAAGCCTGAGAGACCAATTTTGGCACATACAAAGCTGTCCAGGCTTCTGGAAACAGGAAAAGGGCACATTCTCTCCCACACTTTCCTTTATCAGCCACCTTCACCCACACAGCAAGATTTGATTTTTTGCATGAAGGCATTAAAGGAAAAGCAGAGAAGTGAGATTTACAGTTTGTGGTGCTTGAATTAGTTGCTAGATTCCTATTCTAGGAAACTGCCACAAAATATGAGTCTACTTATGCTCACTACAACAGTAAGTATTCTTTCTTTTACATGCATATTAACTGAGTTACTTCCATTTTAGTGATCAAGGGAGCAATCTAAGACATAGACGTACCTGTCTTGCTAACATTTAAAAACTATTTTAAAAATGTATTTAATATCACAAGTTCACAAAAACCACACGTGAGCATGAAAAATACCTTTTTTTATTAAAAACATGACAGACTTTCTTCATTCCCCCATAAGGCAGAAAACAACTGTTAGGTGTAGCATGATGCCTCTGCAGAGCATAGTGCCTTTTCACACGCTAAGCATGACAAAAACAGTCTAATGCACAACATCCTACAGGCCAACCAGGCAGCCAAAAGGAAAATCCATGCCAAATCAGGTGCTTTTACATAATAAAGTAGCAGTTTTACAACAAGAATGCTCTAATTTGAAAATTCCCTACACCAAAAAATACATTTTTTATTAAGCAGTGCATCTATGCATGCAGCATGTCAACAAGAGTCTACAGCAATCCATAGGCTTCTACAGAGTTCATAAAATGATTTCCAAGTTTGGCAACAAGCAAAGCTAATTGCAGCTGAGGAGGTGCTGTGCTGTACTGTATGATCTACTCTATTATGCAACAAAGCTACAACAATTTGATACTACACAGAGTGAACTGAAGAGCTGGAGCTGCTCCAAGTAGGAAAATAATTATAATAGCCACAACTGGAACTTTAAAACTCCCTCCTGTAATGACATGTGTTTGTTTTGTATGCGTGTGTGTTTTGCTTTGTTTTTAAACACTTGCATCATACAAGCATGTGAGTAAGAAACACATGATAAAATGATGGCAAACTTAGCCACCAGCAAGCACCAATGACACAAATTACTGTAAGAAATCTTTTCTACCTAAAATTAAATATGAAGGAGAGACACATACAATGTTTGCCTGTTTTCCCTTCTACAGGAGGAGAACATCTATATAGTACTCATTCAAAAACTTCTGTTATCAAGGTGGTGTTGTCCACTTCATTAATAGCAAGTTCCACATAACAAAAGCTCTGGTAGAATTGCAGCCCCTGCTACCAAAAATGGCTGCGGACAAACTAATCTTTCTCTTCAACTACCCGATAAGAGGCAGGGGGGAGACTACCTACAGTACTGCAGAACCACCATGCACCTACTCAGAACACTAAATGCACTGCAAAATAATTGTCAAAACATCTACAATGTAATGGCCACAGTCATCTTCAGTAACACCTAGCTAATTACAGAGAGAATTCAAGATAAATTGTATCAAAAAGTCTGTTTCTGGAGTATGATTCTATGATTAAGTAAAAGTTTTAGCCAAGTGTTGCAGTAAATCATCACTGCAAGTTTACAATCAAAGTGGTTTCACATAGAAGTCCCACCACAATCAAATCTAATAAGATTAAAAAACTGACGTTCTTCAATTGCTAAGACAGTTAGAGAAGCATGCCAGCAAAGCACATGAACAAAGTAAGGCAACATTTTGATTCCAAGACACTAATGTTCAATTCTTTGTACAATTTGCACCATACCAAGTTTCGAAAAAGTATTTCTATGACTACTACATCAATCATCATGTGAGGTGTAGAACCTGGAGGGACTGACAAAAAAAGAAACACATCCTTCATGCTAGACAAGATTTTAAAAACATTTTTAAAAATTTCTTCCCTCTTCTGCACAGATTGCATTTTATATTTAAGCATATAAAGTTCCTGTATGTTTAATAATTGCATCTTTAAAATGAAGTCCGGCTTATGAAGTCCACAGAATTTAAGATATTAGAAAAATATAGTAGTTCTATTAAAAACATAGTAATGATTGCCTGAGGTTTGGACAGACAGGAAAAACATCTGAAAAACAAACCAAAGAAAGGAAAAAAACTCACTCTTCCTAGCCAGGATACTCTGCATTCTAAACGCTGGAGATCCCACCTACGTAACAGATCTACTTGATTCAGTAAGTCTGAAGCTGCTGAAGACAGCATAGTGACATTATAATTCTTTCCATTTCATTTATCTACATTCCTGAATAGACTTTCTTTTCAATTCACTGAACTTGGCTGATGCTTCTAAAAGGTTTTCTAAATCTAGCTATTGACTGGACTGATGTTAGAAACACAACAATGTCGAAAACAAGCGACTTGGCCTGTTGTCCTGTAAGCGCTTTCCATCAGCTTACACACACCAAATAACCAGAGCAAGACTGGTCTAAACAGCAGCTAACGAACTCCACAGAAGCCTCAAATGACATTCATTTCCTCAAGCCGTAGTATTAAAAGCACTGGTTAGAAAAGTGTATAAATGGAACACAGCTATTTGGATAAACTGTTTCTTAGAGATCAAAACATACGCAAAAAGCTGACACTGCATCATCAGTCAGCCATAAATTGTAAGAACAGCCTCCCAACAGGATAGAAAGAAACTGCATCTGAACTGACATGGAGTTAGCTAACTGCACACGGGGTTTAGGCAATCTTCTCCTGAGTGTTTTTGTAAATACCATACCTAAAAAGAGCACTCAGCACACCAGACACTTCTTCACTCAACAGAGGTGACAAACCACCTCAAGTGCCCCTGATATCCTATACTTGTAACTCACCCATCAACCAGCGTCACCTGCTGAGCACCGGCAAGTTTTACTCTTACTCTCCTACTTCCATGTATACAAAACCTTAATGTTTAAGGTTACCACTGCCTAGATGAAAATTAATGCTAAGCTGCCATGCATCCATGTTTTCAGCATTAGAAGCTGTATTTAGTCTTACAATGCTTACAGCTAACTCAGCACCAAAAGCCACAAGTGAGAGACTCATGTTCTCTACAGTAGAACAGATTCTAGCCAACAGAGCTCGCAACCTAAACACATCATGGGATAAAGAAGGAAATCAGTATTAGGCAATATGTCAGTGGCAGAGCCAGTAACTAAATTGGATTTTACAGCTCCCACACCAATCTGTTCTTACTCTGGTTCATACTGTCTCAAATCCCATCATAGAGGGCAGTCTTCAAAAAATAAAAGAAATGACAAAATGCTTTTCACAGGACGAGAAGATTTGATTTATGAACACCTGAGTTCAGATTTACTACAGAAAATGTCAGTGCTCTTTATCAAAAACAAAACAAACAAGAAAACTGATAAATCAAACAAAACTCAGCATATGGTTTGCTAAGCTTTGGCCTTTGAGAATAATCAGATTTTATCTAATTTATCCATCTCTCATCAAACAGGACACCATCAAAGATATGTCTAACAGCAACATGCAGTCAAAAGGAGTATTTGAAACATCAGGATTGTGCATAGCAGGTACACTGATAAAGCTGGATGCCAAAAACATCATCCCGTAAGTATCTATATGTCTCCTGTTCTCTTTCAGTGACCAAGAAGTAAAATAAATTTCAAACAATGGTTTAAGATAAAAGACAAAGAAATGCAAAAGATAGAAAAATATTTTCCTAATCATACAAGATGAAATTATATCACACAAAATAAAATTAGCAGACCTTCTTTCAACAGATTAACCACTCTTCAAATAAAACGTTTTTTCACTTCAGCTGTTAGCAGAGGAATTAAGTGTTACACTAGAAGTTGTATTCTGTCACAAGAACAACTTAATGCTGGGATATCCTCCATATGTCACAAGGCAGACCTCTCTCCTTTGCTGGACCATCCCTTCCATGAATACTGTTGAATTTCACAAAGATAACAAAGAAGGATTATACTTTTTTATATCACTCACAGACACATTATAGATCTCTATACAACACTAGAATTTATAAGCCCGCTAAGAAGAAATATTCCCCTGAAAATAAAAAAGCCTAAGACAGATTACTTTTCACAGAATCACAGAACTGTAGGAGTTGGAAGGGACCTCCAAAGGACTCCTTTTCCATAACTGCTATACTCTTCCACCCCACCCCACCCCACCCCCCCCCCCTTAAATTCCTCAATAATTGCTTTATCATAGAATCACAGAACAGTTTGGGTTGGAAGTGACGTCAAGGATCAAGTTCCAACTCTCCTGCCACAGGCAGAGTTGTCAGCCACTAGATCAAATACTAGATTGGGTTGCCCAGAGCCTTATTCAACCTGGCTTTAAACACCTCCAGGGACAGGGCATCCACAGTCTCCCTCAGCAACCTGTTCCAGCACCTCACCACTCTCAATGAAAAGTTTTCCCCTGACATCTAATCTAAATCTCCCCTCTTTCAGTTTAAAACTATTCCCCCTTGTTTTATCACTATCCACCCATGTAAAAAGTTGACTTCCCTCTTGCTTATGAACTCCCTTTAAACATTGGAAGACCGTAACAAGGTCTCGTCACAGCCTTCTCCTTTCTAGAGTGAACAAGACCAGTTCCTTTAGTCTGTCTTCACAGGAGAGGTGCTACAGCCCTTTTGACCATCTTTGTGGCCCTTCTCTCTCCCCCTAAGTTCCACATCTTTCCTATGCTGGAGGCCTCAGACCTGGACCCAGTACTTCAGATGGGGCCTCAAAAGGGCAGAGTAGAGGTTGACAGTCACCTCCCTCACCCGGCTGGCCAGCCCTCTTCTGATGGACCCTGGGATAGCATTGGCCTTCCAGGCAGCAAGCATGCGCTGCTGGCTCAAGTTCAGTTTTTCATCAACCAGGACACCCCTAAGTCCTTCTCAGCAGGACTACTCTCAAGGAGTTCTTCTCCCAGTTTGTATACATATATGGGATTACCTTGACCCAAGTGTAAAACCTGTTGAATCTCATTAGGTTCATAAGGGCCCACTTTTCAACCTTATCAAGATGACCAAGGTAGTTTAAGTTTGAACACTGCCTAAGTGTTAAGCTTTGTAATACGTTACATTGACTGCTTGTCAGTCGTCCCCGATAGAGCAACTTCATTCCTAACACTTGTTGAGTTTCTCACTCTCTCCGATATGATTCATTTGGAAAAGCACCCAAGAATTAGGATTTTCAGAAATAGATGCTCAGTGGTGAAACCTTGGGAGATTTTCCATGGCAATACAACACCCTCCATGAGATCACACTGATATCATTCAGATGCATGTCACAAGCTGCCCATATTTCTCATTTTGCTGTTATATAATGAACACTCATATCCTCTTCACTGCACTTTGTCATTTCTACTTCCAAATACTATCTTTTAAAAGTATTCTTAGTCATAAAAGGTATAAAGGCCTTTTATTCTTAGTCATAAAAGGCTATGACAGGCAAGATAATAAAAGATTATTATTTCCTAGAAATAATTTCTTTCTTAACATTTTTGTGATTTGGATTCAATAATACTTACATTGTTCAGGGAAAATTAAATTTAAAAAACTGAAGACTTTCAGAAAGTTAACAACTAACATTATTCCATGTATCATACATATGCTCAGCCCTTCACACATGAACAGCATTTACTCCATTTAAGAGTAGAGTCAAGCACTCCAAATAGGTCACAGAAGTACAGCAGACTTATTAAACAGTTCTTCGAGCTTTAGTTTTCTCAGAAACAAGAACCAATTCTACACTGGGACAACTATACTGAATTACAGAATCACAGAATCACAGAATTGTAGGGGTTGGAAGGGACCTCCAGAGATCATCGAGTCCAACCCCCCTGCCAAAGCAGGTTCCCTACAGTAGGTCGCACAGGTAGGCATCCAGGCAGGTCTTGAACATCTCCAGAGAAGGAGACTCCACCACCTCCCTGGGCAGCCTGTTCCAGTGCTAATTAGAATTAGATCTAGTTCAACATGACTTGGAGTTCTAGATGCCCTCTCAGCTCCTTAAAATTCATGAAGGTTAACAAATGTAACATACTTGCAAAAAACAAATGGTTGAATAACAGACAATGATAGTTAAAAAATAGCTAAATGTTTTGATTGTAAGTAAGAATTTTAAAGCAGAACTGAAATTAGAAGAAAAATCTTTGTAGTGAAGCAAAAAGAGAGCTGACCACAGTTCTGTTGCAAGCTACAAACTAAGCATAAAGACCATTCAAGCTAAACTACATCAAGAAATACAAAACACAGTATATCTAGATCTCCCTCACTGGGTGTTCCCCAAACTTTAACAGATTAATTTATTAAGCACAATTAATGTGAATTAGTACCATTAAAGAAAAGCCATATTCACAATTATCACATATTATCCTATCATATTTCCTCAGTTTTGTGATGTTAGTACCAAATGTAAACATATAGACACATAATGGAATAACAGCCATCTAAAAGACAATGCTGCCACAAGAATTTGTACACTGCGCCTGCTGTCATTTCATGCTCCTGCATTCCCTTAATCATTTTCACGCTCCATTCCTCACACTATTTCTTTTAATTCACCCTACAGTAAGCAGTGTTCCTCTCCCAGTCACAGAACTGTAGGACTTGGAAAGGACTGCTGAGGATCACCTAGTCCAAGCCTGCCACTAAAGCAGGTTCTCTGGAACAGGTCACACAAGAAAGCATCCAATTGTGTTCAGTTGCTCATTGCACGGCTATGTCTCCACTATACAGACTATACTGAAGGAATGCGTGTTAACCTGAGTGATAGCTCTCCTAATACACGATGCATATTAGGTATCCACACTCCAGCACTAGAAAGGAAGCATGGACACACTGCCCCTGGAAAGCCATACCACTCAAAATCAGGATCCAGAATGCCACCAGGCCACAGCTTCCCCCATGCACCCCAGATGACCATATTTTGTGCCACGCTTCCTACAGCGAGTACTGTACACAAGAGTTAAACACGGGAATTGTTGATGAGGCTAAGTATGAGGAATGGGAGGAGGAGCCCGCAGCAGGTCAGACCAATAGCAGAGGCACAGCTGGTTCTAAACTGGCGTTTGTTTGCCAGGTTTGCGTGGGGCAAGACGGCAGCAGAGGTGAAAACAGGCAAGAGCAGCGAAGGGTGAAGGCTTCGCCCACGTGGGGCAGCGCATGGCGGGCAGGAGCACGACAGGGGGCACGGGCCGGGCCCCGGGGCAGACAAGCAGTCCGCCGCATGCGCGGGCAGCCAGGCCAGGCCGTACAGTACCGCGGAGCCCGGCCCCGGCCGGCCAAAGGCCCGCGGCCTCCACAAGGTCATCGCCGACGGAGCGGGGCCGGGAGCTCCCACCAGGCCCGCGGGCCGCCTCCGCGGGGCAGGAAGGCCGCCTCCGCGCCCGGCCCGCGCTCCGTCCGTACGACGGAAGCAGGCCGCGGCCCGTCCGGCCCCAGCCGCGACTCCGGGCCCTGCCAACGGGCCGGGCGCGCCTTCGCCACACCGGGCCTCGTCCGTCCGCCACGCCCCGGGACAGGGGGGCGAGGCCGCGCGGCGCTGCCCTCTCTCCCTCGCCCTGCCGTGGCCACTTACCCTGCTCCGCCGCCCGGCGCTGCCCCGGCAGGAAGGACGCGGCTGCCGCTGTGAAGGGAGAGAGGGCGGCCTGCGGGAGCGGGGCTCCCCCTGCCGCGGCTGGTTCCGTCCCGGCCTGGCGCGGCTGGCTGGCTGGGCTGGGCAGGGCTGGCGGTGTCGGCCGCGCGCCCGCTTCCCGTAAGCGCGCCCCCGCGGCGTCAGGCGAGCGGCGCCGCGCCGGGCCCGGCCGCTCATGTGATGGTGCTGTTTACGGGGAGGCGGTGCCACGCTGCGCAGGCGCCGGGCGGGACTGGCCCGACCGGGTGGGAAGGGCGCGTGTGCTGCGTGCCGTCTGCCTGCAGCAAGGTAATGGCGTTCCTCAGGACATCGGCGCTGATTCGCGCCCGGTCACTCCCGTTGCAGCTAGAATGGCTCCCGCTTCGCAACCCCAGGGCCACCACGAGACGGACTGCGGCGGCCGGCGGAAGGCCTGCGTTTTGCCTCTCTTTTGCTTTCTGGTCGATTTGTGCGTGTGCATCGTGCCAGAGTGGGCCTCCGCACACAGAATTACAGAATCACAGAATGGCCAGAGTTGGAAGGGACTTCAAGGATCATGAATCTCCAACCCCCCTGCCACATACAGGGCCACCAACCTCCTCCCCATTTAATGCTAGGCCAGGCTGCCCAGGGCCCCATCCAGTCTGGCCTTGAACACCTCCAGGGACGGGGCATCCACAACCTCTCTGGGCAGCCTGTTCCAGCACCTGAAGAGATTTATGCACCGTGTAACGCTGCCTAAACAAATAACCTTTTTTTTCCTTCTTCTAGTTTTCATTATGACGACTTAAATGCAGCTTACTTACCAACAGCACTGTCACAGCGCATGCTTTCAGCTGCTGCGCGGATTAGTTGCAATGAGACAAACACCTTCGTTGCAAAGCATGGTTTTTAACCCAGATGTCTCTCTCCGTCCTTCTTAGATCATATTTATGTACATCACATCACCACAAGTTGATTTTTCAAATTATCCATCTGTGCTTTTCCAGTTTCAGAAATTCTCTCTCCAAGGCAGGCGTCTGCTTCAAAGAATAGTGCTACATTACAATGGCATAGCACTGGGCTACTGAGTTTATGGCACTAATTTCTCCACAGGCTTTCAACAAGGTGCTAATACTTTGATATATTATTAAGATTATAGTAAGGTATGAAATCACTGTCTGAAGTGAAACTCCCATTACCACATCTGCATCGCACAGATTTTGCTATTGATTGCACTACTTCAGATGGAAGCACCATCAAAGCATCACTAGCAATCTGATCACTGCTCATTGCCACACTCTGTTCTTTTTTTACACTTTGCAAACTTGCCCAACTCCTGTGACCTAGGTCACTGTAGTAGAGCTCATATACTTCTTTTAGCCATGACTGCCTATCAAATATAGTGATCTTTCCATTTATAATGCTTACGTTATGGTTTTAGGTAACATTAATTAAAAGAAAAACAAAAACAAACAAACAAAAAAAACCAATATCACCACAGAGAGCAACTGAATAGGCATTACAGATAACTTTGTATACAATGGCATATCAGCTACGCACAAGTACAGCTGCACCACTTGCTATCTTTCCCAGCAACACTTTTATAATGCCATCCTATTACATTAGATATTTGGTAATATTCCAGATCTTGCAAGCTATTTCCATTGGAAAGCAACCTATTTATTTTCTGAGAACTCTGTGCCACTGCCCTAAAACACAAGATAAATCAGCAGGAGAAGGCAGTTTCTTTGCCAGTAGTTCCAAATCTCTACAGTTCATTCCAAAAGATTGCTGAATTGTTTTCCTTATACCCTTCTTCTGCTTTCCATGATGTTTTTTTCTAAATACTACTTATGAAAATATCTTATATGTAGTCAAATTTCTTACTGAACATGGTTTGCTTTTGTGTATTAAATACTGTTTCTTCAGTTCGTCAGTCAAAATATAGAAAGAAGCTGGATTGCTGCACACCCAAATTATATCAAGGATGAAGTGATGGGATATGTTGCAAACTATCAAGTCTCTCCTGTGCCCCAGGATAGTATTTTTCATTGTTATACACTACAGCATTAGTCCTTTAACTATTCAGGGAAACTCTCACAAGAACAGCTCTTTTTTGGTTGTGGAGGTTCGTTGAATTTTCTAAAAGTATTTAATTTTAATCATACTAAAGCCCAAGTGTTGCAGTAATTTTGTAAACTACGTAATTTCTTCCTGCTAATGCAGGAGAAGAAGCTGGCACCCACTGTGTCACAACCTCCTTTCAGGTAGTTATAGAGTGCAAACATCTAAATATATACCTGAACTCAAATGTTGCACTATACCCACTTCTTTCCATTAGGTTTAAGACAAGATTGTTCTCTTTCCCCACTTTAAGACTCATCAAAAGCTGCTGATCATTAGAAAAAGCAGTAGTTTCATGTGAGCAACAAGAAATCATGCAGTTCTATGGAAATAGAAGTAGATTAAGCTGTTGGTTTAAAAAACAGAACAAAAGTGTGATTCTGAAGACAAGGATGTTTGGCCATTGATTATATACCAGGATATTTTTAGTAGAGATATGAAACATACAGATAATACAAGCTATTTATTTTATCAAATGGAATACACACATTAAAGACTAAAATAAGGTATTTTATACTGGAAGATAAGATAGAGTTATGATTATATGCAGACGTTTGTGTAAAACAGGAAAAAAAACATCCTTGAATGAAGTTTTAGATTGGAGGAAAACAAATTCCAATAGCTCCATAAAGCTGGCTTTTCTGAGTTACTTCCTACAGTAGCTTGGGCAGTTGCCTGTGGAACTGCTGCTAGAGATACTAATACTCTAAATACCTGATGTTTCACTCCAGTGCCTGATTAACTTTATTTTTAGGTACTGTGGAGACAATTGTTTGGTACTAAATAATGGTTAAAAAGAATACGCTTTGACTAAGTATTCATTTTATGATTTTTTTCCCACAGATATTCATAAGGAGATATGTAAAAAAGCATAAATCTTTATTCTATAAGTAACTTCAGGTGTATATATACATATATATATATATGTATACACCATATATATATACTTACTGAACATTATTCAGACAAGTTGCACTGTGTACGTGATATATCTTCATTAGAAATTCATACAGGTTTTCTTTGAAGCTGTTTTCTGATTTGTGGTGTTTCCTCTCTGCTTTTCCACTAAGGCTTGGCATTGTATTTCCTTCACATGCATGTTCAGCAATCATCTCTACCCTCTATCCCTGTTGTATAGCAGGTTGTTCCAAGTGTTTCCTGCCAACAAATGTGATGCCACATCAAGTAGCTGGAGCATGAGCATGGTGCTAGAAATAGAGGCTGTCAGCATGCCTTTTTGCTAAGGTTGTTGGGCTGTAGGGCTGTTCTGCTGAGTGCTAAAGCACAGAACCAAGAGGCTGTAAGGTAACCAGATTGCTAAAAAACAAAAGGCCAATTATTTCTTAAATACATGATTCTTAATTAAAAAAAAAAAAAAAAAAAGAGAGAGAGAGAGAGAGAATAAAGAAAAATACAGTATAAATAAACTAGTTTAGGAATGAAGAACATATGATTTATCACTCTGAAAATCAAAATCAAGTGAAAGAACTTCAAAGATTCAAAATTGTAATTTGATTTTGCTAGATGTTCCCTAGATGTTCCCTCATCTGTTGTAGAAGAAATCTTATTGAACACACATATTTAGTCTGAATTAATCTTTCTTGGACAAATTAGACAACGACTATGCATGGCATCCAGGCCTTTTTCCATCAATACAATTCTTGCTCTTATTCTAGATTTTATCCAAATGTCATTAGATAATGGTGTATTATATATCTGAGTGGGAGTCTATACAGCAACAAGTCACAAACATTTTATGATGCTCCTGGGAATACTGGCTGTACACCATTCAGCTTTGCAATAAACCCACTCCTAACCCTGGCTTCCTGCTGAGACGGGCCTCTGCTCCTCATGCTCCTCTGGGAGTCATCGGCTGTATAGGGTGAGCGGTACAACTGCATGGTTCACTCCCAGCCCTAGCTTTTATAGAAGCAGAAAGATGTTCTCCTGGGTGTTGCCTGTAACTTTCCTATGGTATGCATTAGAAATCTTGCCTCTGAACTTGAAACGTGATTAGTCAGCTCTTTCAGAATTTGTAGGTGGACATTCTCCAACCTCTCAAACTAGAAAATACAAAGTCCCTTGGAAATGCTTCTGAGAAATATTCATGTTCTACATACTTATTTTCATAAAATTTGCAGCCATTTCCTTCTACTCTGTATTACTCAATACTGAGGCAAAGTGTTAATTTAGGTTGAGACTGTTCATAATTCATCGTTATTCTCTTCTGTTTTCTGAAACGTGGCAAATTTGGCAAATTCCATGTCTTGTGGCATCATGTTGAACAAAAAACAGGAAGTTGGTGTGAGGGGCTCACTGCCATTGCTTGGGAACTGGCAGGGCATCAGTCAGCATATAGTGAGCAACTGTGTTATACATCACTTCTTGTTAATTTCCTTTTTTTTTTTTTTTTTCCATTTATGAAACTGCACTTATCTCAGCCCCTAAAGTTTTGTACTTTTCAAGGAACTCTCTACCAGGATCAAGGGAGTAGTGAAAAGCCAGACATCCCATCCTAAAGAGCAGATGGGAGAGAAAGGCAGCCATCCTTGGGAGAAGGGCTGTGTGTTAACATAGAACATCACACACGTCAAGCTCAAAGGGATAGTTACACTCACAATATAAGGAATCATTTCATGGCTTGCATTTCTGCTGTGCTTCCTTTGTCATTACCTATCTCTATTAGAGTGAATTGAGTTGTAGAGTTGAATTGAGACATTAAAGGTAAGTTCAGGGTTTGTATTTCCTACATTGGAGTACAGATTTACTCAGAAACTGAAGAAGGGAGGCTAAGCAACAAATAGCCTCCTATTAGTACCAGTCAATGAAAAATTCATTGAGCTACAATGCCGAAGAGATATGGTTGCATTCAGATCAGTATCATAACTGTGGTGCTGTGCATTGGGAAGATTGTATCGTCCTCAGCCGTTCCTCCTACAAAGCCTGAATGCAATTCAACTTCAGAAAAAGGTATCTGTGAAGCTTGCTAAGTATTTCCATGTGCGAGTTTATGAAGGATAAGAATAAGAATGAAGTACAGCTCTATACAGCTATTACTCCTGAAGTGAAACTAAGATTCAAACCCACCACAAAAAGCATTTTCCCCATTACTCAGGCTTTGTTACATTGATGCAGGCTACATACAGTGCTGACCACTGAAGTTCTTCACTGTATAAACATTTCTATGTTTGGCATTTCCACCTATGTGAACACTGTGGTATCTGGTTTTCTTTGGCCGCACTTTAAAAGAGTTCTCATTTGAATCAGAAATGGAAGCAGACAACTTGATCTTCTGGCACCATCCTTATCTCTTCTTGTCAGACCATCACTTAGCCACTATTCCCTCACAGAGATGTTTTCCCATGATAAGCAATTGTGTTGTTATTGAGATAATTAATTATCAACACACCTAGGACAGAATGCATTATAACAACATCAAAATTAACAGAATTCATACAAAGCAATCACCAAAAGGAAAATAATGTCAGGCTTGCTTTGTGCTGTAGCATAAATTCATATCAGTAAAAATGAAATCAGGTTATAATCATTAGTGTTTATTACAAATTGAAATAAATGACTTTTTACCTTACTTTGAAATGTATATTGCGTGTAGACAAGTGAGACTTTTTGTTATCTACCTGCAGATATCAGTGCTGATCAGAACTGAATTTGCTGTCTCATGCTCCCTTTACAGAACATGCTCTCACCTTTATGTAATGCAGCCTGCTTTAGGCATCTCTGTTAGCACAATTAGTTGCCTGACATAAGTTCAGAATTCCTTTAATGGAATGTAAGCCATTACAATGGGCAAACATCCTCTTTGCTCAGGAGTCCCAGCAATTAAAAGAAACTTTGGTCTGCTATTAGGATTTGAGTTAAACTGTCAAATTGTAATTATAGTGTATTTATGTATGTATGTATATTTAATTATTAGTGATAACTTCAGTAGAGATTACACAAATATGTACAAAAAGAGAGCACTGTTCCAAATAGATTATTGTGGTTTCCAAATCGACTGTCTCCTCTACAGTTACTAATATAGCAAAATTGCAACAACTCTAAAAATGAATGAATGCTACCTCAATTATTTAAACTGTATCACATATGTTTAAAAACCACCTTGCAAAAACAAAAACAAACAAAAAGTCTTGAATGCTGCAGTCAAACATGCAGAAGTTTAAACACGGTATGGATATGGGCAGCTATGAAACCTTAGTTTTCCCCTCAAATACAAATACTTAATTATACATCTTTTTCCCTCCACCACTGCATTTACAAGAATGAGCAATGCTTATATGAATTAGCAATGTTTTACTGTTTTTCATATGGTCAAAGATCTCAGCTCTAATTTAAAATTTGTGCATTACACATGATCTTCCTGTGTGGTTCTTTTATAGCACTTTGGATGGGTCTTACAACTGCACTCTTTATGCAAAGACACCAATTAATGGAGAACTGAGGAACCTGATTGGTTAACAAGCATTACCTGGCTTTGAGTGTTACATTAGAAATGCTTCAGGACCCATCAGAAAAATGTAACACTACATAGTATCAAATCATTTCTACACTTCATTTGAAATTGAGTACTCAAGCACTTCAGGTAGTCAGATTCAAGAAAAAAATTTTTTACTTCATATTCAATTTTGATGCCTGGTTACAGAGTATCTTGTTTGACCGCCTTTCCCCAACATTGGCAAAACATTACAATTACAATCTACCAATTTTCTGCCGCAACTGCAAGATCATACTCCTCCAAATACTTAACAGAGATTTTTAAACTTGTGTTAAACATGCAAAGGAATATTACCATTTACAAACCATACTTACCCAACCCATTCAGTCCACAACATGAAAGCCTTGTAAAAGAAGAGTAATATGCTGTAAGAACTGCCAACAACATATAGACACATAAAAGAACAATAGCTGAGCAATAATTTTAAATTATCTAAAATTAGATGCATTAGTAGAGCCTCTTTAATGTGAGGCCTTAGCATTAAGAGGAGATACAGTAATTCCATTTGAGTTTCTTCCTTTTTTTTTATAGACTCATAAATTATACATAACCTAAACTAGCTTTATTTTCATCTGCTATACTCACAGTTCAGATAGAGCCAACATTTTTTTTTCTGTTAAAAGGTCTTGTTAGACAAAAAAAATTTTATTCTTCATTCCCTACAGATTCATATTTAAATACACACTTCAGAAGTTGACTTAATCTTTGCATTAAACTGATAAAAAACATTATGCAAAGTTTTTCCTCTTTATCAGTGTCTGTTTATGCAAGTGCCTGAGGTCAAGTCCACTTTTAAGAAGTTCATAGGACCAAACTAGTATTGCAAGTATGTTACAGCTCTTAACCTAAATTCATCCCTCCTATGTGTAAAATACAGGAATTACGCAAGAGACTAAGAATATACACCTAGAGGTTTAAGTATAAAAAAATCAAATGTATTTCACTAGGATTTACAGAAATGTGAAGAATCTGAAATATATGAACGGATTACTTTTACCTTAATTTGGATGCTTACACTGAACAAGTGTCAGTTTTCAGCCTGCTAACTGCTGAGTTACAGAATTTTTGTAGGATGTTTGCAATTCCTCCTTGACAAGAGAAATATCGATGACTTTTTCATTTCAAAGGTGGTCTCAGTCCTTCAAATGACCATAAACTGTCATGTATACACAGGAGTAATAAGCCAACGGAGCTGGACAGAGTAGAACTGCATCTTGCCACTTTTTACTTGCACAAGGTGCTAGCAAGCCCCTACGCACCTGGTCATACTAAAACCATTCAAGGACCAATTTAACAAAAGTACCATTTTGCATATAGAAGAGTTATATTTACCCCAATTACAGTAAACTGGGGAAGTCACCTCAGATGGTGGGTTGATGTTAAGATACTAAACAATCCCTTTGCTCATTCAGTGAGTTCAATGCTACTTTTTCCCCCAGTTCTGCTGTGTAAAGTTGTTTGTTTTTGCAGGAAATGGAGTCTGACAAGCCACAACAACAAAGAACCGATTAAGCATTGCTATAGGATCAAAAGATGTACTCTAGTGTCCTGTCACCCTGCAGAACTTGATCCCCTCAAGCTTCTGACACTGAAACTAAGTGTTCAGACTATCTACCTTCTCCATACTTCACTTCCCCCAACTTCTAAAATTACCTGAACACTTCAGATTTGACTGTCATTTTAGTTTGAATTATAACTGCAATGTGAGGAATTTTAAGATTGATTACAGCAATTGAAAAGATGAAGGGAAGTAGGTAAGTGGAAGCACAAGGATTGAGATATAACACATCAAGACTGCTGATTTTTAAATAGTATCTTCAGAATACAAACTAGTTTACAAACTTACACAAACTTAAACAAAGCTTGATTTCCTCTTACAAGAGATTTTACTACTGTGTAGAATCATAACTAAGGTAAAGTATATTGAGTTTCAGGCCTTTTCAAGACACACTGACATTTTAAAGTGCTCTTTATAATGAGGCTATACCTTTCCAGAAACAATTCTTCAGAAGCCTCGTTAAAGTTTCTACCTTGATAATGAAGCATTATGAACTCTTCCCCTCCCCCCTCCCCCCCCCCCCCGCACACGCACACACACACACAGCAGGGAGGTTGGAATCTGATGATCCTTGGGATCTCTTCCAACCCAAACCAGTCTATGATTGTACGATAACATATAAATACATCTATAAAGCCGTGAGAGCACTTATATCAGCAGCATTTTATTACTCCTCTGTATTTATTGCAAGGAATTTCAATAATTAAGTTATTTTAGTACTGAGGAAAGAAGTCAAAAGTAAGCTCCATAAAGAAATAATACCATACCCTCTACTATTAATTTTGTCCACATTTATTTATGAGTAAAACAAACAGCAAACATTACAGCAAAGGGGACACTCCGGCCCAGATTTGAAGAGAAAAAAAAAAAGATGCCTGGATAGATTTAGAACTTAGGCACCATAAGACTGCCAATAAAGTACACAAGAAGTGAATCATGAGTGTTTCAGCAAACTTTGTAAGTGCTTTTCAGTATTTATTTAGATGTTTAAGCTCTCGCACTAGATTTTACAAGCTGGTGAACACTGGCAAAATTATTTCTCCCACAGAACTATAACCACACATTCCCAAGACAGTATAAATATATGGTTGAACTAACATTAATACACATCACCATTTTATCAATTACATAATAAAACAAATTATCAAGTATCCAAATATTAAGTTACGCAGCTTGAAAGGCATACAAAATATTACAGAGGTCTGCCCAAGTCATAGCAGAAACTCAAGGAGGAAAAACAAAACAAACAAACAAAAAAAAAAATAATCACACTTTCAACAAAGCAATAGTTGGTAAACAACTTTCAATAGGTACAGTAAAAGAAACTACAAGATTTTTCAGAAATTTTCTGATTAAGAATTTTTAGCTACGATAACAAAGCATTTCTAAGTTTTAAAAAAATATTTACTAAAGTAAAGGGCATATTCTATACTTCCTGCACAAGACAAAGGCAACATTTTACTAGAAATATTAAATAGCCCCTCCCAACCTTTTTAGGCCCTCTGTTAAGTTGCACATCAAGTGTCAACATTAATTTTACTGTAAGGCTTTTTGTCTGGAGACATTAAAGACTTGTGTGCTTCTGTACAATTTAAAAGATTTTCTACATGAGTAATCAGAGCGTAATGATTTGTAAAATGGAGAGGTCAGAAAACAGAAAAGTACAGACACTGGAGGAAAAAGTTGCTGTAAGTCATAGTTTAAAAAAAAAAAACAAAACACTGTGCAAATCCTGGTAATTCTAGTGCGATTGTGGGAGACAAAACATACGGTGAGCAGGCAAGACTATCTTAGAGGCCATATTCTTCAATATTGAAATGACTAGAAAAAAATAGTAAGGTCCAGATAAGCTGGTAGTTCTTACGTTATCAGAACTACATCCATCTATAAGGAAAAACACGTAGCTGATATGCTAAGTATTTTGGCACCTAATTTCTCTACAGACTGATTTATTTTAGTACCCCAATTTTTAGTAGTTGAAACTAGGTGGGTAAGACTCAACGGCATGATTAAAGGATATTTCAATTGGTAATTAATAAACAAGGAGACAGCTCAGAAATAGGGTACAGCAAAAACATTTATCAGGTCTCCAAACAGATGGATATTCATCTAAACACAGTTGCATTACTATTAACTTTTTAGCCTATTAAATACTCCTATGGAAGCTTCCTTTACTACTTAAAAATATCAGATCCATGCCTTTGGCACGCAGTCTGCTCAATTCTCGTTTCCATCCTTTAATCCCAAAGTAGTAACATAGGCTGCTGGGCTTTACTGAATGCAACAGTTATTTCGGTGACCATTGGAGTCTTTAAAACGCAGGCGCATCTTGGGGCGGTATTTCTCCAAGTACAGAAGTTGTTTGCTATTAAAAGCTCCACGACGTTTCCTAAATGGAAGAAGAAATATCTTAAAATATTAATCTACTGCCCAGTGAAATAACATCATCCATTGGAGAAAAAATATTTTTAGTCACTTGAAAAAACACACACGATTAAACCAGGACTGTAACCAAAATAAGGCTAATTAAAAGCTAAGTGCCAGAAAAGAGGGTGGTAGCTTCCTTTGAAAAATACCTCGTTGGACCACATGATCAAAGGAGCACATAGTATTTTAGATGGTGTTTTAGCCCCTAATATACACAAGCCAAAGATCTTGCATAAGATCTTTAGTAAAAACTTCAAAAGGAAGCTACAGAGAGTTGAGACAATCTCCTCCTTAAACAACTTAATCTGTCTAATCTCTTAAAATAATTAAGAATACTACAATACTAAGTTATATTTATAACACATCTATACAGAAGTGGATCTTTGTTGGATCTATTCAAACCAAGAGTCCACGAAAGACCTATATTTTATATGAAGTTTTATATTTCTCATTTTGTACACACCACCCTGTTAAGGTGCACAAGATGAACTCAATCTGAGGCCTTACACGTTTGGCAATTACGCAAATAGTATTTTACTATTTTTTGTTTGCAATGCAGTGTTCTTAAGATATAGTTGATGCCTACAAACTTAGGGCATTGGCACTACTTGTTTCCTCATCCAACTTGCATAGATTTACAAAAAATATAAAAAAATATTTTTCTGATTTTTCTACCAGAAAGACAATTGGGGAATTGTTTAGGACATTTCAATATATTAAAAGAAGGGATGATTCAGAAATGTAAATGAGTGCTAGCTACTAGAAAGAACCTAGTTTCTAAGGTGTTTTGTCTCTCATGAAGAAGTACCCATTTCACAAGACAAGTCCCACAACACTGACTGTGTTCAGAAAGTTTGTTAAAAGGTTCAGATTTCATCTTACAAACAACAAACAAGAAGAGCATTCAGAATTCCCTGTAAAGACCAAAGATATGTTGGCAAGTTAAATCTTGGAAACAGATATTAACTTCATACTTACTGTCTTATGAACTGCACTGCATCTTCATATTTCATTCCACATTCTATCAGTGCAAGAGCAACTAAGACTGGAGCTCTAATAAAAAAAAATAGTAATGTTTTCACAGTTTAGGATTTGCCAATTCACACACAGGGGAAAAAAAGTGTAATTCTCCCACTTCTTTCCCCTGCTTTTTCCTTCCCCAGGGATGAAATATCAAATAAGGACAGAAGACTTTCCTAAATTAATTGGGCAATTATATCAGACACTTACAAGCCATTCACCTCTGTTAAAAATCAGGGATCAGCTCTAGCTAACCTTAATTTTATTCACCTGACCTGAAGTATATGGAAGGACAGCAGGAATAATACGCAAGTACTTTCAGTGGCAATTAATTCCAGGCAAGAGTTGCACATGGGTTTCTATTCCCACAAACAATCCCTCCTTAAAAGCAATGAGAAACCCAAAATAAAAGTAAGAGGTCAAACCAGATCCAATGAAAACTACAGATGCAATCTCCATGCCATCCTACCGTGAGGGGGAGACCTCCTTGCTTGCCACAGCATCTCTCATCTGAGAGAGCTGCTGTTACTCAAATAACAACAATTTACACTGCTTTTTATTTTTAAAAAAGAAACAACCACACAGAGGACAAGAAACATACTACACTGCAACAAAAGATATGTTTACCTAGTAACAAGCTTGCTGAGTATTTTTTTTAACATACTTAAGTATTTACGAAGCCTTACATGATAAAAATCAGGTACTTTTCCTCAACTATTTAACCACCAAATCTGGGGGAGAGGGAAGCAGACCCATCATTTTACTTGATGGGTGAAAGTTGTTCCTTCATATACTAAAACACCTTTCTTGGGCGGGGTTAATGTCTACTGTATCCTTATTAAGAGACTGGCAATACCTTTGAAATAGGGATAGAAGAAGAAAGTTACAGATGAGAGTCAATAAAGCCATAAGAAAAGGAAGACTTCAGCAAGACAAAAAATACCAATGTGACACTTATCAATTTGGTACAGGAATGTATTTGTTTACTTCACTTAGTAGTTTGATAGCTGTGGGAACAGGATAACCTTTTGTCTAAAATGCTCAGAAGTCTAATGTTTTACATGCAACAATTTGCAGTCATCTTATCTACTTCTAAGTGTGAGCTCCTCCCAATACTAGATCTGTGACTATTTTGAAATTTGCCCCAACTACACTTTTTCACTAAATCTTAAGAAGTCTGACCACGAATGGCAATTCAACAGATCTTTAAAATTTCACCCACCGTCCAAGACCAGCAACACAGTGTACAGCAATACAACAACCAGGTTCTTCACGAAATTTAACTTTAAGGAGGTTTAGCCAATCATCAACAATCTGGTTGGATGGTGGTGCACCGTCATCAAAGGGCCAATCCTATAAGAACACATAAATACATATAAAGAGAAATTTTACTATGTGAATTAGAATTTATAGTTCTCTAAAAAAATTAACATTGTGAGGAATATATTCCTCTCAACCTATTTTCATTGAATGACAGAGTTTACTCCAGGATTTTTTACCCCTAAGAGATCTGAATAGCTTTTGCTTACATGAGCTGCTAGAATACGCTTACAGAATTGAATCAAGGTGGTGACTATGTAACATATAAAAAGTTTTCTTTAAAAAATAACAACTAAAAAACCAACCCCCAAACCACTGTTTCTGCATTACTTACCAAAACCTGAATGCCTTCTTTTTCCACCGGAGCAGTATCATAAGTAGCTTCACACACTCTTACCACTGTGGTAACGCCATATTTCTTAAGTTCCTAGGGAGTGAAAAGAACTGCTTTAATGGTAAACTGACTTCATTTATTTACTTTCTCAATAGGTTAGTAAGCTAACTTATTCCAAAAGTTTCAGTAAATAAATTAATAGAAATGCTTGCCAGGTGTACGGAACACAAAGCTGAAATAATTAAAATACCTTGCAAATAGCAGATACCTTAATGCTCTTCTGCAAAAGTATCTGAAGGTTAAGATGGTCAGGTTTTTTCTTGTTAGCTCCAGATAAAGACTAGTGAAATAATTCATCTCTGAAAGATTACTTCTTAAAAAATAACAGCCAGATTCCAAGGTTGCAAAGCTAGATGCTTCACTCAAAACATCCTGAATGAAGTTTACATCTTCCTCTTCTCATGCTCTACTTAAAACTAGAAGCTTTTAAAACATCTTACTAATAAGAATGGTGAGCACAGAACAGTAAATCATTCCAGTTCATGGGTTTTTATACCTAGAAGATAAAAGAAAAACTCTTTCCACTCTGCTATTAAGCCTCATAAATGGGAAAACAGATTACTAATTTTTCATTCTCCCCATATTCTCCTGTCATTTAGACTACAACTGCCAAGGACATGCTTGTAGCTTAACCACACTATCTAGCTTTGAAGGTATAAATGCAAACAAAGATGAATTCACTGTGCTTCTCATACATTGTTAGCCCATACTGAATGGGCATATAAAATACAATGGAAGTAACTTAAATGTTACTAAGGAGGGACTGCATTACAGGTTCAAACCTCACACAGAGGTAACCCTGGAGGAAGATGTTATTATCATATGCATGCACTCAACTGTACATTTTATGTTTCCAACATGCAAATTGCAAGGTTTAGATAGAAAATTCAGATACTAGCAGTGCATGCCAATACACATAGATTTAAATGGGGAAGTGTTGCAGCATAAAATGAAACAATTTCAGCAACTCAGGTCACACTGCACTGTAAGTATACCACCACAAATTTCATCCAAGTAAAAATGACTCACATGGAATTCTTTTAAGTTACAGTAAAACCAGTGTTTGCTAATATTGAAGGAAAACAGGCAGTGAAAGCATACTGCAATTCTATCATTTGTTCCTAACTTTTTGGTGTACACTGTACACTGAATCATTATTTTCAATCACTACTTCAATAAGAGCAAGGGAATTTTATACAACTTTAGATGAATCTATGTAAGATCCCCTGTTGCTACTAGATCTCAGTTTTTCTATGCCTGACCTTTCCTGTTTCACACCAAAGTAGCATACTGAACATATTATATAGCAGATAACACTATTATTTCTGTGCTTCACATCCAGAAGCATGCCTCAGTGAAGGCCAAAGTCTGAGTATATCTGTCAGTGGATTTGTGAAACATTGCATCACTATTTAAAATGAGTTCATTGTCTCACTCGGTATCCCTTCGTACAGCTTCCACTTGTTAAAAAAAAAAAAAATAGTTAGATACTAGGCATAAGAATACACCAACAAGAATTCTAGTTTGACCTTACCTCTATAAATTTGTTTAAGGTTGCATTGGTTGGATTGTGTGTGATTAGAAATCTCATGTTCTTGTAGGTGATTTCCACAGGAGCTGGGCGGTTCATTCGGGCCATATTAATTTAGTTAAACATGCAACAAGATTGTGAAAGGATTCAAAAAAAATCTAATATAGAAGTGATGTAGAGAAACCGAAGTCTACTTCACTATACTCCACGTGAAATTCTCAGTGCTTGGAAGTATGAAGTCGGGAGCAATGGGAAATGAAATGAACCTCCTAACAAGAAGCAGCAATTCTTCAATCCAGTAATACTGAGGCAAAAGAAAGGCAGTGCACTGAGGTTTACCCCATCCAGGTCTGAATTCTTTTGTTAAATGCTCTGCCAATTTCAATTCAATACTTCTTTATCCTGGTCAACCACTCTTAGGGGGGCTTCTTGGTGGAGTAGTAATGAATTTCTACAGTTCACTTGTCTGCATACAGGTCGTGCTGTGCCTGGCAGTAGTCTCCACTGCCCTTCAGAAACTCCATAAATGTGTGACCAAGAACACCACAGAACTGCTGTAAAGAGACAAGAAAAAAATACAATGAGCATATGTGAAATAAGGTCACTTTGAAGAAAGCATTATAAAATGAACAAAATGAAAGCAGAGACAGTATTTTCAGCAGGTTTATTTTTTAAATCAAAGAATCAGGCTTGCATGAAAACCCTGTTACCTTTCTAACAAGAAAAACATATATACATTATTAAATAGAAAGATGCCAGATAAGGAAGCCTTAATGCTAATGAATTTAATATTTCCAATATTTCAATATTCAAAAGAGCTAGCACAAATACAATGTATCAAGTTTTGCAAGTTGCAGCATGTTTCTCATTGTGAATTAAGACATATCACAACACCTACAGCTACACCAAGCTGAAGTGGTTACATAAAGGCAAGGATGAGATTCCTTCAATCTTCAAGCTGACCATCACAGAACTTAAAACATTCATATAAAACTACCAGCCTACTGATACAGAAAAAAAATGGTTGTAAAGCCTAGCGTAATGGACTTAGTTTACATTCAAAAATCATCAATTTAAGAACAGGGTAACCAGGAAAAAAATATTGAGTGTGACAAGTCTTGAAATAAAATGCAAAAATCTGTGTGGCCTAGCAAAGCTTTTAAACATGTTTCGACTGTCAAGACACACAGATTTCTAGAAGAACATTTCACATACTTAAGGCTGATGACAGAGAAGTTTTCATCTAGTGTTAGCTGCCTTTCGACATCATTGCTTTATTAATACATCAAGATAACAGTTACACTGTAGTTAAAAAAAAAATTTAAAGGCAAGTTTATTGAATAGGTAATTCTTTCCCAGTAATTCCCAGCTGTGG